>NC_133409.1:133517500-134767500 GCF_049350105.2 Macaca mulatta
ATTGTGAATGGAAGTTCATTCCTGATTTGGCTCTCTGTTTGTCTGTTACTGGTGTATAAGAATGCTTGTGATTTTTGCACATTAATTTTGTATCCTGAGACTTTGCTGAAGTTGCTTATCAGCTTAAGGAGATTTTGGGCTGAGACAATGGGGTTTTCTAAATATACAATCATGTCATCTGCAAACAGGGACAGTTTGACTTCTTCTTTTCCTAACTGAATACCCTTGATTTCTTTCTCTTGCCTGATTGCCCTAGCCAGAACTTCCAACACTATGTTGAATAGGAGTGGTGAGAGAGGGCATCCCTGTCTTGTGCCAGTTTTCAAAGGGAATTTTTCCAGTTTTTGCCCATTCAGTATGATATTGGCTGTGGGTTTGTCATAAATAGCTCTTATTATTTTGAGGTACGTTCCATCAATACCGAATTTATTGAGCGTTTTTAGCATGAAGGGCTGTTGAATTTTGTCAAAAGCCTTTTCTGCATCTATTGAGATAATCATGTGGTTCTTGTCTTTGGTTCTGTTTATATGCTGGATTATGTTTATTGATTTGCGAATGTTGAACCAGCCTTGCATCCCAGGGATGAAGCCCACTTGATCATGGTGGATAAGCTTTTTGATGTGTTGCTGAATCCGGTTTGCCAGTATTTTATTGAGGATTTTTGCATGGATGTTCATCAGGGATATTGGTCTAAAATTCTCTTTTTTTGTTGTGTCTCTGCCAGGCTTTGGTATCAGGATGATGTTGGCCTCATAAAATGAGTTAGGGAGGATTCCCTCTTTTTCTATTGATTGGAATAGTTTCAGAAGGAATGGTACCAACTCCTCCTTGTACCTCTGGTAGAATTCAGCTGTGAATCCATCTGGTCCTGGACTTTTTTTGGTTGGTAGGCTATTAATTATTGCCTCAATTTCAGAGCCTGCTATTGGTCTATTCAGGGATTCAACTTCTTCCTGGTTTAGTCTTGGAAGAGTGTAAGTGTCCAGGAAATTATCCATTTCTTCTAGATTTTCCAGTTTATTTGCGTAGAGGTGTTTATAGTATTCTCTGATGGTAGTTTGTATTTCTGTGGGGTCGGTGGTGATATCCCCTTTATCATTTTTAATTGCGTCGATTTGATTCTTCTCTCTTTTCTTCTTTATTAGTCTTGCTAGTGGTCTGTCAATTTTGTTGATCTTTTCAAAAAACCAACTCCTGGATTCATTGATTTTTTGGAGAGTTTTTTTGTGTCTCTATCTCTTTCAGTTCTGCTCTGATCTTAGTTATTTCTAGCCTTCTGCTAGCTTTCGAATGTGTTTGCTCTTGTTTCTCTAGTTCTTTTAATTGTGATGTTAGAGTGTCAATTTTAGATCTTTCCTGCTTTCTCTTGTGGGCATTTAGTGCTATAAATTTCCCTCTACACACTGCTTTAAATGTGTCCCAGAGATTCTGGTATGTTGTATCTTTGTTCTCATTGGTTTCAAAGAACATCTTTATTTCTGCCTTCATTTCGTTCTGTACCCAGTAGTCATTCAGGAGCAGGTTGTTCAGTTTCCATGTAGTTGAGCGGTTTTGATTGAGTTTCTTAGTCCTGAGTTCTAGTTTGATTGCACTGTGGTCTGAGAGACAGTTTGTTATAATTTCTGTTCTTGTACATTTGCTGAGGAGTGCTTTACTTCCAATTACGTGGTCGATTTTGGAGTAAGTACGATGTGGTGCTGAGAAGAATGTATATTCTGTTGATTTGGGGTGGAGAGTTCTATAGATGTCTATTAGGTCTGCTTGCTGCAGAGATGAGTTCAATTCCTGGATATCCTTGTTAACTTTCTGTCTTGTTGATCTGTCTAATGTTGACAGTGGAGTGTTGAAGTCTCCCATTATTATTGTATGGGAGTCTAAGTCTCTTTGTAAGTCTCTAAGGACTTGCTTTATGAATCTGGGTGCTCCTGTATTGGGTGCATATATATTTAGGATAGTTAGCTCTTCCTGTTGAATTGATCCCTTTACCATTATGTAATGCCCTTCTTTGTCTCTTTTGATCTTTGATGGTTTAAAGTCTGTTTTATCAGAGACTAGTATTGCAACCCCCGCTTTTTTTTGTTCTCCATTTGCTTGGTAAATCTTCCTCCATCCCTTTATTTTGAGCCTATGTATGTCTCTGCATGTGAGATGGGTCTCCTGAATACAGCAGACTGATGGGTCTTGACTCTTTATCCAGTTTGCCAGTCTGTGTCTTTTAATTGGAGCATTTAGTCCATTTACATTTAAGGTTAAGATTGTTATGTGTGAACTTGATCCTGCCATTATGATATTAACTGGTTATTTTGCTCGTTAGTTGATGCAGTTTCTTCCTAGCCTCGATGGTCTTTACATTTTGGCATGTTTTTGCAATGACTGGTACCGGTTGTTCCTTTCCATGTTTAGTGCTTCCTTCAGGGTCTCTTGTAAGGCAGGCCTAGTGGTGACAAAATCTCTAAGCATTTGCTTATCTGTAAAGGATTGTATTTCTCCTTCACTTATGAAACTTAGTTTGGCTGGATATGAAATTCTGGGTTTAAAATTCTTTTCTTTAAGAATGTTGAATATTGGCCCCCACTCTCTTCTGGCTTGGAGAGTTTCTGCCGAGAGATCTGCTGTTAGTCTGATGGGCTTCCCTTTGTGGGTAACCCGACCTTTCTCTCTGGCTGCCCTTAAGATTTTTTCCTTCATTTCAACTTTGGTGAATCTGGCAATTATGTGTCTTGGAGTTGCTCTTCTCGAGGAGTATCTTTGTGGCGTTCTCTGTATTTCCTGGATTTGAATGTTGGCCTGGCCTACTAGGTTGGGGAAGTTCTCCTGGATGATATCCTGAAGAGCGTTTTCCAACTTGGTTCCATTTTCCCCCTCACTTTCAGGCACCCCAATCAGACGTAGATTTGGTCTTTTTACATAATCCCATACTTCTTGCAGGCTTTGTTCATTTCTTTTTCTTCTTTTTTCTTTTGGTTTCTCTTCTCACTTCATTTCATTCATTTGATCCTCAATCGCTGATACTCTTTCTTCCAGTTGATCGAGTCGGTTACTGAAGCTTGTGCATTTGTCACGTATTTCTCGTGTCATGGTTTTCATCTCTTTCATTTCGTTTATGACCTTCTCTGCATTAATTACTCTAGCCATCAATTCTTCCACTTTTTTTTCAAGATTTTTAGTTTCTTTGCGCTGGGTACGTAATTCCTCCTTTAGCTCTGAGAAATTTGATGGACTGAAGCCTTCTTCTCTCATCTCGTCAAAGTCATTCTCCGTCCAGCTTTGATCCGTTGCTGGCGATGAGCTGCGCTCCTTTGCCGGGGGAGATGCGCTCTTATTTTTTGAATTTCCAGCTTTTTTGCCCTGCTTTTTCCCCATCTTTGTGGTTTTATCTGCCTCTGGTCTTTGATGATGGTGATGTACTGATGGGGTTTTGGTGTAGGTGTCCTTCCTGTTTGATAGTTTTCCTTCTAACAGTCAGGACCCTCAGCTGTAGGTCTGTTGGAGATTGCTTGAGGTCCACTCCAGACCCTGTTTGCCTGGGTATCAGCAGCAGAGGCTGCAGAAGATAGAATATTTCTGAACAGCGAGTGTACCTGTCTGATTCTTGCTTTGGAAGCTTCCTCTCAGGGGTGTACTCCACCCTGTGAGGTGTGGGGTGTCAGACTGCCCCTAGTGGGGGATGTCTCCCAGTTAGGCTACTCAGGGGTCAGACACCCACTTGAGCAGGGAGTCTGTCCCTTCTCAGATCTCAACCTCCGTGTTGGGAGATCCACTGCTCTCTTCAAAGCTGTCAGACAGAGTTGTTTGCGTCTGCAGAGGTTTCGGCTGTGTTTGTTATTACCCTGTCCCCAGAGGTGGAGTCTACAGAGACAGGCAGGTTTCCTTGAGCTGCTGTGAGCTCCACCCAGTTCGAGCTTCCCAGCAGCTTTGTTTACCTACTTAAGCCTCAGCAATGGCGGGCGCCCCTCCCCCAGCCTTGCTGCTGCCTTGCCGGTAGATCACAGACTGCTGTGCTAGCAATGAGGGAGGCTCCGTGGGTGTGGGACCCTCCCGGCCAGGTGTGGGATATGATCTCCTGGTGTGCCTGTTTGCTTAAAGCGCAGTATTGGGGTGGGAGTTACCCGATTTTCCAGGTGTTGTGTGTCTCAGTTCCCCTGGCTAGGAAAAGGGATTCCCTTCCCCCTTGCGCTTCCCAGGTGAGGCAATGCCTCGCCCTGCTTCAGCTCTCGCTGGTCGGGCTGCAGCAGCTGACCAGCACCGATCGTCCGGCACTCCCCAGTGAGATGAACCCAGTACCTCAGTTGAAAATGCAGAAATCACCGGTCTTCTGTGTCGCTCGCGCTGGGAGTTGGAGACTGGAGCTGTTCCTATTCGGCCATCTTGCTCCGCCCCCCCTCATGGCTTAGTTTTAACTGAAATCTATCTTCTACCTGATATTGCTTGCTGCAAACACATTTCAGTGGATTGGTCACCTAAGATACAAATTAGATGTATTTCTATATTCTAGATTTTAAAATATTCCAAATATTACCTTTTATTTAGAAAAACAAAAAGAATTTTAGTTCTTTCAGTTTTTTATTTTAATACTTAATATGACTTAAATATCAAATATTTAGATTTGATTAAATATGAAATAATTTTATAAATATTTTAATATATTTAAAGTATTTTAATATTTAATATTAAATATTTTGATTTTTAATATTCTGTTTAATTTTAAAATATTTTTATTAAGAACTTAATATGTCTGATACATTTGGTATATCAGTATATTAAATATTTTAATATTTAATTCAATTTTATATTTTATTTAACATATTTTAATATTAAATATTATTTTAATTTTATTTAATATTTTAATTAAGAACTCAATATGTCTGATATACCTGGTATACCAGTTGATATTGTGTTTACCTTTACTTGACAGATATATATAAACTGTTTATTTGACAGATATATATAGGTATATATATATATATAAACCCTTAATGACTATGGCTTAAGCAAACTAGGCAATCCAGGGCTCGTAAGATGCCATATGGCATCAGAGATGCATACGTATATTTCTTAATTCTCTGCCTTGCTCTACATATATTTGCCTCTTCATGGTCCAAAAATGATTTCCAAGTGCTAGTTTTTAATATCTTCCATGAGCAAATAAGTCAGGTCCGGGACAAACATACTCACCTACTTTGAAAAAAAATAACTAAAAACTAACTCAACATTTTATCCATTCTCTAAGTAGTCTCTGTAATTTTACTCATACTGTTAACATAGAAGTTGTAATGTCCAGGACTTACCTTTGGGCATACTGTAATTTCATAGGCCTTTTTGGCCCTATTGCCCTTAATGCAGCTCTTTCTGACTACGTTAATTTATAGCCATCTATCCTATCTGAAATACTGTGGTACTCTACATTTCTCTCATAGAGTTCTCAAGAGTTACTTTTACAGGAATCATTTATTATCCATCATATTTCCACTACTTGATTGTCAGAATTTTGAGAGCATGGTTTATGTCTTATTTATTTTTATGACTTCTACAGAACTGGGAACATCATACATTATTATTTGTTAAGTAGCACTTGTACACATAAGTGTTCTCTAAATATTAGTTGAAATAAATTTATACATAAACGAATAGTCATGTTCTGTATGCACATGGTGGGTCATCTAATTCTAATGTATGTGCATATTGTATTTGGTTGTTTTGTGGTATGATGACACAAAAACAATTTTCAATTGCATATATATATTCCAAAAAATACATAATACACATATATCATATAAATGCATAATATATGTATATTCCAACTTAAAGCCAATCTATATAGACCATAAGTAAAAATTCACTTTTAAAGATTCATTTCATTGGAATGGCTCTTTAGTAAATATTATTTATTCCTCTATTTTTATCTATCTATCTAATTATTGAAGGTCACGTGATCTTCATTTCCTGTACTCTCTTTAATTAATGTATGGAGTCCCCTGTAGTCCATAAACTGGAATTCTTTTTCATAGAATTTGGGAGGATGCATGTCCTTTACTCACTTTTGCAGTTTCACTGTGGATGGGTATCATCTACTCTTCCCCTGGAGGGAACGGCTTTCATGGAAAACTTCTGGAGGGCAGTGGGTCGATCTCGGTTCACTTTAACCTCCGCCTCCCGGGTTCAAGTGATTCTCCTGCCTCAGCCTCCCAAGTAGCTGGGATGACAGGCAACTGCCAAAACTCCCAGCTAGGTTTTGCATTTTTAGTAGAGACAGGCTTTCAGAATGTTGGCCAGCTTTGTCTCAAACTCCTGACCTCAACTGATCCTCCTGCCTCAGCCTCTCAAGTTGCTGGGATTACAGGTGTGAGCCACTGCACCCAGAAGAATATTTTAAATAACAAATTTCACAGTGTTAAAACTAAGACCATGTAATACAAGCAAGACAGTTGAACCAGTTGAAGACTGTTTTCCCCCCTTCTTTTTCTTATTCTTTCCTTGGTTGGTTTTTGTATGTTTTAGTTTTGTTTAGTTTCTTTCTAATGTTGTTTTTCCTGGATGGTCTAGTATACCCTACTTGTTACTGAAGTTATTGGAACTGAAACTAAATAAATGTATTAAATTGTACTGAGTGAATTTTTTTGAGGTCACTGATGAGTTTTTAAACTTTAATACTCAGAAATACACAGTTTGCTATACATTTTTTTTATTATTGCAGTGAGCCGAGATCAACCCACTGTCCTCCAGTCTAGATGACAGAATGAGACTCCATCTCAAAAAAAAATTATGAATTTTATGATAAAAATGTATTTCTTTCAGTATTTAACATTGAATAGGCACTTACCAAGTTTTTAAAATCCATGTAAGGCAACATGCCAGCTGGTAAGTAACCAAGAAATAAAATGATGTGATCCATGTTCTCTAGGAACTTATAGTTTATTGGAGAGATGCATCCAAATCATGGGAAACACACATAACAGCTTTGCCACTATAAATCAATAACATTTAAAAGAATACATCTTAGGATTCTGAAGAAAAATTATTGGTACTCCAAATGAAAAGTGGACCACAGTGAGGGGATTGCGTTTTTTCATCTTAGTATGGTGGAGCGCTATCATAAGCCCATAGCTTCAGCATTGAGAAGTCACATTACGTACTAGAACG
Source organism: Macaca mulatta (assembly GCF_049350105.2). Classification (NCBI taxonomy): domain Eukaryota; kingdom Metazoa; phylum Chordata; class Mammalia; order Primates; family Cercopithecidae; genus Macaca; species Macaca mulatta. The sequence goes on from NC_133409.1 coordinate 133,524,641, forward strand.
GACCAAGCCAAAGGGAACGGTAAATGTGAAATATTTGCCTCAGGATCAAGGTTTTACCAAAGTTAATGGGAAAAACACAGACTCAAAATAATCTCTGATCCTCTTGGCATCGCATACCTTCTAAATATTTTATGATGTTGAATTACTGGACTACCAAACTTACAAAAATTTACAGAGAGGTTTAATACATAAGATAATATTTCTAAGAATATTTGAGTAGTTGTTAAGGAAATCCAAAAAAAAAAAATGTAAAGAACAAGTGCCAAGTTTAAACCTTTGTAAACTCAATCAGAGATAAACAGAAAGTAAAAAGAGGGACTAGAAAGAATATAAGACTGTTAAAAATATTCTGCAATACAAAAGTATAAAAATAAACCACTTATTAAAAAGAACATATTTTAAAACATTTACTCTTGTCACTTATAACAGATGGACAGAACTACACAGCATTATGTTAAGTGAAATAAGCCAGGCATGGAAAGACAAATATCACATGCTGTCACTCATATGTGGGACCTAAAACAGTGATCCCATAGAGGTAGAGAGTAAATGATGATTACCAGAGGGTGGAAAGGCTGGTGGAAAGGGGGGAATAGAGAGGGGCTGGTTAATGGTTGTGGAAGTACAGCTAGAATGAACAGTATCTAGTGTTCAGTAGCACAATGGGGTAATTTTAATTTACAGATGTTTAATTTACAATAATTTATTGTACGTTTGAAATAACTAGAGGAGTGGAATAGTAATTTTCCTAACACAAAGAAATAATAAGTGTTTGAGGTGATGAATATCCCAATTACCCTGATTTGATTATTACAAATTGTATGCTTGTATCAAAATATCACACGGACCCCCAAAATATGTATAGCTATTATGTAGTCATACAAATATAAAATTATAAAAATATATATTTATATTAGGAAACAGAAATAAATGGATACTTTAACCAATTTAACTTCATTTCATGTTATTTCTATGAGATAAAAGAATTTATGCATAATAAATTAAAACATGGCTTAAAAAAATGACTGGGAAATAAATATAAAAATAAATTTGAGTGAGAAATATAAAATGTGTCAGTCAATTAATAACCCAATTACAGAATTAAAGATAATGCAAGAAATGAAGAGTACATTTGGTACTATAAGTAATGGGCAATCAATTATGCAGAGTATATACCAGTCAGAGGAACTGAAAAATATGATTAAAAGGGTCAGACAGAAATGAAAGCTCTGAAGACTAGAGAAGAGCAGCTCAAGATACAAATAATATACTCTTCCCAAAATGGAAAACTGAATGAATGGAAAATATGAAATAATTAATAACATAATAGTTGAAACTCTTTCTGAACTGAAAATAAATTTTCACTACACGGCAGGTACTATAAATGAGTTTAACTTACCTTTGTGAAGTTTTAAATATGAGAGTTAAAATAAATAATTTTAGAGCTATTTAGACCCATGAAACCAAATATATCTAAAGCAAGAAACTTCAGATTGGCCTCAACTTAATACTACAAGATCATGGAACAACATCTAAAGGCATTTAAAGGGGATATCTTTTTTTCCCCAAAATGGTCTATAGCTCTTAAATTGTGGTTTTTTATTTGATAACAAAACAGAATTTGGAGTATTTCCTATGGAAATTTCACCAGTTTGCCTTTTTAAATTTATAAATCAAATATTTAACTTGCAATCATAACAAAAATATTTTATATATGCAAGGATTTATAAATTATGTCACACATGCATTTCTATCGGGAAATAGATTTATTAAATTTATTGAAGGTTTATTCTAGGTAATTGCATTATTTTCCTATAGCTGCCATAATGATTTTTTTATAAACTTGGCCATTTTGATCTAGAAAAAATTATTTTTTCACATTCTGGGGACCCGAAGTCCAAAATCTAGGTGTCTGCAGGCCTCCACTCCCTCTGATCTAGAGGGGAATTCTTCTCTGTCTCTTCCAGATTCTAGAGTCATAGCAGTTGTTTGTGGCTGTGTCGCTTTTATGTCTGCCTCTGCCTTTATATGGCCTTCTGCTCTTCTGTCTCTGTCTTCTCTTTTGTCTCTTGTAAGAACACTTGAAATTGGACTTAGGGCCCACTCAGATGATCCAGGATGATCTCATCTTGATATCCTAAATGTAATTACATCTGCAAAGATGCTTTTTCCAAATAAGGTCACATGAACAGGTACCAGACATGTCTTTTTGGGGTCCACCATTCAACTCATTATGTGAACCAAAAGATGAAATTAAATATTTAATTAAAGAAAACCTATGTCATAAAGCTATTAAAAATTTAAAATGTGTTCAAAAATTTGGGGAAAGACATTGTTTCTGCAGTCATGGTAATGAATAGCATTCAGAATTGGTTGTAAATGTATTTAATTATGCAACAACTAGTTTCAGCAAACATGATGTTTTAGGCTACCAATTAATGCTAGCTTCTTATTCCTGAAATTAAACTAATCAGGAGCAAAGTCATACCAATAATGATGTTCAAACTTGGCACTTGTTCTTTACATTCTTAGATTGCCAACTAGTGAACAATATTCTCACCTGAGTAACCATGCATCTACAGGTGATGTCAACCTACTTACATCTCTGGAAGTTTATGAATTTTTAAACTCCAATCTTCCCAAAGATCCTGTATATGATGAGCAGTTTGCTCTGCTTGCAGATACCATTCCTGATCATTTCTTAATCATCATATATTCCAAACAAGTAAAGCTTTACTTCCTTTCGGAGAAGAATATTATTAGGTCTTCAGAAAAAAATGTAAAAGCCTGTATACCTGAGTGTATTTTCATATTGTAATAAGCTTTATTTTTACTTTAATAAATTTAGTACATACATTTTTCGAGACATTAAAGGCGCTTATTCCACATAATTGCCTATCATGGTGAAAAATGCTTTTGGTTTTCCAACTAAAAATTATCAAAGAAAAGAAAATCAATATTTCTGAAATAAAATATTCATTTTCTGCTCTACTTCTCTTAGTTACACCTTTTATTTTCTCCCCAGTGGGAATTTCTCCAAAAGGTTTTCCATGTTTCCTGACAGTACATTTGTTATGATTCTCAGAATAGGAACTATTGGCTTTGTATATAATTTCTGGATGCACTATTCTGGTTAATAATATATCTAGAGGCTCCTGAAGTCACTTGTGTGTGTCTGATCTCCTGACAAGAAAACTAAAAGTTGAAAATTGTTCAAGAACTCTGCTGTCTGTTGTGCCAAAGGGATGAGGTTGATGGCATTTGTTCTTAAATATGACTTAAGCTGTAAGGTTAATATTGAGGTCAATTTATTAAATCATACCTAATCCACAATGACATACTCTAATTTTACTGATTCTCCGTGATCTGCTTTTTCCTACTGAAGCCTAATATTTTACAGTTATATTGCCTCCTTTATAATGTATTTTATCTGACATTACAGTTTAATTTATGATACCAGAGTATAAAACATAAGAAGAGATTTTTTTTCTACTCAGAACATATAGTTCAAATTCTCTTTCATCTATAAAAAAATGAAAGAGAGAGAGAGAATTCATTAATTTGTATTCCTTTTGGTCTCTGAGCACATATCAGAATGACAATTTGGATATCATGATTTTATTATATTATAGAACTTTTATTCACCATATTGATACATTTCCATGTTATTAATTTAGAAAGTGATATCAGCATTGGTTGTCTATTTAGCAAAAATACATATTTTTTTTCATTCGTTTTATGAGTAGTAGATTCAACTTTGTATTTTCGTGAAGGTAGAAGAGTGATAGTAATGTTTAGTTCTCAAGACCAGCTTTTACATTAAATATTTAAATTGCCCTCAATAAGAAGCCTTCAAAATAGAAAATGTTATGTGCTATTTCACAAAAGTATGAGAGAACATCACATGGTCAGTACGCCAGGAAAGAATGGAGATAGGTTAGTGCCAACTATTAATCAGAGAGATAAAAAAATGGATAGCTAAATTCTTATTGTTGCAAGGAGCCCTTAGAAATTATTTTTGTTTTATTCTAAGTATTAAGTTAAATATTTCAATTTAATCTAAAATTATTTTTGTAAATCTATCTTTCTTTTTCTTTTTCCTTTTAAATAAAGCAGGAATAATAATAATATTTAACTTGCATACTTGCTCCAAGGTTTAAATCATATAATGTTGCATGTCAAGTGTTTTAGAAGACTATCTGTACTGAGAGAGGAGACTGGAGGGACTCGTTTTATGCTCACAACCCTGATGACTAAAAGAGGATCTGGTCCAGGTAGGACAAATTGGAGAAACTGGCAGGAATCAGTACATGGCAAACAAAAGTGATCCCTAGCTGCCCTTATTGCTCATTGGCATCAGACACTCCCACCAGTACCATGACATTTTACAAATGCTGTTGTAATGACCCAGAAGTTACCACCCTTCTCCATGGTGACAGTCCAGAAGTTACCACCCCTTTTCTAGAAAGTTCTACACAATCTGCCCTTTAATTTGCATTAAACTGCTCCTTAATTTGCATGCCATTGAAAGTGGGTTTAAGTGAGTATAAATACTGTTGTTAAGAGTGCATACCTTGCTGACTCTGGGTCCACTGCCTGTGAGTTTTTCCTGTTCTTACTACTACTACTACTATTACTACTACTGCTGCTGCTACTGCTACTACTACTGCTGCTATTACTACTACTTGGTTTCATCCCCTTTGCTAATCCCGAAGCTATAATAATACAAAAATCACAAGACATTACACGTTCAGAATCTCATTGTCTATGAGGAAGAAGATATTTCATATATATTAAACATATGCTGCAAAAGCCATCTATATATAATGCTGTGAAAACACAGTGAGGAAAGTCACTGTAAGTTCTGAAGGAATAGAAACTCTCCAAAGAGGAGATAATACTTGATCGAGGTCTTAAAGGATCACTGAAACTTCTTCAACAAGGGAATTGTATGTGCTAGAGCATAAAAACATGAGAAAGCATAATATATTAAAAGCACCAGAAGCACTTAAAACGGCTGTGACATAAATTTGCCCCCACTTCACCCTACCCATCCTGTCCTATCTCAGGTACTGAATGTGCAAATCATTTCTCAAAAGGCAACTTGATTAAGAGAATGATTATAGAAGATGAGCAGTATCTATATATGTCCAATTTCTTCATTTCAGAAATAAAATGTATTGTAGTGACTTAAAAGCAAAATCATTTCTTTAGAGACAATTATGTAGACTATAATCTTGGGGAGGCCTAAGACAAGGGGTTACATATTATGTAGCCAATAGCACAAAAACTGGCAGAAGTTTGCTTGGGTGGTCAAAAACAGTTTAAATGGGTCAAGATTGTCTCCACTCCAGAGATAGTTCAGGCCCACTACCTGGGCATGACTGACTCCTCTGGAATCTCCACTGAGTGCCTCAGGTAATTACTAATAGCTTTCCACTATGGCTGGATGGAGCAGAACTGTTTTCATTCTCTGTGCTGTGGGAATTGTTTGACTTCTACTTTCCCATTATTCTTTACCTAGCTTGTGGATTTTAATGCTACAGATATGCAGCCTTTTACCCAACAAATTCTAAAAGGAATTCTGTGCATGTTTTCGAAGCTACTTTTCTAAGTAGCTACTTTATTTCTGGAACTCTCCAGCACAATGCCCAGTCACCTCAGCCTCCCCACTTCTAATTTATGTCTCCCAGGATTCCGAAATTCAGGATCTGTTGGGCTCTAATTTTGTCCCTCCTCCCTTGCTCCACTATCCAGAAACTGCTTCCAGGAAGAAAATAGAAATATTGTAGAAATCATTGCATTTCTATCATCTCAGGGTTCTCAATCTGGTCCTTCCTGTTTCCAAGTTTCTGAGCTAACATTTTTTATGTATTTTGCCCATTTTTTCTAGTTCCTCATAGAAGAATAATTATGCTTTTCTTTCTTTTCACTTTTTTTTTCTTTTCTTATTTTTTTCTCCCCTCTGCATCAGGGCCTAAGTAAAACTCTTTAGGAAAAGTTTAGAATGTTCCTATACCTCAGGTTTTGCTAAGACATCAAAGAAGAAGTATGTCCAAAAGCTCATTCAATTAACCATCTTCTTCAAAGTTTCCTGAGGTGCTTAATAAAATACAGATTCCTACACTCTACCCTAATCTAATAGAAATCCTCAGGGGCAGTTCCAAAGTGTCTTTATCCTTAATAATTTACCCTACCTGATTACAAGACAGAAAATGATTAAGAATCCCTAGAATAAGATCTAGGTAGGCAAAGATAAAATTAATAATTTTCCTATATATGCAATATGAGATGCATATAATTTATTTATAAAAATGTTACCAGGAAGTGCAGAATCCTTAATTCTTATCTAATTTGAAAGAAAGAATTCAGCCAAGAGATGCATAGCAATGGTTAAATAGCAGGGTTTCTTAAAGAAAGATAAAGTACATTCCTAGAGAGGAGTGGAAAACAGTTCTTGGCTGGTGCAGCTGGAAAAATAGTAGTAGCAGTGTGTATTTAAAGAGAAAGTACACTCTGAAACACAAGACAGAGTGGGTTGCTTGAAAGAATGAATCAGCAGTAGTAGTGCTGGGGGACTCTCTTTATGAGAATCTTACATGATTATTCATGAAGGCGCAAGAGGGAGTGTTACTTGCAATCATGTTTTAGGAGGTGTCTTTGGGCCTGCATGCTCTGTGGTTGTACATGCTAGTACACACATTGCATGTCCATTAGCATTTAAAATCTTTACTCAGGGGTATTGTTTAATATTGTAATGAGAAAAAGGCTACTGTAGGGCGAGTTTTTGTAGAGACTGCATGCTCATCAGTGGGGAGAATCCCTAGTATGGTTATCTTTGGCTAGGGCATTATAAGTCCCCTTCAGGCCTGGAGGAGCCTAACTACAAGGCCAGATGTAGCCAATGTAGCCATTTCCCTTTGTGCTTGCTGCCAGTGGGCAGTATCTCCAGGACTTCTTTTTCCAGCGGCTCCCTTGCCTGCTCATTTTTGGCTCTTTGCCTATGCTAACAAAAATATTAAAACAATGACTGAATCTGGATTTTGAACACCCTAATTTAGGATGCTATAAATTAAAATATCAGGAACTTCTTGCTCAGATTACTAATCATGAAGTTAAGATTGCTATAAAATATCACTTTTAGAAACATAATATGTGTTGTATGAGACTTGAAATGTGGTCTAACGTGTTTCCATAGAATTGAAAGGCAACATAAGAGAAAAATAAATCATGATCTCCTCTCTGGTTTCCATAAGATTTTCCGAAGCTGAAGGTGTCATAGTAAGAAAGTGAGAGGAAAGTGTTAGGTGTTGCTAACAGGTGTGTTGGGAGGTAGAATAATGAGGAAGGGTAGTAGTTGAGCAAAAGGCAGAAACTGAAACAATAGGATTAGGGGGTTTTGGAAGACAGTCATTACCGTGATTAAATTGCCTGTCTGGGGAGGTCAGAAAACATCAGAAATCACCTTTCCCTACTTTTCGTTCTGTTCTGAGTGACATTTGCAAGTAATATGAAGTCATCCAGATTAAGTGTGATTTTAGATTAATACTGACATTTCCTCTTTATAAGAAGAAAGGGTAAAAAATAATCTTGGGTAGAAAATAAGGAGTATCTGGCTTTGCTCTTTCCTCATAGCACCTTATTTAAGATATTGTCTTATGTCAAATTATGTTTGGGAAATGGGACGGTTTGCCATTTCAAACAGCAATTGGCCAGATACTATATTTTTAATGATAAAAAGGTTAAATTGGCTGTCTAAAACTCCACCATTTTGTGGAGTGAAATAGTGCATTAGAGGTAGAAAGTTGCAGAATTAAAGGAAACTACAATGCTGCCCATTACTTTCAATTTCCTTGGATTGGGATAGAGTGTCTTCTAACTCTTTATTTTGAGGGTAAGAAGATAGAATGACTTGCTTATTCACTCAGCCACTTAGAGGCCTTTTAAACACTTGAGGAATGATGGCTTCCATATAGCCCTCGGTTTATTTTTAGTCTTTTGCCTCCACTTCACCCTACTTATCCTGTCCTGTCTATCTCAGGAACTGAATGTGCAAACCATTTCTCAAAAGGCAACTTGATTAAGAGAATGATTGGATTATTACCAAATTATCTCCATGCTTAGGGGAAAAAATTAAACATGTGTCATATTTGCCGAGTCAGCAGCATAATTTGAACGAGCACAGAGAGGGAAGCTTGAAGAGGAGGACAAAGATTTATCTGTTTTTAGCTTTCCCAAGTGAAATAATTTATTTTCGTTCTGCTTTACCTGAATAGATCATTTTTTCTTCCAGCATGTTTCTATATCTAGGTTAGCTATTCTTTATTTTTTATGATAAACTTTTAATTTTAGAACAGTTTGAGTTTTATAGAAAAAATACAGAGAATATGAAGTTCTGTGTACCATACACCTGGTTTCTCTCATTGTTGACATCTTAAATAACAATAGAACATTTGTCACAAGTGATGAAACAATATTGGTACATTATTAACTAAATTTCGTATTTTGTTTATGCATTTTCTTAATTTTTACCCTTGGTCTTTTTTTTCTGTCTCAGGATCCTATCCAAGTTTACATATTACATTTAGTCGTCATGTCTATCCTAGCTCCTCTGGACTGTGACAATTTCTCAAAATGTCCTAGTTTTTTATGACTTAGTCATTCTTTCTTGACTGAATAATTAAGAAGTCAAGAGGAAAAACCAAGAGAATACATTGACTGGAGAGAAGTAAGAGTCAGAGTGCACTTTATTGACCTCTATTACATCAAAGCTTATATTTGGTGAAAGCGGGGGCAATGTTCAATATTCTCATTATTTAAGTAGATTGTGAATTGTCACTTAAAAATGAATTTTTTTTGGCCATTCATTATGTACCCTCCCCATAGTGGATAAAAATCTATAAACACCATTTTTCCCCCCATAACCAGAGGTCAGAACTGTTTCTGGATAATCACCATTTATATTGATGATTCAACTAGAAAGCTTGACCTTGAGAGATAGGGCTGTTATTCTTTGAGAAAATGTTTTGTTTTGTTTTGTTTTTAATAGAAATAATCGACTAGTATGATATTAACATTTTTGCCTAAATGCATACTCTCTACCAACTCAGTTGTACTGACAACCTGTTGAATCAGGGAAAATACCACTAACATAATCTCTTCCCCATCTACATTTGTTTGCATTTAAGGATTTAATACAACATCGTTACCTTTATTTAAAAGTGTTTAAATTGGTGCCTATGTGATTGTAGAATTATTTGTATGTAAACTTCATTTGCAAAGGAAATTAATGAGTATGTACAAAGTGTATTTATGGGTATAATCAAATGGGAGAAAGCCGGTAGATGAAAGTGAACCTAGGTAACAATTGTAAGATCTGCTGATGTCATGGTTTTGTTGCAAGCTTATCAACAGGAACACAAAAATGTTCTATGATGCAGGTATTGAACCCTCTGATTCGTCTGATTTTGAGGTTCTCTTTAAAATTAACAATTATTATTGTGTCACTCTTGTGTTTGGCCAAAATACCTCTCTGAATCTCAGATAAGCTTCTCTAACACCATGTGATATTGTGAACAGAGTAAGGAGCCACTAAACAGACCTAGGTTCAAGTTGTGCTTCTGCAATTTAGTAGTTATTGATTCATTAGCAGACTCTTTGATCTTGTTTAATATACTGATCCCTAACATGTAGCTCTGGAACAACTATTTTAAAAGTATTGCAAGTATGTAATGACTATTAAAAATCACATATAATAATTACTCAAAAATATTTGTATTTTCTGTAGGGAAAAAATACCTAGTTTTTTCAAATATCTTCATGATAAAGTTATCTTTGGCTTAAGCTAAAAGGAAATAATTCTTTATTTTCTTCCGTGGAAAAGACTGGAAAATCTAAGCAATATTAGTAGAGTAGGTGAAATTCTTTGTTTAATTTATTGCCAAGACATGTGTTTTATACCTACAGAAATCTACAGTGAGGCTTTCAAACTAATTTTCATGAATGTGTTTCTCTTTTGTCCCTGGAAGTATTGTCTCAAATATAAATCATGAAGTCACAAGAGAGGAAGCAGATGTGCCCCGTTTGTGTTCACAAAGCTCTAGTTTCTGTGCAATTTCTGGTACATGGATTATACATAAAATATATCAGCATCATTAAAGAGTATTTTCATATATGCTTTTATTAGCTACCAAGTTAACTTTTTCTTTTATTCTCCATCAACTCAATGTGTCATAGCAACAATTTTCACCTTTCTTTGCAATGAGATGTCACTGTGGAAAGACATGATGAATGATACTCAGAGAACTGTTTCCTGCAGTATTTTTGGAAAGGCCATGTGTTCAGCATCGTTTATGTCAAAAGGTACAGACCACAAATCCAGATTCTCTCCATATGCTTGAAGGTCAGACAATGGCAATGAGCACTAAAAAAAAGACATCTCTCATCTCTTGTCACTGCTTCTATTTATGATCTTTCCCTATGAAAATCTCATTTTAGAGTGCTTTTCTGAGAAAAATTTGGAATAAAAAAGTAGAAGCGATCTGTTGAAAATTCATCTCAGTCTAAGCATAATATTTATCCTGTTCATTGGAAGAAGTTGCTTATAGGGTCAGGATTACTCTGTTATTCTAAGAGGAAAACTCTTAACTGCACCTGTATGTAGCTTAAATCAAATCTTTAATCATTTAATAAGAAGTAATATCCAGTTGTAAAGTATCCATAGCTCACCATCGGTTACCATTGGCTCTATCCCTTTTTACATGGCATTATTTATAAGAATATATTCTTGTAGAGTCTCTAATTTTTTCAGAAATATCAAATCAAAATTGAGAGACATATATCTAGTGACCAAAAAATCCATTATTTAATACACATAGCTTAGAACTATTTTTAATATGCCCTGGATATTGACAAGTTGCTACATTGTATGGCTGTTTCATTTATCAGAGTTCCAACCCAGATTAAATCCTAAAACATGAATTGGTGGAAATTTAAATTTATAAAGCCAAATTACCTCAGGTGAAGACTGTGGTCTCCCTGCCCAGCTTATTATAACACTGTGGAAACCACATAATGCCTGAGGATACACAGCTCCCAAAAGCACCCGTAGAGTAAATTGTGACCATCTGGCCGCCACATTAGTCTCCCAGTGAGTGAATAATTTTCTACTAACAATGCGTCTTACAAAGCGTAGAGGAGGCAGCTGAATATAGCACTATATGCTGTGAGGTTAAAACACCACCAGTAAGATAGTGGGAAAGAGTGTAGAGAAGAAAGGAAGAGGTCTAGCAGGTATAGGTAAACCTTCAGGGGATGAAACAAAATGCCTCATTTTCAGACAATAAAAAAGTCTTCAAAAGCTTTGGGTTTACCACTTTACTGCCACACTAGAGCTGACGTCTTTTCTCATAATATCACATTTTCTCTTGACTTATGTCATACCAGCTTTTTTTTTTTTTTTTTTTTTTTTTTGCCCAGAAAACATGTCAGAGTCCTGGTCAGTGTATTTTTCCTATAGTCCTGTCTCAGGGAGGAGTCAACTTGTGTCTGCACTTTTCGTGATACTCTGCTGTATGGACATGTCTCCCACCAGCCGCATCTCATGTACTCCATCATCAATTGCTTACTCTTGCTTCCTGCCTTCACTGTGTTTGCAACATTGTTTTTCATATTATTTAATCCGGGGGAAAAAGGCGTAAACATCTGTTCACTTTAGCCTAAAAGAGGTAGGTGACTTGTCTAGCAGGGATGAGAAAAAAGGACAGTATTCTATGAAATGCAAGGATCTGATGGTAACTTAATGAAGTAGGTCCAGGACACTCTATATATCCTCAGATACCGCATGCATCTGATACACAGTGTCTGCCTTGCTGTTTCTTCATGATGGTTGAATAGCCCAAATAAAACTGGCACAGCTGCACCTTCAGGTCTTTGGACCAAGTCTACCAGGGCCTTAACCTTCTCCTTTAAAGTTAAAATTCACTTCAGCGTTTCCTATTCAGTCTGAAACAGCCTCCCACCTTTTGCTACCTGTTCTCTGATCTTCTGCATCAGACTGTCATGGCCTAACGTACACTCTGACAGTCTATCCAGACTTCTAGGCCTGAACCTTCTTGCTCAAAACTGTCCTGCTGACTCAGACTCTTTGCATGAAATTCCAGAAGATATACATTAATACAAACTCGTTTCAAGAAAAACAGAAAGATATAGATAAAAAGCAAAAATAGTCTTCCATACCAGTTCATAATACCTTTCTTCCAAACAGGTTCACAACCCTTTCTTAACCTGTAACCACTGTTTCTTACCCTATAACCATATAGATGTGTATTAACAGATTTTTAATAAAAATTACACTTAAATATGTACATTATTCATATAGATTGTATTACTGTTTGTCAACATATCATTGCAGTTAAGTCTTTTTTAAACTTAAAAGCATATCTTGAATAATTTTTAAGTTCGTTTGCATAGACTTACCCCATTTTTAATCTGTTGTAAGATATACTATAGTACCAATATTATGAGAAGCTTACTTTGTAAATATTTATTGTTTTCAATATTTGTATGTTTAAAAAGATGCAATGCACAGGTCCCTTTATGTTCATATATATAACATATTGTTAGAAATGATTGGCCAAAGTGCAATTGACAAATTGATGCATTTGTACTTTTAGAAATTTTGATAAATATTATTAAACTGCAAATAAAAAATATTATGCCAATGTGCAATTCCATTAATAGCAAAGAGTGATTATTTCCACATTTTTCCAATAAGTTGATATTATTAACCTTTTCTTTTAAATTTTACTCATCAAAGAACAGAAAATAGATCTAATGCTATTTCAGAATACGTTTCTGAGACTAACTTGAGAATTTTTAAATATATTTAAAACTTTTGTTTCTTCTTTGAATTGTATCTGTGTATATTTTGCTTATCTTTTCATTGGTATGCTTGCCATATAATTTTAACTAAGGTCACAATTGTCCTTATACATAGGCCTCTTTCCATTAAAAGATGCTTCTTCCATAAAAAGATAACCTCACATTCTCAGGACAGTTTATTCAGTGAGCACGATACCTAATTTTGAGTCACACTTTTTTTTTAAACAATGGCTAGTGAAAGTACACACACTATCTGTAATATGCTATCGTTAGCATAAGAAAATATAATATATATGAAAATACACAAGATATGCACACTTATGCAAAATAAATATAGGAAGGATAAACCAGAGACTAAAAAGGTTACCTATAGGGACAGGTGGATAAATGGTCAGGAGGAAGAAGGGTGGGAATAGGTAGTAAGGATGAGGAGGGAGTGACACTTTTTAAATATCTCTTTTTGAATAGCTGCAACTCTTCAACTATAGTGCTATTTCACATACCCTTCACATATTCAAAAAATAAACAAGTAATAAAGCCAACTAGGATGTGGAGGTAACACACAAAATAGTACAAATAGAATGTAAACACTAACAAATGATCTAATTTTATTAAACATTAATAATAACCACACTGAAATGATTAGAGGGGAAAGAACTAACCTAAATAACTTTAGAAATACTACCTTGTTTGAATACTGTAAGAACAAAGACAAAAGAACTGTAAATAAATACTGTAATCCACTTAGTAAATGTATTTTTCACAAGGGTATGTGTTAGCAATTCTTAAACTATGTGTGCACAAGAATTGAATATATAAATACAGTTTTGATAATAAGAGCTAGTTTCTCACAAAGTGAGAAAAATGTAGCAAACACAGAAAAAGGAAGGCAAAAATAAGTCCTGTGGTGTTGGATGGAAATCAACAGATGGTTACGTTTGTGTGAGTTAGAGTACATGCGTGCATTTCCTATGAGGTCTCTCCTCTGCTAGAGACCCAGAAGCCATGACACATCAGCAAGCAATGACAGCACTTAGTGCCCAGCTCTTTGTTTCATAAGACCATCCTCCAACAAAAAGAACCAGGGGTCCATGGATAAGTGGTTGATCCTAAGGTCAGGATAGGACAAATAAAAGTTTGATACCTTGTGATGCTACAAAGTAAAGAAAATATTTTTTTAACATGAGAACTCATTGAAAGAATACAAAAGTCAACCCGAACAATGTGAGCAACAAAATGAGTTATTATATTATTGGATTAAAGTAGATATCCACGAGTCAATTTGAATATAAACAAATAAATACATGAATAATAATAATAAAAAACACCTCTTACTTACAGTAGAATTTCAATTAAATTCTCTACGTTTATAGAGGGAATGAAGGACCTAGAAAATCAGCATTAGGCAAATACTAAGGTAATACTCTTTTTTTTTCAGACAAAAAACACTTTTGGACGCTAAAATTTGTGGTTGAAATTTTGAGAAGAAACAGGATTTGCATAGTCTCAGGGAGTTTACCCTCAAGGTATTTATTAGCTATAAAGGAAAGATAGCTAACTTTAGAAGGAGAAACCTAGTAGAAGCCATGTTAACCAAGGGATGAAGGCCAACATCGCCAATAATAAGACACAATGGCACCATAAACTATGTAATATAATGTCCTGAGAAGGGTAAAGTGTGATTTCTGCAATACTTTTGTGACGTTTACACAAATACAAACCTCAAAAAAAAAAAAAAAAAAAAGATGGGAAAACATCAGATAAATGCAAACTAAGGGACATTTACAAAAAGTAACAGATTAATACTCTTCAAAAGTTTCAAGGAAAGACTAAGAAACTTTAATATGCAGCAAGGAATTAAAGACAAATAACAATTAAACATAATGTAGGATTCTGGATAGTATCCTAGAATGGAGAAAGGATTTTAGAGGAAAGCCTTGTGAAATTATAGTAAGACCTTTATATCAAAAGTCAGCTGTCTGGATGTCTGGTTTTTTTAAAAGTTAGTTTTATTGAGTACAGCCATGTTCATTCATTTACATACTGTCTGTACTGCTGTCACTCTCAATGGTAGAGTGGAGTACATGTGACAGAGATTGTATGACCTAAAAAGCCTAAAACATGTATTATCCTGTTCTTTAAAAAAGTTTGCTGGTCACTGGCTTAGTTTACTATTACACCAATATTAATTTATTGATTTTGATAATTGGTAAAGCAGGATATTCGCATTAGGGAAAGTTAGGTGAGGGTTTTACAAAAATCCTCTGCCATATTTCATAGTTTTTCTCTAAGTCTAAAATTAGTTAAAAGTCAAAAGTAAAAAAAAGAAAGAGAGAGATAAAATGAGGAAGAAATATTGGCACTATAAAATTCCACCATTTTAGCTAGTATAGAAGGGATTCTTTTTTTAAGTGCTGCTGAATGATGTTCCATAGTGTAGTTTTATCATAATTTGATCAAGCATATTCCTACTGGTGTGCATTTACTATGTTACCACTTATGCCACCACTAATAATGCTGTAATAAACAAAAACGAATGTGAAACTGTTATGTGTAAACCAGTTTTAGCTAAAGACTAAATGATGGTCATCTTTAACAAAAAATATTATGAGTTATTTTGCAAAATATCCTTCTTTTAATGCTTTATTTATATCATCTAAAATTGTTCAGACTTTAACAATGAAGTGTTTAAATTGTGGTTTTTTTTTTTTTAACTTAGGCTTTTCACACATTTTATATGACATGCTTCTAGATACAGATTTCTCAACCATTTGCACTATTGACACTTTGAGCTGGATAATTCTCTTCTATGCGGACTATTATGTTTAGCAGCATCCCTGGCCTTCTCTCACTAGATGCCAGTAGCACAACTAAAATGCCTCATATACAGCCAAAGATCTTTTGGGAAGTAAAATTGTTCTCAGTTGAGAACTACTGTTCTAGATTAACATATTAACTTATTGTCATTTATTAATGTAAGAATGATAAGTTAAAATTTAAACCAATTTATACAATACATAATTTTAATGAGTAATGAAAAATAATTCAAGCACAACTTACATCAGTTAGCTATCTCACTAAAATTATAATGAGAAGAATGATACATATATTTTAAATTTAGATTTTTTTTATTGTCCTTGGTTACTGAAGAAGTGTTATTATAATTTTTATGTCATAAAAAGGTAAATATGACTATTTACCTAGAATCATGCTATATCTAAATTACTTTATGTTTATCCTAAAATACACAATTACTATTTACACCATTTATGAGTATCTGATATGCCAATTCATTTGAAAGGATAATTAACTATAATGCAAATGTAAACCACTTATGTATTTGAATGTCTTGCATCATAATTTTGTTCCAAATAGGATAAACCATGGCTTCACAAAACACATTTGTATTTTTAGCTGTGTTACACACTAGCTATATGAAGTTGGGCAAGTTATGTAACTTGAGAGTCAACAACTGTATTTTCTCTCAAAGGAGGCAATAAAACTCTCCATGCCTGACTTGTGAGGGTTTTAATATTATACACCCAGCTCCTAGAACAATGCCTGAGAAGTACTTGGCTCTCAATAAAAACTTGCTGAATGAACAAACGAATGTATGAATGAGTGGAGTAGTTATAAAAATTAAATGAGATAATGTGCCTTTGAAAATATATAGATGTTTTCTATATAAATTTAATAAACCAGGACTTTACGACATTTAAAGTACTTGTGAGATAGTCAGGCTTTGCCAATTTTCCCCTTGATAGTTTGGGATGGTAGAATTCACTATGGGGTAGGGGAAAATGAAAGCAAAAAGCATGCAATCATATCCTCCAGATTCAAGCAAAGCAGTATGTTTATCTTTTATATACTGAATTCCATCTTGAGTTCAGACAAAGAGGAGATCAATAGCTAAACATACATAAATACACAATAAGGATGATGATAATAACTAAACAAAAGCCAGAAAAACAAACTCAGAAGGACTGAACACCATTGTAATAAGAAATACATAGGGTTATGATCTGGTCTGAGATCAGACTGGAAGCCTGTCATCAAAGCAGAAGTCAACGCCAACTCCTAAAGTGGTCCAAAGTAAGATTCAGGTACTGAATCAGATCACACAAAAAGGATGATGTTCAAAGTTAAGAAACAGCTGTGCAAACCAGTTAGTGACCAGACTGCCTAGATAACAAAGAGCATAATGGTTTTGTTAGAACTCGGCAAACAGGAACCAGGGAATGTGCAGAAACTGAGTGAGTAGGGGAAATGAAGCAGAGAAATAGTTGTAAGTCGCTGGTAACAAGGAGGAACACTGACAAGGGAGGCAGAGCTTTGCCTTGAGTTCTGGACGTTTGTATGGTTTTTGCTGTGGGAAGAATCAATTTCAGCCTGGCTAGTCTTATATGAGACAATAATTGGGAAGAACCAGTTGGGGTTGAGTGGGTGTGGCAGAAGCAGACATGAATTGATGTCAAACACATCATGCCAAATTGACCAAAAAAAAAAAAAAAAAAAAAGGACTCTCATGGAGTTTGATTTTTCTAAACTTTAACAAATTTACCTCAATTCAAGGCTGAACATAGATATCTTTGAGGTAAATGTCAGAGAATTCTTTGAGTTCCTGTTAAGTATATGAGCATTTTTGATAACTTTTTGTGCATTAATTGAAGTAACGCTAATAAACTTCAAAGTTAAATATCATTAGTCTTACTTTACAAATTGGAAAATTTGCACGGAAATGTCAAATAACTTTAACATTTAACAGGCACAGAAATGTTAAGTAACTTTCCTGAGATCACACAGCTGGAAAGTGAAAGAGCTGGGATTCAAGCAAAGAATCTGGGCCGAGGAAACAGCAAATGCAAAAAGCAAGTGCAACAAGCTGGGAGTTTTAAGTAACAGAAAAAAGGGCAATGTAGTGGGAACAGAGTGTGGGACGAGCAGAGAAGTAGGTACCCACACAGCATGCTTTCTTTCAAAATCTCTATGTAATTTCCTACTTATTTATTTCAGCTTTTAAAGCTCCACATTTGAAGATGTTAAACTGATCAGTCCCAGATTTTTAATGGCTTTGAATGAGTGCTGAGAAAGATAGAATATAACCCCAAAATTTTCCTGACATAAGTGTATCCTTGGCCATGCTGAAATCATGTTTCTCCTGTTTTATATTGCACCTCCCTAAAAGTACTTTTTAAAATGATAACGCTTAATGAACTTTACCCTTTATCTCACTTCCACATGATCTTTATTGAATGTAATAGTTCACTTATCTCCTCAAGTTAGCTTATTTCAAATCTGACACTATTTGACTTTCGAAATCAGTTTATGTCAACAACTTATTTGCTGTGATGATACTATTTCCGTCTTACAGAAGAGTCTAATTTTTTAATTTTTCCCTTTCTTCAAGTTCCTCTATATAATATGTAATCTTATCCCATTTTTATTTCTTTCTGAAATAATTCAGAGTCACCAATTTCCACAATTTCAGTTACCGTCACTCTTGTTTAATTATTTATCAACTCATTTAAGGTAAGAATTGTGAAAAATTGTCACTCAAATTTAACAGTCTTGTAGCCTGTTTGCCTCAGTCCTTCCCTCTACAGCTTATTCTGTGTCTTCCTGCCAGAGTTATCTTTCTTGATAGTTGATTACTCCAATACTGTGTGTCTGTGTGAGTGTGTGTGCATGTACATGGACAAAGTGAACATTAATTCCCTAATTAATGTCCCTTCACCCTGAGTTGTTATACTACTGGCACTACCATACATAAGAAAGCATAAATTGTTACACATGGCTCATCACTATAATACTTTTTTTCAAGTATAAAATGGAAGTAGATATAATATCCATAATAGTCATCTTTAAGGACTGAGATGATCTGTTTGCAAATATTTCATAAATAATAAATCAGCATAAAATATACCTATTATTGGGGGATTTATAAAATCTAATTATTTGAGACAGGTATTACCGGTTATTACCTTGATATCTATCTTTCTCTTGCCTTCCCTCCACTGCATAATTCTTCCTTGTTGGGAAATCTTATGTCTCTTCTAAAATAAAATCTTTGGTCTCTCCTTTCTTGGCTTTCCTTGCAGCCAGGGCATCTGCACATAATACAATTCTGGTCAATGGGATCTGTAAGAAAATCTGTGAATAGAAAGGGTTTCTAGAAGGGTTTCTCTCCCAACAAGTGAGAAATACACACAGAAAATATTATCCTTTTCTTCCTGTCTTAGCATGACATTATGTAAGGATGTGAGACCTACAGCTGTGGTACCCATTTTGCAAATACGAGTGAGAGTGACAGAGTGGAACAAAGAAAAGAAGTCAGTCTTTGCAGATATTTATTATCTGGTATCAACCCTCCTACTACCTTGCATGGAGAAATGCCCTCCTATTTATCATATAATAAAATGTTTTATAAAATATATTTTTAAAGTTTCACACTTTGCTGGGAGCTAAAAGGTTGTCCAGTATAATATTGAAAAGCAGTGCTTCAGAAATGATATTCCACTTGATAAAATATATTCGATGAGATTTCCATCAACAATCAATTAAACAGTTGAACAATTACACCATTTGAAAATAGATATCCTTGAGGTGAATGTCAGAGAATTCTTTGAGTATATGTTACGTATAGATGCATTTTTGATAACTATATTTTTGTTACTCACAGTTGAAAACCTCCAATATGATCCGTATTTCTATTACACACTTTATAGTATATCATTGTTTTATGCATTTAAATAATAATACTTGCTTTATTAGTAACTATACTATTCTTTAATGCATGTCTTTATGAAATAATGACATAACTGGCATTCCCCAAAAAGTTGAGTCACATAAGGTGAAACCATTAACAAATTAACATAACCATGTAAATTAACAGAATTCCAAATGACAAAGGCTTACATAAGCAAGTCTTAAAATGATAGCATTTATGCTATAGGCAGTAAGAACTTCAACAAAATCCAAAATTGTGATATGTTACCATGCTTCTGAACTGATATGACACACTAGTAAAGCAAAATTCCATAGCTTTATGTCTAATATCTCCTGTTTTCCTTATTATAAATATTGTCCAAGATTTCTCCACTTGTTTTCCCTTCTGCTGGAGCGTCACTGTATTATAAATTAAATTCAGAGACAATTATCTGGAATATTTTAGAAATATTCGAACACCTGGGCAAGTAGCTTATGATGTTTCTGAAAAATAGCTCTTAGAAAATTTAGTGCTTATTATTATGTGTGTCATCAAAAGAAAGCTGCTCTGTCAGCTTCTGGAAATGTTTAGCAGCCTGTAACCCTAATGGAAATCTCATTGAATATATTTTATCAAGTGGAATATCATTTCTGAAGCATTGCTTTTCAATATTATACTGGCCAACCTTTTAGCTCCTAGCAAAGTGTGAAACTTTAAAAAAATATTTTATAAAACATTTTATTATATGATTGCACTAAATTTGGTTAAGTTGCTGGAAGAAAAGCTGATTCTGTGGCGAAAATAATTTTACAACCCACTTAACTGCTTCGAAGTATAGAAATTGTCTACAGTATATGACCGAATTGAAGTTTCAATTTGCAAACACAGCTGGAACCCTTTGAAAGCAGCTTCCAGATGCCATGACAGAGCCTCTTCCAGATTTTGAACAGCTCCTGTCAAAACTACAAGTAGGAAACAAAAACACTACGCCTGTGGGAAACTGAGTCTGCTTGTCATCCCATAGCTGCCAATTTAACCAAATTACCGCAAACAGCAGCTGTCAATCATGTGCCTTCTGATAGAATACAGTAAGAGGTGCATATTATTTTTGTGGTAATCCCACCAAACATGCATATGAATCTAATAATAAAGAAACATCAAGCCAGGCGCGGCGGCTCACGCCTGTAATCCCAGCACTTTCGGAGGCCGAGGAGGGCAGATCACCTGAGGTCAGGAGTTCAAGATCAGCCTGGCCAGTGTGGCAAAACTCCCTCTCTACTAAAAGTACAAAAGAAAATTAGCCAGGCATGGTGCTGGGTGCCTGTAATCCCAGCTACTCAGGAGGATAAGGCGGGAGAAGCTTGAACCCAGGAGGCAGAGGTTATAGTGAGCCAAGATCGCGCCACTGCACTCCAACCTGGGCAACAAGAGCAAGACTCCATCTCAAAAATAAAATAAATAAAATAAAATAAATAAATAAGAAACATCAGACAAATTAAAAATCAGAAGCATTCTATAATATATCTGGCTTGTATTCTTACAACGTATCAGAAAGAACAAGAAACTCTGAGAAGATTCCAGATTAAAAATATACCTAAAGCTATATAAACAGTGATGTGCTACAAGCGAATTCAGATTGGATTTTGAACTAAGTAAATATTTCATAAAAGATATTAGGACAATTCGTAAAATGTAAATATGGAATGTGTTAGCTAGTAGTAGTATCTATTAATATTAACTTTTTTAATTTTGAGAATTTTACCAGGTTGTATAATAGAATATCCCTTTTCTGAAATACCAGTGATACATTCAAAGTTAAAGAGATAATATGTCTGCAACTTCCTCTTGAATGGGAAAGAGAAAAAGAGAAAGAGAGCACACAAATGAGGCAAAATAAAAATAAGTTTTGAGTCTTAGAAAAGGACATATTACTTCCATTTATTATGCCTACACAATTTTGTAACCTTGAAATAATATTAAAATTAAATTATTTTTTAAATATTCTGAGAACCCTTCTTCAATAAAGAGAAGTTAACCCACTTTCCCTCATTTTTTTTCCTACTAAGTACAAGAAGCTCTGAGGATTATAAACAAAATCTACATAGAAAGATTCTGAATGGTGGAGAGAACGAAAACCTTCTAGGGACCTTGGGACTCAAAGAATGCTATGGTGATGAATTTCCAGAGTTTTCTTCTTTTCCCTCATATAATCAGGCTGAGACCTGAAGAAGCAGGCAAACTGCAAACGCTAATGAAAAGCAGATGCAAAAAAGCACACACACCGCCCCCCCAGAACGGAAAAAAGGTGTTTCTCTCTACACAAAAGACTAGGAGAGGGTCAGACTGGAAAAACAGAAAATTTTAGGTAATTTTCTATTCCAAACACCACAGAAACAACTATGGCCCATAACAGAAAAGGCCTGGTTGTGAGCTAGACTTCCATACCCATCAGGCTGTGACCAGGCACCCCAAGCATCCTCCAAGGTTGGAGTCAAAAAAGACAAGTATGAATCAGGATTTCTATCCCCACTAAGTGGTAACAAGCTTCCTTCCCCCACAAACATATCAGTGGAGATCACATAGGGAGCTTAGAATTCCACCTTTGCCAGGAGTATCGATATCTCTTCCTCCTTTCCCAATAGAGTGTTAACAGAGGATGCCTAGTAGACAGACAAAACTTCCACCACCACCTAGAAATAATGAGGCCTCATTCACCACAGTGATGGCGGGGTCCTAGTGGGAAGCTAGAAAAACAATCTCACACAACAATAATTAGAAACCAATTCTTTAAATGAGGAAGGAGGCGAGGTAGGGAACCTGGAATACTGCACTCTAATGGGAATAATGAAGTGGCAGCCCCTGCTCCTGCTGAAGTAGTGCCAAATAAAGCCATTTAAAACAGAAGGTTTAAATAATACCTACAATCTCATTAACATAATGCACAAAGTATCTAGGTTCCAATAGAAAATTGCTACATATACCAAAAGCCAGAAAGATCACAATCTGAGTGAAAAAAGATAATCAATAGAAGCCAACCCAAATGTTTTATAAGCTTTAAAGATTCTCTGAATGGCAGGACACAAACATCAGCACATCCATAGATAAAAGGCAAAATTCTCTTACAGCTCCAAACCAGAGAAGCCTGCCATATAGGGCCATACAGAAGGTTATACCTAAGCATAAGGTAACAGCAAGCCAGAGCTATGGAAGGCAGCTTATATATGGCTTAGACATAGTGTGAGGGTTAGCTAGGTTTCCCTGGGCTCCTGGTGGATATTGACTAACTTGCACAATTTAACAGGCCCTAGGGCCTAGGGGCTGTCTCTAGTTGTTTGGTACCTAGCCCTAGAGCGTGAGAACCTGAGAAGCTGAAAGTTGGGAGGCGTGTTTGCGGTGTATGCTCGGTAACCTGTGGAGTTACTAAGGGTACCTGTACCTGTAGTACCCCTATGGCACCGGGTACCCATAGAGTTCTGCGTGGGGAACCTATTAAGGGAAATGGCTAGGGTAAGTGGGGTGGGAGTTCAGCTAACTGGGAGCAAAGGAAAGTGAGTTTTTAGTCATGATTTCAACACTGGGACAAGACAGATATAACTTGTGAAATATTATGTTACAACAAGAGTTGGAATAGATACAGAATGCAGTGAAACCCTAACTCTGGCATAGTTTGCAAGGTGCTGCACACTTAACAGATGATCAATAAATGATAGTGGATTGATGCAGTTATTTAAACTACATATTACGTTGAATGAAATCTGCTTTGGATTTGGGTCACAACATCATAGCACTAGCATTGAAGAGGTCACCCCTGTACTCTTCAGTTTATATAGTGCTGCTGTATATATAAGCTTATATACTGTCGATAACTGGGTACATGAATCTCTTGGTCTCAGGCTACTGTTACTTAGGACTTGCTGCATCTCCAAGGAACCATTCACAGCTGATGAGTGCATTCTTTCATTTGAAAGAGATATGAATTAAACATATTCTTATATTGTAAGGTCTATAATTTTCTTGAAAATAATTTTTAAAATAAGTGTAGGATGCTCATTGGTCTAAAGAAAAGATTCTAAATCTTGCTAGAAAGACTTCCAATAATGATTTCATCTGAATGAAAGGAAGTTTGGAAAAGAAAATGATGGCTAAGTCAGGAAGCCTGTAATTTGGATCTGCCACTGTTAATCACTAGTTGCATAACATCCAACAAGTTCTTACTGTTTCTGCGCTACATTTTTTCATTGGCAAAATAAGAATAGAATACCTACCAGTAATGGTGAGATTGATAGGTATCAGAGACTAAAGTGAAAAATGGGTTTAGACAGTGAAAAATTGGTACATGTCTTTAGTGTTTCATTTCAACTTTCATTTCTACTATTGCTATTATAGCCAGCATTAGACATAAGAAAAAGAACATAACCTACTTATTTGGTGTTAATTGAAAAATAGTAGGAAAAATCTATGAACTCAAGTAAACGCCAACATTAACACATTAAAATATTAGCAATTTAGAAATGATCTTTTAAAATATAAGATTACTAGAAATAGTTAGAGAAAACACCACAGCCAATATTTTACTCCTTAGTGTAAATCCCTATAAGTATTTTTTTCAGTTATTTACCTCAAACAACTATGTAATACATGTGATGATCAAAAAGTGAGTATTCAGGAGGATGTCCAAGAAAGATCCACATGTCTGTAGTGATCTACAGTGTACTAATTCATAGGGAAAATGGAGCAGCAGGAAGTTGCCACTTTCTCTGATTCAGCCTCTTGCTGGTACTATCACAGTAAGTGATTAAAGGGTTGCCTGACACTTTCATTTTTTTAGCTTGTTGTTTAAGGTGCCTACCCAAATATTTGTCATCTCAGCGCTCTCTCCAGCACAGCTGAGCTCCACACCAATAGTATGTATCATTGATATAGTGTGCTGATAATGGTACCCTACCTTCATGGCCTTCTTTTCAAATATGGATAACCCCAGTTTAATAATGGGAAACATAAGACAAATCACATTGAAGAAACATGATACAAAATACATGACTAGTGTCTGCAAAGCTGTCAAGGTCATCAAAAATTAGAGAATTGTGAAAAATCATCATAGCTGAATGGAACCTAAGGAGACATAACAACTAAGTGATATGTGGTGTCCTGGAAAAAAATTCTGAAACAGAAAAACATCATTAAGTAAAAATTAAGGCTATCCAAATGAAGTATAAATATCAATATGAATATCAATAAAGCATCAATATTAATTTATTAATTATAATGAATATACCATGCTAATGTCAATGTTAATAATAGGAGTGAGGGTTATTTGGGAAGATAAGTATTATCTTCACATTTTTTCTGTAAAAACATTCTAAAATAAAAAAATTATTAAAAAAAACTGAAAGCAAAAGTTGGCCTATAATTTCATCATCATAATAACCATTTTTGTTGAGAAAAAGTTAATGAATTAGTTAGGTAGGTAAAGACATACAATAGATGAAACAAAAAAAGCTATAAATTAGGTCTTTGAAAGACTAATAAAATCAATAAACTTCTTGCTAGACTAATAAAGACAGGAGGAACACATAAAAATCAATGAAGCAATGAAAAGGAGACATCACTACAGCTCTTAAAGGCATAAAAATATAATGGAGTGATAGTATAAACAATTTAATGGCCAAAAATCAAATATTAAAATGTGAGCTTTCATTTTTTAAAAATATATAAGTCACCAAAATGAATAGAAGAGTTAGAAAAATGAAATAGTACTACATCTATTAAATAAATACAAGATATAAAAGCACTCCTCAAAAAGAATAACAGGCAATGATTTCACAAGTGAAATCTTCAAAAAATGGCAAAAGAACTTTTACACTAACTTTTTCTTTTCTGTTTTTTTTTCTTTTTTTAATTCTTATTTTAGATTCAGGGATAAACGTGCAGGTTTGTCATATATAAACTGAATGTCATGGGGGATTGCTGAACAAACTGTTTTGTCACTCATTAACAAGCGTAGTAGTTGATAGGTATTTTTTCTGATGCTCTCCCTCCTCCTTCCCTCACCCTCAATAAAGCCCCAGAGTCTGTTGTTCCCCTCTTTGTGTCCATATGTTTTTATTGTTTAGTTCCTATTTAAAAGTGAGAACATGCGGTATTTGGTTTTCTGTTCCTGTGGTAGTTTACTAAGGATAATGGCCTCCAGCTCCATCCATGTTGCTACAAAGCATGTGATCTCATTCTTTTTTTATGGCTGCATAGTATTCCATGGTGTATAGGAACCACATTTTCTTTATTTAGTCTAATGCTTATGGGCATTTAAGTTGATTTCATGTCTTTACTATTTTGAATAGTGCTGCAGTGAACATTTACATGCATGTGTCTTTATGATAGAATAATTTATATTCCTTTAGGTATTTACCCAATAATGGGATTGTTGGGTCAAAAGGTAGTTCTGTTTTAAGCTCTTTGAGTAATCGCCACACTTCTTTCCACAGTGGCTGACCCTTCACTCTGCAACCTTGCCAGCATCTGCTATTTTTTGACTTCTTAATAATAGTTGTTCTGACTGGTGATAGAGGGTACTTCATTGTGGTTTTAATTTGTATTTCTCTAATAATTAGTGATTTTCAGCATTTTAAAATATGCATACAGGATATGTGTATGTCTTCTTTGAAAAGTGTCTGTTCAAGTCCGTTGCCCACTTTTAATGAAGTTGTTTTTTTTTACTTGTAAATTTGCTTAAAGTTACTTGTAGATTCTGGATCTCAGACCCTTGTTGGATGCATAGTTTGAAAGTGTTTTCTCTCATTCTGTAGGTTTATTCTGTTGATAGTTTCATTTACTATGTAGAAGCTCTTATTTAATTAGGTCCAATTTCTCAATTTTTGTTTTACTGCAATTGTTTGCTTTGGTGTCTTGGTCATGAAATCTTTGTCAGAAAATAAAATACCACAAATGGTATTGCCTAGGTTGTCTTCCAGAGTTTTTATAGTTTTGGGTTTTACATTTAGTTTATTAAACCATCTTGAGTTAATTTTTGTATGTGGTGTAAAGAAGGGGTCCAGTTTCAATCTTCTGCATATGGCTAGCCAGTTATCCCAGTACCATTTGTTGAACAGAGTTCTCCATTGCTTGTTTTTGTCAGCTATGTTGAAGATCAGATGGTTGTAGGTATGCAGTCTTATTTCTGAGACCTATATTCTGTTCCATTGGTTTATATGTCTGTTTCTGTACAAGTACCATGCTGTATTGGTTACTGTAGCCCTGTAGTGTGGTTTGAAGTCAGGTAATATAATGTCTCTAGCCTTGTTTCTTTCTTTCTTTCTTTTTTTTTTTTTTTTTTTTTTTTTTTGCTTAGGTTTGCCTTGGGTGCTCAGGCTCTTTTTTGGTTCCATATGAATTTTAAAATCTTTTTTTTTTTTTTAAACTGTGAAGAATGTTATTGGTGATTTTGTACCAATAGCATTGAATCTAAATTGTTTTGGGCAATATGGCCATTTTAAAAATATTGCCTCTTCCTATCTATGAACATGGAAGGTTTTTCATTTGTTTATGTCATCTCTGATTTCTTTGAACAGTGTTTTGTAATTCTGATTGTAGAGCTCTTTCACTTCCCTGGTTAACTGTACTCCTAGGTGTTTTATTCTTTATGTAGCAATTGTGAATGGGAATGCATTCCTGATTTGGCTTTCTACCTGTATGTTATCAGCATGTAGGCATGGTACTGATTTTTTCACATTAATTTTTGCATCCTGAAACTTTGCTGAAGTTATTTATCAGCTGAAGGAGCTTTGGGGCGGAGACTATGGTGTTTTCTAGGTATAGAATGGTGTTGTCTGCCAACAGGGCTAGTTTGATTTCTTCCCTTACTATTTGAACGCCTTTTATTTCTTTCTCTTGGTTGATTGCTCTGGCCAGGACTCCCAGTACTATGTTGAATAGGAGTGGTGAGAGAGGGCCTCCTTGTTTTGCGCCAGGTTTTAAGGGGAATTCTTCCAACTTTTGCCCATTCAATATGATGTTAGCTGTGAATTTGTCATAGATGGCCCTTATTATTTTAAAGTATTTTTTGGCAATCCCTAGTTTGTTGAGGATATTTATCATGAAGAAATGTTGAAATCTATTGATAACCCTTTCTGCATCTACTGAGATAATCATGTGGTTTTTGTTTTTAGTTCTGCTTATGTGGTAAGTCACATTTATTGATTTGCATATGTTGCACCAATCTTGCATCCCAAGGATGAAACCTACTTGATCAAGATGGATTAGCTTTTGATATGCTGCTCTATTTGATTTGCTAGTGTTTTCTGAGGATCTGTGCATCTATGTTCATCAAGGATATTGACTTGCAGTTCTCTTTTTTGTTGTGTCTCTGCCAGGCTTTGGTATTAGGATGATGCTGGCTTCAGAATGAGTAGCAGATAACTCCTTCCTTCTTAAGTTTTTGTGATAGTTTCTATAGGAATGGTACCAGCTTTTCTTTATACACCTGATGTAACATGGCTGTGAATCCATCCAGTCCTGTGCTTTTCTTGGTTGGTAAGCTTTCTACTAGTGATTCAATTTCAGAACGCAGTATTGACCTGGTCAGGAATTTAATTTCTTACTGGTTCAGTCTTGAAAGGTTTTATGTATCCAGGAATCCATCTATTTCTTCTAGGTTTTCTAGGTTTTGTGCAAAGAGATGCCCATAGTAGTTTCTGAGGGTTTTTGTTTTTGTTTTTGTTTTGGATTTCTGTGGGGTCAGTGGCAATGTCCCCTTGTAATTTCTAATTGTGTTGTGTTTATTTGGATCTTCAATATTTGACAATTTTTGAAACTTCCTTCAAATTCTGAGAATGAGACTTTCTTATACCAATATTGTAATGGAGGCTCTAACCTCCATTAAAAGAAAAAAAAATAGAGCTATGGACATAAACAGGCAAATAAAACTAATTATTTACGGTGAAAATGATTATGTACATGGAGAAAGAGAATAATGTAAAATATTAAAATTAATACATATTTTGGTTAGGTAACTGAATATTAGACTGTTTTCATTTTAATATATTAACAAAAACAACTAAAAATTTAAAATTTAAAAAGAATAATTCCATTATGGTATAACTAAAATATTTATATGTATAAGTCTAATGATAAATGTACAAAACTTGAAATATAAAAGAAACACTACCATATACTATTAAGATAAAACAAAACCCACATAAATGCAGGGGTATGCAATGTTGATAGTTTAGAAGACTAAATATTTAACGATACTAATTCTCCACTCTTTTATATATCCAATGTATGCCCACCTAAAATCCCCACAGATATGTTCTTGGCAAATTGGCAAGCTGATTATATAATTTATTTAGAAATGTACTTACATTATTATCAAAATTATCTTTTTCATTGACGCATGACAAATATGGCAAACATATAGCAAGAGAGAAAGAAATAGGCTACAACGAGGAAATGTGAGAGAAAACTGTAGAGTAATTTGGCAAGAAAGGCAAGAAAAAGTAAAGGGAGAGGATATAATAGATGAAAGGAGAAAGATGCGGTCATTTCTGGAGTGCTGATAAAGTATATAAGTCATAGCTCCTTTATGTCTTCTGTGGATATTATCAGCTCCTTAAGAAAAGCTAATTAGTTTATTATTGTTCACTCTACATTTTATTTTTATTCTTCAATGATTAACTCTGTGATAAAGATAACAGTTATAAATATGCCTGTTTTATTTAATAAAGAGCCTAAGTATTTAGGCAGAATTGTGGAGATATAAAACTGAATAATTGAATTATCAGTTTCTTTGAGGAAAAGTATGATAGTGATTTCCAACATAGTAACTGCTTCAAGCCAATTTAGTGCTTTTATTTTAATGTATTACCATGTATTACCAAAGAAAATACAAGGAAGTGGACTCTGTCATTGACTTTCTTCCCTTTATCTCTATGAAGTTTTCACAGAGAAGAGATAAAATACCACATTTTTTACTCAAATATTTCATCTCCTTCTTTGGTTTTTTATTTCTGAAAACCCAGGTGCTCTTTTCAATATATCTGAACAGAAATAAATAACTACTCTAGTATAGATTTCTGGCACAATAATGTCTTGTGAATTCTAAAAACATGTTTAGTTAAAAGAAAATCAATGAGTAAGTTATTTTAGTTATGAGGGTTTTTTATTGAATACCATAATGAAATTTAATTTCCTAGTAAATAAATATGTTCATCTTCTGTTCTTGGTGATAAAAGCATTTAAGTAAAATAATCCTAAAGCTTCGTGATGAATGTAGATTTAAATCTGTTTGGAAGATCTGGGGATTAAATCTCAGATAGAATCTATGTATGTTCATACTCTCTAAAAGTTCAATCCCAAGTGTCTCCAAAGTCAGTACTCCTCTTGCACTATGTCACTGACCAAGACATGCTTAATGTTTCCCTCCACTTGACTAAATTTTAGACAAATTTCTTCCAACTATAGACCTCTGACCTCCCCTTTTTTAGGGCACATATCTTTAAAAAATTGCAATTGTAAATTATTTCTCTTCCCTTAAGATATAAAACTTTTACCAGCTTCTTGCTAGTTTCACAACTAGCAAATGTCTTTCTCAAAGGCCTAGTTGCCTTCCCTTTGAAATATAATAATCAAGGAAAAAAATCTATCTCCCAGTGTCTGTGGGAGGTGAGGAGCCTAACTTTGATAAGCAGCAGTTAGCAAACAATAATGGTCTAATAATATTACCAAAATGCCAAGGGTTCCTTCTGGGTCTTGTTCACCACACAGAAAGCCAATCACTGAGACAATGAATATTACCAGGGAAGAAGGCTTTAATTGGGTGCTGCAGTCAAGGAGAAGGAGAAACAGTTTCAAATGTATCTCCCTAAAACTAGAGGTTTATACAGCAGGGGAGAAATGTAACTATGTGCAGAGAAACAGGAATTAGGGAGGAGTAAGGAAGAGAAGTTTGTCAACAAGAAGCGCGTGGCTGGTTAGGCAATCATGACAGATGAGTGGTCTGGCAATTCATTGTCTAGATGTGGTGATCTGGTAAGTTTAAGTTCCTTTATACTATCTGGTAGTCCTGATGGTTAGTTTCCTGAGAAAGGAACTTGGATAAGACAAATGTAACTTTCTCAAGTTTTAAGACTGGAGGATCAATTTCCATGTTTATTCAAAGAAGCCATAAACATCTTTTCCATGGGACTATTGGGCAAATTTCAATAACATTAACCAACCTCCTCATGGCATACTCCAGTGCTTTCCCACTAGCTCTTTCCAGCCCTTAAAAACACTTCCATTTCTGTGGAGCTGAATTCAGTGTCTCTCCCCTATGTCAACAGTTTTGAATAGCATCTCCTTTGTCTGCTTAACTCCATCCAGTGGAATTTTTCTTTGATACCACACTATCCCTACCTTTTAAGTTTGAATTCAGGATAGATTTCTTCTTATTTAATGTATAAGCTTTAATTTTAATAGTCAAGATATAGGAATCCTCATTGACATGGGAATCTGATGACCAATGTGACATTTCATAGTTTTTATTAAAGGGTGGAATGAATTCATAGATATTAAGCTTCTCTGCAATCCCTTATTATTCATTAATGAAGAAAAATCTAATTAGTGATGGAAAGAAAAGGAAACTAATACTTACTAAGTACCTAATATGTACCAGGTGTTCACTCAGCTTCTTTATATAAATGCTCTTATTTAGTCCTCACCAACACCATATAAGGTGCATATTAATCATCCCCATTTTGCACATGAAGAAACTGAGATGAGAAATAATGGGAAATAAACAGCAGAAACAGGATTCTCAGCCAGGACTCAAGCACTTGAACTTATTTTCTTTACTTCACAATGACTCTTTTGTATCTAATTGATAAATGTATCTAGTACGAATATTCCTTTTGGTCTTTTAATATAGAAGTTTTCATTAAGTATTCTTGGGAATAAGAGATCCTTAGACACAAAAACAGGGGGAAACACTTTGAAGGAAGAAAACTTATAATATCCAAACCTTTATTTTATCTATGTATCCTTCATTAGTGATGACAAGGGAATATCTATGTGTAAAATTCCTTTTAAGCTTTTATCCCATTTAGTTGGTCTTATCAAAATTTCTAGGCAGCACTAATTGTGTCTTTCACCTAAGGAACAGTATTTATGAATGACAACTTAAAGTGAGATTGTCATCTTTAAGTAATCATGACTAAATATAGGATCACTTTGAGCTAGATGTCAGGAAAAGCAAAAAGTGGAGTCAAATTTAGAACTGAGGTTGGCCTAGACCTGAGATTGTTCATATTGTCTTAGTAAAGGTGTCAGTCTATATTTTAGTGGGAATAACGTCCTCACCAAGTTTTGAGGTTGATTCTAGCTGACTTAAACAAACTGTGTCCATTTTATAGTAACTGGTTCAAGAATGGATATATAACTTTGACTCTTCCAATTAAAATAAACCTTCCTCTGATTGGAATGTAGAAACAAACTGTTAGTCTAAAGACACAAGGCTTAGAATACTGCAACCAAGCAAGGCGAGGCAGAGCTATCGTGGAACCATCGTATAGAGACAATGAATGAGAATGTGGTTAATCCAGAAAGATTGGAGCCCAGCAATGAATTAAGTTTGAGTCCCTGAACCAGGCTGTTTGTGATGTTATACCTACATCTCTACTCATCAATTCGTTAGACATCAATTCCACTTTTTGTTTAAGTTTAATATGGGTGTTCTTATATTTGGGCCTTAAAAAATCTGCAAACAATACTAGTAGCATTAAAAAAGACCATAAGGATAGAAAATAGGTTTCTTGAAAGAAAAATCACTGTGAGTGAAGAATAATTCTAGAATGGTTGGTCAGGCTTCGCTTCAGGGCATGCCTGGAATGAATAGATACTAACAGAGCCTGAGTGAGACCCATGATCACATGCCTTGTGCCTGTGCACGCCTGAGGAAAGATGATCATGGTAAAACTGAATGGACTCTTTCTAAAATACTGCACTAGAAGAGCTAGACACACGAAATAAAAATCAATTCACAACTGGCTGGAGAGGGGAAATACCACAGATGTAGAGACAAGTTGTTAGTAGAAATAGCTGAATCTCATTCATTATATGGAATTCAGGGCATTATGATAGAATTGATGTTGTATTGTAGCACAGTCCATGGCCTGAGATCTCTACTCATAGAGAAACTGTGGACCTGTAGATGGCAGCTCTGATTCTGAGCAAATCATATACTGAAGAATCAGTTGGGAAATTTTCACTGGTTAAGGAGCAGACATGTTGTTTCCTATGGCAGCCTCTGGTTGTAGTTTTAAACTTCATAATGTTTTTGAAAATATTTGGAAGAGAAATCCCTGGAAATGGCTGGATTTCCCATTAATCTGGTGGTGAGGGTTTGTGTTAATATTTTCCAGATGATGAAGTCGGAGTGATTGGGATACAATTACTCAGTCTCTAGACCTCTCGGTGCTTGTCCTTTCAAGTTCAGTGATTTCAGTCCCTGGTTAGATACTGAGCCTTCAGTTGTAAAATCTGTGAAATATGCAATATTAAATGTATCAGAGAATTAGATATTTATTATTATCAGCTGTAATACTGGGAAATGCAATAGTTTGGCAGTCAGGTAATCTAAATTTTAGCCTAAATCTAAATTTTGAATTCTCTGGTTTCAACTTGCTAATCTTTAAAGCAAAAAGCTTAGACACCATAATATCTCTCTCTCTCTCTTTTTTTTGACAAAGTCTTGCTCTGTCACCCAGGCTGGTGTCCATTGGCACAACTGGTGCCTCCTGGGTTCAAGAGATTCTCCTGTCTCAACCTCCCGAGAAGCTGTGATTATAGGCACCCACCATGAAGCCTGGTTAATTTTTCTATTTTTAGTAGAGACAAAATTTCACCATGTTGTCCAGGCTGATCTCGAACTCCTGACCTCAGGTGATCCACCTGCCTCAGCCTCCCAAAGTACTGGGATTACAGGCATGAACCACCACTCACAGCCAACACCATAATTTCTTAGGTCTTTGCCATAAGTAACAGGGAAAAAATAACCTCAAACTGTGGCTGATTTATTATTCCATATTGATTCAAACCTTGAGAAGCATTTTTGCCAGAGATGCTGATTTGGCAAAGGTTAAAAAAAATACAGCCAGTCAAGCATGTAAGATATGATTTTTGCAGATTTCCTAATAAACAGTTTCTGCTGAAAAGAGCTTTTTTTCTTTCAGACTAAAAATGTACCATTTTCCAGCTGGAAAAGACAGCTATCTTCTAGAGTAGCTGACTTCTGTATTGTAGGTCCAATTGCAGCAAGAGGAGCTGCAGACAAAACTCCTCAGACACCCAGTTACAGAAGGAAGGGCTTTATTCAGCTGGGGGCATCAGCAAGACTTCCGTCTCAAGAGCTGAGGCCCCCCGAGTGAGCAATTCCTGTCCCTTTTAAGGTCTCACAACTCTAAGGGGGTGCATGTGAGAGGGTCGTGATTGATTGAGCAAGCAGCTGGTATGTGACTGGGGGCTGCATGCACCGGTAATTAGATGGGAACAAAACAAGATAGGGATTTTCACAGTGCATTTCCATACAATGTCTGTAATCTATAGATAACAGAACCAATTAGGTCAGGGGTCGATCTTTAACTACCAGGCCCAGGGTGTGGCGCCGGGCTGTCTGCCTGTGGATTTCATTTCTGCCTTTTTAGTTTTTACTTCTTCTTTCTTTGGAGGCAGAAATTGGGCATAAGATGATATGAAGGGTGGTCTCCTCCCTTACAATTATTAAATTAGATTTAGGTGCAACCTTGGTACAGGTGGCGTATATGCAGATTTATTAGGAAATTTTTGTACTTGTTGCGTCTCATCACTAATTTTTTTTCTGCCTCTCCACATACCAATTTTTTCCAGGTATCAATTGTCAAATTAGTTGATTGTTAGCTACAGTGCAGAGAAAAAGTTATAAAATCTAATTTTAATAGAAAATAGTTTATTATATTTGTACATATTAAATATTGAAGCAACCTCCAAATGTGGTCACATATTTAGGTCCCTAAAAATATGTGAGTATTTTCTTTTTTTTTTTTAACTTTTAAGTTCAGGGGTGCATGTGCAGGTTTATTTCATAGGTAAATTTGTGTCATGGGGATTTGCTGTACAGATTATTTTATCACCCAGGTATTGAAACTAGGCCTCATAAAACTTAGAAACTAGGCCTCACATAGAAAAAATTAACACCAGGTGGCTCTGGATAGGGTCCCACCCTGCCTCGATAGGGTCCCACCCTGATAGGGTCCCACCCTGCCAATTCCGGGAAACAACCCCATGGGGTCCCACCCTGCCAATTCCGGGGGTCCCACCCTGCCTCGAAGTTCCCGGAATCAGCAACTCCAAGAAAAAAACCTCATAAGGTCCTGCTCTAACCAATTAGAACAAAACACCTTGCTCAGGCCATAGCTAGACCCAATTACCACGCGCCTAAAGCTTTGTTTGAATTTCGCGCCTTAAGCTGTGTTTGAACTTGTGTTTGCCTATATAAACAACCTGAAACAAGCACTCGGGGTCCCAGGGCCAACTTAGAGCTTGGGACCCTAGCGCGCTAGTAATAAATAACTCTCTGCTGTGAATCTTGTGTCGGTGGTCCTTCGCGGCGACCCCTGCCCAGGAGGGAATCGACAGTTCGGTTCCAACAGTATTAAGCCTAGTACCCATTAGTTATTTTTCCTAATCCTCTCCCTCCTCCCACCCTCCACCTTTCATTAGGCCCCAGTTTATGTTGTTCCCCTTCATGTTCATGTGTTCTCATCATTTAGCTCCCACTTTTAAGTGAGAACATGTGGTGTTTGGTTTTCTTTCCTGCATTAGTTTGCTAAGGATAATGGCCTCAAGCTTATCCACATCCTTGCAAAGAACATGATCTTCTTCTTCTTTGTGGACTTATAGTATTTTATGGTACATATGTATCACATTTTCTTTATCCAGCCTATGAGTGATGGACATTTAGGTTGATTCCATGTCTTTGCTATTATGAATAGTGCTGCAATGAACATAGGTGTGCACAATTTACATTCCTTTGGGTATATACCCAGTAATGAGATTTCTGGGTTGAATGGTGTTTCCGTTTTTAGATCTTTGAGGAATTGCCACACTGTCTTCCACAATGGCTGACCTAATTTATACTCCTAGAAGCAACAGTTTATAAGCATTCCTTTTTCTCTACAACTTTGGCAGCATCTGTTTTTTTGTTGGTTGGTTTGTTTTTCCTTTTTATTAATAGCCATTCTGACTGTTGCAAGATGGTATCTCACTGTGGTTTTGACTTGCATTTCACTAATGATCAGTGATGTCGAGCTTTTCTTCATATGATTGTTGGCTCTGTGTCTGTCTTCTTTTGAAAAAATGCTTGCTCACATCCTTTGTTCACTTTTTAAAGGGGCTGTTTATTTTTTGCTTGTAAATTTGGTTAAGTTCCTCATAGATGCTGGATATTAGATCTTTGTGGAACGCCTAGTTTTCAAAAGTTTTCTCCCATCCCATTCTGTAGGTTGTCTATTTACTCTGTCAATAGTTTCTTTTGTTGTGCAAAACCTTTTTAATATAATTAGAACCCATTTGTTAATTTTTGCTTTTACTGCAATTGCTTTTGGCATCTTCATCATGAAATTTTCACCCATGCCTATGACCTGAACGGTACTGCCTAGGTTGTCTTCCAGGGATTTTATAGTTTTGGGTTTCACATTTAAGTCTTTAATCCATCTTGAATTAAATTTTGTATATGGTGTAAGGAAGGGATCCAGTTTCAATCTTCTGCGTATGGCTAGGCAGTTATCTCAGCACCGTTTATTGAATAGGGAGTTCTTTCCTCATTGGTTATTTTTGTCAGCTTTGTCAAAGATCAGATAGGTGTAAGTGTGTGGCCTTATTTTGGGGTTCTCTGTTCTGTTCCATTGGTCTATGTGCCTGTTTTTATACCAGCACCATGCTCTTTTGGTTACTGTTGCCCTGTAATATAGTTTTATGTTGGGGTTGTGATGCCTCCAGCTTTGTTCTGTTTGTGTAGGGTTGCCTTGGCTATTTGAACTCTTTTGTGTTCTGTATGATTTTAAATTGTTTTTTTCTAGCTCTGTGAAGAAACTCAATGGTAGTTTAATTTGGATAGCATTGAATCTATGAATAACTTTGGGCACTGTGGCCATTTTCACAATATTGAGCATGGAATTGTTTTCCATTTGTTAGTGCCTTCTTTGATTTCTTTGAGTGGTGATTTGTAGTTCTCTCTATAGAGATATTTCATCTCCCTAGTTAGTGGTATTCCTCGGTTTTTATTCTTGTTGTGGCAATTGTGAATGGGAATTCATTCCTGATTTGGCTCTCAGCTTGACTGCTGTTGGTGTTTAGGAATGCTAGTGATTTTTGTCCACTGATTTTCTATCCTGAGACTTTGCTGAAGTTGTTTACCAGCTTAATAAGCTTTTGGGTTGAGACAATGGGGTTTTCTAGGTATAGAATCATGTCATTTGCAAATAAGGATAGTTTGACTTCCTCTCTTTCTATTTGGATGCCTTTTATTTCTTTCTCTTGACTAATTACTTTGGCTGGGACTTCCAATACTATGTTGAGTAGAAGTGGTGAGAGAGGGCATCCTTGTGTTGTGCAGGTTTTCAAGGGAAATGATTTAAATTTTTGTATTTGTCCAAAACTCTATCTGTGCCATTATATTCTGTTCTATCTTCAATGTAGCAAAAAATAAAAATAAAAACTGTGCATAAGAAATATAAAAACTAAACAAAAACTAAATAAATAAAATATTTACTAGTTCTTTGTAGTTACTATTTGCATACTGCTTTTTCACAAAAACACTGAAAATATAAAAGAGTATTCATTTTAGAATATAAGACTATCAAATTTATTTATAGCATTAGGTAAGTCACTTCTGCACTTGTCTCCGTATTTCAAATGAAAATGAGAAACTTAATGATTTGTGGAACGCTTCATAATGCCAAACTCCTTCCTAATCAAACAATCAATTACCTTTTAGAATCTTTCTCAAATCAAGAAGTAGTTAAAATACAGCAAGAGAGTACGAAGGTTCACTATTCATTTGGATCAGTATTCTTTAAAATATACTTGTTATCAAATATTTTGTATGAAAAAGAGATTCTGTTATCAGATATTATGGAAAAACATTGTTGACTTTATTCCTTCCTAAGAAGTACATGATCCACGACTAGCACATTAAGGGTGCTGATAAGTCCTGAAGAAAGAACACACACATACACACATACACACACAGACACACTCCTCCATTTATTTTTCTTTAACACAGTTTTATCCAAATATATTTGCTCTTAAATACCTTTCTCCTCAAGTAATATGTATTATAGTATATTTCAAAATTTTCACAGAATGTTATCTATAAACTTTTTTCCTAGATAATATTTGGACTGAAATTCTTTGGGCTTTAAAAAGTTTGAATAATACAAAATTTCTGTATTCTGCTAGAGTTCCTTTGAAGAGGTTAGTTTTATCGATAGTACTTCTCACATTTGGCCATATGTTTAATCCATATGTTCATTAATAAGTAGTTTCACAGTATACTTATTTGCTCTGGATCCCTGTTTTTAAACAGAAAATTAATCCAAAGTACTTTTTTGTTTTAATTGGAAAATAAATATCCTGGAAATACTTGATTAGTTGATCTAGGACCATTCTAAATTACAGCGCAGTTTTATTTCCAAGGGCAACAGATGGGCTTGAATATCACACAATATTTTATTCTGTTTATCTCAACTTTATTTAAAACCTACACTAGGGCATTCATGCAGAAAAATAATACTATTCACACCAATATATTCAGTTACAAAGTACAGTTCTTGGTACGGTTTTAGTCCAGATAACTTTCCATTTGTTTATATGACCAAAAAAATTATAACATTAAGAAAATAATAGGCTGATAATATATTCACCAATTCATATTTTCCCTCTGTTTCCTCTTTGTTCATTGAACTCTGACAATGAAAAGGAAGATGTTTTTTTCAGAACCAATTTGATGCTTTCTTTACATTCATGTGTCTATCATTTATTAAAGTAACAAATAAAATGTTTTAAATGTTATCATACGTTCAATCAATATTAACAGACTATTCTGATATCATGTATTACATTGCAGATTTGTTTTATTTCTCAATAAAAGAGATCATATAAACTTTTGAATCCTATAAGCTGTTAATTTTTTTTTTTTAATTTGGAAAAAGGAAATTTTACAGCACTGACATAGGTGTGCTATACCTTCACTGTTAAAGAAGTTACATTTTATCTCTCCACGACCTTATCTTTATTATTTTTATTATTATTCAAGTTGGGCTGTTTTTCTTTTTATGAGTTGGCAATGATTCATATTTGCAAAACTTTTATACTGTCCCAGTAGAATTTTCACAGTTTTTTGTTATCAGCTTTAAATTTGGATTCTAATTCTGTTACTCAACTAAAGGAGAGAATGCTGTAAACTAAGTCATAAATTATACTAGGTAGATACGTAGGTAAACTAAGTTTAGATTATCACCACCATCAATACAAGAAAAATTAGTGATAGATGTGGCTTTGTCTGTAAAATTATGGTGGAAACAAGTGTTTATATATATTTTCATGCAGATTATGAGAAGTTATGATAAGACAATTTTTAGATATGCATGCTAATGTTGACAACACTAGATCCTTAGCTACTATGTCCTGTTTAGCAAAAGAGCTGGAGGCATGCTGGAGACAT
This sequence comes from Macaca mulatta, assembly GCF_049350105.2. Lineage (NCBI taxonomy): Eukaryota > Metazoa > Chordata > Mammalia > Primates > Cercopithecidae > Macaca > Macaca mulatta. The sequence continues at coordinate 133,563,958 of NC_133409.1, forward strand.
AGATGAGCTTTATTAGGAGGCAGAAAAAGTTCCATGGATAATCTGCTTTCGTGAAAATGGCTGACCATACTTGTCAGTCAGGTCCTGACTTGCTGTGGCTGGCATGTGATGTGATAATGACAGTAAATGGCCACATTTATGGAAGTGGTGAATAAAAAGAAATGACAGACATGAATTAGATATAATTTGATAGTCAAACCGTATAAGAACACAGAACAGGTGCCTGAATGTCAGGAAAGTTGCAATAAAAAATTTGCTACTAGAATTTTGAAATAAACAGTAATAAAATATATAATATTTAGAAAAATTAAAAATATGTTTTGCAGAGTACAACATATTTTAGAATGGTATGGAGTACTAAATGGAATTACTTAGTGCAACTAATATATGAATATAAACAATATAACCACTGGAATATAAATGAGATCAATTGAACTCCAAGGTTGTGACAAGAGGTTCTGGCTTTCTCTTGCCCTCTTAGGAACTGATACATGACCTAATAGGAAAGCACCACTTTGAATCCCAGACTGCCTTAATTATTTTCTCTATCTACAGGCTTCATCATCTGAAAAACTTCAAAATGGGTATTAATGAATGCAGGAATGAGTGATTATTTAATTACACTTGAATAAATACATGAAAGGGTTATAAATTATTTGAAGTCAGTAATTTGAAATAATTAAGGTCCAAAAACTGTTTCATCTAAACTTGTTAGACTGGTTAAATTATTGCTCTTCTATTTATTTTCAAGACTCATATTTTCTCCTACATTTTTATGTATTCCTTTCCAGAAGGAGTTTGTCTTCAATTGCAAAAAAAAAAAAAAAAAGAGGAAAAACTAGGTAAGATTAATATATTCATGAATTCACTGATGCAATGACTTATTCAACAAACACATAGAGGTTCCTACCAGCTAGAATGCATCCAGGCTTGGCTAACAAGTAAGCTCACCTGCTATCTTAAAGACAGAATGTCCCACTAACCCTTTCTGCCTCTGTAATAGAGCTCACTGGTATATTCAGTGTGCATTACAGTTCCTCCTGCTAAATAGGACACAGTCATTCCAGGACCCTGTTGTGTCAAGGAATTGAAGAGAAAACCACAAACGTATGGTTTCAGACTTTGTTGAACTTTCAGCCTCATACAGAAGATAATTATGATATAAACACAGTATGTTCTGTCTTCTGAGATTTAGCTGATAGTATGCAAGCAGAAAAAAAAATGTGTTAAAGTCTGAAAGATAGATGAAATGAAAAGACTTAACTTTTCGGGAATTCTGAAGTTGGAGTGGAGACCTGAAGACAGTACTCTAGTAAAAAGGGGCACATTATGATGGAAATTAATAATTACATATATTGTTCTCCCTTTTATAGTTTATATTTTTATCATTATCATTACTTTTCTATAATCAGTATACAAGTAAATTATCATTACGAAGATGTCAAGGGTATTGAATCCCCAGACTAAATATGGAAAATGTTTCCTTACTTCACTCCCCAGTTTATACATATGACTTACCAGTTTGGTATATGTCACACTAGTTCTCCACTTAATGTTTTATTATGTACATTCAAATACATAGAAATACACGTACATGCATATTTAAAATGAATAGGCTCATGTTGTATACTTAGTCTGAAATGGTTTTTTGTTGCAACTTTGTATCTTGGAGTATTTCCCAAAAAGCACACACAGGTTTATGTTCTTTTCAATGGTTGTATGATTCCCTGCAGTATAGCCCTATCATAGTTATTTAATCAGTCTTTCAGAGACCTTTATTGAGGTCAATTTCAATATTTTTCTGTGATTAATGAGGTTGCAATGAATATTCTTACATCTAAACATCTTTCTGAGTTCTGAAGTAGAATTAAAAGTATATCACTTCCTGATTAATACATTGCCAATCTACTTGTCCTTCAAAAAATGTTTTATAAATCTGTAGTCCCACCAGCAGCAGCTATGTCACTGGATACATTCTAATACCCCTACTGGCACTAGATATTGTCAAAGTTTAACACTGTTGACAGATGATTCTACAACTTTAAATATTTTCTGTCTTATGTAAATATACGTGCTCAAATTCAAATACCTTTAGGAATCAAGCATGTAAAATAAATTTTTAAAATCAGAGTGGTAAATAACTTGGGAAATTGTAAAGGATGTGCTTTGATTACTTTAGAGATTGAAATTTATACTTTTCTGAACATGCTCTGTTGGCCTAGTAAAAGAACGCTGTGACATGAGAAACACTGGTTTGAGACCTTGTTCTTAGGGAAGAAGTCTTTCAGTGGGAAGACTCCATTTTTCCCTAGTTGCACTCAGTCTCGGGTTTATTCAACGTTAGTCCTTGTCAATAGGCAGATTCTGAAAATCCATATATGAACAACCTATTGTAAGGACTAAGGTGTGAAAGAATCACTTTCCATTATCCTAGCATGGGATGAGTTGTTTCATACTCTGTAGAAAAGTCATTTATCACAGTCAGAGTCGGAATGATAAAAGATAAAGCATTTGTAGGAAATGTTACATGTTTTCTATTTTCATGCAAAAAAAAATAGTGTGCTTTGCTCCAGTATTCAGTATTTCAGATTTTTAAAAGCACCAATTATTTCTCCAGGGAAATAATGAATTTTAGGTTTTTTTCCCCATTACCTACCACATATCTGTTATTTTCCTTTGAGACATTGCTCAAATTTGTATAACTGGAAAGCTTTGTCTAAATTTATTTATTTTTTACTTTTGTAGACATTTAACTTAGTATATTTTAAGTGGTAATGCTTTTCTATATTAATTAGATTGACATTAAACTAAATAGTAAGGGAGGTTTTTTTTGTTTTTGATTATTTAAAAAGAGAATCTCCGTTCATACATAATTTTAAGGTGATAGAACTCCTCCTTCATCTTTGCCATACTCAACGGGGCTATTAGTGCTGATGTATCTGATTGTCATGAACCTGAAGAATCAGAGATGGCACATTACTAATTTTATTTAAAGATAACTTTGGCTTGCACCTGAAGGCCAATTTTAATATCTATGAAGTACTGGGTTGACAAGGCTGTGAAAACTGTCATAGTTTTGGGGCATAGGAGAATAATTAATTTTCCAAATTCAACCTACTTCTGCTTTAATAGAGCTCTCTGAGCTGCTCACTGCTCCTGTCTCCCTGGGTTTGCATACATAGGAATGTGATAACAAAATTTCTTGTAGAATGGATTTTTTGATTCAAGCCAAAGTCAGCCCTCAGCCAAGTAGTAAGATAAGCCAACTTGGATAGAAAGAGCTATGTAAAAAGTTAATGTGGATCTCTGAATGAGAAATATTTGGTGTAGACCCCATATTTGGTATCTTCATACTATGAATTTATTGGGAAATCACTATAGCATGGGAGAAATATAGTTTCCTGATGGGTAAAATGGCAATAATAATGCCTACTCTATTAGCATGTGTTTATTCATCAAAGTAAGGTATGTAAAATACAATGCAAGCTCCAGTCTCTCAGTGAATGCCATTAACTTGGAAAAGACATGTGTTAGTTATTTTCCTTTACTCTGCCTTCCTCAGGGGAAACCAGGGTTGGCTCAGCTGTTCTAGCCCATTAGTCAGTTGTTCTTTCTATCTCTAAACTTCTGATGCATGATTTACTCAAATGGATGGTCTTTCTCAATACAGAAGACCTTTCTTTATCAAAAGGTTTTGATAATATTATTCCTTTTGATATTTGTCCCAGTATTCATTTCTTCATACCCTTATTTACCCAGCACTCTCATTTTTACCCCAGCCCCTTAGGGTCTAGATGAAAATACCTTCATCTCCTGCTGCTTCATATCGCTCACTGAATTAGAAGAATATTCTTACCCTTTGTTCTATCCCTCCTCTTCAAACCTCACTTCATATTTCTGAGTCCCAACTTAGGTCATTCAGTATCTTTCATTTTTCACAAATCCAACCATAATCCACTGCCTTGAGAATCTGAGAATCTTGCTCCTCTGAAGTGCATTTTCTAAATTAGTGTCTTTAATTTCTCTCTACCAAATGGTGAATGCTTACGTGAACACTTCCTTGTTCAGGAAAACCCTAATGTTCCTCAACCTCTGCCTGAACCTAGAGATATTCTTTTCCCCTTACTCCCTTCCCTGGTTTTTATGACTACCCTTCTTTCAGGGTACCACCTTGACTGAGGCTTTGATCCATGTGTACAAGAGAAAGAGATAAATTACTCAAGCCTTATATGAATGAGTTTGTACCACCAGTTCTGATAAATATTCTGTGTTTCAGGAGGCTATTGTGATGGCCTTGTAATAGATTAGTTGAAATGACTCTGTTGATCTGTCCAGAGATGGTGTAGTACTTTCAAAACCCTGCATATAGTATAACTATAATCTGATACATTGAAACCTCTATTCAAATACAAATACTCAATACAAAGTGGAATGTCTGCCTTTCTAACTATCAAAGCAAGGACCCCATAGACTGAATGTCTACCAAATAGATGAGTCCATTTTTCAAAACAATTAAATTGACAATAAAAAATCAATGTAACTTGATATTACATGACTGATGACATTCTTCTCATATGTATTGATATTTTTGTTGACTTCGGCAAAACCTATATGTTACAAAAACTTTTTTTCTCTTTGTTTTGTAATTGTGATCTTCTTTATTAGAACTATTTACTGTCAAACTAAAACAACGAGATTCAGAAAATATGATTAAGTATACAGTTTATTCAAGCCCAAAGGTTGAGGATGGTCACCCAGGAAACACAAGCTGCAAGCAAATGGGGTCAAGTTTCCAAAGTGAAGAAGCTAAGGGTTCACTTATATAGGCAGAAACAGGGAAGTTGAACAGGGTGACAACATTTTCCATATAAGGTCAGTACATACATTACAATGATTTTATTTGTTACAACTTGCTACATTCCAAGGAAGATTACCTTAACATTCCCTAAGGGAAGTTAATGGCCATTGAGTCCTGCCCAATCATTTACAAGACAATAACGAGGAAGAGATTTAATGTACAATCAGAGAAGCAGAAGTTGTAACTGCATGCTACTTGACTCAGGCCACACAGTCACATTACTCTCAAGGCTTAAATAATGTAAAATTCCAAAAGGCTTAGGTTTGCTTTATTTAATTTCACATTACCAAACTGTGAACTTCGTAAGCCAGTGTCAATAGTATATTTTTATCAATTAATTTTGTACTTATAATTGATACATAATAATGGGACATATTTATGGAGTACAGGGTGATGTTTCAATGCATGTATACACTGCATAATTGATCACATTGAGGTAATTATCATATTTATTCCTTTAAATAGTTATCATTTCTGCCTGGTGACAACATTCAAAATCTTCTTTAAAGCTATTTGGAAATAGAGACTACACTGTTATTTGCTGTAGTCACTCTACTGTGTAATAGAACAGCAGAACTTATTCTTCCTAACTGTGACTTTGTACTGGTTGATGAACTTTTTTTAGTGCCCCAACCCTCTTACACTCTCAAGCCACTGGTAACCACTATTTTACTCTCTACTTCTATGAAATCAACTTTTAAATGTTATTTATTTTTATTTTTTGTTGGTATTTATTTATTTATTTGTTTATTTATTTATTTATTTATTTTTGAGACGGAATCTTGCTCTGTCACCCAGGCTGGAGTGCACTGGTGCGATCTCCGCTCACTGCAAGCTCTGCCTCCTGGGTTCGCGCCATTCTCCTGCCTCAGACTCCCGAGTAGCTGGGACGACAGGCGCCGCCACCACGCCCGGCTAACTTTTTTTTGTATTTTCAGTAAAGACGGGGTTTCACCGTGTTAGCCAGGATGGTCTCAATCTCCTGACCTCGTGATCCGCCCCCCTCGGCCTCCCAAAGTGCTGGGATTACAGGCGTGAGCCACCGCGCCCGGCCTTTTTGGTTCATTTTTTGAGACAGGGTCCTGCTTTTTCATGCAAGCTAGAGTGCAGTGGCACAATCACGGCTCACTGCAGCCTCAACCTCCTGGGCTCCAGCAATTCTTCCACCTCTTGAGTAGCTGGGATGACAGGTACACACCACCAAAGCTGACTAAAAAAAAATTGTAGAGATGGGGTCTTCATATATTGCACAGGAAGGTCTCCAACTCCTGGGCCAAGTGGTCCTCCCACCTTGGCCTCCCAAAGTGGTGAGTGAACAGGTATGAGCCACTGCTTCTGGCCAAAATCAACTTTTTAAGATACCACATATGATGTGGTGTTTGTCTTTCTGTGCCTGACTTGTTTCATGTAACATAGTGTCCTCCAGTTTTATTCATATTGCTGAAAATGACAGGTTTAAGACAAAAAGAATAACAAATACTTGCAAGGACAGACAGAAAGGAGAATGTTTATACACTTTTTGAAGGAATGTAAATTATTACAGTCACTATGGAAAACAGTATGGACAGTCCTCAAAAATAGAATTATTGTATGATGCAGCAATCTCATTGTATGCAAAGAAAGTAAATTTGATATGTTGAAGTGACATTTGCATTCCCATTTTATTCCAGTGCTTTTCACAATAGCCAAGGTATGAATGTTAACCTAAATGTTCCTCTACATGTGAATGAATGAGAAAAATGTGGTATATATATTCAGAGGAATACTACTCAGTCACAAAACAGAATGAAATATTAATAATTTCTGTAAAGCTGTTCCAACGATGCAAAAGTCAGTCTAGTTTTGTTTTCTTATGTTTAAATAACACTGTCTTTGCATATCGACATGCTAGACAGTCTACCTTTTTTGTCCACTTAAAAGAGGAAACTGAGGCAAAATTAATAATATAACTAGAGATTTTATTTCAGCCAAATTTGAAAACTGCAACCCATTAGACATAGGTTCAAGTTGCCCTGAAAATATACACTGATTACCAGCAGGTACAGGTGAGTTTTTAAAAGAAATAAAGAATGAGGCAGTTTTGCAGTTATTTATTGAAAATTTACATTGGTTTATTAAAGTATTAGGTTATGTTATTAGGTTAGTGCAAAATATTAGTTTATTAGGTTGGTGCAACGTATTGACTTTAAAGCTAACATGTTAGCTTAAATATAGTGCAAAATATTAGTTTATTAGGTTGGTGCAAAGTATTAACATTAAAGCTGACATGTTAGCTTATGTTATTCATAATGTTAGCTATTCATTAGCTATACATGGTTCTTTGTGTTAAAAATTTTAGGAACCGGATGATAATGAATAAGGATCACACTGCAACTTGTGATAACAATTATGTAATGTATCAGCTAGTCTGGAAACTACAGGGAAAAGAAGAAAAAAACAAAATGCCTTTAAACAATTACCTCTGGACTTGGCTGCAGGAGACATAATTGAAGTCTCATGCTATGTCTCCCTGGGTCTGATAAATTTTGCATGCCTCACATAGCTCACACTGCTTTGAGTTATTTTTTTTGTGTCTCATGACTAGTCTGGCTTCTCAACCCTTAGCTGTTATTGCCCACAACCAATTCTCCCAGGGCTTCAGAGAATCATTTGAATTGCTAATGATTTCGAGGAAAGATCCTCAAAGCAGCTTAAATCAGGATGGTTAATCTCGTGTGTGGACCAAAAATTCATGGAAAAATAATGTAGAGTAAGCCAGCCACAATCACTCAAAGAAAGCATCTTTTCATCTCCTCCATGTAGTAAGTACATTCAGATATCTACCAGGAGGTATGTACTTCTTGTATGTTAGAAAATTCAATATTATTAATTTAGCAATGAAGTCATTATTATGTGACTCCAAATCCAGAAACCACAGGAAAACAATTCTGAGGCAGGCACTTTCATTATAGGGACACTTTTCCTCCACTGCCATGGATTTAGGACCCGTAATAAACCAACCAGACGCTAGTCCCTGCATCATTGTGAAAAAAATAACCTTCCTGATAAACAGAAAGATGAAATAGTAGATTATTAAAGAGTGTGACCATGCATTCTCCACAAATCAGTGTACTTGCTTTTTTTTAAAATTTAAACTCATGTATACAATACTAAAGTTTTAAAGTTGTATTGCAAAGGAACTTATGCAAAATGATGCATTTATGCACCCTAATCTCTTTGAAATTCAGCCTAATACAGAAACAGCCATAATCCCCATCAGGCCACAAGGATATATGCAGAATATAATGTCAGAGGGGCTATATACTGAGTGAATATTAGAATACCTGGAAAGCTTTTTCTTAATTGTCTCTGTCACAACTAATTTACAAAATGTGGCTTAGATCTATACATTAGTTGCTGCTGTTGTTATTTTTTAAACTCCTCAGGTACTTCTAATATGCAAGCAAGTGTGAAAAAAAAAACTGATGTATACTGTAGAATTTGCAATGATTTTTCAGTTATGATATTTGATAACTCTATATCATCCCAGGCTGCATGTAACAGAAACAAAGCAAATACTTTGAGCTAACCAGAACTCCAGAAGGAAGTGGTCCATGGCTAAATTCGCAACTGCACAAGTTAATCCATGCCACATGGCCCCTTAACTTTCTCTTCAAACATTAGATTGGGTTTTCCTTCTAGCCTCTGCTGTTTTTCCAGGGGGAAAAAGAAATTAACAGGAGGTATGAGAGGTTGCCTTGTCAAAGAAATTCATTTTTTCCTAGAAATCTACAAACCGACTTCTCAGTTCCCAGAATTTTAGTTGAAGGAAAGACAGAAAGAAAAAAGGAAGGAAGGAAGGAAGGAAGGAAGGAAGGAAGGAAGGAAGGAAGGAAGGAAGGAAGAAAGGAAGGAAGGAAGAGAGAGAAAGAAAAGAGAGAGAATTTGGGAGATACATTGCAGTGATTTTTTTTTTCTATTTTTATTAACACCAGTGTTATTCTTACCTTGCATCCACAAACTATGCGCATCATTTTGATAATTCTTGGCTGGAGTGCAATATTATTTTCCTATGCATCAAAAAGTCAGAAATCTTTCTGTTGGAAAAATACATTTTTCATCTAAAAATAAGAAGTTTGCATATGTGAAATTTCCTTGGGGACCCATTTCTGAAAGAAGAAACATTTTTCCATAGATAATATGATAGATAATTTACTTAATGGAACTGCCCAACCTATGTGATAAAATCGTACTATCAAGAAAATAGCAAAAATGTAATGGCCCACTAATCAATCTGTACAATTTACTATTTGGTCAATGCTTATGAAAGTTCTAATTTTCCTTAGGCTGAGAAACCACCCATCACTTATGACTATTTAAAGTTTCAGATGATGTGTACTTTGTCTTACATTCTAAATCTAAAGATAGAGCCCAATTTTAAACTTCTTTCAGTTCAATTATAAATGTAATTGTTCTCACCATTAGCTAAATAATTACTTGTTCTTTCTTTGTTGTCATTGCTTGATGAATCTCTTTGGAATGTTATTTCAAAAGAAGACGGTACTAAGAGACAAAATTCGCAGGTCAATTTGATTCATTTATAAAATTTCCATTTAGTAATGGAGAGGATTTAGAAAATATTTGAAAATCTGTTCATTCCATTATCAGTTAGGATCCAATCAGGATACAGAAATCTCACAGTAAGTTGAAATGGGAATATTTAAAATAAAGAATTGTTAACTATGATGGGGTTTGATATAAAGGAGTAAAGAGTGCTGTGTACTGAAGAGAGAAATCTCAAGGCTTGGATTCAGACCTCATTGGTGAAGGTATGATTGCAGACTACTGTATGGCAGAGAAGGTGGCAGGGTAACTCAGGTCAGATGTTGTTCATAGTTATTGGGTAAGTGAGAAAAACCCCTTCAGGCTATAGAAAAGAAAATCCTGGTTAGTGCTGGCAAACAAAATACTTCTTTGGGTTGCTGGTAAGACGAGACTGGGAACCAACCACTGGCACACTCATAAGCCTTAATAATAATTCACTTGTGGCAAATCACTGAATCCCAGTGGGAAGCAGTCCACAGGACTACTGCTAATACTTAATGAGGGTAGAGTCCACTGGGACCTCCCCACTACCCTACCCTACGTCATTCACACACTACTGACAACCACATGAAGAATCAAACAGAACTTGCTGGGAATAAGAAGAGCTTATTCCTCTCATAGTGTCTATTTCAGGACCTTTTAGAGGCAAAATTTAATATCATGACAACAGCAAAGGTTAAATATATAATAGGCCCATTTCGTCTTTTGCAGAGCAGGCAATGAGGGGTGAATTTTGAGTTGAGTAAATGCATTGATGACTAACACAATTACCATCATCACATTCTACCCTAGATAGAAGGATGATGTGAAAGGTGAGAAAAAGCCAGGTAGAAACAAACACATGCAGCTTTAAAATAAAATTTTAAAAAAGGCTGTAGTAATTGATCTTTAATTAAACAAAAATTGTCAAAAATAAATTATCATCTTGAAAAAACCTGTATTAAATTTGATTTGTTGTCATTGTAGGAATTTATTTGTTTTAAAAAAAACAAAATGTTGTCTTAAAATTCATTGATTAGAGATTTCCTAATTAAGTAACTGTGCCATTCAAATTTACAGAAAAGCCGATAGTGCAATAGGAAATATGGCATAATATAAAAGCAAAAGAAAACAGTAATGCCTTTGCCAGTAAAGTTGGTAGACTTCATCAGAGGATAGCCATTGATTTATTTGCACTTAAAAAGAAATATAAATTCATACATCTGTTTCTTTACCGAGACATTCATTGATGTTGAATAGCAATATACTTATTAAGAACAATTGCTTTGATAGCATATGACATACTATATCCTGAAGAGAGGGCTGATTACTTAAAATGAGATATTACTCCCAGTAAACCATGACTCCCATGGATTTTTGTGTTGATAGAGAAAATTAAATAAAAATGAACTAGGTTTCATTTTCCTTTCTTATAAGTATCTGACTTTTTTGAGCACAATAGCCCTTTAAATTCTAAGCATTTGAGAGATAATAGTATTTAGCTGAAATGGAAACAGTTTCTCTCCTGTCTCTCTCTCTCACACACACACACATACACACAAGCCCACATTTATAATCTTTCCTTTCTCTTATTCTGTCATATCTATTTCACACATGTATGTTTTTAAAAATCTTATTTGAACTTCCTTAAGTTGTATTTTTTGGTTTGTTTAATTTATATCACATATCCATCCCATGCTTTAGTTTTACAGTTTCACTGGCTAGCATATCTCCTGAGGGTATGGAGAGGTTATGGTTATTTTTAGTGCCAAGGACTAGAATGACAATGAGAGTGAGTGGATGAGGAAGAAGGAAGACAATCTTTGGAGAAGAGAATTTCAAAAAACTGAGAGGCCAGTGGTGAGAAGCCTCCTCTACAAACTCAGAAAAAATAACAAAGAGCCAACAGCTAAAGCTATTATCAAGAAGTGAAGCACAATAACTTGGGAATCAGCAAATGACAGAAGTTAGTTCTTTAACATTAAAATTTTTCAAATAGGAAATGAAGAATTATTTTTCAAAGATATAGGGGAAAAGAATTTCTCCATCGGGTTGCACGTTTGTCTGGATGTCCTCCAAGTTTCTTTCTAATTTTAAGACTGTGGTATAAAATGGGATGCATTCCAGAAAACGGTGCATTGAATACATCAAGAATACATAGAGTTGTTTCATAATCATCATATTTAAGATATATTTCCAGCACTAAAAGTTAGAAGGGTCTCAACTCTTCTAATTCTGTGGATTCATGATATTACTTGGCTGTAGATGCTTCCAACGAGCATTGTTGAATAGTTGATCTATTCTAATGGATTTCAGTGATGTGCGTTCTAACCTTCATAGTATTAAAGGACCTTCAACCATCTCAAACAGTCTGATGATTTTTGTCCTCTAAGTTTTTGGATACTCTATTGAAGTCACATTGAGAAGATCTCAATCTCATTTTTTAAAAAACATTCAGCTGACTAAACTTTTCATTCTTTGGAATTTTTTAATTTAACGTTATCATTTATACATTGTCAGTCAGCCATTATGGATTAATATTACTAGTAGAATACAAAACACTACAAGAAATAGAGGACCCTGTGTACAATAAGCACTATACACTACTGATCTTACATAATACATAAATAGGATATCCAAAACTTTTTCTGAGAACATTGTTCATATGATGGTATGCATTGTCTATTGGGAGAGAGTGTAGGGAACTACCTCTTTTATACATTTTTGTTGCCTGAAAGCTAAATAGTTCCCTGTACCATCAGATAACATACTTAACAATATACAACAATACAGTCATGAATTTTTCTACATATATTTGTTAACATATGTGTATTTGAGTCTATAAGAAAATATGAATGCAAATGAGTAGAATAAATTAAGGAAGTGCAGATGATTTATTACCATATCTAATTAATTATTGAAGAAAAATTTGGAGAGGGAGATGATAAAAATTAACTGAGTATCTACTTTGTGACAGTTGCAAAGTTATGCATATTCTGCCTACTACTTAATTTGATCTTTGCAAAATCCCTGAGTGGTAGATATGCTTATGTCCATTTCACAAGTAAGCAAAATAACTAGGAAATATGATATACCTTCCAAAATATGATAAAAACTCATCTAAGATTCAAATCCGGGTCAGCCTGAAACCAGATCCCTTTTTTTCATGACATCATGTGATTTGCTTTTGTGAAATGATTAACCATCCAGCTATCTTGAGTCCTATGAATTTCTACATCTTTTGCTTTATAAGAAGGAAAAGAAGGAGGAGGGAGAAAAGAAGGATAAGGAAGATAAGAGGATCAAGAGGATGAGGAGAAGGAGAGATAAAGAGAAGGAGAGGTATGTGTTTGTATTAGAATCCATATTATATGCGACAAAGTAATATGAATATCATCTTATTTTAAGTTAATAAGTCATTAATATCATTTGCATTTTGATTTTGATGTTTTTGAATTTTTGATTTAGGGTTGAAGATCATTGGTAAATTATGCCAATTCATTCATTTAAAAATTTTCCCTACGGAGCAATGTTTATGGTGATACATAACTAAATGAAGATAGATTATATTTGAGACATTAAAAGACACCAGTGTGTGCTGCATTAGTGGGGATTTTATTCATTGGAAAAATATATAAGCCAACTCAGGCTTTCAGCAAACATTCGAAAAGACTGGCACAAAGATTTGGAGGCAACAGCTCAAAACAGGACTCAGAACCAAAACAGGTATGCACATATAGCCAGCGGTTGAATTTCTGGCAGTGAGAAACAAGGTAAGGATTTAGGTGTGGGAACTAGGTTGAAGGTCAAGGAGTGACTCACAGCAAAAATGATAACTGAATCACTGGATAGCAGGATTAAAGCTCCTTATATCCTCCCTCACAAAAGGAATGAAGAGATTTATAGAATGACAAAGACTTGGCAAGCCTTGAGGGCTCAAAGTATGTTGGACAACTGATCCAAGATCAACAAACTGGGCTGTTCCTTACAGAAAAGTGATGATATTCGCCATTTGCTTATGGCTCAAGCTGATTACAATATTTATTTTGGGTTAATATAGATTATAGCATGTGACTCTATAACGGAAAACAAAGTATGTATCACTGCGATCAATAATTTTTCTTTTACCTGACTGCTACAAAATTTGTGAATTTCTACACAATTTCGAACACCTTTCTTTAGGTCTCTAATTTATCTTCTGGATATGTTGAACCTCTTGTCCAAACGCAATGGAGGCAAACTTTTTTTTTTCTCTTTTTCTCAGATATACCAAAGAAGCAAATGCGTTGTGAACTCTTCCCCTTTTCTACTGAGTTTCATTTTCTTTGTTTTTCTTTTTCTTTTTCTTTTTTCTTTTAAGACCTTGTAGCAGTTTAGTCATATGCCTTTGGAAGTTCTCCAGCACACTTGTAAAAGGAAAGACAAGCATCTAGAATAATTTCTCCCTGAAGAAGAGCAAAAAAGCTATTTCTTTGGTTCCATCAAGTAAGCTTTGACTCTTCACAAACTAAGGCATTGTCAATAGAGAGAAATTTCAACATCTCCTCCTAACTGCTCTATCATAAACTGTATTTTCTCTTTTATATGTGATAGAAAATTATCTGAAAGACTATGTATATCAGTGATTATATATATATGTGTGTGTGTGTGTATATATATATATATTTATACTGGGTCTTGAGAAGGTAATTCTGGGAAACATTAGGTTTATTTATGCTTGAATTTTACATGTGATTATATAATTTCCCAGTGAAGGTTATAAGAAAGGCATTAACTGAAACAACTTTTTAAAGAGATGCTTTTTTTGGTATGCTTGTGTGTTTTTGACAAATTCTTTTTTGTTTTAGATATGTGGAGATTTGATACTCATCTTCTGCAGTAAATCAATGGATCATTTATTTTTGTATCTTTTCTAGATATTTAAAAATAATACTTATAATGGAATTACAATTATGTCCTACTGTGTGGTAGCCATCATTAAGGTGTTTTTCATACAGCATTTAGTGTTTTTTAATCACAATAACCTCTGAAAAGGAGAGTAGGCTCAGAGATATTAAATAATTGCCTAAATTACTATCAATGTTAAAGGACACCTACTCTTCTTAACCCTCCTTGGAATGTAAAAGCACACTCCCTTAATCAGAAGGGAGCTCTAATTTTACAGCTTCTATATATGACTAGATACCTGTTATAGAATCAAACAACTGATTTTGAAGAGTTCATATTTATGGGACATGTGGTGTTTTGGTACATGCATACAATGTGTAATGATCAAATCAGGGTATTTAGGATATTTATCATTTATTTGTGTTGGAAATATTTATCATTTATTTGTGTTGGAAATATTTCAAATTTTTTCTTCTAGTTATTTTGAAATACATGATAAAGTTTAACCAGAGTCACCCTACTGTGCTATCAAACACTAGAACTTACTCCATCTGTCTAACTGTATGTTTGTACCCATGAACAACCTCTTCATCCACCCTCACACACCCTTCCCAGCCTCTGGTAACTATCATTCTACTCTCTACCTCCATGAGATTCACTTTTTTTTAGCTCTCACATATGGATAAGAATACACAATATTTATCTTTCCATGTCTGGCTTCTTTCACTTAACATAATGACTACAGTTCCATCCATGCTGTTGCAAATGACATTTCCTTCTTTTTATGGATGAATAGTATTCCATTGTGTATATGTACCACCTTTTCTTTATTCACTCATTTGCTGATGGACACATAGGTTGATTCATATTTTGGCTATTGTAAATAGTGTTACAATTAACATGGAGGTACAGTTATTCATTTGATATACTGATTTCCTCTCTTTTGGATAAATACTCAGTAGTGGGGTTACCAGATTGCATAATGATTCTACTGTTAGTTTTTTGAGGAACCCTCATACTGTTTTCCATAATGGCTATACTAATTTACATTCCCAAAAATTAACAGAGTGAAGAGACAAAATCTGTGGAATAGGAGAAAATATTTACAAACTGTTCATCTAAGGGACTAATATTCCAAAGAGACAAGGAACTCAAATAACTCAACAGCAAGAAAACTCCAATAACCCCATCAAAAAGTGGACAAATTATCTGAATAGACATTTATGAAAGAAGACATACAAATAATCAGAAATTTTATGATTTTGAGGTCTTAATTGATTTTCTGCTGAATGTTTGTTTAGTGTCTCATGCTTGTGGTGGGGTATCAGTTAGCTGAGCTTACATCACTCAAGTTGTATCATTTTTGTTTCTTTGATTTGCAAAAATAATCTGTTAAAGCCACAAATTCATTGAAAAATATAAATATTGGCCCAAACTATCAAATAGGTTATTTTGAACAAAATAGATCCAACAAGTCATTGTTTTACCTCTTATTGCCCTTTTCGTTTTTCCTGTTTTGTTGTTTTCCTTGAACAGGTACTATGATATTAGATCCGTTATGGCCATGTTAAAACCTCGCAGAAAGATGGTTAAAAGAGTAGTTAGCATTTTATAAATGGAGTATGTGGTGGAGAAAGGTGAAGAGCTTTACTTAATATACTGCAAGAATAATCAGAAACAAGAATCTGCATCTAGTTTCTTTGATTTTCATTAAAGTTCATATGAAAAGAATTATCCTCAACTATTCTCTACAATGGAAAACTTAGCTATAATGACAGTTTATTTATGAATTGTCATGTATGAAGTTAAAATAACTTTATGGAGAAGTATAGCAACTGCTCCTTCCAGGAACAAAATTATGTTGTTAGTTCCAAGAAATGTATCCAAATAGCTTTCATATCATATTTGTTTACAGATGCTAATGGCATTTTCAAACAACGAAGGCATTCAATCTGGCAAATAGGTGAAAGGAAAATCTTAACACAAATATCTTCATGTCAATATAATTGCAAAACATTCACTGGCTTGTAGGTTACCTTGTTATTTGCTATGACTGTTTCTGTCAGATTTTTTGGACACATTTTCTTAAACAGAAAATGTTTGAAGAAGTTTCCTACAATCACATGACAAGACTTTCAATGTTTTATTGTCTATTCTCAGGTTTGTGTTGCCTATACACTGCACACTTTGATTGAAGTATTTTTATATGCAAAGAGAAGAAAATAATGTATAAAGTCAGTTGTGTCCAGATGAAAGAAGTGAACTTCAGCAGCAGCAAATAAATTTGGCTAACAGGAGGGCAAATAGTTACAGGTTGATTCTTTTGATTGGAGACCTTAATTTGAAGTCCAATATGAGCTAGATGGGCACTTTGCACAGAACCATGCAGCTGCATCATTTCCTTTGGAGTTAGCTAGTAAGGACACTGGAGTTTTTCAGGTAAGATCTGGTGGCTTGAACAGACTCTTTTGCAGGCCTCTGTAAAATATTATAAAATGTATAAAAATTACAAATGAGTCAATTTTTACATATAAGATTACCAGGGTAACTTTTAATCTACAAGGTGGTCTTAAAACTGGCTAACGGTATGGAAATAACTTATTATCATTCTTCCTCAAAGCTAGCATTAAAATACCCTTCTCTATCTCTGAAGATTCATAGCTATGTTCGAGTTTAGGAAATGGGATTGGGGAACCAAATAAAGTTGGTGTGAGGAACAGAAGATCTCACTTCTGACTCTGTCTCCAAAATTGGAGTCAAATTGTATTACCTTGCTCCGTCTCAGTTTTCTCATTTACAATGTGTGGAATTAAGCTAAATGAATTCAGAAGTGCTCTGAAGCTCCAGTGCTTTGCCAAATGTTTTTCTTCGTAAAACAAGATGGAGTACTCTGGCTTACATTTTTTTTCCCGTCATTATCCAGGGAGCTCAGGAATATGAATGTCTTATATTGGCTGTTTGTACTAATCTTCAAGCTCATCATTTATTGTGATCTCATGTTTCTCAGTGACTGGTTGGTGTTCCATTTTCAGTTGAAGAGATGCCCACTATGGTATCTCTTATTTTCCTTGTCAAACTAATATTTGATGGTGGTGATGATGATGATAATGATAAGCAGTGGAAGAAAAAGAACAAATTCGTCTTTCAAGAAGAGCAGTAAGACATGCACATCCAAATATGCACACAAGAGAAAGTGAGAATAAAAAAGAAAGAGAAAATGGATCCAGAAATGGTCTTAGAAAAGAAAAGCAGTTTAACCTAGTTTTGTCACTCTTAAGTGTTGAGAATACTGAGTGATTGTTTACTAACATTGGTTTCAACTTCCTTCTAGTGTGCTGCTAAACTTACATACTGCAAACTCTCCTGCATGTATCGTTCTGGATGGAATTTAAGTTTCACCTTTAAGTGCTATTAAATGAAAGGAATCAGAAATAAGGAGAGACAAGGCATGAGGCTTCTGTTTTACATGTAGAAGTGGTGAGGTTTTAAACTCATCGACTCTAGAATTATTTCCTAATTGAGTAAGTGAGTTCCATGTCAGGGAAGAAACATGGCAAAACACTGTAACCCAGTTTTGGGACATTGCATATGGAATTCATCCCTTAAACTTCACTGATTGTCTGCTTCTCTGCTAACAATTCTGTAAGCCATTTAAAATGCCACAGCAATGACTTTTAAATTAATTTCTTTAGAGCTGATTCTAGTTTCTTCAGTCAAGTCCTAACTTACATTGGTACACTACATAACTTCTGAAGTCCATGTTTATTCCTCTATCAAATGTGAGAAAAATAAAAATATGTTATCAGATTGTTGTTTGCGTATTAGGTAAGACAGTATATGAGAAATACTTAGCAAAATGATTGATATATATTAAACCTTCAATAAATATTTACTGTTGTCATAATTATTACTCTCAGAAAGAGAAAATAGCATTTATCTTATTTTTTCTATCCTAATTATGTCTTGATGCAAACCTCAACTTTGCATAAAACAGTATTTTATTATGTTATGAATTCTAATATTTAGGGATTCAGAAATAAACATTGGATTGCATTTGTATGCTACAAAATATCTGGAGTTCCAGAGGATATTCAAGGCATAATTGAGTAAATGTCAGGGCATTGTTATCATCTCAAGACTCACCCACTGACAAATCTGGTGTCTGGACTTAAAAATAACCGTCTGTAACACCTACAGCGATATTTTGAAGTGGTTTGATTTCTTCACAGTATGGTAGAATATGTGGTAGCTACAGGTAAAACCTCAACAAAATGTTAGCAAGTCAAATTCTGCAAATTATAACAAAGTGGTAATATATTATGAATTAATTGATTTTATCTCAGAAAACCAAGGCTGATTTAAGATTTATAATTTAATAGAAATATTTCTCAAGTAGAAGGGATTTATGAAGAGGTTAGTGAATAATCTCTACTAAAAATGTGTAATATGGACAAAATTGTCAAAAACAACCATTTCAGGGCTGTGAAAGTTAACTAAAGACATGCAAGTTGAGCAATGTTTATACTTGGAAAATACTACAGATTTTGTAAGAACACAGTCTGTAGCCTTTTTACCTGGAGCTGTTCCCATATCTCCACCCTATAATTTAAATACTAAAAAATGGCAGTTTTACCAACTTAGATTTAAATTTGGTCCTAAGTGTTTCTTTAGTTAGAGGGAGAACACTCAATTAGGGAAGGGAAGAATTTGAACCCAAAGTCTTGTCAGCTAAAACTGTGAAGTCATCTAGAAATTAGAAAAACATACAAATTTCGAGCCTGTAATTTTAATTGCAGTGAGGGCTGGGCCACTGAAATTTACTGGGGACACTAGAAAGTAAGAAAGCAATAGAAAAATCAGACAAACTATTTACATATCCTTGGATGATTGAAGAACTAGTGGGAGAGACCAAAGAGAGTAGACTGGAAAGTTAAAGTAAAGGGTATTTTGATAACTGATTGAACTTTGAATATACTTCCCAACATACGCTGGCATCAGCTGGCACTTAGTGAAAGCTTATGAGCCTTGAGACGATTGAGCATATTATTTGTCCTAATTATTGCTTAAACAATAAGATATGTAGAAACAATGGTGATCTCTAGGAATCCAGGCTTAACACATAAAAATAAATATTTAAAAACTGGAATGGAGACATTAGAGGCTGCACACTATAAGAAAAGATAGACTCTGCAGTTTAAATACGGGCAAATTTGCCCTCCATATTTTTATTACACATTGCATTGGAGATTCTGGTCTGTGGAAAAGGAAAGAAAAACAAATGAAAGACATCCATTTATACTGAAGATGTAAAGTTCTACTTATTTACAAATGACATAAACTTACATGTAGAAAATTTTACGCAATCTACATTTCTATAATAATTACTCCTTAAATTAATAAGCCCATTTAGAAAGGTCTCAGAATTAAAGATCAATACATAAAATCATTACATTTTTATGACCTAGCAATCAACAACATACAATAAAATAATAAAGAATTCATTCAGTATTTGAAATACTTAATTACAAATTTAACAAATGAGAAATAAAAAGTTATGTTGAAAAAATTGAAGATCAAAATAAATAGAGGGTTAAAGCGTATAGATTTCATGACTGAGGTTTATTAAGATGTCAATTTGCTCTCAACACATATAGAGATAAAAAGCAATCTCTATCAACATTCCAACAGGCATATTCCCTCTATAAATTGACAGGTGTATTATAAATTTTATATGGAAAAGAAAAGACCTAGAATGACCCGCTGAAGATGAACAGTTGAAGATTTTAAACTCCCTGATTAAAAAATTTAATATAAAACATCCGTAATCAAAACAGTGTGGGAAGAATAGACATAATCAGTAGAAAAGAGTCTAGAAGTAAATCCTCACACCTGAGATCAACTGATTTTCAACAAAAGAATCACAGTAATTCAGTTTAGATGGTATTTTTTTTTCATTTTTTGACAAATGGTACTGGGATAATTAAATATTCATATACCAAAAAATAAAAACTTTACCTCACACAACCAAAAACATTATCTGAAATGTATCAGAAACCAAAATAAAAAAATATGAAAGCAAATGAAGCAGGCTTCTGAATTAAAAAAATAATTAGAAAACAAACAAAAAAAAAACTTATTTCAAGAAGGCATAAGAAAGGAAACCTTGAAGTTGCAAATGTTAATTTACGTTTACAATAGAGACTATCTTAAAATGTTTGCTTTTTTAAAAAGACTAAAATTAAACCCTACACAAATGCACTTAGATAAAGAGAAGTTACAAGGGAAGTATGCATGGAATTTGCATGTGCTAGTTAATATTTCATAATAAAAATTTACAAGAAAATATTTCACAGTAAAAAACAGAGAATAAAAAATATAATTTAATTGTTGTATAATGTGAACCACTCAAGTGAAAGATTGGAAGGATTATTTTCTTGTTGTTATTAGTTTATTTTGCTTGTTTGTTTTAGCAGGAACACATGACTCTGTTTTGAAATGCTCCAGTATAAGACATTGCCATCTGAGAAGAGTTAAAGCTTGCTGAAAAAAGTATGCAGTCTCAAGGGAGTAATACCACTAAGGTTAATCTAAAATGATTTTTCTTACATTAATATATTTCTGTTTCAATCATAGAGACCATCTCATGAACATTTTTGAAATCAGTATATGAGCCATAGCAGTAAAGAAACATTTTTTAGCAGAAATTAATGAGTAGGAAGTATGAAAGGGAAAAATGAGAAAGTAGAAAAGATAAACAAGTTATAGCATAAATTAAGATCAAGGATAAAGGCAAATGCATAAGTATCAAAGATAGAGAGTTCAGAATTTTGCCAAAGGGACTAAAAAAAAGTATCATAAAAAGGCATCTGGCATCTGAAGATATGTCACCCTACAGATGCATGTCATAAATGCAGAAAAATATTTTAAATTTTAAAATTAGATTTGACATTGGGATCTCTTCTTTTCTCTGTATGAGAAACAATTTGATAGGAATATTTAAACTATATTCAGCAGTATATATACACTATATAAACTAAATTTTCCAGAAGAGAGAAATAGAAGATTGTTTTTTTCTAGTTTCATAGTTTTGTCAGATAGTTAGCATTCCAATGATAATTTACATAAATGAGTCAGATTTCTTCCTTGTTCCCAGATAGAGATAATATTTTAAACATAATAAAATAATAAGTTTTTTTCAGAGTTGTCACCCAAGTATACTGTTTTTGTTTTTTTTTTTTTTTTTAAGACAGTGTCTCGCTCTGTCACCCAGACTGGAGTGCAGTGGTGCTATCTCGGCTCACTGCAACCTCCACCTCCCGGGTTCAAGTGATTCTCCTGCCTTAGAGGTATACCTTCTCCCCAGAGGTAACCTCCCTCTGGGGAGGCTGAGGTGGGCTGATCATGAGGTCAGGAGATCAAGACCATCCTGGCTAACATGGTGAATGCCTGTCTCTTCTAAAAATATAAAAAAATGGCTGGGTGTGGTGGCACACCCATCTGTAATCCAAGTATACTATTATACTAAGAAGTTGAAGTCTGCAAGTGGAATTTGTGCTATTGGTTGTTTGGATGGTGAGTTATATATTCCATTCTTTGTCCAACATCTTTGCTTGTCTCACAATTGTACTGCCACATGTCCATACTGCTATCTCTGTTTATATCATAGTCTTAATACTGACTGTCTTAGTATGGACTGCCATTAACAAAATATCATGTATTGGATGGCTTAAATAATACATTTATTCTCTCACAGTTTTGGAGGCAGGGTAGTCCAAGATCAAGGTTCCAGCTGACTCATTTCATTCTGAGAACCCTCTTCCTGGTTGGTAGGTGGCCAACTTCCTATTAGGTCCTCACTTGGTCTTTTCTCAGTAGGTGCAAGCCTCTTCTTATGAGGTCATTTTTCCTGAGACCATTATTCCCATCCTGAAAGCATCACCCTCATGAATTCATCTAATTTTAATTGCCTCTCAAAGGTGTCCTTTTTAAATACCATCATACTAGAGGCTAGGACTTAATTCAACATATAAATTTTGTGTGGACATAGATTTTCAGTCTATAACATTGTCTTATAATTTTAAAATAATAAAATATCACATTTGGGGAAGAGAGAGAGAGAGAGAAAGAAAGAAAGAAAGAAAAAGAAAGAAAGAAAGAAGAAAAAGAAAGAAAAAAGAGAGAAAGAAAGAGAGGAAGAAAGGGAAAGAAAGAAAGAAAGACAGACAGACAGACAGAAAGAAAGAAAGAAAGAAAGAAAGAAAGAAAGAAAGAAAGAAAGAAAGAAAGAAAGAAAGAAAGAGTGAAGAAAGAATAAACAGAAAATGAAACCATGGATTATGATTCTACAGGATTTCATGTTCCTCCAGCACTTCTTCTCCAAGATTGAAGCACTCATCACCACAGCTGCAGGAGTGATGGTAGCTGATAGATTTTAATAAGTCTTTTTCTGGTACTTGGACTTGGATAAAGAGAGCTGTCTCACTCAAAGTTATAATTGGTAGATGCAGGGGGATAAAGCTTTGGTCCCATTTCTTCAATTTGGGATGACTTCAAAGAGTGACATCGGTCATATATGCCTCATATGAACCTCATATAATCATCTGAGGTCTTTGTTTCAACTTCATCACAGTCCATTTAACACTCTTCCCAGTCCTGCTTCCTTTACCTCCCTAAACACGTTGATCTCAAGAGCACTCCCTAATGAACTTCCTACTTGCAAATCTCTGAGTAAGACCCTGCTTCCTAAGAAACCTGGAATCAGAAATAGTTAAAGAAAGGTCTGAAAAGAGGAAATTCGAGCTGTGTCAACCACCAGCTCACCAGCAATGAGAGCCCTACCACTGGTGATAGTCCATAATGAAACATAAGGAAATATTAAAATTTTTCATTATGAATAGCCCATAGCAGATTGTCATGCTGCAACTTTACAGCTTCAGCTGGAGGTTAACTGGGGTAAGAGATCTAATGGAGGAGAAGGAACTGACAAGCAGAATATTTTCAGCATTTGATAAACACGATGAAAACTGTAATAACTAATGTGGAACTGGGACATTTGATATATTGAGAGATAAAATGGAAAGCCCGGAATTCTTAATAACAAATAAAGGTAGAAGTCCTCCTAGACAGCATTAAAAGGACTCTAATTTCCTTCAAGCAGAAGATAGAAAAATCTTGGGGTTTTGGGGGGATAGAAAATCTCAAGCTCATCACTTAATAGTAAAAGTAGCAGAGTTCTTGAGATATTTTAATTCTCAATCCAGAGTCCTGTGAGATGTGGAATCTGAGATATAAAACAATGACACCAACATCAGTGTAAGTTTTGGGGTTTGCAAAAGTT
Organism: Macaca mulatta; assembly: GCF_049350105.2. Classification (NCBI taxonomy): domain Eukaryota; kingdom Metazoa; phylum Chordata; class Mammalia; order Primates; family Cercopithecidae; genus Macaca; species Macaca mulatta. The sequence goes on from NC_133409.1 coordinate 133,587,603, forward strand.
GCCCCATGTATCCCTCTTAAAGGTGTGAATACCCCATTTACCTGAAAACAATACCAAGGCTTGTGACTCACAAGACGACACATCTCTCCTTTAGATCCACTGCACATCCCCTCCTGGCCAGCAGACCAGTAATTATGGTTAAGACCACAAAAGTCACCACATGATTTGTCCTCTGGGAGTTACTAGAGGACACTCGTTTACCAAAGCTCTACTGAGAAAGGAACTGGCATCATGGAGAGGTTCAGTGGCGGCTGCCCTTTGTAGGATAGGGCTTGTGGTAAGAGATGTTGTTACATAAATAGGATCTCTGATTACAATGGATATTATAGAATTCTAAAAATAACAAAAGGAAGATGGTAGTATTTACCCAAAGAAACAAGGTAGATGCAGTTATTGTAATGACTAGCAAGATCAAAGAGTCAACTGTGGACTCACTCACAGAGAGCGATAGAAATCGTTAATAGAGCAGACATCTATAAAGGCAGATTAAATGGGTAGTCAACAGGAGTGTTGCTCAGTCTCTACATCCAAAAGAAAGAACGTATGGGTAGTCAAGAAGCTGAGTACAGCCACTGCAGCAAAAAGACACAGTTCCTTACTCAGTTTCCAGATCTGATTTAGTTTCTAGATCTGGGAACCACTTACTGAAGAATAAACAGGCTCCCTAGGAGGAATGTTCCTACAACATCACAGTAAATGTATTGATAGGGTAATGGTTCCTCAGTGTGCCCCCAAAGTTACATATGACCATTTACTTAGGTAACTGCATACTAGGTAAAGGCAAATAAGCAGACTTTTTTTTTTTTTTTTAATTGAGGCAGACTTTTGCTCTGTTGCCAGGGTAGAGTGCAATGGCACAATCTCAGCTCACTGCAACCTCTGCCTCCCAGGTTCAAGCGATTCTCCTGCCTCAGCCTCAGAGTAGCTGAGATTACAGCCTGACTAATTTTTATATTTTTAGTAGAGATGAGGTTTCACCAAGTTGGCCAGGCTGGTCTCGAACTCCTGGCCTCACGAGATCTGCCTGCCTCGGCCTCCCAAAGTGCTGGGATTACAGGCACAAGTCATCTTGCCCAACCAAAAGCAAACATTTTTAAGACTTAGCAGAACAGAGCCAAGACATTTATAACCAGGGAGTCGTAACATCCCCATTAGTTCACTTCTTAAAATGGAGGCATAAGAGTACCGGTTGTCAATGTTCTCTTGTATTTAGTGGGTATAGTAGGTCAATAATTCCAGCTGGTGGTCATATCCTATCTCCATAGGTATAACTGAATGGACTGACTTAGTAATTGAAAAAAAAAAAAAAAACTTCATTTTTTTTTTTCTGGTGCTTATGGTAAGGAATATTAGAGTGGGGAAAGACAAGTGAAAAATTCTGAAAAATTTTTCATCTCATCTAAGTATGAATAAACTATATTAAATGATTTTAAATAAAAATAATACCACATTCTAGAAGTAATGATAAAAATCATTGACAACATTTCAGACCTAAAGCATATGATGGTAGTGTTTCCTATCTTATTCCCATTTAGATTATGAGTCTGGCCATAACAAAATTTAGTCAGAGCCTGGAAAATGACAGTGGACCTCCACAAAGACACAGATGCTATGGCTGGTGTGTTATCTTTGCTAAAGTAAGTCAGCATAGCATGGCTTTAGGTATATGATATTTGGCCATTGAGCTGGTGTATGTGTTCTTTTCCATACTTATCAGAAAAAGGAACAGAAAGATGGAAAATCAAATACATTTATAATCTTTGCCCAGTACCATGTTAATTTTCTTGCCATCTGTTATATTATCTAAGGGGACCAGAAACATCTAGACTTGGACCATCACAGTATATTGAATAAATCACATTATTAGAACAAGACAAGTACAAAGTGATAAGTCTGTTGGAGACTTTAGAGAGACACATCTTCTCTAAATACACCTATACACTTTAGAGAGTAGGAGATAAAACATGAAGATACAAGGGTTTGCAATGAGGGAAGTTTTTAGGAGGTCAGTAGTCTTTGAAATGCTAAAGCGCCCCCTCAAAATAAAGAATATATTGTTGAATTCCACACCTTCACCAAATAAGAAGGAAGTGCAATCCTTGGTAAACTCATGGTAACCCATTAACTAGATAACTCAAGGGGTCTGCAGCAAGAAGCCTGAAGTACAAGTCGCCCTGCTTCTTGAGCCATATGTAACAGAAAATGAATTGCTGCTAAACTACTATCCCACTCAGAAATGACACTGAAAAGACTAGTGCAGAAAAATTCTCTGAAGGACAAAGCTTTGAGTAGGGTACCTGGTCATTTACTTTGTGTGACAATAAATGGATTGGCTGGTTGGTCAGGAGCTTTAAAAATGTTGGAAGATCAGGAAAACAAGGCATTTTAGCTTCTTAGGACTGCCATAATAAATATTATCACAAAGTCGGTGACTTACAACAAGAGACATGTAATCTCTCACAGTTTGGGAGTCCAGAAATATGAAATCAAAGTGTTGGCAGAACCACAATCCCCTGAAGGCTTTAGGGAGAATCTGTCCTTTGCCTCTTCCAGCATCTGGTGGATGTTAGAATTCCTTAAATTGTAGTCACCTATTTCAGTCTCTGCTTCTGTGGTCACGTTGTGTTGTACTTGTCTTCTTCTGTCTTCTCTGTGTATCTCTTAGAAGGACACATGTTATTGGATTTAGAGCCCACCCAGATACTCTAAAATGATATCCTCATGTCAAGATATTTAGTTACATATGCAAAGACTTTTTTCTTCAAATGTAACTTTCACAGATTTTGGGGATTCAGAAGTGGACATGGTCAGTCCAATAGAAGGAGATATGGAGAAGAGGCATATAGACTGATCTATGAGAATGGATGCAAAATATGAAGCTATTTGTATTATACATATCAAGGTTCACTTGTATGCATTTAGTCCATTAGAGACACTAAATAGCCAATTAGAGATAATGTCTTTTACAGGTGACATTTGCCAGGCTCTATCATTAGCCAGCCCAGGGCCAGCATGGAGGGCATGTGAACAGAATTGTCATGATAGCAGCAATGGAGGTTATGCATGAGCCCATGGCATGGGTTCCCACTCATCAATGCAGATCTAGTTATTGCCGTTGCCAACCATCCAACATATATTCAAGTCAAGCCCCCAATATAACACAATCTCTAGAGGAAACAAATAAGGTACTTGGTGATAAGTTGACTATATTAGATCCCTTACATCCTGAAAGGGGCAGTAATTCTTTCTGACTGCCAGCCATCTATATTCCTGGTGTGATTTTGCCCTTCTTGCATGCAGAACCATAACCAGCATCACTCTCCAATGTCATAAATTGCACTGGATCTGCTGACATGGGATACTATATAGTTTTATGGAGACCAAGGAATCTACTTTATGGCAAGGGATATTTTGGGGTTGTCACAGGACTGTGGAATCCACTAGTTCTATCATATACTATACTTCCCAGAGACTGCTAAACTTTCAACAGTGTGTTTAAGGCACCGTGGAAGCACCAGCTTGGAGATTGCTATGTGACACTGGGATCCTGTGGTAGGCACAATTTTATGACAGCCTCCAGGATCCTTGCTTTGTGTTATATGACTTGTGTAATCTGTTGGGCTGTGGATATGATGGCTTTTGTTCCCATGAACATGTTACCTTACACTGAAGAAAGGAAAGTTGTATATATAATTTAGTTTCCAAATCAATTGATGTTAAATTAGGGAGACTATCCAGGTGGGATTGACTATCACCCACACCCAGGAAATCTGAGTCTAGAGGTCAGAAACAGTCAGAGATTCAAAGCATGTGAAGGATTCAATGTGCCATTACTGGCTTTAAGATAGAGAGGGCCACAAGGCAAGGAATATAGGTCAGCTTTAGGAGTTGAGAGTGGCTTCTAAATAGGGGCAACAAGGAAACAGAAACTCAGTTCTACAGTCCCAAGGAAATCAATTCTGCCAATAGCAAGAGTCAGCTTGAACCCGATCTTTTTCCTACAGCCTCTAAATGAGAACTTCTCCTGACCAACACCTGAATTTTAACTTTGTGATACCCTGATCATAGAACACAGCCACATTGTGCCAGTCTTCTAGTCTACAAAACCATGAGCTAACAAATAGATGATGGTTTAAGCTGCTGTGATTGTGGTAATTTATTATATAGTAATATAAAACTAACACAGATTTTGGAACTTGCAAATAAGTGACTCCTTAACACATAGCTAAAATGAAGGAGTGGTTTTGGAATCAAGAAGTGAGTAAAAGTTAGAATATGTGAAAGAGAAAGTCTAGAACACCTTGAACACATTGTTAGGGGTAATATAGACATGGATGGCTACCTTGGCAGGCTAAGAAGGAAGTCAATAACATGTTATCACATAGGAGAAAGGAAGATTTTTCATATGTAGTCACTGAAAGCTTAGCAGAAGTTGTCCTACAGTTGTGAAAAGCAAAATGTATGGGCAATTAATTTGGATATAAAAGTGAGTGGACCTCCCCACCCCCTACCAAGTAAAGTGTTTATGGTAAGCACTGGTTTATTCTTGCTGCTTAGAGCAAAATGCAAGAGAAGAAAGATAAATTAAAGGAATAAGTTACAATCAAAGATCACAAGGTCAGGAGATCAAGATCATCCTGGCCAACATGGTGAAACCCGGTCTCTACTAAAAATACAAAATATAAGATGGACGTGGTGGAGCATGCCTGTAATTCTAACTACTCAGGAGGCTGAAACAGGAGAATCGCTTGAACCAAGGAGTCAGAGGTTGCAGTGAGCCGAAATTGCATCATTGCACTCTAGCCTGGCAGCAGAGTGAGACTTTGTCTCAAAAAAAATTAAAAAAAAAAAAAAAAAAAAAAAGCAACTAGTAACTTGGATAATTTTAGCCTATTCACATGACGAAAGGTGCTAAAATGAGAGTACTTAAGACAGGGTAGCATAGAGAAAAGGCTGAGAGTGTGGTGGTATAACCTCAGACCAAAACCTCAGAATACTAAAAAGGTCAGAAAATCCTGTCATACAACTGGCTGTTTCCATAGATTGAGGAAATGCTTAGAGGACTGCTAGGATTAGATTCCATAGATTAAGGAAATGCTTAGAGGACTACAAGGAAGCTTAGAGACTTTGTGCCTCAGTCAGATCAACGGGAGCCAAAAATAGAGGAGGGATTAACTCAAAAAGATTTGCGGGTAAGACTGTTGTCCAATGGAGTGAAACCAAGTACAATTCATGCGAGATCACAGGTTCTTGGGAAACCCATATCAGCAGAAATATGAAATACTGCCAGTTAGTACTGCAAGAGCCAGAGAGTGGCAACGAGCAGGCTGATAAAACTACTTTGCTAGAAACATGTGCTACGTTTTATAAAAAGAAAGAATGATTCTAAGGGTGGAAGAAATAGCCCAGAGGGTGGAGCTGAGAGCCCAGAGGGCCACAGAAAATTACTCCCAGATCTTGAAATATAATTTTTAAAAATCCAGTATTTTCTCAACTTGATTTCAGGAATATTTTGACCAGCTATTCATTTGTTCTTCCCATTTCTCTTTTTGAACCAGAATGTCTAAAACTGATATCCTATGCCTGCCCTACTACTGAATATTGGGACTTTGGGGAGCAGATAATTTGTCTCTTAGTTTCACAAGTCCAAAATTGGAGGAAAATTCTTCTCCAGCAGCTGTAGTTAATGGATTACACCCAGGAGTCTCTTCCAAAACTGATATAGATGATATGGATGAAATTTGGGATGTTGAGCTGATGCTGACATCCTTGACAACTTTAGGAGAGGGTGAATGTATTTTGCTTTTGGAAGGGACATGAATCCTTGGGGCCAGAGGGTGAATTATGGTAGGCTGAATTCTATGATAGCCCCAAAGAAATTCTGTCCCTTTAGTGTACAGATCCTGCAAAATTCTTAGTTCTGTGAATATGATGAATTTTACACTTGTGGTTACATTATGTTGTTTGGCTCTGGAGGGGCTGATGGAAACTAGTTCTAGTTCTTAATTTCTTCTTCTGTTGTAGTACACCAGCTCTCTGATCCCACAGTCAGTCCAAATTAACTGGTTGCTATTATCGTGATCTAATTATTCTTCTGGCTACTCTAGTCTATGACAATTGTATATCCCAGGAAACTGGTTATATTACAGTTGTGTTTGCTTCAATTCATGCAAGATTCTACCTTCTTTCTTTGAGTCTTTTCATATAAGCCTAGAAAAGAAGCAAAAGGGTCTGAAATTAAAAGCGTGAATTATTCCTTTCTGACTGGAACAATCTTGTCTTTAGACAGTTTAAGGTATATGAAATACTAACAATATGCCTCTAATTATATTTCCCGTCAGTGTGGGTCTTGACAAGGGCAGAGCCCAGCTTTCTAGAGGTGAGGAGATGCAGATGTGACTCATAAGAAGAATCCATGTTTTTTTATTCAGAAGGCATTCTGTGGTATTCCTGTTGAAGATGGATTTTTTTCTTGATTCTCATGTGCTATCTGCCAGAAATGATTTCAGCTTCTGTTCTTGTTCAGTTTATGCTTTTAGGTGCCTAACAGACTTTTAGAATTCCTAAGTTGATTTCATCTTCAATGAAATTAGAATGTATATTTTCCTGCTCCTTGAGAGAAAGTAACTTTCAAAAATAAAGAGTCAAACTTGATGTGTTACTCTCTCCACCTTCTTACCTCGAAAGAGTATTTTGAGAAAGGGCAGCTAAAGCCAAGTTCATTGAGCTAAGAATGGTTGACTACAGAATGCTTTCAGGTTAGACATCTAACACTATAAATGCAATGCATCTGAATTTCACTGAGCATTAAAAGAAAACTTTTAATGGTGCTTTTTACCCTGTCAAAGGTCTTGTTGATACTTGTATAGTCATGTACATGAATAACACAAAAATACTCTCATTGGAATTTGTAATTGACATAGTCTGATACAAAATAAAGACCCAAAAAGACTTTTAACATTAATATATTATGAAAATAAAAAATTCTTCAGAAAAATATCTGACTATGGCTTCTTCTGCCTTCTGAGAAGAAGTGGTGGTGAGTTGAATTATTACTTATAGAAGACAATATTGGTTGTCAATCCTTTCTGTTTACAGAGAGCTATGAGAAGGAACTCTAACCTAGAATTTGATATTTTAAATTATATATTTTTTATCCTTAGCTAGTTTTCTCGTTGTTAAACTGTGAGACCCTGTATTGGGGTGTGCGTGTGTGTGTGTGTTTATTTTAGACAAAGAAAAAATCAGAGAGGTAATTGTTAATTTGTACTCATGCAACATAAGCTCTGAACCAAGCAAGAGGTAGGAGTTAATGTTCATGTTTGTTCAATGCACACTTTCTCGAATGAGGGGTCTTGCTATCCTTCAGGATACAAGTGGCTAGAGGTGATGAAGGAAAGCAATGGGTACTGAGAGAGGAGATTGGAGCAACTGCTATCTCATTTCACAGGGACATACTTCTCCAAATAGAGATAACTCAGGTCTTTTTAATCATCACCTTTCATGCAATCCGTTTCCCATGGTGATTTCCTCTTTTCCTCTTCCTTCTCTTTAATTCTCTTCTTCTTTTATTTTATTTTAGATTTAGGGGGTACACAAGCAGGTTTGTTACACGGATATATTGTGTAACAGTGTTCACAATTTCTTTTTTAGGGCTGTTCTTTATAACCCTGTTAACAACAAATATCCTGCCTAAATATAATCCACACTCCACGTCTCTCAAGGATGTTTTTCCTATCACAGCATTCTGTATAATTTGGAAAATTTTTGTGAGTAACTTAACGTTCCATTTTTTTAAATTTTTTTCCTTATTTCGTGCATCTCAGTACTTATATGCAATTTATATTAACTTTAAATAGATAATATAGAATCTTGTGTACATTTATTCACTTCCTTAACTCAATGACAAGGGCCAGATAAGACAAGGAAATTCCTATGAAAACAAACACACACAAACTACACTGAATTTGAGACATGAAGATAACATAAATTTGAAATCAGAAGCATACACACAAAAGGCATGCACACAAACCAGTTTGATCATGAGAAATGAATAAAAGGAGAAATAAAAATGAAAACATTTAAGGATGTAGACGGGGTATACTCGAGTCAGCTGAAAGCATGTTTGCCAAATATCGCTTTGTAGATATTCACACATACGATGACACCAAAAACAAATCTGTTTATGATTCCTTTAAAGTTTGAAAACATTTGTTTCAAGTGTCCCAGTTTCTCTAGCACCCAATAACCTGAAGTTTGGTAAAATATAACTCAATGCTGCTAAAGTTTTTAGTGTTTAAATGAAGGTATCATCCACTGAAATAAATATCACTCCCACATAATTATTAATTTCTTTAAAGAAAAGCTGATATGATAAGATCTGTTACAAGTGTCAGACAAGCCTAACCCTTAATGTGTTAAGATAAAAGACCTTTATAGAAAAAAAGGCAAATTGAAATGGCTGTGAAAAGATGTCTATCTTTTAAAAGGAAACACCTTATAAAATACCACTCACTGTACAAACGTCCTCATTTTATAAGGCCAATTATTACTGAAAGAGATTACAATAAATAACCAGTTTCAAACAGGGACAATGTGTTTAAAATTATGTGGTTAGGGCTGGGTGTGGTGGCTCATGCCTGTAATCCCAGAACTTTGGGAGGCCGAGGTTAGCAGATAATGAGGTCTGGAGATCAAGACCATCCTGGCTAACGCGGCGAAATCCCGTCTCTACTAAAAATACAAAAAATTAGCTGGTGTGGTGTCGAGCACCTGTAGTCCCAGCTACTCGGGAGGCTGAGTCAGGAGAATGGCGTGAACCTGGGAGGTGGAACTTGCAGTGAGTGGAGATTGCACCACCGCACTCCAGCCTGGGTGACAGAGTGAGACTTCATCTCAAAAACAAAACAAAACAAAACAGAAAACAACAAACAAACAAAAAAAAACGTGGTTAGGACTGGATTATATACTGAACAATAAACAAACAAAACAAAAAGGCTTTAAAAAATCTCCTGTTTAACGAAATAAATTATCATCATAACTGCAATATTTCAGAATGGGAGAACCAGTGAGAACAGGTATTGATTTAGGGTAGGAGAAAGAGTCTTAATTTTTCTGACAAAACTATGTGGAAGTACAAAAGAACAACAATCACTATTTGACTCTGATAGCTAGAACATACTAGTTACTTTTGTCAAAAACTATATATGAAGGTTTTATCAATTTTACTAAGGCCTATTTTAATATTTTGATATTTATATGGGTTTTTTTTTTGAAGTTTTATATCATCTTCAGTAGTTGTTGAGCTACATACCCCAGGAAGGTACATGTCCAAGTCCTAACCGCCTAGTACACCACTGTCTGTGCTTGTGTTTTTATTTAGAAGTAGGATTTTTGCAGATGTAATAAAGTTAAGATGAGGTCATACTGTGTTAAAATGGGCCATAAATACATTGACTTATATCTTTATAAGAAATAAATGGTAATCAAATAGGAAGAGATGAAGCCAAATTATCTCTGCAGATGGCATGATTGTATATTTAGAAAACCCCATAGTCTCAGCCCAAAAACTCCTTAAGCTGATAAACAACTTCAGCAAAGTCTCAAGATACAAAACCAATGTGAAAAATCACAAGCATTCCTATACACCAATAATAGACAACCAGAGAGCCAAATCATGAGTGAACTCCCATTCACAATTGCTACAAAGAGAATAAAATACCTAGGAATCCAATTTACAAGGAATGTGAATGTGAAGGACCTCTTCCATAAGAACTACAAACAACTGCTCAAGGAAATAAGAAAGGACACAAACAAATAGAACATTCCATGCTCATGGATATGAAGAATCAATATCGTGAAAATGGCCATACTATCCAAGGTAATTTACAGATTGAATGCTATTCCCATCAAGCTAACATTGACTTTATTCACAGAATCAGAAAAAAATATTTTAGGCCAAATGTGGCGCCTCATGCCTGTAATCTTAGCACTTTGGGAGGTCAAGGTGGGTGGATCACGAGGTCAGGAGTTCAAGACCAGCCTGGCTAAGATGGTGAAACCCTATCCCTAATAAAAATACAAGAATTAACCAGATGTGGTGGCAGGGACCTGTAATCTCAGCTGCTTGGGAGGGCTGAGGTAGAGAATTGCTTGAACCCGGGAGTCAGGGGTTGCAGTGAGCTGAGATCTTGCCACTGCACTCCAGTCTGGGCAACAGAGTGAGACTCGGTCAAAAAAGAAATTTACTTTAAATTTCATATGGAACCAAAAAAGAGCCTGTATAGCCAAGACAATCCTAAGCAAAAGGAACGAAACTGGAGGCATCATGCTACCTGACTTCAAACTATCCTACAAGGCTACAGTAACCAAAACAGCTTGGTACTGGTACCAAAATAGATATATAGGCCAATGGAACAGCAACAGAGGCCTCAGAAATAACACCACACATCTACAACCATTGGATCTTTGACAACCCTGACAAAAACAAGCAATGGGGAAAGGACTGCCTATTTAGTAAATGGCGTTGGAAAACTGACTAACCATATGCAGAAAACTGAAACTGAACCCCTTCCTTACACCTTATACAAAAATTAACTTAAGGTGGATTAAAGATTTAAACATAAGACCTAAAACCATAAAAACCCTAGAAGAAAATCTAGACAATCCCATTCAGGACATAGGCATGGGCAAAGACTTCATGAATAAAACACCAAAAGCAATGGCAACAAAAGCCAAAATTAACAAATGGGATATACTTAAACTAAAGAGCTTCTGCACAGCAAAAGAAACTATCATCAGATTAAACAATCAACCTACAGAATGGGAAAACATTTTTGCAATCTATCCATTTGACAATGGGTTAATATCCAGAATCCGTAAGGAACTTAAACAAATTTACAAGAAAATAACAAACAACCCCATCAAAAAGTGGGCAAAGGATATGAACCGACACTTTCAAAAGAAGACATTTATGCAGCCAACAAACATATGAAAAAAAGCTCATAATCACTGGTCATTAGAGAAATGCAAATCAAAACCACAATGAGATACCAGCTCACACCAGTTAGAATGGCGATCATTAAAAAGTGAAGAAACAACAAATGCTGGAGAAGATGTGGAGAAATAGGAACACTTTTACACTGTTGGTGGGAGTGTAAATTAGTGCAACCACTGTGGAAGACAGTGTGGTGGTTCCTCAAGGATCTAGAACCAGAAATACCATTTGACCCAGCAATCCCATTACTGGTTATTTACCCAAAGGATTATAAATCATTCTACTATAAAGACACATGCACATGTATGTTTATTGCAGCACTGTTCACAATAGCAGACTTGGAACCAACCCAAATGCCCATCAATGTTAGACTGGATAAAGAAAATATGGCACATATATACCATGGAATACTCTGCAGCCATAAAAGGATGAGTTCATGTCCTTTGCAGGGGCATGGATGAAGCTGGAAACCATCATTCTCAACAAATGAACACAGGAACCAAAAACCAAACACTGCATCTTCTCACTCATAAGTGGGAGTTGAACAATAAGAACATGGGCACAGGGAGGGGAACATCATATGCTGGGGCTTGTTGGGGGAAGCAAGGGAAGGGATAGCCTTAGGAGAATTAAGTAATATAGATTATAGGTTGATAGGTACAACAAACCACCATGGGACATGTATAGCTATGTAACAAACCTGCATATTCTGCACATGTATCCCAGAACTTAAGTATAATTTGTTAAAAAAAAGAATGTATAGATATATAAAAGGTTTATAAGGTATCTTTCCTTAATTTTGGATAAATCCAGGAAAATCAGTAAAGGTACATGTAGTATACATGAAGCATTTTTTTATGTGACTTCGATACATAGATACATAAAGAAAATAATGCTATGTGAAGACAGAGACAGATTGGAGTGATGTGTCTACAAGTCAAAAAAATGACAAAGGTTTCCAGAAACCACCAGAAACTAGAAGAGAAGCATAGAACAAGATTTTTCCTGAGTCTCTAGAAGGTATCAATAGTGCTAACACACTAATTTTGGGCTTCTAGCCTTCATAACTGTGAGGGAACAAGTTTTTGATGCTGTAAGTCATTCAGTGTTTGGTAGGTACTTTGTTACGACAGCTCTGGGAAATGAATACATTATCCTCATCAATTCTCTCTCCTCTAGTTCTTAACTTATCTATCTCTTTCAAATCTTTATCTATCAATCTCTTTGTCAGTAATTTTAGTTCCACATTTTTTGTTCCTAGGGACTTTATAGAATTGCTATTTTTGTGTGATTTAAATTTCATTTTGAGATCGATTTCCTTGCAATTATGAGATATATAAAACAGATCATAACAGAGTGGGAAAGATTAGAATGGAATGCTAATGTGGAAAAGAGTTTAAAGAGGGATAACATATATACGAGGTCAGTTAACTGTTACATTTTGCTTTGTGATGACTTGGGGTTTCCCTAGACCTTGTCATGATTGTAGAACTTGGAGAATGAATAACCAGGTAATAACGACCAACTGTTCTTTATTTAACTTGACTTTTGAAAGAAAAGGGAAGATTACTTGCAAAAGTAACTTTAATACAGACTTGAGAGAGACTTCATATTTGATGAAAGTAGAAGAGTCACAGAAAGTTCTAAATACTAAATTTGCAGTTTGAAGTGAAATGAGAAGGGAGATATAAAAAAAGAATGCACTATTGGATTATCAGTTTATTAAAATATAAAAATTTTATGAAGAGTATATGAAAAGCCATTGATTGAAATATTTTCAGGCAATTGATTCTTTGTAGATGAGAGAAAATTTTAGGTAATTAAAATAGAAATACTTCAGAAATGAAATAGCTATAATAAGCTATAAAATGAGATAAATTATGAAAATTAGGCGTTAGAAGAGAAAGACAAGTCTCCTCAGTACCGTGTACAATAAGAATGCCAATAATATCTATGTTTATAGTTTCCTTATAATGGAAATTTCTGAAGTGCTATCTTGAACATGAATAGATGCTAATTGAAAATGAAAGAAAATCATTTTAATAGACTGATGAGAATAGTAGAGTTATGCAATTGAGAATTCTTAAATAATTTAGATGTATCTATTTATATAGTTTTTTCACAAAGGTCCTCAATAAGAAATCAGTGACTAGGCCGGGCGCGGTGGCTCAAGCCTGTAATCCCAGCACTTTGGGAGGCCGAGACGGGCGGATCACGAGGTCAGGAGATCGAGACCATCCTGGCTGACACAGTGAAACCCCATCTCTACTAAAAAATACAAAAAAACTAGCCGGGCAAGGTGGCGGGCGCCTGTAGTCCCAGCTACTCGGGAGGCTGAGGCAGGAGAATGGCGTGAACCCGGGAGGCGGAGCTTGCAGTGAGCCAAGATCACGCCACTGCACTCCAGCCTGGGCGGCAGAGCGAGACTCTGTCTCAAAAAAAAAAAAAAAAAAAAAAAAAAAAAGAAATCAGTGACTATATGAACTGCTTCCTTACGTAGAGGAAAAAATATATATATATTTAGAAATCAGTCTGTCAACCAAGCAAGAGACATGGTTGAATAACCTACAGATGAAGAGCATTGTACTTAATATGGTGTGTAAGGATGGAAAAATAAATTAGTATAAACTTGGGAGATATTAAAAATATTTACAGAGTACTTGAATTGTGATCATTAGATCACACTCCTAATTATTTTATATGATCATATTGCTTAGCTGTTTGAAATTACACTTTGATTTACAATAACCTAAAGGAAAAACTTTAGGATCATAAACATGATATATGTTAGACCCTTGCAATTTGCTCCAACTTTTCCCACTGCTTCCTGGGCCTCCACTTTTCCTCCTTCTTATCCTCATCCACCCATAGACTTTTGATGCTGTCATATAAAATTGTTATTTTTTTTCCTAAACTGCTCATGTCCTTAGCAAACATTTTTCCCTTCCTCTCTGTCCTTCTGAATAAACTTTCCTGCATTTTAACATTTTGCTCAAGTGTCACCTTCTTTATGAGGTCTTCCATGATTTCATTATCTAGTAATTTTGCTTATATTTTCATGATATCTGATAAACAGTATTTCTTGAGAAAATACCCACAAAACATATGAGTGAATTCAATTTAAATTAATCACAACAAAACCTTATGGAAACTCTATGCAGTTCATAATTTCTGACCATGATTTTCCTAGTTTATTCATAATGCTACACACCAAATTGCATTTTAACATTCTCTATTTTATCAAAAGCCTTCTTATTTGCTGTACAAAAGTATTGGAATATCTGCACACATACTCCCTGTTGGCTAATGGCCTTGTTTAGTATTGTATTTTTTAAAACAATGCTATCAGATGGGATGTCCTTGCCTTCTTTCTCTTAAACCCCACAAGTTTCCTGGATCTGAGCCCATACTCCCTTCTCCTTCCTTGTTAATATAGAGAACATAGCTAACAAAGGCTGTTGAATTCTGGATCACATTCTTTCTTAATTTCTCATAAATTTTATTCTGGAAATTACACATTGAATCATCTGAATTATCAAGTTTTCCTTTTCTAGTGACATATTATAATCAGCTACAACTGTCTTCCTTAAAACACGCACACACACACACACACACAAATAAATCATCCCTCAACCTTCACTTCTTTGTCCAGGAACCCTTCTCTGTTTGCTCATCTTTACAACAAAATTTTTGAAAGAATAAAATCTTGACAGTCACACCTATCTCAGATGAGCTTCTGTTACCTAACTCATCCAAATTTGATCTTATCAACTTATTGAACAATGACTTCAATTTGAAAAATACAAATACTACATCTCTATGTTCCCCTATCATTTGTTCTTAGCATTATTCAACACAATTAATATTTTTTGAAAAATTATCTCTTCTTGTCTTCTATGTCACTATTCTTTTTGTTTGATTCCTACCAATCTTAGTCCATCTGGGTTGCTACAGCAAAGTATTACAAACTGGATAGCTTATATATAAAACAGAAATTTATTTCTTACAGATTTGGAGGTGGGCCAGTCCAACATCGAGGAGCAAGCAGATTCAATGTCTGGTGATGGTCTGCTTTCTTCATAAATCTATGTCTTCTCACTGTAACCTTAGGGAAGAAAGGGCTATCCATTTCTCTGGTATCTTTTGTATAGGGGGATTATTGCCATTTATTAGTTTGGAGCCCTAATGACCTAATCACCTACCAAAGGCCCCATATTCTAGTAACATCACCTTGGAGGTTAAGTTTTAAGACAATTTTGGGGAGAACACATTCAGATCATAGCACTAGCTCCAGAGGTGATGATTCATATTCTCTTCCCTTGGTTCCTCTTACGCTTGCAGAACATAAATATTGAAGTATATAAAATGTTGGAACTGGACACTATTTTCTTTTTTGCTATGCTTTTGTCTTTTGTGATACAATTTCAGGTGTGGTTTTAAATACCTATTTACAACTGACTTCCATCTTTTTACCTCCTGTATTGAACTTTCTTCTAAGCTCCAACTGCTTTCTTAATATTTTTCACTTGTAGAACAACATGCTCAATGCAGAATTCATAATTCATTCTCTTACTGTATCACACAAACTTTCCCTGCTTCTGTATTATACGTCTCAAAACATATCCTGTGAGACAGGTATTTTCTGTACTCTGGGAAGCATCCGTAAAGTCGATCTCTCAAAAATGTATTCTGAAGCTATCCAGTTCCATCTGTTTCCATTGCTGCTTCCCGAATTTAGGTCACCATTCTTATCCTCTAGACTCCTGTCAAAGAAGCCAGTGGGTCTACTTGATTCCACTTTTTACTAGTGCATTGCATTGTCTACATGGAGTTCAGAGAGAATTAGATCAATTCACTCTTTTGCTCGTAGTACTGTCAAGGCTTATCTTACTAGCTGTTATCAAATCCAGTCTCATTGACAATATTCATATTGACTTCTCATAATCTGACACCAACCTGGATCTCTGAATTTATCTCATGTTTTACCTCTGACTTCTTTCTCCTACTGATATGGATTATAGTGCTCTGTCTGCTCCTCACGGTAGCAAGCTTGCTACAGCATTAAAACCTTTATATTTAGTTATTCTTTGGGCCATAATAATACACCCTCAGATTTTCATATGGTTAATTTTTTTCATCATTCATTAGTTCAGTTATTACCTCCATAAAGAAGCCATCCTTGGCTACCCAATCATAAGTATCCTCCTACTACTCTACGCCAGTTGTTCTCAATTAAAATTTCTATTTTATTCTTACACTTGACAATAACCAAAAGGCCAAGAAATGATCTATTTAACTTTTTATGGTATTTCATGAAGGCTGATATGATCAATTTTAATGTGCATTTTGACGCTCTTCAACAAACCATAAGATCCATTAAAGGAAGAGCCTGCACCCCATCGCTGCTTAATTTTCAGCATCCATAATGGTTTCTGATCCATAATACATAATAAATATTTGTGGAATGAATAAATTCTGTTTTATAACAGAGTTCAGCACATTTATCTATTTTCCTTTAATACACTATAAGTTGTTTGAGAATAAGGACCATGGGTACATTACCTGGATTTTCAGGTAATGGTAAGATAAAAATCTTATAATAAAACAGTAACTAAAAACCTGTGAATTCTGGGAAAATGGCAGTCATGGTGGTATACATTTTGCTAATCTCTGAATCCACTGATAAAAAAAGGCCAACTGCATATAACAAAATAAATAAAACAAAACAAAACACGGATAGCATACATAACATAATTGAATAACAGCTTAAGTGATGACAATTTACTAGTTGTGATATGACATCCATGATATGAGAATTTATGCAGGAAGAAATAGATGGAAGTAGTAGCATATCTGATAGGTCAGAGAAGAGGAGAATCCCAAAGACTCAACATATATTCACTTTAAAGTCCTCTGGACCAATTTGAAAACAATAGCTGTAGTTGTTGGGCTTTGCCGCTCTAACAGCACAACAGTGTGAGGGATCCTGGGTATAGATCCTAGAGCAGTTTGAGTCACAGAATCTCATGAAACCCACCAGACATAGCTCCTTTCCAGAGCAGGGTCTGAAACTTGGGAGTGGAATCACAATGAAATAGAATAGAGGTAAGAGAGATGAAGGAAAGATGGAGGTCTAGATAAACAGGGGAGAGAAGAACAGAGTCTGGAAATCTGAGAAAGGAAGTTGCTGTGTTTTTAAACACATTCCCACAATAATGGAACCGGGAGGCTGAGGCAGGAGAATGGCGTGAACCCGGGAGGCGGAGCTTGCAGTGAGCTGAGATCTGGCCACTGCGCTACAGCCTGGGCGACAGAGGGAGACTCCGTCTCAAAAAAAAAAAAAAAAAAAAGAAATTAAATGAAATTAGAAAATCTATCTTGAACTATGACAGCTTTTAAAACTTTAGGTAAAATAATGTTGCCTTAAAGGCTCCAATCTCATCAAATGGTATTATCAAAACAAACAAACAAACAAAAAAAAACAAACAAAACAAACAAACAAACAGAGAATAAGGGGCAGAATAACATTTTTACAGTTAATGATAGTATGCAAGAAAGATACGCCCACAAAATAGATCAAAACTGTTACCTATTATTTCTTTTTCTTTTTTTTTTTTTTTTTTGAGACTGAGTCTCGCTCTGTTGCCCAGGCTGGAGTGCTGTGGCCGGATCTCAGCTCACTGCAAGCTCCGCCTCCTGGGTTCCCGCCATTCTCCTGCCTCAGCCTCCCGAGTAGCTGGGACTACAGGTGCCCGCCACCTCGCCCGGCTAGTTTTTTGTATTTTTTAGTAGAGTCGGAGTTTCACCGTGTCAGCCAGGATGGTCTCGATCTCCTGACCTCGTGATCCGCCCGTCTCGGCCTCCCAAAGTGCTGGGATTACAGGCTTGAGCCACCGTGCCCGGCCTACCTATTATTTCTGAATGAGATAAAATAAAATAAGAAAATGGTATTACTAAAAACATACTTTACAAATTTATAAAAACTCACAAATGAAGTAAGATATATCAGGCATAAATTAAAAATAATAGGAAAATAAGTTGCAGGTAAATTTGAAATCAGAAGAAACACAAAAGCAAATAACATAGGTAAGACCTTAAACAAAATAAGTGAAGAGAAGGGAATTAATTTTTTAAAGTAGAATTTAAAAATAATTTTTTAAAGTAGAATTTAAAAATAATTTTTTTAAAATATGAAAATAATGAAAGTAGTCAAAAAACAACATATAAATTATAATAGTTCCTAAAGAAATAGAAAGCAAGATAATGTAATAAATACTAAAAAAGCATTGCTCTAAACACTTTTGGGAAATTAAATAAAGTAAACTAGCAACTGACAGAGCACACTTCATGCCTAAGAATATCAACACAGAATAATCAACACTCAAACATATGCTCTTGTAAAACTTCTGGACTTTAAACAAAAGAAAAATGTTTTGGTAATCTAAGACGAAAAAAAGAAAATACTTTAAAAGGGAAGGAAAACTGGATAATCATCAGACACTTTGACAGTAACATTTTATGCTAGAAGAAATTAGAGAAATTGTGAGCCAAAGATTTTACACACACACACACACACACACACACACACACACACACACCTGACAATCGAGTATTAAAGACAAACAAATTGCTATCAATATCTACGAACTCAGGGATTATGACTCCCATAACACTTTCTAAGAAATCAACTAAGGATAGGCTGCATAAAACCAAAGTAGCTAGAGAAATATTAGTTTACACTTTTAGGTATAAAGGTGGAGATTCAATAAATGAGACTTTATTAAAAAACTGAAACTGCATGAAACTTAAAAGAGAAATAGTATATTTTTAGTGACTCTATGTTCAGATAATGTAAAGTGCAGTTATTAAAATATGGGGAAAGAATGGGAAGAATCTAGAAAAACTGACTTTTTTCAGCAATCATACTGATGTGGATAATAATATCATGTGTTTAATGTGTGATAAACAAAATATCCTAATATTTCCTATGTTTTTGAAAATCAGGATTAGCTTTGTAGAAGAAAACGTACAGATTTAGTATAGGATAAATAATAATTCTCTAACCCTGACTTTAAATTGGTAATACAATTTCATGAAATACTCTTTCCAAATATACATTAAATATATATGTGTGTATGTGTGTATATATATACACACATTTTAATATATTCATTTACACACACATATATATAACTATAGTCTTCTAAATGAATTTAGAATTATAGATATATACTTAATTTGCTGACTAGACAAACTTCTAAGATAGCTTCCAATGATCTCTGCCTCCTGGTGTTCATGTCTTGGTATAACTCCTAATCCTTACTGACATCCTGCTTCTAATGAATAAGATGGCAAAATTGAGGGATGTCACTTCTGTGATTATAATACAAAATATTGTATCCTCCATCTTGCTAAGAGACTCTTTTATGGCTTTCTCAGCATGCATGCTTTGATGAAACAAGCTACTCTGTAAAGAGGCCTATGTGGCAAAGAATTTAGGGCAGTCTCTATCCAAAACTTAGTTGAAACTAGGACTCGCAGTCCATCCCATAAAGAATTGTTTTCTGTTGACAACCATGTGGATGTGAAAATGATTCTCCACAGTTGAGACTTTTGATGGGACCTCAGCCAACATCTTGACAGCAGCATGGCAACAGATCCACAAAGGACACAGTAGATGTCATTAATGTCTAACACTGCTAGATACTCAGTAAAGATTTGTGAAGTAAATGAATATATATATATATTTTATGCTTTAAGTTCTGGGATACATGTGTTGAATGTACAGGTTTGTTACATAGGTATACCTGTGTCATGGTGGTTTGCCACACCTATCAACCTGAACAAAGAGCCCATACAGCCAAGACAATGCTAAGCAAAAAGAACAAAGCTGGAAGCATCACGCTACCTGACTTTGAACTATACTACAAGGTTAAAGTAATCAAAACAGCATGTACTGGTACCAAAACAGATATATAGACCAATGGAACAAAACAGAGGCCTCAGAAATAAATAACACCACATATCTACAACCATCTGATCTTTGACAAATCTGACAAAAATAACTGAATACATTAAAGTGTATGTTTAGAATACACACAAAATGAAGAATGATTTACTTGAAATTTACATAAGATTATGTTTAACAGGGTTTTAAGTTCATAATAACAAAGTTTAAAATATCTAGTTCTTTAAGAATTAACCATCCTTTGTCAATTGCAAAATACACTTTTTGTGTTAAAAATGAAGCAAAGAAATTATTCTCATTGTATTGATAAAATAATTGCCAAAGGAATAGGGTTGTCTGGTGAGAGCTTATTTATGCCATTGTGAATTCCCTTCAGATTTGTGGGGCAGGTAGTGCCTCTCACTATGGAGCCAATTGTAATTATAAGGCACTTAAATACAAAAATTCAGGATGGGCTGATTGATTGCTCATCAATAATCTGAAAAATAGTCAGAGGCTAAGAAGTAAAATTAAATGTAAGTGTTAAGAGGTGACCAGTTCAGAAAGGGGGCACAATCCAGCTCTTAACAATTCCAATGGATTTAGTCTTCCAAATGAACTTAAAATGTGAGATATTGAGACATTATGACCTCCTAGTACTTTAATACAGTAATTGTTCCTCATTAGCAGGGCTAGAAATATAATTCTGTCAGATCATTATTAAACTGAATCCTAGTTTTTCTTTTTCTACTCAGACTGGGTAATAATTGGAGAAACACCTTTCCACTAAAACTGAGAGGTATATGAAGAAAGTGGTATTAAAATATATGATTTATTAAAGAAAAGTATTAAGGGTTTTATGATTAAAACGTTTATGATACTTTTACTACGGAAAAGAAGCACTCATTTTTTTCTTTTAACCCAAGTTAATTTTTACTATTCAGGAATAGTATCATATTTCATGGAATCTAAAGTGCTACTGTTAATAATTTAAAGAGATTTCTAAGGAAATAATGCTGCCATTTATAATTATAAAACATGAACAATTATAAAATGCTTTTGATTTCAGAGATAATAAATATAGGAAAATGTGAATTGTGAAATATGGTACAAGTTATTAAGTTACCAGATTGTAGATATAAAGTTGGATGTTTCAGGTGGCACACAAAGGAAGGTCTTGCTTTTCTATGTTTGATGACTATTATTGCTCTATTATCTTTCAGGCACAATGCAAAAATCACTCATTCTCCTTGCTTTAGTAAGTACTGCTTACTGCTTCAGTAAAATGCTGAGTATGACATTCTTTTTAACTAAAAAATGCCTATCTTCACAATTTCAGATGAAATACTATGTCCTAAGGATATGATTTGATGGTAAATGAGGGAGAAAGCCATTATCACCTTACATATGCCTTACACTGACTATTATTGTCACAGAACTGTGCACAACTATATTCTGTCTTCGTAAGGGAAATAAATGCTCATGAGATCCAAGTCCCTATCTTTTGAATGAGGAAGATGAGCCAATCTTTATATCTCAATTATGAACCTATAAAAAGTTAAGATAGAGAATCCAGGCATTCACAAAATTTGAGTGATTCTTGACTGTGGAACATTGACATGAGTGAATTTTTTTATTACAAAACCCAGATTTAAGGACAACCTTGGGCAAACGAACTTATAATGAAGTATACATAATGTTTTATAGTTGTTAGTATGCGGGACAGTTTTTAATTAAGAAAAGCTCCGGGAAGCCTGTCCGTTAAAGCTTCCAGAGTTTGAATGCTGTATTAGTTTGCTGGGCTGCCATAACAAAGTTATACAGATTGGATAATTTAAACAAAGGAAATTTATTTTCTCATAATTCTGGAAGCCAGAAGTTCAAGATCAAGGTGTCAGGGGGGTTGGTTTCTTCTGAGGACCTATCATTTTGACTTGTAGATTAATATCTTCTCTTCTTTTTTTCAATATATGAATTTAAGGGGTGGGAGGACAAAATCCAGCCCATAACAAACCCGAAGGAATTTAGAATTATAGAGCTCACAGCTAGTAAATCCATCACCCTGGGTCTTGCTCTGATGTAAGTTCAAGTGATTGAAATATCTGCCTCTTATGTTTGATACAATTTCAGAGAACTACAGTGGGGTTGAATTCTCTGGAGGCAATTCTAGAAATTCTGCTACCCTTTACAGTGATAAATTAACAACACATGGAGACATAGGATATATTATGCCACTCTAATGTTCAGACTCTGGCTGCTAAATTTATGACACCTAGAGATTTGGTGGCAGCAATGTAGAAGCAGATGTAAAATTATATCAATTCAATGTTACATAAAGATATGGATTGTTATTCTCCACTGAATGTTCAATTCAGATGAGAGCAGCTGCCTAGCTGTTTAACTTCAAAAGGACAGTTGCTTGATAAATTCATAGATAAGAAAGTGAGGAAGATCTAAGTAAGTGAATGATAAGGTAAACGATATGGGGCTCAGAAAATAGCTCCTTAAATGTATATTTAAAATTTTTCTTTTGGGATTTGAATTCCTAAACAATGCTGCAATGTTTACTTCGAAAAAGAAAAAGGCACTTAGTAAAGGAGCTAGTGTTCTTAGAAAAGAGCAAAATACTGGTTACCATTAATCAGCTTTATGGCAGTTTATGAGAATTTAAGTTCTAAACATAAATACTTATTAAAAATTTCACATTTGCTAGACTTGCTTTTATGGATTCTTTTATCAATTAATCAACTGTATTTAAAAAAAAAAGAAGATTCACATGTTAATCTGAATTTCTTCTAGTTATCCATTGATAAAATAGCTTCAATATGGCAATTTGTGGTACTTTTGTGTGTATGTGGCTCCTGAGTGAGACTATACAGACTATATAGAGGCAATGTTGATAACAAATACCTTCTTTGAAATACAAAGCTCCCTTTCTGTTATTCCTTGATATATATTCATACAGAACAGATCTGCCATATTTATCCTACACCATTTACATTTTCACTAGAAAATTATGAGTTCTTAGAAAATAGAACTATCCTTCCTCATTTCTTCTCTAAATCTTAATTTACCTTTCTTTTGGTATCACTTATGAAAGCCTATACCTGTGTTTATGATTTTAGTTCTTATTAGATAAAAGTCTAATAACTAAGCAATAATTGGCTCTTGTTTTTTTAAAACCTAACTCTATAGTTTTGCTTCAACATCAGCTTTTCCTGTTTCAGAGGATTTCCTTATTTATAGCTGAAAATCATACAATTATCCTCTTTCTCTGAAGAAAAGATATAAGATAATACACAGCCCTTGGGGAGATTTAATTAAAAGGAAATTTTAAGATACTCTCCAGCTTAGTAAAATATAATATCCCAAGGACAATTGAGTTTTAAATACAAAATCACAACCTTAACTACAAAGAATGTCATAACCAGAGAAGATTAATAAAACAATTTGCTTACTTAATAACGAGAAAAATGAGGTCTAGAGAAATTAGTGTCTTACCCAATTATACCACAAGTTAATGCAAATATGTAATTTAAATGGAGCTATTCTGAATCCCAGATCACTAATAATATTTTGGCACAATAATTAATCCATTGTGTTTTTACAAGTTTACAGTTTACAAATGGATTTGTATATATTGCCTTATTTCATCTTCGAAATGACCTCTGCAACATGTAAGGAAAATATTTTAACCATTGAATTTCACTTACAAATAAAATAATTGAACCTAGGGACATGAATTGGTTTGAAGAAGATTACAGAATTACAAAAAATACGTATTCTAGATCAGTCCTATGCCATCTTACTATAGAGCTTTGACTATTCTCACTACCAGAAGTTCAATGTCTAAAGTAATTTGCTGACCAAGTACCTGATGTGCCTTCTTCAAACCAAGGGCACTTGTTACTGTTTATAACTTCATAATAGTTCTCCAGACCCGCCATGCTGATTCAGCTGGAGACACTGTCATTGTAGTACAGATATGCTACAGGACATCCTCACAGTCCCCAAGGAGTAGACAACCTTATATTCTGAGTCATTGAGTTTTGATCCAAACTGAATTTAAGATACTGATTTTTTCTCTACTTTCCTACTATTAAGACAGTAAGGGGGTAAGATTTGTTTTGTATTTTAATATTTTATTTTATTTTTTCTCTAGTCAAACCAATAAATAGAAACATAATTCAGTTTTGCATAAAAATTTATCTCAAAATAAAAATTAAAAATATATTTTCATATCACCGTCTGTTCTCAAGGAAAACTACCTAGTCAATAAGCACTTGTTGACTGAGTGTGGTAGTCTTTGTCTACAATGATTTGTCCTCATTTTATTGTGCTTGTAGAAACAAAAACGTGGAGTATCTGACTTACAAAGATAAGAATTTTTAGAAAACAGCTCACAGTGCAGTTAATTTGCTGATAATGGCAAAGAGAGATAAATAGAATGGAATTGGGAGTCCGAATTTCTTTGGCCTAGCCCTAACTTTACCATGAGCTTTCTGTGAAGACATAGATCTGTTCCCTGGGACTTCTTCAGCATCTTGACTTCTTAAATTTTTGAATAAAGTATTCTGGGAAATCCTTTCTGTTTGTAAAACATAGAGATTTATCGTTTCCTGGTTGGCCTTGGTGCTTGGTGCTTGTGCTTGATCCTGACATCTCTTTTTTTTTTTTTTTTTTTCTTTTTGGATTCTTTTATCAGTTAATCAACTGTATTTTTTTTTAAAAAAAATGAAGATTCATGTCTTAATCTGAATTTCTTCTAGTTATCCATTGATAAAACAGCTTCAATATGGCAATTTGTGGTACTTTTGCGTGTATGTGGCTCCTGAGTGAGACTATACAGAATAAGGAGGAAAAGAAACTTTCAAGTTGGGTAATGCCTGCTGTTTCCTTCACTTTATGAAAATTCTGCATATGTATTTGTAATAATTATGTTTTATTTAATATTGCAATTATTTATCAAGGTATATTTCTAGTCTATTGCCTTCTGTTCAGAGAAGCGGTGATACCAACACAGGTTCACCAAGTCTGTAGGTATCAGGCTTGAGGGTAGAGAGGATTGATTTGCATACGACAGGGTGAACTGAAGGTGGAAAGCACACACCTCCACATATATACACATTCCATCTGCATGGAATCTAAGTTATTTGTTAATTCATTTGGGTATTAAGGCTTACTCTCTAATTTGTGTTGGGTGTGAAACTAAATGTAGGGGCACAGTTAATATGCTGGGTACATGCATTCTGGGAATAAGAGAAAAAGCACAAGCTTTGACTTGATCTGTGATTTATCCTGACTTAAAATCTTTCTAATTCTAAATTTGTCCAACTAATACAAGATGATGGATAGTGTTTTTTAACTGATAAGGTTATCATTTCTTAACTTCTGAGGTTTTTGTAAAGATTAAGTTTGATAATTTGTATACATCTAGCTCCTGGAATCCTGGATTTAAAGGGTATTGAAATCCATTTCTCAATTTCTAACGACATACATAGACATACACAAATACATACACATAAATGAACACATACACACACACACATGCACACATCCATAGAAACATGCCTGAACACAACTGAATACCACATACTCGGCACCCTTGTGCCTAAAGTGTTATATAATGCAATCCAAATTTTAAAAGCATACATACATCTATTAAACGTGAATTCAGTGAAAAGAAAACAATATTTTAAAGAATATCTCATGCTTACAATGGAAACTGTTGAGTCAATGTTCCTTCTTCTCTAAAGCATTACACTGTCCATCTCTTTGTGACTAGATCCAGATGTAACAGAAAGCACGGGCTTTGTATCCAACACACGTTGGATACAATTCTAGTCCCCTATGTACTGTGCAACTTCAAATAAGTAATTTAAACTCTCTAAGCCTTAGTTTTACTATTGTTGGTATGGAAATAATATTCTTCTCATACATGAAAAGTTAAAGAATGAATGAAATGACATAATGTCCCAACATGGCACATTCACATAATATTCCATCTTTTCTCTGTGCAGGTCTTTACCATACACAGAACAAAATGTGCAGCCCAAAATTCTGCACTTGCTTTGATACTTCAATATTAATATTCTCATATGAGTCTGTGGTACTCCTGATCCATGCTTGTAATTGTGTTCTGCTCAAAGTATCACAAGCAAGTAGCTGAAAAGTAATTTGAAAATATCTACTTCCATTCTGTCTTGCCCCTGAATGTTATACAAATACCCAGATTTCAAAGAGTAGCAAATGTTAGCCCTCCCATCCTTCCTGTCCTTCTTGTTCACTTCTCAAACACTACACTATTCCAGTGCCCCAGAGATGCTCTAAATTTCATCCTGATTGATGCTGAAAATGTCATTTTCTAACCTCAGTCTTTTGTAACACTTCTGCCTTTTCATGCTCCACGTGCCCATTAGATTCTTTCACTTCTTCCACCAATTCTTCCACATTTTAAGGGATATAGAGTGGATCCTTATAAACACCATATGTTGTTGTTTACTATTCGCTACATCCCAGACTGTGTACTTTACATACATTATGTCTCTTAATACTTGAGAAAAGCAGTGATTTTTAGTGATACATGAGATGCTCCATCATAATTTTATCAAATTATAGAGTATTTTGAGATTGACATCTGACTGCTATGGCAAAGATAAATTATTTCAATATTGCTGAATAGCAAGATAAACATAAAGAAAGCACAGATGTGATTCATCTCACCATTGGTGACTTTATGAAGTTAAACACGCTGAAGTTAAACAAATTCACAGCGATCTAAAGATGTTTTTACCAGCACTCAGCAATGCTAGCAATCTAATACAGCTCAAGATTTAATAAAAAGTAGACTTTATTAATCAAAGTGTTTTTAAAGGCTATTGTTTCTTTGCCTTCTTTTATGATTTAGAAGATTAGAGCCTTAAGGTTTTTCAGAGGAGTTAACTACATTAGTTTAAAGATCAATTAATACCTACTGATAAAATAATATTTAAAAAGAATAACATATAATATTTAAAAGGTTATTCTAAGATAATAAATTACCTCCTAATTTTTTTTTTCAAATAAGCCATTAATATCAGATACACTTAAGAAAGGTTGGTGAATTTCCAGCAATATACTCTAAATATTAGAGGCCAACTTAAGTTTCTCCATTTATATTTGATATTTTACTATGAACACAGAAAAATCAAAGTTCTTTCATTTTCAGGTGTTTTGAAACAAAATGGAAAAAGGTTACAAAAAGTCAAGTCTTAAGGTATTCTTGGGAGATTGTGTTTATTTGTTTGTGTATTATTCCTTCACTGATAAACATAATAAACAACTAACTTGTGTATGAGATAATGTTTTGGAGATATTTTGGAAACCTGATTTTTCTCCTCTGGATCCTTGAGATGACCAGATAGTTTGATTAAACAATAATGTGTTGATCTCATACTTCCATGAATAGTATTTTCAAGATTCAAATTTATATTCACAACTTGATGTGAAATCACAATGTTTTGTTTGCTGTTTTTACTTGTCTGGGTTTGTTTTGAAGGTGCCCCCTACCTATTGTCTGTGTTCCCTCTCATTTTAATTAGTCATTAGTTTCTCTTTAGTTTGGAAGATTTTTCTTCTGTTTTCTCTTAATGGATAATATGTATAACGATTTGTGTGTCCACACTTAAAGTCATTAAGAATAGGTGGTTTTGAAAAAAACATGCTTTTTTTTTTTTTTTTTTTTTTTACATTTACTGGTTTATTATAAAGGATGATACAAATGACATGCTGTTCTTATCTCTGACTTTCCTTATGCCAAGCTGGTTCTAGTTTCCTACTGACTTCTATTTTGGGAAGAATAAGACTGTTTTCAGAAGATCAGTGCTTTCAGACAGACTGAAACTTTCGCATTGTGGGAAGCACCAATGGAGTTCTCCAATTTATTAATATAAATTAAATAGGAGGAATAATTGTAAGAGATCTATTATAAAACATGGTGACCATAGTTAATGATAATATATTGTATACTTAAGATCACTAATAGAGTACATAAGTGTTCTCACCACACAAAAATAATTGTGAGGTAATGCATATGTTAAATAACTTGATTTAGCCATTCCCCAATGTGTATATATTTCAAAAAATCATGTTGTACACAAGATTATATTCAGTTTTTTCTTTGTCAATTACAAAAGTATTTAGTTAAAAACAAAAAATTAATTTTTTCCACCCGAGGCCTTGCTTTAACTTCTGAAACTTTTTTCCTTGTAAGAAGTGCTTTTCTTTCTAGAGCATTTCTGATATGGAGGACTAATATTTCATGAAATAATTGTAAATGCCTGACTTGCAGAAACTTTTCTGTCCTTTGTTTACATGTCTGTTGGTGTGGCCTCTTCAGACAAAACTTTCTAGTGAGGAGACAGCAGCTTTTAACAAGGAAAGGACACACAATGAAGAAGTATTAATGTATAAGCACTACTCAGATTAAAGTTCTTGTCAGAAAAATTTGGATTTGGAGTGAAAATATGTGTTTCCTTTTCTAGTTTATGCACCGCTTTTATTACAGTGCTTTTATTCATTAAAGTGCTTCTATGTAAAAGATTTTCTATTTACTTTATTGCTACTCTGTCAGGGAGAGAAAAATTATAATCAACTTTTTTCACAGTACAGAAGTGAAAATTGCAAATAAACTCCTAATGTGGGTAAAAATCAAGAGTAACTTCAGATTTTTATGCTATGAATGGCATAGTAGTTAAAACCTCAGATACATTTGTATTAAATTCTTAATAGTTAATATAATTGCTTTGTGATCATGTGCAAGATAGCTGCCTCTCATTTGAAAATAGAGATAATAATAATACAATTGTCCGAGGATTGTGGTAGGGATTAAAGAAGATATGGCACAAGTATCAGTAATTGCTATCTATTATTATTAATTCAGGTCTATATCTTCATTACATAATAAAATAATTGCTGTTTCTACCTTCACACAAATTCTCAAATCTCTGCCTTCTCTGATATTCTTTCCATTGCATGAAAATTGCTTTATTCCAGGGCAATACTAACTTCTTATTTGCTGAATAAATGGGCATTTTTCAGACCTCATCTTCAACTCACTGTAATTTTTGGCACTGTTTACCAGTGCTCTCTTCTTGCAACTTTTTAAGATTTTGCTGTCTCATTTGATTGGAGGATACAGAGGAATCCCAGAGCATGAGCTTCCTCTCTTTACATCTTGTCCCACTGCTGAGGTCCTCACTATTGTTTTAAGTATATGCCCTGTGCTCTAAGCCCTATATATGTGCCCTTTATTACCTATGTCCTTCTCTCCAGACCATGTGGGATGACTTTTCCACTATGGGTTTTCGAGGAGTAAAAGTATCAAGCTCATACACTTGCTACCTAAAACAGATGAAATGAGATTAAATGGCAAAATCTGACACATTATTTAAATGAAAAACTATGCTTGTAACAATAAAGATATGATTATACGTCTAGCTGTAGTTCCATAGACCATCTATGTTCCCTTACTAAATTATCATATGTCACTGGCCTAAAGAAATAAGTAGAAAAAGCTGGGTGCGGTGACTCACACCTGTAATCTCAGCAATTGGGGAGGCTGAGGCGGATGGATCACTTGAGGCGGGAGTTCAAGACAAGCCTGACCATCATGGAGAAACCCCGTCTCTACTAAAAATACAAAAATTAGCCAGGTGTGGTGGTGCATACTGGTAATCCCAGTTACTCAGGAGGTTGAGGCAGGAGAATTGCTTAAACCCAGGAGGTGGAGGTTGCAGTGAGCCTAGATCGCACCATTGCACCCCAGCCTGGGCAACAGAGCAAGACTCCATCTCAAAAAAAAAAAAAAAAAAAAGTAACTTGAGTTTCATAATTGAGGTAAAGATATTAAAATAGTCTGTGACTTACTTGTTGGAAGTCAGATATAGTTGTCTTTCCAATAGAAAACAGATGATTAAAAGTCGGAAAAGTTAGGGCATGAAGCAGCAGAAAAAGCCTAGATAATGTCACTGCTGTTGTAATACAAACAGGCAAGATACTTGCAAAAGAAGAGTAAATATGTCAACCAGGCACGGAAATGTGGTTCTAAAATTTTAAACCTCATAAAACTCATCTGAGATGTTTGCTAAAAATGCACATTCTTAATCTCTATGTATTTGGGATAATATCTGGAGGACATCTTATATATACTCTCAAATAAATCCTCCTTTGTTGACTGCTGTTGCTCTTCTGCCAAGACTCTGCAGGGAACCTAACATGTCTATTGCAAGCCTACTCTGTGCCTGGGCATCAAGGGCTACAACTGTATTCGCTATTTCTCCTCAGAAAATGCCACTCTGCCAGAATACTTTTTCCAGTAAAAGGCCAAGTATCAACACCTCTGAACTTTTAAAACAATATTGCCCTCCCTTTGATTCTTACTAGAATGGGGCTTAGCATCACAATGCTCTGGAAAAAAAAAAAAAAAAAAGGGGGGAAGGAAATGCATTATCGCCCTTATCAATTCTTCTCCTCTTCATGCATCCCCTTTATACTTGTAAGAAATTTCATCCTTCCATGCACCCTTCCTCACCATGTATATCACACAGTAAATACATGTCCTAAATGCTGACTTCGTATATTCAACCCTGTTTGAGGTTAACCAGGGAATCTAGCCCTATTTGGACACAAGGTCTTTCTGCTGACATCTTTCCTTCTTCTCTAACTCCATCTGGTCCATTCTTTCCTCAAATAGAGCTTAAGGCAAATCTCATTATATCTTTGTCTCCAGATCCTTCAGTGACTACCTGTTGTTTTCAGGATAAAATCTAATTTAACATAACCAGTATTCTGTTAATCTTTGGGCCTTAGTTCTCACTAATTACCTCCATGTCTCATGTCTCCCACTTAGACATATGTCTCATAGTCTGTGTAACTGCAGGAATTGGTGTGAACAACACTTTTTCTCCATTTACTGATTATTAGCCTTTTAAGCAAATAATATTGTAAAATCAATGTTGTCTCATTCTTTTGTATTTTCCTGTTCTCTGGAATAGGACTTTAAATATAGTTGCTAAAGTAAGGCAGAAAGACAAGAATGAAGGAATGAAGAAGGAAGGAAGGAAGGAAGGAAGGAAGGAAGGAAGGAAGGAAGGAAGGAAGGAAGAAAGGAAAGGAAGGAATCAAGGAGAAGGGAAGGGAAGAAGTAATACATTTCATCTAGAGGCAAATATAAGATACAAGGGTTTATTTAACACTCATATATCAATACTTCATTTACCTAAGGTGTTTGTACTAAAATAACAAAAACAAATACATAGAGAATTATAAGCTATTTCTTCTTGACTATAATTGCTCAATGCTACCCTTTTCACTTCATTCCTCTCAGGCTCATACTACTAAGGTGGTCAACAACCTATGCTGCATATTCAGGAATCCACACAATCCCTTTAATAATCCATATTTCTGGTCAGCAAAGGAGGTCATAGAAGTAAAGAAATATTCCCCAACTGAGGAAGGTAATACTGTTTACAGGGGAGAAATGAGGAAAAAATCTGTAAGTTAAGGATTTTTTAAAATTGATTTTCTTGGTTTTGCTGTTCTGAAATAACCCTTGAACACACATCAGAAGCTTCTAGCAGGCCATCAAGCAACAGCCCGTTTCCTTTGATTTCCCAGAGTTGCAATGAATATCAATGGAAGATAATGCATTTCACTTCTAATGCTTTTCATAGTTTATCATCAGACATATAGTCGTTAGGAAGTCTTTAGAAGTTGGGCATGACTGGTATTTATTCATACATAGTTTTTCAGCCAAGGTCAACATTTTACATGCTGTTCTCTGAAGCTGGGGCTAGGGCTTGGCAAACAACATTTCATATACTTTTTTTTTTTTTTTTTGTCAGCTAGCTTTTTGTTAGGTTTGAAGACTAGAGGGCTTTAGTGGGACATTGGGACATTGGGTGGCAAGAGGAGAGAAGAGGCTCGTTTGCTGCTTTCTTGTTGTCCCTAGCATCATTACCCCAAGTGTCTCTTTGTCACAATACCATTGGTTGTACTAGACTTCAGCTTCTGTTATCACTTCTAGCACCAACCCCATCACACTGGCTCACAGAGAATGGTAGAAACTGGGTAATATTGCCTTATCTTTGTGGCCTGGGTCCACCTTATCTGACTTTTCCAAGCTTCTGGTAACTCAACGCCTTCCATTTATTTTTCTGGCTGCAGTGTATTAGGTGCTTTCTACGGTTACTGCCTTTGGATACCTCAGTGTTTGCTTTTTGATCCTTCACCATCACTCCTTTCCCCAGATAATAGTTAACTAATATCCTAGATTGAATTCACTCTCTTGAAATATATATTGGTGGTTCTGTTTTGCTGTGTCTCTTCTTATACATCAGGACTCTGGATTCTCTTTTGAGTCTTCTATTAATTCAGAGGTCTATACTATATTTCTATAGTATGCTTCCTATATTTCTACTTCCTGCCTTCAAACTTAGAGCCACGTGTCTTGACTGCGTTAAAGAAACCTCCTCTATTTCTAGCCAGCCTCATTTCCTGCCATGCCATAATACAACCTTATATGACAATTATTCTTTGGTCTGGTTGTTGGTTGTGTCTGCACACTTATTCCCATCAATATGCCTTTGCATAAACTGTTTTCCAATATTTTCTTCCTGCCTATTCAAAATATCTACCTCAGAGTTCTGCCTCAGCCCCTCTAACATTAAGTAGCAGCCTCTAACTTTCACAACTTACAATAGTCAGTGTCTTCTATAAGCTGTTACCAGTATAGCTTACTCAGCAAGGGATGTAGATTACCTTACCTTAAAATAATGATGATTTCCTGTTTATCATCAATGTCTTCTGAAGTTAAAGGTCACACAAGGACAGAGATCATATTCTCAATTCCTCTTCTACTGCCCATTGCACATATTAAATAGCCAATTGCATAGAGATGCTCTGTAATTAAATTCAGATTGTCTAGTTTCTTTCAGCAACTTCACAAGTGACCATAGTTCATCCTTTCTTCCTCAGAGTAGATGGTTCTGAGTATGGTGTTTCCAGTATACCTATGCTTGCCTTACAATGTAAGGAGAAGGATTTTCTTAACAGTGATAAAATGTTTTAAATTTAGCCCATATAAATTTTTTTGGCGGTTTTACTACTGCTTTAATTATTTAAGGGCCTTTATTGAAATCTCAGACTTGACATGTGCTTGAGTAATTAAAATTCCTGTACCTTTTCATGGTGTGTCAATAGTTCTATGACTGGCATATCCTAATCTCATTTTCTTGCTCCACTAAAAACGAGATCTGTATGCTAGTAGGAAACAAGTGGAGAAAATTATCTGGTGTTTGCTTTAATTCTAATCTTCATGACTGATGTTCCTCCCTAGTGGCTCTCTACATTTTCTGTCTGCATCAGGGTTCCAGTTAGGTGAAATATATGAAACACTGACACTTAAAAATAAAACTGCTGGAACACGTTATTCTGGAGGTGAATAATAAGGAAAACAGTTCAAAAACAAAGTTTGCCATCTATCTTTAAATAACTCTGTAAATAAAAGATGTTATTCTAACTTGTGTTTATGTGGTACATTTTTTGAGCAAATAGAAAATATACTGAAAAGAAAAAACTGAGAATATTCTATGCTGCTTTTTCTTTAGAAATAAGGTGAAGGGCTCTTAAAAGTTAAACTTTTTATTTTTCAGTGTCAATGATAATGGAGGCTGAGGCAGGAGAATGGCGTGAACCCAGGAGGTGGAGCTTGCAGTGAGCCGAGATTGTGCCACTGCACTCCAGCCTGGGAGGCAGAGCAAGACACTGTCTCAGAAAAAAAAAAAAAAAAAGAAAAATAGAATTTCGGCCTTCACTTTCTCATATGTCACCAAAAAAAAAAAAAAAAAAAAAAGAAAGCATCTCTCTCTCCCAAAATTCTAGTAGTAGATTCAGTGATTGGCTGGTATAGGATATAAATTGAGGTGGCAAAGAAAACTCATCCGGTAAGTTCTCCACACATTCCAATGAACTCCTATCTCTGCTGGTTCAGTTCTGGAAACTGAAAGGAATGTTTGCAGAAAAAATGTAAACATTTAGGAGAGAGTAATATTCAGTTAGGGCTTTCACCTCTTACTTTGGTCCTTCCATTAGTGACTTTTTCTCTACCTCCTGCAGCTCCTAGTGACTTTGAAAACTTTGTCCTTTTACCATCTTTAGACAGAGGCAGATCATGACTCTAACACCACATAAGCTGAAGAAACAATTTGCACATCAAGAGCTGGGAACAGCTCCACTGCAGAGCTCCTGTCTGACCCATCAGATAAAGCCTAGTAATTCCTGGGCATTGTTGCCTATATTGTTTTCCTCCAAATTTCTTTTCATTCCCAGTTCCCATGACATCATGATTTTCCTACCTTAGATCCTGCCCCTCATTTCAGACTGGAATTTCACGTTCCCTTTACCACTTGAGCCTGCTTTGAAGGTCTACTTTCAATTCTCTTCCCCTAATAAGAGGAATCTGAAATATCAAGAATAATTGCTACCAAGACTCCCTGCAGCTACCTTCTACCTGTTGATTGAACACAGCAAGATCACCTACTGTGCTGGTAATTGTGACAAAGATTCATGTGCTCCTTGGTGATCTGGTACTAGTTTATCACTGTGGACAATGAGACTGTCTGAGTCCTCTTTTCTTCCTGCCGATCAGTCGGTTATTTCCAAAAACATGTCATAAAAGTGTCATTTATCCATCTCTAAGATTTACTTACTTTTCAGTTTTTATTGTAATATTTATGATCTCTCTCTCTCTCTCTCTCTCTGTGTGTTTGTGTGTGTATATGTATGTGTTTCAATAAAACTTTTAGCGATTTTTTGGCCTCTGGTTTCTCGCAGGAATAGAGAATAGCTAGTTAAATCCAGTTATGCTCCCTATCTTTAAATATTATAAAATGAGACTGTAGCAGGAGGTTGGAGCAAAAAGCCAAATGCCTCCTGCAGACAGGTTTCTGCATGTTTCTGATACAAAATCTTTGAAGATTTTGTCTGGATATTATTTATTTATTTATTTATTTATTTATTTATTTTTGAGATGGAGTTTCGCTCTTGTCACCCAGGATGCAGTGCAATGGCTTGATCTCAGCTCATCGCAACCTCTGCCTCCCAGGTTCAAGCAATTCTCCTGTCTCAGCCTCCTGAGTAGCTGGGATTATAGGCATGCACCACCACGCAAAACTAATTCATATTTTTAGTAGAGACGGGGTTTCTCCATGTTGAGGCTGGTCTCGAACTTCTGACCTCAGGTGATCTGAGAGCCTCGGTCTCCCAAGGTGCTGGGATTACAGGCGTGAGCCACTGTGCCAGGCTTTGTCTGAATTTTAGTTACCGGTTCTGTTAGGCATGAAGTTTGACTACATTATTCACTTATATCTGACTGATGCGGGGGTTTTCTATCAGAAATTGGTATTTTACACTTCTTACAAGCTAAGAAATTAGATAATTACAGCTTCATGGATGCTGATAGATGACAACAGACTCTATCTAGGATAAGAGAGAAAAGATTTTATCACTTAAAGCACAGCAAGCACGCTATCAAGTCCTGCAGAGTAATTCAGAGGGGTCATTCTGGACACTGTGCATGCAGTGAGTTTGCATTGCAACAAACTATAAACTTGAAGTATCACTGTTTCCATAGGAACCTGCTCTTTGTATGTATGAAGATATCTCATCCCTCAAGGATGCTCACTGAAAGTACAACCATCAGAAATGGCTGAGAAAAGAATTATCTGTGCCTTGCATTCTTGTTATGCCCAGCAAAAATGAGTATGAATATTCAATATTCGTGCCAGATTAACTCTCCCAGTATTCTTTAACTTCAAATTCCATAAGAATCTCTTGGAGAATTTGTTTAAAATCCACATTTCTGAATACCACATGGAAAGTTTTTGTTTTTCCCACAGTTCTGAGATATTGTTCAAGAAACTGTACATTTCACATAATCAATACATAATTCGGAAACAGATTATTCTCCTAGCACAATATTTTATTGTCCCCAAATTGTGTATGTACAGGCATGCCAGTTGTAAAACAAAAAGAAAAGGGTAAAAAGAAAGAAAGAAACAAACAAAAACCTAAACATACCACACATTCCATAGTCAAGGATTAACATGTTCATGGCTCTGTGTTATCCTGGCATATATGACCAATTCTGACCATAGCAGAGACGTCATACTAGATTACTATATTTGGCAAGGTACTCACGTTTGTGACTCTCTGTAAAGTGTTTTAGCAAAGACATGAACAAGGAAGAGGTGTGTGAGAGAAGTGAATGACTCTTAGTCAAATGGACTTGTAATGTTCCCTTCTGAGAATCAGAGGATTATTAGAATAATAGTTAAGAAAGAAAGACAAACTGCCTACATACTTGAGATCTGCTTTTGAGCTTATTCTTCTATAAACAATGTAACTTTAAGAAAATCAAAGACTCTGTTAATTCAATTGCAAAATAGGGATCCTACCTGCCTTGACCGGGAGGTGGTGTGACTCAGATGAGAAAATGAGTATAGAGAATTTTCTCAAGTGGAAAGTGATATGTGGATGTCAGTAATGGTGATAATTTTACTCGAGGTATTTTCTGCCATTTAAGAAAAATGCAGTCTATTCTACATAACAAATACAGGACTTTGGAGTATTTCTTTTCAGGGTAACATATTATCTGATTAGCCTGAATATCTTTCAAATAGAAAAAAATTTTGATTACATTAGTCCAGCTCTATTAAGCTCTATCTGTTGTTAGAAAGTCTTTTATTTTTTATTTTTTACTTTTATTTTTTAAGTGCAAGGGCGTCATCTCAGCTCACTGCAACCACTGCCTTTCAGGTTCCAGTGATTCTTCTGCCTCAGCCTCCCAAGTAGCTGTGATTACAGGTGCGTGCCACCACGACCAGCTAGTTTTTGTATTTAGTCGAGATGGAGTTTCACCATGTTGGCCAGGCTGGTCTTGAACTCCTGTCCTCAGATGATCTGCCCGCCTCGGCCTCCCAAAGTGCTGGGATTACAGGCGTGAGCCACTGTGCCTGAACTAGAAAGTCTCCTTTTAAAATATTTTTCTATTGAGAATTGCTACTAATGAACAATTTCTACATCATTGCCTTTTACTACTTAGCAAAATTAAAAAGCAAAGAGCTACTCACCCAGAAGGCCTCAACATTGTTTCTATGTAATTATTTTTCTTTTACTGTTGCTCTTGGAGCCCTTTAGTGAAAATTTTCTTGTGTAGAATAAAAAGGCAGCATTATTGATAGACAAGTTGTTCTTTGTTTAACAGTTTCAGGCCACAGCCTTGTAGCTCAGGAAGTTTGTTCTCACAGTTTCTTCCTGACTGTGACTTCCCACCGCATAACAGCTCTGCTCCAGGTATGATGTCTAGCGAGCACAAGTGGTCAGGTTTGAGCACTATCTGCTATGAGAGAACTGATTTTAACTAAGTTGTCCACATAGAGCAGGTGCTCTGTGTTAGTTTGTTTGTGTTGCTATAAAGGAATACCTGAGACTGAGTAATTTATGAAGAAAAGAGGTTTATCTGGCTCACAGTTTTCAGGCTATATGTGAAGCACGGTGCTGCTGTCTGCTTTTGGTGAAGGCCTCAGGGAGCTTTTGCTCATGGTGGAAGGCAAAGAGGGAATTGGCATGTCACGTGGCAAGAGGGAGAGACAGAGAGAGTAAGAGAGGAGATTCTAGACTCTTTTAAACAATGAGATCTTATGTGAACTCTTGAAGTGAGAATCACTTATTAACATGAGAACAGCACCAAGCCATCTAAGAGGGACCCGCCTTCATGACCCCAATACCTTCCCCTAGACCCACCTCCAACTTTGGAGGCCATATTTTAAGATGAGATTTGGAGAGGACAAATATTTAAACTACATCATTTTACTCCTGGCCCCCTAAAACTATGTCCTTCTTACAGTATAGAGTAAAACTAGTCCTTTTCAATAGTCTCCAAAAGTCATAACTTGTTTTACCATTAACTCAATTAAAAGTCCAAAGTCCAGTCTTATTTGAGACTTAAGACACGTTTTGTTTGTGTTTGTTGGCTTTTGTTTTGTTTTAACGTATGAACCTGTTAAATTTAAAATAACTTACTTCTAAGATACCATGGTGGTGCAGGTGTTGGGTAAATATTTCCATCTTAAAAGGGATAAACTGACTAAAAGAATGGGCAATATGCCTCATGCAAGTCTGAAACCCATCAGGGCAGGCAATAAAATAATGTTCTTTGGCTTTTTTTCTAACA
The DNA here is from genome assembly GCF_049350105.2 of Macaca mulatta. NCBI lineage: Eukaryota > Metazoa > Chordata > Mammalia > Primates > Cercopithecidae > Macaca > Macaca mulatta. The sequence goes on from NC_133409.1 coordinate 133,625,817, forward strand.
TCATGAGCACACTGGTACAAGGGGTGGGATCCCAAGGTCTTGAGCTGCTTTACTCCTGTGTCTTTGCGGGATGCAGACCCCATGGCTGCGTTCACAGGTTGGAGTTGAGTGCCTATAGCTTTTCCAGGCTCAGTGCAAGAGCTGGGGGTGGCTCTATCTTTCTTGGGTCTAGAGGGTGGTAGCCCCATTCCCACAGTTCCACAAGGTAGTGCCTTGATGGGAACTCTGTGTGGGGGCTCAAACCCCTTATTTCCCTTCAGCACTGCCCTAGCAGGGTCTCTCTGTGGGGGTTCTAGCCTTGTGGCAGGCGTGTGTCTGGGCACCCAAGCTTGCCGCACTTTCTTTGAAATCCAGGGGGAAGTTGCCACGACTCTTTTACTATCATATTTTGCACACCTTCAGAATTAACACCATATGTAAGCTGCCAAAGCTTATAGCTTATGCCCTTCTTAGCACCAGCCCAAGCTATATGTGGGGACTTTTGAGCCAAGGCTGGAGCTGGAGCAGCGAGGATGTGGAAAGCAGTGTCCCAAGGCTACACATGGCATCAGGACCTTAGGCTTGGACCCTGAAACCATTCTTTCATTCTAGACCTTTGGATCTATGAAGTGGGGGGCTGTCATAGAGATTTTTGAAATGCCTTTGCCTTTTTCCCAGTGTCTTGAATATTAGCACTTAGCTCCCTTTTAGTCATGCTAATCTCTCTAGCAAGTGGATGCTTTAAAGCCCACTTGGATTTTTTCCCTGAATTTTTTTTTTTTTTTTTTAACACAGCCAGGCTGTAAATTTTTCAAACTTTAATGCTCTGCTTCTCTTTTAAATATGTTTTAATTCTAGGTCATTTATTTTTTTCCCATATGTGATTTAGGTTGTTAGAAGCAAACTTGCCATATCTTGAATGCTTTGTTGCTTAGAAATTTCTTCTGCCAGATACCCTAAGTCACTACTCACAAGTTACGCCTTCTACAAAGCCTCAGGACATGGACACAATGCAACCTTTGCTAGGCTGTAACAAGGGTGACCTTTGCTCTAGTTTCCAATACATTTTTTATTTCCACCTGAGAATTTGTAAGCCATGCCTTCACTAACTATATTTCTGTTAGTACTTTGGTCCCAACCATTTAACAACTTCTCTAAGAAGTTCCAAACTTTTTCTTGTCTTTTTGTATTTTTTGTTGAGCCCTCTAAAATTTTTAAATCTCTCTTACGCAGTTCTAAAGCTGCTTCCACATTTTCATGTATTTTTATAGCAACACCCCACTCTCTGAACCAATTTTCTGTGTCAGTCTGTTTGAGTTGCTATAAAGGAATACCTGAGAGACTGGGTATATAAAGAAAAAAATTTATAAAGAAAATAAGTTTATTTGGCTCATGGTTTTTCAGGCTGGACATGGAAGTATCGTGCCAGCATCTGCTTTCGGTGAAGGCTTCAGGAAGCTTTTACTCATGACAGAAGTCAAAGGGGAAGTCAGCATATCACACATCTGGAGAGAGAACAAAAGTGAGAGGGAGGAGATGCCACACCCTTTTAAATAACTAGATCTCACCTGAATGCATACACTGAGAACTCACTCATTAATATGAGGTCAGCACAAAACCATTTATGAGGAATCTGCCCTTGTGACACAAACACCTTCCATTAAGCCCAACTTCAGCCCTGCTGGTCACATTTTAACATGAGATTTGGAGAGGACAAACATTTAAACTACATCATGCTCTGAGTGCCAATTCTGTATAGCTGAATGGTCACTATCATAATGTACTGTGCCAGGGATTCTTAATTTATTAATAAGAATTGTTTACCTGCCTGGAGTTTTCTTTTCATGTTGACGCAAATCAAGCTAAGGAAAAAGTATTTGTTTTTGTTTATTAATTATTATCATTATTTTTTTAGAGATGGAGTCTTGTTTTGCTTCCCAGGCTGGTCTCAAACTTCCGGCTTCAAGCAATCATCTAACTCCTCTCAGTCCTCCCAAAACACTCTCACTCCTCCCCAAACCTGGGATTAGAGGTGTGAGCTGCAGCATCCAGCCAGAGAAAGCATTTTGCAATGACATAATCAAGTACAAAACAAAAATTATAAATATTTGTAATCTGAACATTTCTTATTTCTTGCCTTTTAAATGCTGATAAAAGTTTATGATATTTGCACTATAATTCAAAATAGAACCATTTTTAAACTCAATGGACTATTGATCTCATCTTCATGATAATCAACACTGCTTTTAGCATCCCCAGTTTTCAAGTGAGGATCAAAATTCAGTACCACATCGGTTAGAAAACTTTTTTCTGTGAAGGGTCAGATAATAGTTTTGAGAATATGATATGGGTAGTAATATAACAAATGAGAGAACAGATGTCCCCAAGATTTTTACTGGTGAAATTCAAATAATAAAAATAAAAATCAAACCTTTTTTGTAATATAGGTTTACTAATGAGGAAAATGGAATCCGTTTTTTGAATAAACATTTTATTTAATGGAGGTTCAAAATTGATGTTTCTTATCATCAGCTAAGCTATTGTAAGTATTCATTTGTAAAATAATAAAAAAAATTTCTTGGTTTGCAGAGAGTAAAAAATATTCCCGTTAGTGCATCCAATTTGGCCCAAATTCATAGTTTTTTCATCTCTGCAGTAAGTAGCCTATTTTCTGTGTCTCCTTTTAGCCCAACCCTTGAGTGTTCTCTCAGACGCTAAGTGAAATAAAAGATTGAGTGATGAGTACAAAATACTCACAAGTGGTAATGATGACACTGGAAAGTACTGAGTTGAATTTTTGGTAGAACACGTCAATGGAATTTTTTTTTTTTTTTTTTAATTTTACAAAGGATTAAGGTTTATGTCCCAGTAATAGTCAAGCCTTCATTCCTTATGCTAAAACTGTTTCCTAGAAATTGTATGGTAGAACTGGTTACATAGGACATGAGGTAAAGATTGTTTTATTCTTACATATTTTAAGAAAAAGATATGCTTTATAGTAAACTTTGTATTTTCAGGAAATATAATTCTAAATGCAGAAATACATCCTGTTGATTATAGAACAAAAACTCACTTTACATCTGGGAGAGAGGGCTCACAAAAATCCAAAGATATTAAATAAATTATCAGAGACCTTGTGGGCTCTGATATGTCTCTTTATTCTCTAAAATGCAGAGCTGCTTTAAATATGTTCTGAATTAGCTTTAGAGTCAGAGAATCTTGGTTCATAGTTTGACTCTGACTCCTACTAGCTTGGTAACATTTATCAAAGAAGAGAGCTTATATAAATCTAATCATGCATAAACTAGAAATTATATTACTAATCTTCTAATACCACTTTAAGAAAAAAATGAATATATTGTATGTGGAAAAACTACATATAGTAAGTGACATACGCTCTTTTTTATGTTCCTTTTGAAATGTATTTCAACAAAGTATAACACTTGCACAGTGAAAGATAAAGATTAATACTCATCATGGACGTTAAAAAATATATAATGTGTAATTGTTAAAAGGGGCATAGTGATTTTTTTTTCACATTTTCTCAGCCATAAATAATAATATTGGTTAATTAAGGATTGTATGAAGCTGTGAATATAAAGTACTTTATATATTGGAAAATACCTGGTGACATTACATTATTATTTAGAAAATGTATTATTATGGTCAGCATGGTAGCTCACGCCTGTAATCTTAGCACTTTGGGATGCTGAGGTAAGCAGATCACCTGAGGTCAGGAGTTCAAGACCAGCCTGGCCAACATGACAAAATCCCGTTTATGTTAAAAATACAAAAATTAGCAGGGTGTGGTGGTGCATGCCTGTAGTCCCAGCTACTTGGGAGGCTGAGGCAGGGGAATTGTTTGAACCCGGGGGGCAGAGGCTCAGTGAGCCGAGATTGCACCACTGAACTCCAGCCTGGGCAACAGAGTGAGACTCCATCTCAAAAGTAAAAATTAAAAAAAAAAGAAAAAGAAAATATATGATTATATTGTAGTTACTTTTGATTTACAGTTTATCAGCATATTGTCATAGATATTTTTCCTAAGCATCTATGTGATTCTTTACAAAAGAAATTCCTAAATGTTAAAGATAAAGTTACAGAAAAGTTACTTAAGATGTGGAAATGTATTCTTAAAACTCAGATTGGATTTCTCCATCAAACTTTGTTTTCCACATTACAAAAGTGCAGTCATGGGTAAGCAGTTATGTACAAGGATGTGGGGTGAGCAACTTATTGCTTTGCATGTCTTCACTCTGAACTCTAGAATCCCATTATTCTTTCTTCCTTCTCCAATAGATGGTGATTTTTTTTTCATGTGTAAGTTTTTGTATGACAATTGTATCCAAAGGATACACTATGATGTTTAGCCTCAAATCAAACACAGAGTAATAACTGCTTTATCACTTGTTCCTAAACACCAGCCCAGGTAAGCAAAACTCCAAACTGTCAACTAAACACCGAAGTTTGAATGTGAATGACATTTGATTGAAGGGACAATACTAATAATGGCCTGCAAAGCCATTATAGGACAGATTGATCCATACAATCTTGTCTCCTGCACATCTAACACCATCACTACCTCTCTGACCTTCTTTCCTACAACTTTGTCATTCTTCATTCCACTCCAGCCGCTCTGGCATTTCCTCAGACATGTGAGTCATGTTCTCTGTTTTGCTCTGACTGCACTCTGCCTGGATGATCTCTCAACACATGCACATGGCTATCTCTTTCACTGCCTTCGAGACTTTACCTAAATACCACCTTCTCAAGGAAACTGAATTTCATCTCATATTTAAAATTGCTCTCCTCAACACCGATGTCCATGATACTTTTTCCCCTGCCCTACTTTTCTTTTTCCCATGCACTTGTCACTATTCTGTCCAATTTATCCCCTGTGGTTAGAAACACCACAAAAGCCGCAGCAGGGGCGTTTCTGCAGTTAGTGCTTCAAACTCTCTTGAGTTGGCATTGGTTGGAATTCCAAAGACAGAAGCAGTAAATACCAGGGTGATCAATCCTAACTAGGAGAGGAACTTATATACAGAGGGCTGAGGCTTTCTGGTGACAGACTGCAACAGAACAGATGTTTGACCTGCATACGTCTTCCACTGGTTGGGAAGGGAATTTGGGTTATGGAGTTTATTAATACGAGGGTTTAAGGAGGTTCAGGGCTAGGGCTAGTTTCTATGCATTTAGCATTAGGTTGTTACTGTTTTCAGTAACAACCTAAACAACTTAATTAGTGCCTGGGCCTAGCTTGAGTTCAAGCCTGCGTGGAAACCACACAGCTGGCTGGTTCACAGAGCTGTCAAGGCACTCTGCGTTTTTCAGGACAAAGACAGAAAGTAGGAGAAAATGGGGGGCCCTAAAGTCACCTTCTAGTTAGAAGATGACTAGTTAGAAAGTGACTATTGGTTCACTAGTTCACAGGGGATACTGAGTATGGAGCATATGGGAATTCTATTATACTATTTTTCTGGAAATTTCAATATATTCCAAAATAAAAACATTATTAAAAAGTAAGAAACAACCTAATAAAATGGTGTTTTAAAACTGCAAAAATACAACATAATTTTACATTTAGTTAAAATAATATTGAAAGTTGTATATGTTAGTAAATTTTCTAAATATAATATTCTTGTTGGAATAATATTCACTATTATCAATAATATTCATAAATGATTAACATTATTAATAATATTCATTGTTAACAATAAATAAGATGTATTGCTAGTAATACATATTATTACTATTATACCATATGTAATTATATTATTATGTTATGTATTGATAATATTATATAATTGATAATATATGCATTATTGATTATATATAATTAATTAACAATGATATTAATGATTACGAACAGTAAATTTATTATTTATTGCTCATCTCTCCTTGTAAAAATTTATGCTTCAAGCGGGATCTCTTCTTGTACTTTGTTTAGTCCTGTCTCTCAAGCACTGAGGAGAGTGCTTGGCATGTATTTATTGAACTGATTGATAAATAAAATGTGGAAAATTATTTTATTTATGACTCATTTTAGATATCTTTGTTTTCTTATTAAACACCATAATATTTTTCTCTCCCATCCTTACCCTTTGTTTATTTTGTTTTGTTTTGTTTTTGCTCAATTTATCCTATTTTTGTCATTGAGGGGTAGTATCCATGGTTCTAGGTTTGGTATAAAAATAATAATCTATTTTTAAAAATAAATTCTATTACATATATTGCAGCTCTTTGCTGTGAAAGAAAATCACCCAAGTTTCTCAAAAGCCAATGTTGAAATTTAAGATCGCTAAGGTTGTAATATACTTGTTAAGTACATATGTTCTGTCTGGAGATCTTAATATTTTAATACTCTACCCTAATATGATGGTTAATTTTGTCAACTTGACTGAGCCATGGGTTCCCAGATATTATAATAGCTCAAACAGTATTCTGAGTGTTTCAGTGAGGGTAGTTTTGAATTAGATTACTATTTAAACTGGTAGATTTGCCCTCCTGAATGTGGGTGGGCCTCATTCAAACATTTGAAGACCTAAACAGGACAAAAAAGCTCTGTCCTCAGTGAAGGAGGATTGCTTCTGCCTGGTTGCCTCTGAACTGGGATATTGGCTCTCCCCAGCTTTTGAACTTGAGCTGAAACATCAGCTATTCCTGGGCCTCGAGCCTGCTGGCCTTGCGCCTGGACGTATATAGGCCCTGCTGTTTCTCAGATCTTTGGACTCAACTGGAACTGCATCAGCTCTCTTGGGAGTCCAGCTTTTGAACTCACCTGCAGATCTGGGACTTGCCAACCTCCATAATCATGTGAGTCAATTCCTTATTAACATCAATCTCTCTCCACACATACACACACACACACACACACACACACACACACACACACACACCATATTGGTTATGTTTTTCTGGAGAACCCTGACTAATACACCCAGTAATTTTCAAGAAATTTAATCTGAACATGAAAGCAAAAAAAAAAAAATTCCTTGAATTATAGCACATGAGATTTAGGTTAGACTTAAGTAAAAACTTAATTGACCTAGTTAGGAGTCTCTAGGTGAATTAAAGGGGATGATTTTGAGACAATCTCAGGATATGAATTTAATGAATCAGAGTAAACTACTTGCTGCAGATCTATTTAGAGAATAGTCTGATGTTGAGAGAATGACTTACAACACCCTGTGTGTAATCAGGTTCAGAAAAGCCCATCTCTCCACTTCTCCATAGAGATTATCATGAAGACTGTTGAAGAACCGACAAAAAGGATTGGGGTGTGTTAGCCCTCTGCTACAGGGCAGAATATGGCCAAAACCAAGCACCACAACCAGTCTGCACTATAGACACAATGTTTAACAGATTTGCTTGAGAGTTATGGCTACAATTTAATCTAAAATATTAATAAATCTCATGGAGAAAGATTCCAAATAAATAGTGTAGTTACTTGTCCTTAAGGAGGTGGAACATAACTTCTCTCTCCTTATTGTGGGATCACTCAGCAAATTCCTTCCAAAAGAGTTGCATGTAAAAGGGGAAAAAAAGAGTAACATGAAAATGGAGGAACTTGACAAACTTTTTTTTTTTTTTTTTTTTTTTTTTTTTTTTTTTTTTTGAGATGGAGTCTCACTCCGTCGCCTAGGCTGGAGTGCTGTGGTGCCATCTCGGCTCACTGCAAGCTCCGCCTCCCGGGTTCACGCCATTCTCCTGCCTCAACCTCCCGAGTAGCTGGGACTACAGACGCCCGCCACCACACCCAGCTAATTTTTTGTATTTTTTTAGTAGAGACGGGGTTTCACCATGTTAGCCAGGATGGTCTCTATCTCTTGACCTCATGATCCACCCGCCTCGGCCTCCCAAGGTGCTGGGATTACAGGTGTGAGCCACTGTGCCCGTCCAACTTTACAAATCTTAACTCAACCAGGTGATCAAGGCCAACATCAACAAACATAAATGATGTTGATAGTATGTAGTTGATAGAATGTAATGAACATGGCCTTTTACTCATGTGTGTATCTTTTCAAAAACCCATAGGCACAGTGTATGCATGAGATAAAAAACAGATGAATCCCAACTGAGGGACATTCTCCAAAATATCTGAGTAGTGCTCCTCCAAGGTGTCAAAGTCATCAAAATCAAAGGAAATTTGAGAAACTATCACACCTACAAGGAGCTCAAGGAGACTGAACAATTACATCTAATCTGATTTCCTGAATAAGATCCTGGCACAGAAAAAGGACATTCATAAAAACTAAGTAAACATGAATAAAATATGGACTTTAGTTAATAATAATGTATCAGTATGGGCTCATTTATTCACAGGGGATACTGGGTGTGGAATATATGGTAACTCTATTATCCCACTTTTCTGGAAAACTAAATACATTCTAAAATAAAAATTTCATTAAAAAGTAAGAAAAAACTAATAAAATGATGTTTTAAAACTGCAAAAATACAATGTAAGTTTAAATTTAATTAAAACAATATTGAAATTTAGTTAAAATAATATTGAAAATATATAATATTTTTATAAATTGCTATTACTTTTGTATACATGTATAATATTTTACAATAATTAATTACATATACTATTCCACCAATATAACTGTCTATCATATACTTAAATGTTCACCCAGTTTTAAACTGATGGGAAATATAGGAAGATCACTTTAGACAAAGCTTGTATTTATCTGTCTGTATATCTCTTTATTTATAGATACAGTGTTTCATTTGATTTTGTATATGACATTTAAAATTTAGTTCCTGAATTTTTACTGCTAGAGACGGAATTTGGTTACTTAGAGCTGGACAAAAAACAGTAATTTGTAAACAAATATGTATTTCAAACATTTGGTAAGAGTTAATACAATTTTCTTACCATATGTCTTAAGAGATTTGAAACTCACCAGTAAGCCTTAATGCTCTTTCCAGCTCCGAAATATAACTTTTCTGTAACTTCCCTAAAAAATGAGCTTATAATGAAAGTCAAACATGCAACACTCAGTTCTCAAAATTGCCTGTGCTGTGACACTGTAAATGCTAAAAAGACTTCTCAATTCAATTTGACTAGATGCCTGAAGCTATACTTGATACTAGAGTAGTATTAAATTATCCTACTTTTATGTCAAAGAGAATGATTATCTATCTGTCTATCTATCTATCTATCTATCTATCTATCTATCTATCTATCTATCTATCTAATTTATCTCTCTCTCTCTAATGTGTATGTGTCGAGGAGGAAGGGGGAGAGAATATAGGGTAATAATAATAAATGGATTCTTATTCAATGATAAATGCAGCAAAATACAAAGAGACAGGTCAAAATCATCCTATAAGTCAAAAGATACAATAGGAATAGCAATAGCTATCATTTACCGAGTGCTTTCTTGTTGCAATCACCATAATAAGTACTTTTATTACATTAATTTACCCTGTCCAGCAATGAGAGAGTTGGTAGTTGAGGTTGATACTATTATCACATGCCACATCAGGAAGAGGAAACTGAACACAGGGAGATTTAATAACCTGCTCACAGTCACACAGTTAGTTAGAGGTAGAATTCTAACCAGGTATCTAACATGAGGGTATACATCATAGGAGAAAATATCACCTGACCTGGACCTGTTATTTCTAAAGAAAGTACTTCTCTCGTGTTAGTTTTTTACGATTTCCCACTTGCTGACTTAGAGGTTAAAATTTTTAAGTTAATTTCAATTAACATTAACAATAAACTATGAAAAAAATTAAAACAATCTCATCTGCTATAACATCAGAAAGGGCAAAATACTTAAGCATAAGTGTAATCAAGGATGTGAAAGATCTGTACACTGAAAACTATAAGACACTGGTGAAAGAAATTGAACAAGACACAATAAATGGAAAGATATTCCATGTCATTGGAAGAAATAATATTGCTAAAATGTCTGTACTACCCAAAGCAGTCTACATATTTAATGGTACTCATAGCAAAATTTTAATGTCATTTTTCACAGAAATAGAAAATTCATATGTAACTAAAAAGTAGCCAAAACAATCTTGAGCAAAAGAACAAAGCAGGTAACATCACATTTCCTGATTTCAAACTATATTACAAAGTAATAGTAATCAGAACAGTACTGGCATGAAAACAGACACATAAACAAATGGAGCAGAATAGAGAGTTCACAAATATGTCCACAAATCAATGGTAAACTAATTTTTGACAAGAGTGCCAAAAATAAAATAGTGTACAGAAAACTGAGTATCAACATACAAAAGAATGAAACTGGACCTTTATCTTGCACTGCACATGAAACTTAACTTGAAGTGAATTAAAGACTTAAATGTAAGCATGGATATTGTAAAACTCTTAGAATAAAACAAGGCACAAGTTCTTTGAAACTGGCTTTGGCAATGAAATTTTGGATCTGATACCCAAACCAGAGGCAACAGAAGTAAAAATAAACAAGTGAGACTACATAAAACTAAAAAGTTTGTGCATAGTAAAGGAAACAATCAACCAAATGAAAAGGAATAGGAGAAAATAGTAGTAAGCCATACATCAGATAAGAGGTTAATATCTAAAATATATAAGGAACTTATATAATGCAATAGCAAAAAATATTTAGATATTTAATTGCAGCATTTTTCTCTTAGTTGTGTAGCTATACTAAAAACTTTTTTTCTTTTATATACCAAAGTTTATCTGTAGCTAAAAGTTCCAGGGTAAAACTGTGATGCTACTGTAGATGCAATCTTCAATGGGATTCCCTTGATCAATTTCAGTATTATAATATATGCACCCTAACACGAATAAGTTCATTATATTTCTTTTTTTTTCTTTTTTTTTTTTTCTTTTTGAGATGGAGTCTCACTCTGTTGTCCAGGCTGGAGTGCAATGGCACGATCTCAGATCACTGCAACTTCCACCTCTCCACCTCCCGGGTTCAAGCAATTCTACTGCTTCAGCTTCCCGAGTAACTGGGATTTTAGGCACCTGCCACCATGCCTGGCTAGTTTTTGTATTTTTTATTTTTATTTTTTTTTAGTAGAGACAGGGTTTCACCATGCTGTCCAGGCTGGTCTCAAACTCCCCACATCAGGAGATCCACCAGCATTGGCCTCTCAAAGTGCTGGGATTACAGGCATGAACCACTGCATCCGGCCAATTCATTATATTTCTATTCTATAATCAAAGGTGCCTAATCTGTTTATTCTTTGGATTTCAGAATCCAGTTAAATTCCACATGCTTCAAATATGTATCCATATAAACATTCTTAAATTTGGGACTCTATGAAAGTATACTGAGATTGACTAATGTCATGTTTTAATCAGTAGATTACACTGTGTAATTGGATTTTTTGATGGTATTAAAATTCATGGACTACTGTAGGTACTAACCTTTTCTTTCTTTTCACTGCTTGAAAATGAACCATGGAATCTCTTTCCCTACCACTGGAAAATATCGTAAGCATATTTCATACCTTTCTGGTTAGATGACTGTGATGGTTGATATTGAGTATCAATTTGATTGGATAGAAGGATGCAAAGTACTGTCCCTGGGTGTGTCTGTGAGGGTGTGGCCAAAGGAGATTAACATTTGAGTCAGTGGATTTCGAGAGGCAGACCCATCCTCAGTCTGGGTGGACACCCTCTAATAAGCTGCCATCATGGCTAGAATAAAGCCAGCAGAAGAACAGTGGGAGGACTTGACTTGCTGAGTCTTCCAGCCTTCATCTATCCCCCATGCTGGATACTTTCTGCACTTAAATATCAGACTCCAAGTTCTTCAGCTTTTGGACTCTTGGACTTACACCAACAGTTTGCCAGAGACTCTCAGGCCTTTCACCACAAACTGAAAGCTGCACTATTGGCTTCCCTACTTTTGAGGTTTTGGGATTTGGGCTGATCCACCATTGGATTCCTGATCCTCAACTTGCAGATGGCCTATTGGGGACTTCATCTTGTGATCATATGAGTCAATTCTCCTAATAAGCTCACTTCATATCTACATATATCCTATGAGCCCTGTCCCTTTAGATAACTCTGACTAATACAGTTACTTTGGGTCTCATTATAATCTCAAATTTACATCAAAACCTCAATTTCGCATCCAATTCCACACTTCAATCCTACCAATTTATTCCTTGAAATATACAGTGGACATTGGTGGGATGTATGTATTCTTTTATTTCATTTGTCCTTGCCCTTTGATTTCTCCACAACCATCCTGTTGTTGGTTCTTTAAAAGTTAGGAAACGAAATCTGAGAAATTCCAATTCTATTGGAGGGAATGATAGAGCAGAAAAAAAGGGAGAGGGAATCAAATGAAAAGTGATGAAGTTTGATCTTGTTCCTTAAAGTTCTTTTTCCATGGCTTCCACATGCTGGCTGTGTTTTTGAGGGATTCACTTCTTGGTTCTTTATTACCTTATCATGAACACATGTACTACATTATTCACCAATGATGTACTCTTTAGTTAGTCTTCTATAATCTTTCTCAGCACTTGAGCTTTGATTTACCCCATCAGCCTTCACAGGTGGGGTTTATAGCCCAGGCAGGCTGCCTTCTTGGGCAGGTCAAAGCAATATAAGTCCAGTTACTTTCTGTAGCATAAAATTGATCCACAGAATGCTCATACAATTTTTTTTTGCCAGTTAGTAATTGCAGATTGTCTGTTATTCCCTCTGTTTTTACCCTGCTATTTTGTTACCTTTGTCAATTCCTGACTTTGAATCTCTATGAGCTATAAACAGACCCCTAGTTCCACTGTCAGAATACAGAAGAACTGGGATTCTGCAGATCAGCCATTATTTATTAAAAAAAGGGAGACACAGATCCTCCTAAGCGTAGAAACAGGATGCTCCTAGACCCCTTTTCACTTAGCCCAGGAAGCCTTCTGTTTCATTCTGAATATCAGTTCATACTCTGCTAAAAGCTCTCCTCTTCTGGGACTCTCTTCAATTCTGTCCATGTAAGTTTCTAACATATTTCTGATTTTCTCTCAAACAGCTTTGATCAGAAGGTAGTAGCTGGAAGGGTCTTGCTCCTAATAATTCATTGATGTCTCTCTAGATCACAAATAATGAATACTTTTTAGAAGGGAGTAAGAGAAAGAGAGGGAGAGATAAAGAGGGGAAGGAGGGAAGTAAAGAAGGAAGAAAGCAAAGAAGGGAGGGAGGGAGGGAAGGAAGGAAGAAGTACTTACCCGGCACAAATTTGTAAGAATAAAATTTTAGGCCGGGCGCGGTGGCTCAAGCCTGTAATCCCAGCACTTTGGGAGGCCGAGGCGGGCGGATCACAAGGTCAGGAGATCGAGACCACAGTGAAACCCCGTCTCTACTAAAAATACAAAAAATTAGCCGGGCGCGGTGGCGGGCGCCTGTAGTCCCAGCTACTCAGGAGGCTGAGGCAGGAGAATGGCGGGAACCCGGGAGGCGGAGCTTGCAGTGAGCCGAGATCGTGCCACTGCACTCCAGCCTGGGCAACAGCGTGAGACTCCGTCTCAAAAAAAAAAAAAAAGAATAAAATTTTAGGGAAAAAACTAAAGTCATTCATACATATTGGCCTTTTCTAAAACAAAAGCAAAGGTTATGTGGACAATTAGGATTGAGAGCTATAGGTAAAAATGTGATTTTTTTATTTTTATGATTACTAATTCAAAGAAAACTACATAGAAAGTGCTAGTGTATGTGTGTGTGTGTGTGTGTGTGTGTGTGTGTGTATTTCCTTCTAGTTGTCTTAATGTTCTTTTCTACATTGCCATATACTATAGGAGAAACTTAGATAAGAACACCTGAACTTAGTTACCAAAGCTTTGCCTGAAAGATTCTCTTAAGTTCTATTATTACTTGGAAGTGATTTTAGAAAAGTGTAACCATGGTTTTCTAAGGGGTGAGATGGTGAAAGGAGGAATCAGAGGCCATGCCAATTCTAGAATAACCTGTATATTAGGAGAATATTTAAAATTTTCCAGTTGCTGTAATTCAAGAAAAAACTAAACTGCTTGTAATAATAGAGGTCCATTATGTATTCTCAGATGGTTGAAGTGTGAGTGAATTGTGGTACTTTGAAGATGAGGATCTGGACTAGTCTGAACTGATGTTTACTTTGATCATGTCTTAGAATTATAAAAGTGTTATGAATTTTCTAAAATGACATCTGTAATTGCTTGGTCTTGGGGTAAGATGAACTATATTTATGTTAATGATAATGAGCCTTTAACTTCATACCCTTCATAAAAAACACAACATAAAATTTAATGACCAACATGTCTGCATTATTCCTTTTACATTTTACCTTAGAAAAAGCATCTTTAAGTACAATAACTTTCAGGGCACTTGTAAGTCTCCTTATACTCAAGAGGAAAATGATCCAGTAATGAAAATACTGGCATTCCTTTGACAGAGTCTTTTGAGTCCTTGAATTTGCCTTTGGAAAAATCTCATTTAAATGCTGACCAGCTCTGCCCTTGCTCAGTTTGCATCTTTTACAGCATCATATTGAAAGACGATGAATCTGATTAGATAAGGACACAGATTCTTGGTGAACTGCTGTATCTGATTTTCTTTTGAGCCCATTTACATGATAATTGTCATGAATGTTTTGTGCAAGCACTTTACAACGTGCAGATATTTTAAAATCATGGTTAGCCACTAAAAAACATATGTTGGCACTTTCCTATGATAGTAAATCATAACATTACTTTCCTATGATAGTAAATAGTGACATTAATGCAAAGAAAGATTAGTCTACTTATCCTAATGCCTGATAACACATCATCTATTCTTTCTTCGTAGGCTGGCTTTTTTAATTAGTTAAAGGCTTGTGTCACAAAGAAGACCGTGCTCATGAGATATCTTATCGAATTGAGGTGATGATTTAGTCATTCAGGTCTTTGCTTAGAATGATGTGTTTTTAGATGCTCAAATACTGACAAGACTGAAGAATGTTGCCATTTCTCAGGAGTCATTTATTAATTACCTACTGCATGCATGTTACTGCACAATGCTATGTAACACATTGTGGAGAGACACTAAGGAAAAAATATGGTCTCTGCTTTGAAGAATTTTCAGCCCAACTAGGGAAACATGATGGGGATACGAGGATGTGATTTAAGAATTTTTACAAAATTTCCATGAGTAAGCGAAAAATAATCTACCATATATCACTTGAATGGTCTTAAAGAGGCTATTTGATTATGCTGAATCTCAGCCTTCTTGTTTATAAAATGGAGATGAAATTAATATCCTTTTAGTGGTTTGTGAGGACAGGTGCAGAAATTTATTTTCCAAATGAAAATGCTTGTAAAAAGTTCATTGGTAAGGTATGCATTTAAGGGTTGTGAGGTGAAGGAAATTATAACAATGTGATAATCAGAGTAAGCAACCTTGAAGGCTTAGAATTAGCAGAGGTTAAGGATATCAGAGATCATGTTGTTCAGTTCATGTTCTGCTCTAAGCAAGGCTGCCCAAACAGTTGTATTGTACATTGGGCCATGGATCATCTAGCTATTTAAGTTGAAATAGTTCAAAGGAAATCTGGCAGATTTGGAAGAATTAATTAGATGGAGGTGAATGAAGTGATTAGAAGGGATTTTTATGTACATATTATAATTTTGAGTAAACTTTTACTTAAATATATTTTGCACTCCCAAAACATGTAGATCTAAGTGTATAGCCCAACACATTGTCAAAGATTGAATAATCCCTTAAAATCAACACCCTGATCAAGAAATAGAACAGAAACTTCCTTAAAGTTAAGCCAGAAATGGCCCTCAAAGGGTAGCCATTATACTATATTTAATTTTGAAATTATTTTTTGTGCTTTTTTGTAAGTTATATGACTGAAACCATGTTGTATGTACTCAGTGGGCTTAGCTTAGCCTGTCGTATATTGTATTTTTGAGTTCTATCTATGTTTTTATATGTAGTAGTAACTCACTATTTCTCAGTATTCAATTTAGTCCATTGGATAATGTGCCACAATTAATTTATCAATTTTACTACAAAAGAACATTTGGGTTCTTTCCAGTTTTTCTTATTTTTAATTATTATTACAAATATTGCTCCTGCAAACATTTCTGTGCATGACATTTGATATTTGTGATATTTGATATACACATGTACAAATTTATGTTGTATAAATTTCTGGATCATGTTGTATGTGCATATTCAGCTCTAGAAGGTACTGCCAAACACTTTTCAGAAGTACAAATTCACATGTCCAGTCACAGTGTATGAGATTTTAATATATTCCACACCCTTACACACTGGTTTGATAAGTCTTTATAATCTTAGCTATCATAATGAATCTATAATAGAATCTCGTTGTAGATTTAATTTATATTTCCTTAATGACAAATAACATTGAATATCTTTCCATACTGGTAAACTATTTGGATATACTCTACTTTAAAATGCCTGCTAGAATTTTTAACTCATTTTAAAAATTTGTTTAGTACTTGCATTTTCCTTTTTGGTTTATAGGAATTCTTCATATAGTTTGTATACAGGTCCTTTGCTGGATACACGTGTCGTGGAAATCTTCTCCCCCAGCTTGCCTCTTCACTCTTTATAATAGCATCTTTTGAGAATAAAACTTTTTAATTTTAATGTAATTTATCAATCTTTTTTCATTATTGACACAAGATTTTTAAAATAAAATATAAAGCTTTTGTATCTTGTTTCAAAGTCTTTTACGACCTTAATACAATTTATATATTCTCCTTGGTTGAAGTTCTATTGTTCTGCCTTTTACATTTAGATCTACTAAACACCTGAAGATGGATTTTGTTATAATGTCTGGAAGGAATCCAGGTATATATTTTTTCTAGATGGATAGTCGATTGTTCCAGCAACATTTATTGAAAAAACTGTCCTGTTATCATTGCACTACAGATTTTTTTTGGTTCTATATCTCGTGACTGATATGTACCCCTCTTTAAAAGCAGACTTATTTAGCTGGTTAATTCTATAGGTTTTATTAATGTTTAATGTTGTACATTGATTCTTTAGACTCTCATTCCTTGATTATGTTTTTAAGCTTTTTTTTTTCTTGTATTGTCTGTCCTAGTTACCAACAATCAAAAGTAATCTGAGATAGTGTTAAGTCAAACCCTACGTTTAAGACCTATTTCGGATTTTGAGGGCAATATGAATGCAGACCAAATGAAATTCTCTATTTGACATCATTTTATATTTCATGGGTAACATTAAATCACTCCAGAAACGTATGTGCCAGCTTATGGTTACAGATTCTCACGGGAGATGATTTCCCACCTGCCCCCAACACCAAGTTAGCAGAGAGCCTCAAACAAAAAAGTTAATTAGACATTTTGTTAATTCCCAACATTGCAACTTTAACTTTATTTTGCCTCTGCATATTTAGAGTGATCTGTGCTATGGTAGTTTGGATTATTTTAAATCAAATACTGTCTCTCCTAACTACGCAGTATAGTGTTTTCCTTAAGATAGCTTTACTTTAAAAAAAAGTCTCATAAAAGGTTATATAATTCTTTTTTACTAAAGTTTCTTTCATAAATAAGGTAATGACTTTCTGAATGGATTGAAATTCCTAGAAGGCTGGCTATATACATGCTAGAAAAGCCTCAAGTCAAAAGACAGAATTTCTGAATCCTGACCTAGAATTTATTTCCTATGCCCCAAATAAATTATGACTTGATTACTGATTCTGAAAAGTGAAAGTATTGTGCCATTTAACTCTTCAAATCAGTCAAAACCAGATCTTTAAGAGTCCATTTATGGATATAGTCATATGCAATAGGTTATCTTACTCAGTGAAAATTTTTAATAGAGTACCAATTGATAATAACCTTTTGGATTATAGAAATCATGATTCATCTAACTAATGTTACAGATACTCTGAGTGGTTGGAAAATGATGGTGTGAACTTGCTTTGTAGTTAATTGAAATACATTCAAACTTAGCATTTTGTATTTTATAGCCTCAAGTCACTTACCAGCCATAAGCATAAGTACTCAACAAAGCTTCTTTGCTCACCATAAATTTGAGAATGGAGAACCTGGAAGTGGGGCAATGTGCCTTTTTTCTTGCAGAAACTTTACTGAATCTACAGGATCTGACTGGTTACAACAACTGATGTTTCCGTATTTTCCATTTGTCACATTTCTCTAAGGAACTCTCCAGTTCCACTTTTGAGAAACAAATGGGTTTGAAGTAATGAGTCAACCATAAAAGATAGTTCATGAGTATTCAAATGTGAATTTAATGTGAATGTAGACTTAAGATCAGATGTATTTGCAAAATTCATATCAGCAGAATTGTAAGTTACTAGGTCTCATTAGGCTTTTGTGCTTTTATTGTTGATGGCATCTGTATTAGTCCATTTTGTGTTGCTATAACAGAATAACTGGGACTGGGTAATTGTTTTTTAAAAAAAGCTTATGATTCCAGTGACTGGGAAGTCCAAGAGCATGGCACTGGCATCTGCTAGGCTTCTGGCAAGGGCTTTCATGCTGCTTCAACTCAGTGCAGAAACCAGAAAGGAAAACCAGCAAAGAGAGATGCAGGAGAGTCTAGGTTTTTTTTTTCTCTTGAGAGAACTAGTCCATTTTCAAGAGAGCAAAAACTCACTGACTTTCTCAGGCTGACATTAGTCTGTTCATAAGGGTGATTCCCCCATAATCCAAATACCTCCTGACAGACCCCACATCCCAACACTATCTACATTGGGGATTAAATTTCAACATGAGTTTGGTGGGGGACAAACCACCACACACACACACACACACACACACACAAAAGACTTATTGTTGATTTACAGGAAGTTTGAGTGGTCTGCATAGAAGATCAAGCCATAGCAACAGTCCTTTTCTCTTGGCTGTGAGCTACAGTAAATATTTATGTGCCTGCTGCTTCTAATGGTCAGTACCAGAAAACTATTTAATACCATTCCTGTTTTTTTTAATACTTCAATTTTTATTGGTAAAAAATTACGGTGACTCCTCCCAAGTACATGTCCATTTTAATAGGTGATGTTTAAAAAGGATTCAAGGTTTAAAAATAACGTCTCATAATAAAAAGATGAACAAAGCAGGTGCTAGATAGGCAAGGGACTTCTCTGACTCCTTCTCCAATTTGTGTCACATAGGAAGTCACTTTTTCTGTCACTTCAGCATCAGACTACCTTGATAGCCTCCAGTTCTGTTGAAGAAACAATCCTTTGACGTGCATGGGAGACTATGTTTTCTTGCTTTTTCTTTCTGTTTTTACCCTTGCTGACATAGCAAGCAAAGAAGCAGAAACCAATAGCAGGGATTCAGGCTCAGGAGAACTTAATATTTTTAGGATCAACCAGTAATTTACCAGTTAGCCAAAGTTTGTCTTCTGCTATCTGCCTTGAGCCATTGTGGTATAGAACAGAATGAAAATAAAATAGACCTTATTTACATACCTGTGTGTTTACTGTACATTTATTTGATAGTTCTCCAAACCCTATCAGTAGGAACTTGTAGATGCTTAGAATGTATAGAATGCTATATATTTTGACTATTTTCTTCCTCAGCCTGGTTTCTAAGTTAAAAATGAGCAAGTACAATGTTGCTATAAAAAATGGCAACATCATGTATTAAGTCCTCTGTGTTGGAGGCCACAATGCTGAAATATCCCTAATCAAAGATGTATTTAATCTGTCACGTTTTTCACTTTGGCTTTAAATATTTGATCTAGGGAGCAATTGTAGTATCCAGATATCTAAAGTGATGATCTATTTGGAAATCTTTGTTAAAACAAATACTAGCTTCACTCCCTTTAGTGATGTCAGGTTGAGACTAATTCCTCTGTAGGTGTGGATGATTTGTATTTGTTATGTATTGCTACATAATACATAACTATGAATTTTAGCAGGTTAAAACAAAACATACTAATTGTTTCACAGTTAATATGGGTCAGTAATCTGGGTACAATTAACTGGAGCCTCTACTTTAGGGTTTCCCATAGGCTATAATCAAGCTGTCGTCTGGGCTGTAGTCATCTTTAATCTTATAAAGGAAGAGATCTACTTTCAAGCCTAAGTGGCTCTTGGTGGAATTCAGTTCCTCATGAGTTGTTGGACTGATGGCTTCAGTTCCTCGCTGTCTGTTGAACACGTTGCAAGAAGCAATCTGACACTTTCCCAGGTGAAATGTTTTAAAAAGTTCTTAATAAGCAGATACTCCAAAATCATAGCATTCTGGTATTTCTTCAGGTGAAAATAAAGCAATGATTCATTTTAAGGTTAGCAATAGAAGCCTGAATTTCTCTTCTTTAAGAGTGTTGGTCATTCATCAGAGTTGAAGACCTGAGTTATTATTTATTTGGAGAGTGTTAACAGGTAACAGGCCTGAAGTACTAGTATTTATTCATTATGGCTATTTCTTCCAGGAATACAAGGTCCCTGGACCACTCATAGGCTTGTACCATGTCCAGCTGAATACAGTACTTCTATTTGACAAATAGCTGAAAATCAATATTTGTATTTCAGGTCTGTCACTGAAATAAAACCTAAAATTTTCAAAACAAATATTTGCTAAAATATAAAATGTTTAATTGATAATGAATAGTTTAATATATGATACTTTATGAGATTTAACTCCATAGAAGCTAGTTGGAAGCTATTATCTTGTTAAAAATATGTAAAAATATTATCCAACAGTGAAAATTGAGGATGACTAGGAAAATTGAGGGGTGAAAAAACGCTACAAACAAGAGATGGAATTGATTTCTTCCTCCTTCTTTGTGCTCTGTCATCATTTTTATATTCCAATTACTAGGCATTGCAAACGCAAACCTCTGAGTTGTTTCATATTCTGCTCTCTAAATGGGACTCTCTCCTTTCAGATATCTGCAAGCATTGTCCTTCTCTCCAACCAAATCTGTGCTAAAGGGGGGCACCATCCGTTTCTATCAGAGAGGCCCTTCCTCATCATTGAATTTAACAGAGTAAGATATTCTCCTCCATTACTCTCTGTCCTCTGACACTGTTTATTTTACTCCCTAATACTTATCATCATCTGACATACATGCAAACACTGTTTTATTGCACTTTGTTTTATTGCATTTCGCAGAGACTGTGTTTTTAAAAAATATTGATGATTTGTGGCAACCCTGTGTAGAGCAAGTCTCTCGGCACCATTTTTCCACAGCTGGTGCTCGCTTTGAGTCTCTGTGTTACATTTTGGTAACTCTCTCAATATTTCAAACCTTTTCATTATTGTCATATCTGGTTATGGTTATCTGTGGTCAGGGTTTTTGACGAAAATACAATTACTGTTGTAATTAATTTGGGGCACCAAAAACTATACCCATATGACAGTGAATTTAATTGATGAATGTTGTATGTGTTCTGACTGCTGCACTGACCAGTCATTATTTTGTTTCTTTCCTTCTCCTTCGGCTTCCCTAGTCCTTGAGACACATCAATATTGAAATTAGACCAATTAATAACCTTATAATGGACTTGAGGTATTCATGTGAATGGAAGGGTTATTGGCCTCTCACTTTACATCAAAAGCTAGAGATAACTAAGGCTAGTGAGGAAGGAATGTCCCAATCCAAGATATACTGAAAGCTAGGCCTCTTACACCAAATGGTTAGTTAAGTATTGAAAGCAAACGGAACGTTCTTGAGGGAAATTAAAAGTGCCATTCCAGTGAACACACACACACATGCGCGCACACACACACACACACAAAAGACTTATTGCTGATTTACAGGAAGTTTCAGTGGTCTGCATAGAAGATCAAGCCAGCCACAACATTTCCTTAAGCCAAAGCCTAATCTAGAGCAAGACCCTAACTCTCTTCAGTTACACAAAGACTGAGATGGTTGAGGAAGCTGTAGAAGAAAAGTTTGAGGCTACCAGAGGCTTGTCTGTGAGGTTTAAGGAAAGAAGCCATCTATATAACTTGAAAGTACAAAGTGAAGCAAGTGTTGATGTAGAAGCTACAGCAAGTTATCCAGAAGATTAGACTAAGACAGTGGATGGAGGTGGTTACACTAGACAATAGATATACAATGGAGATAAAACACCCTTTTTTTAAAAAAAAAAACAGATGCCACCTATAGCTTTTATAACTAGACAGGAAAAGTCAATACCTGGCTTCAAAGCTTACTTTTATTAGGAACTAATGTAATTGGTGACTTCAAGTTGAAGCCAATGCTTATTGACCATTCCAAAATTTATATGGCTTTTAACACTGATGTTAAATCTATCATGCCTGTGCCATATAAATTGAAGAACAAGCCTTGACAACAGCACATCTGTTTATAGCATGGTTTACTGAGTATTTTAAGCCTACTGTAGAGACCTACTGCTGAGGAAAAAACAGTCCTTTTAAAATATCATCGTTTATTAGCAATATACCTGTTCACCTAAGAGCTCTGATGAAGATGTGCAAGGAGATGAATGTTGTTTTCATGCCTGCTAACATAACAGTCATTCTGTTGCTCATGTGGCAAGGAGAAATTTTGACGTTCAAGTTGTATTATTTAAGAAATATCTTTTATAAAGCTATAATTGTCGTAGATAGTGATTCTTCTCATGGATCTAGGAAAAGTATATTAAAAACTTTCTGGAGAGGATTTCCAGTTCTAGTTGCCATTAAGAACATTCATGATTCATGAGTCATGAATCATCATTCATGATTCAAGAAGTCAATATATGAATATAAACAGGAGTTTGAAAGAACTTGATTTTAACTCTCATGGGTGACTTTGAGGGGTTCAAGAGTTCAATGGAGAAAGTCACTGAAGATGTGGTGGAAATAGAAAAAGAACTAGAATTAGAAATGGATACTTAAGATTATATTTGACTAAATTGCTGCAATCTTACAATGAAACTTGAACAAATGAAGAACTACTTCTAATGAATGAGCAAAAAAGTGGTTTTTAAGATAGAGTCTACTCCTGGTAAAGGTACTATGAACATTGTTGAAAAGATAACAAAAAATTTAGGATATTACATAAACTTAATTGATAGGCTAGACTCAGTGGCTCATGCCTATAACACCAGGCTAAAGCTGAAGCAGAAGCAGAAGCAGAATAAAACCCTGTCTCTAAAAAAATTAAAAGATGTTCTACTGTGAGTTAAATGCTATCACACAGCACCACGTGCTTCAAATAACACTTTTCTTTCTTTTTTATTTTTATTTTTGGAAAGAAACTCTATGGCCCAGGCTGGAGTGCAGTGGTGTCATCACAGCTCATTGCAGCCTAGAACTCCTAGACTCCAGGGATCCTCTTGCCTCAGCCTTTTGAGTATTTGGAAATATAGGCACTTGCCACAAATCCAGGCTAATTAAAAACATATTTTTAGAGATAGGGCCTGCTATGTTGCACAAGTTGGTCTCTAACTCCTGGCCTCAAAGAGTCATCCTGCTTTAGCCTCTTAAGTACATGGGAATACAAGCATGAGCCACCATGCTTAGCTCTACAGAAAAATATTGTGTGAATGGAAGAATCAATCAATGCAGCAAACTTTACTGGTATCTTATTTTAAGAAATTCCCACAGCCATCCCAGCCTTCAATGACAACCACCCTGATCAGTCAGTAGCCACGAACATTGAGGCAAGACCCTCCACCAGCAAAAACATTATAACTTACTGGAGCCTCAGCTGATTGTTAGCATTTTATAGTTATAAAGTATGTTTAATTAAGCTATGTATTTTTTAAAAAGTGTAATACTATTGAACACTTAATAGACTATGGTATAGTGTAAACATAATTTTTATATGCACTGGGAAAGCAAAATTCCTGTGACTCACTTTATTGTCCTGGTTTGGAACTGAACTTGCTCTGAGGTATGCCTGTACTTTCTTGGGTTTTGTTTGTTTGTTTATCATCTGCCTCATCTCACTTAGCATGTAAGATGCATAACAGCAGACATTAGATCTGCTTTGTATTTCAGTATGTTCCAACTGTCACTTTAAAAGATTTGTGAGCAAGATTGTTAAAGGTGCTTCTTGCTCAAAAATCATTTTTTAGCTATCTGCTAGAAAATCATCATAGTAAATACATAAGTCTACAATGACTTGAATTGTCTTAAAATTACACAGTAGACAACCTGCAAAACTATAAATAACATCCTTAGCAGCCCTACTAAGAACCTGTATGAGTTGATTGGATTATTTACTGGATAAGTGATTACCAATCTGTGGCATAGTTGTCAATGTATACCTTCGGTTTTAGGCTTTAAGCTCTTTGAATTTTTTTTTTACCCCTTATGAAGCTTGGTATAATATATTTTCCTCAGTAGAAATTCAACAAATTTATTTGTTTAAATTGATTAAAATGGCATCTTGGAATTACAAGAATCTTAGGAAAAAGGCTTAATAAGAAACCAAATATAATTAGAATTACCAATGAGGCAGTTACTTACTTCATTCATTTCCTAAAGTTTCCTTTACGTGATTACTTTTCATTTGAATAAGACCTCTCTATCTCTGTCTGTCTGTCTGTCTGTCTGTCTGTCTCTGTCTCTCTCTCTCCATCTCTCTTGGGAATCAGTCTGCTAAACAGAGTTGTTATGGCTGTTAGTGTCTACTGGGTGTAGAGAAATACTTGTCATTTACGAACAGAAATTCCCTGTATTTTTACAGTGTGCCAGACTCTACCCTAGGAACTAGAAGACATAATGATAACCAGACCCTCGGAGGAAATAAGGTTTACCCAAGTAACTATAGTACAAGTTAGTAAGAGATAAACTGCTGAACAAAATGCAGATAAGTAGTTATAAAGTTAATGGAAGGATGAGCAAATTTCTATATAGAGAAAGAGAGGTGCTTTTCTGACTGACATATTTTTGTTTCATATATAAATAACTTTATTCCTTTCTTTCTTTCTTTTTGACAGTCTCGCTTTGTCACCTGGCTGGAGTACAGTGGTGTGATCTTGGCTTACTGCATCCTCCACCTCCTGGGTTCAAGCAATTCTCCTGCCTCAGCCTTCTGAGTAGCTGGGACTACAGGTGCACGCCACCACATCTGGCTAATTTTTTGTGTGTGTGTTTTAGTAGAGATGGGGTTTCACCGAGTTGCCCACGTTGGTCTTGAGCTCCTGAGCTCAGACAATCCTCCCACCTGGGCCTCCCAAAGTGCTAAGATTACAGGCATAAGCCACTACACCTGGCTTTGAATAAAAACATTCAAAAGCTTTTTGATCCACTGCAACATAGTATCATCTTCCAGTAATCAATGATAAGATACTAAAAAGATAATAGCTGTAAGGTTCCTGTTCTTGGAAGCCTGAATAATAAAAGGATATGAAATGTTTTAAACTTGTATACTTCAACATAAAATGGAATCAATGTTATTTGCAATTGAATATATGTTGCTATGTGTATTGAATGAGGACTTCAAGAGGCTATTGATATCACACATAAAAATCATACTGATTTGTAAATATTACCTGTCTTAAAAATGATACAGAAATCCCACTTTAGAGAAGACCATTGTCCCCAATCTGAAGAAATAACACAAGAGATGCTGAAGAAGACAAAAGATTTTCACAAGATGAGAAGATGATATCTCTTAGGGGAGAGACTGATGGAAATTAGATCACCATCAACAATTCTTAACTTGGATGTCATGGACCACTATGGCAGTCTGATGAAGCCTGTGGTCACCTCTTCAACTAATATAAATGTTTATAAATGCATTCAATTATAGATATAGGATTACAAATGAAAGTCATTGATTGAACTATTATTCTATTCAATGGAAGTCAATGAGCCCAAGTTTAAGAACCCCTGCCCACCTGTTCGATACCATTCTTCCAAGTATGTATATTGTAAAGCTGAGTAAGTCACATGATCCTCAGTTTCTCAGCTGTAAAATGTGAGAAGAGCAAAAGTAACTCTAATTCCATGCATTGAGGTAAGAATTAAATAAAACAACACGTGTAAGGAAGTTAGCACAGTGTGCTATGGCCTTTAAGTGCTGAAGGAATATTATTTATTAAGATTTTATATACTTTCCCTTCCCACTATGTTGACTGTGGAGAAAAATAGACTCCCCAAAGGGGACACTTTCATATATGCCAACGACAAGCTGTTTAGTTTCAAGGAGAAGATAAATGTCAGTTTCTCTTTCAAGTACATGTCCTTATGATCCAGGTGATAATTATTAAATATTTGCTTCCCTAGGTCAGCCAGGAGCAGGCTTTTCAATTTTTTTACTCCCAAAGGCTTACTATCCACTGTGTGAACCAAGAAGTCAGTTCAGTAGAAAATTAGAGGGAGGAAAAAAAGGTCTTCTTAAAAACAAGATTAAGAAAAAGAGAAATTTTGGTAGTTAGAAGCTCTAAATGATCCTATTCAAAATTTAAAGTAGGTTTAAATGGAATAACTCTGAACACCTCCATGGCTAACAATAAACAGAAAAAAGAGAAGATAATACACTGAAACTAAAAAATCAGCCTCCGCCTGGGAAGAAAGTACCTTACCTGGCATAAGTCTGTCAGCTCCTGGTCTGCCTCATTAGTGTCCTTGCAGAGTGGTGCAAATTCTCCCTAGAGAAATCCTTATCTGCAAAGAAACATTGGTACTGTGTTAAGCATGGGTAAGACTTGATACTCATTTTTGATAGGGGGGGAAACACAGAATGCTTTTCTGCTAGGGAAGTATCTGGCTTCTTTCTTCCCATGTGAAAATCCAGTAGTGGGAATCAAGAAAGGATTGTCTTAACTTAAAGGGCTAAGTCTTAACCTTAGCATTGTGCATCCCCATGATTCATTTACCTCCTACCAGGTCCCTCCCACAACACATGGGAATTTAAGGTGAGATTTGGATGGGGACACAGCTAAACCACAGCAAGTGGTAAAAAAGTTGGCTTTACCTTCCTACTCATTTTTCTCTTTTCCCTGCTGTCTTGATCAACTTGAGAACCAAATTTCACATATTAAATGAAATTCAGAGGGTTATAGAGATGATCTTCCAGGTTTCTGAGAAATGAGGAGTCTCACAAGAATGACTGTATGTACATTATAGAAAGGGAAAGACTTTGGGGTATCAGCTTTATCCAAAAAGCATGGGTGAGCTTCAGGACAAAATTCTATGCAGTATGCAATGATTATAATGTTCTCTGTCCTAGTCTATTTTTCAGGGAGCCCTGTTACAGCCATAGGAAAATAAGGTAGCAAAACTAAGTGCTCACAAGGTATTTGCAACTGTTGGCCTCTGTAACTCGCTGTAGTGTGGCTGGTGTGAGGGAAACCTTCCCTATTCTTATAATAACTATTAATGCTGTACAAGTAGTCATCTATAGTGAAAATGAAGCAGAGGAGGACATCATATACAAAGGACAAGGTGACATGGGATATCACCTCAGCTACCAAGGTAGGAAGAGAAGAAATAACTTCTGTGACACTTTTAAACATGACTTGGAGACTTTCTGAAATAGTTAGGTTAGGGTGTGAAACTTGGTTATGTTGGAATTTTGAGGTTGGGAACAAAGCAGATAAACATAGGTTTTAAATATGACAACTAATTTAATGTGCTATCAAAGCATTGAGCCTTTTCCCAGGCACACTAACTATGCTTTCAGGGTAGATTCTAGCAATCGGAGTTTGAGCAAACCTTACAGGTGATGTTGATACATGCTGAGTATGAGAACCACCCAATAGTATGATGTTTGAGATTCTATAGCAGACCTTGGTCTAGAACAATAGTTCTCAACTAGAGGCTATTTTGCTCCTCAGGAGGCATTTGGTAATATCTGAACACATTTTTGGTTATTAACAGTGGGAAGGTGTGGGTGATACTGACAACTAATGTGTGGAGGTCAAGAATATTGCTAAACATTCTGCAATGTGTAAGACAGCACCCGCACCCAACACCCAACAAAGAATTAACTGTCCTAAAATGTCTATAGTTCACAATTGAAGAAATCCTCATCAAGAGTGGCTTTCAACTTAAGCACACATTTTAGTTACTTCGGAAGCTTTAACGTTATTGCTGTTTCCATCTTTTTTTCAAAGATTCTTATTTAATGGATATAGAGTTTAACGTAGGCAACAGAAGTTGAGAACCACTGGACTAGAAGCTTGGTCTCTTTAATGCCCTCTCTATAATTAGCAAAGAGGCTCCTGGGTTGGGGATTTTACAGGCCCACATTGGTGTGAAGACTTGTATATTTGGGAAACCATTGCCAGAGACTGGTAAACTGAGTGCCAGGGGAGAAAAGAACATCCCATTAAATTTACTTGCTAAATTATTGATGATTACACTTGTAATGATTATAATTTTTTGATGACTACACATGTAAGAACTGTTCTTCCCTTATTCCATGTTTATCATCTAAGGCTCTCCATTAACTTTTACTCCTACTATTGTTAAAACTTACAAGCTTAACTATAAAGTCCAGAACTTACTGATTTAATAAACGAATCCTTCCAACAAGTATATTTGTGATATATTTTGTTTCATTTTACCCCCTCCTTCACCTGCCATATGAGCTCCTAGCTAGCTTTGGACAGAAAAATTAAACTCTATGTTATTTGATTTCTTCATCTTTAATACCTATTCTTTAGAACTGTTGATGTGACCAAATGAGGTGAACCATAGGACACATCTAGCACAGGGCTTAAAATATGCCTACCTCTTGATCAATGGTAGCTGATAATTATTCTTATCAGATGTTTCAGAAGATTCTTTTTTTATTTCTCTAAAGCAACTCACTTCTAAATAAGGATTTTAAGCCTACTATTTTTTTTGTTTGTTTGTTTCAAAGTCATTCAATAGTCTTGAATTACTCAAACTGTCCATACTAAATAAGTATATTTTAGCACTGTGGAAATAAATGAAGACCAACCAAATGACAATAAGCAACAGCTGTTTATTCAGAGCTTGCTATAGCCAGGGAGTCATTCATTATCACTCGGTTTAGCAGGGACTTAAAGGCAGGCAAAGGAATGTGAAAGCTTTATAGTTATTGAAAGGGAAAGCTTCAGGTATTCCCTGATAGGAGACTGTTGGCATGGGGAAGCTAGAGACAGGCTAACTAGAACTGGGACATCCTAGGTGATTGGTTAGTCTAGGATAATTGGCTTTCTTTCGTTGGTCCTAAATGGGAAAGTAAAGGTGGTTAAGGGTTTAAGACGTGGGAATTAGGGAAGCTGTCAGTTACTGATTAAGTTCTGGCCATTTGCTCTGCAGATTGTGGTTTGGCTTCCTGAACTGGTTGCTGCAGATTGTGGTTTAGCTCCTCTTCTCATTGTAGTTTAGCTTCCCTAGCTGGTTGCTGGGGGTTGCAGGTCAGAGTTCTATTTTAGTACAGATGCTCCTTGACTTACTATGACACTACATCCTGATAAACCTATTGTAAATTGACAATATTGTAAATTGAAATACATTTAATATACCTAACCCACAAAACATCATAGCTTAGCCTAGCCTACCTTAAATATGCTCAGAATACTTATATTATCCTATAGTTGGACAAAATCATAGAACACAAGGTTTATTAAAACAAAAGGTTGGCTATCTTATGTGATTTATTGAATTCTATACTGAGAGTGAAAAACAGAATAGTTGTTCTACTGAATGCCTACTGCTTTATACTATTGTAAAGTCAAAAAAATCTTAAAATTTTGTAAGTTGAGGAACATCTGTATATGATCTGGGCATTGTCCTTTGTATATTCAGTATAAGGAATGCTGATGATTTTAGTAAATAAGACCAGTAAAAAATAGAAGTGTTTGTACATCTGCTTAGGAGGCTCTAAAGCTATTACTAAAAAATCCATTTGCTAATGCTCAAAATTCTTTCAAAGTTGAGCTGTGTTAAAATTCAAGTTAATTAACTTTGAGGCAATTATCTGGTTTGAACACTAAACTTTATGCTTGTTTAATCTTCACAGCCTGTTTTTCAAAGTAAATCGATATGTTAGACCTACTTACATTACAAACACACATTTACATGTGGTACCCGTGTATGCCCAACTTTGGCACACATGACTATGCTCTTTACTTTTATCCTCTCATTAATAATCATAAATTTACATGGATAATGTAAACATCAAATAAAAAATTCTACTTAAGCTGTCAAGTGCCACCTTCCATGTTTAATACTTCTAAATCCTAATTTATTCTTTTAGAAAAAGAACTGCATGCATAATTCCAAAATTATATGAATCTGAGGATACAGAAGACACAAAATAATAGCAATAAATCACTATTACTCTTCTTATTTCAATCATCACAATTAAGGAGGCTTTTTAAGTGTTAATGTTCCTCCAAATTAGTTCAGAAAGTCTCCAGGGACTAAGTTTAAGGCAAACACATTCCCTCCACTGCCCCTAACATTCACCACTCTCCCTCTTCGTCTCTTCAGGTTGGCTTTCTGGAATACCATCCTGCTCTATTTTTTCAAAGCTTCACCAGGTAGGTAAGGTTTCCTTTACCTCTCACTTCTTATAGAGGTTTCAGAGATAGCAGGGCTTTCAGTCTTTTACTGAAGATCCCTCCCCTTAGGACCCAGGAGAGTTGGAACAGGTAAGCAATTTGAGTAGCACACTCTATGAAGTTATAAAAAAACATCAAGGAAAGGCTTGACCCACAGCTTTCCTGAATTTTGACAGAACACTGTGTGATCCTGCTAGAACATGAAAGGATGGTAACTTAGAAGCAATTCAGCGTTCAACCTCCCAACCACCCCCTTATTCCCTCTGGGAGGCTGTCATGAGACACTTTCTCATTGTCTCCTGGGTTGAGGAATGGAATTTTTGCTCTAACCTCTCAGAACAGAGCTGTAGACTAAAACCTCTTAGCTGCAGTCTAGAATTGGCTACTTAGCAATAATATACCCCACAATGTCCACTGCAGTCATCTGGCTTCTCGGTTTTGGTGCCATCCTTGTAGGTGTCTAAGAACAAGGGATTTGGGTTATTCTTCCCTTCACAGTCTATGTAAGTAATAAGAGAGGTTATGAAAGAGCTTCCTTGTATTTTCACTGGCCAAACCAGTCTGACTTTGTTCTTGGCTTTATTTTTTTCTTGTGTGTGATTGACAAATTGCAGCCTCCTGTTAAGGCTTGGCAACAGACCCACAGAAGCTGTAGATACATAGAGGTAATAGCTTCCCACAGACCTCTCCACAAGTTTCCCAGTCATGGGCTTACTTTGGAGGCTGAAAGTCATTAGCTTCACAGCATTTTCCTGCAAGCTTCAATTGCCTATCCAAGCCAGTGCTTTAGTCAGGCTGGTTAATGTGACCTTCTCTTTGATTTTCCAGCTCTCTGGAATTCTGGGGATTTTACATCCTCATCTCTTCCCAGAACCATGTAATGTCTATTTACTATAATAAATCTCTTAATCCCATGAATAATCCTACTGAATCTGCTTCCATGACTTAATCTTGATTGATAAAATAAAAAAAAATACAGCTTGCATTCAAATTAAAAATCTCAAAAAATGCTAATATGTTTATAGATAGAAAATCTTTTGTCTAGAAGAGGTAGTCCTTATAGTTTTGGAATTAGGCCAGCTATCATCAATTGTGTTTTTTCTTATTTTTCTTTTCCCAAAGTGTAATAAATCCAACCCAAATATCTGGATTATGAGATAGCAACTCTGGTTGCAAACTCTTGTCTCTCATTCTAATTAAGTTTATTTCCAAAATGTCATTTGACCAATCTTTGTCTATATTTTTCCACTGCTCTAAAATATAGAGAATGGAAGAGGACTACTGCTCAAAAATAATTAAGTAATAAAAACTGGGGAAAATGTGGAAATGATTAAATCATGTGAAATGAAGTATCTACTTTTGTTAAATTGAAATTATCTTCTCATATGGGGACAACTGTTCTGATCTGGGCACAGAACTCCATATACCAGGTGAATTTTGAAATCCCTTTTGACTTTGTAATGCAATAACATTGGCATAACAGAATTTTCTTAAAATTGTGTATTTGAGTTAATACAATTGCAGTTTAAAAATAACTTTTATTTATAATATGTGTTTGGTTCTATACACTCTATGTGATTTATGTAAGACAAATGTTATTACCTTTGTTTTGTAAATCAAAACACTCAATGTCAGTAGTTTGAGTGACTCGTATTGTGTGGTAAAGCTTGGAAGTGGTAGAAAATAAATAATTCCATCAAAATGTGTATCTTTTGCTTCCAAGAACCATCTTTTAAGTAAGTTTTCAGACACTTGCAAGCTCAAAAGAGAAAAGACAATGATTAATTTGGTTTATCTGTGCCGTTATTACAAGTTAAAGCACACAGACTGTTTCTGCATTGTGACCTTGAATCCTGATGGCCAAAGTAGATCAAAAGAGAACCATATTTTTTCCTCATCTAGTGATAATTGGCAACAAATATTTTTGACATTAATAACTTTTGAAAATTTCAGTTGGCCCACTATTGCCAGCATTTGCAGTTACTGACATTCTAGCCCAAATAACCTGAGACTTTTTTTTTTCCTCTAGACTCCAAAACATGTAAAAGAAAAGCATTTACCAAAGGGCAATTGTGGCTACACCATTAGACTTGCTCCAATAGGCTTAGTTTTCTGAAGCATATATTATATAACATTTCACACAGCATTCTTATTTGAATATTAGATTAAACTTATTATTTAAACAACATTCTTGACACTTTTGCTTGTTTAACACAAGCCTTGCAAGACCTGATACATTTGGAATATTTAGAATAATCTGATTTTATGTTGTTTCTGTTATTGTCGTATTTCCTAGTATGCCCTATTATACCTAATTTACTGATGCAATGGTGTCAAACCAAGTGTACACATTGAAATAATTTGTAGAACTTTTTCTAATTTGTAGGCAAGAGAACAATCTTAGGTCTGCTCTCTGGAGGACAGAACCTTCACACGTATTTAAAAGCAATCAAACAAAAAACACAACCAAAACTATTACTACCACAACCCCCAAAAAACTCCCAGAGCTTTTTCTGTAATTCTGATACACAGCATTATTTATAAACAAAAGTGTTGGTGCACAGTAGACATTAAATAAATATGTTTAAATAAATAAACCAGTATTTAGCATTGTTGTCAAGTCTAACCAGTTTTCTGTTAGTGATTCTCAGTACCTCAACTTCACTCTACCTGAACTTGCCCACGGCTACTTCACCAATTCCCAAGTAGCAGGAGAAATCTCTCCATCCATTACCCTTAGATGAAAGCACTACCCAAGACATAGGATGTCCCAGCAGTTGAGATTGAGTACTATATGTTATACAATTGCATTTGTTTAAAAAAATTACTTCAAGTTTGTGTTATCTTGAGGATTATTGTGATCACCTCTCAATTTATTTTTTTAAATATTCAAAATTAAAATGATCAACTCAATTGGTTCTATGTTACCAAAATAAATATTAATTCATAAAGTCTGATTTTTATCTTCTTAGGATGTAATATTTTTCAATGACTTTCTTTCCATGTTTAGTCAATTGTAAGGTGCTTTATTTGCTTTAGGATATCTTTTGTTTGTATCTTTAAGGCTGCAGCCTCTTTCTCATATTTATTTTCTAAAATGTAATTCCAAAATTAAGAAAATATACAGGTGACTGACAGATTCTTCTCTTTATGAAGGTACATAAAGCATAATGAAGTGGCAGGGAGTATATATTCACATTAGAGTATATAGACTTTTCTACATTCAGGAGAAAATAAAATATTTCTCTATTTAAATTTACTTTTTATTTGTCTTGACATCTTATAAAAGATTAATTTAAAACACTAATGGAAATTTTTAACAAGCTGCTATGATATATAACTCCTGAAATACAGTCTCAGCTCCTCTAGGAAATCTTCCATTTCAATTATTTGAAGAAATATGACAGAAAGGGTCACAGAAATATCATAATCTAAGGAGACAAGGTGTCTGTTATTAAAGGGTAGTATTTTAAGGCTAGATCAAAATGAACATTTTGAAAGCTCCTACTTTCCTGGGTGAAAAATAAACTTAGACATCAAAGCATACTTTACTTTGTTCTGGAAAGATCTAATTTTTAAGCACATTTATTTAGTTATTCACTTAGTTCATTAGCTTATGTTTTTGATCAGTATTCTAATATCATGGGGAAAAAGCCAAATGTATATTCATTAGAGTGAAATAGTAAATACTCTGTTCAGTATTGTAAATTGAATATAGCTGTGGCAGAATGCTTTCTCTGTGGAGCTGGAAAAATTTCGTGGTCTAAATCTGAATTTTTGCCTACTCATTGCTAAAAAAAAAAGAAATGAAAATATTTTAAGTGAAATAGAATTAATCACAGAATGGACGTAGAAGAAGAAATTGGAACTAAATTACAGGACAATTGAAAAATGTCTAGCTGGAAAGAATAGAGATGAAGTGGTGTGTGTGTGCGTGTGTGTGTGTGTGTGTGTGTGTGTGTGTGTGTGTGTGTTTGAAGTCCCAAAGGGAAGGAAAGAGAGAGTAAAAGCAATGTTTAAAAGGGGGTGGAAAGTATTTTCTGAAAATGAGGAAAAGCTTATGCACTTAGTCATGAGTCACTGCAAAGAAAAACTAGGCACAACACATAGTAAAACTTCAGAAAGTAAAATATAAAAACAAAATCTTGAAAGTGACTAGCAGAAAAAGGCTTTTTAATCATAAAAGAAAAAATAAGGAAAACAACTGACAATAGAAAAGTATGGAAGCTAAAAACAATGAAATATGATTTTTAAACTTCCAAAATAACTGCTAACTTTTGATTATATTCTCACAGAGCTTCCTTCACAATAAAGGCAATATAAACATAATATATGGCAAACAAAAGCTAAGAGATTTGTTTGGCAGAATAATTATATTAAGAGTGTTAGTTAGGAAGTTCTCCAGGAAGAAGTAATTTGTAGGCGGAAACAAAGAAATTTAGGAACTAATACATAGCCCTAAATAAAATCAGGAAAATTACTGTAGACTTTATAAAACAATAAAAATGCTTCATAGTGGGTAAATCATATGAATTATTAAAATACAAATAAACAATAACACAAAACAATAACACAAAAGTATATTAAGGTCAAAGCTTTGTCTAGATAATGATAAATGAATTAATTTATATTAGAATTGAATGAGTGAAAAATACATGTTGTCAAATCCAGGATATCCACTAAAAGCTAGTAAATAATGTAAAACTATTGAAGTACTAGAAGGAAAATAATAAAATATTTACACAACTGAAGACGAAACGAGTACAATTAATAAAAACAAATAGTAACATGGGTATATTTAATGTGTTGGTAATAGTAGTGATAGTAAACTGTACTAAATACCCTAATTAGATGTAAAGGATGCATTACAGGAACAAAAGAAATGATAAGTAACTTAACAGGCACAAAACTTAAATATAAGGTTGTAGAATGGTTGATAGTAAATTGATGAAAAAATGTAAATACAAAAGTTAACCAAAGAAAGCAAACGTAATTATACAATATCCAAACAAGCTGACTATAAATGAGAAGGATTATAAGAGACAACATAAACAATTTCCTATCCAATGTAAGTAAACTTTTTTAAAATTCGAAATTTTATATCCTATTTTATAATATTATTTCAAAATATACAAAGAAAAATGGCCATTTAAAGAGAAATAGACAAATCCTAAATCATAAAAACTTTAGCACAAAATTTTCAATAGTATATAGAACAGTAAACAAAAGCAATGCAGAAGATCTAAGTAAAATTAGAAAGCATTTATTCTAATGACATATAGAGAGCAATGCATTCAACAACTATAGAATGCTCATTTTAAAAGTGCAAAGGTATCACAAACTGAAAGTGACAATTAGAGAATGGTTTCTGACAACAGTTTAATTAAGCAATAAAATTATAATAATTATTTAAATTTTAAAAATTCCCATATATAAGGATATTTTCAAAATGTACTTATGAATAACTCATACTTCATGAGTAAAATAAGATGTCACAGTGGCAATGAGAAAATATTTGAAGTGACATATTATGAAAATATAACATCTCTATACATGTAGAATGTAACCGAAGTGGTGTTTCCAAGATAATGTATGTCCTTAAACACCTGCCTAAGAAAATAATAAAGGTGAAAAATCAATTATCTAAGTAAACATTTAAGAACTAGAAAACCTTTAAGAAATTAAACATACCAAATAGAAATGTGAAAACAATAAATCCAAAAACAGAAATCAGTGTTAGAAATCAAATATACACCATAATCAATAATAACAAATATTAATATTAAAGAGCTTAATAAGATGAATATAACCTTGACAAGATGGGTGGGAGAGAGGAAAGAAACAGAGAAAGAGTGAAGAAGGAAAATATTGTAAAAATAAAAGATAACATACTGCAGATCTCACAGAATTAAAAAGAAAAAAAGATAGTCTAAAATCTTTGTGTCAAAAAATTAATTTTTTTTCAATTGGCATGAATCTTGAAAAACATAACAAGAAGACATAGAAGATCTATATAACCCATATATATAGAAAGATTAATAACTCCAAACCCAGGTGGCTTTACAAATGAATTATTTTAAATAGTTTTAGTAGAAATAAGGTTAATCACTGAAAAATGTTTCCAGAAGATAGAAAAGGTAAGAATGTTTCTCAACGTACTGTATGAGAGTAACCTTTATTTAAATTAAAAAAAAATAACTAAGTCTTTTCAAAGATAGTTTTAAAATTGGAAGTTACTGGACACTCTTTTAAAAACATACATGCAAAAATTCTAAACAGAAAGATAATAAAGGTATCATACATGATGTAAAAGAATAATAGAAAGCATATTTGAGTTTGTTCCAGAAAGGTCAGGTTGGATTAGCATTGAAAATTAACCAAGGTATTACATCCATATTTAAAGAAAAAATATAGTATTATAATCTTTATAGATGAAAAAAATGAAACTTGATAAAATTCAACCTAAATTCATAATCAAAACTTTAAACTAGCAACGAATGGAAGGAAACTTGCTTAATTCAGAGTATCTGCAAAGTACCTAAGTAACATCACAGTTAATGCAGAAACATTGACATAATTCCCTCAAATATCAGAAATGAGACAAGGATGTCTGCTATCATGACTCCCATTTCACTTCATACTGCAAGAAGAAAAAATAAACCCATAAGTTATAAGGTTTGAGAAAAAAGTCAAACTGTAACTATATGTAGTTGACATTATTGTGTATGTACAGTATGCTAAACAATCACAAAGTATTAAAAATAATAAATGAATTTAGCCCACTCACTGGGTACAAGACCACTGTGGAAATCAATTTTATTTTCATAGAAATTGTCTAGCAACAATCACCAGGAAAGCCAATTTTTTAAGTGATAGCATTTACTATAGCTTCTAAGAACATCTAGAAACAAATTTAATAAAATAAATATATTCTATAATGTGTTTATTCTAATGTTTCTTTCAATTATGCTTCATAATTCCATTTTTAAAATTATAACATTTCACGATAAACTCAAAGGAATCAGAATCAGGATCCCAGTATATGCTTTTTATCAAAATTGACAACATTCTAGAATTTATATAGAAATTCAAAATGGCGACATCTAGTTAGGATAAACTTGGAAAAAAAAGGTTGGGAGAGTTATATTACACTTTATGTTGGAGTTCAGGATCTAGAGCAAAAGCTGGCGAATTATAAGGAATCTTTTTTGGGGAGTGAGAAGGAGGATCTCTAGTCCCTGAGAATTGGGCTCTGCTGGTGAGTTTACAGAGAGGCACTGTATCTGAGTAAATGACAGTTTCCTAATTCAGTCAGTTTTACACCTTGACTAGACAAAGAGGTAAATAAAGACCATGACAGTGAATACTGAATGGATATATTGCCGGAAGGTACCAGACATATCGTCTATAGAGTAGAAAGATTTCTGTACTCTTCTGAGAAAGCCAAGTTAGGGAATAGGGATAAAGTTTTTGTTACATGGGAGATTTCGGTAATTTGAAACTGATATTTTTTCTCACTCAAGATATTATTTTAAGACTTTCTAAGCGTACAGCAAGATTCTGTTATATAGCAATATTCAACTATAAACCATTTGTTACTATTATTTCTGAACTGCTTCCTAGAATGAATAAGGGGATAAATGATGAATCATGAATTGATTTCTAGCTTTAGACTTAAAAGTGACTGGAGAAGAACAAAAAAGGAAGCGTTCTATCTGTGTCTCCTGCAGAGGCAGTAGAAAGAGCTTGATTTGAAGGTTCAATCTGAACTGGGCATAAATGAGCCTCACAGTAGGACATAGTACCTGAAATGGCAAGATATATACTAACTGCATCATCATCTAGGTTGGAGATGCAGATTTACATGCCAAAGACAAGGCCTACATAGATTGAATGTACTGTAGGATGTGACACACACATCAAATTCTCTTTTTTTTTTTTTTCAGATATTTTGTTTTATTTGTATGATTTCTTAACTTCCAGCTATAGCTGGATGCCTACCAGTTAGTCAGGAAAAATATGTAGAAATGAGTTAATATGACTTCAAAGACACATACATTAAAAGCCAATTTTTCAGTCATTTATTGTTCAGGTATTTGTCCAGCACTATGCCCCAGGCATTCTTGAAGACACACTTACTAAGCCAACCTTTGACTTCTTTTATCTGGATGACTCTGATACTAAGCTAGCACAGGATCAAGTTCATAAATCCATTAACCTCCAGAACCACATCTCTAAGCCTACTACTAACTGGAGGTGAGGCATCAGCAAAAACAAGTAGTTATGAAATGCCTGTTATCCTCTAAGTGCTGAGTTTTGGTGTTAAGATAGTGGGTACATCATATAGTTTTTTTTCTTACTAAAATACACATTCTAATGGCAGATATTAAGTTACTTCATGTAGTTTCTATTTCCTAGTAACATTTATGTGGGAATTCTGGGAGATTTAAATAAATATATATGTTTGAGAGGACAAATTTAAGATCTTTTAAATATAGGTAAACCTCAATGGTATAGTTATCTGTATAGTAGGGTATCAATCTACTTTTATTGAATCCATTAAAAAATCCCATACAAAAACATCAAAGGCCTTTAACTTTATATGCAAAGAGGTTTTTAACCTTAGCTGTAAAGTTGTACATGACTATAAGCTGATTTCATTTGTTACTGTTATTTTAAAGTCTATGGGCAGGCAGGGAATATACTTGTTAATCAACAATAAAGTTTCCTATGTGAAAATGAAAATAGTAAAAATGTTTAAAAAAAACTAGCATTTATTTATTAGCTGGTAGAAACTCTTTACTCTTAGGAACTTACAAATCTTTATATACTTGTTATTGCCTAGAAAAGTACTGCATATATAATTGTGGCAGATAGCATTTTCAAAAAATGGTCACACCAGTATTCCAGTTGTCACATGCTCTTCCAGAAATTTGCCACCTTTCCATCAAGAGTAGAGACTCTTTCTACTCTCTTTGAAATTGGAATGGCCTTTATGACTGTCTCAATGAATAGAATGCAGTGAGTGTAATGCTGTGACTTCTGAACTGTGAAAAGAAGTGATATCACTTCTACCTGGATTGTTCTTGCTTTTGGGACACTTATCCTTAGATCTCATTCTTCATGTTTTCAGGAAGTCTCAACTGACACCTTGCATTCACGTACAGAAGTATGAAAGAGAGAGAAATCAAAGTGTTCTCGTCTCTGCCTCGCAGTCACTCTGCTGATGCTGAGTGGGCTGGAGAGGATCTATCCCTGCACAAATGGCAGATTTATGAAAAAATAAATGTCCTCATTTTAAGCCATAAATGTTGGAGGTAATTTGTTACCCTGTGATCAATAACCAAAACGAATACCTATACAAGTTCACTTCTCACAAAGCACATTTGAGCTGAGTACTCATGAGTACCATATTAGTATTTGCATTTTACATAAGGAGTAATGTGAAGTAAGTTTTCAAATGTCATATAATTAGTGAATGTGTATAGTAAATACGTTAGTAAATACAAATGCCCAACATGCATAGTCTCTAATTGCTAAACATCTATTTTTTGGAAAAAAAATAAATATGAATCATTTCCCCCAGCTAGGCTGTGATGAGGAAACCTTCTTACCTCTCACTTACATTTCCACATGCAGGCTTTGGGAGGACTTCAGCCCAAGATTTTAGTCTGCACTGAAGTTTTATTGTTGGTGCAAGAAGAGAGACTGACTCGAACAGCAGTGTTGTGATCTATATCCCTTTGCCCACACTCAGTTCCCAGTGTGTTCAGTTCTTTCTGTCCTTGATCAATTTTGCTATCTCTGATACCTCTGTGTCTTCAAGGTACTGCTTTACGTCATTGGCTCTGCTATGATGACTGCACTCCCAGTAACTCCTAAGGTACTGCCTGCTCTGCCTGCCAGAGCTCTCTTGGGAATGGTGACGTGTTGCTAGTCACTGATAAATGTTCCCCAACAGTTACATCTACTCTACAACCATTGATTAATCTAATGAGTACCTCTTAACCTGTCCATTTTCTTTTTGTATTCTCCAATGGTCTGAACATAGAAACTTCTTATCTTATAAATGTAGCTTCATCTTCATTCCAGCTTCCTCTCCAACCTTCTTACTCAGTTGGTTAAGTCCAATTAATATGCATAAACATAACACACATTTCAAGTTCTTCATACAAGGATGGCATTTTGTGGGTGAAAAATGAGAATACATGACCTTTCAAAAGTGAACTACATTGAAGTATGTGGACTAGAACTTAGGAAATAATAAAACACTTTAAACACTATAGGATTATAATAGAAAGATCAGAACAAATGTTGATGATAACAATACCCTTTATGATGAATGTTAGGTAAACTAATATGTATAATTATATTTTAAAGCTCTCTATGAAGCTGTAAGCATTGAGTTTATATCAAAATATGTTAACCAATATACTAACAAATTTCCTTCAGATGATATGTTTTTTTGCAAATTGAACATTTTTTACCTATTTAGAAAAAGTAGGAAAGAGAAATTTTGTTCTATGTAGAAAATGGAAAGTTGGACTGAATCCTATACTGTTAATTTAATATAATACCATGTCATTGAATTTTTACTTGAATTTTCCCTGGTTTGGTAAATGACAAAAATGACCACAATCTTTCACTCATTCCCACTCCTAGTCTCTTTTGCAATGTGACTTTATAGCTTTTCACACCAAGAGGAAAAATATTGTATCTTCACCTGCATTGCACCCTCTCCCACCCCCCAAACACAAGTCTGGCTTGGCCCTGTAACTTGGTTTGGCCAATTGAATGCAGTAGGAGTAATGGTGTCTTCATTCCTAGCCTAGAACGTGTACGTCTGTATGCTTCTGCTCACTGTCTTGAAATGTAAATCAGTAAAACATTGTTTTCATATCTTCTGCCTCTGTGTAGTTTAACCTTAGTGGTATTGCCATTTTTTCTCTCTTCATCGTCTATAAGTTGATGAAAAGTAATTGTGATTTTTGCCATTACTTTCAATATTTGTCTGATTAAATGTTAACTTCAAAGGATGAAAAGAAGAATTCTAATTATGCTTTTTAATGGATTGTCAGTTGATCATTTGGAAACAGTGGTCTTTATTTTGATTTAATTTAAAGTGTGACAAAAGTGACATCTCAGTTATAAATTGTGATGACCAGTGTCTAATCATGTGCAGCCCAAGACGTAATGAAATAGTAGAGAGCCCTGAACTATGGCCTGTAATTAAATAGTAGGTAGCACTAAACACGTAACAAGGAAATATCTGTTAATCTGATTTTAAACATTAATAATGTGGTATCAAATCTGATTTTTCAAGACAGGTTAGCCTACATAAATCATGTATTTTTTTGTATACTTAACTTCTTTTTTTTTCCCAGAAAAGAGAAACAGAAAACACTCATAATTTTAGACCTAAACCCAAGTTACAGCATTATAAGAATTTCTCAAACCAGGATTCCCTCTGCTTATTGGTTCAAATGATGCAGGTCTAATTCTTCTTTGTTTTTAGAGACAATGAGATTGCTTTTGCAACTCGTGCATTGGTTGCAGAAAAAGAAAAGTAATGAGGAGTCATAAAAGCAGCACACACATCCCCTTCATTAACCATGAACTACATCTTTTTTTTAAATTTTTATTTTTTTGAGACGGAGTTTCACCAGGCTGTAGTACAGTAGCATGATCTCGGCTCACTGCAACCTCCGCCTCCCAGGTTCAAGTGATTCTCCTGCCTCAGCCTCCCGAGTAGCTAAGACTATAGACACACACTATCATGCCCAGCTAATTTTTGTATTTTTAGTACAGACAGTGTTTCACCATGTTGACCAGGATGGTCTCTATCT
The DNA here is from genome assembly GCF_049350105.2 of Macaca mulatta. Lineage (NCBI taxonomy): Eukaryota > Metazoa > Chordata > Mammalia > Primates > Cercopithecidae > Macaca > Macaca mulatta. Next base: position 133,668,043 of record NC_133409.1, read on the forward strand.
CTTGACCTCATAATCCATCTGCCTTGCCTTCCCAAAGTGCTGGGATTACAGGCGTGAGCCACCGTACCCTGCCTAAATTTTTTATTTTCATTTATTTATTTATTTTGAGACAAGGTCTTGTTGTGTCATCTAGACTGGCGTGCAGTGGCACAATCTTGGCTCGCTGTAACCTCTGCCTCCTGGACTCAAACGATTCTCCCACCTCACCCACCCAAGAAGCTGGTATTATAGGTGTGTGCCACTATGCTCAGCTAATTTCTGTATTTTTTGTAGAGACAGGGTTTGACCACGTTGCCCAGGCTGGTCTCGAACTCCTAGACCCAAGTGATTTGCCCACCTCGACCTCCTAAATTGCTAGGATTACAGGCATGAGATCCCACGCCAGCCTGAACTACACCATTCTTGTTTTTGTTTGTTTGTTTTTTCAAAAATCCTTGATGTTATGCCTTTTCTGGAGCAATTATCAGCCACACACTTCAGTAATATGTAAGACTCGGTTATCTTCGTGTAGCACAAAATGAAGAAGAAACCATTTTAAATAGGAGATGTAAATAAGCATTTTCTAGTGACTTCAGTGATGGCTCTTAATCTGGTATGAGTTTACCAAACATGAATTGACAGACCATTAAAAACAGAGGCCACAATAGCTAAACCACAGCCATCTTTTCCCAAATCCCCACATTTTAAAATTTTTTTTAGCATTCTCCCAGTTTTTCTCTTTTGACTCCTTGCCTCACATTCCTTTTTTCAAGAATACAGTTTGCAAACATTTTAACAAGTTCCATTTTTTCAAAGCACTCGTGACACTTCATAGACATACTCACATAAAGTTTTTATTTAAAGACAAAAAATATGGTGCGGCAAGAGAAAGAAAGTTTGGACCCGAACTGCAGGTCTAATAAAGGGTCCTTATTCACACAGAGACCTGTTTTTTCTCCAGGTTGAACCACCGAGATTTGTGTGATACATCTTGGCTTCGGGAGAGTTTAAAGTAGAAATTCTCAGTGGATTTTTTATGCTTCTAATGTCACTTTGTCAAGACAGACTATTTAATGGGTTATGCCATACTATTTAATGGGTTATGCCAGCTAAAAAATATTCATATACAAACTGGCCTTGGGAGTTACCAGGGGAGTTCCAGATTTTAAATGCACATCATAAATCCCACTGCTCTTAGCTTTTCCAGGAGTTGAAGCCAGACATTCAAGCTTTCACATAATTAAGACCACAGTTTTCCTTGTCCAGACATAAATCACCTGTATCCAATACACCCTCCATTCAAGCACATGTTAAAAATTGTTTTTTTCTCCCACCATAGGAGAATGATGTATATTTAATGTATATTTAATTTATGTCTCCTCTCACGTCTGTATTCTTTGCTCTGTTTACCTTTCTCTACATATCAACTAACTTAACTGCTTGTTTCCATCTTTTCTTCCTTGGACACTTACCAATCGCTAGTAGATGCCTAGGTTACTGAAATAAATAAAACATATTTCTGTCTTTAATCAGCTCATCATCTACTGTCCATCTGTCTTTTAGCTTCTCACCTAAGGATAACATATGTTAACAAACTTGAGAGTAAGGATGTCAGGAAGATTTAGGATGCAAGGAGTTTTTCTCAGGGTTAATATGAAGATTGCTTTCCCTCTAATGCTACTGGTAAGGTTTAGTCCTAAACCTCTTAGAAAAACATCCTTCATCAGAGACAGTGCAGCATTCCTATAATACTTTTATTAATAGAAGCACTAAAATAGCAGTTTGACCCTGACAATACCTGGCGATGAAATTTGTCCTCTGTTAAGTACATCATTACAGGGATGAAGGAGACAGTAAATTAGTGCTTATCTTACTCTTAACTCTTTGCAGTCATTTCAGACACCTCATTAGAATGACCTGAATTTTTCCTAAAATCATTCAAGATAGCCACCCTTCAACAAAGGTAATTGATTTCTTTCTTTTCTAAATTGAAGCAAGAAGTAATTTGTTGGATGTAGCCTTGAGCAAAAGCAAATGTTGAGTTGACCTCATTCTCCATCTATTTTTAGCATAACAGTGGATGAGAAGGGTAAATAAAAAATAAAAATAAAAATTACACACAGACACACACACACACATTCCTGGTTAAATTAATCAAAAAAAAAGTTCTCTCTTAGTAATTCTAGCTAATTATACCTTTTATCTTAAAGATTTTTAATAAACATACCTCAATTCATCTGACTCCTCTCCCACATTCAGTTATGCCATTTTGATGATTCTAAATCTCCAGTTTCTCTCATACCAATTGTCTTCTGCACTCTCACTTTATATAAATTCGTTTACTCATATCGTGTTATCTGGCATAATATTCTAATATAGTAATTTCTCTGTCAGCAACATTTTATCTCTTAATTCAGATTTTTCACTTTGCCAGCAGAAATGTATTTCTAAAACACAGATAGAAATATTCAAATTAATTTCTCAAAAAAACTTCCATGGACTAAGTGCATAAACAAAGTCAAAGCCCCTAAAGATATCTGCCCCTACTCTATCTTTAACCCACTCAAATCACAAGTGACTTGGAGCTACCCAATGTGACAGGCACAATGGTGAGCCCTCTTGATGTTTCTGTTTACTCTGTCTCTCCAAGTGGTTTCATACTATCTCGGCTGCTCAGAGAATGCAGTGGTGTCTACACTATGTCCATCCAGACAGGCAAAATCAGTATCTTTTCCTCAAATCCTTCACTCTTTATTTTGCTTATTAGTTCTTTTGACATTTTAAAAATTTCTTCAGAGAAATATCCAAACAGACATAAAAAATAGAAAATACTGTCATGTAGACTCCCATATACCCATCTCCCAATTTCAACTAAATTCTCAGTGATGGCCAAAATTCACTTCATTTATGTCCTTCACCCACTTGGTTACTGCTGGATTATTTTAGGGAAATCATGAATTCTTCAATAGGAATTCTTTTCTGGGAGAAACTATTGATCAACACTTTGATTGCCCCGAAAAGCAGGGCAAATACACAGATCAACTTGCATCTGCCCTTATTTACCAGTTTTTAGAATGATAAGAAAATGATGTGCTAGTAAAATTCTAAAATGGCTAATTTAGTTGTTTTATTCTCATTTTTGAAATTATGGATTTGAACATATTTGATGAGTTTCAATTCACTGCAGTCATCATTGTTTGTGATACTCAAATTGTCCCATCTTATCAGAGACACCCTTTAAATTTGACTTTTATTTTATTTTAGTACAAAACCAGTATTCAATATATCCTTTGTCTTACAGTATTATAATATCTTGTATATTTTCTGCCCCAGCCAAATCTATAATCAGATAATCAACCATTTCTCTGAGAAGCTCTGCTTGCTTTCTGTGAAAAATGGAATTAAAAATTCTCATCGGATGACAAGTGACGATTACTATTGGGCTGGAATATTGGTCCTTTTCAGTCATCAAGACAGGTAAATCTTTTTTTGAAGATAAAATGTTTTATAAATTGACACTGATATTTCCAATTTACATTTAAAACTAGAGAGGTTTTGATTAACTTTTGCTTAAAAGTATACTTTATTATTATCTTGTATGCTTGTATTTTCTTGTATGCTTTCTTGCCTTCCTTGGTTCTACATATCAATAACATAGTTGGTATGTTGGTAACATACTCATTTGCCTCCTCCTACAATGTATATATAATAGTTTCATAACAACGTTACCAATATCGACAATGCAAATATTGTTAGTAAATATTGTTAAAAATGCCATCGCAGTTATTTTTGTCTTTAGGTGCAACAGGAAGGGGCAGTGAAATTACTTCTTTTAAAATTTATTAGAAGTAATTTTCTTTTGTGTGGTTAAGCTACTGAATCTATACAAACACACACACATACATATTATAGTAACTCCCCTAGATTACAGCACCATGCCCAATCAGTTGGTTGGCATGTTAACCTAATATAATTTTGATAATTGAACAAAAATGACTAAGGTACATGATTGGCCAAAGTTGAGATAAAGAGTCTCAGTAACTACAGATGAGCATTGAGAGAAAGGCAGGTCCTAATAAAGCCTGATGATAAACATTTCAGTTAGGCAAAGAATAAGTGTTAGGCTGAGAAAAAGATAGCTTGATATAAATTTAAAATCACATTTTGCTAGAGAAGGCCTGTTTGGCTTTTGGTTATCTTCTAATGGCAGTATTTTCTACAGACAATATAACCTATAATTTCAGCTTATTCTTTGATGATTTTCATGACTTTTTGTAGAACCATTTAGCATAATTTGGCAAAATTGATCTACACCTTGCAAATTCAAATACACAGATCAACTTGCATCTGACAGATAGGAAGGAAGGGGCATAAATGTGGTTCTGGTTGTTATGGCAAGGTCCTGAGACTCAGAGTAAATGGCTGAATTTCCTTTATCCTAAAGGCCTCCTTTAGTTATTCCCTTATAAATGAGGCAGCTTGTAGAAATAAATATAAAATCATTCTCTTTTCACTATGTCTAGTTTTAGGCCTCACACGTAAGGGGCTTAGGTTGATTGAGACACAAGCAGCCCAGAGTGCCGTGCTCATTCCCTAGGTGGAGAAATTGATATTAATGAGGTGGCACTCTGTGCCGTAAGTCACTAGCATTCTTTTCCAAGGTGGATAGCACAGGGAGCAGAGTGGAGGAGATATACACATATGAATAAGATGGAAAACTGATACATGAATGATATAAACAGACATAATCCATGTACAACTGAACTAAGGTCTAATTCCTCAAATAAAACATCTTATTGGTAAATTAAAAAAAAAAATCTTGAGAATTTAAATAAGGTCCAAAGAATTTTAGAGGACATTCTAACATTACTCAGGACTATCAGGGGGGAAGAACAAAGTGCTATTTTCAGTAAAAAATTAATAAAATAGAGAATTGGCTTCAATAAATATCTTGGGGCAGTATGAGACTAGAACTTATTCTGGGTGCCTTCATAAATTAAGATGACATTTGGACAGTTTTTAAACTGGAGGAGTAAGCCTTGGTTTTTCACAAAGGAGAGCCTGTATAACTCTGGCACACAGCTGTGTAATTAACTGCAGTTTATATATGCAAAATCAGCTCTGCCCTTCTACTTTAATACTGAAAAACAAAATTGCTACTTGGACCCGAAATGTATAGAAAGGGAAAAAAGAGAAGGGAAAGTGGAGGCTGGGGACGTACATGGAAAGACACAGTAAAACAAGACTTTGAAACAAGAGGGTGGCATAAAGGTTATCACTGCAGCAATGTAGGGTTTTTTTGTTTTTGAATCTCTTCAAAATTCCTCCTGAAAAAACAAATCTAATCAGAATTTGGACAAAGAAAGGAAGAAAGAAAAAACAAACAGGGACAACAAATACATGAATAATATCATCAATATGTCTAGATAACAGTAAGTCCCACTAACCATCCTATAACATTCCAAGCAAGGTCAAATTACAAATGTGCAGGAAAGACAGAATTAGAAAAATCTCCATTTTGACACCCTAATGAAGCTATTAATTGTGGTAACAATCACCAGTAAGTAAATTATTAGAGAAAACCTGGGTGAGGAAACCTAAGAAGAGTAACCAAGCTGTCCACAGCTGAATCTAACTTTCACTTTAGTCATATTAGCATCAGGATAATTTTGTGCCTCTTGCTGAGATGTAATTTGAACCATGCAGTATTACATAGAGCAGTCTTGTCAAAATTGGAACCTGATTTTAACCGACTTTTAGAAATTATATCCATTCTTGGGATGTAGAAGGGGTAAAACAAGCTAAATGATGTCAAAAAAGTAAGCCACAGAAGGTAGGACACAATATAGAACCATTGATATCATTGCTGTACTAAATCAATGGCAGGAAAAAGAAATATGAGTCAATGTATTAATTTAAGTTAAAAGAGACTGATAGATGATAGAGATAGATAGATAGATAGATAGATAGATAGATAGATAGATGATAGATAGATAAATGATAGATAGAATAAGATAGATATATGAAATAAATGTAAAGCTTAGGCTTTGTTTTAATACATATTTAAACAAAGACGCTGTAAAACAGTATTTAAAGGACAAGTGAGGAAATACGACTTTGGACCAGGTATTATATACCACCAAAAGACTGTTTTCATTTGTATTAGTTGTGATAATGGCATTGTGATTATGTAAAAAAGAGTACATGTTTCAGAGTAATTTCTGACACCTGAACCATACAAACAACCACAATTCAGGTGCAATTGAACTACAAATCAAATTCACAAATAAAAAATCTTATTTGGCAAAACTATCTCCCAAGAATTTGAGTACAGTGCTCATTCCCTAGGAGGAGAATTTGAGTAATTATGAGTATGTTTGAGTATGTGAGTAATTACAGGTATGTTTTAGTGTATTTGAGCAATTATGGGTATGTTTAGTATGTTTAGTAATTATGGGTATGTTTATGAATGTGAAAATGGCATGGTGTCTAAAATTTGCTTTGAACTATTTTATCAAAGGAAAATGGCAAGAAGAATAAAAGAGTACAAGTGGAAACAAATATGGCAAAAGTTTGATAGGTTTTAAATCTGGAGAATGTGTATTTCATTATTCTTTCTGAGATTATGCATTTAAAAAATAAATTTAAAACATTAAATATATAAAGATAAATTTCAGTTGTTTTCTTCAACAAATATTTATTTAGTGTCATATTTGTGCCAGACCTGGGGATGCAATGCTGATCATCCAGACACAGGCTATACAGACATAGAATTTACATTGTACTTTAGGAGAAAGACCAAAAACCAGTTAATAAAATATTGCAAAAACTATTTGTGCCATGAAGGAAATAGGATGCTGAAATAGAGAATAATGAAGAGTACCATCTTAAAAAAAAAAAAGAAAAATTAAAGATGGCAGCCATGTGGGATAGGATTAGCACTCTTACAGAACTTACAGCACTCTTTTAGGCAGAAATTAAAAGACTTTAGACTTTTTTTTTCTTTTTTAATGAGAAAATGGTATCCTAGATAGAGAGAATGGTATTTATAAAATCTCTGTGCTGGAAAGAATTTGACTGGGCAAATAATTGAAAGGCCACTACTGGTTATAGAGCTTAGTGATGAACCAAATGAGGTGCAAGAAGGAAACAGGATCTCATAGTTCAAGTAGCTCTCTTAAGCTTTGCAAAGGACAAATTTTTATTCTATTTTATGTACAATAGGATGCTACAAAAGGTCTAAAGAGAATGTCATTTTTCTTTTAACATTTTAAGATTGCCAGAACTGCTGCATATGAAATATTTTGGAAAATATAATATATTTACCTATGACTTCGGTCAACTACTCAATAGCTATAGAGGCTGTATCACACGGTAAATGCTATGGAGCTACAAAAATCTTATGTTCCCACGAATTTCAGAACAGGAAAGAGAAGAATAGGAGAAAACTTGAAAACTTATTAAAAAGCAAATGCTCTCCAAACTCAAATTACAGTTTAAATTTTTAAGCAAGCCTATTTATAGCACAAGAATATCACTAACCGGATTGAATGAAAGAAATAGTTTGATCTTGGACAGTTTAAAACAGTATCTGTCTCCTGATAAAGGAATACAACTACATATTTCAAGGTTCTCCTGAATTGCAAATGAATAATTAGAAAATGACTTTTAAGATACATAAAAACCCCTTGGAAGAAAAAGCACAACAAAACTAACAAAGCAAAACAGAAAAAAAAGTGTTTCTGATCCTTTTATTATGCTGAAGTAAATGTGGATGACTACTTTTGTTATATTTTGTGCTAAATGACACGAAGAGTAATATATCTACTTGTATTGTTTCCTAATCAAAGTTCTTTACATTATTTTAGTTCTATTTTTAAAGCATTTTGAGACTCACATTTGGAGTATAACCAAGAGACGGATTTGCCTAGTAAGTAGCTGTTTTAGGCAAGTGTGACTGATTTCTGACATATGCTGTACAAGCAATTGTGTTAGGATGACATTCTTCAGAGATAATGGTAGGCAAAAACGGCACTATCATATTTCATTCAGATAATCATAAAAGCATACACAGAAAGCCCTAATATTTCAGACCACAGGAGCAAAACTCTCCAGTTGGCTTTCTCAGCATAGATGTGCTTTAGCCAAAATAGTAGAAAAGAAGCAACGCTCAGGACTAATCTAGTCACATTGTCTATAATTGCATTTTGGTTGGTAGAAATTAATTTCAAGTCAATCTCTGCTTCTAGTTTCTGGATCAATATGACTATCATTATAATTTACAAAATGTGTTTTCTAAAGATCTAATAACATAGCAGGCCTTTCTGTGCCTGATGTTCTCACAATGCATTGGCTAATTATTGAGTTAATTCTGACCATTTTAATCTGCATAAAAATATAACTATCCAAGCTAATAGAAATGACTTCGACAATTAATCCTAATGAGAAACTCCATCTCATAATTTTACCCTAAACTTCAACTTTTTGCTTTCTTTCTCCTAAAAAAAGGAGGAGAAGCCAGCACTACCTGGAAAGTGTCCTTGATATGAATCAGAGGAAGATTTTCAAACACACAGAAACAAGGTAGAATGTTTATGATATGTTTGTCTGCCACCAAACCACCCTAAAACTCTGGATATAATATGTCCAATTATTTATGATTGACATTTTTTCTCACAAGGAGAAAAAATACAACAGAAAGCATAATCTTACTTTAAAAATCATGTTATGGCAGTCTAGCATTCACTTACCAAAGTCAGATTTTCTACAAAAGGGCCATTTGAGCACAAACAAGGATGAAGTATTGGAGTGAGACCTAGAGATACTGGGAAGTGTTCTAGGCAGAGGGGAGAGCCTTTGCATGCTTTGATGGTGAAGGTACAAGTTTAGGAACAGTGAGAGGGTGGGGGGTTGGCAGATAAGCCTTGAGCAGAATAAGCACAGGGGAAAATAAAAGATTAGGTCAGAAAGTAATTGTGAGTCAGATCAGGTAGGACATTGTGAAAAATAGTGAGCATCCTGGCTCTTCCTCCGAGAGAAACAGGGAGTCACTAGAGGGCTGTAGGCAGAGGAGTGATGTGATTGGACTTAGGTTTTAAACAATGTCTTCCGTAATGAGAAGAGAATTCAGGGGTGAGGGTGGGGAAGCAGGGAGACTAGTAAACAAGACCAGTAATGACATTGTTGAGATGTAGGGAGAAGATATAGCTGTAAAGATGAGAAGTGGTAAGATTAACAGATTTATTAGCACCCCTTGTGGCTCCCTTGTGGGAAAACAAATAGATGTGGCTGAAATGAGTTAATTTATGTGATTTACAGAAAGCAGACAAATATATCACCTTTACCTAACTTAAGGGCTCTTATCTCAGGGTTCTGACTTGGAACTTGGAACTGTTAAGTTGTGTTATGACATATAATAGCAGAAAGAGCAAGCTTATTAATTTTACATGTAAAAAATAAAAACAAATATGTTAACTAATATATTGAATTAAAACCCAATACGTTTCCATAATCATAAAATTATAGTCCTGTAACTATTTAAATAAAATAACTGAAAAACAATAAAATAAATAAATCTTACCAAATATAAGAATATCTTGAGTAAATAAACTGAGGTGTTAAATTTAACTTTAAACACACCATTACTTAAAGTATGAGACCTCATTAAAAAGTCAAATATAATCTTAGATCACCTTAATATATAAAATATATAATTATATTAACTAAAAGCAATAAAAGTAAAGTGTGCTGTTCCAAATAAAGGTTTCATTTCCAAATATCTGGGCTCAAAACTCAGTATTAACTATGATGCTATAATGCATGTTTTTGGAAAGACTTTCTTGGCCAGAAAATGATCAGCAAGACACCTGCTAAGTATGTATTTTTATTTTTTTAAAGTAAGCCAATGTAATAAAAAATTAAGTCTTAATCATAAGCACTTATATTGTCACATCTGAGAAGTTATGCTCTTCTATTGATGTTATATTTTGCAAAAGTTAATAACAAAGTAGAGCATTTTGGGTAAGAAAATTCCACATAATCTTCTGGATCCCAGAATCTTCTATGTTTATGCTGCCTATATTTATGCTCTTTAGTCTGGTAAAATAAAAACCAGGAAAATCACAGGAGAAAAGCTGTGGTCACGATAGCGAACTTAGCTGTGGAACTGTTCAAGAATCGAACATAAAGAAGTGAACTCTTTGTTACCAGAAGTGATTAAGCAAACACAGAATTACTCATCTGACATGTGGGGACTGAGACTGGAAGGCAGATCAGGTCTAGGTGGTGGGAAGAGATTGAAGCCAGGAATAGGTACTCCCAGGATGTTAAAGTTGCGTTGTCTGCGTCTGCTGTATGAAAACGAAAAACTCTGGTAGAAAAAAAAAAAAAAATTCAGCAGCCTAAACTAATGTGTTTAAGGATTTAAGGATAAGGCTGGGGTAAACTCTGTTTGCTTGTCCTTTATTTCTAAGTAAGTAGGGCTCTTCTGGTAAGAGGTGTACCACAGGGAGACTCTCCCGGCAGGCACAATAGTGGAGATAGCAGCCTGGCACCACTCTGGATTGGTTTGGCTCAAGATCTCAATCTACAGCCATACTGGGGGGCTTGAGAGAACCTTCTACCTTTTCCACAAGGAGATGAGGGCTAAGCAAACAATGGGCCCTTCCAAGTCAATGCAGATCAATGATGTTACTACCTTAAAAACGATTTCAGAGTCAAAAGATAAGACACATCATACTGTGAGGTCAGAATGGAAGGGCCAGGTGAAAGTAAGTGAAGAGCAGATAGCTATAACAGAGAAAAAGTAGTCAAAGGAGCAGAGTAAGTAAAGGAGGATAATTAAATGTCTGACCCTTCAAACAGTGGATACTCAGCCACATATTTTTAATATTGGCGGTGGGTCATTTTCATTGTCTGGATTAAGATAGGCACAGGGAATTTGGGGGTGGGAGAGAGGAGTAAGCTTGGAAGCACCAAGCTTATTAACAACGAATGAGTTATTACTCACAGACATCTCAAACTAGATGTAGAAATATCTGTACACCTGCTAAAAGAGTTGCTGCCACAAAGAGATACGGGGTTAATGGAAAAAAATTAATCTCTACCAAATCCTGAAGATAATATGTTAAATAAATAGGAATTGATTCTTAAATATTATTTAGCAAAGCATCTAGTTGTATGGGAGTATTTTATTTTATTACTTACTTTTTAAATATATCATGAAAAACAATAGTAATAGTAAAAATATTTGTATTTTTTACACTTTATATGTGCATTTTCAAATATAGAAAGAAAAACTATGTAAAATTGTCTCTCAATTTCCTACTATTTTAGGAAAGCCTGCTTCCCAGGCCAGAAAGTCTTGGGTATGGCACTTAATTACAGAATATTATTATTGAGTTAAAATATGTAATAAAAAGTTAAAGACTCCTGAATTCTGATCTTGAATCAAAATATTCAACATGAGTAATAAAAGACAAATAGACAAAAAAATATTACTTGCTGATCAATAATGTTTTTATATAGACCTGTCCCTAGTTATTATCTTCTTGTTGAGATATACTACTGGAGTTAGGAATTTATTACAAGTACTTACTTAGGTTACAGTTTAGATAGTAATAGAGATTAGAAGTGTTTAGGATTGTTATTATAATTTAGATATCTATATTACTCTATAGATACAGAATATTCAGTATTTTTGTAATTAATTTGGTTTACTTTCTAATTTTAAATATTAGAGTAGTTGAATGATAAGGTAATAAAAATGTGTCAATAAAATTTATGATTAAGAGCTTGAAACTTTAATTATGACTACAATATGAATCCTTTTCATTCCTTGAAAGACATTTCATGCCTGAATTAAAATATTCAATATGATTTCAAGAAAGAAAAGACATAAGCCATTAATTAGACTTAATTAAAATCAAACAATTACGATAAACATTTGTCATTAAGTTCATTATATTACAGAGAAAGTTCTAATTGAATCAGCATAACCAGAGCCTTGGAGTGGTGCCTTCACATCAAGCACAGTCATTTTGCAGAAAGATGTTTGCCAGTTAGATCATGTCTTTCCACTAGGGACTTACACATGAAAGGCTGATGGATGGGAGAAGGTGGACTTTTTTCTAGTTAAATATATATGGATTTATCATTATTTCTTTCTTCTCTGAAGAAGAAATTGAATTTCTCAACTAGGCACCAAAAAATTTCTGGGAAACAATCTATCTGCATTCACACAGATGTTTGTAGAATTGCCAGTCCAAATCAAGACATAAACCAAATGAACAGAGACAGGGCTTTCCACATTCTCTTGATGTATACATACAGGCCACATGAGGGCAAGTGGCTAGGGTCATAATGGGAGTCAACACAGTTGCATTGGATAAAATTATGAGCAGGCTTGACCATTATGAAATTTTGATAAAGATACAATTATGAATTGAGAAAAAAGAATGAGAGGCTCTCCCATGGTAAGGATTCATTTGCTGCTACATAATTAAGAGCAGCTCTGAATTTTACTGACTGTGATGGTAAATATTGAGTGTCAACTTGATTGGATTGAAGGATGCAAACTATTGTTCCTGGATGTGTGTGTGAGGGTGTTGCCAAATGAGATTAACATTTGAGTCAATGGGCTGGGAGAGGCAAACCCACCCTCAAGCTGGGTGGGCACCATCTAATCAGCTGCCAGCATAAAAGCAGGCATGAGAAGAGTGGACTCACTGAGTCTTCTGACTCCATCTTTCTTCTGTGCTGGTTTGTTCCTGCCCTTGAACATCAGACTCCAAGTTCTTCAGTTTTTGGACTCGTGGACTTACACTAGTGATTTGCTGAGGGTCTCAAGCCTTCGGCCACAGACTGAAGACTGCACTATCGGCTTCTCTGCTTTTTAGATTTGGAGGCTCGGACTGGATTCCTGGCTCCTCAGCTTGCAGACGCCCTATTGTGGGACATCACCTTGTAATCGCGTGAGTCGGTTCTCCTAATAAACTCCCCTTCGTGTATCTATCTATCCTATTCTGTCTTTTTAGAGAACCCCGACTAATACACTAATAGTAAAGAATAACCCCATCTATAACTAAATAGAGCTTTCCAACTTTTTCTTTCCAATAAATACAGATTTGTAAAATAATAATCTACTGTGAGCGTATTATTCAGTGTTCTCCAGAGAAACAGACCAACAAAAGATAGATCTATAAATCTATCTATAGAGTAGTACATATAGGTAATATAGATATAGATGATACAGATAGACATAGTACACACAATGCACATATTTATTTTAAGGAACTGGCTCATGTAACTGAGAAGATTCGATGAATAGAAAACTTCCCAGAAGACTGAGGACCCAGGGAAGAGCTGCAGCATCATCCAAAGGCAGTATGTTGGCCAAATTCCCTCTTGCTCAGGAGAAGTCTGTCTTTGTTCTATTGAAGTCTTCAATGATTGCATGAGGCTTTTACATATTATGGAGGGTAATCTGGAGGGTAATCTGCTTTATTCAATGAATACCAATTGAAATGTTAATCCCATTCCAAAAAATACTTTCACAGAAGTAACTAGAATAATGTTTGACCAAATATCTGAACATAGTGGCCCAGCCAGTTTGACCCATAAAGTTAGCCATCACAGTAAGAGTATGTTACATATGGCCAAGCCTGCTCATATTAGCCCCTTAGTGAAAAGAAGACAATTTCCAGGAGCAGATCTAGAGTGAGACAAAACTAATGACTCAAGTGCAGAATAGAGAGTAAGAGGTGGCCTAATGGGCACAGTGATATTTTTGTGACAAATAATCCAGACTTAGATAGGGTTAATTTTTCCTGCAGAAAAGCTGAATTATAGTATTACATCTGGTATTAAACTGTTTCTGACATGGTCTTTGAAGGAGAATAAACCATAACAATGCTGAAACTCCTTGTTTCAAACTTCCTTTGATTAATTTGGATTCCTCAGCACTCAGGGCCCCCTGACTTTTGCCTCTACCTTGAATTGATCTCCTTTGTTCCATGCAAAAGAAGAGAGTTAGGAAGCCTGGTGAGCTGAGATGTATCTTTTGTTTTTGATATTCTCATGTGCTTCTGGTGCTCATCACAGTTTGTGAATGGAACCGATTGCCCTCAAGTGCCATTTTTCTGCTTTCTGGTGCTATTACAGTCTTTTTAGAACACTGGCCATAGGTCTCAATTTTTGGTGTGAATAGTGTGGTTATTGATTGTAAAACGTATTTGCTGTGATTCTTAGTGACCCAATAGTCTTCATGAAATACACATAAATACCTAGACATTGCCATAAAAACAAACAGTGAATTAACATTTGGGGCTATATTTTTAATTAAATTTGAGTATGTAGAAAAATATTAATATTTTTAGGAAACAAATATTTGAAGAACTGCCCATGTAAGTCTCCCAACCCTAATCCTTTCTCATCATCATAACCAACCTACTCAACTCCTTCCATAATGAAAGCATATATATGGTAAGTGACATTTACTTTTTTGTTCCTTGAATTTCATACAACCAATGATCTATTTTTTTCCTGAACCAGTGACTAGGAGAGTTATTTCTTTAATCAGCCATGTTGGGTATACATTTGGATTTAGGTGCTTGATAATCAGTTTGCAATTAGTCAAGGCACAAGCTGAAACAGGTGTCACTTCTAAAGAGCATGAAACTGAGAAGCAAGTGTCAAATAAGCAGTTAAGTCATATATGACTGTATCAAAAAGCAGAACTTATTTTGTTTTGCTAGGATCTTCATAAAATGAAATTGGATGCCTGGTTCATGTTCTCAGGACTGACACAGTGATATATTCTTATAGCTTTAACTCTTTATAAACTTGTTTAAAAGTGCATGCTATTCCTTTTTCCTGAGTGGCAGGCAATTTTTATTACAGAAACAATCTAATCAAGACAGTTGACAGTCTTTGAACAGATTATAGGTATTTACTATTATGCAAGTGTCTACCAAGCAAAAGAGATAGACATTGTTTTGGAAATAGGATTCAATCTAATCTCTCTTTGAACAGATTTCTGTAATTTTGTCATAGTTAAAATGAGACCAGTTCAAGTTTAGCCAAAAATTAAAGAATCTAATCAGTTTACACCTCCCAATCCTACCATGCAACACGTTGGTAGATATAACCCATAGAAAATTCATTTATATCTCTTTAAGACCCTATGAGCTGAGGAAGAGATTGAAAAGTTATAAGTTTTGAATATAGTTTGCATTATCTCCACTGCCTCTCATTTTAATTAGTGAGTCCCAGACTAGTCCTATATATAATAAAAGAAGTCAATACTATAATACCTAATATCTGTTATTAGACATTTATCAAAAATATTCTCCTGCCAAACAACAGTAACAAAAGCAACAAAAACTGTTTTCTGATAGACTGCTTCAGGCACAAATATTTCTTTGTTTGCCTTTTTAAAAAAATACTTTAAATTCTGGGATACATGTGCAGAATGTGCAGGTTTGTTACATAGGTATACACGTGCCATGGTTTGCTACACCCATTAACCTGTCATCTACATTAGGTATTTCTTCTAATGCTGTTCTTCCCCTATCCCCCCAACCCCCAGCAGGCCCTGGTGTGTGTTGTTCCTCTCCCTGTGTCCATGTGTTCTCTTTGTTCAACTCCCACATATGAGTGAGAACACGCAGTGTTTGGTTTTCTGTTCCTGTGTTAGTTTGCTGAGAATTATGGTTTCTAGCTTCATCCATGTCCCTGCAAAGGACATGAACTCATCCTTTTTTATGGTTGCATAGTATTCCATGGTATAGATGTGCCACATTTTCTTTATCCAGTCTATCATTGATAGGCATTTGGGTTGGTTCGAAGTCTTTGTTATTGTGGACAGTGCTGCAATAAACATACATGTACATGTGTCTTTATAATAGAATGATTTATATACTTTGGGTAAATAACCAGTAGTGGGATTGCTGAGTCAAAGGGTATTTCTGTTTCCAGATCCTTGAGGAACCACCAAACTGTCTTCCACAATGGTTGAGCTAATTTACACTCCCACCAACAGTGTAAAAGTGTTCCTATTTCTCCACATCCTCTCCAGCATCTGTTGTTTCCTGACTTTTTAATGATTGCCATTCTAACTGACATGAGATGTTAGCTCATTGTGGTTTTGATTTGCATTTCTCTAATGACCAATGATGATGAGCTTTTTTCCATATATTTGTATAAATGTCTTCTTTTGAGAAGTGTCTGCTCATATCTTTTGCCCACTTTTTAAAGAGGTTGTTATATTCTCCTAAATTTGTTTAAGTATTTTGTAGATTCTGGATATTAGCCCTTTGTCAGATGGATAGATTGCAAAAATTTTCTCCCATTCTGTAGGTTGCCTGTTCACTCTGATAATAGTTTCTTTTGCTGTGCAAGAAGCTCTTTAGTTTAATTAGATCCCATTTGTGAATTTTAGCTTTTGTTGCCATTGCTTTTGGTGTTTTAGTCATGAAGTCTTTGCCCATGCCTAATCCTGAATGCTGTTGCTGAGGTTTTCTTCCAGAGTTTTTATAGTTTTAGGTCTTACATTTAAATCTCTAATCCATCTTGAGTTAATTTTTGTATGAGGTGTAAGGAAGGGGTCCAGTTTCAGTTTTCTGCACATGGCTAGCCAGTTTTCCAAACATCATTTATTAGACAGGGAATTATTTACCCATTGCTTGTTTTTGTCGGGTTTGTCAAAGATCAGATGGTTGTCCTCTCTCACCACTGCTATTCAACATAGTATTGGAAGTTCTGATTTGGGCAATCAGGCAAGAGAAAGAAACAAATGATATTCAAGTAGGAAGAGAGGAAGTCAAATTATCTCTCTTTGCAGATGGCATGTTTGTATATTTAGAAAATCCTATCATCTCAGCCCAAAATCTTTCTAAGCTGATAAGCAACTTCAGCAAAATCTCAGGATACAAAATCAATGTGTGCAAAAGTCACAAGCATTCCTATACACCAATAATAAACAAACGGAGAGCCAAATCATGAGTGAACTCCCATTCACAATCGCTACAAAGAGAATAAAATACCTAAGAATACAACTTACAAGGGATGTGAATGATCTCTTTAAGGAGAACTACAAACCACTGCTCAAGGAAATAAGAGAGGACACAAACAAATGGAAAAGCATTCCGTGCTCATAGATACGAAGAATCAATATTGTGAACATGGTCATACTGCCCAAAGTAATTTACAGATTCAATGCTTTCCCTTCAAGCTACCATTGACTTTCTTCACAGAATTAGAAAAAACTACTTAAATTTCATACCAAAAAAGAGCCCGTATAGTGAAGACAGTCCTAAGCAAAAAGAACAAAGCTGAAGACATCATGCTACCTGACTTCAAACTATACTACAAGCCTACAGTAACCAAAACAGCATGGTACTGGTACCAAAACAGACATATAGGCCAAAGGAAGAGAAGAGAGGCCTCAGAAATAATGCCACACATTTCAGGCACAAATATTTCACTATTATTTGGATTGTTTGGCTAAATGTAAAGAAAATCTCTTTTACAGCAAACTTTTTTTCTTTTTTCAGACAGGTTGAATTCAAAACTGTTTTCACTGGGTGGAATTACTTTACTAGGTAATTTTTCAATTAAAAAAATTTGAGACTAGATAAAGCTCACAACTAAAATTTAATAGAGTTTGAAAAACAGAGAAAAATATTTGAATTCCAATTGAACCAGGGGTACTTGTCATCAGTTCTTGGGAAGTACCTATGGATAGATACAGTGGTGGGGATGGAGGATATGAAAATCACCTTACTTAGATCCTTGATACTCAGAGACTGGCCCTTGACTACTGTCATCTACAGACTTGTTAGAAATGCAAAACAACAGGCCTCACAGATTTACTGAAATCTAATCTGCATTTTAACAGGATCTCAAATTCTCAGGAACATTAATGTCTGAAAATGCTGATCTACATGACAATTCGATCCAGAGCTAGCCTGGCTCTATTGCATTTGAATAATGAGTTTTGACTTTCCATGGTGTGCAAATTCTAATACAGTGAAATTATTTTGATGGGATGATTGGCCACAGCTCATGAACAGTGGCATGAGCAACACAGACAGAAATTTACAGATTTGCTGCCATTTGCAATTCGTGCTGAATAACATCAATTAGATAATTTTTGCAGTCATTTTGACTGAAAAGGGAGGCAGATTAGCATAAAAACATGGGAACAGGCCTGCTGCAGTGGCTCACTCCTGTAATCCCAGCACTTTAGGAGGTGGAGGCAGGTGGATCACAAGGTTAGGAGCTCGAGGCCAGCCTGGCCAATATGGTGAAACCCTGTCTCTACTAAAATACAAAAATTAGCCGAGCGTGGTGGCACGCACCTATAGTCCCAGCTACTTGGGAGGCTGAGGCAGAAGCATCGCTTGAACCTGAGAGATGGAGGCTGCAGTGAGCCGAGATGGCACCACGGCACTCTAGCATGGGCAACAGAGCAAGATGTCGTCTCAGGGAATAAAAAAAGGAATAAGAGCTATTTAGTTCAGAATCAAATATTTTATGACTTGAGTAAGGTATATAAGCATTTTTCACTTCAATTCCCATTTTTATAATTCAGGGAGCATAATGCCTATTTTGTAGGATTGGGTGAAAATTTAGATAAATTATGAAAAATTTATTGGTATGCATCCAAAAGCATATTTGGGTTTCCTGTTGGTATGTTTGTATCCTATATAGTTACACTTATTTGTTATATAGTTTTGTGTATATATATGTGTGTGTGTGTGTATGTGTACACACACATATATCTCCTATATACAAATCCTATATAGTTAGAATATATATACAAATATGTGCATATATTTACACAAATTTTATAGAGATATTCTATATAGTTGGGATATATACATATATGTTTGTATGTATATGTGTATATATTTGTGTATGCATAAATACATATTCTACATATTTGGGATAGGATATGTATATGTATGTCTCTGTATGTGTGTGTGTGTGTGTGTGTGCATTAGTTTTCTCTGACTTAGAGGTTCAAAAAATCACAAATCCTATCTTAATTTTTTGATATTAATTATAAACACTGACCTTCTGATATTTTATCTCCCCTACATCATCGTGACTCTTTATATTGTTTTGTATTGATTTATATGATAAGATTATGCCACTTCCCACCATATCATCAGCTAGAAAACAGGAACAACTTTTGTTTTGATACTTTTGGCTGTATAACAAACCATCTTAAAATTTAGTAGCATAAAACAATGACTCTTTTAGTTGTTTACATTTCTTTAGGTCAGGAATTTCAGCTGAGCTACCCTCAATGTTTTTTTGTTTGTTTGATTAATTTGGACGGTTTTAATTGGATAGAAATACCTAACATAGTCCCCATGAGAATGGATTCAGTACAAGGATGGCCTAGACTGAGGTCCAAGAGGCCTCTCTCATGTCTGGGGCCTTGCTGTTATCAGCTGGAGCAACTCATTTCTCTCACTCATGGTCTCTTTCCAAATGTTATCTCATCCACCAGGGACTATCCACACATCCCATCTCTATCAGGATAGTCTTGGCATCCTTATAGTATGATTCCTGGGTCTATAGGGTAGGCTTTTAAAAGTAAAAAACAAAACAAACAAACAAACAAAAACACAGAAATTACCCAATCTTATTAATGTTTAGGGCTGGAACTGAATGGCATCATTTCATTCACGTTTCATTGGTGAAAGCATATCACAGGACCAGTAGTGATTCAAAGTGAGGAAACTGCAGGGCATGAATACTAGAAAGTGTGGTTCATTGTGTGTTACAATACAACACACTACACAAATATTTTTATGGCATTATAGAAGCTTAATGCTTTTAGACATAAAGAATATTTACATAAGGAAATGTGGATAAAATAGGAGGAAACAACAGAAAGCTAAATGTTTAGTTTAAGTTATTTCAGCACACATAGGAGGGTTATGTTGGAGAAAATATCAGTTGGTACATAGTTCACTGGAGTTCCAGGATAATATAGTAGAAATGATGTGGCATGTTTATCGAAATGTAGAAGTACCTTTCCATCTCAAGTTGTCCATAACCCATTATTGGAATTGACAATATTTTCCCTAAGTATAACCTGTATAACAATAGTTATGTAAAATTCTCTTTTTTAAAAATAAAAAAGGGGGTGCTGGAATAAATAAGTGGCCCAAAAGGCATGAAAACATATGTATTGTATTTATTTAACATCATCATGTAAAAATTATATCGATGAAGGAAACCCATTAACCTTGATTTCACCAGAATTCCCAAGACTTTTTCCTTCATATGACTGAATAGCAATCTAAAGGAAATACTTCAGGAAATGTCACGATAGGTTTTATACCAAAATAAAGTTGGAAAATAAATTTTCACCAAGAGCCCTAGGGTTTAGTCCAACTCCAACATTTTAGGATCTTTTTTTTTCCTTGTACTATCTAGAGAACTTTGTCACATACATTATTACAATTTTTTCAATTTTTCACTTTTCCTTTTCCTTTTTTCCTTGTGGAAATTCTCATTATTAATATTATTTTTCCTTAGGAGGAGTCAAAGTAGATACAAAATTTTCTGCAAATTATCCTCCCTTGAGGGGTCAACGGTTGGCCCCATTTCTTGCTGTGCTCACCTGTTCCTCTGTATCCCATGGTGTTTACTCAACAGAGAAGTTCCTCTTGGCCCCCGAAATTGGCTACCCCCAGTAGCCAGAATGAATGTGGAGTACTACTAGAAATATTTTACACTATAGTGTGCCAAAACTGTATTGTCAGCCTGCACGCCAGATCTTAGGCTATTCCCTCCTGCTGCCAGTGTGCACTTTCCAGTGATGACTTCATGAGAGCAGAAGCAGGTGAGGTGAGGCAAGAGGAGGGAATCACAACAGCGTGCCTCAGTGGCTTTCTTGATCCTAGTGCATGCGAGCTTGCTTCACACCCTTAGTGTTGGCTTCTGCTACTGCTGGAAGTTAAAAGGGAGACAGACAGACAGATGATTGTTCCCAGATTCTCATTCCTCACTATAATAGGATTGAGTATGCATCCTTCCCGTTGCGTGAATCTTGCCTATAGGAGAAGCATTCATGCTTGCTTGCTTCATTGACTATGGCTGTGATCATGTGACAGGCTTTGGCCAGTGGGAAGTAAGTGGATACTGTACTTACTGAATCCAAGCCAAAGCTTTCCATGCAGTTCTATAGATTGACTGAGGATCCCCTTCTCCTGCTCCACACCTTGGAGAAAACGTGTTCCAAATGGTGAATTTTCCTTCAGCTTGGGATAAGAATACCAGTAAGACACATGAAGCCAACCCCAGATGAACTTAGCAGAGCTGAGGCAACCTGCAGCCAACCCATAGCAAACATAGCCCACATATAATTAAACAAGAAATAAATGTCCAAGTTACAGAGACAGTTTACCAAAAGATACCTAATTCAAGAAACATGAAAGTTAGACATCAGTCCATTTATTAGGACTTCATAAAGGCATTGAAGCTCACACACATATTAGAATAAGCAAAAGTTCTTATACCCCTATAC
This sequence comes from Macaca mulatta, assembly GCF_049350105.2. Taxonomy (NCBI): domain Eukaryota; kingdom Metazoa; phylum Chordata; class Mammalia; order Primates; family Cercopithecidae; genus Macaca; species Macaca mulatta. The sequence goes on from NC_133409.1 coordinate 133,689,569, forward strand.
TCCTATTTGTACCAAAGAGGAGCAAGATAGCATGGAAGAGATATCCATAGCACCTGGACAAGCCACTCTCAAAGCTATGTGGTGGGGTAGAGAACATGATCACATGACAAAATTTGACTTGGTTATTTACTCACATATCACCTCTCCATTAACATCTTCTCACTTGAATTAGGTCTGTTGTTTCCATTGGGTAAACCAGATTAAAAAGAAAAAGGTGGTCACTTTTAAACAATGAAGATTTATTGTGAATAAATCTGTCAGTAATGGTACCGATAATGATTCATTTCATCTCCTATAACTTGTAAATGCACTTACTACATGTGAATAAATTAATATAATTAATGAGTGCCTTGAATTCTTTGAGAAAAGCAGTCTTTATTTCAAACAGAGATAAAAGTAACAATCCAATTTCAAAAGAATACAAATGTGTGACTATTCGTGAAAAATAATAGATAAAGTGCTTGTGAAATGATAAATTCCTACAGGGTAGCTATGAATCTCTCACTTGAAAATCATGAGGAACATTATTCACCACTTCACTGGTTGAATTTCTCTCACACTGTCTCAAGCCAAAGGTTGGGCTTTTACTAAAGAGTGATGTCTTCTCAACATATGAAATGTTAATAACCCCTGCACTTATCTAGGAAACACTAAAAGTTTCTCAATATTCTCCTCTTTCAGCATATGAAAAGGATGACTTTGATCTCAAGGAACATAGGATTGAAAGCATAGTGTATGATCCTGACAGACTCCCTGAAAACTTAACCATTTTCAAACACTCAGATATACAGGGATATTTCTTGCTGTATGTACTACATCTCAGTAAAATTAGCAAAATCAGAAGGGATTGTTGTAGAACAATACCACTTTTTAAAAAATAAAAGAAATGTTAATTTTGATACTTTGAAAATAATAACATCAAAGCAAGTTCTGAATGGGGGCAAACTCTGAGATGATTTTGTGAAGGTTATGCAAAGTTAGGTTAGTGAGGTTACTTGAAGACCAATAATTTGCCTAGCAAATACTATAAATCACATGTATTCAACATGGAATATGAATTATATGTCTACTTCAACAGTATAGGCACCCTTAAAAAATTAAAAGATAAATTTCTTTACAGCCAGTTATTTTCACCCCATCATCATCAGCAGTAGCAGCAGCAGCAGTAGCAGCATCATCATTATCTTCTTCTTTATTGTTATCACAATGACAGTGGATGCCTGTTATGTTGTAAAAATCTATGTGATGCTATAAATATGTAATATAGCATAGCATAAAATTTTCCAACACAGACATATATATATATATTTCTCAAAATGTATCTATATTTGAATATTGATTTTATACTGAAAACATTTGAAATAAAAAAAGTTTCTGAACCAGTGTCAATTTTGAACTTTTAAATTTTTTGTCTGATTGATTATCTTGATTTCGATATGATGCTTGCATACTCTGTCAAATTCATATGAATTCATAAGTTTAGCCAGTATTGAATCATAATACATAATCCATGTGCTTAAAAGGAATATAGTAAAATGTCTGAAAACACAAAGAAACAAGGGTAAAACCAGTACATAAATTGAGATAGGAAACAACCCCATAGCTATAATTATTAGTGAAGTCTCATTGGGACTTAAGTTAGACAGTGGAGATGAGAAACTATATAAATAGGTAAAGAGAACGAGGTGAATGTTCCAGGTCATGGTTGCAGTTTGATCAAGGGTATAGAAAAGTAACAAATAGGACAGAGAACAATGAGGAAACATCAATCTAGCTAAATCAGAGAAATCAGGAAACAAAACAGTAGAAAATGTAGAACCTGACAGTTGTGGTGGCACTGAATTTAATGGTGATGGTAATAGTGAGGGGGGGCAATGTTTTTGAAAGGTGAATAATAATTTTTATCACTGAGGGGAGACACTGAAGTTTGGACAATGTAGACCTGGACTGTAAAGGGATTTATGGGCATCGATGGTTCTATTTGCTGGTTGCCTGCGCACAAAAAATTCTGAGACTGAGCCAGCAGGAGTAGTAGAAAGAGGGAGCTGACTGGACATATGAGAGTGGGAACACTGAGGTTCATGCTAAGAGTATGGCCATGGGTATGGCCCAGAGTGTGGCCATGGCAAAGACAAAGGAGATTTAAGATATGGCATTCCTAGGGTAAAGCAAGCTCAGGGTATGGTGAGATTGCAAATGAACCCACTGATCTATTATTTCATCTCAGCAACATAAGTGGAGCTGATTCTGCATTTTCTGTCTGTTTGGTTTCTTAAAGAAGCAGCTTCAGGGAACTGGAGAAAACAAAGGCAAGCTAAAGAGGTTATAGTTGACATATGCATTGTGAATTGATGTCACCAGGACAAAGATGACAGAAGAATTGAGGAAGATTCATTAAAGGCACAGAGATAATTATATGTGTCTATTATTCAGAGGCACTTTAGGTGGGTAGCATTAATAACGACAGCTAAAATTCATTGAGAGCTTGCTTTTGCCAAGCACTGAGCTATTCCCCGATAAAATTCCTTTTACTAGACAGGATACTAGGGCTTAGAGAAGGTAGGTCATTAAAGCGCATAAAGCTACTAATGATAGAGGCAAAGCAAGCTATGTTGTGCCTGTTTCCAAAGGCCTTCTCTTAAGGGCTATCACATTGCCCCCTACAGTTTTGAACCTATAGGATTCAGAGTATTAAGATAATAATAGAAGGATCTGAGAGTTTGTGGAGAAATATGACTTTCGATTTAGACATGCTGACACTGAGGTGACCACACATCAATCAAGTAGACAATTAGTGATAGTATTAGAGTTTGATAGAGACAGAGTTCTTGGCTGCAGATGGATATCTAGAAATCTTATTAAAAAGAGGTTTTCACTGAAGCCATAAGAGTGATTGAAATCTCCAGTGCAGAGAACATACAGAGAAAGGACAGAGGGTCAATAGATGAAGTGAGAACTAGTATAGCATAAAGAAGCATAAAGAAAGCAAAATACTGGCAGAGAAAGGGGAGACTTATTGTTGAAAAGTCAAAGAAAATAATAAATGCAGAAAGTCTACTTAGTCTATTAATTAGCTTTTCATTGATATAAAAAAGAGAATAGTGGCTACATTTATATATAAATACTTGACATACTTAGAAATAAAAAGTCAAATATTATTTTAGACACACAATTTTATGTGAGAAAACATATAGCAGACATTTATATGATAAGTGGTTAGAAGTATCTAGGGTGACCTATGTAGTTACAGGCTGAGCCAATGTTATATATTTTCAAAGGAATTTTGTAACTAATATATTTAACCATAGAAGTATATAACACATAGCATGATTATTATATTAGAATGAGGCTTCTGTGGTTTGAAAATTCTCTTGCCAAATGAATGAGAAGTTTGATGGAACACATTTCTTTTTGAACTTAAACTCCTGTCTTCTGAACTCGCTTTAGAAATGAGCCTTTTTTTTTTTTTTTTTTGGCAAGATGATGATAATGATGTTGATGGTGGTGGCGGTGGTGTGATTATGGTGGCTAACATATATTAGGCATATCCAATCTGCCAGAGCTCTAATCATTTTTAGATAATGTTCGTTTAGTCCTCAAAAAACTTGAAGAGAGAAACTGGTAATTTCATTTTTAAGATGAGGAAATGGAGGCATAAAGAGGTTAAATAACCTTCCCTGGGTGTGCAGCTAGTAAGAGAATTCCAAGTCAGGCAGTCTGATTCAACAGTATTCTTCCACACAGATTTTTGTTTACTTGATAGATTCTTAATTTTGTTCATAATCGACACATAATGATCACACATGTTTATGGGCTACAGTGTGATGTTTCAATACATGTATACATCGTGTAATGATCAAATCAGTGTGCTTAGACTGTCCATCACTACAAACCTTCATCATTTCTTTGTGATGATACCTTTCAAAATCCTCTTTTCTAGCAAAAATATAAACACATTGTTATTAGTTATAGTCATCCTACTATGTAACAAAATGCCAGAACTTATTATTCCTAACTGTAACTTTCTACCCAGCAACCAAATTCTTTCAATCTTTTCTTCCATCGTTATTTCTGCCGCCTCTGGCTACCACTATTCTAAATTCTACTTTGATGAGATTAACTTTTGTAGATTCCACGTATGAGTAAGGTATGCAGTTTTTGTCTTTCTGTGCTTAATTTATTTAACAATATGTTTCCCAGGTTCACCCATGTTGCCACAAATAAAGCATTTCGTTCTTTTTTGTATAGCTGAATAGTATTTAATCATGTATATATATACCATATTTTCTTTATCCATTCATCCATTGATGGACACTTAGGTTGTTTCCATATCTTGGCGGTAGTGAATAATGCTGGGAGTGCAGCATTATAAACGTGGTAGTGCAGATATCATTTTGACATACTGATTTCATTTACTGTGTGTATACCAAGTAGTGGGAATGCTGGATCTTATGGTAGTTCTTTTTTAAATTTGTAAAGGGAGGTCCATGTTATTTTCCATAACAGCTGTACTGATCTACATTCCCATCAACAGTGTATAAGCATTCCCTTTTCTCTGCATCTTCACCAATGTTTCTTTTTGTCTTTTTGGAGAATTTAGTCCATTTACATTTAAGGTTATGGTTGAAAGCTAAAGTTGACTACTGCCATTTTGTTACTTGTTTCCTAGGTCATTTATTTCTTTTTTCCTCTTTCACTGTCTTCATTTGTGGTTACGTGATTCTCTCTGTAATGTGTTTTGATTTTGTACTATTTATTTTTAGTGTATCTATTATAGATTTTTGCTTTGTAGTTACCACAGGGCTTAAAAAATAACATAACAAATTATTTTAAATTTATTACAACTTAACTTTGATTGCAAAAAAATAAAAATAAAATAGCAAAAACCAAACAACACCATCGTCCACCTCCCCATTTTGACTTATCAGTATTTTAGTTCACCTCTTTTTATACTTCCTATTTCTTAACTAATCATTGTAGTTACTAATGTCTTTAATAGTTTTGTCATTTAGTCTTTACACTTAACATATAAGTGGTTTACATACCACAGTTACAGTGTTATAGTATTCTGATTTTGTCTGTATTCTTACTTTTAACATATCTTCAAATATTTTCTTATTATATGTTAGCATTTTGTCTTTAAGACTGAAACGTTTCTTGTAAGACACGTTTGGTGTTGATTCCTTCCCTCATCTTTTGCCTGGAAGAGGTTCCCCCCCGCCCTCCTTCATGTCTGAATGATAACCTTGCTGGGTATGTTAGTCTTGTCTGGTGATTGTCTTTTTCTTTAACACTTTGAATATATCATCCCTCTCTCTCCTGGCCTGCAGGGTTTCTGCTCAGAAATCTGCTAAAAGTTGTACTGAGACTCAGTTAAATCTGATATTGTTCTTTTTTCTTATTACTTTGAGTTTTCTTTCTTTGCCTTTGATTTTTTAATAATTCGATTATGATGTGCCTTGGGGAATTCCTCTTTAAGTTGAATTTGGTTGGTGACCTCTGAGCTTTCCGTACCTGAATGTTGTCATCTTTCTCCACATTTGGGAAATTTTTAGCTATTATTTTATTAAATATACTTTACAGGGCTTTATCTCTCAGATCTCTTTCAGTAAATGCTATTATGTGAGTTCAGTTTGCCCAAGAATGTCTCATAATTTTCTTAATCTTTCTTCTTTCTTTAATCTTTCAATTTTTTAATCTTTTTGCTCCTTTGATTGGATAGTTTTATAGGTCCCATCTTTAAGCTTCCTGATTTTTTCCCTCTGTTTGATTAAGTCTGCCTTTGAAAATTTCTGATAGACCTTTTCATTTTAGTTATTGTATTCTGTATTTCTAGGTTTTTTATTTGAACTTAAGTTGTTCCTATTTCTTTGTCAAACGTCTCATACTGTTCCCGATTGTTTATTAAATTTTGTTTAGTTTTTCTTTTTTACCTGAATTTTCTTGTGATTCCTTGAACTAAGGAAATTATTCTGAGTTTTTTTGTGAGACATTTTATAGGTGTTCAGTTCTTCTAAGTCCTTTATTGGTTTCTTTTGGTGATTTCATATTTCCCTGAGTTTTCACAATCACTGCATCTTTGCATTGATATCTGCACATTTGAGAACCTCTTAGACCTTTTTCTAGTGTTGTTTAGTGGTGTTAAACTTTTATTACTTACATAAGGAACTTAATCGCTGGCCTACTGTTTCTGCCCATTCTAGGGAGGACATATATTCAAAATAAATTGGAACTTAAACACTACACTAGAATTAAACTGCTGCCTTGCCATTGTTTTACATTCTAGGGAAGTGAGCTTTCAAAATTTTGGGGCAGTTGTTTCTCTTTTAGTTGTTTCTCGGACAGGGAAAAGCTCCATGTAAACCTCTTAGTTTTGTGGAAAATCTGACCAGGATCTCTGGCATTCCCATGAATCATGCCCCCTGTGGCCCTGTGGCATCAGCTAGTCTTATCATGGCATCCTCACGGTTTGTAGTGCACACCATTAGCTGTGATCAAATGCCTGCTCCTCGTCCTCAGTTCATCCCAGGTGGTTTGGCCCTCTTGGCAGTCCTAATGTATCTGTGGGATGGGACTAGAGTGGGCTTCCTATGAAGATTCTTAGACCAATAGGGAGATCAAACATCCACCTCCAATTCTCTCCTCCATCCTTGGAAACTGTGGGTCAAGGAAAATTCTATGTGAGTAGTATTATGTTGGCTTGGAAGAGGAGGTGGCACAGTCTAAAATGAATATCCCTTTTACCAGTTATGGCTTCTTTAAATTCTGTGGGCCCAGGATATTCACTACTATTCTTCTGTATCCTGGTGAATTCAGGGGGATATTCTAGTCTTTAAGTGGCTCTGGTAGTACTTTTGTTGGAAGAGTGATGCAAGGGGATTTTCTATTCTGCCATCTTGGTGACATCATTTCTAAACTCTCTCATTAAATTAAGAAAATTATCTCTGCAGTGGCAAAAAGGTTTCCACAGTAAGACCTAAGCTTCTTTGTATTCACAGTATTTACTTGCTTAAAATCATTTCTTAGATAACCAGTAAAAATTGTATTAAAGCACTAATTCTTAAAGTCTGAGATGACTATGTTAAGGGAAAATGCTCTAAATAGAAAAAATAATAGAAAATATTGGGTAGAAAGTTAATCACCCTGAAAAAAGTATCACATATATGAAAACCTTTCAGAAGTCGATGCCATAACTCACACACAGGAACACAGAATGGCAACCCAGTATTAACAACCGGGAGTAGGCTCCCATAGAAAGCACTCTCTTCCATACCTTCCGTGTCACTTTTCTCTCGGCTTCCTTTTCCCACATCCAGTCTGTCCTGCTTCAACCATTTATACACTCTGCCTCAAACGTGACTTTCCTAACAAATTGAATCGCAGGCCTCCTCTTCTTTAAAATGTTTGCTAATTGATGCTTTATAATTCCTCTAACATGACAAGTACAGCTCCAAAAACTGTTCCCACATCCTCCTTTCTCCTTTTTTATTATTTTTCACCCACATAGAAATTGTCCTAACTGGCCGGGCGCGGTGGCTCAAGCCTGTAATCCCAGCACTTTGGGAGGCCGAGACGGGTGGATCACGAGGTCAGGAGATCGAGACCATCCTGGCTAACACGGTGAAACCCCGTCTCTACTAAAAAAATACAAAAAACTAGCCGGGCGAGGTGGCGGGCGCCTGTAGTCCCAGCTACTTGGGAGGCTGAGGCAGGAGAATGGCGTGAACCCGGGAGGCGGAGCTTGCAGTGAGCTGAGATCCGGCCACTGCACTCCAGCCTGGGCGACAGAGCGAGACTCCGTCTCAAAAAAAAAAAAAAAAAAAAAAAAAAAAAAAAAAAAAAAAAAAAAGAAATTGTCCTAACTTGTTATTATATAAACAGAACTAACACTTTCTTTTTTTTTAAAAAAATTTATTTATTATGATTATACTTTAAGTTGTAGGGTACATGTGCATAACGTGCAGGTTTGTTACATATGTATACTTGTGCCATGTTGGTGTGCTGCACCCATCAACTCGTCATTTACATCAGGTATAACTTTCAACCTACCAAGCCTTTAAAATTCTATTTCTATATTTGAAATAGCTTTAATCTTCTCTGTCTATTAAACACTTATGTTGGGTGGTATACATAATATAAATGTATTGTAAAGCTTCATCTAACATTGCCTCCCTTTTATGGTTTCTCTCTTCTCATGCCCTTACAGCACCGTGTACATCATTTCATCATAAAACCCCTTCCACTGTATTACATACATATAGCTCCTACCAAATTGAGGGCTCCTCAAAGGAGGAAGCTTTTTTAATTTTTTAAATACTTCTTTGGATTTCAAATACCTACGTGGAATGCTTACTTTTTGTAGAATGAAGTTAATTTTCAGTAAATGAATGTTTATGTATTTGAATTAGTGGAAAAATTAATAAACTTTCATACAAAAAAGAGATTAATATCTTAACAGTTACTCTTAATCCACTTTTATGGTAAGTATTAAGCATTCAAAATTGTATATTATGTGGAAAGCTATTGATGAGGAGAGAGAAATAGCTGTGTTTTAATTCTAGCTTCACAACATTTATTAACCTATCCAAATGACCATAAACATTTAATTTTTAGAGACTCAATTTCCTAACCTGTGAAATACGGATTATACTGCCTATGTTCTTAGCTCATGGAACTCTCATGAAGATGAAATGGAATAATGGACTTCAAAAGTCAAAAAATGCCATGTTGGTGTGAACATGAGGAGATTCATTTATAATGTCTAGTCAGAATAAACCCACACAGGGATACATTGAAAGAGTGGCATTTTGGGGTGTTTGTGAAACCAGGTACTGAACTGTGGCAGAGAATTCTGGGCTGTACAGCTGGAAGGTAATGTGGAAATATGGACTCTTGGGAGCTAGAGGCAAGAGTGGGCCAGAGAGTGGGAGAAAAGATAAGAGAGAAGTATATCGCCTTAAAAAACAATTTCTCTGAAGGCTCAACTGACATTTTCGCCCTCACCAAAGGTAAATCTGTCTCCCTTACATACCTTGAGGGAGAAAAATAATTTTCTTTCTAAAATTGTAGGGGAAAAAAGTTTTTCAATGAGAATTTTCTGTTAAAAGCATGAAAAGCATCACTTTAACATGATCCAATGGTTGGTAATTAATTTATTTCCACGTTAGATATGTTTAAGGTTCATTTTATGTGCATTTGCAACATTTTATAACAATATCAAATTTCAAAGTAAAGTGTAAAGAAAATACTTAGTTTTGAAAGGCTCAGTTATTTAAAAATTATTTTTAGCCAGAATGTTACATCATAAAATCTGAAGTAGTATAGTAGATGTAGTGGGTAATAGTTTGCAACCTGACCTAGACTTACTTCCCAAAGATAAATCACTTATATTTTGGAAAGAAATATATACATTTTAAGCTGGTTTGAATAACTCCATTAAAGGGAATAAATTGGCCTATAAAATGGACTTTAATGGTTTCCATTATAATATTTTGTTATGCTGCCAAGATTTGTTTAATTAATTTGTAAATCATATTAAAACCTTTGACTTTGAATTGTAATGAAACCTCAGACTATTTTAGTGTTATGATTTTCAAAAGAGCTTCTATATGACTCTAGGGGCAAAATGTATGTGAGAAGTTGCATTGGGTCACCATCTTGAAGTTAATAAGATTTGCTTATTGTAATTTCTTCTCTATTTGAGTTAATGTTATTGTCTTAATGTGGTTGCATTTTTATATCTATCTGACTCTAATAATATCAAGGGCAATTCTGCTCTAGACCTGTAGGCCATATTTTCCATTGATTTTTACAGATAGACGTTGTTCATAAAAGAATCTCCTGGAGGCCGGGCGCGGTGGCTCAAGCCTGTAATCCCAGCACTTTGGGAGGCCGAGACGGGCGGATCACGAGGTCAGGAGATCGAGACCATCCTGGCTAACAAGGTGAAACCCCGTCTCTACTAAAAAATACAAAAAAAAAAAACTAGCCGGGCAAGGTGGCGGACGCCTGTAGTCCCAGCTACTCGGGAGGCTGAGGCAGGAGAATGGCGTAAACCCGGGAGGCGGAGCTTGCAGTGAGCTGAGATCCGGCCACTGCACTCCAGCCTGGGCGACAGAGCGAGACTCCATCTCAAAAAAAAAAAAAAAAAGAATCTCCTGGAGTCTGAATATAAGAATTAAAATTCTCTTTAGACTTTTACTTTACTGAAAATCTTTCTGCTATGAGAGAGTTTGGGTAAGAAGTGACCGGTAAGGTCTCAATAGCCTTCCTGAGTTTTGACCAACTGCCAAGAAGAAGAGGATTGCTTCTTCTGAATATGGGGAAATATCACATATGACAATTTCACTTAGTGTTAAAAACAAATTTTGTAGTGTATTTATTTTATTTGTCTCTCACCCTCTTACCTACCTACCACCAGAATGACTTTTTATAAAATACCTCACATTGATTAAACTTTTTTAAAGCGCGATTCTTTTCTTTATGAGCCATTTTTAATTTTTATCTTATCTGTAAAAGAAGCCTCAAAATTCTCACTATATTCCCCTAAAATAAAGACAAAAAGTCATGACCACTTGTCCCTTTGTCATAATATTACAAATTCAATCCTTCTCTGATGATTGATTAAAGAAATGTTCTACTTCCCTGTAGTTAAATTTTAATTTTCTTATAAAAGAAGTCAGTCATAATCAAACATGGAAATACATAGGAAAACACCTATTTTTTTTCCAGGAAATAAGGAGAATGTGTGTGTGTGTGTTTGTGTGTGTGTGTGTGTGTGTGTGTGTGTGTGTGTGTGTGACAGAGAGAGAGAGAGAGAGAGAGAGACAGAGACAGAGACAGAGAAAGGGATAAATGGAAAAAAAGGTGTTAGGGTATAGCTTCGAAGTGGGTAGATATAAAATAATAAAGAAAAAAAAAACAGTGAATCAGATGAATGACATAAAAACGTATTTAAATGTGAAATGCATGAGGATATATGCATGCATGATTTTTATGCTTAATTCAGCAATTAATAATTTGTAATAATAGTTTCTCATATACGATTAAATATATGTGTGAACTGATCCCAAGTGTGCTGTGCTACAGGATACATATTACCTCATAAGAAGAATGCTGTGGAAAAAAGGGAAAGATGATAATGTTATAATCAACGCATGGAAATATTTAAGCAAAATTAAAACTTACACCACACAAGGAATAGTACCGGGAATCGAATATTAAGGGTATGGTGACTTTATTCTCCTACTACTTTGTTTTTTATTTTTTATTTTTCTGGGTACATACTAGGTGTATATATGCTATGGGTACATTACATATTTTGATACAGGTATACAATGTGTAATAATCACATGAGAATAAATAGGGTATCCATCACTTTAAGCATTTGTCATTTATCCTTTGTGTTACAAACAATCCTTTTATACACTTTTAGTTATTTTTAAATGCAGGATTAAATTATTATTGACTATAGTCACCCTGTTGTGCTATCAAATACTGAATCTTATTCATTATTGTAACTATTTTTTTTTTACCCATTAAACATCCCCACTTTTCCTCTAATCCCCACTACACTTCCCAGTCTCTGGTAACCATCATTTTTTCTATCTCCATGAGTTCAATTGTTTTAATATTTAGCTTTCACAAATAAGTGAGAACATGCAGTTTTTCTGTCTGTGCCTGGTTTATTTCATTTAAATTAATGACCTCTAGTTCCATTCATGTTGTTGAAAATGACAAGATCTCATTATTTTTTAAGGCTGAATAGTATTCCGTTGTGTGTATATACCACTTTTTTTTAATCCATTCCTTTGTTGGTGGACACTTAGATTGCTTCCAAATCTTGGCTATTGTGAATAGCACTGCAGTAAATATGGGTGTGTAGATATCTCTTCAATATCTTGATATCTTTCCTTTAAGGCTGGGGTCCCCGACACCCAGGCTGTAGACAGGTACCAGTCTGTTGCCTGTTAGGAACCAGGCCGCATAGCAAGAGGTGAGTGGCTGGCAAGCTAGCATTACAGCCTGAACTCCACGTCCTGTCAGATCAGTGGTGGCAATAGATTCTCATAGGAGCTGGAACCCACTTGTGAACTGAATACGGAGGGATCTAGGTTGTGCCATCTGTATGAGAATCTAATGCTAATGCCCGAGGTGGAACAAAGTCATCCCAAAACCATACCATCTCCCACCTCCACCCCCACTTGTGGAAAAATTGTCTTCCACAAAACCAGTCCCTGGTGCCAAAAAGGTCGGGGACTACTGCTTTTGAGTGTATACCTAGAAGTGAGATTATGAGATCATATGGTATTTCTATTTTTAGTTATGTGAGGAACCTCCAAACTGTTCTCTCTAGTGTTTGTAATAATTTACATTCCCACCTACAGTATACAAGGGTTCCCTTTTCTCCACATTCTCACATTCCTTATTGCCTGTCTCATTGATAAGCGTCATTTTAACTGGGGTGAGATAATATCTCATTGCAGTTTTGAGTTGCATTTCTCTGATGGTCAATGAGCACTTTTTCATATACCTGTTTGCCATTTTATGTCTTCTTCTGATAAATGTGTATTCAGATCTTTTCCCCATTTTTAATTGAATTATTAAAGTTTTCCCTGTAGAATTGTTTGAGCTCCTTATATAATCTGCTTATTAATCCCTTGTCAGATAGATAGTTTGAAAACGTTTTCTCCCATTCTGTGGGTTATCTCTTTGTTGATTGTTCCCTTTGCCATGCAGAAGCTTTTTAACCTCATGTGATCTCATTTGTCCATTTTTGCTTCAGTTGCCTGTGTTTGTGGGGTGTTACTCAAGAAATCTTCGCCCAGTCCTGAAGAGGAGTTTCCCCAATGTTTTCTTGTCTGAGGTCCTAGATGTAAGTCTTTTATCCATTTTTCTTTCATAATTTGAGGTCTCAGATGTAAGTCTTTTATCTGTTTTTGATTTTCTTTTTCTATGTGGCAAAGCATAGGGATCCAGTTTCATTCTTCTGCATCTGAATATCCAGTTTTCCCAGCATGGTTTATTGAAGAGATTGACCTGTCCCCAGTGTATGCTTTTGGCACCATTGTAGAAAATGAGCTTACTGTTTAGGTGTATGGACTTTTGAAAAAAAATTTTGCGGGTACATAGGAGGTGCGTATATTTATGAAGTACATGAAATATTTTGATAAAGGCATGCAATGTGAAATTAGCACATCATTGAGAATAGGGTAGCTATCTCCTCAAGCATTTATTCTTTGAGTTAAAAACAGTCCCATTACATTTTTTTTTTTTGAGTTGGGGTTTCACTCTGTCACCCAGGCTGGGGTACAGTGGCTCAATGATGACTCACTGCAGTCTCGACCTCCTGGGCTTAGGTGATTCACATACCACAGCCTCCTGATTAGATGAGACTACAGGTATGTGCCAACATTCCCAGCTAATTGTTTTTGTATTTGCTGTAGAGAGAGGATTTTACCAGGTTGCCCAGACTGATTTCAAACTCCTGGGCTCAAGTGATGTGCCTGCCTCGGTCTCCCACAGTGCTAGGATTACAGGTCTAAGCCACCTTGCCTGACCGAATTATACTCTTAAGATTATTTCAAAATGTACAATTAAGTTATTATTGGCTAGTCTCACCTGTTCCATTGGTCTATGTGTCTGTGTTTATGCCAGTAGCACGATGATTTTGTTAGTATACCTCTGTAGTATAATTTGAAGTCAGGTAATGCAATACCTCCAGTTTTGTTCTTTTTGCTCAGCATAGCATTGGCTATTCTGGAGCTTTTGTAGTTTCATCTAAATTTTAGAATTTTTTTTGTTCTATTTCTATAAAGAATGTCACTGGTATTTTGACACAAATTACAATGAATCTGTGGTTGCTTTGGGTACTATGGACATTTTAACAATATTGATTCTTCCAGTCTGTGAACATAGAATATAATGCCAATATTTTTGGGTCCTCTTTAATTTCTTTCATCAGTGTTTCATAGTTTCCATTGTAGAGAACTTTCACTACTTTGGTCTATTAATTGTTAGGTACATAATTTTATTTGTAGCTATTGTTAATGGGATTATTTCCTTGATCTTTTTCAGATTGTTTGCTTTTGGCCTATAGAAATGCTGCTGATTATTGTATGTTGATTTTCTATCCTGTGACATTTCTGAATTTATCAGTTCGAATAGTTTTTTGGTGGAGTCTTTAGGTTTTTCCAAATATAAAATCATATAATTTATAAACAAGGATAATTCGACTTGTTTTCCAATTTGAATTCACTTTATTTCTCTCTCTTGTCCAATTGCTTTAGTTAGGACTTCCAGTACTACGTTAAAAAACAGTGTTGAAAGTGATCATCCTTGTTGTGTTCCATATTTTAGAGGAAAAGCTTTCAGTTTTTTTCCCCATTCAGTGTGATACTAACTGCAGGTCTGTCGTATATGGCTTTTATTCTGTTAAGGTATGTTCCTTGTATACCAAGTATTTTGAGGGTTTTTATCATAAAAAAAAATGTTGAATTTCATCAAATGCTTTCACAGCATTAATTGAAATGATCATATGACTTTTGTCCTTCATTCTGTTGATAACATGTATCACATTGATTAATTTACTTATGGTGAACCATCCTTACATCCTTGGGGTAAATCTCAGTTGGTCATGAAAAATGATCTTTTTAATGCATGGTTGTATTCAGTTTGCTGATATTTGGTTGAGGATTTTCGCATCAGTGTTCATCAGAGATAATTGGCCTGTAGTCTGTCTGTCTTTCTGTCTTTCTTTCTTTCTTTCTTTCTTTCTTTCTTTCTTTCTTTCTTTCTTTCTTTCTTTCTTTCTTTCTTTCTCTCTCTCTCTCTCTTTCTTTCTTTCTTTCTTTCTTTCTTTCTCTCTCTCTCACTCTCTCTCTCTCTCTCTCTCTCCTTTTTTATGTGTCTTTGCCTTTGGTAACAGAATTGTACTGGCCACATACAATGAGTTTGGAAGTTTTCCTTTTGTCTCTATTTTTTGGATTAGTTTTAATAGGATTGGTAGTAGTTCTTTACATGTTTGGCAAAATGTATTAGTGAAGTCATCAGGTGCTGTGCTATTCTTTGCCGGGAGACATTTGATTATGACTTGGATCTTGTTACTTGTTATCAGGTTTTGAATTTTTTCATGGATCTCTTGGTAGGTTGTATGTGTCTAGGAAGTCATTAATTTCTTCCAGATTGCCTAATTTATTGGTATATAGTAGCTCATAGTAGTCTATAATGATTCTTTGATTTTCTGCAGTATTGGTTGTAATGTCTTCTTTTTTATCTCTGATACTATTTATTTGGGTATTCTCTCTTTTTCTTAGTTAATCTGGCTAAAGTTTTGTCAAGTTTGTTTATCTTTTCAAAAGAACTTTGCTTATTGATCTTTTGTGTTGTTTTCTTCACTTCAATTTCATTTATTTCTTTTCTCATTTTTATTATTTTTTTCTACTAATTTTGGGTTTGGTTTGCTCTTGTTTTTCTAATTTTTTTAAGATGCATCATTAGGCTATTTGAAGTTTATACTATTTTGCGATGTAGGCACTTACAGCTATAAACTTCCCTCTTTGTACTACTTTTGCTGTATCCAATGGACTTTGGTAGGTTGTGTTTTCATTACCATTTGTTTAATGAAAACTTTCAATTTTCTTCTTATTTTCTTCAGTCACCCCACTGGTCATTCAGGAGTATTTTGTTTTATTTCCATTTGTTTGTATGGTTTCCAAAATTCCTCTTGTCTATCTCTCTCTTTAGCTCTAATAACATTTGCTTTATATATCTGGGTGCTCCAGTGGTAGGTGCATATATATTTACAATTGTTAAATTGTCCTGCTGATTTGACCTTTTTATCATTACATAATGGCCTTTTTTGTCTCCTTTTGTTGTTTTTGTCTGAAATCTATTTGTCTTATACAAGCATAGCTACTCCTGCTTTTTTTTTGGTTTCCATTGGCATGAAGTATCTTTTCCTTCCCCTTTTTATTCAGGCTATCTGGGTCTTTATAAGAGAAGTATGTTTCTTGTAGGCAACAGATTGTTTGCTATATTTTTTAATCCTTTCAGCCAATATACATTTTAATTAGAGAGTTTGTTTAGTCCATTCATACTCAATGTTATTATTGATAAGAAAGGACTTACTCCTACCATTCTGTTATTTGTTTCCTAGATGCTAGTAGTCTTCTTTCTTTGTTTTCTTTCTTCCTGTCTTCCTTTTAGTGAAGATGATTTTCTCTGGTAGTATGTTTCAATTTCTTGCTTTTTTTTTTTTTAATCCATTGTATGTTTTTAGATTAGAGGCTATTATGAGGTTTGCAAATACTATCTGATAACCCATTATTTTAAACTGATGGCAACTTAACGCTGATTACATAAACAAACAAATAAAACCATAGACAAGCAAGAGAAAACTAATAAAAACTTTGCACTTTAACTTTATCTCCCTATTTTTTAACTCTTTGCTGTTTCTGTTTATATCTCGCTGTAGTTCCTTTCTTGAAAATTTCTTGTAGTTATTATTTTTGATCAATTATTTCTTTCATCTTTGTACTTAAGATACGAATTTACACATCACAATTCCAGTATTATATTCTGTGATTTTCTGTGCACATACTATTACCAGTGAGTTTTGTACCTTCAGACGATTTCTTATTGTTCATTTACATTCTTTTCTTTCTGATTAGAATACTCCCTTCGGCATTCCTTGTGGGACAGATCTAGTGTTGATAAAAACCCTCAGCTTTCCTTTGTCTGAGAAAGTCTTCATTTCTTCTTCACGGTTGAAGGATATTTTCACCAGATGTACTATTTTAGGGTAAAAATTTTATTCCTTAAGCACTTTAAATGTGACATGCCACTCTCCGCTGGCCAGTAAGGTGTCTGCTGTCAGATGTAATGGAGTTCCATTGCATGTTATTTGTTTCTTTTCTTTTGCTGCTTTGGGCTCCCTTTTTTTCCTCTTTGAACTTTGGGAGTTTAAATATTAAATAGCTTGAGGTAGGCTTCTGTGGGTTAAATCTTCTTGGTGTTCTATAACCTGCTTGTTCTTGGATATTGATATCTTTCTCTAGGTCTGGGAAGTTCTCTGCTATTATTCGTTTAAATAGACTTTCTGTGCCATCTTAATCTCTACCTCCTCTTGAAGGTCATTAACTCTTTTGAGGCTAGATAACTTTTTAAGGGCTATTTTCTAGATCTAGTAGGCACACTTCGTTCTTTCTATTCTTTTTTTTTCTGCCTCCCTTGAGATTTGCTAATCGCCTGTCTTCAAGCTCACTAATTCTTTTTCTAGTTGATTACTGGTGCTATTAAGAGATCCTGATGCATTCTTAATTATGGCAATTGCATTTTTCAACTCCATAATTTTTTTCTGGATTCTTGTAAAATATTTCCATGTCTTTGTTAATTTTTTTGATAGAATTGTTCATTCCTTCTCTGTGGTACCTTGAATTTCTTTGAGTTTTCTCAAGCAGCCACTTTCCATTATTCTCTAACAGGTCACATGTCTTTACAGGATTTGTTCCCAGTGACTTATCTAGTTCATGTGATAAGGTCATGTTTTCCTGCATGTTCATGATGTTTGTGTGTGTTTTTCAGTGTCTAGGCATTTAAAAGTTAGGTATTTATTGTACTCCTCATAGACTGGGCTCATCTTTATCCATTCTTGTTGGAATCGTTTTTCAGGTATTCAAAGGCACTTGGATGTTGTGAGCTAAGGTTTTAGTCACTAAAGCTGGATCTGCTTTAGAGAACACTCCAACCCCAGTAACACTGTAGTTCTTGCAGCATCACAGAGGTACTGCCTTCATGTCTTTGATAAGATCCAGAAGAATTATCTGGATTACCAGGTAGAGACATTTGTCGTCTTCCCTTACTTTTCCCCCCCCAAAAATGAAATCTCTCTTTCTTTCTCTGTGTTGTGCTGTCTTGGGCCGGGAGATGGGTGACAGAAGCACCCCTGTGTCCACCACTACTGGGACTGCACTAGTTCTGACCTAAAGTTTGCACGGCACTGGGTCTTGCCCAAAGGGCACTGTAACCACTACCTGGATGCCACCTGTGTTCACTGAAGGCTCTAGGACTCTACAATCATCAAGTGGCAGTGCCAGCCTGGCTTGTGTCTTTTCCTTCAGGGCAGCAAGTTCCCCCACACCCAGGTGGGTCCAGAGATCCTGTCTAGGAGCTAGGGCCCAGGGTGAGAAACCTTAGCTATCTACCTGGTTCTTTATTCTGCTGCAGCTGTGCTGGCGCCAAAACCACAAGATGCATTTCCTCCCACTCTTCTCTCCCTTTTCTCCAAGCCGAGGAGTCTGTCTCCATATTCATACCACCACAGGCCCATGGTGAATACAGCCAGGCTACCACGGATGTTCACTGAAGCCCCAAGGGCTTGTCATTCAGTTTGTGGTGAATGCTGCCAGGCCTAGGACTCACCATAAGGGCAGTGGACTCCCCAAAAATTCAGAGTAAACACAGAAATGCCATTCAGGAGCCAAGGTCTACAATCAGGGTCCCCAAGCACCTGCTTAGTGCTGTTCTTCACTTTGGCCAAGCTGGTACCTAAGCTGTAAGACAAAGTCCCCTTTATTTTTCTTCTCCTTTTTATAAGCAAAAGGAGTATCTTCCCATAGCCACCACAGCTGTGAATGTGCTGGGTCACACAGGAATCCAGCACATCTCAGAGTTTCATCCAAGGCACATGGCATGCGCTACCTAGTTACTGCTGCTAATTATTCAGAGCCCAAGGGCTCCTTAGTCATCAGGTGGGGAATCCTGCTGGGACTTGGTCCTTTCCTTCAGGGCAGTAGGTCCCTTCTGGGCCAAGGTGTGTCTAGATATATTTTTCAGGCCCTAGAGACAGGAATAAGGGCCTCATGACTCTGCCCTGGGCCCTATCCTTCTGCCATTGAATTGGTATCCAAGTTTCAAAGCAAAGTCCTCTTTACTATTCCTTCTCCTGTCTCAAGTGGAAGGAAGGGGTCTGCTTTGGAGCTGTGAACTGTGCTCCCTGGGATTGGGGAAGAGTGATGCAAGTACTCCTTTAGCCACCCCAGCTGGTGTCTCACTAAGTTGGGTGACCCTCAAGTCCACTGGCTTAGTGCCCAGAACAACACTAGGACTTGCCTAGGAGTTATAATCCTTGTTGCTTAGACTGCCTTTCAAGTTTATGTAGCACCCCAGAGCACTGTAGCCCACAGTGGCAAGACTTGACAACACTCAGGTTCTGACTGACTGCTAGGAAGGGCAATTGCCCTCTGGCTGGTATTAGTCTAAATGGTCCCTGCATACATGTTGTTTGAGTTCTGCTCAGTTTTGGCAGCACTAAGTTCCAATGTAAAGTCCTACAATTGTTGCATTCTTCCTCCCCGGAGTGTACAGATTATTTCTCTGTGCCACCTGGCCACTGTCAGGTGCAGGGGAGCTGGGTGAGAGAGGAGTGGTGTTGGCAGTTCAAGGCTCTTTCCTACTCTCTTTAGTGCCTCTTTCAGTGATATGAAGTTAAAATCAGGCACTGTTATTGCTTACCTGATATGTAATTCTTATGAATATATTTTTTTGTGTAGATATAAATTTGGTGTTTCTATAGGGAGGACAATTAATGGAAGCTTCTATTTGATCATCTTCCTCTACCTCCTCCTCTCCTTCCCACTTTACATGTCCAAAAGAGAGGCAGCAAAAATTTACTTAAGTGAGCCCAGATGGAAATCCCCAGAAGTTTTTCTTTCTCTGATGTTCCCTGAGATTGTCCTATTTGTCACATGGTAATTCTCTCTCTCTCTCTCCCTGTTCTCTCTCTCTCTCTTTCTGTATGTGTGTGTGTGTGTGTGTGTGTGTATGTGTGTGTGCGCACGCATGCCTTATTTTAATGAAACACTTTCCAGATGTATCACAGCTATTCTCAATCACTTTGTTGTAGTTTAGGAAGTTTGAGAATGCCTGGGGTAATATTTCAACATTTGGAAGAAAGTGATTCATTTATTGTAACAATTGACTTAATAAGCAATCTGCTGCTTTTCCTGTGTTGCCAAATTTGAACATATTCATGAAGGACTGGGAGGTAGACCCCCTAACACATTTGAACGTAAACCTCAAGACGTGTAAAAGGATCAAAAAGCATAATTTTAGGACAAATTAGATTTGCTTCCTGAATCTTACTTTCTATCCATTAGACAAAACGAAAGATAAAATCTATTTAAGAAAAACCTGACAATATATAGGGAAAACAAAGCATAAAAATGTGTTGGAAACAATTAGACCAATGAAGATCAGTCTTTTTAACCAATCAGAGATGGTCCAAATGGTTAATATATCATTCTAGTATTTTATTTCCCTCCATTGTAGGATGAATGGACAACAGGAAGCATACAAAGCAGGCTCTTTCTGTCCAGCATTTAGCAGAAAATAATTCTGTATCCTTAGCTCAATCGCACCCTAGAAAATCCTCCTGGTGTGAAGAGGAAAGGCAGTTTCCACTGTCACTCACTTTTTATAAATCAGAGGTCTTTATGAATCTGGAAATTTTCCTACTGTAACTTCAAGAGTAAGATATACATATGTTTTTAATGTTACATTAAAAAGTAGTCTCCCGTCACAACTGGATTCTCGGAATACATACGAATCTCGGAATACAATACTAGTTTCTCATCACATTTGGACTCTTGGAATACATATGGATATGAAATAAAATGGAATATCAAAATATGCATATGTATTCACACATACTCAAAGTGCTTAAATGTTTTTATCTTGAAACAGCAGAATTTTAAATATTGAAGAAGTTGTAAATACTTCGTTAACTTTAAAGATTCTCCCACAAACGAACAAAATCATGTCCTTTGCAAGCAATATGAGTGTGGCTGGAGGCTATTATCCTAAGCAGACTAATGCAGGAAGAGAAAACCAGAAACCACATGTTCTCACTTATAATCAGGAGCTAAACATTGAATACATGTGGACACAAAGATAGGAACAGTAGACACTGTGGACTGATTGACATGGGAGAGTGGGAGGGAAACATTGGTTGAAAAACTATTCGGTTCTATGCTTTCATTTGTACACCAAACCTTAGTGACACAAAATTGACCCGTGTAACAAATCTGCACATGTACTCCCTGAACCTAGAATAAAAGTAGAGAATATTTTAAAAATAAGATGCTTCTCTAAGTGCAACAGCTATGAGATACTACTCCAGATGCTAGTGTTCTTACTAACAAATTTAATAGAGTTAAGGAAGTTTGAATAAATGAGTGATAGTTTCTCAATTAGTAATATCAGAGTTTCAATTAAGTTGATTATAGGGTTGAGCAAGGAAAACCAAAAAAGCATCAATTATTTACATTACTACATAGTTGTGCAAAACTGAAAATTGACTTTCAGAATTGCCAATGGATGTCCTTTTGTTTTAGTGACTGGTCTTGCACAATCGTTTTGTACCTATCGGAAAATAAAGAGTGCATCTTCTACATAAAAAGAAGTCCTGCCATTAAATTTAAAAGACTGTGATATGAATAACAGGGTAAGAGAAAGAATTAATATAGTAAACTATGCATTATGTTGAAGAAACACTAATAGTGAAAAAACAAGTCTGGGAATTAAATATTTCTTAAATTTGATTGTAGGCTCAGATTATTTTAAGGAAATTTTCAATAGCTTCTGAGGTTTACTTATATTTGACTGTTAATTGCTGATTACTTTCCCTTATTATTGAATTGTTACCTTAAAATATAAGCCATAGTTATTTTATGCATGGGAGTTTACAGTTCTAGCTTATCATTAACACATTTTTGCCTTATCTCCCTAAACCACAATGCCACTTTTGGTGCCAAGACTATTAGACTATTAGTTTCTTTTAATTTAGAGTGAGCTGAAATATTGTTATGACCAATAATGACAGATGATGTTAAAAACAGTAGTTTAATAAAGGCCTAGTTTGCCCTTCTGAGGAAACAAAACCAATTCAGAGAATTCAGAGCATCTATTTATATGTGCTCTTGGGAGTAAAGGAACACGTAATTTGTCCTTCAAGTTTTATGTCTTTTATTTTTGTAAGGAACATACAGAGTCTAAAATGTCACCAATGGTTTTTCAGAAGGATAGCGGCTAAGGTTAATTACTCATAGCATATAGAAAGGCTCAGCAAACACAGCTTGAAAATGACAAATGTGGTAAGAACTAATAAAATAAGAAGTAATTTTCTAAAATTGCTCATTTTAAGTTTAAAAACTTGTCTTATATTACTCATAGGATTATTAAGTTGCTTTGATTTTTATTTGTTTTAATTTTTAAAAACATGAATATCTGCAAAATTCTTCCTCCTGAACTACACTGGTTGAAGAAAAGAAAGAGACTCTTCATTGTCTTTCAGCTCCCTCTCCCCCACGTAACAGAGAAACCTTTCTTATGGAAGTCCAAAAATGTCTTCAAATGTTTTTCAAGTGTGTGTTCAGCTGAGGAATAACCACCAACCATTCCTAGACAAGGAGAAATGTTGGCCACTGATCCCCTTCTCCATAGAGTGTAAGTTGCATTTGCAGCAGAGTCTCAAGCAGGAACATCAAGAAGAAAAGCTTTTTTGATTTTGCAGATCCTTGATCATTCCTTGTGGCCCTAGAAAAATAGTCTATGCAGAAGGCCAAATGAGATCTTTGTCCTTTTGACATTTTATACCCAGCATGGTATTAGTCTTGTTCAGCAACTTCTTGTAGTAGAATCCAGAATATCATCTGCTACACTTAGCTATCAAAGCTCAAGCTGCTCTCCTACAGAGTAGCTGATCAGTGACATGAAGGACACAGTCATCAGCAACAATCTTTCTTGAAATCTAGGATCCCATAGACTGTGAGAAGCATGGCACCCAAATCATGAAAATAAAGAAGGTTTAAAAAGATAAAGAAAAAATGGTATAAACTGCATTGTAAAATGCCATCAATTTTAAGATTCAGCATCATTTCAGAGAAGTTAAAATATGAAAACATATGTCTTTGAATTGATGGAATATGATAAATTGTTCCTCTTAAATCCTTAGTGCATTTATATCTGAAGATTGTATAAAAGAACCAAACTGGCAAGAAGAAAAAGAGTATTTTTAAAGTAAATAATTAGCTTCTATTTTTAAGTTATCATCTACCCAAAGTAAATAGAACACATGAAAATGAGAAATTGTGAAGCCATCTAAATAGTTAACACCTCTTCCATCTCTTATCCTTCTTCACTGACTTCTTAACCATCTCTCTTACCATCAGTGGATATCTACCTTTTACCAAGATTCCCCAGGAGATTTTTGTGCATGCTAAAATTTGAGGTGTGCTGAGCTAGAATATACAATATATTGCTCCTGAATAGGCTGGTTAAGATGTATAAAAGTCCATAAAAGCTTGTGGACTAAAAGCTTTTATACACATGCTTTATAAAAGCTTGTGAAGACTTGTGTATCTGCTTGGCTTTGTGAAATGATTAAGTTATGACCTATCACCTCATAATATTTTGAACACTAACAGGAGAATATGTTTAAATATAAGTCTTAATGGAATAAAAGCCTGCTTGTATCTCTCTCTCAGAAAATATTTTAAGTTTCATGTGTTGCATATTTGTAAAAAATAAAAATGCCATTTTTGGGGAGGGCTTTACTTAAAGCATAAGAATGTTTTAGTAAGGTGTTTTATTCAAGTGTATATAAAAATATGTATTCTGGAAGTAAAAACTTGTACATATAAATATCCATACATTACATTAGTTACTGTATTTGTAGCGCAAATAGTCTTACAGTTTAAGGCTACCTAACAGAAAAAAAAAAAAAAAAAAAAGAGTGTAAGCAGCAAAACCATCTGTGGGTAATTATCAAAAGAAAAAATAAAATTTGAATTGTGATAAGACGTTAGCATTCTCATGTTCACTGCAGCACTATTCACAATAGTCATGATTTAGAAGCAACTTAGATGTCCATTAATGGATGACTGGATAAAGGAAATATTATACACACATATATACACACACACACACACACAAAGTATATATATTAAAAAAACCAAAATATTATTCAGCCTTTATAAAGAAGGAAATTTTATAACATGGGACAATATAAATGAACCTCGAGGAAATTATGCTAAGTGAAATAAACCAGTCATGGAAGGACAAATGCTAAATGAGTGCACTCATATGAGGTGCCTAGAATAATCAGATTTATAGAGATGAAAGTACAATATTGGTTGCCAGTGGCGGGAGGGGAGGAAGAAGTGCGTAGTTGCAATAAATGGGCAGAAAGTTTCAGTTATGCAAGATGAAAAAGTTCAAGATATCTACTGAATAATATGATGCCTAACATTAACAATACTATATTGTACATTTAAAAAAATTGGTAAAAATGTAGATTTATTGTTAAAAGTTCTTACCACAATAATTTATTTTTTAAAAAAGAAAGAATCATTGTTTTGCTCATTCTAATTTCTGAAGCAGTCAAAACAGTGAACGTGCTGTCTGTTTTCTTTTCTCTATGAGAATATTTTGAAGAGCAGGGATGCGATGCACACGATGAATTTTCATCTAGTGAAATGCAAGTTATTTAAAACCTCTTCCATCTCTTTCATCTTCTTTACTTCTCAGCCATCTTACAATCAGTGAAAATGGAGACACTCAGTCAAAATGAAATTGAGGAAACTGCCTATGTAATGAATTAATTTATAAAACTGGTCTACTCTATACTTGAAAGAAGAAAAAAATCTCAAAACTGATAACAAAATTAAAATAAAATAAAACAAGTGTTTACTAAATTTATCATATTCAATTATAAATCAATGCCATAAGATTTACCTAAATTTCAAAAATAATTAAAATATTATCTTAATCACTGAAATTATCAAACTCAGTTGGTTCAGATAAGAAAAGAGGCTTCTCAGGCAGCAATATTGTAGCACACTACCTCCCCACATCATGGACTCCACAGGAATTTACTTAATGTCTTGTTGGGCACCACTGGTACCTCTTGGAGCCCCAGTTTTCTCGTCTACTGCATTAGTGTGATAATGCTGCTGATGTGGGTTTTCTTCGAGAAAACTCCTGGGCAATGCATAGACCCTTCAATAAATGTGAGTTCCCTTATGATTATTTAGAACAACTAGGTTATTTAACAAGCACACAAAATCTGGCTATATTTTATTTAAACTAGAGGAAGAAACAAGATTTTTATGGAATTAATGAAGTAACATATATAAATCTCCTGGAATAGCACTGAGCATTCAAAACATGTTTATTATTCCTTTGTCCTTTTAATTTTCCAAATTAAAAAAGATAGTGTCTTTCTATCATAGTATATCCAGCAGGTAGTTCCTCCTACCTCCCTTCATCTAGCAGTAAGGAGTTGAGATTAAAATTTAAACATCTTTCACATTCTCATTATACAAGAGTGTATGTGTGAAGTTTTTGCCTGTTGGACACAAAGTGTTGGGAGCAGGAAGTGTCTGTGCATCTTGGACATTTTTATCTTTGTGTAGTCAAGTGACAGAACATAATTCATTTCCATATTCCTCCAAATGCAATCAATGTCAATAAACTACATGCCAGGCTACAAAAGGAAATTAATGGAAAATTAGAAAATTTATTGCAGGTAATAAGTCCTTTGTGTCATTTTTAAATTTAGATTTTCCTTTTAATTTTTTTAAATTTTTTGTGGATACATAGTAGATGTATATATTTATAGGGTACATGAGATATTTTGATACAGACATATAATACATAATAATCACATTCTGGTAAATGGGGTATCCATCACCTCAAGCATTTATCTTTTCTTTGTGTTAAAAACTATACAATCATAATCTTTTAGTTATTTTAGAATGTATGACAAATTATTGTTGACTGTAGTCACCCTGTTGTGCAATAAACTGCTAGATCTTATTCATTCCAACTTTAATTTGGTACCTATTAGCCATCCCCACTTCTCCTCCATCCCCACACCAGTACCCTTCCCAGCCTCTGGTAACCATCAGTTTACTCTCTACCTCCATGAGTTCAATTGTTTTATTTTTATTTTATTTTTTTTAGCTCTCACAAGTAAATGAGAACATGTGAAGTTTGTCTTTATATGACAGTGGCTTATTTAACTTAACATAATTATCTCCAGTTTCATCCATGTTGTTGCAATGGTAGGTTCTCTTTCCTTTTTAAGGCTGAATAGTACTTTTTGTCTTAGAGACAGGGTCTCAATCTTTCACCCAGGCTAGAGTTCAGTGGTTTGATCATGGCTTACTGCAACCTTAATAATCCAGGCTTCCACAACCCTCTCATGTTAGCCTCTGAAACTGCGAGGACCAGAGGAACATGCCTCTGCTCCTGGCTAATATTTTTACTTTTGTAGTGGTGGGGTCTCACCACATTGCCCAGGCTGGTCTTGAACTCCCGAGCTCAAGCTACCCTCCCATCTCCACCTCCAAAAGAGCTGGGATTACAAACTTGAGCCACCGTGCCTGGCCCATATTTTCTTTTTCCATTCATCTGTTGATGGACACAGGTTTCTTCCAAATCTTAGCTATTGTAAACAGTGTTGCAATAAACATATGAGTTCAGATATCTCTTCAATATATTGGTTTCCTTTCTTTTGGGTATATACCTAGCAGTAGGATTGAGACCATATGGTAGCTCTATTTTGAGTTATGTGAGGAACCTCCAAATTGTTCTCCATAATGGTTGTACTAATTTACATTCCCACCAACAGTGTGCGAGTGTTCCCTTTTCACCACATCTTTGCCAGCATTTGTTACTGCCAGTCTTCTGGATATAAGCCATTTTAGCTGTGGTGAAATGATATCTCATTGTAGTTTTGATTTACATTTATCTGATGATCAATGATATTGAACACCTTTTCATATGCCTGTTTGTCATTTGTATCTCTTCTTTTGTGAAATGTCTATTCAGATGTTTTCCCTATTTTTCAATTAGATTATTAGAGTTTTTTATTATGGAGTTGTTTGAGCTCCTGGTATATTCTTCTTACTAATCCATTGTCACATTAATAGTTTGCAAATATTTCTCTCATTCGGTAGGTTGTCTCTTCACTTTGTTGATTGTTTCCTTTGCCTTGAAGAAGCTTTTTAACTTCCTGTGATCCCATTTGTCTATTTTTGCTTTGGTCACTTGTGTTTGTAGGGTATTACTCAAGAAACCTTTGCCAAGTCCAATGTCCTGGAGAATTTCCCCAAAGTTTTCTTCAGCAATTTCATAATTTAAGGTCTTAAATGTAAACCTTTAATTCATTTTGATTTGATTTCTGCAAATAGCAAGAGATAGGAGTCTAGTTTCATTCTTCTGCATATGGATATCCAGTTTTCCAAGCACCATTTATTGAAGAGACTGTCAAAAAGAGACTGTCCATACAGTGTTTCCCCATTGTATACTCTTGGCACTTTGTTGCAAATACTTTCATTGTAGATGTATGAATTTACTTCTGGTGCTCTGTTCTGTTCCATTGGTCTGTGTTTGTTTTATGCCAGTACCATGCTGTTTTGGTTACTATAGTTCTGTAGTATGATTTGAAGTTAGGTAATGTGATTCCCCCAGTTTTGTTCTTCTTACTCAGGATAGCTTTGGCCATTCCAGGTCTTTTGTACTTCCATTTAAATTTTGGGAACTTTTTTTTTCTATTTCTGTACATAATGCCATTAGTATTTTGATAGGGTATTTAGATTTTTCCCTGCTTGCTTTCGTGAAGATAAAATGCATTCACAATTCCTTTCAGCTCAGACACATAGAGGAGTTGAAAACGTTGAGTGTCTCACTTTCATGGAAGTGCCCATTAGATGCAGGTTTTTAGAGAGCTAATGAGGCCTGACTACACCCAGATTCTGTACATCACCTAAATATGTGGAAAAGAAAAGGCAAAGATCAAAAACTTTCATAACTGCGGCTGAAACTCCTGACAAGACAGGAAAATTAAGGGCAACTTCAACTCAACCATCCAGGATAAGATGAAATCAAGTAAGAAAGATCATCAAGCACTTAAGAGCTGTGATGAAATGCTCTATCTGGATGCATTTTTAAAATAAAGCCAGTTATAAATCATTATTACAATGCTTCTGAACAGCTTCAAAATACAATCACTGTGAATAGGTGTTCCGTAAACGAGAAGTGACACATTAGAGCTTAGTTCATAATTTCTCAAGACAATGTTCTTAACACTCTCATGTTTCCATACCCTTCATTTGTTTGGTCATTTAGCCTGCTCCATGCTGCTTAGGAAAAGAGAAAATAGGAGGTCTGTTTTAGAAACTCCTTGCTAAACCAAATATCTATCCTTTACTTTCCATGGCAGAGTAAGTACCTTAGCAGAGAGATGCATCATTTCTTCTACTGTTCAGAAAGAACCAGGAAACATAATGAGGATTACATTTCTTGCATGATAATCAAGAATTATAATAATGAAAAATCTCTTAAAGGCTTCTGATAATCCCATCTACAATTTACTACAATAAACAAACACATAGACAAACAAAATTTGACCATTTGTAAAAATTATAACCAACACTTATTTGAATGTGTACAATGTATTAGTCATTGTGCAAAGTATTATTTGTTTTAGTTAGCAACCATTAAGTCCCTATAACATGAGTATGTTATCAATCTCATTATATAGATGAGGGAACTGGTTTATTAAATAGCAAATATTACACTGAAGATCACACAATCCATTTGTTAAACGATCATGACTTACAGACTCAAACTTCAATAGTTTTTAGTTGTGACAGTATCATCCCATAGGGGATATTTTGGAAAATAGTGTGATGGTATTCTGTTTTATTTTGTTTATTTGCTTGGTTGTTTTGGTTTGATTTTTTGTTTTTTTATGTAATATTTGGGTAAGGCACTGCTGTCTATAGCTGATGTCTTGCAATGTGTGGGACCACTGAAACCAGGGGGAAAAAAATGTCCCATGTCTTAGTAGACACTCATGGACATAATTTTTTTAAAAGTACATATAAATGATTTGAGCATAGCAATGAACTACTTAAAATGCTTTGGCATGGATTAAATAAGCATCAAATTTTCCTGGCTTGGGACTGGTACTCTGGTCCCTTTTTCAAATTTTCACAAAAGTCATTCACCATTTCATCATACTAAAAATACCATGCTTTAATTTTATTTAGATTGTGTTTAATCTACATCAATTTGGGAAGAACTGATATTTGGTAATATCCCATCTTCCAAAAGTTGAAAAATCTATGTTTCTCCACTTATTTAGGTTTTAATTTATTTTTCTTAACAATTACTTTTAGTATTATCAGATAGATTTGGGACATAAATTGTCAATAGTAAACGTTCTCGTGGCTGTTTTAAAATGTCAATTTCCAATCATTTGTTAGTAGTTTAAAGAAAGAAAAGTTATTTTTCTATTTTGATGTTACATTCTACAGTCTTACTAAATTCACTTATTTTATCTAGAAGCACTTTGTAGATTCTCAGATCATTGCATAGAAGCTTGGAGTTGAGCATTTAAAAAAATGCTCATCATCACTGGCCATCAGAGAAATGCAAATCAAAACCGCAATGAGATACCATCTCACACCAGTTAGAATGGCGATCATTAAAAAGTCAGGAAACAACAGGTGCTGGAGAGGATGTGGAGAAATAGGAACACTTTTACACTGTTGGTGGGATTGTAAACTAGTTCAACCATTGTGGAAAACAGTATGGCGATTCCTCAAGGATCTAGAACTAGATGTACCATATGACCCAGCCATCCCATTACTGGGTATATACCCAAAGGATTCTAAATCATGCTACTATAAAGACACATGCACACGTATGTTTATTGCGGCACTATTCACAATAGCAAAGACTTGGAATCAACCCAAATGTCCATCAGTGACAGACTGGATTAAGA
Organism: Macaca mulatta; assembly: GCF_049350105.2. Classification (NCBI taxonomy): domain Eukaryota; kingdom Metazoa; phylum Chordata; class Mammalia; order Primates; family Cercopithecidae; genus Macaca; species Macaca mulatta. The sequence goes on from NC_133409.1 coordinate 133,719,423, forward strand.
AAATGTGGCACATATACACCATGGAATACTATGCAGCCATCAAAAAGGATGAGTTTGTGTCCTTTGTAGGGACATGGATGCAGCTGGAAACCATCATTCTTAGCAAACTATCACAAGAACAGAAAACCAAACACCGCATGTTCTCACTCATAGGTGGGAACTGAACAATGAGATCACTTGGACTCGGGAAGGGGAACATCACACACTGGGGCCTATCATGGGGAGGGGGGAGGGGGGAGGGATTGCATTGGGAGTTATACCTGATGTAAATGACGAGTTGATGGGTGCTGACGAGTTGATGGGTGCAGCACAGCAGCATGGCACAAGTATACATATGTAACAAACCTGCATGTTATGCACATGTACTCTAGAACTTAAAGTATAATAATAATAAAAAATAAATAAATATAAAAATAAAAATAAATGACAGTACAGATGCAAAAAAAAAAAAAAAAAGCTTGGAGTTGAAATTCTTACTTTTTTTCAAATTTCATGGTGAAAGCATTGCTTTTCTACTATTGCATATGATATTTGCTGTTGGATTTTTTTGAAAAGCCCTTTACTGAGTTGGGAACATTTCCCTCTATTCTTGTTTATGGACATTTGTCTCATGATTGATGATTCATCATGTAATATAACTCCCTGATACAGAAAAAGAAAATATTTCTTAATAATAAATAATTTTTCTCTATTTTAATTTTTATTTGTACTATTATTATTATTTTATCCCTGCTTTCTTTGGATTTTATTTTCTCTCTTCTCTCCAGAGATTTAAAGTTTGAATCTTAGGTAATTAATTTGAAATGCTTCTTCTTCACTACTGTGAACATTTGCATAATTCCAGTCCCACTATGATGATGTAAACCCAGTAGAGCCTACCTCTTCCACTAATTACATCTAAAATCTCTAGAAAACATATAAACAGACTTGCTTCCATTTCTCCCTCAACAGCATTGTACCTTTACCCGGGACCAGTGACAGAAAGGTTTCCTGTCCCTCCTAGGGACAGAATGTATGCTGCTATTCCTTGTTACTAAGTATGAGGCTCATGGAGGAGCAAGGGGATTTGATACTCCACCTAATGAGGAAGATAGCTTTTGCTTCTACTCCTTCCCTAGAGCCTGTGGATATTTGCTTAGGCCCCTGGGATGGAAACATTTCCTTCTTTACCTCAGTGACCCTTCATTCTCTCAGTGAAGGGTATACAAACAAGGCAGGTTTGCACACCTGTGTATTACTAAGGGGAACTATTTTAGGTATCCTGCCATCCTTTACTATTACTGTCCTTTCTATCTGAAACTCCCAGATATTCTAAATTTCCATGATAGTCCACACATGGTCCTTAAGAAATCCTTACATTTTCAGCTGTTTCCTTCTCCAATTTTATAGCAGCTGCTCCTTCCTGCTGTGTTCTGACAAAGGAGAAAAAGCTTGTGCAACCTATTTCTCCTAGGAGAGCTATCCCCCTTGGAATTTATTTTACATAGTCACCTAGCAATTTCATTTTTTTTAATGGGCTGAACAAAACTTGCAACCTTGCATACTATCAAGCCTTTTTATTAAGGAGTGAGTTCTTCTGAGGATATCTACATACAAAATGGAAGCAGAACTACTTTACTGATTTATTTAAAAATCATGTGATTAGGCTGGGTGCAGTGGCTCATGCCTATAATCCCTGAACTCTGGGAGGCTGAGGTGGGCACTTGAGGGCAGGAGTTCAAGACCAGCCTGGCCAACATGGTGAAACTCTATCTCTACAAAAAATACAAAAATTAGCTGGATGTAGTGGCACATGCCTGTAATCCCAGCTATTCGAGAGGTTGAGGAGAATTGCTTGAGCCCAGGAGGCAGAGGTTGCAGGGAGCAGAGATTGCTCCACTGCACTCCAGCCTGGGCAACAGAGAGAGACTCCATCTGAAAAATAAAAATATAAATAAATTAAAATAAAAAACGAATTTAAAAACTCATGCGTATTGGTAGATCAGCTTGGGAAAGTCATTCCAAATTAGTAAAAGGGGCCAAAATCTGTTTTATAAAATTGTATTGTCATTTTTGATGAAACTGTGAATATTAATCTATAGGAAACTCTTGAAAAACCTCCGTGAGTCATCGCCACATATAATCCATGTTATCCATTATTATTCTAAAGGGGTAACCTGGATTGAAATCCCTAATTATTGGCTACAAAGGAATTCACCAGAACAGGTGTGAACAGTCCATTTGTTAACATAGCACTATGTTAACTTCCGGTTTGTTATTTTTTTAAATCCAAATAGTGTAAACACTATTACATTCTCCCAAACACATGCTCCAGGACAATGACAACATTAATAGTTTCCTCATCTTACATGGAACAATCCAAGAAGAATCAGACAGACCCTGTGTATTTATATGGGTTTTTAAGTCCCTTTCCGTAAGTGAAAAATACAGCCAACCTTTATATGCTGAAAATCTCACCTTTCCTACAGTTCTTAAAAACATTATCCTACACAGTGCTTTTATTTTTGTGAGGGCTGGTAACATTAAGTACTTAGGTGAGGTCACACATTAAGTAAGAGAACTAACACCGTCAGGTCTCATCTTTTACACTCATTGAACCACAATAACATGTCAGGGGTATATATAAAGCTTATCATCTACAAGTAACAATTCTCAATTAAATGCATATTCATAAGCCAAATGATCACTTATAAAGCTGTGAGATTTAGCAGCTGATTTAGAAAGGGCACGAATAACTCATTTTTATAAAATTTAGAAGTATCTTAATTGATCATCATGTAATTAAAACAATAACCCATGACCAATTGATGAGTAATTCCAAATGACCAAGAAATGTCCAGCTAATGTCTCCTAATGTGGAATCAGAACCATAACCCAGAAGATTAGAATCAACCTAATTGAATTAAAGGATAAGAGCAAATCTCTTTTTAATTATCCATATAAATTTATCATAGATTCATACATTCATCTATAAGTAACATCTTAAAAGAAGAATCTCCATCCATTTTATTGCTATTACAAATAAGGTATTCTACAAACAAGAATTATGGAGTCTGATTATTTCCACAGAGGCTATGGGAATGGCTATTTAAAAAGTGTACAATGCCACCTCCTGCATCTTAATGTCTGATATGGTTTGGTTCTGTGTCTCCACCTAAACCCCACCTTGAATTGTAATTCCCATAATCCCCTCATGCCAAGGGTGGGACCAGGGGGGGGTAACTGAATCATGGGGCAGTTTCCCTCACATTGTTCTCATGATAATGTGTGAGTATCATGAGATCTGATCATTTTTTAGCATCTGGCATTTCCCCTGCTTGCACTTCTCCTTCCTGCCGCCCTGTGAAGAAAGTGCCTTGCTTCCCCTTCGTCTTCCACCATTATTGTAAATTTCCTGAGGCCTGCCAGCCACGCTGAACAGTGAATCAATTAAACCTCTTTCCTTTATAAATTACCCAGTCTTGGGTATGTCTTTATTTGCAGCATGAAAAGGGACTAATACAATGTCCAAAGATGAAATATGAATTTTTGTGTACAAGAAAGAGTAGTTGTACTATTACCAGGCCAATACAAATAAATAATAATAATTTTAAAAAAAGATCTATTGGTGAATATTTGTCTAGGCCTCAGGATGGAAACATGACTGCTGTAACAAATTACTACAACTTCGGTGGCTTAAAAAAACAGAAAATTATCCTTTCACAACTGTGTATGCCGGAACACTGAAGCCTGAAATTAGCATCATTGGACCTCAATCAACCTAAGTGTCAGCAGGAATGTGCCCTCTCCAGAGGCTCTGGAGGAGAATTTGTTCCTTACTTCTTCCAGCTCCTGGAGGCTGCCCCCATTGTTTATTTTGTGGCCACTTCACTTCAATCTCTGCCTCCTTTCACATTGCCTTTTCTTCTATGTATGTCAGATGTCCCTCTGCTTCTCTTCTATAAAGACACATGTGATGACATTTTGGGCCTGTCCAGATAATTCAAGATAATCTCACCATCTTAAAATCATTAATTTAATCACACCTACAAAGAACATTTTTTTTTTTTAAATAAGGTAACAATTACAAGTTCCAGGGAATGGGAACTGATATATTTAGGGGTGATTATCAGTCCATTACAGAAGACAAGACATAGATCAGACAGTATAGCCCCTGTGCATAGCAGTGAATAGCCTATTTCCTATTTTCTCAGTAATGAAATAGCTTTGCACTGGGCATTCTTTGTGTTTACCACAACTGTGATTAACATTTCTTACAAAGTATCTGTCTAATAGACTTTTAAAATTGATGTGAGTTTGCCTATTTTCCACAACTACAATCTTATGATAGTATGAATTGATATGCCTAGAGTGAGCACAAAGGCAGTTATAATTTATGACTTGTTTCCTTAAAAATCTTGTCTTCACACATGATATAAAGTAAATCAAAACAAATAATCACAATTTGGAATTTTATATTTGAATATTAGACTATAACTACTGCATTTATTTTATATAGACATATTTCCATCATGTTTAATTTATTGGAGCCTACTCATCAGAGAAATAATATTAAACCTTTAAGTTTTGTTGACTGGGAATTTTTAGGTTTGCATTGTGTCTCAGCCTCATCTAATGGAAAACCTTGGTTTGTACAGGTTAAATAGAAGTCTGGTAAGTGTGGTGGACTAGCCAAGATCAAATGAATAGATAGATGCCAAGCCTCAATGCCCAGGGCACTTTCATTTTCACTATTCTACTTTTTCCTGTCCTATTTATTCAAGGACCCTTCCCTTGGAATTCCTTGAAATCTCCTTACCAAAAACCTTTGGTGGAGTCTTTAAAAAAAACTTGGAGGAGAGAATGGACTGGGTTATAAGGATCTAAATCCTAGAAGTTTTGTAAACTGAGAAATCTCTGCAACTTGGAGGAGAGAATGGATTGGGTTATAAGGATCTAAATCCTAGAAATTTTGTAAACTGAGAAATCTCTGCAATCACAGACCAGCTAATTGAAAATAAAATAATTAGTAGTATATGAAATATACACTAATTATACATATGACACAATGTACAACCTGAATTGATTACAAAGTTGAAAGGTTAGATATATTTTGTTTCAATACAGGCATTTGCACAAACAAGTTGTGTTACATTGGACAGGACATTTAATTCCTCTCAATGTTAGAACATTCAATTGCAAAATGTATATATTGATGTTTATTTCTTAGGTCAATACAAAGAGCTCACTGAGATAACGCTTGAGAAAGTATTTTGTTAGCTATAAATGTTAGCAAATGTAAACTATAAAGTGTGGTCTACAGAAGAATACAGCATCTAAATTTCAAAAACTAAATTATGGCTTCTGACTTTGTGACTTAAAGCTATATGACTTTACCTCTCTCACTTCCAACTTTCCAATCTTTAGAAGAAGATACGACTAATGCAGGAACAGAAAACCAAGTGCTGCATTGTTCTCACTTATAAGTAGTAGCTAAATGATGAGAACATATGGTCACATAGAGGGGAAAAACAGACACTGGGGTCTACCGGAGGGTGGAGGGTGGGAGGAGGGAGAGGACCAGGAAAAATAACTAATGGTTACCAGGCTTAATACCTAGGTAACAAAATAATCCGTACAACAAAACTCCATGACACACGTTTACCTACATAACAAACCTGCACATGTACCCCTGAACTTAAAATAAAAGTTACAAAAAAGATATGATTTCTTCATCAACTTCAGGACTTTTGCTAAGTCAATGCAGCAGTATTTCTAAAAGTACACTGTAAACTGAAACATTTCCTGGAAATACTTAATCATAATACTTCATGATAATGTTGAAGATAATGACATAATGACTGATGTTCATCATGTAGGGTAATTCTCTGATATAGAAAAAGATAATATTTCTTAATAAAACTGGTATTTTATGATATAAAGATATGTAAGTAAATAAAAGTCATTCAGAAGATTCTTACACACATTTGTCCTTTAGTAACACTTAATGGATGAAGTATGGAGATAAATTCACTCTTAAAATTATCCACAGTTCAGATATCTATGCTTTAATATCCACCAAATACTATATAGTTTTTCTGAATTACATTCTCAATTTAATAAAAAATTTCTATATTTTTATGACTTGCTGATTTGTATTTGTTCATTGGCTTTTTAAAAAATATTGCGATGGCCAAATATTTGTAAGCATTATTCAACATCAGTTGGTGGCCAACCATTTTTTTTTCCTGTGCACAAATTTCATATTTTTTGTAAAGCATTTAGCTGACTTGTCTTAAATATCTCACTATTAAAGAAGCTAAACGTTAGTTCTGTCAACAATCACTTTGTTCTCCATCTCAGAATTTTACTTTAGGAAAGAAGAAAAAATGTAGCTTGGCTAAATTTGTTCATGAACATTCCATTGGATAAATAAGATCTGTTAGCATATTAGAAAACAGGCAGACTCATTGGGATATGAATACATTTTGAATTGTATTATTTACTGTGGTAAAAAGCATGACTCTAAATAAGTGGCAGATTTGAAATACATTAGACGCAAGCAAGCATTTTTGTATATCCAGTAAAATATAATTTGGGAATTTGTTTCCTGAAATGTAATAAATTATATTTCATTGTGAAGTTATGATATATGTGCTGTTTATCTGACATTACATCCAACTTAATTTGACTCTGTAGAAATTCCCAAAATTATTTATTTGTTTATATTTGTAAACTTCATCTAAGCAGTAAACCAGCCCATATGGCATCCCAAAAGGACCTTGAAGTGACAATGAGACTATAAACAGAATAGATTAAATTTGCATTGTGCTTATTGCAGTTTTAGTCTTTGCCAAAATAGAGAATTAATTTCATGGAACATTCTTTTATCACACTTGCAGCTGAAAGATGAATATGAGTTTCTAGCACTTCTAGTACTAGAAGTGAAATATAAACCCAGTTGAAATAGGAAGTGGATCAAAAATTACAATTTGGTGGAGTCACAAATTACAGCTAAACAAGTTAACATTCACTCTCCAACTTAGTTATTTTATCTAAATGTATTTTTCTTTTAGTCTGATAATCAATGTATCTATTATCTACTTTTTATTTTACAGAGGTCTAATTTGAGTGAAAGCTAATCATGAATTTGATTTATAACCTACTTTCACATACATACATATATATATATGTATATTTTGAGACAGAGTCTCGCTCTGACGCCCAGGCTGGAGTGCAGTGGCCGAATCTCAGCTCACTGCAAGCTCCACCTCCCGGGTTTACGCCATTCTCCTGCCTCAGCCTCCCCACATACATTGTTATATATAATCATCTAAATATTCATATGAATAAGGTAGGACGTATGTTACTGCTCCTATTTTCTCAAGCACACACTGAAACTCAGATAGTTACTGATTTGTGCAAGGTGGCCAGCTAACAAGGCAGAGCCCAAATACTATTCCATATCATCTGATTTCAAATCTTTTCAAAGTTTTCATCTTTTCATTCTCACAGTTGCCTGTCAGTGGTCAATTATTTTCCATATAAGAATGAAGAAGGGAACGGCAAGCAAAATAATAATTAAAAAAGAATCCTACATTGGCTCTACCTACAAATTTATATTTCTCTTTTCTGTAAAATACAAGTTTCAAGAGAGGAATTTCCTCAATTGCTGCATTTATCTGTCTTCCATGTACTCTTCAAGATACTACACTCAGGTACCACTTTAATGATTTCCTAATTACCAAATGCTTTTTTTCACCCTATTTTATGTGACTTATTGGCAACGTTTCACGCCTTATTGCTCTCTTCCTCTTGAAATTTCTTTCTCTGGCCTCTGCTTCACCACTGTTTCTGACTGTTGGTGCCTCCCCTTTGATTCTCATAAATATTCACATTGCATGTTCTCTCAATTATTTCTTGCATTTGTATGTCAACAGCACTACCCTAGAAACTAGGAACTCAGTGGCTCAAAAAATAACTAAAATTCATGATCCCCCAATCGAATACAGAGTTGTCAACTAAGATACAGGTATGCAGCTGGGTTCTTACTTCCCAGCTCTGTGAGAAACACTGCCAATGTCACCTGAGCGCATACATAGTATCTTCTTGGCTTTTAACTAGATGTGGCTTCTCCAAGTACTTGTTCCTCTTAGAATGGCCTTTCCACATCTCTGACTCTCATCCAATTCCATGCTGTTGGCAAATGCCTTTTTGACTTTTAAGACTCAGTTTGGGGTCCCCTTTCCAATGCAAACTTTCATTGTCAGTAAAGCATTATTGGGACCATATATCTTGGTTTCTATTTCACTTTAGTAGTTCCTTGTCTTATTATATTATACTACAAGCTTTTCAAAGTCAACAATCACATATTAATTAGTGTTTCATTCCCATCATCTAGAATAGTACCTGGTACATAACAAAAACTAAATACTTGTTTGTTAGATCAATTAATGCTTTCCTATAGCTATTTCTGGCACCATAGTATGGACTCCCTAATGTAACCTGAGTAAAAGTGTTATATGATTAATTTTGCTGTCTCATAATGTCTCATTCCCCAAATTTGTTATTCCATGTAACATCATATGAGTACTTTTATCTATTAACAATATGGGGAATATTCTAGGAATTTGACATTTTTCAAATTACATTTTCAAAATAATGTTAAGATCTACCGATTAGTGTGAATATACACACAGTGTGTGGTGGAAAATGTAGTGTAATAGAGGAACGAAATGTCATAAGTGTATCATTTCTATTTACATAAGATAACTACAATTATAGGGAACTAGGGAGGTTTGGGGCTTTTTTCCATCAGTGCTTAGCACAACTCACATGTATCTTTATATGCCTTCACCTACTTGCTTCTCAGGACGTTTTTAAGAGCGATTTATGGAAGACAGCAAGTTACCATCAGGAAAGGAAGAAATTTAATCATCCCTAGTGGGTCAAGGAAGACCCACAAAGGAAACAATAGATAGTCTTGATCTCTTCAACTTTGGATACATTTCTCAGTGGGTCAATTCTTACAATGCTTTTCTTTATCACATACTGTATCTCTATTTTTTTATTATCTCCAAAGCATCATCATCAGCCATAATTTTTTAATAATTTGCAATGAAATTTTTAACCAATTGGTGTAATTAATAATTATGAAGAAAATCTACTCATTCTGTTTAGTACTAAAATGTATATTAATTTATGCAAAAATATGTAAGGACTGTGATTATAAAAGTCTATTTCATAGATGCTATTGATAACTGTCTTGTTAGTAACCCATTTTTTATGAGATGACAAAGAATCCTCAGAATAAAGTCTGATGTTTCCTTATGGCAGTGTGACTTTGATATACAACAGACACTGGGATTTATTTGAGCCTTGTGATGAGAAATGAGTTTAGATGGAACAGTTAATCTTATGTTTATCTCTTCACTACTCAGAGCTCTAGATTTTAGATGATTTATCTTGCAGCTAGTTCTAATTCCAGTTGGATGAGAATGCTCCAGGTGAATGGGAAAAACTTTACTGCACCTCAAAGTTCAGCAGTCTATTTGTTTCATCTTGTTGCTCATTTCCTAAGTGGTTTTGCTGGATGTTATTGCTTTGGAAGCATAAATCTGTTATATAACAAGAGCTTCATGTATCTTACGACATTTATCTTCACTTTGCAGCATTGCCCCTTTGAAAAGAAGGACTCTTCTCCATCTATTTTTAAATTATATTTCTGTCAAGATTCACTATTTGGTAGCTTTTCAGTTGGTAAGTATTTGGTTGTTCCCAACAATACTGTCAAACTTATATGAACTGTGCCTGAGGAAATCTGATACGAATCCTGTTTACATATATTCATACTATCTATTTTATTTTTCAGGTGAGCAATACATTCATATTTTAATCAGATAAAATAACTACTTGCCAAAATTGAAAAAATAACTTCAGTTTTCTATCAGTTCAATTGCATTAGATGAAAATAACAGATTAGTTTATTTAAACTGGCTAAAAAAGATGGCAAGTTGTATGTCCACGCAAATGTATGCCCTGAGGTAAGGCTTCAGACAAGTACAGTCTTGTAACTAAGTGATATTACCAAAAACCCTGGTTGTTTCTATCTCTTTCCTCATTTTCTCCATCAATTTTGCTTTATTCTAATGGTGGTTACCCTGAGTAGGCAAAGAGAATAGTCAGAAATCTCCAGGGCTACAAGTTTCCTGGTTCATCGTCAGTAAGAAAGGGATTGACAGTCTGTTCCCAAGATTTCCAGCAATCTATGAACAGTCCACCCTGAACAAAAAGACTTAGGTCTGTGTGCACAACTAAATCTACAGCTTAGGGGATTATAAAATGTATATTGGTATACTCTTGTGTTGCTGCATTCCTAAATCAATAACTCTAGCCCCCGCCAAAATGAAATCCAGTCCTTTGCAACAACATGAATGGAACTGGAGATCATTATATTAAGTGAAATAATCCAGGCACAGAAAGACAAATGTCACATGGTATCAATTATTTGGGGGATCTAAAAATCAAATGAATTGAACTCATGGACATAGAGACTAGAGGGATGGTTACAAGAGGCTGGGAAGGGTAGTGGGGATTTGGAAGGGAAGTGGGGATGGTTAATGGGTACAAAAAAATTAGAAAGGATGAATAAGAACTACTATTGATAACACAATAGGGTTACTATAATCGATAATAACTGAATTATATATTATTAAATAACTTAAAGAATATAATTAGATTCTTTGTAACTCAAAGGAAAAATGCTTGAAAGCATTCTTCAATAAGCACATTCTCCCTGATGTGCTTATTTTTCATTCATGCTTGTAACAAAATACCTTATGTATCTCATAAATATATACACCTACTATGTACCCACAAAAAATTTAAATAATATTTTTAAATTATTTATTTTCATAGGTTTTGGGAAAACAGGTGGTATTTGGTTACATGAATAAGTTATTTAGTGGTGATTTATGGGATTTTGGTACACCCATCCCCCGAGCAGTATACACTGAACCCAATTTGTAGTCTTTTATCCCTCCCCCACCTCCCACCCTTTTGCCTAAGTCCCCAAAATCCATTGTATCATTCTTATGCCTTTGCATCCTCATAGCTTAGCTCCCACTTATGAATGAAAACATATGATGTTGAGTTTTCCATTCCTAAAACTTCACTTAGAATAATAGTCTCCAGTTGCATCCAGGTTGTTGCAAACACCATTAATTAGTTCCTTTTAATTGCTGAGTAATATTCCATGGCATGTATGTGTATATGTATGTATATATATATTTTTTTCTTTGTTCGCTCATTGATTGCTGGGCATTTAGTTTGGTTCCATATTTTTGACACTGCAAATTGTGCCTCAACAAATATGCATGTGTGTGCATCTTTTTCATATAATGACTTATTTTTCTTTGAGTAAATACCCAGTAGTGGAATTGTTGGATTAAATGGCAGTTCTACTTTAGTTCTTTAAGGAATTTCCATACTGTTTTCCATAGTGTTTGTACTAGTTTACATTCCCACCAACAGTGTAGAAGTATTCCCTTTTCACCACATCCACAACAACATCTATTATTTTTTATTTTTTTTTATTATGGCCATTTCTGCAGGAGTAAGGTAGTATAGTATTGTGATTTTGATTCTCATTTCCCTGCTCATTAATGATGGTCATCATTTTTTCATATATTTGTTGGCCATTTGTATATCTTCTTTTAAGAATTGTCTATTCATATCCTTAGTCCACTTTTTGGTGGGATTGCTTGTTTTCTTCTTGCTAATTTGTTTGAGTTAGTTGTAGATTCTGGATATTAGTCCTTTGTCCCATGTGTAGATTGTGAAGATTTTCTCTCACTCTGCGGGTTCTCTGTTTACTATTCTGACTGTTCCTTTCGCTGCACAGAAGCTCATTAGTTTAATTAAGTCCCATCTATTTATCTTTGTTTTTGTTGCATTTGCTTTTGGGTTCTTGATCATGAAGTCTTTGCCTAAGCCAATGTCTAGAAGGATTCTTCCGATGTTATCTTTTAGAATTTGCATATTCTCAGGTTTTAGATTTAACTCTTTTATCCATCTTGGGTTGATTTTTGTATAAGGTAAAAGATGAAGATCCAGTTTCATTCTCCTGTATGTGGCTTGCCAATTATTCCCGGACCATTTGTTGAATAGGGTGTCCTTTCCTCACTTTATGTTTTTGTTTGCTTTGTTGAAGTTCAGCTGTAAGTATTTGGGGTTATTTCTGAATTCTGTCTTGTGTTTCATTGGTCTATGTGTCTATTTTTATACCAGTACCATACTGTTTTGGTGACTATGCCCTTGTAGTATAGTTTGAGGTCAGGTAGTGTGGTTCTTCCAGATTTGTTCTTTGTGCTTAGACTTGCTCTGGCTACTTGGGCTCTTTTTTTGGTTCCATATAAATGTTAGGATTGTCTTTCTAGTTTTGTGAAGAATGATGGTGGTATTTTGATGGGAACTGCATTCAATTTGTGGATTGGTTTTGGCAGTATAGTCATTTTCATGATACTGATTCTACTCATACATGAGCATGGGGTGTCTTTTCATTTGTTTGTGTCATCTATGATTTCTTTCAGCAATGTTTTGTACTTTTTGTTGTAGAGTTCTTTCATCTCCTTGATTAGGTATATGCCTAAGTATTTTATATTTTTATGCAGCTATTGTAAAAAGGAGTTGAGTTCTTGATTTGATTATCAGCTTGGTTGCTGTAGGTATATAGCAGAGCTACTAATTTTTGTACACTAATTTTGTATCCCAAAACTTTGCTGAATTCATTTACTAGTTCCAGGAGCTTTTTGGAGGCATCTTCAGGATTTTCTAGGTATATGATCATATCATCAGCAAAGAGCGACAGTTTGACCTTCTCTCTTTACCAATTTGGATACCCTTTGTTTCTTTTTCTTGCCTGATTGCTCTGGCTAGGACTTCCAGTGCTATGCTGAATAGAAGTGGTGAGAGTGGGCATCCTTGTCTTTTTCCAGTTCTCAGAGGGAATGCTTTCAACTTTTCTCCACTCAGTGTTATGTTGACTGTAGGTTTGTCATAGATGGCTTGTATTACATTGAGGTATATCCCTTGTATGCCGATTTTGCTGAGGGTTTAAATCATAAAGTGATGCTGGATTTTGTCAAATGTTCTTTTTTGCATCTATTCAAATGATAATGTGATTTTTCTTTTTAATTATGTTTATGTGGTGTATCACATTTTTTGACTTACATATGTTAACCATTCCTGCATCCCTGGTATGAAACCCATTTGATCATGGTGGATTTTTTTTGATATGCTGTTTGATTCAGTTAGCTAGTATTTAGTTAAGGATTTTTTCATCTATGTTCATCAGGGATATTGGTCTGTAGTTTTCTTTTTGATGATGTCCTTTCTTGTTTGGGTGTTAGGATGATGCTGTTTTCATAGAATGATTTAGGGAGGATTCCTTCTTACATTATATTGTGAAATAGTGTCAATAGGATTGGTACCAGTTCTTCTTTGAATGTCTGACAGAATTCAGTTGTGAATGCATCTGGTCCTGATTTTTTTTTGTTGGTAATTTATTGCCATTTCAATCTTGCTGCCTGTCATTGGTCTGTTCAAGGTTTCTAATTCTTACTGATTTAAGCTAGGAGGGTTGTACATTGCTAAAAGAATCTCTAAATTTTGAAACGAATCTTGGGAAGACATCAAAACAGATCCTCTTTAAAGCATGAATCTCACAGAACCTATAAAACAAAAAATACAATAAAAAAGAAGCAAGGTATTCAAGCAAAAAATAGCATAATGAATGGAATAAAACCTCATATCTCAAGACTAACATTGAATGTAAATTACCTAAATGCTCCACTTAAAAATATAGAACTGCAGAATGAATAAGAATTTGCTGACCAAGGATCTGCCACCTTCAAGAGACTCACCTAATGCATAAGAACTCACATAAACTTAAAGTAAAGGGTAGAAAAAGATTTTCCATGCAAATGGACACGAAAAGCAAGCAGGAATAGCTATTTTTATATGAGACAAAACCATATTTAAATCAATAGCAGTTTAAAAAGACAAAAGGGATATTATATAATGATAAAAGGCCTTGTCCAACAGGAAAATTTCGTAATTCTAAAAATATATGCACCTAACAATGTAGCTCCCAAATTTATAAAACAATTACTACTAGATCTAAGAAATGACATAGATGGCAACACAGTAATACTCGGGGAGCTCAATACTCCACTGACAGCACTAGACTGGTCATCTAGACAGAAAGTCAATAATGAAAAAACAGATTTAAACTGTATCTTCGAACAAATGGACTTAACAGATTCTTACAGAACATTCTACCCAACAACTGTAGAATATACATTCTATTCATCAGCGCATGGAACTTTCCCCAAGATAGACCATATGACAGGACACAAAACAAGTGTCAATACATTTAAGAAAATTGAAATTATTTCAAAATGCTCAAATGATAATGGAATAAAATTGGAAATCAACTACAAAAGGAACTTTCAAAACAATGCAAATACTTGGAAATTAAATTAACTGCTCCTGAATGATTATTAGGTCAACAATGAAATCAAGATGAAAATTTAAAAATTCTTTGAAGTGAGCCCTAATAGTGACACAACCTATCGAAACCTCTGGGATACAGCAAAGGTGGTGCTAAGCAGAAAGTTCCTAGCCTTAAATGCCTACATCAAAAAGTCAGAAAGAACACAAATAGACAATCTAAGGTATAGGAACTAAAGAAACAAGAACACACCAAACCCCAAACCAGTAAGAGAAAAGAAATAATCAAGATCAGAGCAAAACTAAATGAAATTGAAACACAAAAATATGAAAGATAAATGAAACAAAAAGCTGGTTCTTTGAAAAGATAAAGAAAATTGATAGACGATTAGCAAGATTAACCAAGAAAAGAAGAGTGAAGATGCAAATAAGCTCAACGAGAAATAAAATAGGAGATATTACAACTGACACCACAGAAATACAAAAGGTAATTCAAGGCTATTATGAACACCTTTACATGCATTTAAAAAAATGGAAACATGAAATAGATTGACTATTTTACCAATCAGTTTTCACCACTGTAAACAAGACGTGTCATCAGTCCTATAAAAGTGTCATGACTGATAACAGTGATAGAATTATTATCTTTAAAATAATCAAATCAGAATATTACAAAATATATGCATAGTGACGAAACCACATAATTATGACAGCTTTCATTCTTAAGTATGATTTTATTTGAAAATAGAAATGATTTGCTATTTTTCATGAGTTTATAAATGAGTTACGTCCAAATACAGCCTGTAGATCCTAAAATAGTATTCTTTCATATTCATCTTTTTATCCACCAGAGGACATAATTGCTATGTGACAAGGAAGGATTTCACTTAAGAAAGCAGAGAATGAATGGGAGAAAATTTTTGCAATCTACTCATCTGACAAAGGGCTAATATCCAGAACCTACAAAGAACTCAAACAAATTTACAAGAAAAAAACAAACAACCCCATCAAAAAGTGGGCAAAGGATATGAACAGACAGTTCTCAAAAGAAGACATTCATACAGCCAACAGACACATGAAAAAATGCTCATCATCACTGGCCATCAGAGAAATGCAAATCAAAACCACAATGAGATACCATCTCACACCAGTTAGAATGGCGATCATTAAAAAGTCAGGAAACAACAGGTGCTGGAGAGGATGTGGAGAAATAGGAACACTTTTACACTGTTGGTGGGATTGTAAACTAGTTCAACCATTATGGAAAACAGTATGGCGATTCCTCAAGGATCTAGAACTAGATGTACCATATGACCCAGCCATCCCATTACTGGGTATATACCCAAAGGATTATAAATCATGCTGCTATAAAGACACATGCACACGTATGTTTATTGCAGCACTATTCACAATAGCAAAGACTTGGAATCAACCCAAATGTCCATCAGTGACAGATTGGATTAAGAAAATGTGGCACATATACACCATGGAATACTATGCAGCCATCAAAAAGGATGAGTTTGTGTCCTTTGTAGGGACATGGATGCAGCTGGAAACCATCATTCTTAGCAAACTATCACAAGAACAGAAAACCAAACACCGCATGTTCTCACTCATAGGTGGGAACTGAACAATGAGATCACTTGGACTCAGGAAGGGGAACATCACACACAGGGGCCTATCGTGGGGAGGGGGGAGGGGGGAGGGATTGCATTGGGAGTTATACCTGATGTAAATGACGAGTTGATGGGTGCAGCACACCAACATGGCACAAGTATACATATGTAACAAAACTGCACGTTATGCACATGTACCCTACAACTTAAAGTATAATAATAATAAAAAAAAAAAAAGAATCAACATTTTTATTACCAGGCCGTGCTAACCAGGACAAAGTTGTTCTATTTTAATGTGCATTTCTGATAAAAATATATTCAATACATGTTTTAATTCTCCTTTCCCAAGGAAAAAAAAAAAAAAAAAAAAGAAAGCAGAGAATGGTTTATACAAATCCTCCTTTCTTCATAACTGTGGATATATTTAAGTTGCAAAGCTCACAGAAATACTTGAAATGTAGTTACTTGTTAATTTTTAGGAG
Organism: Macaca mulatta; assembly: GCF_049350105.2. Classification (NCBI taxonomy): domain Eukaryota; kingdom Metazoa; phylum Chordata; class Mammalia; order Primates; family Cercopithecidae; genus Macaca; species Macaca mulatta. The sequence goes on from NC_133409.1 coordinate 133,736,011, forward strand.
TTACAAATTTCTTAATGATTACGAGGGACAGACATCAATATGGAGAAAATTTAGTTCACCTTCTATTTTGAGGAGCATTGCAACTTAATGATGTCTTTGTGCCTAAAATATTATTACAAATCTTAATGAAATATACATGAAAAACAAAGAAACTATTGGGGTAGCCATGTACTCTGCTTTTTCAGTAATGATAACCTATGATAGCCAGTATCTCTAAACTTCCAATCTAATGCACATCTGCATAACAACTTCTGGTTCTCCAATTTATGAGAGTATTAATGGAAAAAGAAAGTTCTAAATGTCTTGTGTTGTCTCCTGGATTCTATTGAGGATAAATAACGAGGAACTTCTGATGAACAATTTTACCAATATCTTGGTAAAGTTAAAACTAGTAGAGTACCCATCACATTTAATAAACATTAGTTAAATTCACGTACACATGTGTGGTTGATACGGCCTTTGTTTAATAATATTTTAAGTCTAAGTATACATATTATAATTATGAAATTAAAATGGGTATAGTTATATGTAAAATACCAAGAGTATAAAGAATAATTTCTGCCTGCACCGCCCTGCCCCCGTGCCAAGATGGAGGCTCCCTCCATCGCCCAGGCTGGTGCGCAGTGGCGCCATCTCGGCTCACGGCAAGCTCCGCCTCCAGGGTTCACACCGTTCTCTGGCCTCAGCCTCCCGAGTAGCTGGGACTACAGGCACCTGCCACCACGCCCAGCTAATTTTTTGTATTTTTAGTAGAGACAGGGTTTCACCGTGTTAGCCAGGATGGTCTCAATCTCCCGACCTCATGATCGGCCTGTCAGGGCCTCCCAAAGTGCTGGGATTACAAGGGTGAGCCATCGCGGCCGGCCATGGAATAATTTTTAAGTGCTTTTAATTCTATCACCCAAAGGTACATCTGTTAAATATTATATTCTTCTTCTCTTCCTCATCTCTTCTCTATTTACCTAGCTGAATGAATACAGTAATAGACAGACATATATGAGTCTATGAAATCTGATAATGTGAAGTGAGGATTTGTCTTATAGAAAATGATACTAGAGTTTTCTATATTCAATAATTTTCTAGCTTGAGAACTTCACCATTTGCCTGGCACATAATATCTAAAAGACTTCCAAAAACTTTATTCTGGAAGCTTTTTGTACTTTCCTATTACAGCCCATGGGAACTAGACAAATGACTGTTTTCTTTCACTTCTTTAAATATTCTCCCCATTTAGGTTATTGACCATGAACTATAGTTAAAGCTGTGGTTTGTTTAATAAATATTTGAGTACCTACCCTCTATTAAGTACTGTTCAAGACTTGGACATACAGTGATGAATAAAATGCACATTGTCTATACCGTTGCAGTCAACATTAGAGTCACATTAAACAATTTGGTAGAATTGAATGGCATAGGAAGAAATTTATACAATTAATGGTAAAATCAAACTTGCGTGAAGTTCGTAAATCTTCCCTGATTTAGTTACCTCAAGCGTGACACTAATGAGGCAAAAAATGGCTGTATGTATACTTAGTATATGGGTGGGTGGGAAGGAGGCTAGTAGCATGTGATTTACATAAGGTAGTGGTATATGCAAAGGCATTAAGACTGGAAATAACACAAAAGAAAAAAAAATGAGTCATTCTAGGTGGAATGTACCTTACAAAGAATTGGGTAAGATACAAACATGGTCTATCTCATTGGACGATGCACATCATGGGCAACGTTAATAATCTGAGGCTTTAATAAAACAGAGGATAATTGGAGAGTTTTAGACAGAAGAGTAAAATAATCACTATCATTTTCTGTAAGTCCCTAATTGTCATGTAAATGATATTCTTGGCTAGGTGCGGTGGCTCACGCCTTTAATCTCAGCACTTTGGGAGGCTGAGGCAGGCAGATCACGAGATCAGGAGATCAAGACCATCCTGGCTAACAGGATGAAACCTCGTCTCTACTAAAAATACAAAAAATTTACGCCTGTAATCCCAGCACTTTGGGAGGCCGAGGCGGGCGGATCACGAGGTCAAGAGATGGAGACTATCCTGCCAACATGGTGAAATCCCGTCTCTTACTAAAAATACAAAAATTAGCCGGGCATGGCGGCGTGTGCCTGTACTCCCAGCTGCTCCGGAGACAGAGGCCGGAGAACTGCTGTAACCCAGGAGGCGGAGCTTTCAGTGAGCCAAGATCATGCCACTGCACTCCAGTCTGGTGTCAGAAGGAGACTCCTCTCAAAGAAAAAGAAAAAAGAAAATTAGCCAGGCATGGTGGCACGTGCCTGTAGTCCCAGGTACTCGGGAGGCTGAGGCAGGAGAATTGCTTGAACCTGGAAGGCGGAGGTTTCAGTGAGCCGAGATCACGCCACTGCACTCCAGGCTGGGTGACAGAGCGAGACTCATCTCAAAAAAAATAAAAATAAAAAATTCTCGAAAGAGAAAGAATGATATATAACTTCATCTAGGCTAGGAGATGGTGCAATAACCGAGGTAAGTAATAATAGGAATTAGGATTTCAAAAGAAATTCAAATAAATTAATGAACTCACATAATATTTACATAAAGAAGTTGATATCTGGGTGATTAATTGAATCTAGAGGCTAAGAGTGAGCAAAGCATCAAATACAAATTTCATGTACTCTAGAAGCAAGGTATTTGTTGAGCTATTTGCTGAGATAGTAAACACTGGAGAAGAAATAAATTGGGGGATGGTGGGGAATTGTCATCTAATTCTTAGAGAATTTGGCCAGAAACAGATGTTAAATAGAAAGAGTAAATGTGCCTTTGTGAGTCAAGAGAAAACTCTGCAATATAGATTTATATTTGGTAATTTTCCATATATGGTTAGCAACTGAATACATGAGAATAAATAAAATTTCCTCTCAGAGTTAGAAAGTAGGCCTCAAGTAGAACATCAAATGATTCTAACATTTAATTACTAAACTCAGATAAATAATATGTTAAAGAAGAAAATTTGAAGGGTAACAGAGAACTTGGTGTTACTTACGAAAAGGAAAAATAATGTTTAAGAAAGAAATAACATTGGAATGTAGAAGACTATCTGTTATCTGTATGTCAATGACTTTCTAAGAAGAAACAATCACAAAACCAAAGACAGTTTGATTTGATATTTAAAAATAAAGCTATCTCAATCAGAGCACAGTCTAAACAAATATAAAGTCAAAGACGTTACACATGAGAAAATGAAAGCAAACTCATATTCTCAATATGTAATTGAAAAGAAAATACAAGTTTCGACTTTGAAACGATGACCTAGTTCTTCTGGTTTTCAGAACCTATACCTAAAGCAATACTATGAAGTTCAGATAAGCAAATAAAGGCTCCTCACTTTCTGTGGGGGCAGAGACGAGACAGGGTTGTTATTTTGGAATTGACCTGCACAACTAGACCTTTTCTGAACATGAGGTGTAAATGCATGCAAGTTGCCCATGAACCATATATTAGCAAACAAGGGGAAAGTCAGTGTGAGATCATCTATGGTTTCCTAGAAAAGTGAAGGGACGTCAACAACAAGAAGCGCAACTGAAATTCAGGACTCGGGAAGGTTCCCAAGTGACTACCAGTGTATTCACTTAAGAGAACTACAAGAGACAGGAGCTTAGTCTTAAGGTATCTAACAGACTACAGCAAGCATAGCGCTTGTGTTCATTGATACCATTTCAAATGGGGAACACTTGTTTTTTCCCTCTCCTCTGTCCTCAAGTCCAGCTGCCAGAGGCTTAAGACCAGATAGTTACTTGGAAGGAGAATGAAAAGACACCCCTCCCCGTGTGCTCAATGTGAGATTACAAGAAGTGGACTTGAAAGAATAGAGAATAATTAGTGGCAAATCAAGTTCAGAATCTTGTTTACTATAGTAGAGAATGTATTTAAATGTTGAATAGGGGCTGGGCTTGCAAATTGATAAGACTGCCTGTTAGTTCAGATTGAGAAAACTGTCATCACTCTGATGATATTTTACCCAGTGACTACAGAAAAATGTTTCCTACTGAATAAAATGTAAGAGTATGACAGAAAAAAAATGACATTTTGTTGATGACAAAATTTGTATGTATTCAACATAGCTCATAAATACCTTATATAGAAGCTATAAGGAAAGGAACTAAAGTGTTGAATAATTTATCTTTCAATATGGTATTATTGGTGATTTTATTTTTACTTTATACTTTATTTTCCAAATTATATCTAGGGAGTGTTTTCTTTATATTTTATAACTTAAAATAGAAATTTTAAAAAGTCTACTTAATGTTATTTCTGTAAATCATGATGGGGGATCATCATATTTATAATGAGATTATTTTTATAAATCTTTAAAAGACATTAGTACTTCTATTAGAATGTGGAAGAATTAAGGAGAATAAAGAGAAATTCGTAATGAATCACTTGCTATTTTTAAAGTTTCGATAAATAAGAAATAAAGAAAACTAAACATATGGCTCATTTTTTTTAGAATTAATCTTCAGGTAGATAGATTTTAGTTCACCATACAAGTATATAATGTTTAATATTTTATGTTATATACATATAATTATATAATGTTTAGTGCTTAATATTTTATGTTATATTCCAAGTATGTTATTTCCAATTTAAAATATGAGACATCAAAAATTGATGAAGTTTTGAAAAGTAATGAAGATATCTAATGCTAATTATTTTGTTCTATACACTTTCTCCACCACTGATAATCTTTTCTCCAAAGATCTAATCACCACAAGATGTTTAAACTCCATTTATTTTCCAGGGTAATTTTTCAATTAGGGAAAGAAATACAGCTGCTCCAGTTGGACTATCAACTGATGAGTGTCATTGACATCTACAGAAAGTGTTGTCTCTTTCATTCTCTTGCTGATGAATTATGTTAGTTCCCCAAAACAAGCAAAAATAATAATTTCCGATTATTTACAGAACCAATGCATCTTGAAATTATGGTATCTTAAGTCTTATCTCATGAGCTCATTTATTTCTTTTTGGTCACATATTCTCACTCTAATTTTATTGATGTCAAAACACATTTCTTTTCTTTGCATAGTGTTTGACTGAAATAACTTTTTTCTGTAGCTGAGTAACATTTTGCACAAGAAGCAGCTTACTTCTTATGATACTAAATAAATGAATTAATGAACAAATTAAATGTCCAACTGCTTAATTAACTCTATGTTTTGGTCATTGTATTAAAGTAAACAGGCATTAGAGACCGCCATTATAATAATGAATGCTTTGGTACTGTGGTTATTTAGTAAGATACACTTTTAAACAACAATATAACATTTGTAAATATATATACACCCAACACTGAAGCACACAAATATATAAAGTAAATGTTGTTAGATCTAAAGAGAGAAATAGACGGAAATACAATCATAATAAAGTTCTTCAAAACTCAACTTTCAACACTGAGCAGATCATCTAAACAGAGAATAAATAGAAACCTCAGACTTAAACTATATCATAGACCAAATGAACTTAACAGATAGTTACAAAACCTTCCATCCAGCCACTGCAGAATACACATTCATCTCAACTACACATGCAACATTCTTTAGGATCAATCGTATGTCAAGCCTCAAAACAAGTTTTAACAAATGTAAGAAAATAAAGATCATATCAAATATCTTTGTAATCCATAATGGCATGAACATAGAAATCAAAAAGAAAAAATTTTAGAGACATTACAAATACATGGAAATTAAATAACCAATGAGTCAATGAAAAAAAATAAAACAAAAATTTAAAAATTCCTTGAGACAAATGAGAATGGAAACACATCATACCAAGACGTATGGGACAAAGCAAAAGATGTTCTAAAATGAAATTTTATAGTACTAAATGCCTATGTCCAAAAAGAAAACAATATTTCTAATAAACAACCTAACCACGCACCTCAAGGAACTAGAAAACCAAGAACAAATTAAACTCAAAATTGACAGATGGAAGGAAATAATAAAGCTCAGAGCAGAGATAAATAATATAGACTTAAAGAAATTCAAAGATCAACATAAAGGAGAGTTGTCTTTTTGATAATAAAATGGACATACCTTTAGCCAGACTAGGAAAACAAATACAAATAAATGAAATTAGAAATGAAAAAGGAGGCATTACAACTGATATTACAAATATATAAAGGTTAGTAAAAGACTGTTATTCACATCTATAAACCAACATATTTAAGGGCATAGAATACATAGATGAATCATTGGACATGTACAACCTACGAAGATTAAATTATGATGAAAACAAACAAACAAACAAACAAGCAAACATACAAACAAAAATCCTGGAGCAGGCCAATAGCAAGTGAGGAAATTGGATCAGTAAGAAACAGTCTTTCATCTAAAATAGCCCAGGACTTGATGATCTCCCTACCGAATTTTACCTAACATTTAAAGAACTAATACCATTTCTTCTAAAATTATTTCAGAAAATTGAAGAAAAGGAATTCATCCAAACTCATTTTATGAGGTCAGCATTATCCTGATTCCAAAACCAGACAAACACACTACAGGCCAATATTAATGATAAACATAAATGTAAAAATTATCAGTAAGATACTAGCAAATAGAATTCAACAGCAAATTAAAAAGATCATTCACTATAAGCAAGTGGAATTCAATCCTAGGGATGAAAAATTAAACGTATAAAAATCAATAAATGTCATACACAACATTAATAAAAAGAAAGATGAAAACCAAACCATGTGATCAATCGATGCAGAAAAAGTGTTTGACAAAATTTAATATCCCTTTGTGATAAAAACTGTCAGCAAATTTAGGTATAGAAAGAACATACCTCAACACAAAGATCCATATTGACAAACCTACAGCTAACATTATAGTGAATGGGAAAAAGATAAAAGCATTTTTCCTTTATCTGGAACAGGGCAAACATGCCAACTTCGATCACTTTTATTCAACATAATACTAAAGGTCCTAGCCAGAGCAATTTGGCAAGAAAGAGACAAATCAAATAGGAAAGAAGAAAGTCAAATTGTTCCTGTTGGCAGATGGCATAATTTGATATATGGAAAACTCTAAAAATTCCACCAAAGTACTGTTAAAACTACTAAAACATCTATGTAAAGTCACAGGATACAAAATCAACATAAAAAATTAGTAGTATTTCTGTATATCAATAACAAACTACTTGAAAAAGAAATCAAGAAAATAATTCCATTTACAATATTACAAAAAATAAAATACCTAGAAATAAATGTATTCAAAGAGATGAAAACTATATAACATTGATGAAAGAATTTGAAGAAGACACAAATAAATGTAAATATATTCCATGTCCATGGGTTGCAAAAATTTATATTTTTATATTTTCCCTACTATCTGATATGATTTGGATATTTATTCCCTCCAAATCTCATGTTGAAATGCAATCCCTAATGTTGGAAGTGAGGCCTAGTCAGAGGTGTTTGATCATAGGAGTAGATGCCTCAAGAATGACTTAGCATCATCCCTTTTGTGATGAGTGAGTTCTTGCTTTTAGTTTGTATGAAAGCTTGTTGTTTAAAAGAGCCTAGCATTTATTTTGTTTCCTTTATCACTGTATGACATGCCAGCTACCCTTTGCTTTCTACCGTGATTCGAAGCTCCCTGAGGCCCTCATCAGAAGCCAAACAGATACTGGTGCCATACTTATAGAGCCTGCAGAACTGTGAGCCAAATCAATCTCCTTTCTTTATAAATCATCCAGTCTCAGCCCAAAGTGATCTACAGATATAACTGCAATCCTTATCAAAATACAAATTACATTCTTCACAGAAATAGAAGCAAAAACCCTAAAATTCATATGGAACTACAAAAGACCTTAACAAGCCAAAGTACTATTGAGCAAAAAGAGCAAAGCTGGAGACATTACACTATTTGACTTCAAAATATATTACAAAACTAAAGTAACAAAAGCAGAATGGTCCTAGCATAAAAACAGACACATAGACAAATGGAACAGAATAGAGAACCCAAAAAGAAATTCACATATTTATACTAAACTGATTTCTGTCAATATTGTCAAGAACTCATACTGGGGAAAAGGCAGTTTTTGAAATAAATGGTGCTAAAAAAATTGGATATACAACTGCAGAAGAATGAGACTAGACCCCTACCTCTCACTATATACAAAAATCAACTCAAAATGTATTAAGAACCCAAACCATAAAACTACTAAAAGAAAACACAGGAGATATGCTTTAAAACTTTGAGCTAGGCAGGCAATTGAAAAAAAAAGACCTCAAAAGCATGGCAACTAAAGCAAAAATAGGCAAATGGGATTAGGTCAAAGTAAAAAGGTTTTGCACCTCAAAGAAATAATTAACAGAGTGAAGAGACAGCCTACCAAATGGGAGAAAATATTTGCAAACTATACAATTTACAAGGGGTTAATATCCAGAATATATAAGAAACATAAGTAACTCAGCAGCAACAACAACAAAAGTAACCCAATTAAAAAGTAAGGAGAAGATATTGTAGACATTTCTCAAAAGAAGATATACAAAAAGCCAATGTGTACATTATAAAATTCTCAACAACACTTATCATTAGGGCAATGCAAATAAAAGCCACAATGAGATACCACCTCACTCCAGTTAGAATGGCAACTATAAAAAAAGACAACAGAAAACAAAGTTTGGTGAGGATACAGATAACATAGAACACTTAAACATTTTCAGTGAGATTGTAAATGGAAAACAGTATCGTGGTACCTGAGAAAATTAAAAATAGAACTATCACACAATCCAGGAATCCCACTATTGAGTATATATCCAAAGGAAATGAAATCAGTATGTTGAAGAGGTATTTGCACTACATTATAAATCAAAACATTATTTACAATAGCTGAGATATAGAATCAACTCAAGTGTCCAAAACTGGATGAATGGATAAAGAAAATTCAGTATGCATATGCAATGGAATACTATTCAGTCATAAAAATGATTGATATATTTTTATTTGCTACAACATAGATGGACTTGGAGGACATCATGTTAAGTGAAATAAGCCAGACACAAAAAGGCAAATACTACATGATGTCACTTACATGTGGAATATTAAAAATAAGAAAAAGAAAAATAAAGAGAGTTGATATAATAAAAGCAAAAAGTAAAACTATGGTGTATTGGTCTGTTTGTGTTGCCATAAGGGGTTGTCTGAGACTGGGTAATTTACAAAGAAAATAGGTTGATTTTGCTCACAGTTCTGCAGGTTGTTCAAGCATGGAACCAGCATCTACTCAGTTCCTAATGAGGTTTTTTTTTTTTTTTTTTTTTTTTTGTTGTTGTTGTTTTTTTTTTTGTTTTTTTTTGAGACGGAGTCTACCTCTGTTGCCCAGACTGGAGTGCAGTGGCGCGATCTCGGCTCACTGCAAGCTCCGCCTCCCGGGTTCACGCCATTCTCCTGCCTCAGCCTCCGGAGTAGCTGGGACTACAGGCGCCCGCCACCACGCCCGGCTAATTTCTTTTTGTATTTTTTAGTAGAGACGGGGTTTCACCGTGTTAGCCAGGATGGTCTCGATCTCCTGACCTCGTGATCCGCCCGCCTCGGCCTCCCAAAGTGCTGGGATTACAGGCTTGAGCCACCGCGCCCGGCCCCTAATGAGGCTTAATGAAGATTTTACTCATGGCAGAATGTGAAGGAGGAGCAATTGTGTCACCTGGCAAGGGAAGGAGCAAGAAAGAAAGGAGGAGGTGTTAGGCTTCCTTAAACAACCAGCTCTTGCATGAACGAACATGGCAAGAACTCACCCATTACCATGGGGAGGGCACCCTGAGGCATCCACTCCCATGACTTAAACACCTCCACTAGGCCCAGTCTCCGACTTGAGGGATCACATTTCAACATGAGATTTGGAGGGAACAAATATCCAAACTATATCATTCTGCCCCCTTGCCTCCCAAATCTCATGTTCTTCCTACATTGCAAAATACAGCCATCCCTTCTCAACAGTCCTCAAGAGTCTCTACTTCTTCCAGCATCAACTCAAAAAGTCCAAAGTCTCATTTGAGACTCCAAGGCAAGTTCTTTCAGCCTATGAACCTGTAAAATCAAAACAAAGATATTTATTTCCATGGGACAAAGATATTTATTACCAAAGGTATGATATACGCTTTGGGTAACATTCCCATTCCAAAAGGGAGAAATCAGCCAAAAGAACGGAGTAACAGGCCCCATGCAATTCTGAAACCCAGAGGGCAGACATTAAATCTTAAAGCTCTAAAATTATCTCCCTTGACTCTATGTCCTGTATACTGGACCCACTGGTGTAGTGGGTGGGCTCCCAAGACCTTGAGCAGCTCCACTCCTGTGTCTTTGCATGGTGCAGCCACTGTGGTTGCTTTCACAAGTTGGAATCTGATTCCTATGGCTTTTTTTACACTAAGGCTGGAAACTATTTATGACTGTATCATCATGGGGTCTAGAGGGTGACGGCCCTGTTCCCATAGCTCCACTGGCAAGTACCACAGTGGGGACTCTGTGTGGGGGCTCCAACTCTGTATTTGTCCTTGGCACTGCCCTAGTAGAGACTCTGTGAGTGCTTTGCCCCTGTGGCAGGCTACTGCCTGGGCACGTAGGCTTTCCAGTACATCTTCTGAAACATAAAAGGAAGCTTCCAAGCCCTTTTCACTTTTGTATTTTGCACACCAGCATGCTTAACACCCTGTGAAAACCACCAAGGCTCACAACATGTGCTCTCTGAAGTGGTGGCCTGAGCTCTATCTAGGGTACTTTGAACCAAGGCTTGAACTAGAGTTTTTGAGATGTAGGGTGCAGCACTTCACAGGAGAATCAGGGTAGTGAGACCCTGGGCTTGACCCCAGAAACCATTACATTTTCATGGGCTTCTGAGCCTGTAATGGGAGAGGCTGTCCTGAAGACTTTAGAAATGCCTTTGAGGCCTTTTTCCCTTTGTCTTAACTATTAGCACCTGGCTCCCTTTTAGCCCTGCAGATGTCTCTAGCAAGTGGTTGCTCTGTAGCCAGCTTGCATTTCTCTCCTGAAAATGTTTTTTCCTTCTCTAACACATGGCTAGGTTGAAAATTTTCCAAATTTTTATGCTCTTCTAACTTTTAGTTATAAGTTCCAAACTTAAGCCATTGCTTTGCTCCCACATCTGATCATGGGCTGTTAAAAATCAGGCTACATGTTGAATGCTTTGCTGTTTAGAAATTTCTTCCACCAGACACCCCAGGTCATAATTTTATGTTCAATCTTCCATAAATTGCTAAGGCATGGATACATTGCAGCCAAGTTATTTGCTAGCGCATAACAAGGATGACCTTTGCTCTGGTTCCCAACAAATTCCTCATTTCCATCTGAGACCTCATCAGTCTGGACTTCACTTTCTATATTTCTATTAGCAATTTTGTCACAACCACTTAGCCAGACTGTAATAAGTTCCAAACTTTTCCTTGTCTTTTTATCGTCTTCTGAGCCCATCAAATTCTTTCAGCTGCTACCTGTTATCCAGGTCCAAAGACACTTCCATGTTTTCAGGTATTTCCATAGCAATGCCCCACTCATTAGTATCATTTTGTTTTGCATTGCTATCAAGGAATATTTGAGACTAGGTAATTTATAAAGAAAATAGGTTTATTGGGGTTCATGGATATGCAGATTATATAATCATGATGCCAGCAAGTGCTTGGCTTCTGGTGAGGCATTGGGAAGCTTTTACTCATGGCAGAAGGTGAAGGGGGAACAGATGTGTCACATGGCAAGACAGGGAGCAAGAGAAAGAGGAGAAGTTTCCAGACTCCTTTAGACAACGGGTTCTCATATGAACTAACAAAACAAGATCTCACTCATTATCATGGGGAAGGCACTAAGCCATTCATGAGGCATCTGCCCCCATGACCCAAACACTTCCATACTAAGGCCAACATCCAACATTGGAGATCACCTGTCAACATGAGATTTGGAGGAGACAAATATCCAAACCATATCAATTGGTTTACAAGACACTGGTGAGGGGAGAGAGAAGGGAGGGATAGGGAGAGGGAGGTACAAAGTTATGATTAGATGGGAGGAGTAAGTTCTGGTGTTCTATTGCACAGTAGGGTGACAATGGTTAACAATAAGGTATCGTGTATTACAACATAGTCAGAAGAGGTGATTTTGAATATTCTCACCACAAAGAAATGATAAATACATAAGATGATGGATACACTAAATACCCTAATTTTATTATTATATGTAACATAAATGCATCAAACATCAAATTATACCCATAAATATGTACAACTACAATGTGTCAATAGAAAAGAATGACAATAATAATATATGCCTATAAAAATGAGAATAAATAAACATCAATTTAAAAAGGAAACAATTAAAAATTGCTCAGTCAAACTAGACATGGTTTAGAAGGGTAGAGAAAGCCAATTCTGAAGAAAGTCAGGATAAAGGAGAACACCACAAGCTGTAATTGAGAATAATTTTAAATTGGAACTTGAAGTGATTTAGTTTGGGTTTAGAGATGATGAAATAAGGATGTTTAATGGAGAAATTGTGGGACTAAAAATGGCCATGCCAAAGTGTGCAATGACGACTGCAGCCAGTAGTTTGATCACCTGAGATGTTGGTTACTAAGCTGAAAACATGGGATGGGATAAAAACAGGAAATTCCTCAAATATTAACCTGAAGAGTCTGGACATCTTTTTTGTAAGAAATGGGGAAGTATTTCAAGTGTTTTAAAAAATAAATGAACTGAAAGTATATAAAGAAAGCAAATTTTAGGATTGCTTTGTGCTATGTAAAGACATATAACACACAAGACTTAACAACTTTAAGCAAAGGAAGTGCCATTGAGGCCACTATAATTGGCTTCCACATCTCATCTGCAAACATTGCTGTGATCCCTGATGAATGAAAAAATGCTGTGCCCATGCCTATGGAAAATTGGTGTGTATCCTGGACTAGTAAATCATGGAATTGGGAAGGAAGAAATGTCCTAGTGTGATTAAGGAACACAGATAAAACAGTGATTCTCAACCTATTTTTAGTATTTGGGATACATTTTAGTATAAGAAAAAAATGAAATTGTACTTGGAGTAATTATATTATTTAAAATGTCTCTAGAGCATTAGCAATCCTATAAAGCCATGAAGACTCATCATATTATTCAGTTGGCCATTCCTGAGGCCTGTGACATTGCACTGTCTTTGTTTTCTCCCATCTCATTAGGAGGCAAATTTCTCAAACATCTCTTCCCTGCTAACTTGATGTTAAGTTACATCTTAATTCTCGGGTTCACAAGGAATTCCTGGGCTGCGGCATGTGTTATGTCTCTCTCAGCAATGAGAATTTCATGACAGGCATTGCTATAAAAATATATATGCTCAATTATTATAAAAAACCGTTTCATTTGTTGATGAAAACTTGACAGGCAAAACTGGAAAAGGTTTGTGATATACCATGGTACCTACTTCATGCTGGCTGTGTCCCTTAAAGATAAATGTACATATACATGCATATGTGTATATATACATACACATACACACACTGTTTCTTAATATATCACCATGCACACACTCTCACACTAGGAATAGTGAACATTTATTCATATAATGTCTTCAGCACAACTCAGGAAAGGAATGATGCTCATAGGAGATAATGGGTCACACCTCCTATGGAGTTGAGGATTTTCTGAAATTCAGGTAGGATATTATGATTATGATTTGCAAGGTATAATGTAAGCACATGTAATTCATTTTGTTAAAAGTGGCAACTGCATTTTAGAGAATATGGACCTTCAAGTCAGATTGATTTAGATTTAATCCTTGGTTCTCTGTTAATAGTTGACTACTCTGGGGCTAGTTAATAACCCATTTAAGCCTCATTTGCATCTGTTACAAAACAAGGGAAATAATAACTACTTGTTAGAATTATGGTACAAACCATAAGCTAAAAATTTTAGCTTATGGTCTGACAATGGCACTCAGTGGTAACAGAGTGAGGGGTAAGCCTTAGCATTCTACTCATTGAGAAGTTTTCCTCCAATTCCTTGGTGCTTAAACTTCAGAGAAACCTCAAGTAGTGCCTGGGTATTAACCAAAGAGCCCAGCAAGAGTTTATGGTCAGGGAAAATTTATGATATGCATGAGTGTTGGGGTGCATTTAACTAGCTAAATGCTCAGAGATGTGATACATTTTTACTAAATACATTGAATTTCAATATCTCATGAACTTGCCTTCTTCTAACCACTTGAGAAAGAAATTTGAATCACTAAACAGAAAGAGGATCTTAAGATTATGCATTTGAGCAAATTACTTGCTAATTTCTATATTCCATTTTAATTTTAATTGAAGTGCAATTTAATATCTCCTTATCAGAGCAAAGTATTTTTACATTTAGCATATCCTCTACATAACCCTTTAAAATTATTGGGCAGAAAGATATGAGCTACTTAATCTTGACTCTTTAGTTATAGTATTATTTTTAGGTCATATATAAAAATCTCATATTCTTCATTTCCACTTTGTTAAAATCAGTTCGATAGCTATTGTCTCATATAAAAATAAGAATGATTTCAGAGGTGGTGGTTTTTGTGAATTACTATTGGTTTGGCATTTTAAAGTCATTAATATTTATGTAGAACCATCATGTTTTTGCAAAACTTTAATGTATTCTTGACAAATATAATTCAAGACTTTAAGCTTTTGAGAATAGAGAATGCAAAAATAAGACTGCACGTCTACCATCATCTCCATCATCTGATCATTGACAAACCTGATGAAAACCAGCAGTGGGGAAAGGATTCCCTATTTAATAAATGGTGCCCAGAGAGCTGGCTAGCAATATGCAGAAAATTGAAACTGGTCCCCTTCCTTACACCTTATACAAAACTTAACTCAAGATGGATTAAAGACTTAAATGTAAAATTCAAAACTATAAAAACCATAGAAGAAAGCCTAGGCAATGCCATTCAGGACATAGGCACTGGCAAACATTTCATGGTGAAATCACCAAAAGCAATTGCAACAAAAGCAAAAATTGACAAATGGGAGCTAATTAAACAAAATAGCTACTGCACAGCAAAGAAACTATCAGCAGAATGAACAGGCAACCTACAGAGTGGGAGAAAAATTTTGCAGTGTGTCCATCTGACAAAGGTCTAATATCCAGAATCTACAAGGAACTTAAACAAATTAAAAAGAAAAAAAAAAAAGGAGAAAGTGGGCAAAGGACAGAAACAGACAATTCTCAGAGAAGACATTTATGTGGCCAACACAAATATGAAAAGAAGCTCAACATCACTAATCATTAGAGAAATGCAAATCAAAACCATGTATAGATACCATCTCATGACAGTCTGAATAGCAATTATTAAAAAGTCAAGAAACAGTTGCTGGCGAGGTTGTGGAGAAATGGGAACACTTTTACACTGTTGGTGGAAATGTAAATTAGTTCAACCATTGTGGAAGACTGTGTGGTGATTCCTCAAAGATCTAGAACCAGAAGTATCATTTGATCCAGCAATTCCATTACTGGGTATATAGCCAAAGGAATATAAATCATTCTATTACAAAGATGCATGCACATGTATGTTTATTGCAGCACTATTCACAATAGCAAAGACATGGAATCAATCCAAGTGCCTATTAATTGTAGACTGGATAAAGAAAATGTGGTATATATGTATACACCATAGAATACTATGCAGCCATAAAAAGGAATGAGATCACGTCATTTTCAGGGATATGAATGGAGCTGGAAGCCATTATCCTCAGCAAACCAATGCAGGAACAGAAAACTAAACACCACATGTTCTCACTTACAAGTGGGAGCTGAACAATGAGAACACATGGACACAGGGAGGGGAACAACATACCAGGAGCCGTCAGAGGATGGGGTTGGGGGAGGGAGAGCATTAGGAAAAATAGCTAATGCATGCTGGGCTTAATACCTAGATGATGGGTTGATAGGTGCAGCAGACCACCATGGCACATGTTTACCTATATAGCAAACCTGCACATCCTGCACATGTACCCCAGAACTTAAGATAAAAATTAAAATTAAAAAAATAATTTCACCAAAAAAAAGGTTTTAAGCTTGTGGCTCTAATGTTATGATTAAATAGACAATGTTAAGCCAACGGTTAACTTATTATATATTTGCTTAGTCACAATAATTGGATATTTCTATGCTAACCTAACTCAGGAAATACACGTTGTTTTGCTGTCTTCTATTAAAATAGTGTTTAAATTCTCTTCTTAGTATTACAGAAAATTTCTTCCTCCAATACGAAGTACACAGAATGGTTACCAAAGTATGCCTAGGATATTTATCTAAAATTACAAGCCTTTGGTATTTGAAGACAGAGTTTGAAATTGGATTTGACCACTTAATAACTATATGACTTTGGGCAAGATAAAACTATTCTAATCATTATTTTTCTCATTTAAAATAGAGAAATAATATAACAATTCTATTGAGATAAAATTCAAATTTAATAATGCATGTCCTTTATAATCCTTTGGGTATTCTTCACATATGATTTGCTTATATTTTGGAAAGCAATAATTGTATCCACTTTATCTTACTCTATGCAATTTACATGAAGAATATGATTCATTTCAACAAAAGTTATTATCAAAGTGTTCATAACATAGTCCTTCCATGCATAGAGAAAGCAGGAAGCTTCAATATTATATGATGTGTTTGATTCTTTATGCTTCGTTACCATGATAATGTTTGGTATAATGAAGGCATATATAATGTTTATTTTTATTACTACTTTATTCACATCTATTAAGGGCAACTACATGTCCTTACAAAATAGGATGCTTACCTTATTGCTTTCAAAACACACAAATACCTATTTCTTGATCCTTTTATTAAAAAAATGGTTTACTGACTCGACACATTGGAAAATGAGAAATTTAGTAGACTTTTAAAAATTCTTCCCCTTGTCATTATTCAAATAGTTCAAATTATTGTCCTTTAAATTTAAATAATGCGTTAAAACTTCTATTTCTTCATTAATCAATTTTTAAAATATCAATCATTTATAAATATGAGGAAATCAACAACTATACTTTGCCTACAAATCTTTTCCACAACTTCCTTCTTTATCTTAAATATAGCATTACATTTTAAAGTAAAATATAATCACATTTTGGCCAGGAGCGGTGGCTCAAGCCTGTAATCCCAGAACTTTGGGAGGCCGAGGCAGGTGGATCATGAGATCAGGAGTTGAAGACCTGCCTGGCCAACGTGGTGAAACCCCGTGTCTACTGAAAATACAAAAAATTTAGCTGGGCATGGTGGAGCACGCCTGTAATCCCAGCCACTTGGGAGGCTGAGGCAGGAGGATTGCTTGAACCAGGACCTGGAAAATGTAGTTTGCAGTGAGTCGAGATGGCATCACTGCCCTCCAGCCTGGGCTACAGAGCGCAACTCTGTCTCAAAATTAAACAAATAAATTATATATATATATTTATATATAAACAAATTATATATATATATCTCACATTTTAATTTTGTTATATAGCTAAAATTCTCCTGAATTCATTTTATAATTATTTTTTAAATATAAAAACTATTAATGACAATAATAACATCATAATTGTATAACCATTTTCACTGTAGAATGAATAATTGTACCTGTACATATGGAAATTGTAGCTACAGATAAGAATATATTTTCTATGTCTCTAAATCTGTGCCATTTAATTAAGAATATTTCCTGCATCTACAACAAATGCTATTTAAATTTCTTACATCTTATCAAGTGATTACAATCATGCTGCAGAAGTTCTTTTTTTTTTTTTTTTTCCATAGTTGAACCACAGGTTTTTTTTGGTTTTTCGAGACAGAGTCTTGCTCTGTCACCCAGGCTGGAGTGCAGCGGTGTGATCTCGGCTCACTGCAACTTCCACCTCCTGATGAACCAGTTGTTTATTCAATATTTTTATTCTGAAGTTTGTACACCTTCTTCATTTTACTTTATTTTTTAATAAGTGAAGAATATGCCTTCATTTTATTTTTATCATCCAATTTCTTAACAATGTTTTATGATAGGCGCCATTCTCTAACTTCTCAAAGACATTATTAAAATCCTGTGGTCCCCTACAATAAATCAAACTGGTGGTCTTACACACATATTTGGGACACTTTCATTTTGCTTTTCTAAGCTAGAATTTTGTTTTCCACTTTATCTGGAATGTTGCAGCATCTTTCTTTTCAAATTGTTTCAATGGTTAGAATAATATTCTAGTTATTTTTTTTAAGAGAATGTTCAAAGGAGGTTTATGGAGTACTCACATATTAATATTTATGTCGATATATATATATATATATCCTCCTATCATTCTTATATCTGTCTCTATCATCTACCTAACTCTATGTTAATTTTCTCTTGTTAGCATTTGTATATTTTATTAGCTAGAGGATTCTAGTGCTAAAGTCATTGCTGTGATATCTTCCAGCACCTAATGCTCCTGCAGAGATGCTTGGCATCACTTGAGTGTTTTCCATTGAATGGTATCCTAGTCCCTGCTCCTCTTTCCCAGAATCCTTTGGGTTTTCACTTTTGTCCTAAAATTTAAAAATTGTATGGCAATATTTCTATGTGTGAGTCTTTTAAACATTTTCTGGCTTTTATCCTTATAAACCCCTCTCTGAATATTTATATTCTAATATTTCTGGATTATTTCTTACCATCTATATTTTCTCTTCTCTTTCTGAAATGCCTATTATGTGAGCCCTCTACTCATTGATCTCCTGATCTTTTTATTTCTCTTCATTTATATTAATTATTATTTTCCTCAAGTGCTCATGGATATTTGTTCTTCCTACCTTTCTCTTTGGGCTACTCACTCCTCAAATGTCTAGTGACTCCTGGTTGTCAATACATACTAACAAATAAGAGTTATGTAATAAATAGAAGAGTTTGGGGTTTTCTCTGAAAATTTATCAACCTGTTTCTCCACCTCCCAGAACTCTTATTCCTGAATTGAGTGATGAATTTCAAGCTCTGTTTGCATAGTCTGGCAAGCTTCACCTTAGAATGAGCCAGCTGTGGGGTTGTTAGGACCTGGAGACAGGAACGTCACATAATTACTTTAACATCTTTAAAAAAATTGTAACATCTTAGTTTTCATTCTTAATATAATAAATATTTGTCATATACCCTTTCAGAGAAAACTTATTGTGCAAAGTATGGGTCCATAATCTAATCATATTTCTTAAGAATAATTCCCTGAATTTGAGCACAAATAATATTTCTACTGTATTTCAGATTTTTAAGAAGATACCAACAGTTTGTTAGAAATCTGTTTCAGGTGTGACAGTCCACACACATTGAAGACCACAAAGCACCTTCTATCCTGCAGAGATGGATAGGCTATCATAGATCTTAAAAGACTTGGTATTGCAGACATAATTTTATGAAAAAACCATTTATCATACTCAGGAGTTCTCCGGATCCATAATTTAGACAGGGCATAGCAGAGACAGCATCTCTCTACCCCACTGTATATGGGGTCTCAGATAGAATACACAAAGCCTGGAGCCTAGAAGTGTCTACAAGCATATTCCCTCATGAGTCTAGAGTTTATGCTGGCTTGTGGCCAGCAGCCTAATTAATCTCCATGTGGTTTCTCTAAATGGAAAGATAAGGTCCAAGGGCAAGCAGGCAAAGGAAAAGCAAGAGCCAGGCAAAGCTCTATCATCTTTTGTGCCCTAGCTTTAAAAATCACATAGCATCATTTCTGCTACATGGTATTAATTGAAGCCAAATAGCAAAAAATTAGATTCTACACCTTGGTGGAAAGTGGCAAAGCTCTGGAAGAGAATGTGGCTCTGAAATATTGCTGCGAACATTTCGGCCAACCTAATGGGCCACTGTCTGTCCACTTTTCACAACCCCTCTTTCTCCAGTTTGTGAGATATGATCACTCTCTACCTCAAGCCCCTCGATATATCACCTTATTGCATCATCCAACTCAGGATGGTGATTCATTTTGTTATACAAACCAGGTCCAAGTCCAAAAAACACCTTCTCAGTTGCAGTTCTTCAAGTGTCCTTACTCAATTCTGACAGAATATGTTATGGTTTAGCTGTGTCCCCACCCAAATCTCATCTTAAATTGTAGCTCCTATAATTCCCACATGCTGTGGGAGGGACCTGGTGGGAGATAATTGAATTGTGGGGGTACATTCCTCAATACTGTTCTTGTGGCAGTGAATAAGTCTCACAAGATCTGATGGTTTTATAAAGGGTTTTTGCTTTTCCTTGGTTCTCATTCCTTCTTTCCTGTGGCCATGTAAGACGTGCCTGCCACCATGATTGTGAGGCCTCCCCAGCCATGTGGAACTGTGAGTCCATCTAACCTCTTCTTCTTTATAAATTACTCAGTCTCGGGTATGTTTTTATCAGCAGCATGAAAATGGACTAATACAGTGATTATTGAAAAAAACAATGAGATTCCACTCACACACTCAGTCTACAGTAATTGAATAGGCATTCAATAGCCAACTAGTATGGAGGTCTCTGTTTAGAAAGAGGAAAAACAGAATACACACAGCAGCCCTTGGTTTGTAGTAGATAAGAAATTCAGTCATACTCGCAGTGCCAGTTCCTTAATTAGGCTTCAGTCTCATTTCCTACAGGGTCTATTGCCTCTGCCTTTTGGGCTCTTTGATTTCTCTTTTGTTCTTCTGTTCCCACAAGAAATGGCCAGTGTTTGAAGCTGAGTAGTTTCCTAACCGTTTACTAACTACTGAAGTTTGGAGGTCATGAGACCTCTTTTTCATTGTGTCTCTGTCCCTTTCAGTTCAAGGTGATATAATTCTTTTAAAAATGTTAACAGCTTCTTAGGAATCAATGCATAATACATTTCATTATACAAAAGACTTTCTATACCTTGGGCTTCTCTGTGATGTTGCTATGGGAGTTGGTTTTTAAGATTCTTAGAGAGGTATTGTGAGGCCTGCCTGGAAGATTCTTAGAGGGGCAGAGTCTGGCAGGATGGCTCTCTCAGGCATTGCTTTATAGCTTTCTGAGTTCTTAACAAAAGATTTTAGAGCCACATCCTAGATTGTATCTTTACCATGAAGCCCTTTCTTAATTTGAGAATCTTGGAGGGCAGAATATAAAAACGGTTTGTTTTCAAACCCAGTATGTTCTGGCTCCCTTGTAGGTACTCTGAGTTCAACTTGTAGTTGAACACTGGACAATTTTTTTGAGCTCACCTCCACTCTCATTTTATCATAGTCATTAAGAAGAAGCCAGAAGACATCTTCTAAATTCTGCCCAAAAATCTCCTTCTCTAGATTCATCAATTTACTAGGTACAGTTTCCATTTTCCACATTATGACAAACAAATAAACTTCTCACTGCTATGGAAGAAAAGCCTCTCTTCCTCCATGCTGCTGTTACATTTTTTCCTACTTTCTTCTAAGAATTCCCTAACAGGCTTCTTGAAAGCCATATGACTTCTCCTAACAATCACTTTGAGGTTGTTTCAATCCATTTGGATTACTGTAACAGAATAATACCATAAACTGGGTAGCTTATAAACAACAGAAGTTTATTTCTTGCAGTTTTGGAGGCTGATAACTAAAAGATCAAGGCACCCACAGATTTGGCGTCTGGTAGAGGGCCTATTCCCTGGTTCAGAGACAATGCCTTCTTGCTGTCTCTTCACATTATCAGAAGGGGTGAGGAGTGTTTCTTGGTCCTACTTTTATAGAAACTCTATTTCCTGTCATGAAGGCTCTGCCCTCAGGACCTCATCATCTCCTAAAGGCCCCACCTCCTAATACCATCAGTTAGGGGTTAGGATTTCAAGATATGAATTTTGATTGAATACAAACATTCAGACCATGGCAGAGGCCCTTTCAACTTTTATGAACATTCTCCTCATTTCAGCTTCCACTCATCATATGCTTCCAATGGTGTTTGAGTTTTGTTACTACAATAGTGTGCTTCCAAGTACCAACATCTGTTTCACTCACTGTGACTCCATGAAGTACTCTAAAATGTAGTGGAGCAATACAACCACTTATCATGCTATCCCTTGTAGATCAGAATTTGGGCAGATCAGTAGGGCTGGCTTTTCTCTGCTTCCCATTATCTGTCACTTCAGCTGAAAGACTGTAAGGCTGAGGGCTAGAATCTTTTGAAGCTCATTTGCTCGCGTCTGACAGTCGATGTTTTTGTATGTGGTCTTGATTTCTCTCCACTTGAATTTCTTCATGGGAGCCATCTTGGACTTCCTCACAGGATGATGACTGAGCTCTAAAGCTCAGAAAGAGAGAAGAGAGGCAAGAGAGAAGAGAGGACAGAGAGAGAGAGAGAGAGAGAGAGAGAGAGAGAGAACAATCCAGGGGGGCATCCTATCCCCTTTTATGATCAAGCCTTGGAAGTTAGGTAGAGTCATGTGAGCTTCATTATTATTACTGAGGCAACTACAAAATTGTGTCCAGGTTTAAAGGAGAAGAAATAGATTTCATATATGCAGGAGATTGGCAAAAATATAAAAGAGCATATGAGGCTGGCAATATTACTGTGGTCCTCACTGGGAAATAAAGTGTGCCACCTTTAGTTTGACTCTACTTGGCTCTACTTCCCTCTATGATAAGGGCAGTAGGAGAGTGGGCAGCAAATAGTGCATTTCACAGCCTAGGATCATCTAATGGCACCACCTTTGCATGTGTTCTCTTTCTTTCCTTACATCATTCAGTTCTGCTGGACTTTACACCTCCAGAAATAGTTAAATATACTCCTGGAGTCTCCAGGCTTTCAGTGTCTGTGTGTGTGTGTGTGTGTGTGTGTGTGTGTGTGTGTGTTGCAGGGTCCTTTCTGCCATTTTTCTGTTTCATCTGTCTTCTCTAGCCCTGAGCAGTAAACAGCCTGCCAGAGATCCTAGAAATGATCATTAGGGGAATGAATTAGGTTCTGCTTTGTATTTGGCCCAAAGTCTAATTCAAATAGAAGCTGACAGTAAATCAACAAAAGTAGACCTGGGACATCTCCCTCTGTGTAAGACTGCTGACTCATTTCCTCATCATATTAGAGAATGTGTTACAGTGAATATTTTTATGGTGACAAAGAAGATAAGACTATGTGCTAATGGCCATTTTTGACTGTATTTTCTTTGATTTAGTATTATTTCATGGCTAGAGGAGCAAGGAGATATTTTGTGTGAAATTATGATACAAGTGAATATAGCATGTTTTTAAATTTTATTGCTGGATCTTAAATCATCAAATTGAGACTATAATAATATAATATGTATAATTGGGGGAGAAAGGAAGTATTTTGGAAAATAGACAGAATGTGATTGTACTATATCCTACTCCCTAGTAAAGAAAAATTAATACTTCATCAGCGGGACAGTGATTTTTATTACACCATGATGACACCAAATTCCTATTTTTATATAGCTTTTAATGCTACATAAAATATGTGTAAAGTAATTAAGTTTAATAGTAGATTTGGAGACTTGAAGATAGCTTCCTAAATGTCATGAAACTAATTTTAAGTAACTAGAAAACATAAATTTCATTTAATTCAAATAGTAACTATTAAGCAACCTCTATGTGGTAAGCACGGTGAATAATTCAACAATGTGTCTCTCTCAAATAGATAAAGCATGCAAATAATTTAAAAGCAATCATCCATTTGTTGACCTTGACAGCACAGCAATTCAGCACTTGGCAAGGATTTTTGTCCTTCAGAGATTTTATAATTTGTTTTAGAAGAGAAGTACAACAAAAATAATTAATATGTGACAACAATAATTTTCTTTAAAAAATTGAGCCCTAAACACCAAATCCTATGAGCTATAAGACAACTATATTTTTCAAGTAAAAAGGAAAATAAAAGATCAATGTAGAGTGAATACTTCAGTATTTGAAAATGAAGGAATTTTAAACCAAGGTTTAGAGGGACGGCAGGGTTTCCACAGGCAGAGTGGAAGAGAAAAGAGACTTTTAGAAAAGTGAGAGAACTAAATATGAGTACAACCATGGAGATGGAGAAGAAAGACCCTCAATATGAAGAAATACTCCTTAGGGCAATTCAGGAGCAGCCTTCTGGATGGTGAACTGTGGAAACCAGGCTCTGGGGTGGTTTCTCCACACTTCTGCTGATTTCCTCACAGTGCAATGAGGACAACTACACTGCCCCCATTGTAGTGGTAAAAATTAAATCACACAATGCCAAAGCCTGTGTAGCATGTGGACATTAGACTATAAACTTTGCTATGAAAGGAGTTATTGCAAAGCACTGAAACAGTATCCAACATAGTGTGGACACTTCAGCTGAAGTAGTTACATGAGTTTTTCGGTCTACAGCAAGCAGCCACTTACTGAAAATGTGGCATTGATGCCATCACTCTCTTGGAACGGACCCAACACGATGCCTGAAATAAGATACAGGTTAGCCCCACTTCAGGAGTTTCCTGACACACTGGCTGTATTCTCTTTAAAACATGGCTAAGGCACTTAGCCTAATGGCATAAATATTTGCCCCAACTTTATATGAAAGACAGCAGAGGGTGGTGGAAAATTCTGGAGTTTGGAAGAAGATACATCTGGGTTCAAATATTGACTTCATTGTATATACAACGTGTGCCTCAGGCAAGTCACAGAGGAATTCTGGCCCCCAGTGCCCAAAGGTAAGAAGAAAACTTGCTCTTCCTTACTTCACAGGTTTATTGTATATGTAGTGTGTGCATGTGTGTGTGTAGAATGTGTAAGTATTAAATATCTCAGAACGGCAAGAGTGCTGAACAGCACTATGCCAACTTCAATTACAGTCCTACTTCTATGGATAAATGAGAACTGAATTTCTTTCCCATTTGATATCTACTAGCTTGTGCCATTCTGTCATACCTTAAACACATCACTTAAAAATGTGCTTTAGTTGGCCGGGCGCGGTGGCTCACGCCTGTAATCCCAGCACTTTGGGAGGCCGAGGCGGGCGGATCACAAGGTCAGGAGATCGAGACCACGGTGAAACCCCGTCTCTACTAAAAATACAAAAAATTAGCCGGGCGCGGTGGCGGGCGCCTGTAGTCCCAGCTACTCAGGAGGCTGAGGCAGGAGAATGGCGTAAACCCAGGAGGCGGAGCTTGCAGTGAGCCGAGATCGCGCCACTGCACTCCAGCCTGGGCGACAGAGCGAGACTCCATCTCAAAAAAAAAAAAAAAAAAAAAAAAAAAAAATGTGCTTTAGCATATTCAATTCCTACAAAGCTCAGAGATACTTAGATACCAATTTTTAGGACTCTTTATTCTTAAGATTCAATAAGGATTCAGGATTAAAGTCCAAGGTATAATTGAAAAACATATATTTTGATCTGCAGTAAACCTAAAGGGAAATTTTCTCAAGTCTATTTTATACTTTCCAAGTCTGTTTTATGTAAACAAAAATACAGAATTCAATGACATCTTTGGAAATATTCAACTCATAAATTGTTACTACTGAGCTTCACTACTTTGCACTATTACCAGAGAACTTTTACTTTCATACATAACTTTGGTCTCTTTCTTTTACTACTCTGACAGGCTTCTTCCTTATTTTTCCCTGAAACAAACAGAAAGTCTTATATCTTTGGGTCTTAATTCCATGAAGTAGTCAGTTTGATTCACACACACTTACTATTAAATAATTTCTTTCATTTACACTTACATACTAATAACTTACGTACTAAATATACTACATAATAAATAACTTCTTTCGGAATAGTCAAGCCCTGAAATTGTCCTAATAACTGTCCCCAAAATAGTCTACAAAATAAGCCAATCATCTGTTACGGGGCTCTTTGTTTTATTCACTGACTTACAGCTACAGGGGAAGGATATTGGTTCACTTCATCAACATATGTATCATACAAGGGCAATAAGGCATCCTTTTTACTTACCTTTCCTGGTAGTTCTTTTCTCACCATCAGAAGGATCATACTGTGATGTTTTCAACATATATTCTGAGCATCTCTGTAGATGACAGTTGCGTGACACTATCCCCTTTGCTAGGTCAGTACATAGTGGAAAATATATGTCTTTAGCAGAAAAAGCAGTTTCATTTTTACTGTCACATACAAAAGCACAAACATGTACATCACAGTGAACCTACTGTTCATAATAAAATAAATAAAAGGTAACTATAAACCAAAAACTGGAGAAGGAATTAAAACAGTACCATGAAAGTAAAATGCGTATTTCTAGACTCTCAAATAGTTGATTTTGAAGTCCCACAGAGGTCCATTAATGGCTATGTTTATGGTTTTGTAAATAGTCGATGGCTAGGAACATGCAGTGACTGTTAAATTTAAAAAGCATTTTGGAAATAGTGGATAACTAAGGTTTCTCTTAATCATTACATCTCATGGTTTTATCTTTTCCAGAATCTGTTGACTCACTACCATTATTGAATCTGTATGTTCTCAACTATTTTATTTCTGTCTGCCTCGTATATTATTATATGGTAACTTAACTTTATTTGCATAATGTGTTCTTAGTGCCTTAGGGAACAATGAATAATTGGAGTGGTCAATTCGGCCCCGATATCTTAGAAAAAAACACTTTTACCGTCAGTGAGGGATTTCAGGGAGAGCCTGGTTGGGTGTTACATTTGAGAAAATGCTTCCAGGTTCACACAGCACACGTTTTCTTGCAGAGAGAAGGGTAGGGATAACAGCCTCATTTCTTAATCTAGTAATGATTCTATGAAGAATATTTCTGTGGTGGCCCGCCTGTGAAACTTAAGACTGTGGTTACAAAGAGTTGCTCAAAATCCCGGCAGAGATCTGCCTGTGGTCACAATACTTGGAACAAATGAATCAGAAGTTTAAAAGTTGAGCAATTAGCTGGACATAACCACAGAATAGGACCACCATGACTAATAAGTGGACGCAAAATGCAAGTCAATTAGGAATAAACCTAATAAAGCCTTCAGAAATACTTACGCTACAAAGGCATTTCCACTCAACTTCACTAAATTATGGTGATGACTTTGGAAAATTTATCTGCTTCCTTCTTCAAGAACAGTCATGGGGGTGGGGGTGAAGTTACCCATGAACCCTAGTCCCTGTGTAGTAGCTGAAACGCTCTCCATGAGTAAAGAACCCAAGGACATTTTGAGGTGGCCAACATTACAAAATTTAGAGTTTAGGGGCTTACTACACATGCCCTTTAGAACCTAAATGTATTTTATAATTCAAACCTATATTTCTTCAGTAAATAATTATTGAGCACCTACTATATGCCTATTCTAGAACACATCAGTGAACATTACAAAGATCCTCTGGCAGGGAACTTCCGTACAAAGTGAGAGATCTCATGCATAAATACAAAATAAGGGGGAATTCAAAAAAGCTGCTGGCATTCTCCAAAGTCGTTCATCTGGTCAATAATTGAGCCAGTTTATAAACTCTTAATCAAAGGCTGTTTCTTTCACAAAGCTAGCGTACAAGTAGAATTGAATCTGCATACATACAAAGTTGAGCACATAAAAACACATGGTAATTTCTACGCAGTTAAAAGGGTCTATGCCTTTACACTATAGGATTACATAATGTTACAAAGGACTTTTTTCCAGGATTTCCAGACGATGTTCATATATCTTTACGACATAAAACAAACAAAACAGAACTTCAGACAATGTAGATTGTGCAAATTTTGATATGAATCATTTTATTGGACTGTTTCTTCATCTTTATTCTAATAAACTGTCCAGTCAAAACTATAAAGACATTTCAGATTTGCCTTTTCTGTCTCACAGTGGATAATCTTTCAAGACTCTATAATGAAAGGTGCCACACAATAATCAAATAATTCTCTAAACAACTGACATGTTTAAACAGTTTCTTAAAATACTAAAATATCTACAAGTATATGTTTTATTTTTATTTTTGTTTTTATTTTATTGTAAGTCAATTCAAAACAAATAAGCTAAAAAATAATTGTTATATCTTTCAATGCATCTTATTTTCAGTTTTTTGGGGAGCTGAATATCAAATCTGAAATCTCCAGGCTTTTTGGGGGGTTACACATTCCATTTGACCTCTTTATCCTTCAACCCAGGGGAAGGTGGCAATGACTGCCTGAGGGAACTTCACAGAGTTATGTGCACTCTGAGGTAAGGAAGATGGAGCAGGTAAGAATTCCTGTAATCATCCCATAAGACAGCTGAAAGAGTTTTATTTGGTCTCCATGTGGGCTCCACAGTTAGGACAGTAAATGTTTCAGAATTCAGAATTCATAAACTAGACAAGCAGAGTAGAGGTGGAGACCATTATGGGATCTGCTGTAGTTTGAAGGTTTGAATGTGTCCCCCAAAGTTTATGTGCTGGAAACTTAATCCCCAATGATACAATGATGAGGGAAAGGACTTTTAAGAATTGATTAGGTCATGAGGGTTCTGCCCTCATGAATAAATTACTGTCCTCATGGTGGGAGTGGATTCCTGATTAAAAAAAAAAAAAAGAATTCTGCCCCCTTACTCTTTCACTCATCCTCTCTCATCGTCTTGCCTTCTTTTATGGGGAAGCATAGAAAAAAGATTCTTGCCAGATGCCAGCACCTTGATATCTGGCTTTCTAGCTCTCAGAACTGTGAAATAAACTTATCCTCTTTTTATGTCTCCCAATTTGTCATATTCTGTTACAGCATCACAAAATGGGCTAAGAGAAGGCCCATTACAAAAACACAGGATGCAGCTATCAGACCCATGCAGGTAAAGAAGAGTTGTGCTGAGAATGGGAGTAACTGAGGAGGGAAAGGAAGGCAGCAGTTAGATTATGAAGGGCCCTAAGTGCTGAATTCATACGTTTAAATTTTTTTGCTGACAGCTTTAAGAATTATTGAGGTATTATAAGCTGGACAATATCCTCTTTTTCTGTTTTGTTTTAAATTACTTGGTCCTTTGTGAGAAGTGTGAATTAAGGGGAAGCCAGTCTGGCAGCCCGTGGTCCCCAACAGTGACAATAGTGATAGCCTGAATTATAATACTCACAGCAGAGAGGTAGTAAAGGAGGGATAGTCTGTTAACAGTAGATTCAGCAGCACATTATTGATGGATTAATTAACTGGTTGGATATTTGAAGAGACTAGATTGATTCTCAAATGTCTGCTATAGATGTCTAGAGAATGGAGTCATAACCAATACAATTGATACTAGGGAACAAACAGTCAACCCCAGGGGAAAAAAAGGTGAGTTCATTTTGGACAGGGATTTCACATTCCTGTAGATGTTCAATTAGCCTGTTTAGTCAGCTGTTAGATACATTGTGTTATAGATCTCCCAACAAATCTGAACTAAATTAGAAATAAAATAAGAAAAGAAAAATCCTGCAGGCAAGCCATGGTTTTGCAAGGAGAGGATGTGCACTTCACAAGGTATATCTCTCTGCTGACTTCATCACAGTCTAATATCTGTTTCTCGATGTCACTGGCTCAGAAGAACAATTTCTTTAGGATCCCAGAATTAATGAGACTAAAAAATGATGACTCACATTAATAAAACTTTAGAAAAACCGACATATAACAAAAGAATGTAAGTGCGTAATGCTGTAAAAAAAGAAAATAATGATCAAATACAGTAAATACTCATTAACCTACCTTTTTAATCCTCCTTATTTGCAGGTTTCAAGGAATGCTAAACAATCAAAAGCTTTCTCAAGAAACACAGAATCAAACAAGACATAATTCCATGGAGTGGGAATAACTTTAGTAGTAAAAACCTTGTCTATCATTTAAACACACTTACTTGAATGGTCATCATCCAAAATGCTGATCACACTAAATGATGATGAAGACATGGAGCAACAAGGCCTCTCAACAAGGAATGAAAAATGGTACAGCCACTTTGAAAAACAATTTAGCAGGTTCATACAAAATTAAACATACCCTTACCATACAGTCCATCAATTGCACGTCTTGATATATACCAAAAGTAGCTGAAAACTTATGTCCACACCAATACAGCACATAGGTGTTTATAGCAGTTTTATTCATAATTATCTAAACTTGGCAACAACCAAGATATTTTTAAAATGCATAAATAAAATGTGGTACCTTCAGAAAATGGATTGTTACTCAATGCTAAAAAGAAATGAGTCATCAGGCCATGGAAAGACATAGGAAACTTAAATGCTTATTTCTTCTTATTATTTATTTATTCATTTTTGAGGTGGAGCCTGGCTCTGTCACCCGGACTGGAGTGCAGTGGCACGATCTCGGCTCACTGCAACCTATGCCTCCCGGGTTCAAGTGATTCTCTTGCCTCAGCCTCCCAAAGAGAGTATCTGGGACTACAGGCGGATGCCACCACGCCCGGCTAATTTTTATATTTTTATTTAGAGACAGGGTTTCACCATGTTGGCCAGGCTGGCCTTGAATTTCTGACCTCGAGTGATCCACCTGCCTCGGCCTCCCAAAGTTCTGGGATTATAGGCATAAGCCACTGTGCCTGGCCTTAAATGCTTGTTTCTATGTATGATTTTCATTATATGACTCTCTGGAAAAGGCAAAATTCCAGAGTCCTGGGTAGAAGGGGGTGGGTCCCCAGGAAGGCCCCACATTAGGGCCAGGGAGGGCCTGAAGGCTGGGGGCTGAACTGCCAGTCCCCTGGACTGGAGTGTGAACTAGTGGAGCTTCTTCTGGGCAGCCTATGGCCACCCACGGACCAATCAGCACATAGTTCTTCCCGTCTGAGGTCCATAAAGGCCCTGGGCTCAGCCAGAGCAGGGCAGAGGATGGATAGAGAATGGAAAGGGCAGAGAGATGACAACGGGACAAGCAGCTACAGAGAGGTATACTCTCTCTGCTGATAGCTGGAGATGATGAGACAATCAGCTGCAGAGAGGAGTTCCCTCTCCACTGAGAGCTGCAGAGATGACCTGCTGGTGAGAGGAGCTACCCTCTCTGCTGAGAGCTTCAGAGACCTGCAAAGACGCAGTAACTTGCCTGCAGAGAGGAGCCATCCTCTCCAGGGCCTCCTCTCTGCTGGGAACTGAACACTCGACTTGATGACCTACCTACAGGGAGGAGCTACCCACTCCTCTGAGTTGTTAAAAAATAAAACGCTTATTCACCCTTCACTTGTCTGCATACCTCATTCTTCCTGGATCCAGGGCAAGAACTTGGGCAAAGGTGCCACAGCCACAGAGGTTTCCAGCCAGAAATATCAACACCCCAGAGACCCCGTAACAAAACTATTTTGTATTAGCCTATAATGGTGGATATATGTTTGTATGTATTTGTCCAAACCTATAGAATTCACAACATAAGAGTGAGCCCTAATGTAAACTATGGACTTTGGGTGATAATGACATATTAATGTAGATTTATATTATAACAACTGTATCACTCCAGCAGTAGATGTTAATAAGGGAGGAGGCTATGTCTGTGTTGGGGCAGGGGTATATGGTACATCTCTGTGTAAATCTCTCAATTTTGCTGTAAACCTAAAGTTATTCTAAAAAATAAAGTCTATCAACAAAAACAGAAACCATTCATAATTCATGTGCAATAATTTTACTCTTATTTCTGTAACTAGGTTTTCTTACATTAGACAACATTGTGTTTGATGCAACAAATATAAAACCTGATAATTTGAATTAAGAAATCATAAAGTGGGCGGGCACAGTGGCTCACGCCTGTAATCCCAGCACTTTGGGAGGCCGAGGAGGGTAGATCATGAGGTCAGGCATTCAAGACCAGCCTGGCCAACATGGCGAAACCCTGCCTCTACTAAAATTATAAAAATTAGCCGTGCATGCTGTTGGGTGCCTGTAGTCCCAGCTACTCGGGAGGCTGAGGCAGGAGAATTGCTTGAACTGGGAGTGGAGGTTGTAGTGAGCTGACATCACGCCACTGCATTCCAACCTGGGCGACAGAAAAAAAAAAAAAAGAGAGAGAGAAATCATAAAGTATTCCAAGATATTATATGTCTATGATATATTCTAAAAGATGGCATAATATATCTATAACACATTCTAAAATATGTCATGACATATCTATGATACTTTCTAAAAGATGGCATATACTACAATCATAGTAATCTTTCTCTTCTTGATTGTAAGGGGACAGTCTCTTGCCCTATTTAGTTAAAAGAAGTCTGAGTGTTAAGACTATGATATCTGATATTTCTTAGGTACTCTTGCTTTCTTTCCTACACCATGACTAAACATTTTATTACTAGAGTATGTGACATATGAAGAGTCTAATTCATAGTCCTAGACAGTGTTTTACAAGTAAAAGAGTACTCCAAAATCGGGGACGTTTGAAAATGTGTAGAACAAATTTGTTTGTCACAATCATTAAGAGGGTTTAAAAAATTTAGAGGCAGGGATCAAAGATGATAAAATATTGAAATGTGTATGTATATATAGCAGGCCCGGAACTAAATTCAGGTTTTCAGACTGCCTGAAATATCAGAACAAAGAATGAAACATCATAGAAATGTTAACTTCAGGACTGACCTGTGAAGTCTAGTTGATTTATCACTTCCACAAATCTTAACCTGATTCATGGACATTTAGATGCATGCCTGTGTGTGTGTGTGCGTACCTCTGTGTGTGTGTGTGTGTGTATCCCTGTGTGTGTGCACACATGCGTACCTCTGTGTGTGTGTGTGTACATACACACAAGAAAGGGAGAGAAAGAGGAAGAAGGCGACAGACTGTAAAGGAAAAAAGATACTTTTAAGTATTTGGGAGTATTTTTAACTTTTCTTTCTTTATTCCCTAACCCTAATCTACGCAATTCTTCCAAGAAGAGTAAAGTGAAAGATATCACCAAGGACACCTATCATGCTATGGGCATGATACTGTGCTAAGATAAATTGGGTGTATTTGAAGACATCACTAATGTTTACCAATATTTATTCTCTTCTCATTCCTGAGCATAAAGTATACTGACTTTTCAGACCCTTATGTTAGGCAGAATCATAGGTTACTGGCCAGTGTACAGTCAGTGGAAATGCCTAAAAAGAAGAACTGGTAAAAACACTGAAGAATTTGTCTGCTCTTTCTTCCTCCGTTGTGGTTACTAGGGGATTTGGGGTTGAGATGTGGAGCCACAAGATCAAACTGGCTTAGATCACTAATCACCACATAGAGACCACTCTCTAGAGTGTTTTATGGAACCTGAGCAGATTTTGAGTGTAAGAGGAATAAAAGTGCATTGTACCAAGTTACTGCTTGTTGAGGACTGTTTATTATTGCTCCATACCTATGCTACCCTAATGCTGTCTCATCTCCATCTTCCTGAAGCTTGGAGAATATAAGTAACTTTCCCTGCATCACAGTTAGTAAGTGTCTGATCCCAGAATTAAACCCATATCTGGCTGCCATTGTCACGGGATTCCACATCACCACCATTGCCTTTCGGAAAATTCTTTAACTTTTTCCTCTGTGATTGCTTAACATATCTCTTTATTCTTTCAGCTACCACATTGGAAGTCTGTGAAGACTTGGCCTAATACAATGTTTTTCACCTGTTCATCTGACTATAGTCTGTCTTTAATCCAGACTATATAGCACTTCCTACCAGAATAGTTTCCTAAAATATTCCTTGGTTCATGACTCTTTTCTGCCAAAAAACTTCTATAATTGCTGGCTTTGTGTAGGCTAAAATCTATTTTTAAAATATTGGAACCATAGAGTTTTCAAGTTTAGGAAAAGTTTAAGATTATTTATCTTAAATTTCGTGTTTTAAAGAATATAAAACTGATGTCTGTGATTTTTCTATGGTCCCATAATTATAAGCAGCAAAGTCAGAGAAAACTACAGAGATTCTGCTTTTATGAAAATGTATAAACTAGCTTTAACCTACTTTATGAGCATGAGTTATGGAGTCAGAATACCTGGTTGAATTCAATCTCTTTTGGTTGATAGCTGTGTAAGTTTACCAAGTAACTTAGAACTTCTAGGACCTAATACTCTCATTTACCATCTGGGAATAATAATGTTGTCTCTCTCAAAAGGTTATTAGAATTAAATGAGCTAATATAGGTAAAGTATTTAAAGCAACATAGCATATTGACAGCTGTATGTAACATAATCAATTATCATTACTTCTGAAAACAGTTCATTTTCTTCAAGTAGTCCGGTACTCCACATTTCCTCAGAATATGTCTTTTGAATCCACACCAATTATACTTTTGTCTTTGCAGCTACCTCTGGCTGAGTACATGGCTTTGCTTTCCATATTTGATGTTATCTACATATTTTTAATATCAGATTGAAGTCCTACCGGCTAGTTAGACCATTCTCTGAATGTCCCAGCACTTGTGATCTCTCCAGTCTTGGAATTCTGACTCTGTGTGTGTGTGTGTGTGTGTGTCTATCACACATTCGGTGCTTACCACATCCTGCCTTAAATTATTATCTTACCAACAAGTTCTCTCTCTATGATTTTCTCAGGTTATACACTTTGGTGAAGCAAGCCACTGCATTAAAGAGATCTTTGTGGCAAGAACTGACATCAGCTTTGAGACAAGAGCCAGCTAAGAACTGAGGAACTGAGGCCCTCAGCCCAATTTATAAGGAATGAGTTCTGCCAAAAACGATATGTTTTTGGAAATGTATCATTCTCAGTTGAGTCTTCAGACAAGACCTCATCCCTGGCCAACACCTTGATTCTAATTTTGTGAGGGATCCTGAAGTAAAGAACTCAGTTAAGCTTTGCCTGAATTCCTGACTCACAGAAACTGTGAGATCAAAAAAGTGTGTTAAACTTCTGAGCTTATGGCTGATCATCTGTTATGTCGCAATTGGCAACTAGTACACCTGGGCCAGTGGCAGGAGAAAAGGCAGTTATTAGAATCTCACTTTTAAGGGCAGAGAAAAGAAAACAAGCCAGAGGCACACAGATTAGTTTGACAAAAGGTCATTCAGTAACTGTATTACGTGTACATTTACATATCATATAGTATATGCAGAACATTGGAGAACATATGCAAGGAGAAACTCAAACTTCCTGTCTTATTAGAAAGCTTTTTCAAGGCATAGTTTCTCCCCCATTGCATGAGAAATGCCCTTCACTATCTGTAAATAACAGCAACAAGCTTGTTTGCTGAACATGATGTCAGTTTTCAAGTACTGCACAAAGATTCAAGAGACCTCCAGGGAATTTACAATTTAATCAAGAGGAAGACAAGATGGAGTATCTTTGCCCAGCTCCTGCCCCTACTCTCTCAAATCTTCTCACTTATTGCTTATTTATTACATTTTCTTCT
Source organism: Macaca mulatta (assembly GCF_049350105.2). Taxonomy (NCBI): domain Eukaryota; kingdom Metazoa; phylum Chordata; class Mammalia; order Primates; family Cercopithecidae; genus Macaca; species Macaca mulatta. The sequence continues at coordinate 133,771,225 of NC_133409.1, forward strand.
TGCAATATGACGTCACTAGACAGATGTGAATATTGAAATTTCAGAATAAAAAGAAGAGCATTTTTCTCTTCCCAGCTGAATTTTCCATATAATTCTTTAGAATATAGATAATGACTACTAATTTATAAAGAAATGCAGCTCAGCTAAAAATATTTGCCTTATGGAAATGGTGCAATGCAGCTGAATATATCTTTCATATGGAAGCTAATATGCCATATTTCATTAGAGGTAGTGTGCTATGCAATAAAGAACTGGAATTTAGAATCCAGAAAGCATTCAAATTTGAATCTTGTTTTTACAATGTATGAGCGTTGTTACTTTTATTGTTTCTAAATCTTGATGAATCGGTTTTTTCGTCAGTGAAACTGAGATTTAAAAAAGCTATCTCAGTATTGCTTCGATAAGTATGTTAAGTAATGTATATGGTGTTCTTGAGACCTTGTAATAGTTCCTCAAGTATCAATTACCCTCTCTCCACCTCCTCCCTGTCCCTTTCGCTCACCACACAAACTCACACAGGCAAACGTACATTTTGTTCCAGGGCTTTCTACAATTGAATGTTCCACAGAGAGCATCACAGGATATTTTGCTGTCATAAGAGAACTAATTCTTTGTATAGCACAATAAGAGCCACAGTTAAAAAACAAAAACAAGACAAAAAAACCTCTAACTTCTTTCTCGAGCTGTGGCTTGAGTTTCTTATTTTTTCTTAAAGACCAAGGGAATTTTAAAAATGTTTAATTGACAGATGAATTTATATGTATTTATCATGTACAACATGATGTTTTAAAATATATATACACTGTGTAATGACTACATCTAGCAAATTAACATATGAATTGCTTCACAGTTATCATTTTTGTTATGAGAACACTTAACATCCACTGTCTCCACATTTTTCAAGAACACAATATAATTCCAAGGCCCGGACTAGGCCTGAAGACAGAACAGTGAAATGACACTTTAGGGCCTGGGATCAAATAATACAAAATATTGTTATTAAGTATAGTCACCCTATTGTACAATAGATCTCTTGAATTTATTTTTCCTATGTAACTGAAATTTTGTATCCTGTGGCCAACGTTTCCTCAATGTTTCCACTCCCGTGGTCCCAGCCCACAGTAACCACCATTCTATTCTCTAGCTTTATGGGAGATCAACTTGTTTAGATTTCACATCTGAGTGAGATAAGGTATTATTTGTCCTTCTGTGTGTGGCTTATTTCATTTAACATAATGTTCTCCAGGTTCAGCCATGTTGTAAATGGCAGAATTTTCTTCTTTTATATGATCAAATAACATTATATTGTGCATATATAATACATTTTCTTTATTCATTCATACATTGATGGACATTTAGGTTGATTCCATATCTTGACCATTGTGAATGATGCTGCAATAAATGTAAGAGTGCAGATATCACCCCACACCCATTAGAATGGCTATTATCAAAAAGGCAAAAGATAACAAGTGTTGGTGAGGATGTACTGATGTACTGATTTACATTCACACTGACAGTATAAAGGATAAAGGAAACCCTCTATACTATTGGTAGGAATGTAAACCCTCCTTTCTGTTGGGGGAATGTAAATCAGTACAGCCATTATGAAAAACAGCACAAAGTTTCCTCAAAAAGATCAAAATATGACACCATACAATCCAGGAATCCCACTGCTGGGTGTGTATCCAAAAGACGGTGGAATTTTACTGCGACTATAATGTCCACAGTACATCTCTGAAGCACTCAGATGAAGTTATTTATCAAGCTGAATAAACCTGTGGTGCCAGGGAGGTTAGATTTCAAAGGCAATACAGGATCATTTTTGACCCTAGTTCAGAATAAATTTGTTAGGTTTACAGAAATCTCTGGCACATATTTATACTTAAGAATTTTCCTTTGTATTTGAAAGTGTTCAAGCTTTAAGGGGTTTTCTGCTCAGCAAGTCAGTTGTAAGCTGACCATGCACGTCTTTTAAAAGTTGGTATTTGTCTACTCCTTGCCAGAAAGAGATATTTGCCATTTTCTCCAACCATTTTCAATTAATTTGATGCATGCTACAAAATTCAGAATTTGGTCAGTCTTTATTTTTGTTGTGTCAGAATAATTGTTCTGCTGTCTTGCCATTAATTTAGTATACTAACCCTGAACAAACAGATGACTTTAATTTGGTCTTAGACTGGATTTCATACTCTTTGACCTTGGCTGAAGTGAAATCTTTAAAACTGAATAAGCTGGGGGCCAGATTTTAGTGTGCTTGTTGCCTAATGCAAATGCATAATGTTTATTATTAGTTAATTTTTAAATTAAATTTTGGAATACAATTTTTTATCATTGTTAGCTTAAGTCCATGCTGACATTTGAATGATACTCCCCCTAATCTCTCTATTAAGCTTGGTGGTAGCCCTAGCAAAAAGACTACATGTGGAACCACATCAGTAGGAGGTGTATATCCAGACTTCTTTCTTTAGTTATTTGCAATGAGGTGTTAATGAGACTGACATCTTATATTTAGTCAATTATAGTTTAAATGCATATATTGCTGTCTTCGCCTCAGCAAGAAATTTGAAATGCAGGTGTCTTGTCATTTGAAGTCAGGAAAAATTATTCATCATTAAATGAAAAATCTTTCATTTTACCTGAAAAATATATCTACTGTAAGCCCTATGAATACTGGATTAGTAGGAAGACTGGGCTTTAGCATAAATGGAATATATAATATCTTCTAAGTAATGTAATGTTGAAACACTGTCTTAGGTCGTATTTCCCTCCCAAACAAAGCAGAGGCAAGGACACGGGTGCAGGAGGGTTATTTGGAATGAGATCCCAGGAAGCAAGAATAAGGACATGAGAGAATAAGAAAGGACAAAAGGAAGAGGAAAAGTCATAATGACAATGAGAGAGAGCGAGAGAGAGAGAGAGAGAGAGAGGAGTTTGCCAGGATTTCTGAGAAATGTATAGAATGCTACTCAAAATTGTTCACATGAATAGGAGGCTATAACATTTATTTCATCTCTGGTCCCAATTGTTCAAGGATTGTTCTTGAAAGCATTAACTGCCCTGTACTTCTGTAATATTCTAGTGTGCAGGGGTAGCAATATGCCATGTTATAAAAGACTTTGAGGCCAAATGAGAAAAGACGGTGGTGAAATTTCAGGTGAAACATTGGCAGCACAAAATGAATCAAAGCCCCCTAGAACTGAAATTGAATTGGAGGTGTGTCACGGCATAAGATGTCAGCACCAAGTTCTCTCTAATAATTATTGGGTAGATCTTTCTTTTGAAATTATTTGTCAGCCAGTTCCTAAAATTTCTTTCTTGGGAATTTTTTTCTTTGATTCCCTAAATAAAAGATAAGTTCAAAGGGAAAATGCCTCTTGTAGAAAAAAAACTCAAATACCCCATTACATTTTTATGGAAGTGGTTGGTCTCAGAGATTTTACGAGCAGGTGAGTAATAGCATGACATTGGCTTCTGAAAGGCGTGGGCATCAAGAAATGAGAAAATAACATAGCTAATTTTAATTCACCTTACAATTTTTCCCAGCAACCTGAACAGTAATATAATTTTTCCACATTGGTAGACAATTATCATAGGTAAATGTGTAACTGCGAGGACACAGAGACATTATAGCCATTGTCTAAATTATCTGTTGCTGCATAACAAACTATCCCTAAATTCAGTGGCTTGAAACAACTCTTGTGTTCCATCTTAAGAATTTTTGGGGTTAGGAATGCAGTCGTACTCAGCTGGTTGATAAGTTGGCCTGGGAATCCAAGATGGCTTCACAGATATGTCTGACACCTTGGTGAAGGGGCTGCAAGGTTGGAATAAATTTTGACTGTCACGTGGAGAACCTGTATGGACCTTCTTTAGCATAGTGCTGTAACACTAAGGTCTTTCAGGGCTCTCAAAGATAGCAATCCTTGAGGCCTGGGTAGAAACCAGAAACTTCTTAAAACATGACCTTGATAGCACCACAATGTCACTTCTGCCATATACTATTAGTCAAGCATGTCGCTACATCAGCGCAGATCCAAAAAGAGGGGAATTGAACTCTACTTCTTAATGCAAGGAGTAGCAAATAATTTATAACCATCCTTAATCTACCACAGCTGTGATATTTGATCTTGGCTTCAAATTAATGTTTTTATGGGATTTTAAGAAAGCTGTGAAGTTTTACTTTACCACAGTAAGGGTTCTCATCTTAAGAGGCAAGAGGCTAAATCCCAGTTTACATGCCAGCCTCAGGAGGAAAATCTAATGAAAGATGAACGAAAGAACAGAATTTCAACCACAGATGTAAACATTGCAAGAATTTATTATACTTATTGCCATCGAAACTTTAAAATGTGGTTCGATAATCAGATTCATACCTTTAAATAATTAATAGCATATAGTGAGTTCCTCCTTTTTGACGAGATTGATTATGAAAAAAAACAGTTCATCTATTTGCAAAATTTTTCATAAAGGGTTTTGTCACATCTAAATGTGAGCCTAGCCTCATGTTTTAAGGATATCTCTTATTGAGTGTATGCTTGAAGGTATAATAATATATATATTTTTAATTCTTTTATTTTTCTTTTTGAGACAGTTTCTTACTATGTTGCCCAGGTTGGAGTGCAGTGGCATGATCTCAGATCACTGCAGCCTCCACCTCCCAGGCTCAAGCAATCCTCCTACCTCAGCCTCCAGAATAGTTGGGACTATAGGCATGCACCACCATGTCTTGCAATTTTTGTATTTTTTTGTAGAAACAGGGTTTTGCCGTGTTGCCCAGGCTAGTCTTGAGCTCCTGAGCTCAAGCGATCACCCCACCTCGACCTCCCAAAGTGTTGGAATTACAGGTGTGAGCCATCCTGCTCGGCCTTCACAGGTATTTGTTGGACTTGACCTTATTTGTAGCTTTTAGAGTATGCTGTAGACTCTGTCTTCCATTTCTCCTGTGTTGTACACGAATGTGCTCTGCATCTGTGTGCTCATTTGCATCGAAATGAATCCCAGAGGCTCATGTGTATTTGCCTTAATACTCTCAAAAGAACAACTTAAATGAAGATAATAGTCACAGAGTCAGCAGTCTTTCCAAGACTAAGTAGAAAACAACTGCATTGATAGCCTTGGGGCATTTCTACTGATTACCGATTTTCTCTGTTGAATTAATGGAAGAGCAGTTCTCCCTTTGAAGTTGCTGTTGTGGAGGTCTAGATTTTCCCTTTCACTCCAAAGCACTGGTCTCAGAGGGCTAGCAATGAAATCACTAACCAAATGGTTACTGAGGTAGACTGAACTCCGAACCTGGACCATGTTCCAGGCAAGGAGTTATAACTTAGAAAAACTTTGATTATAGATTCCCCTTGCATTCCCATTTAGTGCTCCTCTTGGCCATTTTAAAGCCTCATCTTACTCCAGGTATCCGCCCTGTTCTGTCAAAATTCTTAGTTGCCAGCTAGTGGTCTCATATGAAAGTCTGATTCATTGCACATTTTCTACCTTTTCTCATGTCTCTAATATTCCCCACCAATCTAATCTAAACATCATGAGCAAATTAATCATTCCAAAGGAATATTAATGTTTGTACAGGTGGAAAAGGAATTCTATCACCTGGCATTTGTGTCCTAATCCATAACTTCATGTTCTATGACCCTCATTCGTTTCATCATCTCCACTCCTCCTAGTGTTTCCACTTCCTGGCCTCCTCCCCCGTCTCTGACATGAAAATTCACCTAAAGAGGCATCTTCAGAATGCCGTCCCTGAATCCCTGACTATGGGAGATAATGAATCTACCTCCCCTGAAACCCCATTATGAGTTATTTGCACATTGCTTATAATGAGTGTTTGTGTCTGTTCTGTAGTATGGATATTTTGAATTGACCGCCCTTCTCCGCCCCTGCAGGCACTGTTTGAATGCTCTTTGGAGAAACATTTATTTTTATTTTAAAGTACAGTTTTCTCATACTAAATAATTTTTATTTTAAAAGTCATGTAACATATATACTTGGTGAGGAGTATAAACAGGATGAAAAAGATATATAGTAAAACATGAATGTCCCTCCTACTTCAGATTCCAAGTTACCTTCCCTAAAGTGGCTACTGTTAAGTTTCCCATTTGTACTTCTAAAACATTGTACTGTGCCTACAAATACATGACATAATTCTATGCCATAAGTTTACCTTTTCTAATTAACAATTCATAACTTATAAAGGTTTTTCCACACTATCACATTTTGATCTCTCTAGTGATTTTAGCAGACGTACTATATCCCATTGTATACATGTACTATAAGTCATTTAAACAGTAACTTGGCAACTACATTCAGCTTGTTTCCAGTCTTTTTCTTTTTTTTAAACAGATTGAGATATCTTGTTGCCCAGGCTGGAGCACAATGGCATGATTGTGGCTCACCACAACCTCCGCCTCCCAGGTTCAAGTGATTCTCCTGCCTCAGCCTCCCGAGTAGTTGGGATTACAGGCATGAGCCACCATGCCCAGCTAATCTTGTATTTTTAGTAGAGAAGGAGTCAGGCTGGTCTTGAACTCCCTACCTCAGGTAACCCACCCACCTTGGCCTCCCAAAGTGCTGGGATTACAGGCGTGAGCCACTGAGCCTGGCCTTTCCAATCTTTTGACATTAGTAATAATGCTGCAATAAAATTAGTTTATTGTTTTTAATCCTCATATGTGAGTATAGTGTGGAGGAAGACCCTGAACTTCAGGTGAGATTACAGCTCTGGCCAATACTTTGATTACAACCTTGTGAGATGATGAGCAGAGAACTCATCTGACCTGTATCCAGACTTCTAATCCAGGAAAACAGTTGTGGCAATTTGTTAGATAGCAAGAAAATACAACCTAAAAGGAAGGGAGCAGAAAGGTATTATAAATTAGAGGTTATCAGCGGAGACTACAGAATCAGGCCTGGGTTTTATCCCCTGGGATGTTATCTGAGTTATACAGATTGTTATCTCAATATAACAAATAGTTATACTAACTTAGTATTTGTATAACTTTAGATAACATCCCTGATTCTTAGTGTCTTCATCTGTAAAACAGGCATGCAACACTTACACTCAATGATTGCTACGAACATTAATGAACTAATGTAAGTTATATATTTAACATAATATTTGACACACCGTAAATGTTCAAATTATTGCAGCAATGCATATTATTTAAATAAAAGGTTCTTATTTCTAGGTTTTATTTTTTGATTGTTAATATCCATAGTCCATATTATACTAACCCTACAGGATTTGTGGGCATATCTAAGAGCAATTATGGCTTCAAAAATAATTTTCTGAAATATTACATTTTCTAATTATGTATCTCTCAGATTTAAAGTACCCAAAGCTTGAATCTGGCTGATAGAACTACATGAATCATCATCAAATGCATTCCAAAAGTGTTGATAAAGGTGACTTTACAACAGTTAGTTAATTTTTTACCCCAAACACAAGTGTAGTCTCCATGAAAATGAGTCTTCCTACAATCAAATTCTCCTTTTTTTTTTTTTTTTTTCATTTTGGAAACAGGGTCTCACTTTGTCACCCAGACTGGAGTGTCCACTGCAGGCATGACGTCCCAGGCTCAAGCGATCCTCCCACCTCCGCCCCTCAAGTAGCTGGGACTACAGGTGTGCACCACCAAGCCCAGTTAATTTTTGTAATTTTTGTAAAGACAGGGTTTTGCCATATTGCCCAGACTGGTCTCCACCTCCTGGGTTCAAGTGATCCACCAGCCTTGGCCTCCCGAAGTGCTGGGATTACAGATGTAAGCCACCACACCCAGCCATCCCCTTCTTAACTATGGACCTAATTAATGTATTGAATGAAAAATGACTTGGAGTTTGGTCCATGTATGAGAGATTAATGATAGTATCAAGCCTATGAATAGCCTGGAATGCAATCTTAGAGAAGTTAATCTTCATCTTGAAGGTGACAGTAAGCCATAAAAGAATTTTAAGAGGAAGAAGCACAGTATGTTTTATGTGATAGATTACAAAAATGGGAACAAAATTTTGTAGCTCGTCCTAAAGGATGTAAAATATCTTCCCTCTCGCCCCAAGTTTCAGGTTGGTCAGGTAAATTGTTTGCCCATTGGAACATCTGTAAAATTGACGCAAAACAAAGGCCTGATGTATGCTCATACACTCAAGTACTGTCTCTTTTCCTTCTTTTAGAGACCATGCCCCGTATGGAAAGACCACAATATGATGTTAAAAAACGAAGTGGAACAGAAACTAGGTTTCCCAGCCAAGGCCCTTCTAAACCAATCATGCCTCAGCCATCCTTATGTATGACTCTACGAGTAAGCCTACCATAGTCCACTCCATATTCCAAGACATAAAAAGATGAGCAAATAAATGGCTATGATTTTAAGTTCCTAACTTTTGCGGTTGTTTGTTATGCAGTAAAAGCAGATAAAACACTGTTGCTTTTTCTCAATAACAAGTTAAAAAAAAAATAACTCCAATTAAAATCTGAGTTCACTAACTTATATTTATTTTTTCTTTTTTAGACACTCATAATGCTTATATTTTCAAGTTTAAAAACAACATCTAGCTTTAAGTAACCTCCCAGTCTCTTATATTTAAAATTATATATATTAACATATATATTTAGACTTATCTAAAATACATTTTGCAAAACAAATTATTTGAGAGAGTAAGAATAAATTTTTTGGAACACACATGCACACACACATACACACATATATGTATTATATGCATAAATATATGTGTGTGTGTATATATATAGAGAGAGAGAGAGAGAGAGAGAGAGACAGAGAGCATATTTGTAAGACATCTTCTGTTAACTAATTGTTCCTTAAGGGAGAATAACGAATTATATTCATGATCTCTCTGGGTAAGGTTTAGGTATCACAAATTACCACTATGTGACTGAAGTTCTCTAATTTTTAACTAGCTTTATAATGAAAATGTTTCAAAATATTTAAAAAGTATGTATTTTTTTAAATTCAAGAAACATTATTGAATTCTTTGGGAAAAGCAAAACCACAATTTCCCACCTACTTCTGAATTTTTTTGCGATGTTAGGCAAAGAATCAGACAGATGGTAGATAAAAATAACATCTTTGGAAACTGCTGCTGTTGGCCAAAATGGAGTACCAGGGAAAGAACTTGCCCTCCTATCATAAACAACTATAAAACTTAGAAAATATGTGAAACAACATGGTTCAGATACTGGATAGTGGGCAGCTAGAATGTGACTCCTGGAAGAAAAAGAAACAAGGTAGACCTGACAAATTCACCGTGTGCTTCTCTTAATCAGTTTTCAAGTTTGCAGCAAAGCCATGGGAGGCCCAAACATAGCCTTGCAGTCTTGATTATATTAAGAAGAAAAAGATTAGCGTTTGAGGAGGCTAGAATTCAGGAAAAGGATACCGAAAGCAGAGAACTGTGCACACAGAGAGGTCCAGAGATTTAGAGAGGTTCTTGAGTTTTTGGCTGAGCAACCATATGAGCTTGCATAAAAAATAACTACCTCGGTTCAGAGAAAATATCTGGAAGAAAACCATGAGAAAGAAGTAGGCAACAATTCATGGGCTTCAAAGAGGCTGTGAAGAGTTTATCTTTCCACCAAACAGAATGGAAAGATACTGCAAAATTTGGAGCATCAAGTAAGATCGCCAGAAGTTTATCTCCTCGATAGCATGCATACATTGGCCCTAGATTAAAGGCCCTAGATTAGAGGTCCAGCCATAACAAAGCTTTTAAAAAAGCAATTGTATAAATACACAACTGATTTCAAACAATTTAATTGTATTTCAGCAAAAAAATCTAACAACCAAAAACATAAATTCACAATGTTCAGTATCCACTCTGAAATTGGGAAGCATTGAATGGTGCAAGAAAATATGACCTATAGTTAGCAGAAAAATCAATTAATTAAAAAATCCCAGAAACAATAGATGATGAGAGTAGACAAGGACAATTAAAGAGCTTTGATAAATATTTCATATACTTAAGATGGTAGAAGAAAGCCAGAGGACAATGAGGCAAGACACAAAATGATTTTAAAAGACACAAATGAGATTTACTAGAGATTAGTAATTAAAATATCTGAAGAGAAAAATGTACTCGATTGAATTAACAGCAGACTTGGAGAACTTCTAGCATTTAATGTTTATATTAGAGAAAAGAAGGACTTCAAATCAAGGATCTGTATTTTTACTTTAAGAACACCAAATTACCCATAACTTGAAATAATTCTATGGAGAAAATAAAGAGAAGAACTAAGTGGAATAGAAAATTTACAACAATGTTAAAACAAATAAAACTAAAAGCTAACTTTTTCAGAGAATTAAAATGATAGCAGGAAAAGGAAGACAGAAACATTAAAGATGGGGTGTAACTTCTGATTCTGTAGATGTTAGTAGCTAACAAGATGAATATTATAACAACTGTATGTCAGAGTTGAATAACTTTGAAGCAATAGATTATTTGAAAAATACAAAGGATCCAATCCCACTCTAGAAGAAATAGATAGCCTAAGTACTTTGATATGGATTTAAAAATCAAATTTTTATTATTGAACATTCCTACAAAGAAAACCCCAGGCCCAGAGAACCTCACTGATGATTTTTTTGATTTTTTTTTTTTTTTTTTTTTTTTTTTTTTGAGACAGAATCTTGCTTTGTCACCCAGGCTGGAGTGCAGTGGGGGCAATCTTGGCTCACTGCAAGCTCCACCTCTTGGGTTCACACCATTCTCCTGCCTCAGCCTCCTGAATAGCTGGCACTACAGGCACCTGCCACCACACCCAGCGAATTTTTTGTATTTTCAGTAGAAACGGGGTTTCACCGTGTTTGCCCGAATGGCCTCGATCTCCTGACCTCGTGATTCACCCGCCTCGGCTTCCCAAAGTGCTGGGATTACAGACATGAGCCACCACGTCCAGCCCTCATTGATAAATTTTACCAAACATTTAAGAAAAAAAATTGTACAATTCTACAGAGTCTTTCAGAAAACATAAGTGGAAACACTTCCCATTTCCTTTTATGAAGCTAGGATTAAACTAATATTAAGACTATTCAAAGATACTATAAGAACAGAAAATTACCAACCAATATTCTTTGATCCCATATCCATAATTTCCATACATAATGCATTTTAAGATTTTAGCAAATTAAATCCAGAAATATAGACATAAAAGAACAAGTGGGGTTTATGTCAGGAATGCAAAGCCGGTTTAATACTTTTAAAAAAATAAGTAATGTAATTTGCAATGTCAACAGAATAAAAAAGGGAAAACCTTACGATTATCTTAATTGATGCAGGAAGGGGATTTGAGGAAAACCCATCAACTAATCAGATAAAATCTCTCAGCGAACTGCTAATTGAAGGGGACCTTTTTAATGTGATAAGAAAATCCGATCTCATATTTTTAATCATTATTTGCCTGGATTCCTAGCTAGAGAAAAATGAAAATATAATTAAAAGACATACATCTTGTAAATAAAATAATAAATTATTTTTATTCACAGGTGATATGGTTGTCTATTCAAAAAATTCTTAAGGAATTTACAAAAAAGCTATTAACACTAAAGTGGTATTGGCAAGTTCATAGATTTCAGTAAACCAAAATCAATTATACTCCTGTATACCAGCCATGAACATTTGTATCTTGACACTTAAAATACCATTTCTGACAAGATCAGAAAATAAAATACATAGAGATAAGCTTAGCAAAATATGTGCAGAACCTATAAATTGAAAACTATAAAACATTTTAGAGAGAATGGAGATAGATACTATGTTCAAGGCTCATAAATAACGAAAAGATATACTATGTTCAAGTAGCAAATGAATGAACCTTGTTAAGATGCTAATTCTCTCCAAATTCATCTGTAGATTTAACATAGTGCCAATTAAAATTACAGCAATTTATTTTAGAAATGAATAAACTGATTTTAAAATTTAGAATAGCCAAAACAATTTTCTTAAAGAAAAAGGTAAAGGATACACTACCTAATTTCAATACTCACTATATAGATAAAAATAATCAAAACTATGATATGTGAATAAGGATAGATGTATTAATAGGCCAGAATTATATTTCAGAAATAGATCCAAAATAAATGTTCAACTGATTTTTAATAAAAACACAAAATAGTCAATTATAAAAAATTGATAAACTGAAGATCATCAAAATAAATATGTTACTCTTTTAAAAGTCACCATTAAAAAATGAATTGGAAGGCAACAGAGAGAGAGAGAGAGAGAATATTTGCAAAACAAGTACATGACCAAGAATTCATATCCAGAATATATTGTCTTATAACTTAAAAATAAAAAGCAAATAACTTTGTTAAACAAATGAAGAAAATTTTGAATAGATATTTCACCAAAAGATATACATAAATTGTAAATAAATATATGAAAAGAGATTCAAGGTCAGTAGTCAGTAAAAAATTTAAAATTAAAATCAAAATGAACACCAATATACCAAAAATTAGAAGGACTGATAATATTAAGTGTCAGTGAAGATATGAAGATAACTTGATTGTGGGAATGGAAAATGGTACAACCACCTTAGCAAACAGTTTGGCAGATTCTACTAAAGTAAAACATAAACTAATCTTAGGATTCAAAAATACCACTTTCATATGTTTACTTAACAGAAATGAATAGCATATTTACAAAAAGTCTTATTATTAAATATGTATTCAAAAACGCACATCCTGGAAGCAACTCAGATACCCAACTGGTATTTAGACACAAAGGAACTATTAATAAAAATAACAACATGGATGTACCTCAAAAGCATTATGCTAAAGGAAATAAATCAGACACAAAAAGACTATACATTATGTGATTCCATTCATGTGAAGTTCCGAAAATGTCAAAAAAAAAAAAAAAAGGAGAAAAATAAAATCAGTCACTGACAGGGGCAAGGATTACAGGAAATCTATTGATTACACAGGGTTATGAGAGAGCTTTTTGAGTTAATGCCAATGTTATATGCTATAATTGTGTTAGTTAACCTATACACATTGGTCAAAATTCACACACACATATACTTTAGTGATTGTTTATTTTAGGTAAATGATACTTGTATAACTTTGTATTATTATAAAATAAGGTTGATAAAAATATTACCTAAAATACTGAAAGAGACCAAATATAAGCTCCAACTGAGTTCTCTATCTGAAGCCTGGAAGTCAACTTATCTTCCCAGCCAATCATATCCAGTGCTGGGCTAGCGCAGGCTTTTCCTCCCAAGAGTGGGGAAGAGTACTCTAGTAGAACTTAGTACATGAGGAAAGAAGAATGCCTACTGTTGGGCACAGCCAGTTCACGAGGAAGGAAATGTAAGAGCTGAGTTCAGTTGAGGAAGTCCAGATTTTTCTGGCTGGTTTCATCAGTCAGATAAACTAGCCCACTTCCCAGAGGCATAGTGAGTTAGGTGGCACAGAGAAGTGTAGAGGACAAAACAGGTTAGGCATTATCCACACAGAAGGAAACAGGGATGGGAAAGAAGGAAAGATGCAGCGTGAGTAATCAACAACTCACATTTAGTTGCTTTTTTCTCCTTTTACATCATCTGTTTTCTACTGATGTAAGCCCATCATTTCAGAATGCTATTGCAATTCATTTTCTTAGCTGAAATGCACACTTTCCCTACTGTTAACAAGCTGGTGTTAACTTGTGGATTTTGTAGGATCACACCAAAGTGAGGTTTTATTGTCGGACCATTACCTGAATTATATAATGTTTTTCTTTTCAGCAAACCCCATGAATATCATTTGAGATAATACTTTTGAAGGCATTGGACTAAAGAATAAGGCTATTGTCACAAAATACGCATGACTTGTTCTTCTTTCTTTTACTTTCAATGGCAAAAACCGCAATTACTTTTGCACCAACCTGAGATTTATGGCCAATACATGTTCTGTACTGAAGAAGCCAGGTTGATCTCTTCAGAAAAAATCTAGTATAAATTTTATGTCATTTTTAGATGGTGGATCTTATGAAAGATGGTAAAGACTTCTGGTAAGAGGTTGACTTTACTAATTTTTTCTTATCCACTTAAGTTTAAGTATAGTTTGTTTAAAAGATAAGAGAGAGAGAGCTACACATACATTACTGAATAAAAAAGTAGAATAAGGAAATGCGGCAAATTAAATATTGAAAGCTGTTTTTAAATAATTCTCAGTTTATAAGTCTCATCTTTAAAAAAAAATTTCCCTCTCCTTCAGTCCATTACCTCCCCATATCTCTGTGGCTGTCTCTCTCTCTCTCACACATACACATACTTGATTGCGGGAATGGAATGTTGGTATCTTTGGACTAGTAGACTAGATAAGCTTAATTCATTTATATTAAAAAAACTGCTGAATCAGAAGCATTGATCACTTTCTAAGATTCTTTGTTAGTCCCACCTAGTCAAAATTATTCTTTTCCCTACTTTGGCCATATTTCCTTAGCTTTAATTATTAATACCTATATTTTTTACATTTTAAAAATCCTTCAATCATTCACAGGAAGAAATAATAATCAATTTGAAAAATTAATGAAAATTTATATTTTGACTAATAAAACTTCAGGGAGAAGTTTTTAAAAAAATATTTCAGGTGTTGAAAGGGTTATTATTTCAACTAGCCTTCTCCAGAAGCTACCCTGTTTGATACACATATAGGTAGGTAGGTAGGTAGATAGATGGATGGGCAGATAGATAGATAGATAGATACTATAGAGATAGAACATATAGTCTATAAAACATAATAATCTTGACCTCTCTCTGTGAAGAAACTTTATTTTATCAATATTGAATCTTATAATTATTTTCTATTAACTTATCAAAGACCTTATGAGCTTTCTCAAGACCACTCTAAAGATTAAAGACTAAAACCCCTCAAGAGGATGAATGAGTGATTAACCTGTTATATATTTATGTTAGAAAGAATTACTTTGACTATAACTTATATAGCTTTTCATTTCCAGAATATTTTACTTCTAAAATATATTTCCCAGAACAATAACTATTTAAGATTTTCAACAAAGATGTTTTTGGAAAATATTTTTGGAATATAAGAAAAGCACAGATTCTCTAATTCTAAAATGCTGGATAATTACCCTTCTTTCAATGCAATTTCTTAGTTTAATTAGCAATATTTATTAAATGATATGACTAATACATACTATCTACAGACCCAAGAAGTTTATTTTGCCCTCATATGAGAAATAGAAGAGAAAGAAAGAGAGTTAGTGTACATGGAGCATTTGAATTACAATATAGTTTGGGTCTGTGTCCCTGCCCAAATCTCATGTCAAATTGTAATTCCCAATGTTGGAGGTGGGGCCAGGTGAAAGATGATTGGATCATGGGGCCAGATTTCCCCTTTGGTGCTTCTTACGATAGTGAGTGAGTTATCCACAAAATCTGGTTGTTTAAAAGTGTGTAGCACTACCCCTTCCCACACATCTATCCTCCTCTGGCCATGTGAAGACATACCTGCTTCCCCCTTCACCTTTGCCATGATTGTAAGTTTCCTAAGGCTTCCCAGCCATGCTTCCTGTCGAGCCTGCAGAACCATGTGCTCTTTTCTTTATAATTTACCCAGTCTTCAGTATTTCTTTACAGTAGTGTGAGAATGGACTAATACAAATTAATAATGAAAATGCACAGTTTATAAGATAATTGTAATTATGAAACTTTCCCAAAAGTATACTCTTCTGCCAATGTCAAACCTAAAACCTAATTGTACTCATTGTTTCCTTTTTAGTTGTTGTTGCCTAACCTACCAATTTAATTAAGAAGTTAAGACTAATTTTGGTGACCATAAAATAATTTAGTGTCTTCACAAAGAAAACAAAAAAAATTAACATCATTATTTCTCAACATTTACCAAAGAACTTTGGAAGAAATATAAGTTAAATGCTGGATTAGTTTCAACAACATATGCAAATTATCCTCCTAAAATACATCAAGCAACATCAGGAAGACACCTAACCTTTATTTGAATAAAATTCTCAGAGTTCATCCAAGCAAAACCAGATTCTCCAAAACAACTTTGAATTAACTCTAAGCTGAAAATAGGAACACTTTTTAAGGTACCTAAACCTTAAGGAGAGCTGAAAGTACTTAACCATATATAGAACACAAGTGGTATCATCTTAGATAATTTGTCGCAATAAGCTAGAAAGAGAACTCTTAGACATTTATTTTATAGCCACTGAATGCTATGACATTTTCTATTTTGCTTCAAAAAACATTGAAGATGTTAGTTGCTTCCCCCCTCCTTTTTTTCTTTTCAGAACTAAAGAAGTGTGAAATGGAAGTTTGGAAAATTGCTGAGAACAGCCCACTAGCCCTGCCAAAAGAACATCCCAGAGGACACAACTTCTGTTCTTTAAAGCAAGGCTTGCTGTTTGGGAAGTTGGCTCACCTGCTGGAGTTGGGGGATGTATTAGGCAGACAGATGTTAGTGCTTCTTAAAGTAGCAATCTGAAGAGACAGTTTTAAGGGCTGTAGCATTAGCTAAAGAATGGCTTGAAGGGCATTGAACTTGTTGACCTATTTTGAAGTTTATATATATATATTCTCAAGACACTAGTCATTTTTAATGAGATAAGAGGGGAAAAAATGATCATGTCCAATATTTTTTTCACAAGTTTAAGTCAGCAAATGTGTTTTTTCTATTATTTTACTTGTCTTTCATGTTTTCAACTTTATTGCTTTTGAAACTAATATATTTAACAGAGGGTCTTTGTTGAATCTTCACTGTTATGGGTACTGGAATGTTTAGAATTGTCAAATATTTGAGAGTGATTTTAAGAAAAAAAAAATCTTGAGGAATTGATTCCTATGTGTTAAAGACAGTCTTGCTTGAATAAAGGAAGATATTTCTAGTCATTGTTCCTCATGTTTTCATGGCTGTTGGCTCCAATTGGCCACTATTTCAAAAATCTGCAGTCCCATCATGGTGTTCATTCATTCATTCATTTAAGAAATACTGTTTTTTAAGTTTCTACTATAAACCAGGCACTGTTCTGAGCACTGAGAATGTATTCATGGGAGGTGGGGAACAAAAATCCATGCCCTCATGAAGCTAACATATTTGTGGGGCTAGAAAAACACAAGAAACACACACACACACAAATGTGTAATACAATAGGAGGTTGAAAATTAAAATGGCACCGAATTGGGAAAGGTGGAAGAGCTATGGAAGGGGCTGAAATTGTGAATAAATAACTTGGGTAGCATTTTTGAGAAAGAGCACAAAATCAAAGGAGCAGAATCAAAGAAAATCTGCAAGTAAATTCTGCAGATATGTGAAGAAAAGATATTCCAAGCAGAGAGAACACAGTGCAAAGCTCCAAGAGTGAAGTGTGCCTGGCAAGTTTAAGGAGCAACAAAAGTGGAGCAGAGTGAATAAGAAGAGGGTAGCAGTGAATTATGTCACTGGTGCCAATACCATTATTGAGATTTCATATTTACCCTAAAACAACCAGAATCTCATTGAGGGGTTTTGCAGAGATGTGTGACATAATTGATATACATTTTGATAGGGAGTTTGGAGAATAAACTCTAGTGAAACGAAAACGGGAGCTGGAAGACCAGTTAAGAGTCTATGGCAATAGCTAATGCCAGATATTATAGTGCTTGGAATCAGGATAGAGCAATGAAGGATAATTAGTAGGTGGCTCTGGATATATTGTAAAGGTAGAGTCAACTCTGCTGGAGTGAATGCAGCGTGTCAGTGAAATAAATATTTTTGGATGGAACTACTGGTGGATAAATTTACCAGAAATTAACATAAAAAAATTGTAAGTAAAACAGGGTCAGGGAATATGATTTAAAATTTGGCTTGAAATTTTTAATTTTGAAATGTCTAGATGTCTACAGACTTTCTAGGAGAAATAAGAGGAGATGTCAAGTAGGCAGTAGGATACCGAAGTATGGATTTCAGGGGAGAAATCAAGGAAATAAATTTGCAAATAATCAGCAATAGATATGGTATTTATGGAGATTATAGGAGTCTCCAAAGGAATTATAATTACACACAGAAGAGAAGTGGTCTACAGACTAAATCCTAAGGACCTCCAATGTTGATAGAAACTGAGAACAAGTATCTGCAAGAAAGGAAGGAAGAAAATGAGGAGAATGTGATCATTTAGAACTCAAATAACAAAAGCATTTCTTGGTGAAGGGAATCATAAAATGTTTCTAATTTTGCTTTTCGATCAGGTAAAATAAAGACTGAATTGACTGTCAGATTTAATAACGGAAAACTCACTGGTGACCTGAAATAAACAAACAAAAAAAAACCCAAACATAACTGTGCAAGTGATTTATACCTTTACAAGTTTTCTTTTATGAGAAGTACAAAACAATTCTTCAGTATTCTGAAGAATGCATTTTATTGTATTAGCTTACTAATTGCTGAAATAATCTTGCATTCTAGTTAAGCTATTGATGTTTCCTCTGTTTCAGAGGATAAAAATAGTATAAACTTTGCAGTTAAAGGCATGAGCTTGAATCTTCATTCTTGAATGTATTAGTTCAGTTAGTGAACCAAATGATTTTACCACCTAAAAATTCTATTTTAACTATAAATGAGAATCATGCCCAGTTTATAGGGCTGTTATAAAAATTAGATGTATCGCATTCATAGACTTAGCAAAGATTACTTTAATGTATTCTATATGATAACAAAATAACATAGAGCAGTTTATCCAAAAATGACTGATTAGGCATAATCATTTACCGCCTTTTCCTCCTGAGATGTCATTACCTCGACAATAAAAGAATAAAGGGAATAAGTATTCCACAACAATAAAAAAAAAAAAGAATAGGAGTTAGGTCTGAGCAGATAAGATAATATGACATTTTTCTGGAGCTCATGAAAGTAGATGGAGGAATAGGAAGTAATAAAGCAGGGTAAAGGGAACTGCAGCCTAGGATGTGTGTGGTACAGGCCGTTGTTCCAGGTAATTAAATTTAGCACGTTTATTACTCTTAAGAGCAGTCCTGCAAGTAATGTTAGTATCTAGTGTCTTGTATCTAGTAAGTTAGCAAATGGTACAGCTAAGATTGGATTTGTTTTCTTCCTAAATCTCACTCCATGATAATGTCAAAAGACCCAACAAAATTATCACACACACAAACACAATGTGTCTACTAGGTTCAGAGATTTTCAAACGCTCATATATTTGAAAATACAAGTTATGTCACAATAAGAAACCTTAGCCTTTGAATTTCTGTCTGAATTTCTCTCTGTTTTTTACCTAATTCATTTAAAATGGAAACAGGATCAATCACTTTTACTCAAATTCAGTGTTTTAGACGGGTGATGTAAATATAACTAGAAAAAGGAAATGTACTACCAATAATAAACCGCTTGGACTAACTACTGTACAGACAGAGCAATAATGTGCAAAACTAGAAAAGAGAAAAGGACATGTTGGAGCATTAGCAAGAACACTAAAGTGATTAAGAAGTGTCAAAGAGGGATGCCGAGTAAGGTATTTGGTGTTTAGCTGTCAAGGTACAACTGAGTGAGGCAAATTAGCCTTGAATAGTATAATGTGAGTGATAATCAATTCACTTTCCTGAAGGAAAAGAAAGTGAATAAGAGATTGGTTGCTTGAAGACAAACTCCTGTATCACATAAAATATTAATCTCTTTTTACTTCAAAATTCTAGAGATTTTCTATATTATGAAACACATCAACTCTTCGCATCTACACTACTATTCTTTTTTAATGTCTGCTACCATGATAGTCAACCTAACAATGTTCAGTATTATTTGAATTATTCAATCTAAAAAAAACAGCATGTATATTTTTAATGCTGACATTTATTTATGAATTAACAGCAGAAGAGAACATTTATGAAGGCTATGGGGCTGTTTTTGTTCACATTTTGTGGATAATGTTTGAAATTATATATAGAATTCATAAATTCAAATTTTTCCGGAAATCCAAAAAAATCACCAGTTGGGTGGCACAGACTTATGGATTTAAATGCTAGCAAGACATTAAATTAAATAAAATTAAATTTCATGTTTGTCTAATCACCTTTTATTCCTTCTAAAAATTGCTTTTTAAATTTTTCAATATACAATTCCTAGATCAACTCTTTATTATGAACAAGTTTTAGAAAACTTACAAGTTGAATGTTTTACGGTATATATTATTCTTTAAAGTATAATAGTTGCTGATTGCCTCCTCTGTATACCAAGGTACCTGGACCTGATCACAATTTGGAATCACTGATAATAGTGGGAGTAGTAGTGGTAATGGCAGTGCTAATATTAGTGATACTAATATTTGTATTCACTTGCTATAAACTGGGTACTATTCCAAATCTTTACATATATTAATTATTTAATACTTATAAATAATCCTATGAGATAGAAACTATATTACATTTTTATATGAGAAACAGAGACAGGTTAAGTGATCTGCATAGGTACACAAAGATTGTCAGTGAAGAAACTAGATTTCAATTCCTACCATTCTAGCTACTAAATGTTGCTGCTTCAGAAGAAAATACATACCACTTTTGGGATTTAAATTATTATACATTTATTTTGAAAACATGGCGTGCATCTTCAAACATGTGGAAGTCCACCAATAATTATGAATTTTAGGGTTATTCTCAATAATACTCATTTGTTTTGACCATTATAATAGTCTCATTAAAAAGTTTGTCTAATAAACAGATGAACTCTCTAGTAATAAAACCTGGCAAGGCTTATGGGTTACCTTGATTTTATTGACATAATCTATAGAAAAAACTTCAATGTGTAATTATGATGAATTATATTAGCATTCTGGTTACTGAATAAATCCTTTTTCCTAGTACAAGTCTTATATGCTAGTAGGGTATTTTTGTCTCATTATTTGATTCTTTTGCTAGGAATTTATTTAGATTATCCTACTTATAGAGTGATATTTTTATTTGATCACAACTTGTTTGACAGTCTTATCGGATATGGGTATTAAATGTATTCTGCCTTTATAAAATGATTATATAGCTTTCCATTTTTTCCCTTACGATTTAAAGTATTTCAAATAATAACAAATATGTATATTCTTACCTCAAAATAATAAGAGCTGTCTATGGCAAACACACAGCCAACATCATACTGAACGTGCAAAAGCTGGAAAAATTCCCCTTGACAACTGGCACATGGCAAGAATGCCCTCTCTTATCACTTTTATTCAACATAGTATTGCAAGTACTGTCCAGGGCAATCAGTCATATAAATAAATAAATAAATAAATGAATAAATAGCAAGAAAGCAAGGAGGCAAGGGAGAAAGAAAGGAAGGCACCCAAAGAGAAAGACAGGATGTAAAACCATCTCTGTTTGCAGATGACATGATCTAGAAAAACCCCATGGTCTCAGCCTAAAAGCTTCTTAAGCCGATAAACAACTTTGCCAAAGTCTCAGGATACAAAATCAATGTGCTAAAATCACTAACATTTTTATACAGCAAAAACAGTTGACACCGAGAGCCAAATCAGGAATGTAATCCCATTCACAATTGCCAGAAAAGAATAAAGTACCAACGAATACAGCTAACCAGGGACATGAAAGACCTCTGTAAGCAGAACTGCAAAACAATGCTCACAGAAATCAAAGGTGACACAAACAAATGAAAAAAAATAAATTCCATGTTATGGATAGGACGAGTCAATATTGTTAAAATGACCATAATGCTCAAAGCAATTTATAGATTCAGTGCTATTACTATTAAACTACCATTAAGATTCTTCACAGAACTAAGAAAAACTATTTAAATTTAATGTGGAACAAAA
The DNA here is from genome assembly GCF_049350105.2 of Macaca mulatta. NCBI lineage: Eukaryota > Metazoa > Chordata > Mammalia > Primates > Cercopithecidae > Macaca > Macaca mulatta. The sequence continues at coordinate 133,793,014 of NC_133409.1, forward strand.
AAAGCCAAAATAGCCAGGGCAAAACTACACAAACAGAACAAAGCAGGAGGCAACATGCTACCTGACTTCAAACTATACTACAGGGCTACAGTAACGAAAACAGCATGGTACTGGTGCAGAAAAGACACACAGACCAAGGAACAGAATAAATAACCAGAAATAAGACCTCACACCTACAAACCATCTGATCTTTAACAAAACTGACAAAGGCAAGCAATGGGTAAAGGATTTCCTATTCAATAAATGGTGCTGGAATAACTGGCTAACCATATGCAGAAGATTGAAAGTGGACCCCTTCCTTACACCAAAAATTAAGATAGACTAAAGACTTAAATGGAAAACCCAAAACCCTAAATACCCTCGAAGACAATCTAGGCAATACCACTCAGGACATAGGAACAGGCAAATATTTCATAATGAACATGCCAAAAGCAATTGCAACAAAATCAAAAATAGGCAAATGGGATCTAATTAAACTAAAGAGCCTCTACACAGCAAAGAAAACTATCAACAGAGTGAACAGAAAACCTACAGAATGGGAGAAAATGTTTGCAAAGTGTGTATCTAACAAAGGTCTAATATCTAGAATTTATAAGGCACTTAAACAAATTAAAAAAAAAAAAAACAAAAAAAAAACAACCCCATGAAAGGGTGGGCAAAGGACACGAACAGATACTTTTCAAAAAATGGCATACATATGGTTAGCAAGCATATGATAAAAAAGTTTAACATCACTGAACATTAGATAAATGCAAATTAAAACCAGAATGATATACTGTCTCTCTTCAGTCAGAATGGCTATTAATAAAAATTCATAAAATTACACATGCTGGCCAGGTTGAGGAGAAAACAGAATGCTTATACAGTGTTAGTAGGAGTGTAAATTAGTTCAACCATTTTGGAAGACAGTGTGGGGATTTCTCAAAGACCTAGAAACAGAAATATCATTTGACACAGAAATATCATTTGACCCCACAATCCCATTACTGTGTATATACCCAAAGAAATATAAATTGTTTTATTATAGAGACAAATGCATGCATACGTTGATTGCAGCACTATTCACAGCAGCAAAGGCATGGAATCAACCTAAATGCCCATCAATGACAGACTGGATAAAGAAAATGTGGTACAGTTATACCATGGAATACTATGCAGTCATAAAAAAGAACAACATTTTTGTCCTTTCCAGAAACATGATGGAGATGGAGGCCATTATCCTCAGCAAACTAATGCAGGGACAGAAAACCAAATACCACATGTTCTCACTTATAGGTGGGAGCTAAATGATGAGAATGCATGGATACATAGAGGGGAACAATACACACTGGGTATATTGGAGGGTGGAGGATGGGAGGAGGAATAGGATCAGTAAAAATATTGAATGAGAACTAAGTTTAATACCTGGGTGGTGAAATAATTTGTACAACAATCACCTGTGACACAAGTTTACCTATATAATGAACTGGCACATGTACTCTGAACTTAAAAAAAAAGTTAATTTTTTAAAAATAAATAAAATATACGATAAGGCGTTGTTAACTGCAGTCACCCTATTGTGCTACTGAATACTAGATCTTATTTATTCTATCTAACTGTCTTTTTATATACATTAACAATCTTCCTATATCCCTTTCTTCCCACTGCGCTTTCCATCCTCTGGTAACTATCATTCTACTATCTATCTCCATGAGTTCATTTTTTTTTTTTTTTTGTCCCACATGTGGTATTTATCTTTCTGCCTTTAGTCTTACAGACTCCATTTCTTTCCAAAGTACATAAGTTAGCACCTTTACTCTGTAAACTTCCCCTGATAATTCTTTAAACAGATCACCTTTCTTTAGAATTCCAACTAGCCCCATCTTGGGACAGTTTGTGACAGTCCTTTGTAGGAATTTTCCTATCTCTAATTTTGGGGTGACTTTAGCTGTGGATTCAGATACAGAGTAAATATAGAGAATAGTTTCTCTATCCAAAAAATTCTTTGTACTTCACCTACCCCACTCACTCTCCTTCAAATCCCTGGCAACCATTGGTCTATGACTAATCTTGAGTTAATTTTGTAAAAGTTGTAAGATCTGGTCTAGATTCATTTTTTTTGGCATATGGTTGTCCAATTTTTCTCGCATTTGTTTTGTAGAGAAGACTATCTTTCTCCATGGAATTGCCTTTGTTCCTATGTCAAAGATCAGTTGACTGTATTTGCATGGGTCTATTTCTGGGTACTTTAGTTTGTTCTATTGATCTACGTGTCCATTTTTTTTGCCACTACTAAGCACTGTTTTGACTACAATAGCTTCATAATAAGTCTTGAAGTCAAGTAGCATCAGTTCTCAAATGTTATTCTTCTTCAATGTTCTGTTGACTATTCTGAGTCCTTTGCCTTTCCAAGTAAACTTTGGAATCAGTTGGTTAATATCTATAAAATTGCTTCTTGGGAAGTTGATTGGGATTGTGTGAAATCTATGGATCAACTTGGGAAGAATTGGCATTTTAACAATTTTGAGTCTTCCAATTCATGGACATCAAATATCTCTATTTATATCCTATTTTATTCATTTCATCAGAATTTTGTAGGTAGCTATGCAAAGATCTTGTATACATTTTTAAAATTTGGCTTTAATTCATGTTTCTAATGCTACTAAACATAGTATTGTTTCTAATTTCAAAATTATAATTGTTCACTGTTGGTATACAAAAAAGCAATCGACTTTTGTATGTTAACCTTGCATCCTGTGACCTTGCCATAATTACTTTTTACTGCCAGAAGCTTTTCTTCAATTCTTTGAGACTTCTACGTAATCATGTCATGCATGAAAAAAGACAGTGCATTTACTACCTTCATAATCTGTATATAATTTATTTTATTAACTTATTTCATTATCTAGGTATTCCAGTATGACACTGAATAAATGTAGTAAGAGAGTATGTTCTTATCTCCAATTTTGTAAGGAAAGCATCCAGAAAACCTACATTAACTGCAGGTTTTTAGTAGACATTCTTTATTAAGTTGGGAAAGTTCCCTTCTATTTCTAATTTGCTGAAAGTTTTTATCACTAAGACTGTTGGGTTTTGTTAAATACTTTTCCTTTATCAGTTGATATGATTGTAGACTTATTTTCTTACTCTATTGGTGTGGTAAATTACATTAATTCATTTTTAATGTGGAACCAACTTCAAATACATGAAATAAATCCCACTTTGTCATGGTGTATAATTCTGGCTAATATTTCATTAAGGATGTTTGCATCTATGTTCATAAGAAATGGTGATCTTTAGTTTTCCTGTAAAGTCTATCTGGTATTGTTATTAGGGTAATTATGGCTTCTACTTTATGGAAGATATTGTAGAAAATTGACATAACTTATTTCTTAAATGTTTAGTAGAATTCACCATTGAACCCACTCAGGCTTGGTGCATTTTGTTTTGGAAGGTTATTAAATATTTATTCAATTTAATAGGTTTAGGACCACTCAAATTATCTGTGTCTCCATGTGTGAGCTTTGGTTGTTTGTGTCTTTTGGGGTATTGGCCCATGTTACTTAAGTAATCAAATTTGTGGTCATAAAGCTGTTTGTATTTTTTAATTATCATTTTAATGCCTAAAAATTCAGTAGTGATGACCCTACTTTTATTTCTAAAATTTGTGTGTTCTCATGCTTTTGTTTTTGTTTTGTTTTTCTTAGTCTGGCTAGAGACTTTTCAATTTCATTAATTTCATAAAACAGCTTTTTTGTTGTTGTTTTTCTCTATTGATTTTATGTTCTTAATTTTACAGATTTCCACTCTAATTTTTATCATTTCTTCTGCTTGCTTTAGGTTTAATTGTGCTTCTTTTGCAGTTTCCCATTTTTTCATTTCTTTATGCAGTTCTATCAGCTTTTGATTCAGTAATTTGGAATTGTTTTATTTGGTTTATATATGCTAAGAATTGTTATGTCCTTCTGGGAAAGCATGTCTACCAGACTAACTGTAAACTTCTCAGCAGAAATCTTATAAACCAGAAGGTACTGGACCCCTGTCTTTACTCTCCTTAAATAGAATGACTGTCAACTAACAATGTTGTATCTAGAAAAACTAAGTTTAATAAATGAAGGAGAAATAAAGTATTTTTCAGACAAGCAGTTGCTGAGGAAATCTATCAACACTAGATCAGTGCCATAATAAATCCTAAAAGGAGTTCTAAATATTGAAATAAAAAATCTATGCACACCATAACAGAAACTTCTGAAAGAACACAATTCACAGGGCTTAAAAAATGATAACACAACAAAAAAACAAAGTTACTAGGTAAAAATCAACACAATGATTGAAACAGACCCTCATAAAAAACAATCCAAATATCTGCTATCTTCAGGAGACATGATTAACAAGTAAATATTCTTACAGATTCCAGGTAAAGAGGTGGAAAATGATATTTTGTGCAAATGGAATCCAAAAGTGAGAAGTGGTAGCTATTCTTAAATTTAATAAAACAGACTTTAAATCAACAACAGTAGAAAATGACAGAAAAGGTCATTATATATTGATAAAATAATAAATTCAACAAGAAGATATAATAATCCTAAATATGTATGCACCTAACCCCAGAGCTCTGAGATTCAAAAAGCAATTACTAATAGAACTAAGAAAAGAGATTGACAGCAACGCATTAATAATGAGGAACTTCACCACTCCATTCACAGTACTAGACAGATCCTTGAGGCAGAAAGTCAACAAACAAATACTATATATATATAAAATATAATATAATATTAGTATTTCATATATGTAATATAATATATATAGTATTTCATATATATATATACACACACACACTGCACTCTAGAAAAAACAGACCTCACAGATATTTATAATGCTTTCTACCCAAGAATACACATTTATCTCATCAGCACATACAACATTCTCCAAGATATACCATATAATAGGCCACAAAGCAAGTATTAATAAATATGAAAAAAATCAAAATTATATCAAGTATCTTCTCAGAACACAGCAGAATAAAACCAGAAAATAATTCTAAAAGGAGTCCTCAAAAGTATACAATATATGAAACTCAAATATTGGGTCCTGAATGATAATTGGGTTAATAATGAAATCAAAATGAAAATTAAAAAAAATAAATGAATAATTACAGTGGTACAAATTATCCAAACTTCTGGGAAACAGAAAAAACAGTGTTAAGAGGAAGATTTATAGCACTGAATGTCTACATTAGGAAGACTGAAACTTTTTTTTTTTTAAGATGGTGGACAGGAGGCAGTGTCATCATGCTTTCCCACTTGCAAGGACAGAATAGTGGGTATAGATTCACACTGCAAATTTTTTTTTCCAAGAATCACTGAAGGAACTTAACCAGGAAAGCCAAAATAAATAATAGAACCTTTGAAAGAAGCAGTAGGCTGCAGCTACTCCAAGACATAGGTGAAAAACTGTAAGTTTCCCAAGTGTGAAAGGAGAGCTTGCCTTCAAATACACATCCCCAATGAGGAATCTGAAAATCCAGATCATGGGAGAAGTCCTTAACCCTACCCAGAGCTGGAATGGATTTAGAGAGCAGCATAAAACTCCCAGCAGTGGGAAGTGTCTTGTAGGCATTCCCAGTCTCCAGCTTAAGTCCAGGAAAGCCATTCCTGACTATATCTCACATGGGACCTCCGAGAAGTCAGCAAATGAACTCAAGGAGGGATCACAGGGTGAAAGAACCTCCCACCTGAATGTTATGTTATAATTCAAGTGGGGATGAACCACCTTGAACAGAACCGAGGGACAAGCTGGAAGTGTGCTGAACAGATGAGCACAGGAGCTGGATTCCTGGCCTTGTGGACAGATGGGGAGGCGCATGGCATGAAAGCCCTGTTTGCTATCTCTGTAGGGAAGCTTATGGACTGAGGAAGTACTGAGTTCTGTGTGCAAGCTGCCAGGATCTAAACCTGGCACTGTTAGCAAGGCACTGTGGGAGTGAGACCAGCCTTGCAAACTGCATGGGAGCTGGGTGAGGCTTACTGCTGCTATCTACTCCCCACTCCCTTTGCAAACTCTTCTGCACAACAGAGGAAGTTATAGTCCCTGTGGAACATTATCCCAGCAGCCTGAGATCCACACCCCATCCCCCACGGTGGCCACAGCAAGCCCAGCCCAAGGAGAGTCTGAGGTCAGAACCACCTAACTCTGCCCCCAACCTGATGGTATTTGTTTACCTTCCGTGGTAGCTTAACACAAAAGACAATTTTGGGAGATTTATGGCCCCATGTATCACCTGAGAAACCAGAATACAACCTCTGGACAACTTGGGGCAAGCTCAAATCCCACTGCTACTACTGAAGCTGGTGCTTTCTTGGAAGCATCACCTCCTGGCTGTAGGCCAACCAACTCAGGCAATTACAGCACCTCTTGGCAGAATAATACTGAGCCCAAGAAGGAGAAAACAGCAGCAGGGTCTCAGCTAACATCACTGCCTGCTGATCAAAAGTCCTGACTCTGTCCATGTGACAAGTTCAGTACTAAAACAACCAGCATTCTAGAAAGCCAGCACACTAAACCTATCTACAACCAAGAATTCTCACAGAGTCTATGTCACTCCCCCGCCACCTCCATCAGAGCGAGTGCTGGTATCCACTGCTGGGAGACCTGAAGAGCCAGACAGTCCCAATGAGTGGCTAGACCCAGGAGAGGGATATTAAGCGCTGTAGTTCAGCTGTAAGGAAGCCCCATTCATAGTGGAAGAGGGAAAGCACCACATCAAGGGAGCATCCCATGGGACAAAAGAATCTGAACGGCAGGCCTTGAGTCTAGTGGGAAGTTTCTTACAGCAGAGACACAGTTGTAGTGCTCGGTGCAGTAGGGAAAGTCTGCACCTCTATCCTAATAGGCAGCAACCTCTGTGATTGTGAAGGGCCTTAAAGAAGGTGTCCTTTTACCCCTGCAGTACACCATTGAATACACAGCTGGGGATTTTCTCCAAAAACACAGCATGGATACACCTATAGACAGCCTTTCTGGAGCAATTCAGGGTGATGGAAGCTCCACGGGAGGAGCACTCCCCAGATTCAGATCTGAACAAAAAGCAGAATCACCATTTCTCCCTGCTTGGAACATCAACATTTCTAAGGATGAAAAGAGGTACCTCTCTGATCTGAATAACCAGAATACTGGGATAGGAGTGAGGCTGTGAAGTGGATAACTTTCCTGCCTGGCATGGCAGGGGAGCTAAGGTAGCTCCCATTCTTCACTCTGATAAAACCTCAGCACATCTAATTGAGAGCTCGCCCAGCCGCTTTCATCAAGGCTAGTATATCTTCCCACCACTGGATATTACATCTACCCACTTGCCTTATTGATAACCATTGCCTACCCAGGGATGCCACCCTATTGACCTGATGCCTGAATCATTGATTCAGTAAATAAAATACTGGGGATAAATTAAATAAATAAATAAAGTGTACACAGTGAAAGAATGAGATAAGCTTCAAAAGATTTTTGCCATTTCAACCCCATAAAATTAAATAAACAAATAGAGTGTACACAGTGAAAGAATGAGACAAGCTTCAAAAGATTTTTGCCATTTCAACCCCATAAAAGACAGTGAACTTGCCCACACACCAAGTACATAATTACTACAAACAGCATCTGGGAAAGCCAGTATACAAAGACCATCCATAACTAAAAAACTCATACAGAGTATTCACCTCTTAAAGCACCAAGAATCAAATTGGGCTAAAATGAACTATAAACCTTAAACTTAGATTTATAAGAAAGAAAAACATAAAATAAACACAGTTCAATAAAAAAAATTGAGAACAACTTTAAGAAATAATCTACCCAAATAAGGAGTCAAAAAGTAATTCTGGTAATATGACAAAACATGGTTCTATAACAACCCCAAATGATCACACTAGCTCCCCAGCAATGGATCCAAACTATGAAGAAATCTCTGAAATGCCAGATAAAGAATTCAGAAGGTTGAGTATTAAGCTACTCAAGGGGATACCATAGAAAAGTTAAAAAAAAAAAAGCTTAAATAAATTTTTTGAAATCTAGGATATAAATGAAAAACTTTCCAGAGAAATATATATTATAAAGATAAAACAATCAGAACTTCTGGAAATCAAATATACAATTAGGAAAATACAAAATGCAGTGAAAAGTTTCAACAATAGACTAGAACAAGTAGATGAATTTCAGACCTCAATGACAAGGCTTTTAGATTAACCCAATAATATAAAGACAAAGAAAAAGGAATTTAAAGCATGAACAAAGTTGCCAAGAAATATGGGATGATGTAAAACAGCCAAACCTTTGAAAAACTGGTGTTCCTGAGGGAGAAGTCTCAAAGTTTGGAAAAATGATTTGAGGGAATAATTGAGGAAAACTTTCCTGGTCTTGGTAGATATGTAGACATCCAACTACAAGAAGCTCAAAGAACACCTGGGGAATTCACTGCAAAAAGATTATCATGAAGGCACATAGTCATCAGGCTACCTAAAGTCAAGACAAAGGAAATAATCTCAAGAGCTGTGAGACAAAAGTATCAGGTAACCTGTAAAGTTAAAACCTATCAAACTAATAGCAGATTTCTCAGCAGAAACCTTACAAGCCAGAAGGGATTGGGGTACTAATTTTAGCCTCCTTAAACATGATAATTTTCAGTGAAGAATTTTGTATCCAACAAACCTAAGCTTCATGAATAAAAGAGAAAGTATTTTTCAGACAAATAAATGCTGAGGGAATTTGTCACTACCAGGCTAGCTCCACAAGCAAATACTACAAGGAGTTCTAAATCTTTAATCAAAAGCTCAATATACACCACAAAGGAACTTTCATAATGTGTAAGTTTCACTAGGCCTCCAAAAAAAATAAAAATGCAAACAAAACAAAACAAAACAAAGTATCTAGGCAACAATTAACATGATGAATAGAGAGGTACCTACAGCTGAATATTAATGTTGAATGTAAATGGCCTAAATGGTCTACTTAAAAGATACAGAATGACAGAATAAATTAAAAAACCACCAACCAGGGGGGCGGAGCAAGATGGCCGAATAGGAGCAGCTCCAGTCTCCAACTCCCAGCGCGAGCGACACAGAAGACCGGTGATTTCTGCATTTTCAACTGAGGTACTGGGTTCATCTCACTGGGGAGTGCCGGACGATCGGTGCTGGTCAGCTGCTGCAGCCCGACCAGCGAGAGCTGAAGCAGGGCGAGGCATTGCCTCACCTGGGAAGCGCAAGGGGGAAGGGAGTCCCTTTTCCCAGCCAGGGGAACTGAGACACACAACACCTGGAAAATCGGGTTAACTCCCACCCCAATACTGCGCTTTAGGAAACAGGCACACCAGGAGATCATATCCCACACCTGGCCGGGAGGGTCCCACACCCACGGAGCCTCCCTCATTGCTAGCACAGCAGTCTGTGATCTACCGGCAAGGCAGCAGCGAGGCTGGGGGAGGGGCGCCCGCCATTGCTGAGGCTTAAGTAGGTAAACAAAGCTGCTGGGAAGCTCGAACTGGGTGGAGCTCACAGCAGCTCAAGGAAACCTGCCTGTCTCTGTAGACTCCACCTCTGGGGACAGGGCACAGTAAACTAAGACACACAGACACCTCTGCACAGACGCAAACGACTCTGTCTGACAGCTTTGAAGAGAGCAGTGGATCTCCCAACACGGAGGTTGAGATCTGAGAAGGGACAGACTCCCTGCTCAAGTGGGTCCCTGACCCCTGAGTAGCCTAACTGGGAGACATCCCCCACTAGGGGCAGTCTGACACCCCACACCTCACAGGGAGGAGTACACCCCTGAGAGGAAGCTTCCAAAGCAAGAATCAGACAGGTACACTCGCTGTTCAGAAATATTCTATCTTCTGCAGCCTCTGCTGCTGATACCCAGGCAAACAGGGTCTGGAGTGGACCTCAAGCAATCTCCAACAGACCTACAGCTGAGGGTCCTGACTGTTAGAAGGAAAACTATCAAACAGGAAGGACACCTACTACACCAAAACCCCATCAGTACATCACCATCATCAAAGACCAGAGGCAGATAAAACCACAAAGATGGGGAAAAAGCAGGGCAGAAAAGCTGGAAATTCCAAAAATAAGAGCGCATCTCCCCCGGCAAAGGAGCGCAGCTCATCGCCAGCAACGGATCAAAGCTGGACGGAGAATGACTTTGACGAGATGAGAGAAGAAGGCTTCAGTCCATCAAATTTCTCAGAGCTAAAGGAGGAATTACGTACCCAGCGCAAAGAAACTAAAAATCTTGAAAAAAAAGTGGAAGAATTGATGGCTAGAGTAATTAATGCAGAGAAGGTCATAAACGAAATGAAAGAGATGAAAACCATGACACGAGAAATACGTGACAAATGCACAAGCTTCAGTAACCGACTCGATCAACTGGAAGAAAGAGTATCAGCGATTGAGGATCAAATGAATGAAATGAAGCGAGAAGAGAAACCAAAAGAAAAAAGAAGAAAAAGAAATGAACAAAGCCTGCAAGAAGTATGGGATTATGTAAAAAGACCAAATCTACGTCTGATTGGGGTGCCTGAAAGTGAGGGGGAAAATGGAACCAAGTTGGAAAACACTCTTCAGGATATCATCCAGGAGAACTTCCCCAACCTAGTAGGGCAGGCCAACATTCAAATCCAGGAAATACAGAGAACGCCACAAAGATACTCCTCGAGAAGAGCAACTCCAAGACACATAATTGCCAGATTCACCAAAGTTGAAATGAAGGAAAAAATCTTAAGGGCAGCCAGAGAGAAAGGTCGGGTTACCCACAAAGGGAAGCCCATCAGACTAACAGCAGATCTCTCAGCAGAAACTCTACAAGCCAGAAGAGAGTGGGGGCCAATATTCAACATTCTTAAAGAAAAGAATTTTCAACCCAGAATTTCATATCCAGCCAAACTAAGTTTCATAAGTGAAGGAGAAATAAAATCCTTTACAGATAAGCAAATGCTTAGAGATTTTGTCACCACTAGGCCTGCCTTACAAGAGACCCTGAAGGAAGCACTAAACATGGAAAGGAACAACCGGTACCAGCCATTGCAAAAACATGCCAAAATGTAAAGACCATTGAGGCTAGGAAGAAACTGCATCAACTAATGAGCAAAATAACCAGTTAATATCATAATGGCAGGATCAAGTTCACACATAACAATATTAACCTTAAATGTAAATGGACTAAATGCTCCAATTAAAAGACACAGACTGGCAAACTGGATAAAGAGTCAAGACCCATCAGTCTGCTGTATTCAGGAGACCCATCTCACACGCAGAGACATACATAGGCTCAAAATAAAGGGATGGAGGAAGATTTACCAAGCAAATGGAGAACCAAAAAAAGCAGGGGTTGCAATACTAGTCTCTGATAAAACAGACTTTAAACCATCAAAGATCAAAAGAGACAAAGAAGGCCATTACATAATGGTAAAGGGATCAATTCAACAGGAAGAGCTAACTATCCTAAATATATATGCACCCAATACAGGAGCACCCAGATTCATAAAGCAAGTCCTTAGAGACTTACAAAGAGACTTAGACTCCCATACAATAATAATGGGAGACTTCAACACTCCACTGTCAACATTAGACAGATCAACGAGACAGAAAGTTAACAAGGATATCCAGGAATTGAACTCATCTCTGCAGCAAGCAGACCTAATAGACATCTATAGAACTCTCCACCCCAAATCAACAGAATATACATTCTTCTCAGCACCACATCATACTTACTCCAAAATTGACCACGTAATTGGAAGTAAAGCACTCCTCAGCAAATGTACAAGAACAGAAATTATAACAAACTGTCTCTCAGACCACAGTGCAATCAAACTAGAACTCAGGACTAAGAAACTCACTCAAAACCGCTCAACTACATGGAAACTGAACAACCTGCTCCTGAATGACTACTGGGTACATAACGAAATGAAGGCAGAAATAAAGATGTTCTTTGAAACCAATGAGAACAAAGATACAACATACCAGAATCTCTGGGACACATTTAAAGCAGTGTGTAGAGGGAAATTTATAGCACTAAATGCCCACAAGAGAAAGCAGGAAAGATGCAAAATTGACACTCTAACATCGCAATTAAAAGAACTAGAGAAGCAAGAGCAAGCACATTCGAAAGCTAGCAGAAGGCAAGAAATAACTAAGATCAGAGCAGAACTGAAGGAGATAGAGACACAAAAAACCCTCCAAAAAATCAATGAATCCAGGAGTTGGTTTTTTGAAAAGATCAACAAAATTGACAGACCACTAGCCAGACTAATAAAGAAGAAAAGAGAGAAGAATCAAATCGACGCAATTAAAAATGATAAAGGGGATATCACCACCGACCCCACAGAAATACAAACTACCATCAGAGAATACTATAAACACCTCTATGCAAATAAACTGGAAAATCTAGAAGAAATGGATAATTTCCTGGACACTTACACTCTTCCAAGACTAAACCAGGAAGAAGTTGAATCCCTGAATAGACCAATAGCAGGCTCTGAAATTGAGGCAACAATTAATAGCCTACCAACCAAAAAAAGTCCAGGACCAGATGGATTCACAGCTGAATTCTACCAGAGGTACAAGGAGGAGTTGGTACCATTCCTTCTGAAACTATTCCAATCAATAGAAAAAGAGGGAATCCTCCCTAACTCATTTTATGAGGCCAATATCATCCTGATACCAAAGCCTGGCAAGGACACAACAAAAAAAGAGAATTTTAGACCAATATCTCTGATGAACATCGATGCAAAAATCCTCAATAAAATACTGGCAAACCGGATTCAGCAACACATCAAAAAGCTTATCCACCATGATCAAGTGGGCTTCATCCCTGGGATGCAAGGCTGGTTCAACATTCGCAAATCAATAAACATAATCCAGCATATAAACAGAACCAAAGACAAGAACCACATGATTATCTCAATAGATGCAGAAAAGGCTTTTGACAAAATTCAACAGCCCTTCATGCTAAAAACGCTCAATAAATTCGGTATTGATGGAACGTACCTCAAAATAATAAGAGCTATTTATGACAAACCCACAGCCAATATCATACTGAATGGGCAAAAACTGGAAAAATTCCCTTTGAAAACTGGCACAAGACAGGGATGCCCTCTCTCACCACTCCTATTCAACATAGTGTTGGAAGTTCTGGCTAGGGCAATTAGGCAAGAGAAAGAAATCAAGGGTATTCAGTTAGGAAAAGAAGAAGTCAAACTGTCCCTGTTTGCAGATGACATGATTGTATATTTAGAAAACCCCATTGTCTCAGCCCAAAATCTCCTTAAGCTGATAAGCAACTTCAGCAAAGTCTCAGGATACAAAATTAATGTGCAAAAATCACAAGCATTCTTATACACCAGTAACAGACAAACAGAGAGCCAAATCAGGAATGAACTTCCATTCACAATTGCTTCAAAGACAATCAAATACCTAGGAATCCAACTTCCAAGGGATGTAAAGGACCTCTTCAAGGAGAACTACAAACCACTGCTCAGTGAAATCAAAGAGGACACAAACAAATGGAAGAACATACCATGCTCATGGATAGGAAGAATCAATATCGTGAAAATGGCCATACTGCCCAAGGTAATTTATAGATTCAATGCCATCCCCATCAAGCTACCAATGAGTTTCTTCACAGAATTGGAAAAAACTGCTTTAAAGTTCATATGGAACCAAAAAAGAGCCCGCATCTCCAAGACAATCCTAAGTCAAAAGAACAAAGCTGGAGGCATCACGCTACCTGACTTCAAACTATACTACAAGGCTACAGTAACCAAAACAGCATGGTACTGGTACCAAAACAGAGATATAGACCAATGGAACAGAACAGAGTCCTCAGAAATAATACCACACATCTACAGCCATTTGATCTTTGACAAACCTGAGAGAAACAAGAAATGGGGAAAGGATTCCCTATTTAATAAATGGTGCTGGGAAAATTGGCTAGCCATAAGTAGAAAGCTGAAACTGGATCCTTTCCTTACTCCTTATACGAAAATTAATTCAAGATGGATTAGAGACTTAAATGTTAGACCTAATACCATAAAAATCCTAGAGGAAAACCTAGGTAGTACCATTCAGGACATAGGCATGGGCAAAGATTTCATGTCTAAAACACCAAAAGCAACGGCAGCAAAAGCCAAAATTGACAAATGGGATCTCATTAAACTAAAGAGCTTCTGCACAGCAAAAGACACTACCATCAGAGTGAACAGGCAACCTACAGAATGGGAGAAAATTTTTGCAATCTACTCATCTGACAAAGGGCTAATATCCAGAACCTACAAAGAACTCAAACAAATTTACAAGAAAAAAACAAACAACCCCATCAAAAAGTGGGCAAAGGATATGAACAGACATTTCTCAAAAGAAGACATTCATACAGCCAACAGACACATGAAAAAATGCTCATCATCACTGGCCATCAGAGAAATGCAAATCAAAACCACAATGAGATACCATCTCACACCAGTTAGAATGGCGATCATTAAAAAGTCAGGAAACAACAGGTGCTGGAGAGGATGTGGAGAAATAGGAACACTTTTACACTGTTGGTGGCATTGTAAGCTAGTTCAACCATTATGGAAAACAGTATGGCGATTCCTCAAGGATCTAGAACTAGATGTACCATATGACCCAGCCATCCCATTACTGGGTATATACCCAAAGGATTATAAATTATGCTGCTATAAAGACACATGCACACGTATGTTTATTGCAGCACTATTCACAATAGCAAAGACTTGGAATCAACCCAAATGTCCATCAGTGACAGATTGGATTAAGATAATGTGGCACATATACACCATGGAATACTATGCAGCCATAAAAAAGGATGAGTTTGAGTCCTTTGTAGGGACTTGGATGCAGCTGGAATCCATCATTCTTAGCAAACTATCACAAGAACAGAAAACCAAACACCGCATGTTCTCACTCATAGGTGGGAACTGAACAATGAGATCACTCGGACTCAGGAAGGGGAACATCACACACCGGGGCCTATCATGGGGAGGGGGGAGGGGGGAGGGATTGCATTGGGAGTTATACCTGATGTAAATGACGAGTTGATGGGTGCAGCACAGCAACATGGCACAAGTATACATATGTAACAAAACTGCACGTTATGCACATGTACCCTACAACTTAAAGTATAATAATAATAAATAAATTAAAAAAAAAAAAAAAAACCACCAACCAAATATCTGCTGCCTTCAAGAGACTTACCTAACACATAAGGACTCACATAAACATAAAGTATAGGAGTAGAAAAAGATATTACACACAAATTTAAACCAAAATTCAGCAGGAGTACCTATTCCTATGTAAGAAAAAAATGGACTTTAAAGCAACAACAGAAAAAAAAAAAGAGAAGGAAATTATATAATGATAAAAAAGTAGTCCAATAGGAAGATATTACAATCCTAAATGTATATGCACCTAACACTGGAGCTTTCAAATTTATAAAACAATTACTTCTTAGACCTAAGGAATGAGATAGAAACACAATAATAGTGGGGGACTCCAATACTCCACTGACAGCACTAGACAGATCATCAAGACAGAAAGTAAACAAAGAAAAAAATCAACTTAAACTATACCCTAGAACAAATGAACTTAAGAGATATTTACAGAATATTATCCTCCAGATCTGAAGAATATACCTTTTTCTCATCAGCACATGGGACATTCTCCAAGACAGACCATGTGATAGGCCACAGAACAAGTCTCAATAAATTTAAGAAAATTAAAATTATATAAAGTATCTTTTCAGACAACAGTGGAATAAAACTCAAAATCAACTCCAAAAGGAACCTCAAAACTATACTAATACATGGAAATTATTAGCCTAGCAAAAAAATAATTGGAGTTTTTGACATTAAAAGTAATGGCAGCAACCAACCTAATTCAAACGTGAATCCAACCAACCTTTGGATTCACCACTAAATTCTATCAGGCATTCAAAGAAGAACTGGTACCAATCCTAATAAAACTATTTTAAAAGAGAGAGAAAGAGAAAATCCCCCATAAATCATTCTATGAAACCAGTATCACCCTAATACCAACTATTTTTGCACCAACCTAATAAATAATCTGTTCTTCAATGATTTTGGGATTAACAATGAAATCAAGATAGAAGTTTAAAAAAACCTTTGAAATGAATGATAATAGTGACACAACTTATCAAAACTTCTGGGATATAGCAAAAGCAGTGCCAAGAGAAAAGTTCATAGCATTTAATGCCTACATCAAAAAATTTGAAAGAGCACAAATAGACAAGCTAATATAGAGAAACAAAAACAAACCAAACCCAAACCCAACAGAAGAAAAGAAATACCAAAGATAAGAGCAGAACTAAATGAAACAAAAAAACAAACAAAAAGTAAAGGAACAAAAAGCAAGTCCTTTGAAAAGATAAACAAAATTGATAGATCATTAGCGAGATTAACCAAGAAAAAAGAGACCATCCAAATAAGTTCAATTAGAAACAAAAGTAGAGATATTACAACCAATACCACAGAAATACAAAAGACCACTCCAGACTATCTTGAACACCTTTACACATGCAAACTAGGAAATCTAGAGGAAATGGATAAATTCCTGGAGATATACAATCCTCTTAGATTAGATCAGGAATAAATAGAAACCCTAAACAAACGAATAACAAGCAGTAAGATTGAATAAGCAATAAAACAATTTCCAATAAAAAAATGTCGGGTACCAGATGGAGTCAGAGCTAAATTGTATCAGACATTCAAAGAAAAATTGGTACCAATTCCAATAAAACTATTTTAAAAGATAGAGAGAGAGGGAATCCTCCCTAAATCATTCTATGAAGCCAGTATCACCCTAATACCAAAACCAGGAAAGGACATGACAACAACAACAGCAGAAACTAGAGATCAATGTCCCTGATAAACATAGATACAAAAATCCTCAATAAAATACTAGCTGATCAAATCCAATAGTGTATCAAAAAGATAATACATCATGATCAAGTGGGTTTCATACCACAGATGCAGAAATGGCTTCACATATGCAAGTCAGTAAATGTGATACATTACATAAACAGAATTAAAAACAAAAAGTATTTGATCATGTCAATAGACAGTAAAACCATTTGGTAAAATCCAGCATCACTTTGTGACTTAAAAAAAATAAGCATAGAAGGAACTAACCTCAAAGTAATAAAAGCTATACATGACAAAGTCACTGCCAACATCATATTGAATGGGGAATAGTTGAAAGCATTCCCCCCGAGAACTGGAACAAGAGAAGGATGCCCATTTTCACCACTTCTATTCAACACAATAGTAGAAGTTCTAGCCAAATTAATCAGACAAGAGAAAGAAACATAGGGCATCCAAACTGGAAAAGAGGAAATCAAACTGTCACTGTTTGTAGTAATATAATTGTATACCTAGAAAACCCTAAAGATTCAACCGAAAAGCTCCTAGATCTGATAAATGAATTCAATGAATTCTCAGGATACAAAATCAATGTACAAAAATCAGCAGCACTGCTAAACACCAACAATGACCAAGCTAATAATCAAATCAAGAATTTAATCCCTTGTACAACAGCTGCAAAATAAAATAAAACAAAATACCTAGAAATATACCTAACCAAGGAGGTGAAAGGTTTCTACAAGGACAACTACAAAACACCGCTGAAAGAAATCATAGATGACACAAATTGAAACATATCCCATGCTCATGTGGAAAAACAAAACTGGATTCTCATCTCTCACCTTATACAAAAATCAACTCAAGATGAATCAAAGACGTAAATCTAATGCCTGAAGCCATAAAAATTCTAGAAGTTAACACTGGAAAAACTCTTCTAGACATCGGCTTAGGCAAAGAATTCATGACTAAGACCCCAAAAGCAAATTCATCAACAGCACATGTAAATAACTGGGACCTAATTAAACCAAAAAGTTTTTGCACAATGAAAGAAATAATCAGCAGAGTAAACAGGCAACCTGCAGAGCGGGAGTAAATATTTTCAACCTATGTTCCCCACAAAGGACTAACACATAGAATCTACAAGGAACTCAAACAAGCAGCAGAAAAACAAAAACAAAAACAAAAACAAACCATCCCATCAAAAGCAGAAAAAGGACATGGATAGATAATTCTCAAAAGAAAATATACAAACAGCCAACAAACATTAAAAGTTGCTCAATATCACTAATTTTCAGGGAAATACAAATTAAAGCCACAATGAAATACCACCTGACTCCTACAAAAGTGACCATAATTAAAAAGTCAAAAGCAATAGATGTTGACATGGATGTGGTGAAAGGGGAACTCTTTTACACTGCTGGTGGAAATGTAAACTAGTACAATCAATATGGAAAACAGTATGGAGATTCCTTAAAGAACTAAAAGAGAAACTACTAGATACAATTGACTCAATGTTTTATTTCATGTTCATGTAACTGCAAAGGTATGATTTCTTAAATTCTTGATTACTCTGACTATGGTTTTCTCTGTTCATAATACTTTCCTTAGTATGTAGTATTTTAATGACTCTTCAGATTTTGAACCATAGGATCAGGGAGGGGGAACATAGAGAGGACAAGGGAGGAGGAAAAGGAGGAAGACATGGAGGGGGAGGAAAGAAATGGGAAAAGAAGACAGAAGTGGAGGAAGAGGGAGAGAGGGATGGAAACTAGAAGGAAGGGGGAGGTGAAGGAAGAAAGAGAGAGTCATTTGCCTTGTTTCCTCAATGTCTCTGTAGAAATAACTACAAATATAAGTATGTAGCTTGCCTAAGTTGGTTAGTTACAGGGATAGGTAACAAAACACGTTCTACATGAAGTAAGATACAGCCAACAATAATTTATTGTATACTTTAAAACACGTAAAAAAATATATTCATAATGTTTATAACACACAAAAAAATGATAAATGCTTGAAGTAATGGATACCCCATTTACCCTGATGTGATTATTACACTTTGTATGCCAGTATCAAAATTATCTCACGTACTCCATAAATATATACACCTACTATGTACCCATAAAAATTAAA
Organism: Macaca mulatta; assembly: GCF_049350105.2. Classification (NCBI taxonomy): domain Eukaryota; kingdom Metazoa; phylum Chordata; class Mammalia; order Primates; family Cercopithecidae; genus Macaca; species Macaca mulatta. The sequence continues at coordinate 133,812,053 of NC_133409.1, forward strand.
ACTAAAAATAATTGAAAAACCGCATATATACATTCCCAAATGAGAATCCTTTCCCCATCCTGGGGATTCTCATGGGAAACATCACTTTACTCAGCACACCGAGTTTTCCATCATCTCCTGTTTCTTTCTTCCTCTGAACACTTTCTTTTGTGTCCTATCATCTAAAAGAGCAAATGTGAATCTCTGATTTCCTCATATAGAGCACTTTAGCCCTGTCATTTGTTATCTTGCTTCTTTCTGACATTCACCACTCAAAGCAGTTTAATAAAATATCATCAACCGGTCTCTCTCTCTTACTTTCTCTGTCTCTCTCATTCTCCCTCTCTCTCTTCTTTCTTTCACTTCCCTAAATCTTCTCTTTTACACATATAAATACAGTCACACAAGCACAGAAGCAGTTTCAGAATTCTGACCTACTGACATTGAAAAAATAAAAGCTAAACTTAATCAATAACGGAGACTACATCCTGGTCAATTAGTAGTAGTTTTATGTTTTTAATTACTATTTGTAAATTTTATGTTTATGGGCATATTGAAAAAAAGTCAGAATGTAAGTCTTTAGAATTTCTCATAATTGAATTCTGCTTTTGCAAAAGGAAAGGTAAACAAGTCAGGGAGTATAACAAAAAGGCTCATAAGCTTGGTTGGAAAAAAGGAAATGAAATACAGGTACTTATGTTGGGAGACTTAGGGATAAAACTTCTTTGACTGGCATAAATGAAGTGTTAAGTGGAAGAAGTGACTTGTGACCCTTCCCAATATACGTGCAGACAGATTTCCCTGGCCATTTTAGGCATTTCAGGGATTACAGGAACTAAAACACCTATCACAGCATAGAATGTATAGACTTGATTTAATTTTATTTGTTTTAACATGATTATATATCTGGATGTGCCACTAACAAACTAAAAAATAGTTAACACTTATTAATAAGTGAACACTTAGTAATAGGAAGTTAATTTTAATTGATGTACATAGATATGTATATTTCTGAATATGTTTCATGTTCTGGGTAATGTGCTAAGAATACCATAATAAATAAGGAATTACACCTGTTATTTATTTTATTTTTATTTATTTATTTATTTATTTATTTATTTATTTATTTTGAGACGGAGTCTCACTCTGTCGCCCAGGCTGGAGTGCAGTGGCGCGATCTCGGCTCACTGCAAGCTCCGCCTCCCGGGTTCACGCCATTCTCCTGCCTCAGCCTCCCGAGTAGCTGGGACTACAGGTGCCCGCCAAATTTTTTGTATTTTTAGTAGTGACGGAGTTTCACCGAGTTAGCCAGGATGGTCTCGATCTCCTGACCTTGTGATCCGCCGCCTGGCCTCCCAAAGTGCTGGGATTACAGGCGTGAGCCACTGCGCCCAGCCGCAATTACATCTTTTAAACTTGTCTTTTTTTTTTTTTTTTTTTTTTGCCAGTCTCGGTGGCTCACGCCTGTCATCCTAGCACTTTGAGAGGCCGAGTTGGGCGGATCACTTGAGGTCAGGAGTGAAATCCCATCTCTACCAAAAAAAAAATTAGCCGGGCTTAGTGGCGCGCCCCTGCAGTCCCAGCTATTGGGGCGGGGGCGGGGCTGAGGCGGGAGAACGACTTGAACCCGGCAGGTTGAGGCTGCAAGGAGAAGAGACCACGCCTCTGCAGGATCAAAAAAGAGACAGGGTCTCGCTCTGTCGCCCAGGCTGGAATGCAGTGGCAGGATCACGGCTCACTGCAGCCTAGGCTGGGGTCAGGCGATTCTCCCGCCTCAGCCTCCCTAGTGGCTGGGACTAGAGGCATATGCCGCCGCGCCCAGTTAATTTTTGGTAGTTACGGGGTTTTGTCATGTTGCCCAGGCTGGTCTTGAACTCCTAAGTTCAAGCAACTTTTAAACTTTTAAGGATAGTGGAGGAAACAAACATAATAGAAAATAATCGTAATGCAGTGCATCAATTGCCCTAAGACTGTATTTCCTGTCAGGAATGACACCTAAGTCACTTTCCTTTCTTTGGCTTTTCACCTACTAGCTAAGTTATCCCCATATCCAAGTAATATGGCTTCTGACACATAACATATGGGTTTGGATAAAGTGAGAACTCTGTTCAGGTAACTTCAGAAAGCAATAGAATTGGGTTCGCTACATTGTGTGCTGAACCATGGATTAATGATTAGCTCCACTGGAGAACAGAGGCAAAAATCGCAGGATGACGGAATATCGGGATAAAGCTTGAGTACATTACTCTGTGTCATCAGGTGGGGTGGGGTTGGGAGCTAATAACTGTCATGAGTGTGCCTAAGTTCTCTGATTCTTTGAAAGTCAGGAAACAACCGAATAATTGAACTCAGTTTTTCTCTATCCTAGAAACTGGAAGATGGTAGGAGACGTTTCCACACTCTTAATGGCATCTTTTGATTAGCACACTTTTTTTAAAATTTTAATTTAGTGTATTAATTAATTTTTATGGGCTATTAAAGATATCATTGCCTATCCCAAAGTCATGAAGATGTTCACTAGTATTATATTCTAGAAACTTTATGTATTTCTAATTATTCACACTGAAGTATAAAACCTTAATATTTGTGTATCATGTTAGGTAAAGGATCATGATGTAATGCGATTTATATGGCTACCAATTACAGCAATGACTCCTTTCTCCACTGCTTTGCAATGCCAGTTTTGTTACAAATCATGTCCATATACGTGTTGGTCTGTTTATACCTGCGTTATTTTGATATGGTTGTCTGTCTACAATTTCTCTGATACTACAATGTTTAATTAGTGCACGTTTACAGTAAGTTTCCATATATGGTGGCGTGACTCCACTAATTTTGTTCTTAAAGTTTGCCTTAGCTAATAAGTTCATTTTTATTTTCAAGTTAATGTTAAAACTCCCTTAGCTTCCAGAATTGGCTTCTAAGAATTTCACTGTGGTTGCACCAAATCTATAAATCAATTTAAAGATGCTAAAAGTCTCAATCTCAAAAAGGCCTAATTTAGTCAATAAATTAAACAAAACAAAACCCACACAATGCTCCCTCACTCCCCAAAGCTAGCAGTTGTGAGTTATATTTATGATGGAGCTTAATGTTTTTAACACAGTTCTGGTTTTCCGACCACCCCATGCCACCTCAGGTTTGCAGCAATATTAATCTATTATTTTATTCTAACCCCCCCATGTTATTAATCCAGTGATCTTTAGCTTTTAAAAATACAAATTAGGAAAGTGTTACTAATAAGATTTTTTTAAAGCATAGTCTTTTATAACAAGAATGACATATAAACCAATCAATAAAAGTATTTGACAAGGCATGAAGTTACCACAGACACTGGCTGTTGTTTCAAGTTGGGATCTTTATCCCACTATCTCACATTCATAGTATTATTAAGGTAATTAAAATACTGAAAATTGGACTCCAACTTGTGGGTTCTGAATGTGAATGTGAAAGATATATTATCTTTTGAGCCCACTTCCCCCCCAAAAATTCAAGTTTTCTTGAGGTAAGAACTCAAAATCCAATTAACACCCTTCTTTAATAAAGAAAAGTGATGATAATTTCAGGAAACATTTTTCATGCTTGAAAACTGCCATGAGTGACCATTCTTAACTGACTGGTTTTTCACTTTACCTACAGGACAAATAAATCCACATTATGCCCTATGTATTCTAAATATAAAAGTTATTTTCCTTTTATGGAAAGGACATTGCTTTTTTTTTTTTTTTTTTTTTTTAGGTGTGTGTGTGTCTGTGTGAGATGGAGTCTCACTCTGTCACCCAGGTTGGAGTGTAGTGGTGCAATCTCAGCTCACTGCAACTTCCACCTTCTTGGGTTCAAGCAATTCTCCTGTCTCAGCCTCCCGAGTAGCTGGGATTACAGGCGTCCGCCACCACGACTGGATAATTTTTGCATTTTTAGTAGAGATGATGTTTCACTATGTTGGCTAGGCTGGTCTCGAACTCCCGAGCTCAAGTGATCCACCTGCATCAGATTCCCAAAGTGCTGGGATTAAAGGCATGAGCCACCGCACCTGGCTGGAAAGGACGCTTCTCTAAGCATTCATGCTGGCAGAAGCCTCCCACCCACATTCATCCCAAGAGCCATCTGTATCAGTCCATTACTGAGTTGAGCCCTTTCCCTTCCTAACACAAGCCGTTGGTTTGATTACTGAGATTCTTGCTGCTAGATGGCTTTGTTTTTTTAGCTTTTCCCAGTAATGTTTTTCACACTCTGTGTATAATTTGTTTACAGATAAATTGAGTGTTAGGGTTATGTTATTTTACACCAGGGAGGATTTGTCTTAACATTTTGAAGACTTAAGGTAGAATTAGGTAACTTTTAAGACAATCAGTGATTGAATTGATTTGAAGCTAGCCTTCAGTTGTTTTTCATTTATCTTTGTTTCCAGTTTATGTTAAATAGATAATTTTTTAGTATAAAGAAAGCAAATATTACAAATGTCCAAGTGGAATCCATAGTCTTGGAGAAGTAGTCTATTTTAAGAGTTCATGACTCATACAGTGTTAGGAGGAAGTGTGCATGGGTTAGAAAAAGATTGACCTGAAATGTCTAACACAGACCACTGGGAAGATAATGATGTTGTTAAATGAAATAGAACATTTAGAACATTCTAAATAAATACATTAAGAACTGAAGCTTAAACAAAACTTATTGCAGTTTTGATCTTTTTGGCAGAGAAGGTGTGGAAGCTAAAGCAACTCCATCTTCTATGCTAATCCACTATGTTGGCTTCTAATTAACACCTGTTATGGGAAGATCTCTGAGATTTCCATTTATCTGTTGTTCCTTATGTCAGAGCAGGTACATACCCTAAATTCTGCTTTTAAATGAAGCAGACTTGATGTTATTGTACTTCAATTGTCCTACCCTTCTGAACCACCCCTCGCTTATGGCATCTATGCCCTAGGTGTGGGATTAATGGAGTGGGGTCCACCATTTTGATTTGCTGCTGCTCAAGACACAGACATGACTTCTGTTCAAAAGTCTCTGTTAAATGTTTCTTCCTAAGAAACTGGATTTGTCAGCATGTTTCTTCGGCCTATTGGCTTCCTCGGACTTTGAGGTAAGTTTGCACAGACCTGTACACTGTGAAACACAGGGTAATACCTGAGTCTTTATATCTCACAGATAGTTTAAAATTGTTGCTAAGTAGAGAAATTAGGGCCAGAATAAAGATCTGGACCAAACTGAAAATAAATATGCAGAAATGTAGAGTTACTGGATTAAACAGGTTGTAGATGGGTAACTTGTGTACCTGAAAGATTTCTAAATTTTTATACATTTATATTTATTTTTAACACATTTTATGTGAGGTTTTTTAATGTATAGAAAAGATTCTTGACATTACTTTTTACTGAAATAAATAGAAATTATTTAAATTGAGTGCTAAGTATAGGTTGACCAAAAGTCATATGTGCTTTTCTCTCTATTAGCAAAATGAGTTATCACTAGCTACAGAAATTCAGGTTTCATGAAGGCTCTGTCAATACACTCTAGCATACTGAACAGTATAATATGTCTGTCATTGGAAGTTTTTCTCAGATGTTTTAATGAAGATGTGTATCAGTATATTGTTTGAGTATTATGGTCAAGTCGTGGGCTCTTTATAGACATAGCTTGGAACACACAAGAGCAATTAAGAATAAATAAATCATACTTCACATCATAAAACTACTAAATAAATTCCAAATAGTCATGTATAAAGTATTTTTTCTGTTTCCCTTAAGTATATATTGAAGTCCATGTATTTTGATGTTGTAATTTTGTCTTGTGGAGTATTGGAAAACCTATTTTAGCATTGATTATATAAGTCCAGGAAAAACGGAATGCATGACAATTTAATTCACTGACAATAAAAGGAAAATGTAATTCTCAGAGTTTCAAAGAGATGTTAGACAGATTTTAGCCCAGTAGTATTAAATTTTGGCTGCACCTTGAAATCACCTGAGAAGTTTCAAACAATACTTGATCCTTATCCCAGACCAAATTATTCCAAAATTCTTTGGGTTGGGGCCAGACACCTAATTTTTTTAAGTTTCTCATGAGATTCTACTGTATAGCCAGTGGTAAATTAAAAAAAAGAAAAACCAACAAAAAACAAAACAAAAAAGGAAACACCGATCTAATTCAATCATCTCAATTTACAAATCAGAAAATTTAGAGCTGGAAAAGTTAAGTGATTTGCCCAATGACTCACTCATAAATATAAGTGCCCAACACATAAATGAAAAATGCTCAATATCTCTAATCTTCGAGGAGAGGCAAATTAAAACCACAGTGAAATATTACCTCACACCTGTTAGAGTGACTGTTATCAAAAAGACACATGATAACAAGTGTTTGGAAGGATGTGGAGAAAAGGAAATATTTGCTCTGTGTTGGTGGAAATGTAAATTAGTACTGTTATTTTGGAAATTAGTGTGGAGAATTCTCAAAAATCTAAACATAAAATTACAATATGATCCGGCAATCTCACTGGGTATATATTCAAAGGAATTGAAATTGGTATGTCAAAGAAATATCTGCACTTTCATATTCACTTTAGTATTTTTCACAATAGCCAAGATATGGGAGAAACCTAAATGTCCATCGACAGATGACTGGGTAAAGAAAATATTGTACATACATTCCCAGAGTTACAATGATGTACCTTGCGATTTTTTGACTTCATAGTGGTGTGAAAACTATGTGCATTCAGTACACTCACAGTTTAAGATGAAATTGTGCCTAGATTATCCCACCATATGTTGAAATATTCTAAAGTCAGAAACATCCTTTTGACTTAGTATTTTCAGCGTGTGATGAGTTTATCAAGACACAACTCAATTGTAATTTGAAGATCATCTTCATATATACACAGTGAAATACCATACAGCCTTAAAAAAGGAAGGAAATTTTATCATTCGTGACAATATAAATGAAATTGGAGGACATAATGCCCAGTGTAATAAACCAGGCAGAGAAAGATAAATACTGTATAATTTCACTTATATGTGGAATCTAAAAAAACTGATGTCATAGAAACGAGTAGAAAGATCGTCACCAGAAACGTGGGAGATGGGGAAGGTTGAGGAAAGGGGAGATGTCGATCAAAGGGTACAAAATTTCAATTAGACAGGCACTGTGAGGTAACCACAGTTAAAAATAATCTACATGTCAATGTTGGTAAAATAATAGATTTTTAATATTCTTACCACAAAAGAAGAAAGCCTGGTGAGGTGATGGATACATTAATTATCTTGATTTTTCTCTTTCTGCAAGGTATGCATAGACCAAAACATTATATTGTACCCCATAAACATACACAATAATTATTTGTCCATTAAAAACAAACACATAAATAATTTTACCATTAAAATAGAACCAAGGTAGGTGTCTGTATTCTCACTCCAGTATGCTCTATAAACCACACAATGAGAAGCATACACTATAGGATCTACCCTAGAATTGTAAGTTGTGAAGGTCAAATATGTGAAATAAAGTAACATATGTATAAGATTGTGTTTTGTTAGTGCTATACAGTTGCCATATATTGTGTCATATTTTAGTGCATTTTCTTAAAGCAGCCAGAAGTTTCAAGTCTTACTGAGGTCCAACAATTCCACCATGCTATGAGCACAAATGTATTATATGTAGGAGTTATAATCAATAAAACGCTGATGATCATTCTTATGTGATTCATGAATTTTAAATATCTAAAAAATATAACTAAAAGATAAATCTATTCAATAGAAACCATTAACAATGACATTATGGAATCAAAGTTTTAAATCATATACCTCCTAAAAGATACCAAATGAAGATTATTAAAGTGCCATGATATTTGGTATATTCAATATCCTCCCCATGTATTTAATATGCTCAACTAAGTAAACTTTGAAGCCACCCAGAATCTTTAGTTATTCTGTGTTATCCTCTGTGATCTCACTAGGAATTTATCAAAATGCAATTTCAGGGAGAAGCTCAAAGAAAATTGTACATTTGATACTCAGAAGCTTGAACAAAGAGGACTAATACAAATCTGCTTCAGCAATAAAACAAATCCTTGATTTTTATTTTAACACCACTGAATACTGTGATGATAACTGGCAACATCAGAGAATTCTTAAGATCTCAAGGAAGGAAAGATCAGTTTTGGTATTAAAAAATGAGTCTATAAAGGAAAAATAGTTTATTTTAAGCCATATAAGGAAACCAAGAGAATGATTTCCCTTAGCAATAAATTGTTCCTTCCAACCAAAATATATTTTATGTACGTTTCAGTTTTTATTTTTCCCTTATAGATTTCAAGTTTGTGTTATAAAAATTCAATGAAATAAAAATATGCAAAACAGGATCTTTAGTTCATATAAAAAATGAACTTTTTATCTAGTTCATATTAAAAAATCTCCAACTATACCATAAACATTATAAATTTTGGTTACAAAATCATCTGTCATTGTAACTTTGATTTCTATGTAATGGATTTACAGAGTAATGTTTTGAGAAAATTTGTTAAATATGCTCAGATTTTTAAAAAAGATATTTGGCTTTGGAAACAATATTTCAAAAATCCTCTTAATATCTTCTCCCTATGTAATAATTGCATCAACTGATCTACAAAATTATTCCAAAGTTATTATAATCGTGTCACCTACCACTATGTTCTTTATTTTCTAAGTAGCAGCATTTTCTCAGATTACTAAATACAAGAAAAAACATTCGTATAAAGGGCACAGAGTTAACGTGATTAATGTCTTAAGTATTAGAGGCCACTAGTATGTCCATTTCTCTAATCTTCAACTCTTCCCTCCCTACATCTTTTATCATCAAGCCATAAGTAAATTTTGATTAACTGACAGGTAATGTTGTAAGATTGGAGTATTGGTACTTAAAAACAAAGCAACAAAAATTTTTAAATGATGAAAAACAAAACAAAACAACCATAAGCAATAGCAAACTTTTTATTCTATTTGAGATTATTGTGAATGTTACAAAGCAGTTGAGGATGGATAAAAGGGAGGTACATAAAAGTTTTACCCTAAATAAGATATCTATTATATATCCCACCCTCTGTTATCAGATTGATTCAACAATATTAGACAACAAATCCCAAATGGTTAATAGGAAAGAAATGCAAGAGAGAATGCACACACACACACACACACACTCAAGTGCACACAAAGAGTATGTAAAGATCATAGATGACAGGCATAATGAAAAAGCAAAAACTTGTGTACCCTTAGGGCTGTAGGTAGAAGTGGGGTTTCAGAAATGAAGAAATGCACATTACAATTGCATATTTTGGGAAATAGAGAGGATACATAAATAGGAAATGAAATGAGAAGAATGGAAAGGTTTATTAGAGCTTGGGAAAGACAAATGAAAGTGTATTTGAGAATTTGAAGAGTTAGGATCTCACTCTGTCACCCAAGCTAGAGTGTAAGTGGTATAATCACGGCTCACTGCAGCCTCGACCTCCCAAGCTCAGGTGATCCTCCCACTTCAGCCTCTAGAGTAGCTGAGACCACAGGTGTGTGCCACTACACCTAATTTTTTAAAATTTATTTTTTATTTTTTGTAGAGACAGGGTTTCACTATGTTACCCAGGCTGGTCTCGAACTCCTGGGGTAAAGCAATTCACCCTCTTTAGGTTCTTAAAATGTTGGGATTACAGGTGTGAGCCACAGTGCCCAGCCAGAATTTGAAAAGTTTTTGATAAGTTTAATAAAACAGTACATGAATTCCTTCTCACCAAAATTTGAGAACAGCACCCAAGCCAGAACTCCCTTACATATCGAGGAGTTTAGCTTCTCCTGACTAGTTAACTTGGCGTCAAGTCAGAGGGTGCCTCTCTGGAGAAGAGACAGAGAATTTCATTAAGAAGTGGTATGTTACCTGTTGTTTGGTTTATAGCAGAAATTATCCTAATTCCCTTAACTTTGATAGAAATTTCTTTCTTAACTGAAATTTTCAATATTCAGAAAAAAATTGCTTGAATAGAGGATATTTTTTTCCCTCAGTAGAAACTTCATCCATCAGAAATCCAACCAGCCCAATACTTTCCTGGTTAAATCTTTCTACAAAGCAAATAATCCTCTTACTATCATGCCTTGTGCTTTTTTCATATTGTTCTGCTGTGTTATAAACCGAGGTTCGAGGCACTAGAACAAATTATGGATATTAGAACATAGGTTATGAAGGCAAGAAAACCTGCTATTTAAAGTCAGACCAGCAATTGGTTAAACAGTTCATAAAAGTATAGGACTTCATTTAACAGATATTATTAAGTGTCTAGTATGAGCTACTTACTGCTGGGTGTTGGACACACAACAGAAGATAAGATGGACTTGTACTCTACCCATACAGGGTAGATCTTTAACTAGGGAAGTTGTGCAATTAAATAATTAAGGTAGCATATTATAATTTTAATATAACAAGTACGAGGTTTAATAGGAATCCATGAAAAAGAGGACTTAACCTAGTACAATGGGACAGAGGGTGAAAAAGCCCCTTGAGAGAGAAAATGGTAGGTGTGATTAGGAAAGGTAGGTGAATGAGGGCTAGGATGGATTATAAAAGTGTTTCAGGCAGAGAGAATGCCATGTGAGAATGCCTTGAGGTAGGAGAGAGACAGGAATATTGAAGATGAGAGGAGTCAATTTCTGGCTAAGAGATACTGACATGAAGTATAAAGAGATGAGGGTCTGTAGTAGAGATATGAGGAATATGAACACTTAAGGATGATAAGCATCTAAGGTAGGAGAAAAACCAGAAAAATGTGGCACCATAATAAGACAAAAGGAGTGTGGAATAAATGTGTGTGTGTGTGTGTGTGTGTGTGTGTGTGTTATAAATAGGTAGCATGAGGGAGTTTCTTTGTAGTCATGTAGGAGGAGTTCTGTTTCTTGGTCTGGGTAGTGGTTACATGAGACTGTACACAGAATAAAATTGCATAAAACTATACACACGTGCATACAAATCATGAAAAATTATAAAACTTATTAAAACCTGTAGTTGAATCAATAGTGCTACCTCAATATCAGTGTTCTGGTGTTGATGTTATACTACAGTCATATAAGATGTTACCATCAAGGAAGCTGCACAAAGTCTACAAGGTCTTCTATGTACTATTTTTGCAAATTTCTGAGTCTGTAATTAGTTTCAATCAAAAGTTGAAAAGGTGAGGTGAGAATGTTTGGAAGAAAGGCACGATTAATAATGTTTAACAAAGTGAAGAAGACAAATTACTGAAGCATGCATTGGATTAAACTTCAAGGAGGTTGTTGGTTACCTGTGAAAGGGCAATTTAAGTAGTGGAATGGGGTGGAAACCATATTGTGCCAATGGAATTCAGAGTTAGAGGTGAGCAAATATAAGCAGTATGACAAAAATTTTATTCAAAATCACTCCATCAAGGGATGAATAAAGACAATTAGCTTAGCAGCTACCTTTAAAAAAATGGGACATGTTTCTTTCTCATTTATCCTCTGGTTCCTTCATTTATTTTCCTGTTAACATGTAAGAGTGCTTTTTTGATAATATTTTGGATATTAGATTTTGGCCACCATTTTCATTACAGTTTTTTCCAAAATAGTATTTTTTATCAACTTGATGTTACTTTTGACAAATAAAATATTTCATTTATTATAGAGACTGGTTAAGATTCTATTTTCTTTCTTAACCTCTAGTTTTAGAATTTGGTCTAGAATGTTTCCTTCTTACCAAGATGACTCATATAGTCTCTTTAGAGAGTGCTTGTAGGTTTCTATAGTATATATTTAAGTATTTAATGTATCTAGAATATGTATTTTTGTGCATGAGATACATTAATGGTAATTTAGGAATCTGAAAACTTTCTTATTCAACTTCCATACCCAACCATTTTTTTTCAGTTTTTATACCAATGGCTGGGAAGCTCAATATTTCAGCAATTTTCCTCACTGCCCAAAAAATAAAGTTCTAATCAAAGAGATATAGGCAGATTTATTAGACAGTCACAGTTTCATTTAAAAATATGGCAAAATATAGCTAGGGGAAAGTCCTTTTTCCTTTCGTACCTTTCCTTTATATCTTTCCTGGATGACTAGAGTTGGAGGAGACATTTTGCAACCATTGTGATAGTCATATAAATTTTCTCAGCAAACCTGGAGGTGGAAAGCCAAAAGGAAATCCATTGCTTTTGACATTCTAGAGCATCTGCCTCAGTCTAGACTATCAACCTGAAGACTTTTTGCCAAGTGAGAAAGGACAACACTTACGCGTGACTTTTGTTCTGTTATTTATGGACAAAAGCATTTCTAACAGATACAAGGTCTGACTTCAATTTTTTCTTTACACATAGCCAGTTGTGTCACAGTAATATTTTTTCTGACTAAATTAAAATGAAATTCTTAGAGATATAGATTACTCTCTTATATACATTGTAATCTATTCACATAATCTGTATTTTGTAAAAAATTCCTCTATTGGGGGGTTGATAAAATATCAATTTGATTCTTAAAGCTTCATAATTTGTTTTTATGCTAGGTAAGCAAGTTTATTCTTATAGTCTTCATTTTTATATATGTTTGGGCTTTTCTTGGATAATTATTCTTCCATATGCATTTTATGTATTTTTATAATAAGAAAAAAAACCATTTTGTTGTGGATCAATTTGGAAGTAAAAAAGATAATAATAATGTTAAGCCTTGGAAACCTTGGTGGATTTATAATTTGATGATGATAGAATCTGCTCTTAAAAGGCAGGTCTTGGGGCTTGGGTTTTGTTTCTAAGTTTGGTCATTTCACTTATTTATTGTTCCCTATTCTCTAAAAGAATTTTTTAAATTTATATATATAATTATGACTTTATTATTTAATTTAATTTTAAGTATTTTATAGTTGTCCATATTCTGATTAAAATTTTTTCAACTTTCCATTATAAAATGCTTACCCATAAAGACTAAGGTAAGTAGGTGGATTTTAAAAAGAATGTGTTTAACAGATTCTGTTGTGTTTTCTGCATATACTATCTAAGGTCATTCCAAAGATAGCCAACTATTTGTAGTCAGTGTTTGTGATAGTTATTCCAAGTTTTACCTTAGTGTACTCACTGGAATCTGCAAGACAATGTTGAATAACAATGGTGTTTGTTGGCATACTTATTTATCTCCTAAGTTTAACTAAAATAATTTTTCTCTAGATTTTTTAGAATATTTTCTACCAGCTGTTTTTAAATAGACCTTAAATAATTACATATAAGAATATATTATTAATCATTATATTTATTAACATCTATTTATATTTTACAGAGTAACAAACAGGCTGAATTTTGTCAAATTATTTTCAGATCTTTGATAAGGTTGCATGATTATTGTTCAATTTTTTAACATGAGAAAAGAGGGGAAAGTAGATGACATGCACACAAAATTTAGGACCCGTTGAAAGAGCAAGTTAATACTACCTGCAGCTTGGTGGCAACAATTTTAAAAGACTCAAGAAAATGGATGATTTCCTACCAAAAATATAAATTGCTAAAATATTAGTCTACAAGTACCAAACTTAAAAATTCAATTATCGTATTAAAGAATATCAAAATTATTAAAGATCTCTACTGTAAAATAAAAAAAAATACTGCAGTCATGAAGATTATGTACTAGGTTTGTCTAATTTGAAAGAACATACATTTCCTTTTTTTTTTTTCAACTTTTAAGTTCAGGGGTACATGTGCTGGTTTGTTATAGAGGGAAACTTGTGTCATGACGGTTTGTTGTATGGATTATTTCACCACCCAGGTACCCATTCCTTATTTTCCCTCATCCTTTCCATCCTCCTTCTTCTACCCTCTAATAGGCCCCAGTGTGTGTTTTGCCCCTTTACATGTCCATGTGTTCTCATCATTTAGCTCCCACTTATAAGTGAGACCATGTGATACTTTGTTTTCTGTTCCTGCACTAGTTTGGTAAGGATAATAGTCTCTAGTTCTGTCCATGTCCCTGCAAATGACATTGTCTCCTTTTGTATGGTTGCAAAGTATTCCATGGTGTGTGCGTACTATATTTTCTTTATTCAGTCTGTCATTGATGGGCATTTAGGTTGAGTCCATGTCTTTGCTACTGTGACTAGTGCTGCAATGAACATATGGTGCATGTTTCTTCATAATCGAATGATCTACATTCCTTTGGATACATACCCAGTAATGGGATTGCTGGGTCAAATGGTATTTCTGTTTTTAGGTCTTTGAGGAATCTCCACACTGTCTTCCACAATAGTTGAACTAATTTACACTCCCACCAACAGTGTATAAGTGTTTCTTTTAAAAGAAAAATATTATTTTTATATTAAGTTCCAGGATACATATGCAGGATGTGCAGGTTTGTTACATAGGTAAATGTCTGCTGTACCTATCAACCCAATCACCTAGGTATTAAGACCCACATGCATTAGCTATTGATCCTGATGTTCTCCCTTCCCCCACCCCCCGACAGGCCCCACTGTGTGTTATTCCTCTCCCTGTGTCCATGTGTTCTCATTGCTCAGCTCCCACTTGTAAGTAAGAATGTGCAGTGTTTGGTTTTATATTCTTGTGTTAGCAGTGTTCCTTTTTCTCTGAAACCTCAGCAGCTTCTGTTATTTTTTGACTTTTTAGTAATAGCCATTCTGACTGGTGTGAGATGGTATCTCATTGTGGTTTTGGTATGTATTTCTCTAATGATCAGTGATGTTGAACTTTTTTTTCATATGCTTCTTGGCCACCTGTATGTCTTCTTTAAAAGTATCTGTTCATGTCCTATGCACACTTTTTCATGGAGTTTGTTTCTAGTAAATTTGTTTACATTCCCTACAGATACCGGATATTAGACCTTTGTCAGATGCAGAGTTTGCAAATATTTTCCCCATTCTGTAGGTTGTCTGTTCACTCTGTTGATAGTTTCCTTTTCTGTGTAGAAGCTCTTTAGTTTAATTAGATTCCATTGTCAATTTTTGGTTTTGTTAGAATTGTTTTTGGCATCTTCATCATGAAATCTTTGCCTATTCCTATGTACTGAGTGGTATTGCCTAGATTATCTTCTAGGGTTTTTATGGTTTTGGGTTTTACATTTAAGTCTTTAATCCATTTTAAGTTAATTTTTGTATAGGGTGTAAGGAAAGGGTCCAGTTTCAATCTTCTGCACATATCTAGTCAGTTATTCTAGCACCATTTATCGAATAGGAGGTAATTTCCTCATTGCTTGTTTTTGTCAGGTTTATTACAGATCAGACAGTTGTAGGTGTGCAATCTTATTTCTGGGTTCTCTATTCTGTTCCTTGGTCTGTGTGTCTTTTTTTGTACCAGTACCATGCTGTTTTGGTTACTGTAGCCCTGTAGTATAGTTTGAAGTCAGGTAGTATGATGCCTTCAGCTTTATTCTGTTTGTGTAGGATTGCCTTGGCTATTTCTTTTTTGGTTCCATATGAGTTTTAACTTTTCTCTAGTTCTCTGAAGAATGTTGATGGCAGTTAAATAGAAATAGAACTGAATCTATAAATTGCTTTGTATAGTATGGCCATTTTAACAATATTAAGTTTTTCTAGCCATGAGCATGGAAGTTTTTCTGTTTGTTTGTGTCATATCTGATTTCTTTGAGCAGTGTTTTGTAGTTCAGCTTGTAGAAATCTTTCATGCCCTGGATTAGCTGTGTTCCTAGGTATTTTATTCTTTCTTGTGGCAATTGTGAATGGGATTGTATTCCTGAATTGGCTCTCAGCTTGACTTTGTTGGTGTATGAGAATGCTGGTGACTTTTGCACATTAATTTTGTATCCTGAGACTTTACTGAAATTGTTTTTCAGTTTAAGGAGCTTTGGGGTTGAGACTGTGGGGTTTTCCAGATATCTAATCATGTCATCTGCAAACAGAGATAATTTGACTTTCTCCTTTCCTATATGCCTGTCTTTTATTTGTTTCTCTTGCCTGATCACCCTAGGCAGTACTTCCAATACTATGTTGAATAAAAGTGGTGAAAGAGGGCATCCTTGTTTTGTGCTGGCTTTCAAAGGGAATGCTTCCAGTTTTTGCCAATTCAGTATAATGTGGGCTGTGGGTTTCTCATAGATGGTTCTTATTATTTTGAGGGATGTTCCTTCAGTACCTATTTTGTTGAGTTTTGAACATGAAGTGGTGTTTAATTTTATCAAAAGTCTTTTCTGCATCTATTGAGATAATCATGTGACTTTTGTCTATAGTTCTGTTTATATGACGAATCAAGTTTATTGATTTGCTTATGTTGAACTAATCTTGTGTCTCAGAGATAAAACCTACTTGATTGTGGTGGATAAACTTTTTGATGTGTTGCTAGATTAACTTTGCCAGTATTTTGTTGAGGATTTTTGCATCAATGTTCATCAAAGATATTGATGTGAAGTTTTCTTTTTTTGTTGTATCTCTGCCAGGTTTTGATATCAGGATGATGCTGACCTTGTAGACTGAGTTAGGAAGACATCCCTAATCCTCAATATTTTGAAATAGTTTCAACAGTAATGATACCAGCTCTTCTTTGTACATCTGGTAGAATTCAGGTATGAATCCATTTGGTCCTGGGCTTATTTTGGCGGTAGGCTATTTATTTCTGACTTAATTTCAGAACTCATTATTGGGCTGTTCAGGGATTCAGTTTCTTCCTGGTTCAGTCTTAGGAGAGTGTATGTGTCTGGGAATGTAACCATTTCTTCTGGATTTTCTAGTTCATGTGCAAAGAGTTGTCAAAACATTTTCTGATGGCTGTTTGTATTTCTGAGGGGTCAGTGGTAATATTACCTTTGTCATTTCTGATTGTATTTGTTTGAATATTCCATTTTCTTCTTTATTAGTCTAACTAATTGTCTATCTATTTTATTAATTTTTTTCAACAAACCAACTCCTGAATTTGTTGATCTTTTGAATGTTGTGTGCGTCTGTGTGTGTGTGTGTGTGTGTGTGTGTGTGTGTGTCTCAATCTCCTTCAGTTCAGCTCTGATTTTATTTCTTGCCTTCTAGCTTTGGAATTTGTTTGCTCTTGGTTCTCTACTTCTTTTAGGTGTGATGCTAGGTTAACTTGACATCTTTCTAAGGTTTTATTGTGAACATTTAGTGCTATAAATTTCTTTCTTAACAGTGCCTTAGCTGTGTCACAGAGATTCTGGTGTGTTGTATCTTTGTTCACATTAGTTTTGGAGAACTTCTTGATTTCCTCTTTAATTTCACTATTTATTCCAATGCCATTTAGGGCCAGGTTATTCAATTTTCATGTAATTGTATGGTTCTGAGTGTATTTCTTAGTCTTGATTTCTAATTTGATTATGTTGTGGTTTGAGAGATTGTTTGTTATGATTTCAGTTCTTTTGCATTTGCTGAGGAAGGTTTTACTTCCAAGTATGTGATCAATTTCAGACTATATGCTATGTGGCAATGAGAATGTATCTTCTGTTGGTTTTAGGTGGAGAGTCCTGTAGATATCTATCACGTTCATTTGATTCAGTGCTGATTTCAGGTTCTGAAGATCTTCATTAATTTTCTATCTTGATGACCTGTCTGATATTGTCAGTGGGATGTTAAAATCTCCCGCTATTGTGAGGAAGTCTAAGTCCCTTTGAAGGTCTCTAAGAACGTGCTTTATCAATCTGGGTGCTCCTTTGTTGGGCGCATATACATTTTGGGTAGTTAGATCTTCTTGTTGAATTGAACTCTTTACCATTCTGTTATACCTTTCTTTATCTTTTTTGATCCTTGTTGGTTAAAAGTCTGTTTTGTCAGAAACTAGGATTGTGACCCCTGCTGTTTTTCTGTTTTCCATTTGCTTGGTAGATTTTTCTCCATCCTCTTTTTTTTTTTTTTTTTTTTTTTTTTGCCTGTGGGTGGGTCTCTTGAAGACATTATACCAAAGGGTCTTAGTTCTTTATCCAGCTTGTCACTCTGTGTCTTTTAATTGGGGCATTTAGCCCACTTACATTTAAGGTTAGTATTGATATGTATGGATTTGATCCTGTCATAATGATGTTTAGATGGTTATTTTGCAGACTTGTTTATGTGGTTGTTTTACAGTATCACTTGTCTGTATACTTAAGTGTGTTTTTTTAGGAACAGGTAGCAGTCTTTCCTTCCCATATTTAGTGCTTCCTTCAGGAACTCTCATAAGGCAAGTCTGGTGGTAACAACTTCCCTCAGCATTACTTCTCTGAAAAGGATCTTATTTCTCCTTTGCTTATGAAGCCTAGTTTAACTAGATATGACATTCTATGATGGAATTTCTTTTCTTTAAGAATGCTGAATATTGTCCCCCTATCTCTTCTGCCTTGAAGGGTTTCTATGGAGATGTCTGCTGTTAGTCTGATGGGCTTTTCCTTGTAGGTGATATAACTTTTCTCTCTAGCTGCCTTTAACAATTTTTTTCTTTTCATTTTGACTTTGGAGAATCTGATGATTATGTGTCTTTGGGATGATCTTTTGTAAACTATCTTAGTGAGGTTCTCTGCATTTCCTGAACTTGAATGCTGGCCTCTAGCTAGGTTGGGGAAATTCTAATGAATGATATTCTGAAATACGTTTTTCAAGTTGGCTCCATTCTCCCTATCTCTTTTAGGGACATCAATGAGCCATAGATTTTGTCTTCTTACATAATCCCATACTTCCCAGAGGCTTTGTTCATGCCTTTAATTCTTTTTTCTCTATTATTTCCCAACTGTCTTGTTTCAGAAAGCCAGTCTTCAAGCTCTAATATTCATTCCTCCACTTGGTCTATTCTGCTATTAATACTTGTGATTGTATTATGAAATTCTCATAGTGTGTTTTTCTGGTCTATCAGAATGGTTATATTTTTTTCTATCCTGGTTATTTTGTTTGTCAGCTCCTGCACTGTTTTATTGTGATTTTTAGCTTCCATGGATTGAGTTTCAATGCACTCTTATAGCTCAATGAACTTTTTTCCTATCTATATTCTAAATTCTATTTCTGTCATTTTAGCCATGCCAGTCAGGTTCAGAACCCTTGTTGGAGAGGTGATGCTCTCATTTGGAGAAAAGAAAAAGGCACTCTGGCTTTTTTGGTTTTCAGGGTTCTTGTGCTGATTTTTTCTCAACTTTGTGGGCTTATCTACCTTCGATCATTGAGGTTTCTGACTTTTGGATGAGTTTTTTTTTTTTTTCCTCCTATTTGATGATCTTGAAAGTTTGATTGTGTTATAAGGTAGATTCAGCCAATTGACCTTGTTTCTAGAAGATTTTAGGTGGCCAGTGCTCAGCTCCCAACTCCTGGACTGTATGCTCTAACTCTGGGGGACTTCTATTGGACCTTGATTTTGTTCTCCAGCTTCTTAAGGTTAGGAACCAACTGCCCTGGTGAGATATGGAAGTTGTGGCAGAGTGCTAGCAGGTGCCACGGTGCTGGCCTCCCTGTAGGTGTTCAACACAATGGTGGAGGCAACACAGCTGGCAGGGGTCCCTGCTGGCGACTGTGTGCATGGTCCCACTGGGTGGGAGGTGTTGGTAGAAGCAGGTCTAGGTGCCTTCTCTAGGTGCAAAGCAGCAAGCAGGAGTGATTTCTTAGAGCACACATCTTAGTTTTGTCAGAGGTGTTGAAACCAGGGCGACTCCATCTTGAATAGAGTATGGGTAAAATCTTATGTATTTTTAAATAATGAAGTGAATGGAATTTGAATGTTACTAACAAAAAGAAATTATAAGTGTCTGAGGTAATGGATACTTTAATTACTCTGAAATTTGATCATTACACATTGTATGCCTGCATCAAAACATCACATTTACCCCATAAATATATACAATTATTATGTACTCATAAAAATTAAAAATAAAATTTATTTTAAAAGACTAAAAGCAAAATAACTACACACAGTTCCGTACTCTAGTTGGTAACATTCTTTACCACTAGGGCAAGGATTAAGAATTCTGATAATACTGTACACAGAAACAGGAATTGAAAAATTAAGTAAATGCATGACAATTGGTAGAAACCAGGCTTCTCACTGTTGAAGTGGGGATCTACAGATAAGCAAGAGGAGAAAGTTAGTTGATCAATAGTGTGACAAACTGCAGCTTGTGACAATATTAAAAACTCTTATGTAACTTAATATAAATCAAGATGGTTATGCAGAGAAATATTTATTAAAATGTGTATACAAATGGTTGGTATTCACACATATGTTTCTTTGCTCTGACAGGTGACAGCTCTAAAATAAATGAGACCCCAGCAGCAGTGAGCACATCTATCAATCAGACCTTGATGTTTCATGCTATTAAATGAAGCCAAGTCTCCTTGAAGAAATATGGATTCTTAGGCTGGAGAGGGAGATCAAAAAATCTGCAAGACAAACCTGAAGCATCTTATAGTGCCAGAAAGTAAGGAATTCTAAAAGCAAACATACGGAAACAACAGCAACATAAACAAATTTTTTAAAACCCTAGAAAACATACTAACAGGATATTTCAAAAAGACACAGAAGCCAAATGAAAGAGCTCCCAATGGCCAAAGCTGGAACCATTTGAGCAAGAACATCAGTAAGTAATTATGTATTGGATCATAGCCCAAAGTATACAATAAATATCCATGAGATATTTTTATAAATAATTTATATCTATACTTATATAAATACATGACTGAATAAATTAACAAATGGGAAAACAGAGACAGC
Organism: Macaca mulatta; assembly: GCF_049350105.2. Lineage (NCBI taxonomy): Eukaryota > Metazoa > Chordata > Mammalia > Primates > Cercopithecidae > Macaca > Macaca mulatta. The sequence goes on from NC_133409.1 coordinate 133,832,676, forward strand.
CCATGCAGAAGAATTTCAAATACACTATGTAGATATTTCACCCTGAAGAAGTGGAGCTTAAATCCCTGCTCCTTAAGTGTGTGCTATGCATAATGTCTTCCCTCCAAAAAGTACAGAATACAAAAGGTAAAAATATTAACTGTACAGTAGAAAAACTTGATAAACACCACTTTAGCCAGATAATCAATGTCAACATCCATAGTCATAAATCATTTTAGGGCAAACAGTTTAAATGATTTTATGAAAATGGCAGTTTACATGTGTGATCTTCTTCCCCAAAACTCATAACCCTAGTATATTTAAGAGAAAAATATTTGACAAATTTTAAAAGTCATATTGCAATACTTCTGACCATTGTTCCTCAAAAATATCAAGGTTCATCTAAAACAAGGAAAGTCAGCAACACTGTCACAGTAAAGAAGAGACTAAGGAGACACACCTACTAAATATAATGTGGTATCTATTATGGAGGAATCCCCGGAACAGAAAAAAGGACATTAGTTGCTGCTACAGTTTGAATTTTTGTCCCATCAAACCACATATTAAAATTTGATCCCCAGCGTTAGAGGTGGGCCCTGATGGGAAGTATGTGGGTCATGGGAGCAGATCTCTTACAAATGCCTTGGTGCCATCCTCATGGTAACGAGTGAGTTCCCACTCTTTTAGTTCCTGAGAGAGCTGATTGTTAAAAACAGCCTGGCATCTCTTCCCTCCCTGTCTCGTGGGATTCCTCTCTCACCATGTGATCTCTGCATAGGCCAGTTCCTCTTTGCCTTGCACCATGAGTGGAAGTAAGCGTGAGGCTTTCACCAGATGTCTAATCTTTCAGCTGGCAGAACTGTGAGTCAAATGAGCCTCTTTACAAATTACCCAGTGACAGGGATTATTTTATCACAAAAACTAAGGCAGTCTGAGTACAGCATAAACCTTGGTTAATAAAAATGTATCAGTATCCGTGCATTCGTTATAACAAAAGTATCATACTAATGGAATATATCAATAGTAGAGGAATAATAGAGGAAATTACACAGGGGTATATAGGAACTCTGAACCATCTGCTCAATTTTTCTGTAAATCTAAAACTATTGTATAAAAATATATTTTTTTAATTAAACACTCATGACTTCTGTAGAATTTTATAGCCATTGAAGTGACGCAAATAGTTATAAAGACATTCAGTTTCAAGTGACCTACTTTACTCTTCGATCTCAGTATGTTCAGAGAACTATTAATGTTCATCTCATTTTGGAGACTGTGTACCACTTCCAGTGACCCTAGAAGTTAAGACTAGATGTGAGAGTGACTGGTTTGAAGAAAAGAGACTTTTTTCACTTTGGGGTTGGAAGGTGGGGTTATGCTATACATCACTGGTATAAGAGAAAGTAGTGAAATAATTAATAGAGCTAATTTTCAGGAGGATTCTTTCTGGATGTGTCCATAGCCCACCATTTCTCATAGCAACTAATGAACAACTTTATAATTTCATTGACTTTCAATGACAAATATTTACTTTTCACTCATGTTGCATATTAATAGCTGTGAACACTTACATGTGTATTTCAAATACATGAAGAGCTTTGTCAGAAATATGTATTAAAGATGCCTTCTCCAGTTTCATAAGTTGCTTTTTAATTGTTTAATGGTGTTTTCGGTTGAGCAGAAATATTTAGTGTAGCTTATGCAAAGAAAAAAGTTCGTGATGTTATACTGTACCTCTGTTGGGCTTTATTCTCTATATAAAGCTGTTGAAAATCACCACAGAGTGTCAAACAAGCACTGCGATCACTTCTGTGTTCCCATCTGTACCAAATACAGAAGGATCCTTCATACCTGAAGGAGGGACAAATGACCTCTTTTTGCCTCCCCAAGTATATAAGGAAGCTCTCCACCCCTCTAGGAGGCAGAACAGAATTTAAGCCAAGTGGAAAAAGAGATGAACATGTAGCAAGCACTTTCTTTTGCCTGTCTGAGTGTCTTCTTTTCTTTTGTTGCCACACTCATCAACTCTTTAAGGCCCTCAAACTACACTTTCTCCTCCAACTCAACCAGAATCTTCACTGAAGGGCCCCCATCATGACCACATGCTGTCTCATTCTCATAAATATTCCTCTTTATTATGTATGGAAATTTTCCTTGTTGAACCTGCTGACCCTTCTATAGAATTAAGAAAGTTGGAATCTGGTAAATAAATGGGTATAAAGATATTTGTTTGCATAATAACTTCTATTTGTAAATAATTGTTTTCAATATCTCAGTTCAAAAATAAGATTTGGTGAGACTTTCAAGAAATGTAGAAAAGGTTTTGACAGTCAGAGAGTAGGGAAAAACAGGGAAACTTTTCTTGGAACATTCAACTCAGTTCTTCAGCACAATTTTTATAAACATGAAATATATCCTGCTTATTTTCTTGTTTCTCCCTCTTACACTGGATGATGTAGTCTAACATTTTAACCAGCTATTTTCCTATAATTTTCACAAAACATAGGATTCTAAAAACCTCCAATATTTTTAAAAGTTAACTCTGAGGTTAAGCCAATCTAAATTTTTATTTACTGATACTGATGGCAACCAGATAGGCCTTCAGATGAGAATGTGGAAATAAAAATAAAAGTTGAAGAAAGAGAAAGAAGCTAACAGCAAAGAAACTGTTAAACAAAATCGAGTAGAGACAAGTTTGAGTTAAGTAAAATACATAAGTAAATTACACACATTTTATAACAAGAGGTCTCCAAGGCTTAAATCAGCCAATATATATGGCAATATTTGGAAATACATCAATGAATGCAGAATTATCTGTTTATATGAACACTTTGAAACTATTTTAAAAAGTGTCACATTTGTTTGCTTATGTATTGCTTAAATTACTACTAATGTTAAAACAGACAATGACCAAAGTTTCTTTAGTGTTGTTTGGAAGATAGAGATACAAAATACAGAGTTATCTGAACAAACATCTAGTGTTTTCAGTAGTGCTATTTTTGCATGCTAGTTCAGTGACAGTTATACTGCTTGGCTTTTTTCTTTGCTTTCTTTCCTTTTTTTAAAAAAATATACTTTAAGTTCTGGGATACATGAGCAGAATGTGCAGGTTTGTTACATAGGTATACATGTGCCATGGTGGTTTGCTGCACCTGTCAACACGTCATCTAGCTTTTAAGCCCCGCATGCATTCGGTATTTGTTCTAATGCTCTCCCTCCCCTTGCACCCCACTCCCCAAGTGTCCATCACTGCTTGACTGTTTTTGAAACTCTTCAGTTGAAATTGACTTGAGAAGTTTATATGCCACACAAGAAATTAATCTGGCAATTTAAATATTTTCTCATTTTTAATTTTTGTCCAGTTTGCTCGTAGGTAGCATTCCTAGACACAGGTTCAAATAAATTTTGACTTTTTACAAATCCCAGGTTTACCCACATGAATGAAATCTTGCTATCATTTATGACATTTAAAATAATGTTGCTGGTAGTCTGGAAACAAATACGGATATGTATATAATCTGACTTATGACAAAGACAGAACGGCAATTCAACAGGAAAAGTATTAACTTTTCAATAAAGGATTGCAGATACCTATGAGGAAAAATGTATATTGGCCCTCACATTGCTGCATACCCCAAAATTTATTGCACATGAATCAAAAATCTAAATGTGAAAGACATGAAAACAGAGTTACTGGAAGAATAAACAGAACATCTTGGATACTTTTGAATAGGCAAAGGTTTCTTAAATCTGGCCCATTAAGACTAAATATAAAACAAAGTAATTGATAAATCAGTATATTAAATGCAGGCAATTCTGTTCAGCAGAAAATACCATTCAGCAATGGAAAAGCAACCAATACAGTTGTAGAAGACATTCCCAAAGCATATATCTGACAAGGCACTCATTGTCTTAAGAATACACACACACCAGATACACAAATTCAAATGAAAAGGAGAAAACTAAAAAAAAAAATTTGGCAAAGAATTTAACATATCTTACAAAAAAGAGATATCCAAGTTGTCAATATTATAAAAAGTGCCTTAATTTTATTAGTGAAATAAAATTTAAGCTATAATAATATATAATTACAAATCTATCAGAATAATTAAATTTTTTTACAAAGGAATATATACCAAATTTCAAAGACTGTGGCAAAACCCAACAATAATAAACTGTTGGCAGGTTGATAAATTGATACAGTAATTTTAGCAAGCTCTTTTGCAGTATCTACTAAACAAAAAATATGTGTACAATGTAACCCAACTATTTAATACTGGACATTAGATTAAATCCTATGAAACTGCTAATTTCCAATTGTTTGTGAGTTACAAGCAGCAATTTCATATGGTTATGCACCCAAAAGGAAAGTTTCCATATATTCACCAAATGTTATTTTTAGAATATTTTAAGCAGAGCTATTTATAATAGTCCCAAACTGGAAACTAATGAAACACCCAACAGTAGAATCAACAAGTAAAATGTGATTTATTTACACAGTTGACTACTATAAATAAGTGATATGATTTGCAGCTAAACACAACATATATGTTATGTACAAGGATACTATTGATGAAAGAAGTCAGTCATTAAGAAGCACACAGTATATGATTTTGGTTATATAAAGTACAAAAACAGTCAAAACTAACCTAGATGTTCATAAGTCCTCAGATTGGTTACCCTTAGTTGGATTAGGCAACAGCTGAAAGAGATCACAAGAATTCTTCTGATGTGTGAATGACGATCAGTTTCTTGATATGGTGCTCAGGTTCACCAGTTTTTGAAGATTTGTTGAGTTGTATTTAGATATGTGTAATTCTCAATATAAAAATTATGCTTCACTAACTAAAAAATAATAATAGTAATGATAGTGTCTCCATGTTATGTGGTACATATTAAAGATAAATTTAAAAATATTTAGAACAGCAATTGACAGTTGAGAAAGTGCATAGCATACTGAACAATGTCAGACTGTCAAAAAGGACTCTCCTTGCACTATTTTCTATGATTCTGACATCAATTTTTGTATATGAAGATTATCACATTAGTTGTTTTTAAGCAGAAAGGGCAGGAACAGTTGTATAGAGTAGCAACAATTTAAATTCAAATGTACCCATAAACTTCAGCATTATGATTTCCTTTACCCAATAAAATGGAAGTGATGTTTTAAATAATTTCACACCTTGTACAAAATGCTTTTATGATATTAGTCACTAGCTTGAAATGGTCCTTTTCACTTCTATGGTGGATCTAATATAATTTTGGACGAACAATATTTTATGTCACTCCTTACCATCAGTTTTTAACGTCTACCGTTTGACAATGTTAGTGATACTTAATAACATTTAATATCTCAATTGTATAAAAATCAATTTTTACATTACTTACATGCATGCATAAAAAATCATTTCAATTAATTTGGTCCAAATTTGGTTTTCATTGGTGGTTACAAACCAGTTGTTCATTTTTAGGAGAGATAATAAATATCTTTTTAGATTAATGAACTGTTTTTATTCATCAGATATAATTGCACTGTGAGATAACTGTTCCATTAACTCCTCAAATAAATTTTAGGGGTCTCATTCATTTTTATCAAAAATATCAATGCAATATTTTCTATGGATAAGGAAACTCTGTTGGCATTGTCTATAAGCAAAACTGGACATGAAAACACCATAAATGTTAAACTGCAAAATGAATTAAAATAAATATTAGACTTTTAAAAATAATAATTATTTTTTCTCAGTTAAGATTACGCCCCAAATCTTAAGTCTGCTAGAATCTATATTCAGGACTCAAGACCCTACTATAGTTGGAATTCGTTTACATTTGAGAGTAGATGGCAATAAGAGATAATGATAATAACTTACCTTTGTATAGCAGTTTATATATTTAGAAGCTCACTCTAGAAAACTAATTTCTCCAAGATCATAAATTTAGCACATACCAGAGCTGGGACTGAATAACAAATTAAGAATTTCTTGCTCAGTGTACTTTCCACCATGTTAAGATTGTACTTGCAAACAAATTAGCCAAAATCTTTGTTCTAATTTAACTTAAATAAAAGAGAAAAAAAAAAAATCCAAGTCAGGGATAGTTTGACTACAGAGGAGAAATCGTACATGAGGTGTCAAATTATCCTTGACTTAGATTTTTTAAAAATACTTTTTGATGTACAGTTTATAGGATCTGTAAGTAATAACAATCAAAGAGGTGTAAAACTAGGGAAGGTAACATGAGAACTAGTGACATTGGGTCATGGGTTTGTTCCCCGACTTGTTCTCCGTGACCTCAGGCCCTTCGGGCCCCTCGTCTCACATAAACCAGAGGGAAGGCTATTCTTAGACAGAGAAATTTGACATATTAGTCATATACTCTGAGCCAGCTGGGGTGAGAGGGAAATTCTATCACAAAATTAAATAGGCAAAAGCCTACAGGCAATCAACAACTACTTAAGATTTATAATTTTAAGGACTTTAATGTGGCCTACTGAATGCACAACAGGTGATTGCCATGAGCAGAGCAAAGTTAGAAATAACCAGGTCCATACATGCCTTGTATCTTTCCACAGTGTCAGGCTTTTCCTAATGCTATTTCAATCACAAAAGCTACTAGCTACTTGGAGTTCCCAAGGAGGTAATTCACCTTTATACTTCGCATTCACTCGGTAGTCAGAGCTGCAGGCACACAGGCCCAAGTCACTCCACAAGTCAGTCAACATTGCAAACCATACATAATAGTATATATAATCAATATATAAATGCTACAGGTTAAGCATGCCACAATACACAAAGTAACATTTCACATCAAGAGAAAAAAAGATAGAAGAAAGGGTAACAAACCAGTCCAGGGGGAGCATAGAAGACAAAAGGAAGGATTCCTGGTCTGGGCCTGGTAGTCCAACAAGCCTTGCAAGGAAGAGTCTTTGAGGTGGCAGAGCCTTCAGTGGCAGATACCAAGTTCTTATCACAAGTGAATGCAAAATGGTGTCAGTTAAGATGGCCATTTTAAGCTGCTGGAAGTCTCATCTTTTATAGTCACAGAGTCCTCTGGTGAGAACTGATAATGGAAGAATGTGCTTGTTTGTATCCTTATCTGGTTGGATGCAGTCTTTATTTTTTGTTGTTGTTATTTATTAAACAAAACATCTTATTCCTGCTGACAAAGTGCCCTATTAAATATCAAATGGAGTCTTTTTCTAAGATGGAGTTAGTTATGTCAAGTGTGCTCTATACAGTGATATTAAAAGTTGTACTGCATACATGCCATTCCTTTAACTTAAATACTGACCCCTCAAAAGATATTTAAGTATATAAAATTAACAATTATCTATATCTCATTTATATTTACATTGACGTGGATCAAGCTTGTCCAACCCGTGACCTGCAGGCCGCATGCGGCTCAGGACAGCTTTGAATGCAGCCCAAGACAAATTTGCAAACTTTCTTAAGACATTATGAAATTTTTTTGAAAATTGTTTTTAGTCAGCTCATCAACTATGGTTAGTATGAGTATTAGTGTATTTTATGTGTGCCTCAAGACAATTCTTCTTCCAATGTGGCCCAGGGAAGTCAAAAGTTTGGACACCCCTGGTATAGATAGCTAAAATCCAATTTATCTATATATTTCAATATTCAAATAGATCAATAGATATTCAAATAAGAATTTAAAATTTATGTAAAACATTTATATATTCAGAAGTTATCATAGTATTTTATTTTTATTGAATCAAAATGTGAGTCTGAGCCCTCATCCCTTTGAAATGGTGGAAAATTCGGTCTTAGATACCCCTCAAGCTCCTGTAGGTCTTTCACAGAGCACATTTTTTAGTGCAACTCCTAATGCTGTTCAGATTTTCTCAAGATCAAAATTTAAGATATGTAACAAAATTAGACTTATGAAGTTCAAGTTTATTTTTAATAATGTGAAATGGTGATTTAATAACATTTTAATGAAAATGTACTTCACATAAAATATAAAGGTAACTTGAAAGCTAATTTTTATTTAGTTTTCTACTTTGATGATTGAGCACATCTTTTTCACTGCTATATGTAAGGGTGGGCTCTATACACACAGTCTTCATTCTTGGCACATATGGTGAGGGTAACAGTGACTAATTTCAGGTGATTAAATATCTTTGGCAATAAAAATGTGCCACTTATGTTTATAGATCAAATTATATAAATGGCTATTATGTCATGAATTTAAGTCCTATTAATACCTATGTGTATTTAGAATTTAAGGTTTCTCACTTGAATGAAGTTCTGGCCCAAATCTATTTTCATTGTCATGGGAATGCTAATAAAGTTAGCAGTTTCATCACAAGGTAAGTAGCTCTACTTACATTTAAACATTTTTAACAAGCATTTTTAACTTACCAGATAGAATTGACATCCTTACCTATGTAGGGTTGTAAAAGTTTAGAAACTAGAGCTTCTCTTATTCACAAGAGTTAAACTATTCCATACTACAGAAAGTGTGCTAAGCAACACATTTTGCCCAGTTCAAAAATCTACCTCTTACACCTTTCCTCTATTTTATAGTAATTCCATTAAATATCAGAAGTTTGTGACTTAGCAACTAACTTACGATTGTAGCACTTGAAAACTTCTTTAGGAACAGTTTTTTTTTTTTTTTTTTTTTTTTTTTTGAGACAGAGTCTCACTGTGTCTCCCAGGCTGGAGTGCAGTGGCGTGATCTCGGCTCACTGCAAGCTCCGCCTCCCGGGTTCACGCCATTCTCCCGCCTCAGCCTCCCAAGTAGCTGAGACTACAGGCGCCCGCCACCACGCCCGGCTAGTTTTTTGTATTTTGTATTTTTAGTAGAGACGGGGTTTCACCATGTTAGCCAGGATAGTCTCGATCTCCTGACCTCGTGATCCACCCGCCTCGGCCTCAGCAAATGCCCTCAGAGACAGAGAACACAAATGGAGAATAAAACACATGGTAAGCCCTTATATATATACAGGATGACATGGTTCAGGAATGGAGAATGAAGGGGTCTCTGAAGTAAAGACGAGGCAGTAATGAGATTCAAGATTAATTATTTCCAAGTTTTGCCACAGAATTCTTTTGAACTGAAGCACCGCTGCCAGGTTGATATATTCAAACCATATAATTAACAGGTTTTTTTTTTTTTTTTAAATGTAGAAACTTCTTCATTCTCCAGGAACATATTCCATGACAATATTCTAACTCACAATACTCATAACAAAGAGCTAAAGTTGTTTCCACATTTCTTGACAATATTTTTACAGTTGCTAACCTTTCCTTGTTAAAAAGCGATGTACTTAAGAGATAAACTTTTGAAGCACTTCTTGAATTTTAAAATGAAAAGCAATGTAAAATGTTGAAACTGCTTTTGATTTGTGCCTTTCCATGGGGCTACCTTTTTTTCTAAATCAGTAAATGAACCAGAAACATCAGGCCAGGCGCGGTGGCTCACGCCTGTAATCCCAGCACTTTGGGAGGCCGAGGCAGGCGGATCATGAGGTCAGGAGATCGAGACCATCCTGACTAACACGTTGAAACCCCGTCTCTACTAAAAAATACAAAAAAATTAGCTGGCGTGGTGGCGGGTGCCTGTAGTCCCAGCTACTCGGGAGGCTGAGGCAGGAGAATGGCGTGAACCCGGCAGGCGGAGCTTGCAGTGAGCCAAGATCTCGTCACTGCACTCCAGCCTGGACGACAGAGAGAGACTCCGTCTCAGAAAAAAAAAAAAAAAAAAAAAAAGAAAGAAACATCAGAGTACATGTGGAGACATTAATACGCTTTGGAAACACAGAATGTCTTTCTTAGGAGGGTAGGAGGTGTAAAGTAAGGGACTCAATTCTTAAAAAAAAAAAAAAAAAAAAAAAAAAAAAAAAAAAAAAAAGTTGTGAGAAGAATCGTTGTGTTTTGAAGACATATTTCATAAAACAATTACTCCACATCTTGGAGTAGATCATCACTGGCATAGAAAAAAGAAAATAGTAGACATGGGAGATGGAGCTGTGTCAAGTTTTGAAAGATAATTTGCCCCTAGGAAGTGGCTTCCTCCCAAACCAAGAGAGCTATAACCCTACATCCCAAGAATGATGACATGATCTGAAGTTACAAGACCCGGATGTGGAATCAGCGCAGAGGGTATTATGTATCCATCATAGCACTGTGCAGAACTGAACATGTCAAGAAGTAGCATAGCAAGACGGTACTGATCTCATCCCCATTGATTTATATGTGGATTTGGGGAAATTATGTTTGGACGGAAAGGAAGTGCCTGAGTTTTTTGAGAAAAATAAAATGTGAGTGGAAAGTGAGGGTTGATATTTTAATATAACAATCTCTGGTTAATATACATCTTCCTTTCTTAACCTGCTGATTAACATTATTTCCTCAAAATATTTCCCCCCACCTTACAGATTTCAGAAATCTTGTCTTTTATTTTGGGTATCTGAACATTTTTTTCTTTATAATAAAAATCTATAAAAATTGTAAACCATTTACATCTATTTCATCTGGTTTTGGCCATTTCAGATAACTAGAAAACAAAATACTTGCAAATCCTAATCCTTCTTTTTCTACAAATACAATAAAATGAATGAGGTAGTACTTTTTTAATAGGTATAGCATCAAGAGTTGTCTTCATTTAATTCTTTTTCTTGTTTGACTAATCTTAGTTCTCCAGTTGTATGTCTTTTGGGGTAGCCTCATTCAGTAGATATTACCTCTACACAAAAGTAATTTACAGAGAATCCCTTAGAGAGACTCTCATAATGTGACACCAATAACTCAATGGGGGGCAAAATACCCCATAAAACTCCAGTACCTGGGTAATTCAATCTCTGAAATGAAATTTCAAAACATTTCCATTATCTGAACCCAAGAAATAGTTGCCTATATCTTACCATAAAATGCTGCCGTCTCAACACTGGTAATGAAGCAACTAAAGTAGAAGTTGCTGGCCTTCTACACATTCATTGTCTGAGCAGCAAAAATTGAAAAGATTGGACCACATCAGGGCAGGACTTACTAACTGCACTAATAGTCTACTCCAGGCCAATGAAGAAACAACTTCTGGCAGGTCGAGGTGGCCCACACCTGTAATCCCTGCCCTGTGGAAGGCTGAAGCAGACAGATAGCTTGAGCTAAGGAGTTCGAGACCTGCCTGGGCAACATGGTGAAATCCCTTCTATACAAAAAATACAAAAGAAAAAAGAATCAGCAGGGCATGGTAGCACGTGCCTGTAGTCCCAGCTACTTGGGGGGCTGAGGTGGAAGGATAGCTTGAACCTGGGAGGCAGAGGTTGCATTTAGCTGAGATTGTGCCACTGCTCTCCAGACTGGACAACAGAACCAGACCATCTCTCAATAAATAAAAAAATAAATAGGCTGGGTGCAATGGCTCACGCCTGTAATCCCAGCACCTTGGGAAGCCAAGGCAGGTGGATCACCTGGGGTCAGGAGTTTGAAACCAGCCTAATCAACATGGTGAAACCCCATCTCTACTAAAAATACAAAAATTAGCCCCGGCATGGTAGTGAGTGTCTGTAATCTCAGCACCTGGGAGGCTGAGGCAGGAGAATTGCTTGAACCTGGGAGGCGGAGGTTGCAGCCGAGATGGCGCCATTGCACTCCAACCTGGGTGACAAAAGCAAAATTCCATCTAACAATAAATAAATAAATAAAAGAAAGAAAGAAAAGAAAAAGAAAAACCGAGCAAACAAATGACAAGCTCATGCAATGCATGCCACCATCACTTTCTACTTCTCTTTCCATATTTATCACTAGCACCAACCCTGGCCTCAGAAGCCATATCAACACAACAATGCAGATAGCTACTATCAACTGACAGTAGTGGACAAACTGGTTAAAACTCATCTTTTCTCTTAGAATAGCTTGCTTCATCTGGGCACGGTGGCTCATGCCTATAATTCCAGCACTTTGGGAGGCTGAGGCAGGTGGATTACCTGAGGTCAGCAGTTTGAGATCAGACTGACCAATACAGTGAAACCCCGTCTCTACTAAAAATACAAAAAAAAAAAAAAAAAAAAAAAAAAAAAAGCTAGGCATGGTGATGTTCACCTGTAGTCCCAGCTACTGGGGAGGCTGAAACAGGAGAATTGCTTGAACCTGGAAGGTAGAGATTACAGTGAGCTGAGATCGCCCCACTGCACTCCAGCCTGGGCGACAAAGCGAGACTCTGTCTCAAAAAAAAAAAAAAAAAAAAAAAAAATAGCTTGTTTGTAGAAATTGTGGCTCATACCTAATTCCACAGGGCACTCCCAAGGATGCCAGCTTACTTAAACTATTAGCCATCTTTAAATTTCAGACATTTTTTCATCTGAACTTTAATCTTTTGGTACTGGTTTTGTTTTGGCCACTCTTACACCTGGCACAAACCTCCTTCCATGTTCTTTCAATAGAGATTGTGAAACTCCAGCCTTGACACAAACTGCTTACATATTCTAAATGATATCTAAATATAAAATTAAGGTTTATTATGCAATAAGTAAGAAAGACCATACTATACATCCATGATGTATTCTACAGTATACTTACCTTTTCATTCAGTTTTGTGCATATCACTAGAATTTTTTTTCTCTTTAAACTTTCTTTTAATGTTCTAATTTATTTAGTCTTATAGAATTCCAAAATAACTCCTTATATTTTATAACTTTATTTCTGCTTCTGGTCAAGGAGCAGAAGCCAAGATTGGAGAAAGAAATCTTGTTTTTAGAAGTATCTAGCATAAGTTTCTATGACAACCATGACCCTTATTCCTGTAGACATTCCTCTTTTGAAATCCAGGGGAGCTAAAAATAAAAGACTCTTTTGAAAGCCACCATTTGTGTTGTATTGGCTGCATGACTCCCCATCATGTAAGTCAAGGAAACCCAGCTCAGAGAAAAGCTTCTACAGGTTTTGTATTTTTTTTTTTTTTGTAAACCATATTTCACTAGACTCAACTCAACTCTCCAATCCTATTACTTTTCTATCGTCCCACTTATCCACCTACATCTTATGATTGAATAGAAGGCTTGCCTATAAAAAGAACATTTTTTTTTCCAGTGGAATTAGGTAAAGGGAAAAAAAAACACCTGATACATGTTCTCCTTTGGTCTGAGAAGTCCTTGCCTATCAAATGCTTTGTGTGTTAAAATGAATAGTCACTGATATGATTAGTATAGGGCCTTATTCCTTGTTATAACCCATAACTTATGACATGTCATAAGTTAAAAAGAAACTTAAATTACTTGTTTTTTATGTGCTGGAGAGAGATATGATAGACAGGGATAGATAAACATGTTTTGATTTTTGGTCATATACATACACATTTATGTATCCATTTATAGATATGCCTTCATATATATGTATGTTTATATAATGACATCTCTTATAATGATAGAAACATATATATTACTTTTAAAACTATTATGTTAAGTCTACAGAAATATAATCTAAAAATGTGTAGTTTTACAATAACTTAAATAATAGGGTTGCTTTGAAAATGAATAAACTCATGTGATGAATACTTCCAATTTATTTAATTTCTAAGTGGTAGAAACAGAAATATTATTTTAAAAGGTGTCTATTGGAAGAAGTATCTGTGTGTATGTGTGTGTGTGCATCTCTATGTATTTTCACTGATCCTGTTAAAGAAAGAACTGTAAATACCTGAATCATATAGTAAAGTATTTACAGTTCTGTTCTTTCTTTACTTTACTGTATGATTCAGGATTCTTATAACAGCTAACAGAAAACATTGTGTTTTAATATTGTAGAAAAAGACATAAGGCAAGGACCTAATGGTTCCCATTAGGAGAATCTAATGTAATTATTTGGAAATGAAAAGCTCAAAAGACCATTTTGCAAATGCATGAAAAGCTTTTTTTTTTTAAAAAACAAACAAACAAACAAAAGCACTTTACCTGCATTCTGCTTAAGAAACCTAAGCACAGACTGAAAAGGATATTCAATTTTACTTTTCTATCTGAGATTTTGGTATGATCATGTGTATTATTCCTCACATTGCAAGGACAAACCGTTTTTATGTTTGGTAGTGACCACACAAAGTGGTAAGCAATAGAAATGGTATATTCAATTATCAACAGCTGAGAAGCCTAGGATTAGGAATTGAAGCCCTCAGTTTAGAGAGCACTAATCTGAGATCACAGTTTAAATATTACTACAGTGAGTGTTTTGTTACATATTAAGCTGAGAAGTGTTTTTGCACCCTGATAAAACAAGTTCTTTTTTTCCCCCTCTTACTAGCTTTTGTCCTCAGTTGCCCTGATTTAGGTGTCTACTACGGATTTTATTGAAACTTATTGGTTGAGAAACGTATCCTGCAGCTGTGTCAGCAAGACTTCAGATATTCAAACAAAATTTTTCCCCGTGAGAAAATTTTATCCATTATAAAAAACACTATGTTCAAAATAACTTTTCTGGTTTTAATGTGCTTTCCTTTTTCCACCAATATACATACTCTTAAATCTCATTTGTATGAATACCACCAAATATTTGCAGATTGGCATATTGGGTGTGATTTTTTTTTTTGCAGTAATGACGAATTATTAAATCTTCATATTCTCTATGAACTCAACACGTAACCATTTTATGTGGGCTTGAAGTTTTCTTATGTTGTTCCTTTAAAAGAGTTTGAAAGAGACCAGCAAGTTGTTGGTTCAGGTCTTGGCACTGGGCATTGCTTCAGTGATTTCAATGTCCTTCAGCTTCTACTGCCAAAGAATGATGTAATCAATTTGATGTCATCATTTGGCCCGAGAGGCATCCCTTTGATATATTTTAGGTATAATGTGGTGACCACGGTACGCTGATGCTTAGCCCACTTTTAAAGTTGGTTAAGAGCGTAATTGCTGGTATTCCCAGTTCTGCATAATCGTATTCAGGTTAAGCTAGTACTACTAATCTATAAAGGAAAAATTGAAATCAAGATATTACTTGGTCAGGTGCAGTGGCTCAAGCCGGTAATCCCACCATTTTGGGAGGCTGAGGCAGGCAGATTGCTGGAGTCAGGAGTTTGAGACCAGCCTGGCCAACATGGTGAAACTCTGTCTTTGCTAAAAATACAAAAAATCAGTCGAGTGTGGTGGTGCACATCTGTAATCCCAGCTACTCGGGAGGCTGAGGCAGGAGAATCGCTTGAACCCAGGAAGTGAAGGTTGCAGTGAGCCAAGATCACACCACTGCACTCCAGCCTGAGTGATAGAGCAAGGCTCTGTCTCAAAAAAATAAATAAAAATAAATAAAAATAACATTATTTGATTGCAGTAATGTGGTGAAGAATCTTCCTAGATCTTCTTGCTGCACTCAAATGTTACCTCAACATTGTATGTTGTAGTAGGTAATCATGTGCCGATGACTTGTCCCTGTCTCGAAAAGCTGGTATATGATCAAAGAGTCATCAATGTATTTCGCCAAACCTACAAATTCTTAAAGAGTGAGTTGACAAGTACTTTTGTAGAAAGCATTAAAATGGCAATCATACTTAGCTTCATCCTGATCGTATTATACATCAGTTCTATAGTCTTACCTTATCCCTGTATCTCTCTTTTTTTTTTCTTTTCTGTTTTCTTATCTTTAAAATAGCACAATTTCCTGAGGGCCTTTTCTGTCTCTAAAAATTCTACAAATTTATAACTCATTACAAAGTCAATACTCCAGATAAGTTATTTTGAGCAAAGAAGGCTATTCAAAAATGTAGGCATATTCAGTATGTTTTAAATTTACTAATATACTAATTGCTATAGTATCAATTTAAAGAAGATCGGATTCCCAAATGATGCATTTTTATACTCGCTATCACATAAAGACTCATCTCAGTATAAATTCAGCTTTTGCACACATGGTACTGAAGGTTCTTTGGTCTCAAATAAATAAATATATTTCCTCCAGTTTGGACCAAAGGGGATTTATTATTAGGACTCAAAAGCAGCTCCCAGAACAGAATATCAGGGCGTACACCTGGACCCTGTGAAGGAATTGAACTAGAGTCTGGAGAACATTTGGAGATTCATGAATCAGACTCTGTGCTTCTCTCTAAGCAGTTCTACCTATGGCCACATCAACTTGAAAATCACTTCTTCATAGAAAAGGCTTTGCCTTTTCCAACTACTTTCACTACTAATCATATCCTCCTATGACACTTTCTCATTGCAAGTGTGTTTGCTTTTTTGATATTTAACAGAATTTCAGTTAATTACATATTTACTATATGAATGTGCTTATGTTTATGTTGTATCCATTTATAATGTCTGTTTCACTATGACCTGAAGCTCTAAGAAGGCATGGATCATAACTAAGTTTGTTAATGTTTCCCAAACACCTAGCACAAAGCCCAATTAAAATAAGTTCTCAAATGGCTGTTGAATGGATGAGTGGGGCCACATATCTTTTTCCTCTTTACTACTCTCTCTGCATGGTAAGTTTTATATTTTTTCTATTCATATCGATCTGTTTCCTTATTTACCAATACTCATGGGTGACATTGAGCATTGATCACCTACCTATGCATCTTAGTTCCAAATACTACCAGTAAGATTATCATACTGTATAATAACAAAACGTAAGGGCTGAAAGAGCTCCATTTGGCTTCACTCAAATCACTAATAAAATTAAAAAAAAAAAAGTTTTCAAGGCACAGTAGAAAACAGCCAAAATTACAATACAAGCTTCCCTCCTTCCCCCATTAAAATTGTAGTTTTATGCAGGGAGACCAAGATCACCTGTTCTCTTTTGAAAGTAAAAAACACTGAAGCATATCGAATCAATATATTTTAGTTACTACTGTTTTCGGCACTGGTGATGGATACTGTGAAGGATTAGAAAAAAAACTACAAGAAAGTTTCTACCATATATGAACTTAGACTAACTCTGAAGTCAAGTTTGATGTACAGCAAAGACCACAGTCACAAATAAAACAGAACCATAGCCTTCTAGCACTTAAGCAATTATGTTCTTTTTCCCTTTAGAATATTTTTCAATTTACAGAGAATAAATTTTTGACATAGCGTGCCAATATATGAAAAAAATTATGCACAATTTTTATATGTATATATCTATGTGTGTATGTATAAAAAAAGTACCAATTGTATGGAAAAAATAGTGAAAAAATTTAAGAAGTGTTTAAATTTTGCAAGAGAATATGTTGTTGAATTTTCCACAATCATCTTGAGCAAACAAGCACGTGCACACATGTATGTGTGTATGTATGTATGTAATAAGGAAACGTTACAAGAGAAAAACAGAAATAAATGCAATAGCTATCTGGGTGGGACAAAAATAGTGAGGTGGAAAAGACAGATAGAAGCTAATTTTTGTTTGTTTGTTTGTTGTTTAGGGCATCTCATTTGTACAATTGTGAATTAGCATTTGCCATCCTAAATGCATTAGGAATAATTCTTATCTGCTAGACCAATCAAACATTATTTTTATGGATTAGGTAATCATCTAAGCAAACAGCTTTGTTGAAAGCAGGCTGTAAGGATATTTGCTGCAAGAATAAGCAGTAATAAATATAGAACACCAATAAAACAAATGCATTGATTTTACATTTCTGTCAGGTGTTATCACAATGTCATTCACGATCTTTTCTCCTCAACGAAATTCAGGAGAATAAATTTAGCTGCCATAATTAGTTCTTTAATTTATTTCTTTAGAAGCAATTAGCATAAAAACTTAGTCATAAGCCTCGTTTCAATCTCCGCCTTTTTCCTCTTGGAAGATTTTCCCAGTACCTGTCTCTTGGCACATGTAAGAATCAGGAACTATATTAATGACACTCCAGTTAGAGAAATTAAAGGAAATTGGACAATTTCAGAAAGGGCGGAGATAAAAATGTCTGTAGGCATCTTGGGGTGAGGTAGAGCAATCATAACAGAAAACTGAAACATGAAAATGTTCATTTCTTCACATATTTGCTTCAGAGCTTAGCTTTATTTTAAAAATGACAGTCACAAAAATAGAAAGCAAAGTTAAAAGAAACTTGAAAAAAATTATGGCCTTCCTTAAGAAAAAAAAAAGAAAAAATTTAATAACTAGATTTTTGCAAGTTTCTGATTCAATATATGTTTATAATATTATTATTAACATTTATCTTTAATTCTAGGCTGTTGTGTCAATACACTGAGATGACCATATTTTCTAAACCAAAAATACATACACATTTCTAAAAATTTTTCCTAAAGTTTATATTTGTAAATATTAAGATAGTTACAACATTTACAATATTACAAAATTAAATCGATGTGGTATGTGTTTAATCTCCGTTATTGAAAATAATAAAATTTTATAGCACTGAGTTTTGCCTAAAAGTGCTTCTCATACATATAATATTTATTTTCTTTGGTTCTTTCTGACAACTTGGATCTCATGAGTAATAAGACAGCACCTTGTCTCTAAAGACATAGAGGCTGGAAAATTACAGGAAAGTAGAAAATCATAGAACTTAGGAGTTACATAAACTGTTAGAAGGGTTTTCTTTAATTTTTCTCCTTAGGAATCCCTTATCATCATATTAACACATGACTGAAATATTATTGGTTAAAAAAAAAGATAATTTGAAAAATCACAACATTGAAAGACATGTAATGAGGGGGACAAAATGGTGATGTAGAAAAAGTGTCAAATTGCTGGAAATTAGAAATCCTGAATTCTAGCAGTTGCCCTATCACAGATTAGCTGTGTGATAGGAGGAAGCTTTTGTTGCTAGTCTTTAACATGGGATAATGAGGACAACCTTTTCTATCTAACGATGTTGTTATCTGAATCAAATATCATAATGTATACAGAAGAATTTGCAAAACATTTATCCTTGAAGTGATAATAAAAATAAGCTTATTCATATTGTACTACAGCATCACAAACTTTTTGCAGAAGAAGAGATTATTTAATTTAATGAAGATATATGGTACAATGATTTAAAATGAGGATTAACCTCTGTGTTGTGAAGCCTTCTATAGTTCAGACTGCAGAGACTATATTGTTTTAATAACCATGTTTGGTTTGACATGTCCCCCAAGCATCTTTAGGACTGAACCTAGAAACACTTTCAAGAAGGTACAGATTTTGTATTCTCTTCCAATCTCCATTGTGCTGCTGCTTTTCTTTTCAATAAATCAAATAATTATAAAGAATTTCAAAATTATAAAAATGATGGAAGAATATAATTACCATGAAGAAATCGTACAAATATGAACACTTTCACCATTTGCTTCCCACTCAGAATTTTTCAATAAATAAAAATATTATAAAGTTGAAGCTCTTCTCCTTTTTCACCTATAGCTAAGCTCTTGAAGTTGATAGCTTTCCATTCCATAATGACAGTTTTCTTAGAAATGAATATGTCCATGAATAACCTATGGCATTTTGTGTTATTTTCAAAAATTTATAAAAAGGCTTCTGTGGCGATCATCTATTGGGAACTCCGAGATATGTTTAAACATTTATGCTCTTTCCAGTTTGTTCATTAAGTCCAACTGCAAGGCATCTGGCAAATTGAAAGGACACTTGTCTGATGTCAGATACTGTTGGTTTTCCAGTTGTACCATTTCCTTTAAATTCTAAATTTTCTTCCAGCTGTGTGTATGTGTTTGTGTGTGAGTTGATAGTGGAATTATAAAATGTGGCACACACACTTTTTATACACCAACTGGATGGGAAGGATCTGTGAAAGGGATACAAGGAATTAGTTGTATAAAAGTGTCCCCCACCAACAGGTATATGAAAAGGTGCTCAGCATCACAAATCATCAGGGAAAGGCGAATCAAAACCACAATGAGATCACTTTACAGTTAAGATGGCTGTTATTATATATATCAAATATTATATATATAATATATATCAAATATTATATATATAATATATATATCAAATAGTATATATATAATATATATATCAAATATTAGTGAGAATATAGAGAAAAGGGAACCCTTTTATCCTGTTGGTATAAATGTAAATTGGCGCAACCACTGTGAAAAACAATATGGAAGTTCCCCCAAACAACTAAAAATAGAGCTATCATATAATCTAGAAATCCTACTTCTGGATATACGTCCAAAGGAATTGAAATTGGGATCTCTAAGAGATATCTACATTCCATGTTATTCCAGTATTATTCACAATAGCCAAGACGTCGAAGCAACCTCAATGTTCATTAACAGAAAAATAAATACAGAAAACGTAGTATATAAATACAATGGAATTTTATTTAGCCTTAATAAAAAGGAATTCCTGCCACCTAAGATAACATAGATGAACCTGGGGGACATAGGCCAAGTGAAATAAGCCAGAGACAGAAGAGCAAATACTACATGATACCACTTATATAGTGAGTCTAAATAGTTAAGTTCATAACAGCAGGGAGTGGAATGGTGGCTGGCAGGGCCTGGGGCAAGTGGTAGAAAATGTGGAGGTATTAGTCAAAGAGTGCAATTTCAGTTGTGCAAGATAAGCAAGTCATAGAGATCTGTATAGCATAGTGCCTACAGTTAAAAATCCTGTACTGTATATTTTAAAACTTGTAAAGAGTATAGATTATGTTAAATTCTTTTCTCACATAATAATAATAGCAATAAAAACAAGAAGGGTAAGTTTTGCAGGTGATATATAGGTTCATGGCATAGACTGTGGTGATGATTTCAAGGTTACAAACTTATCTCCATCAAGTTGTATACATTTTAATTATGTACAGCTTTTTGTATGCCAAATAAATTTTTAGGAAGAAAGGAAGGGTGCCTCATGTTATTGTCAAATTATCAATGTTTGAATCCTCTTCTTCCCCACCCATTATCTGCTCAATTGAAAGAATAGAAAGTACAACAACTTCTTCCAGGTCACATACATGTTTAGAGCTCCAAATCTATGTAAATATCATCCATTCCTGCTTCATTCCTAAGAAAGAAACTCATCAGTAAGTTTTCTGTTGACTCTCTTGAGTCTTTTGCTGGAATTAGATGTTGCAATATTTTAGACAGTCTCAATTTCATTCCACTGAGAATGTAAATGTATCCAATTAAAAACAGTAATGAAATAATTGCCTACAGTTTAAGATGCTTCAAGTATTATTATATAAATTCAAAACCAAATTCAGTACATTATTTGAACTTGCATTTCTTGTTTTGTTCAGTTTAACCTTCCTTTAGCAGAGTTAAACTCAAATGTCTTTCTGCTTGCAAGTATTGCTTTTATAATTTCAATTTACTATAAACTTCAAAGAATTAATATAGGATGCTCATTCATTGATTTTTTTTATTAAAGTTTTACAACTAATTTTCAACAAAGTACAAATATAAAATCATAGTTGATTTGTGTAGAAAAATTTAAAACTTTCATAGTACACTTAGGTTGATTTTGAAAGTAGCACTTCAAAGGCTCATTATTTCTAAAATACACTTGCTGATGAGTAGATAAAAGAAAGAGCTTATGCAATTTTTTACTTGTTTTCAACATCAGGTTGAGCAAAACAGCTTGGTGGTTTAGTTATTATGTATGTAGCTAACATATTTATAAATTTTGACAACTTTGTTTCTATTGGTAGAATATTGCATTTTGTTTGAGCATAATTATGAATTATATTGGGTTTCTATACCACATATTGGTTTGCTTATACCACAAACAAAGTATATTTCTGCTCCCTGGGTTTCTTTTCTTTGATTAGAAAACTCTTTTGAGCATGGAGTTGTACCACAATGAAATTAACATTCATAAATATCACTGAAACAAAATTAATGTTGAACTTCTAGCTAAATTTATAATAGCATTCCCAATGTCAGCTATTTCACTTGAGGTATTTAACAATATCTAAGTGTGTGCTTATATGCTTGTATGCTTTTTCTGTACGCACAAAAGATTTCTAACCAAGAATTAGCAAAATTAACTTAAAAGGCATTCATTTGATCTAAATGAAAAATAATGCTCAAGAGTTGTATATGAATGCATCTCTTGCAGCTGCTCAGCTAATATTGCTGTCTTTGAATAGAGTGTTCTTAAAAATAACTTTTAACTTTTCAAGTAGTTGCTGATTCTTGACCAACAGATTAGTGTCTTCTGGGTTCCACAAAGATAGTAATGATTTGCAACCCGAAAAGGAAGGCAACTTTTGATCAACTTTTCTGTAAGACATACATGTATCATCTATTTTTGAAAGCATAAATTTAATATAAATTTCTTATTAAATATGCATTTATATTTTTAAATATATTGCTGTCAAAAAAGTTAATTGCAAAACAAAACAGCATCATTGAACAAGAATTATAGATTTGAATATAAAAAAATTTAATAAAAAACTTCAGACTATAGACTATGTATGGCAGGACTACTCAATATCTATTTCCTACATATACTTTATATATAGCTAATGCATAATTTCTGATGCTTTCTACTTATATTACTAACTGGATTCTGGTGGCCCCACGTGCCTCTCAGGTACCAAAAAGCCCAATGGCCTAACTGATTGGAATTTCTAGTGGCCAACAGACAGCAGAACTGAATACTTCTGTAATACCACCCAAATACAGAGTTAGTTGTCTTCAGCCATTCATATCCACAAGCAATTAATTTTGTCAGCTGAGGCTTGCATGCCACCCTTGATAGGATGGTCCTAGTTATATTGATATGTTTAAACCCTTACTAATTATCTTTCTGATTAAAGTAGGTATCACAAAAAAATTTGCCAACTTTCTGTTGAGTTTCCTCTACATATATAGTGAACCTAGTTGTTCACTACAGTTGAGGACAGAGTAGAAATTCCAACTATAAAGCAGAGGCCTATTAAAACCACCCCAGTGAATTTTAATGAACCCCCAAATACTGATACACTATTTAAAATGAAAATAAATGTGGTACAGTTGCTAAACTGGGCAGAACACATGGAGGGACCTCAGGCATAGACCATGAGCAGTCATAACCCTGAGTAGAACACTAAGACTGAGTGGAGGCTGGTCTTGCTGAGTTGACAGTGCACAACAGCTGGTAGAACCTGGCTTCATATTGAGCAAGGGATTTTGGGCACATGGAAAAGAACGTGGAGAGGGGTACCAGTGAAGTAGAAACCATCAGTGTTCACAAGGGAGATATCCTCATCCAGCCATTCTTAATTTATATGCAGTCACCTTCAGGAATCACACATTCACCCGGGAGGCCATGTTAGATTTGATTCGGAGGCTCATCCCTGCTGAGATAAAACTGTCATCCTCCTTCCTGTTTTCCTGGGAGTGCTCAAGCAATTGGGAACCATTTCCACTAAAACCCTCACAATACATGGTAGCTCCTTTTCCTGGAAGCTGCCTCACTCTACACTTCTTAATGAAGCTATAGTAGATCAAGGCCATCCTTCTGCCTCTCGCTCACTTTCTAATGGAGACTACTCTTTGTGAGTCAAAGGCTGTTTTCAGGCATTCTTTGTGTTGGACACAAAGATAAAAACCAAACAATTTGACATCTAATGAGGTGCTCTAACAAAAAGCAAAGACGTAGCAAATGGAGCCTCAAAATGAATTTCAGTATATGAAACTTTGTTTCTGCTTTCTGCTATTTCTTTATGAATCTATGAAATTCACAGCTACTGCTTCATCCTGAAAGTAAGTAATCTCTTCTGATGTTTATAATTTATGTCTTTTCCACCTCATGTTGATCCATTTCTCTTGCCTCTTCGTTTATGATACAAATCAAATAAGAGAGCCCACATTTAAAATATTTTCAGAGTATATAAAAACATAATTTCTACTGATGCAAGGAAACATGGTGATCTTTTCATTTACCAAGTGCACCTTCTGTCTTCTGGCTCAGAATGTCATTTTATTTAAAATAAATGAGTTCTTGTTTGACAAGAGTGAAACAAATGCTCATCATAAATCAAATCAATGTGGAAAAAATTATACTTAGGCTGAACTGTAATAATTTCTGGGGCCAAATCTAATGTGCCAGAACCACTAGAACTTTTCAACGCACAGGGTGAGTCACTTTAAAAAAAAAATGAGAGTTTTGGACTCTAAAAAGGAGTATAGTAGCATAAAATTTGGAAACAACTTCAGAGAAGGATGTAGATGTGTTATACAGCCAAGGGCAGTCTCATTAGAGTAGTTTAACAAAGATATGCTAAGAAGATAAAATATTGCAAGTGGAATGAAACTCTTTGAGTCAAATGCACAGAACACCTCAATTAGAAGTTCCTACTGAGAAGCAAGCCCACACTGAGGGGATATGGCCTACGTATGTCTAAGCAGTGTCTTGTGTCTAAGCAGTCACTAGAAAAAGAGACGGAAAGAGTGGAAAGTAGGCCGGGCGCGGTGGCTCACGCCTGTAATCCCGAGATCCAACTTGACTTAGTGAGACCCAAATAAAACATGTGTGTTTACACTGTTTGACAGACTTGAGCAGCTGCACACCAAGTAAGTTATAGGGGCTAACAAGGAGTAAAGCATCAGTTTTGATACCCCAAAGCTATCTTTGAATTCTGCTTTCACTTCTTAACAGCACTGTGATATGGGGTAAGTTTCTCTTTTCTCTAAGCCTCCATGTACTTATCTTTAAAATGAAGGTAAAAGAAATCCTACCTGCTACACTTATTGTGAATATTAAGTTAGATAATATATGTAATAGGTCAGGTAGAGCACCAAACCAGTAGTAGGAGCTAAATATACTAAGTAAAAGAAAATACTAAAAGAATGGCAGATCAAGTTAAAAATTGTCAAAAGAAGTCAAATTTTTCAAATCAATGACCATTTCCAATGAGATAGCTACTATAAATAGATACTTTATCATATAATTAAATCGATGACAATTCTCTCTCCTGCAAATTAATTTAGAGTTGTGAAGACTTTATAGGACTATTAGGTTGCTGCAAAAGTAATTGCAGTTTTTCTATTACTTTCAATGACAAAAGTAATGATAAAATGCCTTTACTTTTAATATTAAGAGAAATTCCAAAATAATTACTCTTTTGCTAGAATCAGAACTTTATTTTTTTTCCCTCAGCACATGCAAATTCCTACTGTTAGCTCCAAGAAACAAACACACTTTTCTGAATCAGAACTTACATTATTTGAGATAGATGAAGGCATGTATGAACCGAAGGGATTTTTGAGCTTCCATTTGAAATGAAAATCCTGATTTCAAATATGGTAACCGCTGCTGATTTAATGTTATAAAAATGTTGTCACTATACAAAAAACTTTGAACTGACACATCAAAAAAGGTGATGACAAATGAACAAATAAATGAATAAAAATGTACACATCAAGGAAATATAAGTTAAAACCACCAGGTACTACCACATACCCACCAAAATGACTACAGCTTAAAAGGTAGAAAATAACAAGTATTGGTGAGAATGTGGAGCAACTAGAATTCTCATTTGCTGCTGGTAAGACTATAAATTGGTACAACCACTTTGAAAGTATTTACCCAAACAATTTATGTGATCAAATAATTCTACTCCTTAAGTAATACACAACAGAAATTCATACATGTGCTTACCAAAAGACACATACCACAAGATTTAGAGTGGCACTGTTTGTAATACTGGTTGAGTATTCCTTATCCAAAATGCTCAGGACCAAAAGAGTTTCAGATTTGTGACGTTTTTGGATTTGAGATATGTGCATTATATATACTTACTGGTTGATCTGAAAATCTGAAATTCTCTAATAAGCGTTTATTTTGAGTATTAATTTGGCACTCCGGAAGTTTCAGATTTTGAAGCAATTTTTTTTTTTTTTAGATTTTTTTATTTGGAATGCTCAACCTTTAGTTCCAATAGAATTAGCCACATGCCCAACAGTATGAATGGACTTCATAGTGAATGTTGAACAAAGGAAGCCAGATAATAAAAACTACGTATAATATGACTCAAATAACACAAAGTGCAAGAATAGTCAAAACTATGTTTTAGAAGATAGCAATAGTGAAATGGAATGTAAGAGGGGAGATCCCGGTGTATTGGTAATAATCTGTCTCTTAATAGGCGGGCTGATTGCAGGGATATGTTTAGTTGCGAAAATCCTGCAATATATACATTTATACAGGTGCACTTCTCTTTATGTGTATTATGTGTCATTGAAAGATATTTAAGAATATTGTCAACATAGCTATACTTATAATTCTAAGGTAATTTTTTGAAAATTTGTGTTAGCCAACTTTACAAAGTTATTTTAAAATGAAGACAAAGCAGATCTGAATAGCATAATTCACATTCAAAACTCAAGTTATTTTTCTGTTCTCAGAATTTATATAACTTATATAATGAAGGTAAGGGAAATAGATAGTAAATGCTGAGCAAATTCATTCTTTCATTATTCTCCATTCCTATTTTCTATTCCCAGGATAATAAATTGGCACCTTTCTTATCCAGTGTTTTAACAACAAAAGACAATACAATTCAATAAAGTATCTATTTTTTCAAACCTTAATTGCTTTGGATGCTAGTGTCTTGTTAGAAAAACATCTATACTTATGAATAGTTTTAGGGCACTTCTAGGTCAACTATTCAAGGTTGACACTGTACACAAGTATCTGCTAAAATTAACTGTGGATGCTGAACAGAAACAAATATCTTTGTCTCTGTACATTTAATTTTGTTTATATCTATGATATTTCATAAACTAAACATTTATAATTAAAATGTTTTATGTAACCAAAAATAATCTATATAATAAGCATTGTGTTCCCTAATTAATCAACTGTGTTCTAACTAATTAGTTTTGAAAAGCAAGCAAACAAAAATTCTGTCTTCCATTTTATTTTGAAATCATTGCAAAGTTATGCTTACTACCAGTAAAAGTCTTCCAAGTTACAACCTTTAAGTCACCCCTTCAAAGGGATATTCCTGCTTATGCTCTGGCTCAGGAACACAGTTCTATTCCTTGTTTCTTTCAGTGGTTCCTTAAAACCCAGGTGACACGTCTGCGTTAGTCATTGAGGACTGCTAAAACAAAATATCACTAACTGGGTAACTTATAAACAACTGAAATTTTTCACAGTCCTGAAGTCTGAGAAGTACAAGATCAAGGTGTCAGCAGGTAAGTGTCTGGTGAGGGCCCACTATATGGTTCATAGCTGGTGCTTCTGTGCTGTGTCCTTACATGGTGAAATGGATGAAGGAGCTCCTTTGGATCTGTTTTCTAAAGGCACTAACCCCATTCATGAGGGCTCTGCTCCCATGACCTAATCACCTCCGAAAGGCCCCACCTCCAAATAGGGGGATTAGGATTTCAACATATGAGTTTTGGGGGACATAAAAATCCATTTGGGGGGTTAGGATTTCACCATATGAATTTTGGGGGATATAAACATCCAGATCATAGTGATGTTTAAAGCCTGACATCATCAGTGGGCTCAAACAATTATCATAAGGACCAAATTTGATTCTTAGCTCCACTCTTCTCCATGTTGGCTTTATCTTACATTGACGACCTCTGGTAGATACAAGACATCTATATTGCCTCCCAATCTGCTGTCATTCCAGTTTCAAATTCTATTTGAAACTGAAAAGGGAAATAGTTTCTCTCCCATAAATTCCAACAAAAGCTTAATTCCATCTCATTGACTATGCTTGGTGTAAGTGGCCAGCCTAAGCTAATCACCGAAGCTAAGGAAAATGTCATATGCTAATAAACCTAGGCTTGAGTTATTGTGTATGCCATCTGACTAGAATGAAAGTAGGAATCCTATCCAAACCTTATGGATTAAATGTGGGGGAAGAGACAGACGGATCTTCAAATCGTTATTATTGGAAGTTGAATGTATAGATCCGGGTCAGTCAAAATCTCATAAATGTATTCTATACATTCTTTGAAGTAGTACAAATACTTTTGCTCCTTTTTTATGGACACCTCTATTAAGTATTTTTTCAAAGGGGCGTATTGGATTTATTTATAACAATCTGGTTCTCTGAATGTAAATATTAGTACTATAATAAAAGTACCAACAATAGTCACCATTTATCAATTATTATTCACCAGTTAATATTCCAAATCCTCCACATTCATTGTTTCTTTTAATCCCATACATATATACGATATAAATATTATCATTATTTTATATGAGGAGACCAATAATCAGAGACCCTAAAAATAATGTCTGGGTCTTCATGGCTTTGAAATTTAAAATTTTAATTTAAAAAATTTACATTCTGCATGTAAGCCATTTTGACTCTATATTCTAGGAGTTTAGCATATACCATACATAATGACTCTTAAATGTTTATATTTAAAGAAAGTGACCTTATAAGGCAATAGATAAAGTAAGTTACAATATCAGGATGGTTCCTAGTATAGGATATAATCTGGACTTGAAAATTACATACTGATTCATTTCCTACATTTCATAATAGTACATTTTTTTTCTTCTCAAAAGGGAAGAAATTTCAATATATTATTTTATGACAATAATTTTTCAAACAAGAACATCATAATTCTTACAATATTTGAAAATCTAGAGGATTGTTCTTTTTAAAACAATGCACTCAGTATATAAGTTTAATATTTGCCTCTGAATTTCTGCATTTCCTTCTCTTAATCATCCCAGGTGCTTCCTCTCGATAACTTAGTCCAATAGTTTTAATCTTTTCAAGATGCAAAAATCCTAGCATATAAAATTATGCTTGCTAACACACAGGAAAAAAAACATTTTAAAATAAGCTATTAAGGGTATATTACTGTGCTAGGGTCTTTGCATGGAATTTTTTCAAACATAAATCTAGCATCAAAGTCATGTTATGACTTGTAACTCAAGCTTCAATGCCAGCCTCTACATGATTATAATAATTAAATAATTTTTTAAAAAAAACTTGGCTTTTAATCTGCTTCACAGAATTTTTAGAGCTAAAATCTCTTCCTTCTTCTGAAACGATCTAGGGAAATGTATATATTCTCCTTTGTGATTTTTACATTTTTCTCATTTCCCTGGTACCAACATCCACTACATTTGCCAGTGGTCTAAAATAATAAAACCCCACCATACTCCAGAGATCCATAGGTTCTTACACAGAGACAGGCCTTAGCAGTATGTATTAACCTTGTTAATATTGTTCCTTTTATATAAACAAATTTTAGTAGATAACTCTGTGGAACTGGATGTTAAAAATGGTAGGGAAAATTTGATTCAGAATTGATGGACTTTGATTATCGGAAAATACTTCATCCAGATTAGCTTAACTGGCCATTTTGAAAGTTATAGTTTCATACTTACTGGCCCAAACTTTCTAATGTGAACAGAATGGTCTCTGCTGCTTCTGCAAACCAAATTTGGTTTTGGGTCTTATCTCAAACTATGTTCTCCTCTCCCTATCTCTTACCTTTGTTAATGTTTTAACCAAAATATTACTTATGAAAATTAGGTAGCCTTCAGATATCCTTAGCTATTAATGAAATCATTTGAACATTATTAGAGCTCAATAAACTATTGTTGATTAACTGTAATAAGAATTACACTTGTAGCTATGAAAATCAGTACTTTCCATTTTAGTCCGGGACTTGATATCTGAGAATTTAAAAGAAGGCAAATAAAAATGGGGTAATAGAGTATAATTTTTCACTTAATCATAATTCATGCAGGAAATATATATATATGCATAAATATATTTTTACATAAATATAAACATATATTTTTTATTGAGTTCCAAATACTAGATACTCTGGTGGGCTTTGGATAAAAAGCAAGTGAAAGAAATGTGGTCTTTATCCTCAGGAAACCTAGAATCATCACAGAATGGCCTGTGGAAAGGCAAGCCCTGAAACAGAAATAAGCATGATTTTGTAGGATGTATAGTAAGCCAAGATAGACTTAGAATTATTGGCAAGTTATAAAAGATGATGCTGGTAAACTTACAGAAGACAGTTTATATGGGGTCTCTTTAATATGGTGAAGAAATTTGTTCTTATTCAAAGAACTATGGGAAACAATTTAGAAGTTATCATCAAGGACATGACAAAATAATATCTACCTTTTTAATGATTACATCAGAAACCACCTAGAGAATCAACTAGAATGGCCAAGATAGAAGACAAGGAAACTCACTAGGAAGACATTGCAGTTTTCCAGGTCAAAACTGATGAGAGTTTGAACTGCAGCGGTGGTGATAGAGGTATTGAATAGTGAAAGGAATTGAGGACTATCTATGAGGTAAAATCAAGAGGACACAGTGACAAGTTGAATAAAGAGGTAAAGTAGAGGTGATGTCAAAGGTAAAATAGTTTCTTGCTTTTCAGTTGAATTAAAAGTGATGATGTTCATTGTGAAAAAAAGACTGGAAGAGTAGAAATTTTTGGGTTTGATGTTTTCTTTTTTTATTTTGGCATGTGATGTAGTTTGGATATTTGTCTTCTCTGAATTTCATGTTGAAATTTGATCCCCAATGTTGAATGTGGGACCTTGTGGGAGGTGTTTGGATCATGGGCTCAGATCCCTCATAAATAACTTGGTAATAAGTGCGTTCTTGCCCCATTAGTTCCCAAGAGACCTGATTGTTGAAAACAGCCTGGCAACTCATCCCTTCCCTCTCTTATTCTCTCCATGTGATGCCTATTACCCTTCCCTTTCCACTATGGGTGGAAACTTCCTGAGGTCCTCACCAGAAGCAAATGCTAGTGTCATGCTTCTTGTACAGCCTGCAGAACCATGAGTCAAATACAACTCTTCTTTATAAGTCACCCAGCTTCAGGTATTCTTTTATAGCAATGTAAATAAACTGAGACAGTATGGAAGAGGTTAAGGTTATTTGTTTTGTGTTTAAAAAGTTGAATTTGAGGAGCCTTTGAGTTAGCCAAGAGCCAGTTTTGAATGGACAATTAGATATGTATGCCGGCAGCAAAGAGAGAAGATGAAATTTGGGGGAGATGGGGCTAGATGAGGCAATAGGCACAAATGCAGCCAGTTGGGTAAAACATATAGTACAATTTGTCATATTCCTTACACATTTTTGGCTCTCTTATTAAACTATCCTATCTTAGAAATTTTTACATCAGTCATATTTGATACAGGGTAATGTAGAATGGTTAAAATATATGGAGATGACTTGGAAAAGGATAAAAACCTCTATAAGATTGGTATTACAACACTGTTCCTCCAACATATATTTTTCAGAGATGTAATACTTGGAATGTATTGTATTTGCAAAAACATCATTGAATTATTTCATAAAGTGTATTTTAAAAGAAGCTTTGTAGGACTAAATGTCTGGAAAGACTAAAAGCTAGTTAGAAATAGCAGTAGAGATTATATTATAGTATTTAATAGCAGTGACTTCATGATGCATGACTAATTCCTTTCTTCTATCTAATTGTTATCCACCTTCTCACAAAGGTTTCTCCTTCACAGAAAAATAGAGGGTAGATTTCTGCGAGCAATGTACAAAGAAACTTGAAACAACAACAAGATAACCCAGGACAGCCCTTACCTCACAGCAGGGAAGAGTGAGCAATCAAGGCAACAACAGCGAAAAACAGCTCATCATCTTGTTATTAGTTGCAACTCTGGTGCCTTGGATATGCCTGATTGAAGACAAGGGACTTGAAGGCCAGCCTATAAACATGCTATATTCTCATGGAAAACCCAATACTTTAATGGCTGTATTTTTGTAGTTTATTATCTTATTGATCTCAAAGGAAAACCTGCAGCAAAAAAAAGTTGGTGCATTTTCTTCTATTATGGAAAATGGAAACTAGCCAAGGACTCCAGTTGCAGAAATAAAGTCCCAACCTCCCCAGTCACCCTGTTTCAGATTGTACACATTGATTCCTTAACAAAAAAGCACCATTATATGGTACAATTAAAGTGAATTTTTGAAGATGTATAATTTTGTGATTCTTTTTAAAATCCACCAGAAAAATTGTTAGAAAATAATCAATGGAGAATGAATCATTATCTATATTTTTTTCACTGTAGGTAGGACACTGATGTAACAGAGATTTCTGGATATCCTGTCTCCATGCAAAATCAAGTTGTCAATAAGAACTTTTCATGACATTCATTTCCCCTTTCTTTTTAGTGCTGTTTCCTACGTCACAGTGCCCTGACCCTAAAGTACTCATGCTGTCCTATATCTGCCTGGGAAATATCAGAATAATTTATCATTCTCCATCCTTTTCCCATGAAAGACAAACAAAATTTCATCCAGCAAATAAAACAAGTTTAGACTTGGTTTCTGTTTCTTACTGAAACTTTCAAAGAGCTTTGACAAATTTCATCAATTATTATTAATAACCAATAATGGCTAATGTGTTACATTTCCCACAAAAATTTGCACCAAGCTACGTCTCCCAATTTCCCAGCCTCCCCTCCCCCCCCCCACACACAATATGTACTAGGGTTCAGAACTTCAACAGGGTAGAATATGCTAAAGCTGGAAATGGAAACTCAAAGTTGTAAACAGGAAGAGGAAAAGTAACATATACATTTATTGAAAACGTGTACTTCTCTATCCTATTTAAATATCTTTATCCCTAGTTATTGGAGAATGGACAGATTAAGGATAATTGCTGGACTCCAAGTTCCTTGACCTCCTCATCTCCAAAGGGCTTTTCTTTCATTCCATCTCAGTCATACACCACCATGACCGTATCTGTGGCCTTGTCACCACGAAAACTACTTCTGAAATCTTAATTTCAAGAATTTAGTTTTTGGAAAACTGTTTCTGTTTTCTCAGCTTACCTAAAGAAGTACTCCTATTTGAGCAATTCTTCACCTTCAATAAATATCTCAAGTTCATTGACCTTGCTTCCAAATGTCCTTATCTTTCCCCTTACAGTTTACATCCCATTATCGTACTCATTCTCTTCAAAAAATCTTTAACTCCTTTGCTCCCTTCTCATTCCATTTCACTCATCTGGGGAATCCTAAGTCTGGTGAATCTACTAGCTACCTACTCTGCCCTGGCACTCTCTCACACACACACACACACACACACACACACACATATTCATCCTTCTCCGGTTCGCATTACCATTTTTAAAGTAGTCATTTCGTGTCTCTCTTTTTCACAAAACCCGTTCAATCATGTACTTCCATGACTCTTGCCTCCTGCTTCACTGACAAAATAGAAGCAACCAGATAAATGGCAATTCTCTTCACCCTCACTCTCTTCTTGTGCCCTTTGTCTTCCCTCGAGTTAGAATAAAGTGTCCCTGCTCCTCTGAAACAGCCCCTTTTCTCTCTGTCTCACAGACGTTTCCTCTTGTCTTCTCCAGAAATTTCCTTTATTAACTCTGCCCTTTTATTCTGAATCCTAATTTCTTCCTCTCTCTTCTGAATTATTCCTAACTGCATACAACGTATTCCAGCATCTTCTATTTAAAACTCCCTTTGCCTCCACATTTCCCTACAGAAACCATCTTGTTACTCTGTTGAACTATCAACAAACAAAAGGTTCATATGTCATGACCTCATTTTATTAGCTTCTTGGCAGTATCAGCATTGTTCATTTTTTCCTCCTTCTGGAAAATTTTCCTTCTTGTGGTAATGTCCCCTCTCCTGATTTTCGATCTCATCTATGTATTATGGCTGCTTTCTCTTTCATGCTGTTTCTAACTCCTATGCTTTACATCTCATTATGAGAGTTTCCTACAGCTCCATACCATGCCCCCATTTTACATTTATTTTAATGTATCTAAACTCTTTCCCTAAATAACACCATTCAATTCTGTGGTTTAAAAATCTATCTATACAACATGATCTTCAAAGTATGGTATTCAGTCATGGCATTTCCTTGAATTCTGTATTTAGATATCGATTTGAAAGGTGTGCCCACTCGCCAAGGCAGGAGTTCAGATCTCACTGAAGTTGTGCTAATGACCCACTACATATCAGAGAACTTCAATGGGTAATCCAGGCCACAGATGGTCCCAGCCATTTGACAGAGAGATTTTTCAGTCACAGATGAGCCATAGCCTGTGTGCAGGCAAGCCAGCCTGCAGGGCGAGTCAGAGCACTGCTGCGGGCACGAGGCCTAAAGCAACTGATGCATGTATCAGGAGAGCTGCAAGAGAGTTATCACTAGGCCAGGCCAGGTCTATGAGGTCATCGAAAGACGACGCATCCTATGTGGATGGCTGGGGCAAAGAATCACAAGATGCCCTCACATCCGTGCTACCGATCAATGATGCAGTCTCTAAAAACTGCAAGGGAAATGCCTTCTTCCTGGAATGTCTCTCCAGTGCCTTGTACTAAGAATGCTTGCCATCAAGGATTGTGTTTAAAGGAGAACTTCCATTTAGTATGGGAGAGCAGGAAGCAAACTGTGATTTTAGATTAAAAAACAAACTGATAACTGACATTCTATCGTTTTTTATTATTATTTTACACAGGGTCTTCCTCTGTGGCCCAGGCTAGAGTGCAATGGTACATTATAGCCCTCTGAAGCCTCCATCTCCCGGGCTCAAACAATCCTCCCATCTCATCCTCCCTAGTAGCTGAGACCACAGGCACATACCACCAGAATGAGCTAATTTTTAATTTTTTTTTTTCATAGAGACAAGGTACCGCTATGTTGCCCAGGCTAGTTTCAAACTCCTGAGATTAAATGATAATCCTCTTGCCTCAGCCTCCCAAAGTGCTAAGATTACAGGTACGAGCCACTATGTCTGCTCTGGCATACTATCTTAATGTGATAATTTATAAATTTTCTTTAGACACATTATTATTTTGCAAACAGGTATTACTCATACTGTAAGATTCCATTTGTCAAATATCATTTTATTCAAAATTTAAAACTTTTATTTCCCAACTAGAAATTGTATAAGAGAATAGGTGCTGTGACTGACAGACTTGAGTTTGAACCTCAACTCTTCTATTTCCTAGTTCTAATACATATATATAATATATATAATATATATATTTCCTAGTTCTAAAATATATGTTATATAATATATACATATATGTGTGTGTGTGTATAAATATATATATATATATATATATATATATATTTGAGATGGAGTTTCACTCTTGTTGCCCAGACTAGAGTGCAATGGTGCAATCTCAGCTCACCACAACCTCCGCCTCCTGAGTTCAAGTGATGCTCCTGCCTTGGCCTTCCCAGTAGCTGGGATTACCGGCACGTGCCACCAGGCCTGGCTAATGTTTTGTATTTTTAGTAGAGACAGGGTTTCTCCATGTTGGTCAGGCTGGTCTCGAACTCCTGACCTTAGGTGATCCGCCGCTTCAGCCTCCCAAATTGCTAGGATTACAGGCATGAGTCACCGCGCCTGGCCTAGTTCTGTAATATTTGAAGTATCAGTTTCCTCTTCTATAATATAGGGCTAATGGTAGCAACTTTATCCTGTGATTTTTGTGGTGATCTCAGTATTTAGCACAGAGTCTGTCTTATAGAATGAGTTTAAGAAATGAGGCCCTAATGCAATAATTGTCACAGTGCCCTACATTGTGAGACCTTGCTGAACAACTTCAAAAATGAATCACATATTCTTTGTATTTCATATGTTGCAGCCTGTCAAATGGAAATCAACCTTTCATTATATTGAAACAAAAAATTTCATAGATCTTTTTTATTCCATTTTGTCTTAACTGTGAAATCATTACCATTTGAATAAACTTCTTTTCTCTTTGATTTTTTTCAATGAAATTTTATCTCCAGCTTTTTCAAACCTCAAAAGTATAATGTAAGGGATAGTCTCACTTTCTGTCAGAAATAAAAACTGAAATGTGTCTTGCATTATTTGCAAAACCATTAATGAGACACTACTGAAGCCCCGTGACATCTATAAAAATGAATGTATGAGCACTTAGAAGTGCATG
Organism: Macaca mulatta; assembly: GCF_049350105.2. NCBI lineage: Eukaryota > Metazoa > Chordata > Mammalia > Primates > Cercopithecidae > Macaca > Macaca mulatta. Next base: position 133,868,399 of record NC_133409.1, read on the forward strand.
CATTTTTAATGAACTGCATGAATAATGACTATAAATCCTACTGGAAATGGCAAAGCTTTGAATGTAGAAATCTTATCAAGTATATTCCCTATTTGAGTAGAAATGAGCAGCCAGATAAATTTTCCTGGGAACTGTAGGAAACTCTATGCCATGAAGGAGCTTGCCCAGAGGAAAGAAAAGGAAGCTAGTAGAATAAATCCTAATCCCATTCATTTTCCAGTTTTGTCCACAGGTATCTACAATGAGAGAAAGATAAATAAATAGATAATCACACTGATGTTGAGAAAGACTGTAATTTTAAAAGCCTCCAACATTTCTTAAAAATTTAAATCTTAAAAAGAAAACTTCACTTGGATGGAAATTTTATATTATCTCCTTTTAATTCCCATTGCTATCTGGCATTAAGTTCCTGAAGATTACAATTATTTTAAGTAGGTATTGCTACCTTCCCTATGCTATCATCACCACCACCAGATTCTCCTACCAAAAGTAGAGAATGACTTTTCATTTGTTGGTCCCTGAAACTTGTATTCTTTAATATATTTTTATTGTAGAATAGTTAGAAAAGTGGCAAAGATAAAATAGAGAGTCCCTGTATACCCTGACCCTGATTGTTTGTGGTTGACATTTCCCTGGAGCATTAAGGTGAAATGTCACATTAATATTGAGTAATATGGTACTCTACTCAGAATGACCTTTAAAGGTAGTAACCAGGCCAGCATTCTGTTGGTTTCTCTGTGATATTTATTCTTCGTGAAAAGAAGCCATTAAAAAAAGTATGAATGGGGCTTTTCCAAAATTCAGTCAGCTTAATAGGCCTTATTCATGGGAAAGGTTGTATAAGTAGGTTGCAGAATAAAATACATCTCCTCTGTCCTATATGTTTCTTAATGTCTCAATTTACTCCCTCCTGGAGGTTCCCTTTTCCTGTCCAAGAATCTTGTCCCTGGAAACTGAAGTCTCAGGACTAGCATGACACCATCTATAGTTCCAGCTGTTTCTGATTCCAGAAAGATGCCTTAAACCCCATCCTGATGAATATTTCATGTGTATGTGGTTGGGAGATGAGGTGAGAGGGTAAATCTTTACTCCATAAAGGTAATGAAGTAAAATTTCACACAAAAATATAAAAAAGAAGTGCTCAGAAAAGAATATTTGTAATATAGAATTAAACTAGGAATATTCCACCTAATTAAACCATTACTGAATCTCAGTTTTTCTCCAAATTACCATATCAGCTGTAATGTGACTTAAGAGAAGGCAAAAATAGCAGCTGCTTTGAGGTTACCCCAGGTGGTGGCTCTGGCAAATGTCAGGGAAGGTAGCCACAGCTATAGGATCTCTGCACTTTTGGCCCATCTAGAACTCTAAAGAGATGAAATTACTAGGTGCTCTGTGGTTCTCCTCAAAGACTTTCGTGCCCTGTGGGACAGTGGTTAAGGATACTCTGTGTGTGTGTTTGAAACTTGGGGAAACTCAAGTAGCTGCCTAATGAAAAGTTTTACAGCTTGTGTTATTCTGCTATCAGATTCCTACCTATCTGCACTTGACAAATAATTGGGGAACCAGCCACCTACCGTAATATGGGCAGTAGAGCAGCAGAAATGGAAGCTGTATATATTTGTATTTATTCTGGCCCACCACTTAATGCATTCGTGTTTACAAATTCCTGAGCATGTGGGGAACCTCAGTGACTCAGAGTTGCCAGAGTTTTCTGTATTGTCCCAGGCTCAAAACTACCTGCTGATTCCATCTTCTCATTCAGGTAAACAAATTGCTTTCTTAAAAACTAAACATGAATAAATAAAATAAGCGTTTGAACATTTCAGACCACTAGACATTCAAACCTTAGTGTTTATTATAAATTATTTTAAAGAAATAACTTTGTTCTCATATACTATTTTGGAATCAGATCCTCATTTAAATGATGTAATTTCGACTGTCAGCTCGCTGCAGTCCTCTTGTGGTGTGATCATCTTGACATATGGGATGTCATTTTATTGTTTAAACAAATATTTTCACATGGTGCAAGACCATCAAATCTAATTATTTGTGTCCTGTTCAGCTGTCCTGTTCTAGTGACTACATTAGAGATGTGGTAGTTCTTCTCTACCCAGGTATCTCCCTGAAGGCTTTTCCGGGATAATTTTGAACACGGGTTATTTTTCCTGATATGGTGGTCTTTGACATCGTTCTCTCCAAAAACTGGGACACCCCTTCACTCTAGACACTAAATCACCTAGCAGGGAGCACAGAGGTCAAGCTGGGTCTTGAGGTGCTCATGATAAAGGTCACCTGAGGTGATCAAGGAATTAGATTGAATGGACCTGGTACTCTGAGGTACAGGCAAGAAAAGGGAGTGGGAGACCCAGAAAGGAAGGGCAGGTTTCACATGGAAGAAAAGAATGAAACAATAAGGGTGTTCTGGGATTTGAAAATAGTGTGAGTGGGAGGTAGATCTCTGAGTGCCACCAACTCAGCCCTAGTTCTTACTTAGTACAAATTGCTTGTGAAAAATCGACTCATTGTCCCTTACCCATGGAATTCAAAAATAAAGAAATTGAGGTAAACACAAAACAAACATGCAAATACATTTTTTAAATCATCATAAAGCAAGAGAAAGAAAAAGAAAGCACATCAAGATAAAAAGGAGGCAGTAGCCTAGAAATTTTTTTTAATAAGGGAAGAATATTTAAGCATTAAGTTTTTTTCATAAGGAAATAATGTTTAAAAGCATAAATATATTCCTTATGAGTCTGAACATTACTTTTAAAGCATTGTTAACAACTAACATATCCCATGGCCTGCAAGGAATTAGAGGGTTTTGAGACAGAAAAGTGTCGTGTCACTAGGCCTAGGGTTTTCTACAGTTTTTATAGTGTTAGCTCCCCAGACATGTCCCTTTTACCACTATATTTATTTAATACTACTATGTCTTATTCTTGTCCCACACCACCACCCCAGTCTAGAAGTCTGTTTTCAATAGAGAAGTGGGTTCATTATGCCTAGCGTTAATTTTCTCTACCTAAAACTTCTAAGCACTAACCAATTTTGTATAATTAAATGCAAGTGTTAATTTGGTGTCTCCTCATTAAACATATTAATTTAATTCTTATCTTTGCTATATACTGCAAATAATGGAAACTTACATTATGCTTCAAGGTTTTTAAAGTTATTCCTCATGCTTCATTTCATCTGATTTCAAAATAGTAGTGAAAAAAAAGTAGGACAACAGCTCTGTATTTTTTCCATAGGTCAGCGAGATACAGGGGGCAGAAATTCATGTGATACAATAAAGTGATGAAAATAAACTCTGAACCAAATTATCCTTTCACTTGTTCCATGAATATTTTCTGAATCCTTCTTTTTTGAGTACAAGCAATAGAGAAAAACAAGATGCTTATCACCTGGACACAATCTCACGAGGCAGAGCGTCATTGAATATAAAACTGACAGTACACAAAAGACTGTAAAGAAGAAAAACAGAGTGTCATGGATGTGAGTAACAGGTTGTATTAGTTTCCTATTACTGATGTAACAAACCACCACAAACTTGGTGGCTGAAATAATACAAATGTATTATCTCACTGTTCCGTAAATTGAAGTCTCACATGGGTCTTGATGAGCTAAAATGAAGATGTTTACAGGTCTGCATTCCTTCTGTGGGTTCTACACACAAATCCCTTTTCCTGCTTTTTTAATATTCTAAAGATTGCCTGAATTTATTGGTTCACAGCCTTCTTCCATCTTATAGGCCAGCAATGCTGAATTGAGCTCTTCTCACTATTCACCGTGAGCTCCTGCCTCTCCCTCCTTCTATTTTAAAAGAACTTTGTGATTACATCGGGCCCACCTAGAGAGTCCAGGATAATCTCTTTACGAAAGCTCAGCTGATTTGCAGCCTCAATTTTATCTGTAACCTTAAGTCTCTTTTGCCATAAAACCTAGAATATTCACAAGTTGTAAGAATTAAGACGTAAACATTTGTGAGCTATTAATCTTTGTGCCACACAAGTGAACCAATTACTTCCTAGAGATCATTAGATAAAAGTTGGGAGTAGAATGACATTCTATGAAATAGCATTGAGTCAAGGAAAACTGTGGCACATTTAAGAAAGTGATAAATGGACAATAAAGCTAAAGCAGACAGTAAATGGTGAATGAAGAGAAATGAGGCTTTGCCAAGGACCATATTTTACAAGGCTTTGAAATAGTTTCTGTTCATTAATGGAAAGGTCATGGGAAAATTATGAGTAGATTTAAGGAAGAGAATAACATGATTATGTTTTTTTTTAAAGATTGTTTTGGCTTCAATGTGGAGACTGCAGAGGAGTTCTGAGGTGGATACTGCAGTCCTTGACACTGGATAAAATGGAGGTTTGGATTAAACTGGTGACAGTAGAGATAGAGAGAACTGATTGGATTTGAAAAAGGTTTTAGAATTACAATCAGCAGGAAATAGTAGTTGATTTTTGATAGGTCCTTTAATCCAATGATTCTGGCACAAGTACCTGGGTGGGCTAAGGTTCAAAAGTGGGAGAAGGGCACGTATGATGGTGGGAGAACACTTACCTTAATTTAGGACTTTTTGAATAGTAAGTTTTATATGAGGCCCACTAGTAAAGACAGTGAGATGGCAGCTTAGATAAATGACTTTGGAATTCAGTATAGCAGCCAAAGATGGATATAAACCAGTGGCATACAGGTTGTAGAATAGTTAAAAAAACAAGAACCATAACAAACAAACAAAAAGCATGAGCTACAATGATATAGATCATCTAGAACAGTTGTTCTCCACTGAAGGCGATTTTGCTGTAAAGGGTACATTTGGCAATGTGGGAGATACTTTTGATTATCACAACTGGGAAAGAGTATGGTATAGACATCTAGTGGATAGAGACCAAGAATAAGGCTTGGTAAACCTCCCGTAATATAAGGGACACACCCCACACACACATAAAAAATAATTTTCTGCACAATTCATCCATGTAACCGAAAACCACTTGTAACCCTAAAACTATTGAAATGAAAAATAAATTAATTGATACAAACAAAGTAATAGTCTGGTGAGTCAATCATAGTCAATATGTCAATGGTACCAAGGCTAAAAATGTTGTCTTAAAGAAACAGTAAAGTTTGAGTGGAAGGACAGTCAAGGACAGGGTTCTGAGAATTTCCAATATTTAATGGTTTTGATTAAACAAAACATGAGTAAAGGAGCACCCAAAGAGATGAAGAATTGGGTAGAATTCACAGAACAAAGTAGGTACTTCTTAGTGGATCATTAGTACCAAATATTGCAGAGTCATCATTGTATATTGACCAATGGGAAGGGCCCTTTAATTTGGCTATATGGTGATCATTGGTCAGTCTTGGAAAAATGCCTTTAGTGGAGCGATGAGGGCAGAAATCATATTGATGTCATGTGGTAAGTGAGTCAGATGAAAGGATATGAAAGTAGTGAGTCAGAAAACACAGGAATTTTTGTTTTGATAGAGAAGAGAGCTGCAAATAGAGGGGTAAATAGCAAAAGCCTTGTGCTCTCTCTGTCTCTCTCAAAGACTAAACAAATCAACAAATTTAGATGCTAATGGAAGGAACCCAGGAGAAATAGGGGTAGATCTATAAGAGAATTAAGGAAGTTGATAGTTTAAGTGTCTTGTTAATGAAAGATAAAATGTATTTTTTTCATTTTCATAATGATTCATGTATTCATCTAACACTTACTGAATGCCTATCAAGTGCCTTCATGAAAAGGTTGAAATTAGATGAGAGACACACTTTCTCCACTGCAACAGGAGGAGAGAAGTAAAAAATTAATACGGAATTTGGACCACATATATAATTTATTGGGTCTTAGAAGTTATTTTATTCCAATCCTGGTGATTTTCCTCATCATTATCTACAAAGTGAAGGTATTTCATAATGATACCTTGGCAGGGAAATTCTAGGAGGCATAGAAGAGATTATTATAGCTCTTGTTGCAAGTATGAATTATTTTATTCTAATATTGTACATTAAGAGCTTGTAATGCATTATATTTTGTCCTATATTACATAATATATTTAAATACTGTAACTTGTAATAATTTTTTCAATATTGTAATATAGAAATCTAAGACTATAAAATTATTCTTTTACTGAATATTACCGTAGCAGCATTCCAAATAGACAATCAACCTACATCTTTATTAGCCAGAACTGAAGAGATTTTAGATTCAAAGCAATCTTGCTTTATAATGTATTTCTATTTATATTAAAATTCCTGAGAGAAACACTTGCATAGCATAATCGATGTTTTATAGGTATCCAGGAAAGTTATGCAATTAGACCCTAGATGCTCCATCAGTCATATAGCACTATACAGAATATATAACTGTACACATGTCTATGGTTTGTGTTTCTTCCACTGAACGGACAAGCATAATATTTAGTTTGTATGTTCTGTAGAAGATAAGTAATATTTTCAGAGTACCTGTGGCTGCATATATGCATGAGATGTATAACGTAAGGTCATAATTGACCCCAGGATCTTATATGCATGTAAAATAGCTTATTCCTCCTGGGAAATAAATCACAGAATTATAAAACAAAATTATTGATGTCAGGAGGCCATCCAATATTTTCCTTTTGTAAGTGATCTTTGGCCTCCACTGAGTTCGGCATAGAGAATTTGCCTGATATCTACAGTACACATTAATTAGGGACCAGCTTAAATATCAATAGCTCTATTATTCTCCCATGATTTTTCTTTACCCCATATGTCTATATTTCTTATTTACTAAACTAATCATTGCCTTAGGACACCTTCTATTCTTTTTATTGGAACTTTTGTGTTAAATAATATTTTAATCATTCCTAATCTCTGATGACTAGCGCAAGGGAATATAATAATTTATAGCCAGTAAAATTTTGTCAGATGAATGCATTTGGGTTTAAGAATGGTTCTATGTTTTGTATCAAAGTGAAAAACATGTTTCGAGCAAAATAGCAGATTTCTTGTAAAAGGTCTAAAAAAACTTAAAGGAAACTTCTGACTTGAAAGGATATGGAGCTATAATTGACAGTTTACCAAGCAGGAAAGAAAAGGACATAGAGGTTTGATGCAGACTGTGTCATTAGACTGCAGTAGTTTTCTGTATCTTTCTGGTTGGTCATAATGTTCAAAAGAAACGGGAATACAGGGGAATCTTGAAACGGCCAATATGGCCTTTTAATCTTATTAATTCAAAGTAGGAAGTACCAGGTCTTTTCTACTGGAAAGAACAATAAAAGACCTTTTGTAAATTATTTTTAAGGACCATATGAAATAAATCACCCCAAATCCCTATAACACATATAGAGCTGGTCATGGACCAGCTCTAAGACATGTTATTTCCAAAGTAGAAAAGTTAAAGTAAGTTAGGATTATCAAAAGTCTATTTCTATACAGCAGGTGACTTGGGAAGGAAATTTCTTTGAAAAACTGGGATAAGAGAGATTTCTTGATGTGTATATTAGAGTTCTCCAGAGAAACAGAGCCAACAGGGTGCATGTGTATGTATGTGTGTGTGTGTTTGTATGTGTATTTGTGTGTGTGTGTGTGTGTGTGTGTAAACAGATTTGTTGTAAGAATTGGCTTATGTGATTGTGAAGGCTGGTAATTCCAAAATTTTCACGGTAGGCTAGTAGTCTAGAGACCCAGAGTGCTCATATCCCAGTTTAAGTCTAAACGCTATCTGCTGCAGAACCAGGGAAGGTTGTTATTGCCAATAAAGCCCAAAGGTAGTCTGCCGGAGAATTTTTTGTTGCTCGTGGAGGGCTTCTCTTTTTGTCTTATTCAAGCTTTTGACTGATTGGATAATGCCTACCCTCATTGTATAGGGTGTCTTAGTCAGTTTGGGATGCCATAATAGCAAGATAGCATAGACTGGATCGCTTAAACCACAAACACTTACTTTTCAGAGTTCTAGAGACTGGGAAGTCTAAGGCCAACACACTGGCAGATCTAGTGTCTCATGAGGGCATTCTTTCTGGTTTTCAAATGGTCATCTTCTCATTGTATCTTTACATGGCAAAGAACAGATAGAAGAGCCAAGCTCTCACATCTCTTCTTAAAGAGAACTAATCCCATTTATGAGGACTTTACACTTATGACCTAATTACCTCCCAAAAGTAATTACCTACCAAAGGTACCTCCCAAGTTTATAGATTACATTTTAGTGATTTGGGGTGGAAGAGGATGATGGGAATTATGTGCGAAAGAAAAGATTCTCCTCCAAAGCATTCATTGGTTTTGATACTCTTGAAATTTTGTGAAAACTCACAGATTAAGGTATTAAATATAATCAAGATTTCTACTAGCGTGCAGGAGCTTATAATGCATTGATTATTTTCCTATATTATATAACTTATATAAATATCAAGATACTTAATGGCTGTACTAATATAAATTTTGAAAACAAAATATTTATATTAAAATGACAACAGAGAACTGGGCATCTAAATTTTTTTCCCCAGGTAACCATGCTTATAAAAACTCTGGATGAAATACAGAAAGCCATACTCAAGGAACAACTTGGTTTCAATTTAAAACAAGTGCACTGGAAAATACCACACTGTAGCATGGTGATTCTCAGCCCTCACTTTATATTAGAATCACTTGGGGAAATTTTAAAAAACTATTTAGCTGCTCAAGCTCACCCAAAAAGATTGTGATTTAATTTTTCCATGGTAAGGCCCTGCATCATATTTTCAAAAGCTTTCTGATTACTTTAATCTGCAGTCAGGGTTGAGAACAGCTGCCACAGAATATTAGTCTCAAAAGCCTAATTGTGAAAGTGAAGATTAAATTATATTTTGGAACATAAAGTGGATTAAATAGTCATGTTCCAGCAGTTAAGAAAAAATTTCAAGAATTCATTTTAACATTTAGGAATTCAGGAAATGCAGAGACATAGATTAGCATAAATCATGGAGAAAAGTAAAGGTATTTAATATACTATTAGCGAATTCACCTTCAAATAGTTTTGCTATATCTTTATAAGAAATACATAGATAGAAAAAAGAATGGTCAGTGATTAAAATACACACACACACACACACACATCAAAGTGAGTATCAACAAGCAAATCCCATTTTTGAATCTTAGGGAAAAAATGTCATAGTTAAAAATTTACTTAAGACAGGAATTAAGTCTGGAGTCAAAATTTAAATCTAGGTTTCTCTGGTTTCAACAGTATGTTATATCATGCTGCTAACTGGCTTTCAAATTTCCTTCATCCCCTTGTCAGGAAATTATATTGATGCTGAAGTTATCTTTTATTAACAAAAATGGGGGGATTCTAATAATCTATCTCAAATCTTCTCATTCCATAGGTTCCCTTATACTTAGAATGTGGAGTTTCAGTTTTGCAAGATGAAAAAGTTCTGCAGATCTATTTTACAACAATGTGAATATATCTAACACTACTGAACTTTACATTTAAATATAGTTAAGGTGGTAAAATTTGATGCTATGTATTTTTACCACAAAAAGAAACAAATGGTTAATAAAATTTTTAAAATTAAGAAGTTAGAGTTCACACACCTTATTATGACATTAAAAGTTCTTCTCACTACAACCCCAGCATGGCTCTTTGGCCCTGTGATGTGCTATGTACAATGCTCCTACCACATTAAAATGCTCATTCTTTTTTAGATATACCTCACACATTTTTCTTTTTTATTCAAACACCCATATCTTTCTCTCCACTTGAAGCTCATCCTTCTCCCTTACCACCTGAACAATTTTTACTTACCCCTCAAGACCTACTCAAATATGTTAGTGTAAGATACAATGATTCTATAAATCTTGGTGATTCATATACCTACTAGTCAACAAGAAATTACTTAGTGTCTATCATGAGTTTCATACTATGTAAAACAAACTAACTGCACTTTAACAGAAGGTAAGTTGGATGAATATATAACTAAGATAGAGAAGCATGCTAATATTCATTAAGTGCTTACATGTGGTGGAGCAGACATAAGTAAATATAAGTAGATATAAGTAAATATAAGTAGATGAGATCACTGTAGTCTGGGGTAGTTTGAGGAGGAATAAAGTAGAGGATAATGTTTGTTCTATTTACAAATGTATCCCTGTTCTTAGCATAATATCTTCCATATAGAATGGAATAAATATTTATTGAGTGAATGAAAGAAAGTATGAATGAAAAGTAGGTCCTAAACGTATGAGAATTAGTGAGACATTGCAGAACAGGCAGAATATACATGCGATCATAATCAAGTACAAATAAGTCAGAATACCATGTGCCCTGGCACTGACAGTGATATAGTTCATTGTAGTACTATAATTAAAATAAAAAATGTGATGTGGGGTTTTGTCCTGTTCAACTGAAATGAAATCAAAAATGTGAGGGGAAAGAAAAGCTACTTAAGTATCTAAATGTCAAAAATAGGCTGCAGACTATCCCAAAACTGTTAGTTTCCTATTTGTGCTTATTGGTTTAAGAATAGAGATTTTTCTGCTATTGCTTTAACTTTTATTCTTACCTGTCCTACCTCTCATATACAAAAGGAAATTAATTCCCAACAATTTCTTGAGATGAATAAGGAAATAATAAAATCTGTAAGGAGGCATCTAGGAACAGGGGAATTCTAAACGATTACATGGAGCATAAAAATTAATTTGATGTTTCTCATACTTTTCGTTTTAGCTTCCTATTGCTGCCGTAACGAATTACCACAAACTTCCTGAGTGAAGATGATCTAATATATCACCTTACAGTTCTAGTGGTTAAAAGTTTAAAATTAGTCTCAATGGGATAAAGTTAGATGCCAGCAGGGCTTTGCCTTCTAAGACTTTGGGAGAAAATCCATTTTCTTGCTATTTACAGCTTTTGTGCTGCCAGCCTTCCTCATCTAGGGGCCACTTAGTCCATCTTCAAAGTGTATCAGTCCAACATCGGTTCTGCCATCATATATGTTTGCTGAATCTAATTCTACTGCCTCTCTCTTTAAAGGACACCTCTGAATACATTAGACCAACCCAGACAATTCAGGATAAACTCCCCATCTCAAGATCACGAATTTAATTATATCTACAAAGTTTCTTTTGCCATTTAAGGCAGTATATTTACTGGTGCTGAGGGTTAAGGCATGGACATATTTGTTGTGCCATTATTTAGTCCATCAAACTTCTGATAAGTTTTATTTAAAGATTTTTATTTATATAAATTTTAGTCTGTTGCTATTCTTCCCCACCTGCTGAAAAATATGTCTATTGCATTTCCAACCTCCTTACACATTCAGTTCCTCCAGTCATGGAGGATATGGAACTATTTTCCTGGCACTGGCCTTCTGGTGTTCGCCCTCTTGGTTAGATATGTGCTCTAGCTTGAGTTGCTCTCAAACAACTGTTCACAAACCAAAAATGACCTGTGATATGGTTTGACTGTGTCCCCACCCAAATCTCTCTTGAATTGTAGTTCCCATAATCCCTACATGTCGTAGGAGAAACCTGGTGGGAGGTGAATGAATCATGGGGGCTCCACGGCTGTTCTCATAATAGTGAGTGAGTTCTCATGATATCTGATGGCTTTATAAGGGGCTTTTCCCCTTTTTGCTTGGCACTTATCCTTCCTGTTGCCATGTGTAAAAGTACGTGTTTGCTTCCCCTTCCTCCATAATTGTGAGTTCCTTTAGGCCTCCCCAGCCCTGCAGAACCCTGAGTCAATTAAACCTCTTTCCTTTATAAACTACCCAGTCTTGAACAGTTCTTTATAAGCAGCATAAGAACAGAGTAATACAACCTGTGTTTTCCCTGAAAACCTCTTTAATCCTAATAATCTCTAACTCATTCCTTTGTCTTATCTCTCTTATCCATTTCTGAGGAATTATTGTGGCTTGACTTGAGTCCAAATATTTGCTTTACAACTAATATGATGGATTTCATCTGTGGATTTTAATCACATTTCAAAATGTGGATAATGTTGCCTACTATATCAGATAGTTTGTGGATTAAAATGACGAGAAACACATGATACAGTGTGGATACTACATAAGTATTAGTATCCTTATCTCTCCTCATTTACATTAATCCACTTTTAGATAAAAGTCAGAATAACCTATAATTAATTTTAATGTCTCTTTGCTCCCATTAATTGAGGTGCATATTAAATTCTTAGATAATGCACCTACAGTCATTTTTCACAAAATCACCAATCTGTATGCATATCCAAAAAGCTATCCAGACTTGTGTTAATAGAAGCCTTTTCTCACAGAATAAAATGCATAATTCAGGTTATAATCCTTTCTGTGATAATCAAGCATTTAGCTACATACTATATATGTATTATCTTGATTCTTTCATATAAGCTGCAATACATAAGGTACTTTTCCATACTTTATTTAGTGTATGTTCTCTATTTCATTCAAAATACTGTTTGACTAAAAGATGAAATAATAAAAATCATTTTCTTAACCTTTAGATAACTCTTATTTTATATTCCCAAACTAGGTTGAAACAACAATTGGGAACTTAAAACTATTATTTTCAGGGTTTCCTTAGCCAGTTCTCTCAGTTACTTTATTTTATTGTTCTCCATTTTCCTTTCTCAGTAGGAAATTCCCTGTGCCCCTTCTGTCTTAGTCTGTGGCCAGGGTCCCTATTACCTGAGGGAAAAAAAAAAAATCTATCCCTTCAGCAAATTAGTTAATTTGAAATAATTCTTGTATTTTTCTACTTCTTTTGGCAATCCATCTCACCTTACTTACTATTCTTCCCTTTGGCTACCTATAAATAAATCTGGCCTTGTTGAAAGATATGCATTGTATACAATCTTTTCATGACCGTTTATTATGATCTTACCATGTACTCACCATGGAAACATACAGCACCTCAAAAACTGGCTTGCAAAGTCAAATAGCACCTATTTAAACAGAATCCAACAGGTCACTATGGTACAACATGGGAACTCTGGAGAGAAGAATTTTGTGCCTCCAAAGAGGGAGAGGGTTGGAATATGATCAAAATACTTTTCCAGGGAGTCAGGCAGATTGATTTCATGGTTAGTGTGTCAATAGGAAATTTAAAAGATATCTTCTCTGACAAACTGTGCTCTTCCTTGTTATTGTGCAGCATTAACATCTGGATGTGTTGTAAGCACACAGACCCATTTGTGCATGTGTAATATCCAACAGAAGAGCTTTCTACCACAACTCATGATAGTTTTGTGACCAAAATATCATGGGTTCAGCCTAGGTCCTGCTTCTTGCCACAAAGAAAGCCAACCACTGAGACAACAAGTATTGCCAGCAAAAAAGGCTTTAATCAAGTGCTGGGAGATCAGTCTCAAATCCAACTCTCTGACTGACCAAAATTAGGAATGTATATAGCAGGGGAGAAATGTAACCATGTGTGGGAAAACAGAAATTAGGAAAAGGAATTGAAATAGAAAACAGGTGGTCAGTTAGGAAATCATGACAGGTAAGGGGTCTGACATCTCATTGTCCTAATACAGTAACATGGTGAGTTTCAGCTCCTTGGTACTATCTGGGATGTCTGATGGTTGGTTTCCTAAAAAAGGAACTCAGATAAGACAAATGTAACTTTCTTAAGTTTTAAGACAGGAGGAGTCCATTTCCGTGTTTATTTAAAAGAAACCATAAACATGAGTTATATGGTACAATGGGTTGATTTCGGTTTTCCAAGTAGCTTCAGGAAGAAATAATGAGTTGCTAATGTTGCCTAAGGGCCCAAGAATAGACACAATATGTAGACTAAATTAATATTTTAAAGGCTGAATTATCTCTCTAAAATCTGTTGTCTTTAGAAACTGATAATGAAATCTTTGAACTGCTCTGATCGCTGTATGTTACTGTAGCAGCAAAGTTGTAACATTAAATCATTGACTTTGGAGACAGTCCTTCTACTGTGATTATTCCCATTCATGTTCCAAATGGCATTACCAACCATCAGTATGACCAAGTTATACATTCCCGGAAAGGAAGACATTTTATTTTGAATTAGTTAATGTTCTATGTTTTTCCTACAGTTTTGTGCATTAAGGATGTTTGTTTTCCATACTGAAGATAAAGAAACCCATGTATTTTTAGTGTCCATGAGAGAAATCAATAGGAATAAGACTTCTTCCTTTCACTCAGGATATGTCCTTCTATTCCCTTTCACTGTCTCAGGGTGTGTCACTCGGTCTCCCAGGAGCCACTCAGTTATGCCCTGAAACTATGGTCGTTGATGTCTTCAAGTTGCAATCTGCTGTTCCATGGTGGCTACCAGGTGTCAAAGGCATACCTCAGGACAACATAGGTCTTGGTTGTGGTTTTGTTAATTTCAATCATTTGATTTCCTCATGGCCCTTCCTCTTCTATATGCCTCTGCTCCTTATTTTGCCAACTACTTGACCTTAGCTGTGGTACAACACCAGTGTAGTGATTAGCAAAACAATAAAATTGGACTTCAGGTTCTTCTGTGTCTTTTTTTTTTTTTTTTTTTTTTTGCTGTTACATAGAATTAAGTTGCTTCAGCTCTTTTACAATCACTTTGCTTCTAACATGTTCCAGTTAAGACAGAATCCTAATATCATACATTAGATTATCCACACTTTTGTTTTTTTCTTTTGGAGACAAGGTTTCGCTTTGTCACCCAGGCTGGAGTGCAGTAGCATGAATAGGGCTCACTGCAACTCAGGGGTTCAGCCTAGGTCCTGCTGCTGGCACAAAGAAAGCCAATCACTGAGACAACAAGTATTGAATTAGTTAATAGTCTGTTTTTCCTACAGTTTTGTACATAAACTATGTTTGTTTTCTATACTGAAAATAAAAGAAACCCAAACTCCTGGGCTCAAGACAATCTCCTGCCTTAGCCTCCTGAGTAGCTGGGACCACAGGAACATGCCACTATGCCCAGTCAATTTTTTGTATATTTTGTAGAGAAGAGGTCTCCTATGTTGCCCCAGGCTGGTCTGAAACTCCCAGCTCAAGCGATCCTCCTGCCTCAGACTCTCAAAGTACTGAGATTGCAGGAATGAGCCACTGCATCTGGCCCAATTAGCCACACTTTCAAACACTTGACCTGCATGTATAATAAGAGTATATTTTAAAAAAATTTTCACTTTGGGAGGCCAAGACGGGTGGATCGCGAGGTCAGGAGATCGAGACCATCCTGGCTAACACGGCGAAACCCCGTCTCTACTAAAAAATACAAAAAACTAGCCGGGCGAGGTGGCGGGCGCCTGTAGTCCCAGCTACTCGGGAGGCTGAGGCAGGAGAATGGCGTAAACCCGGGAGGCGGAGCTTGCAGTGAGCTGAGATCCGGCCACTGCACCCCAGCCTGGGCGACAGAGCAAGACTCTGTCTCAAAAAAAAAAAAAAAACTTTCAGGTCAAGGGTAAAACTTGCATTTTCTGTGTTAGGAGCACAGGTCACTATTAGAGACCTGTTGTCGACAGAAACAGAACCCACAGGGTGTGTGCACATGTTATTTCTCATAAGGAATTGGCTCACATAATTACAGAGACTTACAAGTCCCAAGATCTTCAGTCAACAAGCTGGAGACCCAGGGGAGCTGATGGTATAGTTCCAGTTTTGAAAATCTGAGATCAGGAGAGCCAATTGCAGAGTTGCAGTTCAATGCTTGCAAGCTCAAAACCCAGGAAGAGCTGATGTTTCAGTTCAAGCACAAAGTCAGGAAGAAAATAATGTTCCAGTTTGCAGGTAGACGGGAAAGAGGAGTTCTTTCCTATTCACAGCAGGATCAGCCTTTTTTTTTTTTTTATTCTGGTCTTCAACTGAATGTATGGAGACCACCCACGTTATGGAGGGCATCTGCTTTACTCAGTCTACCAAATTAAATGTTAATCATATCCAGAAATACCCACGCAAACACATCTAGAATAATGTTTGACCAAATTTCTGGTCAGCCTATGCCCCAGCCAGGTTGACATGCAAAACTAACCATCACAGTTTCCTGTTACAGAGGACCAGTCTGGAAGTAAGAAAAGAAGTCGTATTCCTAACTATGAAATCTTGTGAATATCATTTCTCTCAGCCGCCAATTCTTCTGCAGTAGACAGTACTATAAACCAATTATGTCCAAACTGAGTATGTGCAATAAATACGTCTCACTCTCACTGCAGACAGTATCTCATTTTACCCTCACAACTCCGAGCTGTTTATCACATTACAGAGGCAAAGACTTAGGATCAGAGAGATTAAATAACTTAAATAATCCCTAAAACCCATTTAAACTTTAGAAACTTCTGCTTCCAAGTTGGCAACTAAGAAAAAGAAAAATTGATTTGGAGTCGGCCACAAACCCCTTACATGGAGAAGGGTCCCAAGGACTCACTGGCATTTCCAGTCTCCTTTCATGATATTCTGGAAAGAGGGTAAATGCAGTTTTATTGTAAGACTCTCTCATTTAAGTTTTTCCCCTAATGTACAAAATGGAGAGGAAACTCCTTTAGAAAGAGAGCACACTCACAACATTTTTATTATTGTTATTTACTAGTTCCATGGAACTGACATCTGCAAAGTGTAATTCAGTTTATCTTTTACAGTAGCAGCATTTATAGTCATTCTGAGCGATGTAATGGACTCACACA
Organism: Macaca mulatta; assembly: GCF_049350105.2. NCBI lineage: Eukaryota > Metazoa > Chordata > Mammalia > Primates > Cercopithecidae > Macaca > Macaca mulatta. Next base: position 133,885,005 of record NC_133409.1, read on the forward strand.
AGAATTATGACACTAACATAATATTAATGAACAATTTGTAGGGAGGCATAAGAAGTTTCAGCATCATAATCCATAACCCATATCATCTATTGACTGCTCTCCTGGGACCCCTTTTCTGTCTTTTATAAACATACCACTGATAATCATCAAAAAGTAGATAGAATTACCACACACCAATATCTTGATGCCATTTATTCACGTCATACTGGATGCTGAGAAATCTCTCTCAACAAGCCCTCCACTTAGCTTTGAATAACTTCCAATGTGTGCCTAACAAGTTCTTCACACATTACTCATGATATCACTATTTGACACAGAAATTAAGATAAAATATGCAACCACCTTTAATGAATATGTCTATAAAATACTTCAATGAAGAAGAGAATATCAATGTTTCAAGAGATAAAAGTCCAGAAATTCATCTTGTTTCTCTACCGTCATAAAGATATCTAGCATCTGGCCACTTATAAACTTTATTGCAACCATTTCATCTAAGCCACAGTAAGAATCATTGCCAAAGCTTTCTAACTGATTTTTTTTTTCTGTCCTTATTTCCCTAATAAATTCTCAAAACAGCAACCAGTGTCGTTGCTATTAGGTTGGTTACAGGTAAAATCAAGCTACTTATTTTCTCAGAAGCTGCCAATGGTTAACATTTCACTTGTTAAATGGGGAGGCCGGAGGGGATCACTGGCTGCTCAAGACTTCCCCAAGCTCACATGGTCTTCTTTCCCCTCCATCTTTGTTTTAGCCACTTTGACCTTCTTGCTACTCCTTGAACACAACAGGCATCCTTCTACCTCAGGGGATTTGCAGTCAGCTTGAAGTGCTCTTCATCAGATATCCACCTGGCTCAGACCTCACCCCTTTTATGAGTTAACCTTCTCACTGCAGTCTGATTTAGCTATTATTAAAGCTGCATCACCCCATCCCCATTTGTCTGGTTTTCTTTTGTCCTTGTAGTACATAAGACCTTCTCATATAATATATGATGTAATTACTCTATGGCTTATCCTTTTTCTACCATTAGGATGTAAGCTCCCTAAAGGCAGTGATTTTTGTCAGTTTTGATCATTGCTGTATCCTCATCATCTAGAATAGTGCCTGATACAACATACGCTTTGAATAAATATTTGTTGAATAAATTAATGAATCAAACAAAAAAAGGTAGGGAGTATTATCTATCCACTCTGAAATATTTTCAAACTGTTAAGGTTTCTGAGTTTTGCTGATCAGACTTCCACATGAGCTGAAGCTATGGAAAGGCCTTGGCAACCAGACAGGCTCCAAATGTTCTTTTGTCTTATCTGTCTACTTACAAAAATATAATCATTTCGCAGTTCCCTCAATGTTACTTTCCCTGATTTTCCATAGTACTTTCTTTTTACTTTTCTTATGTTCACCTGGATACACTGAATTAACGCTTTGTGTGTTTATTATGTAAGTCTAATAAATTTTATACCACACTCTTTATTTTCTGTTTTCTACTGCCCAAACATGCATGAATCTTCACCCAAGAGTTTACAAATTGTAAAACCTTGGACACATGTTAAACCTCTCTGAGCTCCAATTTTTTTCAGATTTAAAACTAGAATACTAATACCTATGTTTCATAACATTCTTGAGGATTATATAAAAGTGTCCAGAGCTGCACTTCACAAAGTGCCATATAAAGATATTATTATTTGTTGTTTTGCTGAAGTTGGCTCTGTTTTGAGGGACATCCTATGGTTATAAGGAGCAAAAAGGATAATGAGGAACAGAGTGGGCCATGTACTGTTAATATTTCAGCTATGCTCTTCTATATCCAAAGAGAATAAGGCTCACAATAGGCAAATATGTTAAACCCAGACAAAAACATTGAAAAATCTGGTACCCTCTGAATGCTTAAATAGTAGGTAATACTTCTTACATATTGATAATGATTTGGATATGGTAAAGCTAATTTATTTGCTCATGAGCCACCAATGCTTAAAATTCACCAGGTGTTTTGCCTTAATGAAAATTAGATCTGATCATGGTGAGTTAAATATGTGTGAATTGTAGAATTACATCACCAGTTGATTGTATACTTTTTGAAATATCTCCAAAGCAAGTGTGATTTATATAACAATTGAAAATATGGCCAGGCACAGTGGCTCATGCCTGTAATACCAGCATTTTGGGAGACCAATGTGGGAAGATCACTTGAACTTAGGAGTTGGAGGCTCATTGAGCTATGATTGCACCACTGCCCTCCAGCCTGGGTGACAAAGGGAGACTCTGTCTAAAAAAAAAAAAAAAAAACAGTCATTAAGGGTATTTTATTTAGCTTCCTGGATTATTAAAATTTAGCTATTCTATGTAAGTAAATGTTCATGAAAAGAATGGGCAACATCTTAAGAATTAAATCTTAAAAAACTCAAAAGGACATATTATGAAAGAAAAACTTTCTAAAATATATATTTCAATGTATTTGTCAGAATAAAACCAATGCACAGTGATAAATTAGAATATATGTAATACCTGTGTGTATACATATATAACACATATATAGTCATTGAAAAGAAGTAGGTTAAATTGTGATTGACATTATTTATTCTGCCTGAATCTCAATTTCCTCATTTATGAAAGAGAGATAGTAATTTCTAACCTTATAGAATTTATATTTGGTTAAATGTTATAATGTGTATTTGTGCATGTGTGTGTATGTATATACTTGTTGGATACCATGCTAAATGTTCATTAAATTACTTATTCTCCAACCACCTTTGTCAATACATTTGTTTTCTTTTGTCAGTATTACAAACTTCAAATTCATATCTATTCCATTTCTCATATTTATAAGCAAAATAAAACTGAGCTTCATACTTTATATTTCAGTTTACTGATAATTCTAAGACAGGAATATTTACTTTATTTGGTTAAAAACATAGGCTTTGGAGGTCAGCTTCCTAGAAATGGCTGACTTAATTGTTTTCCCTAAAACTTTCTAATGTGAACTAGAAAGCTGAATAAAATGTAAGTGACCCTTTTTCTCTCCAAAAAGTATCTCGTTTTAGGAATTAGAGCACTGGCAAGGATATAAGAATTTATAGGATGAGAATTTCTTAAAAAACAGATGCTAAATAGGTAAGTTAAGTATTTGCGATTATAATAGCTGCTAAAAGCGGTTCCCAATTTCAAAATTGAAAGTAAAGAGAAAGGTTAAAAAGTAGAGTATAACTTTCAGCAGCTTCAAGGGCAAGGAAGGACAAAAATTAAAGTTTGGGGCTCACCAAAAAGACAGAATGAGAGCATCCTTCAAAAAGAATTTGTCTTTGAATGACTTCACTCATGACTAAAATAAGGTAATTGTCCCTAAACACATTTCCTCCTGGAAGAAAATGTAAATGCTCACTGAATGTAAAAGATATTTAAATCCTTCAATTTTTCTAAAAAATGTTCTTTCACAGTGTCAAGCACACAAGCAAAATTAATCGGGCATAGAGAAAGGAAACATTACACCAAAAGAAAAAAACAGTAAACAATAAATGTGCAGGATATCAAGACATTGGGGTCATCAGATATTGGCGTCAAGATAAGTTGATTTGGCCGGGCGCGGTGGCTCAAGCCTGTAATCCCAGCACTTTAGGAGGCCGAGACGGGTGGATCACGAGGTCAGGAGATCAAGACCATCCTGGCTAACACGGTGAAACCCCGTCTCTACTAAGAAATACAAAAAAAACTAGCCGGGCGAGGTGGCGGGCGCCTGTAGTTCCAGCTACTCTGGAGGCTGAGGCAGGAGAATGGCGTGAACCCGGGAGGTGGAGCTTGCAGTGAGCTGAGATCTGGCCACTACACTCCAGCCTGGGCGACAGAGCGAGACTCCGTCTCAAAAAAAAAAAAGAAAAACAAACAAGATAAGTTGATTTGTATTAAAAAGGGAATTTAGAAACTAGTAAATAGGTCAGAACAAAATGTTCAAACTAAAGGACCAGAAGATACATATGTATCATTAGATATACATAAAGGAAATAATGAAAGACCCAATATACATTTAATTTGAGTATAATAAAGAGAAGAGTGAGAAAATAAGGCTGAAGCACAATTTTTCTTCAGTTATAAGCATTTCTATTTTGATACCCAGGTGTGTTTTTATTTGTAATTGGTATAATCAGGTTTTTAGCATTTCTTATATCCGTAGATGAAGAGCTTTAGTCTGTTTTAGAAATTTCTTGGCTACTATTACATTAAAAATTAAAGTCAATGAAAGATGTTTGCAGACAAAATATAAGATAATTTGGCAGCAACAAACTAACCCTAAGAAAAATAAAGCAGATGAAAAATAATTCCAGACAAAATTAAACGTATTCCTACAATATGACCTAGCATTCATGCTCTTTGGTATATCGTGTATGGGGGATTAACAATGTAATGTGAAAAGTGAAACAATAAAGTTTTAAAAGATAAGGGAAATAATATCTTCAGAATGTTGAGGTAGACAAATTTCTTAAACAGGACATTAAAAGAGAGCACTAGCCAAGTTGGAAAGTTTTAATGATTTAGATATACAAAATTGATATCTGTTACAAGACATCTTTGACAAAGTGAAAAAACAACTTTTAATTCTGTGAAGTCGAAAATACATAAAGAATTCCTAAATATTAATAAGAAATGACTGAATATTTAACTAAGATATTTGAACCTCCTACTTGCAAATGTATATCAAGATGGCCAATAATATCTATGAATAGATATCCACCCTTTTCTTGCAAATACAAAATATAACAACAAAATACTATTACTCATTCATTAAAATTATTATTGTGAGAAAGACTCTCAATACTGAGTTCTGTTGAGTATCTATTATATGTCACTAGTGTTACTTCAATGGATACTACCAATTTTGAAATCTATTTTTGTATCTATTACAATTGCCTACTCTACTTCTACATATTTGTATATACCAAATATAATTGTGTACATACATCCACCAGAATACATGTATATAGATAGTCATAAGACCATTTAAAATGAAAACAAGTATCTGCTAACAGTGAGATGGGTAATAAATTATAGCTCATGTGTAGAATTCAGTTTTAGACACCATAAAAAATGAATGAACTGATGTTGCATTCAACATAGAGTAACCTAACATTGTTGAATGAAGGAAACAGAAACAAAACAATATGTATTATATGTATATATGTATTCCTACATAAAATTCAAAAACAGATAAAACTAGCTGGAAGTCAAGATACAGGTTACCTTTAAGGTGGAGAGTAGAGGTAGTGATTGGGAAAAGCATTGGAGAGAAGTTCATTGAGTGTTGGTAATCCTCTATCTTCTGACCTGGGTTGTGGTTACACGGGTGTGTTTAACTTATGATAACTCATTAAGCTAAACCAATATAGTTTGTATATATTCCTCTATGTGTGTAGTACTTAAACTTTAAAAGATTATTAATAAAATAGCTTAGGGCATAAGTTCGAACTGCTTGGGTTAGAATTCCACAAGTTTCTAACTGTGACTTTGGGTAAGATATTAACAGTGTGCTTTCCTGTTTTCTCACTTTTTTTTTTTTTAATGATAATAATATATGGATTGTATTTTTGGGGTGTGGAGTGTGAAGGAACAAGTGAATTGGTACACACAAAATGCCTAAATGAAAATCTGGCACACACAGGAGACTAATGAAAGTGAGCTGGCATCGCATCACCGCCAGCTCTATATATTGGTGGTTAACAACTGTAAAAGTACTTTAAATTAACCCTTCCTCCTGGTATTCACACATTTGGATAATCCCCTTTCATTGAGTGTGGATGGAACTGACAAGCTTCTAATCTATAGAATATGGCAAAGGTGATGGGATGTCACTCCCATGATTATGTTTCATAAAATTGTAACTTCCATCATGCTGGCAGAATCAATTGACCTTTTTTTTCCTGACTTTGATGGAGCAAGCTGCCATGTGGAGAGGCTTAATAGCAAGGAACTGAGGACAGCCTCTGGTCAACAACTAGCAATATACTCAAAAACCCACAAAGAACTGAATATTGCCAATGACCTCACAAACTTAGAAGCAGATCTTTCCCCAGTTGAGTCTCAGATGAGACCCCAACCATAGCCTTGTGAGAGACATCGAAGCAGAGAGCCCAGCTGGGCTGTCCCTCATTTCCTGACCCTTAGTAACAGTGAGACAGTAAGCATGTGTTATATTAAGCCTCTAAGTTTGTGATACTAACACAACTAACATGACAAAATCTGGATTCAAGCCTCTCTTGGGAATTATAGTGCCTAAGTTTTGTGATAAGTATTTTCATTAAAATTTACGGGAACACTTTTTCTTAATTCTGAGTTTGTAACTTTATTTTAAAGCATTGAGTTTGCCTATTATTTTTCAACCACGACAAAGTGGGACATCAGTTTTCCCAAAGATTTAATTACAAATAACCATAAATGAAATGATTTTGTGCCCACTTACCTTCTATCAATATAACTGTTTAATGAGTTGTTTTCCATCAGTTGCAAGTCAACTACCAGAGAGAAAGCAATGGCTTAAATAGGACCACTCCAAAACAAATTAGTAATATCTTGTTTTTCTTTTGTTGACTGGTGCCCCTGGACTGAAAAACGGCATTGGCTCTTTCACAGTTTAATTTGAAGGTCATAAATTAAAATGCCAATATGGACAGGCAAATATCACAAATGAAGCAACTGATAGTGAACAGTGGGAAGCAGTGGAGACCATGGTAAACTGGAAATGCAGTCAACGTTCCAAAACATTTAAGTTTGTTATTTTAAAGCACCAAAGAGCAAACTTGGGCCATACACAACACACATACAGGTTGTCAGTTTCTGGTCTCTGCTTTAGTGATACAGAAATAATATCACTAGACATTGTGATTCCATGAGGCCCAAGGTGGTCTCAGAGTCGAGAAGAATTTCTGATTCATGCTTCCTAGGATAGAAGAATTCCTTTCAAATACTCATAAACATGAAACCTGGCCATAGTCAGAGACTGCAGTCAAAAGCAGGGGGTATGAGGAGGTTCTACAAATTTTATTATTTACAGGACAAATGTACAAACAGAAGGGAGGGTGATAAGCTAATATTAGTCATCAACTCTCTGCCTGTGACACATGCTCTTTATCTTCTAATTTATCACTAATTTTAACATACCATCAAATGATTTTAGACACACTTATATTTCCATGTGCATGTTAAAATGTAATTGTTTGGTTAACTTTGCATTTCCCACACCAGACTGTGAGCTTCTACTCAAGGGCAGGGCACTTGTGTTATTGCTTCTGGAAGACTGACACCAACACAGAACTCATGACAGAGAAGGCACTTATCAGCAGGATAAATAAATGAGCAATTGAACAACTGTATCTTTCTGAAACTAAGACCTCTATGTATAAAATAAGGGTGTGTGTATGTGTATGGTGATTTCTAAGTTCAACAGTAACTATAAAACCCCATGGTACCTAAAAATCACACTTCTACAGAGAGTAATGTTTTCATTCAATCTCATCATTGATTTATTCAAATTGAATTAAGATGTCAGCCTAGGCTGGGCTCGGTGGCTCACACCTATAATCCTAGCACTTTGGGAGACCAAGGTGGGTGGATCACTTGAGGTCAGGAGTTCAAGGCCAGCCTGGCCAATATGGTGAAACGTCATCTCTACTAAAAATGCAAAAGTTAGCCAGGCATGGTGGCACGCGCCTGTAATCCCTGGACGACAGAGTGAGACTCTGTCTCAAAAAAAACCAAAAAACAAAAATGTCAACCTAAATTGTGTGCAGGACAATTTTAGCCTTAAAACAGAAATGATGTTTTTGCAAAGTAACAAATTAAATAAATATTAATGTTAAAAATTTTTTTAAAAACATCTTATTTATGGTTTTGTTTCCTCCATTAATTAATTAGAACATTTGATTCTCAAATTTTTTTGTAGATATCAGAAGCTGGATTTCTACTTTCTTCTGATTTTCACCAGGCCAATTCCTTTTTTGCTTGGGTTTTTTGTTTGTTTGTTTGGAATTTACTGCACATCTATTACCATTATAGAGTACTTTTAAGTTTACGTAGAAAATTTAGCAGATCAGACTTAGGTGAAGAAAGTAAACAGTCAGTGACCCTCTAGAAAAGATTGAATGGACTATTAAGAAGGCCTTTTCTTCCTATATCTCAGAAACCTTTTATATTACACAGAAAGCTTGGCTCCCTGGGCTAAGATAAATGTTCACATTTTAATGCAAAACTTTCAGAGTAATTCAGGTTTATTAACCCAATCTTGCAGCACCACTACAGATGGCCTAAGAGCTGGCAGAGTCTGTCAGGGAAGAAGGGGGAGGGACACATGCAGTGCGACTGACAAACTCGGTGGTTCTGTGCAGCTGTGCATTATACTTTCAGTCCTAATTATGTCCTAGGGGGCAATGCTTTCTGTTCAGCAGAAGAAAATCTCAGGACCAAAGAAAATAAGACTATGTACTAAAAGATTCTGCCCATAAGACTGAAAGTGTGGTTGAGAATTCATAAACACAACTTTTTTGGTTGTTGTTCAGTACTGTCACAGTTGTTAGAAGTAGGAAGTAATGATTTGTATTTAAAATAGGTAAGGAGTAGATATCACTGTGTATCACTGTGTTTCTGATGCCTTCTTGCCTAGATGCATTTTTATTTGGTGTTGTAGCAGGGTGGCTGGGAAATAATATCTCAACATGCTATAGAATTGAGGAAGTTTTAATTTTTTTATTTTCATGAATCGATAGTATCAGTATGTTTATTTATGAAATACCTATTGAGTATCTACTTTGGGCTGGCAACTATAGTAAGAACAAGAAGCAAATGTTTTCTGTCCTCAAGAGCTTTCTGTCTGTTTAGAACATAAACAAGAAAACAGTTAGTTTGTAAAGTAGTATGTCCCAGATTTTAACCAAATGAATTTCTTAGGAACTTTGGCCAGAGAGTTTCTGTGGTATCATGGGTTGGAAAATTAAATGGCAATGAGACAAGAATTGAATAGCAATGCAGCAATAGAGGCCGAAAGTTCTGTGGAGACAAAAGTGACTCTATCATGGACGCTAATCCACCAGTTGACTTCTGATTGGCTCTAGCCCCATGAATGTCTCCTGGTTTCTGTTTTATTTTCTGCCCCTAGTGCAAGAACATGTACTCCCACTTTTAGATCAAAGCAACCATGACATTATCACATAAATTAGAGGCTGTGACGCACACAGCATTCTTGCTGGTTTTGGAGGGTTGCCTTTAACTGTTTTGCTGGAACACATAGGACCCTTTCCTTATGCCTTAGGTTTGGGAGGAACAGCGAGGAGATCTACCTGTCTTGAAGCTGCCTAAGACCATGCTTCTGCCTATAAGCACCCCTAATAAATCACCCAATACTGACAAACTGGATGTGCCTGCCTCCTTCTTGGATTTCGGGGCTCCATTGGCATTTGGGGACTGCTTTGTATACATGGCCCTTTTGCAGAATAAACACATTTACATATCTCCTTAGAGGCTTGGCTATAAATGAAAAAAAGAAATAATGAGGCAATTCCTGAAGATTTCCTTAGATGGGGTTAGGGAGCATATTAAATTTTTGTTGTTATTGTTTTTAATGAAAAAAATGTACTAGCAATGAGGGAGAGATGAAAAGTACAGACAGTGAGATAAAAATCTACAAAGTGAGATCTTAAGGGGTATTTTAAGGAGGACTAGAAAAAGATGGTTTACATGTGTGGGAGGATGGGCCCTAGAGCAAAGGGATATCTCTCTTCCAATGTAACTGTTCAAGAGGTAAAAAAAAAGGTAGATGCACATGCCCAGTGTTTTAAAAATGTAAGGGTAGGAAGAATATGAGTTACTTAATAACTTCTATTTTCCTCGTGATGGATGAAATTTTCTTTTCCTGGTGGTGAAGGATGAGGAAACAGTGTTGTTCTTGGAGGCAGAGAAAGATGGTGAAATAGAAAGCTTCACCAATCATGCTCCCCATAAAGACACCAAGTGAACAACTACACAGAAAAAAAAATAAATAAATAAAACAAAAACACCTTCATAAGAACCAAAAATCAGGTGAGCACTCACAGTACCTGGTTTTAACTTCATATTGCTGAAAGAGGCACTGGCATTGAAGAGAAAGGAAAGATAGTCCTGAACCACAGATGCCACCCGTCCCCCAACCCCAGGAGCAGCAGTGTGTTGCATAGAGCATCTCTGGGGACTGGGAGAGGGAGAACACAGCAATTGTGGGGCACTGAATTCAGAAAAGAATTCAGTGTCCTGTTAGAGCAGAAAAGAAAGCCAGACCAAATTCAGCTGATGCCTGCACAGAGAGAGAGCATTTAAACCAGCCCCAGCCAGAAGAGAATTGCAGATCTCATTGGTTTGAACTTGAGTAAATGCAAACCTAGCCACCAAGGGCTACAGCACTCTGTGTCTCCAAATAAATGTGAAAAGCAGTCTAGGCCATAAGGACTACAAGTCTTTAGATGATTTCTAGTGCTGAACTAGGCTGAGAGGCAGTGGACTGAGTGGGCACACAAAATACTGAGACACCCATCTGGGGCAGCCAAGGGAATGCTGGCATCACACCTCTCCTAACGCCAGGCTGCACAGCTCAAGATTCCAAAAGAGACCCCTTCCTTTCACTTTAGGAGAGTAGAGGGCAGAGTGGTAAGGATTTTGTCTTGCTTCTAGGACACCAGCTCAGCTATAGTAGGATAAGGCACCAGTCAGTCATGAGACCCCTGTTTGAGGCCCTACCTCCCAGATGACATTTCTAGACACACGCTGGACCAGAAGGGAACCTGCTGCCTTGAAGGAAAGGACCCCATCCTGGCAGCATTCATCAATGCTCTCTGAAGAGCCCTTGGGCTCTAAATAAACAGCAGCAATACCCAGGTCCTACACTGAGGGCCTTGTATGGGTCTCTGAGACTTACTGGCTTCAGGTGAGACTCAGCACATTACCAGCTGTGGTGGTTACAGGGCAAAATTCCTTCTGCTTGAGAAAAGCAGAGGGAAAAGTAAAGGGGACTTTGTCTTACAGCTTAGCTACCAATACAGCCACAGGGAGGTAGAGCACCAAGCAGTCTCTTGCAGTCACCAATTTCAGGGCTTGACTCTTGGATGGCATTTCTGGACCAGCCCTAGGCCAGAGGTGAGTCCACTTCCTGGAAGACTGAGTCGCAGGCCATGCAGCACTTGTGACAAGCTGACTTAAGAGAACTTGAGCCTTACGGGAACATCGGTGGTAGTCTGACAGTACTCCTTGTGCCCTGGGGTGGTAGTAGCTATGAGGCTCCTCTGCCTGTGGAAAGGGAGGGAAGAGTGGAAAGGACTATGTCTTATAGCTCAGCCTGCAATTCAGTTCAGCTGCAGCATAATAGAACACCAAGTAGACTTTTAAGGTTTTTTGACTGTAGTCCGTAAGTCCCAGATGGCACTTCTGGACCCACCCAGGTCTTAGGGGACCTTGCTACCCTGAAGGGCAGGACACAGGCCTAGCTGGCTTTACCACCTGCTATTTGTAGAGCCCCAAGGCCTTTAGCGAACCATAGGTAGTAGACAGGGAGTAGTTACAGTAGGCCTTGGGCAAGACCTAGTGCTATGCTGGCTTCAATTCTGACCCAATATAGCCAAAGTAGTGGTGGACACAGTAGTGCTCATATCAGTTCACCCCCAGCTTTAGGTGACTCAGAACAGACAGAAGCACTCTGTATGTCTGGGAGAAGGTAAGAGAAGAGAACAAGAGTTTCTGCCTGGTAATCCAGAGAATTCTCCCAGATCTGGTCAAAGACCATCTATAAGTCTACAAGAACCACAATGTTACTGGGCTCGTGGTGCTTCCTAAACCAGATACAGTTTATATCACAACGCCCAAGTCCTTTCAGATATTCAGAAAGCCTTCCCAAGAAGGAAGGATACAAATAAGCCCAAACAGTAAAGACTAAAATAAATACATAATTCTTTAATAGTCAAACCCTGAAGAACATCTACTAGCATCGACACCATCCAGGAAAACATTACCTCACCAAATGAACTAATCTATAGTTCACTGGAAGGAATGTGAGACCAATCCTGGAGAAACAGAGATATGTGGCCCTTCAAACAGAGAATTCAAAATAGCTGTGTTGAGGAAATTTAAAAAAATTCATGATAGCACAGAGAAGAAATTCAGAATTATGTCAGATACATTTAATGAAGAGATTGAAATAAATTAAAAAGAATAAAGCAGAAATTTCAGAACTGAAAAATACAGTTGGAAAACTGAATAATGCATCATAGTCCTTTAATAGTAGAATGGATCAAGCAGAAAAAGGAATTAGTGAGTTCAATGACAGGCTATTTGAAAATACACAGTCAGAGCAGACAAAAGAAAAAAGAATAAAAAACAATGAAGCATGCCTACAGGATCTAGAAAATAACCTCAACAGGCCAAAACTAAGAGTTATTGGCCTTAAAGAGAAGTTAGAGAAAGAGATAGGGGTAGAAAATTTATTCTAGGGTATAATAATGGAGAACTTCCCAAACCTAGAAAAAATATCAATATCCAAATATAAGAAGGTTATAGAACACCAAGCAGATTTAACCCAAAGAAGGCTACCCTAAGGCATTTAATAGTCAAACTCTTAAAGGCCAAGGATAAAGAAAGGATCCTAAAGTCAGCAAGAGAAAAGAAACAAATACAATACAATGGAGCTTCCCTGGCTCCCCTGCTCCAAGTCTCGCAGCAGACTTTTCAGGGGAAACCTTACAAGCTAGGAGAGAATGGCGTAACATGTTTAAAGCACTGAAGGAAAAATATTTTACTGTAGAATAGTATATCTGGCAATAAATATCCTTCAAACATGAGGGAGAAATAAAGGCTTTTCCAGACAAACAAAAGCTGTGTGATTTTGCCAATGCCAGATCTGTCCTGCAAGAAATGCTAAATGGAGTGCTTCGACAGAAAGAAAAGGACATTAATGAGCAATAAATAATCACCTGAAGGTAAAAAAAAAAAAAAAAAAAAAAACAACAACAACAAAAAAAAACCTTACTTGTAATAGTGAGCACATAGACATAGAATATTATAACACTGGAACTGTGGTATGTAAACTACTCTTACCTTAAGTAGAAAGAATAAATGATGAACCCAATCAAAAATAATAACTACAACAACTTTTAAAGACATAGTACAATAAGATATAAACAACACAAAGTTAAAGAATGGGCATGAAGTTAAAGCATGGAGTTTTTAATTAGCTTTCGTTTTGCTTTTTTGTTTATGCAAATAGTGTTAAGTTGTTGTCAGGTTAAAATTATGGATTATAAGATGATATTTGCAAGCCTCATGACAATAAATGCACAAAAAATAGAAAGGGATAAATCGAATTATATCACCACAGAAAATCACCTTCACTAGAGGTAGACAGGAAGTAAATAAAGAAGAAAGACCATATAATGACCAGGAAACAAATGACAAAATGGCAGAAGTAAGTCCTTACTTATCAATGATAACATTGAATGTAAACGGACTAAATTCTCCAACCAAAAGATACAGACTGGCTGAATGAATGAATAAACAAGACCAACTGATCTGTTGTCTACAAGAAACACATTTCACCCATAAAGACACACACTGACTGAAAATAAAGAAATGGAAAAAGACATTCCATACCAGTGGAAATCAAAAAAGAGCAGGAGTCACTATACTTATATCAGACAAAATAGATTTCAAGACAAAAATCTCTAAAAAGAGAAGAAGAAGGTCACTATATAATGATAAAGGGGTCAATTTGGCAAGAGGATATAGCAATTTTAAATAGACAGGAACCTAACACTGGAGCACCTAGATATAGAAAGAAAATATTACTTAGAGCTAAAAGGAGAGACGGGCACCGATACAATAATAGCTGGGAAATTCAACACCCGACTTTTAGCATTGGACAGATCTTCCAGACAGAAATTCAACAAAGAAACATTGGACTTAATTGGTACTATAGACCAAATTCCTTCTGCTTGAGAAAAGCAGAACATTTCATCTAAGAGCTATAGAAAACACATTTTTTCCCTCAACACAAAGATCATTTTCAAGGATAGAACATAGGTTACAAAACAAGTCTTAAAACATTTGAAGAAATTGAAATAATATCAAGTATCTTCTCTGACCACAATGGAATAAAACTAGAAATTAATAAGAAGAATTTTGGAAAGTATACAAATACACAGAAATAAAACAATATGCTGCTGAATTACCAGTGTGTCAATGAAGCAATTAAGAAGAAACTTAAACATTTATTGAAACAATTATAATGAAAACACAACATACAAAAACCTATGGGCTACAACAAAAGCAGTACCTCTTAAGAGGAGAAGTTTATAGCTATAAATACGTACATCAAAAAGGAGGAAAAACTTCAAATGAACAATCTAATGATGCATCTTAAAAAGCTAGAAAACCAAGAGCAAACCAAATCCTAAATTAATAGAAGAAAAAATAATAAATATCAGAACAGAAATCAATGAATTGAAATTTTAAAAAATGCAAAAGATGAATGAAACAAAAGTTTGTTTTTGAAAAGTTAAACATAATTGACAAACATTAGGTAGACTAAATAAGATAAGAGAGAGAGAAGATCCAAATAAAATCAGAAATTAAAAGAAGATATTACAACCAATGCTGCAGAGATTCAGAGATTATTAGTGGCAACTCTGAGCAACTACATGTCAATAAATTTTAAAATCTAGGACACACTTTTACATACATATAATGTACAAAGATTGAATCATAAAGAAACTCAAAACCTGAACAGACTAATAAAAGTAACACAATTCAAGCCATAATAAAAAGTCTCCCACTAAAGAAAAGCATGAGACCCGGTGGCTTCACTGCTGAATTTTACCAAGCATTTAAAGAAAAATTAATACCAATCTTACTCGAACTGTTCTGAAAAATAGAAGAGGAAATACTTCCAAATTCATTATTTGAGGCCAGTATTACCCTGATACCAAAATCAGACAAAGATACACGAAAAAAAGAAAACTACAGGCCAATATCTCTGATGAATACTAATGCAAAAATCCTGAACAAAATACCGGCAAATAGAATTCAACAATACACTAGAAAGATCATTCATCATGACCAAGAGGGATTTATCTCTGGATAACTATGGGTCACATTCTGTTGATATGAAGTATCACACTGATAATTTGCATTTGTCAATCAAATCAACTATCCTTGATAGGATAAAACACATATAATCATTTCAACTGATGCTGAAAAAGCACTTGATAAAATTCAACATCCCTTCGTAAAAACTGTCACAAAACTGGGGATAGAAGGAACATACCTCAACATAATAAAAGTCACATATGACAGATCCACAGTTAATAGTATCATACTGAATGGGGAAAAATTGACAGCCTTCCTCTAAGATCTGGAATGCAAAAAGGATGCTCACTGTCATTACTATTATTCAACATAGTACTGGAAGTGCTAGCTGTAGCAGTCAGACAAGAGAAAGATATAATAGGCATCCATATTGGAAAGGAAGAAGTCGAATTATGCTTGTTTGCAGATGATATGACCATATATTTGGAAAAATCTAAAGACTCTACAGGAAAACTATTAGAACTGATGAACAAATTCAGTGAAGTTGCAGGATACAAAATCAATATACAGAATTAGTAGCATTTCTATATGCCAACAGTGAACAATGTGAAAAAGAAATTTTAAAAAGTAATCCCATTTATAGTAGCCACACATAAAATTAAATACATGGGAATTAACCAAAGTAATGAAAGATCTCTATAATGAAAACTATAAAACATTGATGAAGAAAATGAAGGGGGCACCCAAAAATAGAAAAATATTGTATGTTCATGGATTGGAAGAATCAGTATTGTTAAAATGTCCATATTACCCAAAGTAATCTACAGATTCAATGTAATCCCTATCAAAATACCAATGGAATTCTTTACAGCAATAAAAATAGAAATCCTAACATTTATATGGAACCACAAAAGACCCAGAATACCCAAAGCCATCCTAAGCAAAAAGAACAAAACTGAAGAAATCACATTACCTGACTTCAAATTATACCCCAGAAATATAGTAACCAAAACAGCATGGTACTGGCATAAAAATAGACACATAGACCAATGGAACAGAATGTAGAACCTGTAAACAAATCCACACACCTGCAGTGAATTCATTTTTGACAAAGGTTCCAGAAACATACATCAGGGAAAAGACAGACTCTTCAATAAATGGTAGCAGGAAAACTGGATATCCCTATACAAAAGAATGAAACTAGATCTCTATCTCACACCACATACAAAAATCAAATCAAAATGGATAAATACATAAATCTAAGACCTCAAACTATGAAACTAGTGTAAGAAAACATTGGATAAACTCCCCATGACACTGTTTTGGACAAAGATTTCATGAGCAATAACCCACAAGCACAGGCACCCAAAGAAAAAATGGACAAATAGGATCACATCAAGTTAAAAACTTCTGCCCATCAAAGAACACAATCAACAAAATAAAGAGACAATCCACAGAATGGGAGAAAATATTTGCAAACTACCCATCTGACAAGGGATTAATAACCAGAATACATAAGGAACTCAAACAACTCTACAGGAAAAAGTAAAATAATCTGGTCAGAGAATGGGCAAAAACTTGAATAGACATTTTCCAAAATATGAGATACAAATGGTAGACTTATGAAAAGGTGCTCAACATCACTGATCATCAGAGAAGTAAAAATCAAAGCTACAGTGAGATATCATTTCACTCCAGTTAAAATGGCTTATATCCAAAAGACAGGCAATAACAAATGCTGGTGAGGATGTGGAGAAATGGGAACTCTTGTGCACTGCTGAAGGGAAAGTCAATTAGTAAAACTACTATGGAGAAAAGTTTAGAGGTTCCTCAAAACATCAAAAATTGAGCTACCATGTGATCCACCAATCACACTTCTGGGTATATACCCAAAAGGAAGGAAATCTTTTGATATATCAAAGAGATATCTGCACTCCTATGTTTGCTGCACTACTGTTTACAATAGCTAAGATTTGGAAGCAACGTAAGTGTCCATCAACATATAAATGGATAAAAAAAAGTGTTGTACATATGCATGATGCAGTACTATTCAACCATGAAGAAAAGAATGAGATCCATTCATTTGCAACAACATGGATGAAACTGGAGATCATGATGTTAAGTGAAATAAACCAGGCACAGAAAGACAAATATCACATGTCTCACTTATTTGTCCAATCTAAACATCAAAACAATTGAACTCATGGATATAGAGTACAAGGATAATTACTAGAGGCTGGGAAAGGTAGTGGGGGTCTGGGTGGAGGTAGGGATAGTAGATACAAAAAAATAGAGTAAATAAAACCTACTATTTAATAGCACAATAGGGTGACTATAGTCAAAAATGAATTAATGGCACATTTTAAAATAACTTAAAGAGTATAATTGGATTGTTTGTCACTCAGAGGACAAATGCTTGAGAGGACAGATACACCATTCCCCATGATGTGCTTATTTCACATTGCATGCTTGTACCAAAACATCTCATGTACCCTATAAATATATACACCTACTATGTACCGACAAAATTTCTTTTTAAAAAGAGAACAAAATATAGTGTTGGTTTAACTGAAGATTTGGAGAAAGGATAAAAGGTTTAGAACACTGCAGACATACATAACTAGAAAAAAAGCGAAAGTGTGCTGAACAAGGCAGAAACACCAGATGACAACTGAATCTCTAGATTACATCAGAAGTAATCTACGAAGCTGTGCATTTCCTTTAACTGATTTTAACATTTGACATTTCATACAGACATATAGTTGGATTTGTTCATGTTTGGGACTTTCCTGTTTGGGTACAAAAGAAAATTAAATAACTTGTTAAAGTTAATAATAACAAAATAATTTAAATGAAGACCCACAGAGTCTAAGCAATACACAGAAGGAAATAAGGTCAAGATAGGGCAGAATGTTAAGAAGAAGAGAGTTCAGGGAATGGATCTTTAGAGTTATCCAAAAAACTCTAAAAACTCCAAATACTCAGTGGGTATACATTCAGGAGATTGTAGTCAAAAGGTTAAGTGGCTGAATTTATTATTTCAGATTAAATGTTTTCCGTGTAGCTGTGTGGTCCAAAAAAATAATCAAGACTGAAGTTACTGAGAATAAACATCACAGGAAAACGTATCCAGGTAATAAAATGGTACTTGTACCCCTTAAATCTATACAAATAAAAACACAAGTAAATGCAACATTTGCATGCTGCCCTGAACTAAACGTTTGAGACAGGGCAAACTAATAAAAAATAAAAATATCAAATAAATATAAGACCTGAGAGTTAAATGGGACACTCACTAAATTGGACCAGGATGGTGGTGACATGCGTGGTAGAAGAGGGGGCTGTAAGTAGGTGCCACAGTCTTTAAAGCATGAAAGTGAGTGAGCAGGAAGTCAATAGGGTACCATGCCATGGGCAAGAAAAACATGAGTCTGAAAGCAGCGGGTGTTTTAACAGGTGGGTGGGAAAGAGATGTTCTTGATGTATCAGAGAGAATGAAGAGGTTTTCAGCCCTGCTTCCTTAACAAGGAGTACACAGGTCTCACAGAATAAGCACTCTTCATCTAACCTGTTGCCTCATCTGTAACAAAGGTATATAAGCTCTGATCCCAAACGAGGTAACATGGGTGAATAGGTTTTGAAAAACACAATCTATGATAAACCAGATATCCTGATGAAACTTCTGCTACACAATATTGAGACAGAATATAACGCATCTTTTTAAATGTACTGAATTCTCTGGAAAGTAAGAGAAATCCCCAAGATTCAACCTAAATAGGAAGCAGTAAATCCGGGTTGCAACTGTGTATTAAAGCCAGGACAGCAGCTGCTAGGATATTTCCAATCCTGGTAAAAATACAGCCTTGAGTGTTAAGTGCCTCATGGAATACAAGATCTTGGGCTTGTACATAGGGAGATTTGGAGCTATAGCCCTGAAATAAAATTGGAACTTGTGAAATTCTATAACCTCAATTCAAGAATAGACTAGAAAAATTCACTTAACACCAGAAGAAGGTGGTGAGGAAAATCTGTTTGCTCACCCAGACTTTCTGTTTCAGTCAGAACCAGAGGAACAAAAGCAGGAGGAGCTCCTCTGGGAAATTACAGCCATAGGCCTGGTCTCACGAGGGTTTACATTTGAGAGTTATCTAAGATGGGTATACCAACTGGGCCTCGGGCAGGAGCAAATTTACAAATTGTCTCAGAAGACGTACCTCAACCCAAAATAATAGGATTTCCACAGAAAACCAGTCAGAAGCATGAGAATTTAAAACTTTCATTTGACTGAATTTTAGTCAAAATTTCTCTTTCTTGTTGAATATTAACTTACAAGGAGGCAGGTCTCCCTCTCTCTCTTTGCTATTGCTGATTTTTTTCTAAGAGCTTAGAAAAATGCAGCTACTTCTATTCAAGTAGAGAGTAAACTTGGTGGGGGTGCTAGTTCAAGGCCTGTAATTAAAAATACCTATTCCTCCTATGTATCTTCCTTCTATGGGTGTGGAAATCATTCTAGAATCTTGCTATATTCTCAGACACCCACTCCTGGATACAACGCACAGGTGTCCTTTGTGCTTATATCCCTAACCTAGTTGAGAGGTGGGTCTGTCTTATTTTGTGCTGGGAATGTAAGCAAGAGGAGGCCCACAGCAGTGGGTCCAAGATGTACCTCTTTTGTTTCTTTTATATCCTTCTCTCTATTTTCTTACTCAAAAAACTTTTTGTGTATCCCTTCTGTGTAGAGAGTAAGACCTTGAACTTTGATGCACAATAAAGACAAGCTTTTAAATTCAAATGTTTTTCCTAAAAACTGTTGTGTGTGCTATGAGCTTCAAATGTCTGTTTCAGAAATCCAAATGTCACTTCTTTTTTTTCTGAATTGATGCAATAAACTTGCTACCCCGAGGGCTGCAAAAATGAGAAACCATAGCTTTACAGATTTGGTAAAAGACAATATGCGAGGCAGTCAAAGATTTACAAAATAATACTCTATGCATACTAATGCTGCCAATACTACCTTGTAACATTAACAGAAACTAAACATTTGTGAAGATATTTAATCGTATGTGTCTTTTACAGTCTGTGGCAAAATTGCCAATTACGAGGATAAACAAGGTGTGGTTAAGTTTATGGTGGGAATAATTAAAGAGCGGATAAAAATGGATAGAATAAGAGCCACTTATTAAGCTAAACTAGCCCTGGTTATCTATGTTTTAGCTATACATACATACTAAAATAACTTTACAAATTTTGAACAAAGAGTAGAAATCAGAGGTGATACGAAGAAAGATAAAAAGAATATCTTGTATTATATTACAACATTATAATGTTGTAATCCAGCAAAACTTTCTTCCTTTTGGAAAATGCAAGGAAGATTTCTTTGAGTGGCCGAAGGATATAGTTTTTATTATTGAGACTAACTATTGAGCACTATTAAAAAATTATTTCAACATGAAATGCATAGTGGCCAATATATAGTAGTCAATCAAATACATTTTTTTCTATGATGATAAAGACTATGTTGGCTGTAAATGGACAGAAAATCTGACACAAATTTGCTTAAGTGAAACGATTTCTTTGAAATTCATACAGGGTCTCAAAAGATCTGATTTCACTTTCTCTCTGCCTGTTAAAATAGATCTGTCTATAAATTCACTCTATTCTCAGACAGCCTCTTCCCTTGAGGGCTAAACATTACTGCCAGCTGCATCCAGAGATTCAGGATTACTGCCAGCTGCATCCAGAGAGGCAGTCTTCCAGGTAAGTATGTGGTATCAAGAGAAATTAAGTTTCTTAGTTTCTAAGAGTCGGGCAAAATCTTGGGTCTAACTACTCTTGAATGGGATGGGGCTACCTGCGTATCCCTGTAAAAATCACCAGAGCCATTGTATGGATGATTAGCTTAGGCCAACCAAGGCTTTTCCGGGAGATAAGGGGGAGTTGCAACCAGCCAAATCCAATTGGGCTTACAGTGAAAAAAGGATAGGCTCTCTAGAAAATTCAGGGGCAGGTCTTCAGTCGAAAAGTGAAAACCTATAGTCTACTACAGGTCACATTTTTCTTTTTTGCTTTTTGCATAGACTCTTAATGAGCTTAATTTACACAGCATTGCAGAAAATTCTGAAAACAAGGAATAATTGTATTCCAAGCCACATATGTGACAAAGATGGAGAAACGTTCTCTTTTGTAGAAATCTCTAAATTTGAATAAGGCAGAAAGTGTTATTTAAAAAATTGAGAAAATATCTATTCTTTCCTTTTTTCTTAAAACAGAACACTGATTTTATTTAGGGTTTATTTTACTTAGCTAAAATCATTAATTTCCCTTCCTCCCTTTGGTCAAATAACATCTGGCTAATGATACTAAACCAAGCCCTTTTTTTTTTTTTTTGAGATGGAGTCTCATTCTGTCACCCAGGCTGCAGTGCAGTGGCACAACCTCAGCTCACTGCCACCTCCACCTCCTGGGTTCAAGCAATTCTTCTGCCTCAGCCTCCTGAGTAGCTGGGACTATAGGTGTGTGCCACCACGCCCGGCTAATTTTTTATATTTTTAGTAGAGACGGAGTTTCACCATGTTGGCCGGGCTGGTATCAAACTCCTAACCTCGTGATCCACCTGCCTCAGCCTCCCAAAGTGCTGGAATTACAGGCATGAGCCACCATGCTCAGTCTAAACCAAGCATTTTATAGAACTTCAATAAAGAGTTTTCAGAAGAAATTGACTTGGAAAGAATGTCATTTTCTGCTCCCCACTTCCACATCCTTCCTGTTGACTTAAATGCAGATACATCACTGGCGCTCTAGTGGTTTTTAAAACCAGGAGGTGATATTTAGGGTAGAAATTACAGTCTTAGGATAATGGAGAGTAAGTTAGAAGTAAACTTCGTGATTATCTGGTAATCATGAACCACCATGTCAGTTCCAATCTGTCTGAATATGAACTTCTTTTATGCAAGGAAGAAATTTATATGTAACTTAAACTACTGTTATTTGGGTATTTTCTGGCATCTAAATCTAATTCAAAGACATTCAAATTTGTAAGTTATCATGCATGTCCTTGGAGGCTAGAAGATTCTTTAGGTGATCTTTGGAGGCCACTTGCATCATAAAATTTTCATTATTTTATGCCAAGACCTCCAAATCTGCAATGTCCCATATTCTTTAGACTCCAAATCCACTGTTGTTTCAACTCTCCAGATAAAGTGGACTCCAGGTCATTTGCCAATTAGTATACTGAGGTTTGCAAGCCTAAAAACTTGCTTGCCCCAGAAACCTTCCCTGTAGCCACTACAGCCTCATGAAAATATTTTCATCATTTTCCAGTTAATCTGGAGCATTAACTCCAAAGGTTTCAATTACCAAAATACATATAAAGATAAAAATAAAAATTTTAAAAAAGTTTAGATGTCTTCTAGCTCTCTTATATTTTCATCTTTTGCTTTTATAAGGCCACTTTGTAGGCCTTTTTACAAGTGTACTTATTTAGTACTATGGGCCCTAAGTGGGGGTGGCTAACTATGAGAATAAATATACAATGGTATGAACCCATTGAAAGCAGAAAGTCTCAATAATCAGATGGAGAAGTGGGGAAGGGGAAGTTTTGTGCATCTGTCTCACAAAGGTATGGTCATGTTGATATGCAATACAGGAAGACAGTTTCTGAAAATAGGAAGAAAAATTTCTATGAAAGGAAAGGAAAAATTAGCTTATTTCCTGGAGCATGATCTAAGCATGTGGGTAGAGTGAGCCTGATATGAACTGCTTTTTTAGAGCAAAGAAAGAACTGTGGGAAATATCCAAAGTCAAAAGGAGCCATGAGAATGAAAGAAATAGTAAGAACTGACACTTTAATCAAAAAGGGGTGAGGCCAACGATGAAAAGCAAGTCTTAAGCTGAGTATTTTCAGTGAAATTTGATGAGATAGAATGTACAAGTCAACATAACAGACTAGACAAGAGGCCATGAAATATTACCAGAAGCAATGCATTA
This sequence comes from Macaca mulatta, assembly GCF_049350105.2. Taxonomy (NCBI): domain Eukaryota; kingdom Metazoa; phylum Chordata; class Mammalia; order Primates; family Cercopithecidae; genus Macaca; species Macaca mulatta. The sequence continues at coordinate 133,908,066 of NC_133409.1, forward strand.
GTTTTTCATCACTACATTAATAAATAGCACCTTAAAATAACATCCGTTTATTATCTCAAATTCACTGCCGTTCTCACTCAGCTAAAATTATAGTGTTAACAGTATTGCATTCCTTTCTGGAGGCTCTGGGGAAGAATCCACTTCCAAGTTCACTCAGATTTTTGTTATAATTTATTTCCTTGAAGGTATAGGTCTGAGGCATCCATTTCCTTGTGGCTGTCAGGTAGAGACCACCTTCATTTCCTAGAGGCATGTCTTCCATCTTTGCATGTGAGTTCCTACACCTTAGAGCCAATGGTGGATAATCAAAACTTCTCAGGGTTGGAATCTCTCTGATTTCCCTTATCCCACATCCCTCTTGCCTTTCTGCTATATTTCTGTAATCACAGTCAGATAAAGTTCTCTGCTTTAAAGGACTCAACATAGTTAAATTAGGGCTATCCATAGAGTCTAGCTCCATAAGTTTCATTACATTTGTAAAGTCATGTTTTCTATGTCTATGGGTTTCAGAAATTAGAGTGTGAACATATTTGAGGGACTATTCTGCCTACCATAGGTAGTAATACATAAAATGGCCAGTACATTTTCTTATGGATATGGAGGAAAAGATTAAGAACTCTGATAACCCCTATTATCTTTCTGGTACCATCCTGATCATGTCCGCTATGGAATTCAGAGGCATATATAGGTATATCTCTGAGGATTTACACTGTTCTCTTGAACTAGGATTATAATCCATCCTGGGGTTAGTCTTTAGAGAATGGCTTCACCAAAAGGTTCTCAAATCAAGGAGAATGTATTTGTGGTATAGAAACCCTAGATCTACCCAATATTATACAATTTTTAGGAAATTGCATAATAATCTAAAATGGAGTGATTCTCAGGGATTAGAGTTTGTCTATATTGTAACCTAATAAGAACAGAAATGTTTTGACTCTTAGATGTGCCCAAATGGCTAGTTTACTCTTTCAACAATATCTGCTGACATCTTAGAACCTCTTTCACAGTGTTATTACCATTTGTGAAATCAGCCTATGTTTAAAACTCTTTTTTTTTTTTTTTTTTTGTAGAAAACATTAATGATTGTGTCAAGGCTTCAAGGCAAAGGAAAACAATTTGGACTTTAGGTCAAACAAACACAGTTTTGAATTCTAGTTAAGTGACTTCCTAGCTGTGGTACTTAGCTATGGTATTCAGCTCATCTCTTTTGATATTATACCACAAGCCACACAGGAGCAAAGAATGTTACCTGTTTCTCCAGTACTAGCTCCCTAGCATCTCAAACATCACTGGCACATAGTAGTAGGTCACAAAATAAACTAAAATTTGAATAAATAAAAACTCTGAAACCTTTACTAAGATATAGACATAAGTGGTATTTTTATAATTAAAATTGTTAACATAATTTTACTCAATATTTGCATAGAAAGACGAGAAAAGACAAGTCGTAATAAACAGAGAATAATACATAGTCCATTGTCTGGTTAAATGAGTCACCATGAATATTTAAGGACAACTCATTATCTTGGTAGTGCCATCACAAGTGGTAATTATCCTTGAGGTGTTAATAACTATCCTCTAGTGGAAACCATTGTTACTATGAATAAGAAGAAACACAAAGCTTACATAGAACATCTCTGTTGAATCCAAGCTTCATCATAACATTGGTAAGTCACTTAAGTATGCTGTTAATAAAAGGGAACAATAATTTCTTATTTCATTGATAAATCAACCAATGTTAGGAAAGATTATAATGGGGAAATTCCATGGGAGATGGACACTATTTGAGCAGTAAGATGAGAAGTCCTAAGCAAAATCATGGTTTTCCTATTAGTGATAGGAAATTAAGAGAAAATTAATTGGAATGTGTTTGTACATGTTAGTATGTAATAAACACTTAATAACTATTTGGTGATCATATTGATTAATGGATAAATCAGTATTTTGAATTTTCCAAAAAGAAAAAATCAACATCTACTCTTTTTCATATTTGAAGTTGAGATGTTATGCAGATAAGTAGTTATAATTCAACTAAGGAGTTTAGAATAATGCACAAAGCCAATGTGTATGATTCCAATAAGAAATTCCAAAGATATATAATGACTATGCTACTATCATGCCTTAGATGTTTAGAAGAGGAAGAAAAACTGCAAAAGAGGTTCATTGTAGAACTCATAGGAAACTGAAAGGTAAGGAGTCATCAAGAGTTATATTTAGGAAACTCAGCAGATGCTGGTGTAGCAAGAGAACCATTCAAAGTGCAAAAGCCATCCATAGAACATGGCATAATCAGCAGTGCAAGAACTGTGGCATATTGAAAACCCAGTACTCTTTGGACAGAATAAAATTAACCCTTCCTAGGTACATACCTGCAACTACTCCTAGACTGAGTGCTCTCTATGGCACTTAGGCTATAAAACGCTAAGTAAACTTGTAGAATCTGGGCCAATTTCAGAAATGAATGCCTCTGCCTATCTCACCTTTTTATCCTTAGAAACAGCATCATTACTCAGAAAAGCTGTGATACTGGGATACTTGGCCTCAAAGGTACAGTGAGATGCTTAGCTTCCAAGGACCCATGTGATTATCATTTGCCAGAGTATCCTTGGAAGTACATCAACCCTCCTAATGACTCTCTGTTTCTTATTATTTCTTTCCTTAACTTTAATGTAAGCTTCATGATTGCCATTTTGACTATCTTTTCAAGAATGTTTGTATAGTGAACAGCTTTGGAAGACCAAGATTGTCTTTCTCTGGACCACTTCATAGGCTAGTTGTTAACCCTGTGCCCTAGCACCAACATTATAGAGGATCTTGATATATCTCTTAAGTATTTTGACCCCTCTGCCCTATAGTAGGCTAATGATTTTAATAAAATAAATCACCAGAGGACACCAGTGTTGCCTTTTAATTATTCAAGCATACTGCACATTGAGCCTCATGGGAATAAAACAAGAGAGGGTCCTCGTATCAAGACAATTGAGATTATAAATGTGAATGATAGGAGGCAAGATGCAAAATTTTTGGAAATAGTGGCTTGATTGTTCAAAATTAAACTTACAACACTAAGTTGAAGATACTCTTACCATTCAACTTGTTTATCCTCTAGTTCTTGACTCAGCTTTGCTCTATGAGACTGTTTGCTTAATCATCATTACACTTTCTCTTGCCCTCTAAAATTCCTAAATTCCCAGAAATATTTACTGTGCGGCCCTTGGCAAAGTTTGCTGACCTCACTTTAGTCTGTTCCAGTTTATGCATATTGTCACAGTATAATTTTAATAGTGCTGTTTTTACTCATAAATAGATCTCCTATTTGGATAACAATAAAGTACCCTGTTCCATACTCTGTAGAACCACTTTATTCTGTTCAAATTGTTTTCTTACGTGTTCTAGTTTATGTACAGACTGACCAAACATCCTGGTATGTCTAAGGCTGAGGTTATTCCTGGGATGTAGAAACTTTAGGATAAAAGCTGGACAGTCTCAGGGAAGCCAGGACACTTGATACTTTCATAAGTATCAGTGTCTCAGTGGTGATTACTTCCCTTATGCCTAATGTTTCTTATTATTTTAAAAATTTTCCTAAATACCCCATTAAAAAAATAATACTGCTGATACTGCATCCTGCTGTCCACAGCCTTTTAATTGTCCCACACTTACATTCAGATTTTAAAATATCTTGGTCATCTCTGGCAACAACTAAAATAGCATAACTAAACCTAAGTTAAATGTAATTATTTTGAGTCCTAAGAAAGTTTTGTTATTCTTTTTCAATTTAAGTATTTTAGGGAGTTGAAGAAATGGTTTGGTATATCTCTTTCAATCTTGTATTTATGTATTATAATTGAAAGCCATTATCTTCTAAGCACAGCCTTTTAGGATTATATTTTAATACATTTCACTCATAAAAACATTTAAATTAATTGAGTGAGATTGACTCATACATATGTTGCATCAACGACTTTTAAGTGATAAGCATAATTAATAAGAGAATAAGAGTGAAGGTGTTGAATATACTATAATTTCCATCCAGTTATCATTGCTACCCATGCAAAACAATTCAAAGTTTAATATCTATGGTTTTTATGAACTCAAGTGATTATAATTCAGAGCTTAAAAGCTTCCCTGTTGTTTTGTTAACAGGGGCCACAAGGGCCTCATTGAAGTCAGTGTACTTTGGAAGCTGTTTTATTGGGATAAAGACATCTAACTGATAAGCCTGAATTGTACAAATATGTAAAGGGAATTCATGAAATTATTCTCAGTGAAGTAAGTGAAATATGAAAGAACAAAAGATGTTTTACCATATTAAGTTTATTAACTTTTAACAGTCAACATTATGTAGGAATTCCCTTCTTTCTAACAAATATGAAATAAACATGAAAGCTATTTCAACTTCATACCATGAACTAATATTTGAATGGATATCAATATCTAAAAATCTACTTGGAAAATTTAAAAGAGAAATAATTATTGGCTAAAATTCCAAAATAAGACCATCTCTCCATTGAGGTTTCATGATTCATGTTGGACACAGTTGCTCCTTTTTTGGCTGCTCTTGAGCAGTTGCCAGGAGCTGCATCTTTTGGGTTCTGGTACTCAGTGGCTACTGCTATTATTAAAGGCAGGCAGCACATTAGGTAGCAAGTTGAGGAAAATGTGACTGGTGTTCCTGACCAGCACCCACATTGGCGGAAGAGTCCTAGGCTGAAGGTCATGGTCATGGTCTAGATTCCATAGGAAATGTTGATGGTAGCTTTGAGTAGGGCATGGAAGAAAGCAAGAATGCCTGGATCTGGCAAAATGGCTGAAGAGATCTGGCAAAAGGGCCAAATAGGAACAGGTCCAGTCTGCTGCTCCCAGCAGGACCAACATGAAAGGTGGGTAGTTTCTGCATTTCCATCTGAGGTACACTGTTCATCTCATTGAGACTGGTTAGGCAGTGGGTGCAGCCCACAAAGGGTGAATAGAAGCAGGGTGGGGCATTGTCTCACCCGGGAAGTGCAAGGAGCAGGAGGCCTCCCTTTCCAGCCAACGGAAGCTATGAGGGACTGCTATTTGTCCCAGATACTATGCTTTTCCCACAGTTTTTGCAATCTGCAGACCAAGAGATTCCCTTGTGTGCCTACACCACCAGCAATCTGGGTTTCAAGCACAAAATTGGGCAGCTGTTCTGGCAGACACCAAGCTAGCTGCAGGAGTTTTGTTTTTGTGTGTGTGTGTGTATGTTGTTTCATGCCCCAGTGGTGCCTGGAACCCCAGCGAGACAGAACTGTACACTCTCCCAGAAAGGGGGCTGAAGCCAGGGAGCCAAAGTGGTCTCTCTCTTTGGGTCCCACTCCCACAGAGCCCAGCAAGCTAAGAACCACTGGCTTGAAATTCTCACTGTCAGCACAGCAGTCTGAAGTCAACTTGAAATGATCAAGCTTGGTGGGGGGAGGGGTGTCTGCCATTACTGAGGCTTCAGTAGGCAATATTCCCCTGACAATGCTAAGGACTGGTTAGATCTCAACACAGCATGGCAAAGTGGCTGTGGCCAGACTACTTCTCTAGATTCCTCTTCACTGGGCAGGTCATCTCTGAAAGAAAGGGAGCAGTTCCAGTCAGGAGCTTATAAATAAAACTACCATCTCCCTGAGACAGAGCCTCTGGGGAAAGGGGTGGCTTTGGGCACAGCTTCAGCAGACTTCAGCATTCCTGCCTGCCAGCTCTGAAGAGAGCAGTGGATTCTGACAAGGATGGTTCTCCCAGCACAGCACGTGAGCTCTGTTAAGGGACAGACTGCCTCCTCAAGTGGGTTCCTGACCCCCATGCCTCCTGACCAGGAGAGACCTCCCAACAGGGGTTGACAGACACTTCATACAAGAGGGCTCTGGAGGGCATCAGGCTGGTGCCCCTCTGGGATGAAGCTTCCAGAGGAAGAAGCAGGCAGCAATCTTTGCTGTTCTGCAGCCTCCACTGGTGATACCCAGGCAAATAAGATCTGGAGTGGACTTCCAGCAAACTGCAGCAGACCTGCAGAAGAGAGGCCTGACTGTTACAGGAAAAACTAATGAACAGAAAGCAATAACATCAACATCAGCATCAACAATAAGAATAAAAAACCCACACAAAAATCCCATCCAAAGGTCATCAGCCTGAAAGATCAAAGGTAGATAAATCCAGGAAGATGAGGAAAAACCAGTGCAAGAATACTGAAAATTCCAAAAACCAGAATGCCTCTTCTCCACCAAATTACTGCAACTCCTCTCCAGCAAGGGCACAAAACTGGACACAGAATGAGTTTGACAAATTGACAGAAGTAGGCTTCAGAAGATGGGTAATAACAAACTCCTCTGAGCTAAAGGAGCATGTTCCAAACCAATGTGAGGAAGCTAAGAACCTTGACAAAATGTTACAGGAACTGCTAACTAGAATGACCAGTTTAGAGAATATAAATGACCTGATGGAGCTGAAAAACAAAACACCAGAACTTCATAAAGTATACACAAGTATCAATAACCAAATCAATCAAGTAGAAGAAAGGATACCAGAATATCAGAGATGGCAGATCAACTTACTGAAACAAGGTGTGAAGACAACATTAGAGAAGAAAGAATAAAAAAGAATGAAAAAATCTTCCAAGGAATATGGAACTATGTGAAGACATCAAACCTGTGATCAACTGGGGTCCTTGAAAGTGATGGGGAGAATGGAATCAAGTTGGAAAACACACTTTAGGATATTATCCAGGAGAACTTCTCCAACATAGCAAGATAGGTTAACATTCAAATTCAGGAAATACAGAGATACAGAAACACCACTAAGATACTCCTCAAGAAGAGCAACGCCAAGACACATAATCATCAAATTCTCTAAGGTTGAAACAAAGAAAAAAATGTTAAGGATAGACAGAGAGAAAGGTCAGGTTTCCTACAAAGGGAAGTATATCGCACTGAGGATCTCTCTGCAGAAACCCTACAAACCAGAAGAGAGTGGGGGCCAATATTCAACATTCTTAAAGAAAATAATTTTCAACCCAGAATTTCATATCCAGCAAAACGAAGTTTCAAAAGTGAAGGAGAAATAAAATCTTTACAGACAAGCAAATGCTGAGACAGTTTCTCAACAAGAGACCTGCCTTACAAGAGATCCTGAAAGAAGTACTAAATATGGAAAAGAAAAACTGGTACCAGCCACTGCAAAAACACACCAAAATATAAAGGCCAACAACACTATGAAGAAACTACATCAACTAATGTGCAAAATAACCACCTAGCATCATGATGACGGGATCAAATTCACACATAACAATATTAATGTCAAATGTAAATGGGCTAAATGCTCCAATTAAAAGACATAGACTGGCAAATAGGATAGAGTCAAGACCCGTCAGTGTGCTGTATGCAGGAGACCCATCTCACATGCAAAGACACACATAGACTCAAAATAAAGGAATGGAGGACTATTTACATGCAAATGGAAAGCAAACAAACAAGCAAACAAACAAAAAGCAGGAGTTGCAAACCTCATCTCTAATAAAACAGACTTTAAACCAACAAAGACCAAAAAAGACAAAGAAGCATACTACATAATGGTAAAGGAGTCAATGCAACAAGAAGAGCTAACTATCCTCAATATACATGCATCCAATACAGTAGCACCCAGATTAATAAAACAAGTTCTTAGAGACCTACAGAGACTTAGACTCCCACAGAATAATAGTGGGAGACTTTAACACCCCACTGTCAATATCAGACAGATCAAGAAGACAGAAAGTCAACAAGAATATTCAGGCCTTGAACGCAGCTCTGGGCCAAGTGGGCCTAATAGACATTTACAAAACTCTCCACCCCAAATCAACAGAATACACATTCTTCTCAGCACCACATAACACTTACTGTAAAATCAACCACATAATTGGAAGTAAAACAGTCCTCAGCAATGCAAAAGAGTGAAATCATAACAAACAGTGTCTCAGACCACAGTGCAATCAAAGTAGAAACTCACTCAAAACCACGCAGCTACATGGAAACTGAACAACCTGTTCCTAAATGACTACTGGGTAAATAGTGAAATAAAGGCAGAAATAAGAAATTTCTTTGAAACCAATGAGAATAAAGAGATAATATATCAGAATCTCTGGGACACAGCTAAAACAATGATTAGAGGAAATTTACAGAACTAAATGGCCACATCAGAAAGTGGGAAAGAACTAAAATTGATACCTGAACATTTCAATTAAAAGAACTAGAGAAGCAAGAAAGAGCAAACAAATTCAAAAGCTAGCAGGAGACAAGAAATGACTAAGATCAGAGCAGAACTGAAGGAGACAGAGACATGAAAAACCCTTCAAAAAATCAATGAATCCAGGAGCTAGTTTTTTTAAAAGATTAGCAAAATAGGTAGACTGCTAGCCTGACTAATAAAGAAGAAAACATAGAAGAATCAAATAGACACAATAAAAAATGATAAAGGAAGTCAAGCACAGTGGCTCATGCCTGTAATCATAGCACTTTGGGAGGCCAAGAGGGGCAGATTGCCTGAGCTCAGGAGTTCAAAACCATCCTGGGCAACATGGTGAAACCGTTTCTATTAAAAATACAAAAAAAAAAAAAAAAAAAAATTAGTCAGGCATGGTGGTGTGCACCTGTACTCCCCGCTACTCAGGAGGCTGACACAGGAGGATTGCTTGGACCCAGGAGATGGAGGTTGCAGTGAGCTGAGATTGCACCACTGCACTTCAGCCTGGGAGACAGAGCAAGACTCCATCTCCAAAACAGAAAAAAAGAAAAGAAAATCTAGAAGACATGTATACATTTCTGGACACATACATGCTCCCAAGGCTAAACCAGGAAGAATTCGAATCCCTGAATAGACCAATAAAAAATTCTGAAATTAAGGCAGTAATTAATAGCCTACCAACCAAAAAAATCCCAGGACCAGATGGATTCACAGCCAAATTCTACCAGAGGTATAAAAAGGAGCTGGTACCATTCCTTCTGAAACTATTTCAAACAGTAGAAAAAGAGGGACTCCCCCCTAACTTCTTTTATGAGGCCAGCATCATCTTGATTCAAAACCTGGCAGAGACACAACAACAAAAATTTCAGGCCAATATCCCTGATGAACATCGATGTGAAAATTCTCAATAAAATACTTGCAAACCAAATCCAGCAGCACATGAAAAAGCTTATCCACCATGATCAAGTTGGCTTCATCCCTGGAATTTAAGACTGGTTCAACATACGCAAATCAGCAAACGTAATCCATCACATAAACAGAACCAATGGCAAAAACTACATGATGATCTCAATAGATGCAGAAAATGCCTTCAATAAAATTTAACACCCCTTCATGCTGAAAACTTTCAATAAACTAGGTATTGATGGAACATATTTCAAAATAATAAGAGCTATTTATGACAATCACATAGCCAATATCATACTGAAAGGGCAAAAGCTGGAAGCAGTCCCTTTGAAAACCTGCACAAGACAAGGGTGTCCTCTCTCATCACTCCTATTGAACATAGTATTGGAAGTCCTGACCAGAACAATCAGGCAAGATAAAGAAATAAAGGGATTCAAATAGGAAGAGAGGAAGTCATATTGTCTCTGTTTGTGGACAACATGCTTGTGTATTTAGAAAACCCCACCATCTCAGTCCCAAAACTCCTTAAGCTGATAAACAACTTCAGCAAAGTCTCAGGATACAAAATCAATGTTCAAAAATCACAAGTATTCTTATACACCAATAATAGACAAGCAGAGAGCCAAATCATGAGTGAACTTCCATTCACAACTGCTACAAAGAAAATAAATTACCTAGGAATACAACTTACAAGGGACATGAAGGACCTCTTCAAGGAGAACTACAAGTCACTGTCCAAGAAACTAAGAAAGGACAAAACAAACGGGAAAAATGTCCATGCTCATGGATAGAAAGAATCAATATCATGAAAATGGCCATACTGTCCAAAGTAATTTATAGATTCAAAGCTATTCTTATCAAGCTGCCATTGACTTTCTTCACAGAACTAGGAAAAACTCCTTTAAATTTCTTATGGAACCAAAAAAGAGCCCATATGGCCAAGACAATCCTAAGCAAAAGAAAAAAAGCTGGAGGCATCATACTACCTTACTTCAAACTATATTACAAGACTGCAGTATCCAAAACAGCATAGTACTGGTACCAAAAACAGATATATAGACCAATGGAATGGAACAGAAGCCTCAGAAATAACACCAGACATCTGCAACCATCTGATCTTTGACAAACCTTAAAAAACAAGCAATGGGGAAAAGATTCTGTATTTAATAAATGGTTCTGGGAAAACTGACTAGCCATATGCAGAAAACTAAAACTAGATCCCTTCCTTACACCTTATACAAAAATTAACTAAAGTTGAATTAAAGACTTAAATGTAAAACAGAAAAACCATAAAATCTCTGGAAGAAAACCTAGGCAATGCCATTCAGGACATAGGCATGGGCAAAGACTTCATGAGTAAAACACCAAAAGCAGTTGCAACAAAAGTGAAAATTGACATACGGGATCTAATTAAACTAACGAGCTTCTGTACAGCAAAAGAAACTATCATCAGAGTGAACAGGCAACCTACGGAATGGGAGAAGATTTTTTGCAATCTATCCATCTGACAAGTCTAATATCCAGAATCTACAAGGAAATTAAACATATTTACAAGAAAAAAAAAAAAAAAAGCAACCACATCAAAAAGTGGGCAAAGGATATGAACAGACACTTCTCAAAAGAAGGCATGTATGTGGCCAACAAACCATAAAAAAAAGCTCATTATTACTGGTCATTAGAGAAATTCAAATCAAAACCACAATGAGATACCATCTCATACCAGTTAGAATGGTGATCATTAAAAAGTCTGGAAACAACAGATGCTGGTGAGGATGCAGAGAAATAGCAACGCTTTTACACTGTTGGTGGGAGTGTAAATTAGTTCAACCATTGTGGAAGACAGCGTGGTGATTCCTCATGGATCTGGAGCCAGAAATAGCATTTGACCCAGCAATACCATTACTGGTTATATACCCAAAGCATTATCAATAATTCTAATATAAAGACACACGTACATGTATGTTTTTTGCAACACTATTTATAATAGCAAAGACTTGGAACCAACCCAAACGCCCATCGACGATAGACTGCATAAAGAAAATGTGGCACATATACACCATGGAATATTATGCCACCATAAAAAAAAAAAATGAGTTCATGTCCTTTGAAAGGACATAGATAACGCTGGAAACTATCATCCTCAGCAAACTAACACAGGAACAGAAAACCAAATACCACATATTCTCACTCATAAGTGGGAGTTGAACAATGAGAACACATGGACACAGGGAGGGGATCATCACACACTGGGGCCTGTTTGGGGATGAGGGGCTCGGGGGTGATGAGTGGCTAGGGGAAGGAGAGCATTAGGACAAATACCTAATGCATGTTGGGCTTAAAATCTAGATGATGAGTTGATAGGTGCAGCAAACCACCACTATGGTACATGTATACCTATGTAACAAACCTGCACATTCAGCACATGTATCCCAGAATTTAAAGTAAAATTTAAAAAATAAAAATAAAGAATGCCTGACAAAAACAGTCTCAGGAGCAAAGACAAGATCAAGATCAGACTTTTTAAAACTTATTATTTCAATAGGTTTTTGGGGAACAGGTGGTGTTTGGTTACATGGATAAGTTGTTTAGCGGTAATTTCTGAGATTTTGGTCCAACCACCACCCAAGCAGGTTACACTGTACCCAATTTGTAGTCTTTTATCCCTCATCCCCCTGCCACCCTTTCCTCCAAGTCCCCAAAGTCCATTTCATCATTCTTACTCCTTTGCATTCTTCTTAAAAGGACATGGTCAAGGTTCAGTGTCTGAGTAAGGTCTGAGTCTGGGAGTCAAGCTGAGAAGATGAAGATAAACAGAAATGGAGGCTGATGAGAAAGGCCAATATTATAGTGAGAGTTTTTGCAGGCATGACAACTCAAGCAGGAAGGGGAGTTCAGACAGATAAACTGATTTGACCCCTGTCTGCAAATAGCCTTTTCATTCCAGTCTCCTTTCTCATTGTACTGCTTTCACGTTGGCGTTCTTTCTTTTCTTGGAACAACAATTTTGTTCCCATTTCATGATTGTATTGTGCTTGTCCTTTATTTCTCCTAACTAGAACTCATGCTATTTCTTTGTACAGCTGGCCTCTTTCTCAGCTTTCAGGCCTTAGCTTCTTTATTACATTTTAGAATGGTGTATTTCCAACCTTAGCATTTATTACAATTATTGTGCTTATTTGTTGTCTTTTCCTAGTGTATGCTTTTTGACTATTAGTGCATGCTTATATTCATTTATTTATTGTCTGTTTTCCCACCAGAAATTAAGCTCAAAGAGGGCGGGAATCTTTCTTCCTTACTCACTGTTGTTTCTCCAGAGCCTAGAACAAGTTCTGGGAAGAAAGCAAGTCCTCAATAAAAATATTTGGGATCCTTTTACAGTGTAGAAGGTAATTTCCAAAAACAAACGGGGTATAGCTACTAGTCCTAGAATTGCAATTATTTGTCTTCTTCCTGCATTTGGGGATAAAAGCAGGTGAATTCAAGCACTGGAAAAATACCAATGTCTGAGCATCAACCCTCCAGAGATATTGATTTAGTTGAGAACCCCTGGGGCAGATGGAGCCTCATGGGTGAGGCTGAATGAGCAGGAACTAGTGATAGCAGTAGAGTGCGGATTGTTTGGAAAAAACTTCTTGGTGGGTATTATGGTCTGAATGTTTGTGTTCCCCCAAATTCATATGTTGATATTCTAAGCCCTAAGGTTACGATATTAAGAGGTGAGGCTTTTGGGAGGTACTTAGATCACGAGGGCAGACTCTTTGTAGCAATAAAATACCAACATAACAGATACCAGGCCCAATGTATAATTTTTGACATATTTTAATTTTTGACATATTTTGGAATATCCTTGCAAAGCTGTCACTTGTAGGGAAAATCTACATTCTGTAGAGAATCCTCTTCCCTTTTCACATATATTTCCTGATTCGGGAGAGAATTAACTAAGAGTCCGGCAGCTTTTCGGGTCTGCCAAGAAACATTTACAGTCTATTCTCTCTGAAGCCTGCTACCTGGAGGCTTCATCTGCATAAGAACCTTGGGTTCTACAACCACTTATCTTAACACAGACACTCCCTTCTAGATAAACTCTTTCAACTAACTATCAATCAGAAAATCTTCAAATCTACCTATAACGTGGAACACCCTTCCAACCCTCTGACCACCCCCCATCCACCTTGAGTTGTTCTTCCTTTCCAGACTGAACATATTACATGTATTGATTGATGTCTCTCTACAATGTAGAAAACCAAGCTGTAGCCTGACTACCAAGCTGTAGCACATATTCTCAGGATCTCTGGGGCTGGGTCATGGGCCATGATCACTCATATTTGGCTCAGAATAAATCTCTCCAAATAGTTTACAAAAAGAAAAAAATAAATAAATAAAGGAGGTCTGAGAGAGCTTGTTCACCCTTTTCATCACATAAGGACTCAACAAGAAGTTGCCGTGTTTGAATAATGGGCTCTCATCAGACATCAAATCTGCCAGCACCCTGATCTTGGACTTCTCAGACTCCATACTGTAAGAAATAAATTTCTGTTGTTTATAAACTACCCAGTTTATGGTATTTTGATTATAGAAGCCAAAATAGACTAAAATAGTGGGTAACAATAACCCTAACCACTTTTTTTTTTTTGACGAAGCTACTTGGTAGAAAGTTAAACTTTGCCACAATTGAGGATTTCTTTTTATGTCATCCTAATATTAAAAGAGCAATAACAAATGGAAAATTATAATGAGAAAAGTTCAGTTACTAATAAATATCTTTAATCAGAGCAATGGAAAGGTAAACTGTGATGCTATGGCAACTTTAATCTTCTATGAAAACAACTCTTCAGCATTCTTACAATATCCTTGATGTATGATTAAATCTAAACTGGGTGAAATTTGAAAGTAATAGATATGAGATCACCCTTTAATGGATGTGCACTCCTTAAAACCTTTGGTCTAAGAAACAATTGGAAGTATACCATTCTTTTAATAAACCTTATATTTCAAAGACAAGGATGTGAAGAACCATAGGAAAGATATTTGGGGAATTTGAGAAGTGTCTATGTAATTATGTATAGGAAACATGCTGTATATACATATATGTATGTGTATATATATACACACATGTATATACTATTATTTAATTTTTTTATAAATAGTTCTTTTATTTCTATGAAGAAAAATTTTGTAGTTGATAGTATAAACATATATCTTTCATTAACAAAATGGTACATATATCCTTATACTCTCAAATAAGATAGACTTGGTAATCCCAAACTTTTTGTCTTGTTTTACAGGGCTCGTCTTGATCTGCTTTCACTTTAAGTCATTATTCACCACACTGCCCTGCCTTTTCTATAGCCATCCCTTCCAACTCATCCTTTCTACCCCAGGACTTTCGGCAGGGCTGACTTCGTGGGATGTGATCTGTGTTGCACAGGGCTCATGCTCACAAGGGCCTCCCATTTAATTTAAGACTTCTGTCACTGTCTTCAAATTATTATTATTATTATTATTATTATTTTAACACAGTGTCTTACTCTGTCACCCAGGCTGGAGTGCAATGATGTGATCTTGGCTCACTGCAGCCTCGACCTCCCAGGCTCAAGTGACAGGTGATCTTACCAATCTCAGGAGACTGAGACCACGTCTGTTTATAGACTTTCTGCAAGAAGAAAAATATGGCTCTTTTTGCCTGACCCCGCAGGCAGTCAGACCTTACGGTTGTCTTCCCTTGTTCCCTAAAATCGCTGTTATTCTGTTCTTTTTCAAGATACACTGATTTCATATTGTTCAAACACATATGTTTTACAATCAATTTGTACAGTTAACACAATTATCACAGGGTCCTGAGGTTCACAGGGTCCTGAGGTGACATACATCCTCAGCTTATGAAGATAATAAGATTAAGAGATTAAAGTAAAACAGGTGTAAGAAACTATAAGAGTATTATTTGGGAAGTGATAAATGTCCATGAAATCTTCACTATTTATGTTCCTCTGCCACAGCTCCAGTCAGTCCCTCCATTCAGGGTCCCTGACTTCCCACAACAATTTCCTACTTTAGGACTCAGAGTACACATTACCTCCTAGGAAAGGTCTTTTCATACCCATAAACAATGATTTGAAGAGCACTGCTCTACCTTTCATTACATTGCAATTTAGTCTTCATAGACCTAATCCTAAAAGATTGCAAATCCTCATTATTTATCTGTCTTCTTCCCTTCAGACTGTATTTTCTTGGTAGGCATGGATCTAGAATTATATGTATACTCGTATTCTTGTTATATAGGGAATTGCTTGGTATAAAATCAATGAACATTGATTGAATGCTGTTGACTTAAGTTAAATTCTCCTGGAAAACTATGAAGTTAGGAGGTTTCAGGAGTCAAAAAAGGTAATCCTTTAACTTTTATATTCCTGATTTCTGCCAGCTTATTTTTACCACATGAATAGAAAGACTCTTGGAGGATGGAAGACTCATTGCAAAGTCAATTGGAAACAATAAGAAAAAATTATTTTGCTAGGGGAAAGACAACAAATAGGAGAGAAAAAAAAGCATTCCACAAAGAGTAATGAGTAATTTATTGACTAGAAATTTATATAATGCTAAGAAAAATAGAAAATACTTGAAATACCTTATGAAGCAGTGGAATATAAGCTCCAGGCAAAGATTTCTCAAAGCAGAAAGAAAAATGAAAGGAAATCATGAACATGATAGAACAATATATAAGAACATTTACAATCTGGCAAGAACATAGGGCATGACATGTTTCATTAGTTTTGAAGATTTTGTCCCTGGATCTCTTTCTTAATAACAATATTTGGCAACTCTGTGAAATCACCTAGGCCTGAGAATTTAGGATAAGGTATACTGTAAGGAAACTGAACAAATAGTAGGGATTGGCCATTTTATTTTCCTCTAGTGTTAGGGATGGAATATAGAAAATTGACAAAAGAAAATAGATTATGGCTACTATTTATTTTGAAGACCTTTTTTCAAGAAGCACACTGATTTACATTATAAAGATTAGTGAAATGCTGAAAGCAAAAACACACTCTAAGTCTGGCACTCTAGGGTTCTCCATCTGGCTTTTCTGGCAATTACCTGTGTGCTATTTGGCAAAAAATTCAACCCCTCTGTGTTCTAATTATTTTACTGGAAAAAAATGGTGGAGTATATAAACTATCAAATTCTGGAGAAGAGAAGTGGTAACTTTACATGGTTGGAGTATGGCAGACACCTCCTTAATGAAGTGGTTAAAGTGAGCATTGTCGCTAACAAGACTATTTGAAATGTGTGCTCTTGAGAGGAGTCAAGGAGGGGAACATACTTCACTTCTGTGATAGGCCTGCCAAAGACATATCATTTGAATGTAATTACAAGGAAACATTGGACAAACAAAATTGCGGGACAGCATACAAAAGTATTGGCTTGTAATGCTCAAAAGTATCAAGATCAATAAAGGCACATGAAGACTGAATAACTTTTTCAGATGAAAGAACTCTAAGTGCATTGTATGATCTTGCACTAAATGATGTGCCATAAAGGATATAACTAAGAAAACTGGTGGGGGACATCAGAGCACTACCTTAATTTCAAATGCTTCAGAAAATGACATTTTGGTACTGTACTTCCAATTTTCCTTTATTTTTGTAATTGTTCTAAAATAAAAAGAAATGGGCAGGTGCAATGATTCATGCCGGTTATCTCAGCATTTTCGGAGGCTGAGGTGGGCAGATTACTTGAGGCCAGGAGTTTGAGACCAGCCAGCCCAACATGTTGAAACTCCATCTCTACTAAAAATACAAAAATTAGCCAGGCGTGGTGGTTCAAGCCTGTAATCCCAGCTACTCAGGAGACTGAGGCAGGTGAATTGCTTGAACCCAGGAGGTGGAGGTTGCAGTGAGCTGAGGTTGTGGCACTACATACAGCCTGGGAGATAGAGTGACACTCTGTCTCAAAAATAAATGAATAAAATAAAATAAAACAATGTATTAAAAGGCACCACCTGACACTGAATGACACAGCCAAATCCCCCTCCAAATAAATAATTATCATCAGACTCTGATTCATCCTACCTTCCTGACTCTTCATGTTTCTTTCTCTCAAAATTATTATTCAATTAATATAATTTGCTTTGTCCTACTTAAGTCTGAATTATATAACCTTCAACATGTCTTGATACAATATCTGGAATATTAGTTAGCATATAAATATTTTTTGCATTAGTAAATGTAAAAAGATGTTAAAAGGGACTCTGCCTGAGATAAAACAACTGAAAATGAATGGTGTTAGCTGATCACACATCCTAAAGCCCCACCATGCCAGACATGCTAACCACACCATTTTGGAGAATCGTAGTCCAGCACATACTTTGGCTGATATATAGCAAAAGACGAAGATGGCTTTCACTAACTGTTTAGGGAGAAATTCTCAGAATTTCATAGGTGGTGAGAATTTCCTTCCTCAATGCAATTCAGGCAGGGAGCTTCAGTGGAGAAGACAAACTTTAAACTGAAGAAAAGATAAAATTTGATTTACTTTGGATTGTATTTTTAATAATTTTAAATAGCATTGTTTAAAAATACTTAATAATGGCAAAATCTATGACTTCTGCTTGAAATACAGGAGCAGGGAAGAAAGAGCCTTTCTTATTTGATAAATGATGATATAAGGAGAAAGAAAAAGGCATTTCTTACATTTACCTCACTTAGTCAACCTAGCACAGTAAACTCGTTACATTAACTAAACAACTCATTAGCTAAAGCACCTGCTATATGAATGCATACCTCACATTGGACCTGATGCTGACCACAGATAAATAATGCTAATCTCATTCAATTTTCATTTTCGGAGAACCTGCTAAGTTTTAATATGATTCCTACATCTTGGCTAGTTCATACAAATTAAAATGAAAATAATCTCTTGAATTTATCTCTATGTGTTTATAACTTTTTATTTCACAAAATATTGTTTATAAGGACAGATATATAAACTAGGACTGTGGCAATTTTGAACCTTGAAGTTGTAGGGACACAAACAAGAATCTCATTTTAATGAAGCAAAATTCATGGACAGTGTGCTTGACCCGAAAGCAATGGTTAATTCCGGACAGCCACCTTGTTGTAAATATCAATGTTTGAAGAATTTTCAACTTTATGGAAAAAAAAATAGTTGCCCAAGTTTTTGGGTAAATCTAAGAAATTATGTTATTCACATATATAAATATAAAAGTAAAGATAATATTTATCATAACTCATAAACCTATGTTAGTGTTAATAAATACAACTAACTTCCAATAAATACAATTAACTTATTTGGTTGATAGATATGTTTTAGGTTCTACCTTAGGTAGTTTTAATGAGATGTTTATACATCTGTTTGTATTTTGCAGTTAGTAGGCACATATAGGGGTTAACTTTTCCTTCACTGCTGATTCAATGACTTTCTGAGTTCTTGATACCACCTTAGGGTTACCATTGTGACCTCAGAAACATGAGTAATAAGTGTCCTTAACTAGATAAAACACTAGATCAAATTGATTTTTTTCTAATGAATGTTCTATACTTATGTTTCTCAAAACTCTTCTCTGGGATCAAATATTGCAGAGCCTGTGCTTCAACAGAAAAAACTTGTGTCCAGCCTATATCATGAAGACAGAGCAGTTTATTTTCATCTGGTAGCAACAGCCTCTCAATACCTATTGGCTACAAATGCTACTTTGGAATTATAAAGCCAAGCTTTATTTTCTTGCAATGTATTTTCACCTCAAAAGATCACACTGAGAAAGTCTGTGTTCCTAATTTTTTATTTTAATTCCTTCGATTTTGGGTTCCCAACACTCAATTTTACCTTTATTATAAGTGTCTCCAATATGAGGCATTCAAAATTCACATATGCCTAAAACAAAATCTCAGTCTTGAGGAATAGGTGTATCAAAAAGTAAATTATTGTATCCCAGATTGGGGGAAGGATTATTTTATTTCCAAAGAATCATAACATCAAACGAAGTGCCTGTCCCAATCACCTTTTCTATAGTTTTGAGAATGAATTCCCTGAAGCTGCAATGAAGAAAAAGTGCTGCATTAAATATTTCTTCAGAGAAGAAAAGAAAAGAATTTAAATTCTCCCACAACAAACCCATGGTGCATATTTTTACATGGATTTATATTTTTTCATGCCAGTTCTCTTCAGCAGTCCGGAGAAAAATATTATAGTTTTCATAACATGTTTATAGTTGAAAATACCTATTTCCAAGACATTGGAAAGAAGATCTTTATTTGTCTGTAAAATCTTAAAATGTTAAACAGGAGATGAATAAATATAAAAATAAAATGTATCCTAGTAACAGCAGTCATTTCTTAGAAACTTTGAATGTTTCCAAAATAGTGATCAAAAATCACTTTTGAATGCTAAATAAACCTAACATAAAGAAACATCATTAAAAATTAAACTTGTATGTTTTGAAAGTCATTAACTAAAATGTGTAAGTGTTTTGAAAGGCCAATTTTGAAAGGCCCATTTCTTATCTGCTTACTCAGAGACATATGTCAAATGAACACTTTAACTCAAGTCCTACAAAAATATTTAAATCTATCTTTCATTCACTTGTAAGCTTTGCAACTCAGCTTCTTTTAAATAAAGGATGAAATACACCAATCCCAATTTTAAACACTGCTGCCTATCATCTACTTTTTAAAAAATCCTGTTGATCCTGTGATTAATTTGCAATACACTACTTCATATCACCATACCATTTACGATCATAATAACTAGATTTTTTTAGTCTTGTCATATGCCAAACATTTCTCTAAGTATTTTACATGTATCGATAGATTCATTTCTCAGATAAACCTATGAGGGAGTTATTAATATTATACCTCTTTTAAAGAGAATAAAACCAGAGCCCAGAAATATTAACTAATTCCCCAGTAATCACACAGTTACTAAGTGAATGAGCAAGGATTCAAACCCAGGCAACCTGGTTTCAGATAAATTTGTTTTACATCATATTGTCTGATACCACCTAATCATACCTAAAATTCTTGCCCCCACTCTCTTATATAATGTAAGCATCCAAAAAACATAGAATTTTATATGAACCTAGTGATAATATTTTTATTCCTTTAAAAAAATGTAAGCACCCCGAGAATAGAACAATTTTCTGAAGGATTAATATGAGCCTTGTGTTTCCAACATTATGATGAACTGGAAATTGCAAAATTCTCCTGCTATGTAACATCTAATAAACATTGATAAAATAATTTAAAACAGACTCCCAAGTAGCTGGATGAGCTTGCATAAAATATTAGAAATTGGCTCAGATCAGATGCAGTCAGGGAGCAAGGATTACGAACTTAAGCCAGTATTAAAAATGAAAGTTAATCTGAGGGTACATATGGACTCCACATTTTTTAGAGCTTCAAAATCAAGCATCTGAATAAATCACATGCTCTTTTAGCAATAACAGAAAAAGACACTCCATAAAGGCAAATAGTAAAATAAGTAAAGTACCATGCATAATTTGGTTTCAGTCTTAAGTGGAATCTTTATGTAAACAAAACCTTCACTGAGACTATGAGGTCAAAGTCTGGTCTTAAAATATTTTGTGGTCTTAATCTACTCTATCATTCAGTTCAAAATATGTGAGCCAAGAATTGCCATGTATGTTAAGATCTATTTTTTTACCTAGGTACCTGGAAGAAGCAATCCAAAATTTTCCCTCTACTGTATATACTCAACACACAATGTAAACAAGTATGAATTCTCAATAAAAAATTATGCCACACATATGAGAGAACAAGCATCCATGAGTGAGAACCAACAGAAACAACAAACAATAACAGAATTATAAACACTCATATATTAAAAATATTTTAAAAGAATGCTAAAGGGATGTGCTTATTAAATTTCAGAAAATAAAATGGAATTAAAAGTATAAAATCAGAATTAAAAGGCTACCAGAATTAACTAGGTATATTTAACAAAGGAATACAGAAAAGTTGTAGAAAAAAAAAAATGTAGTTAAAATTATCAACTTAGTTGTGAAGTGAAAGTTTGAGAAATCCAAACATAATTAGTAAATGGGAGAAGGATCAGAACAAATCATAAAATATTGTAGCACAAAGTAATGAAAAGTGAAATAAAATGTAAGACACATTATGAATAGGGCAAGAAGATTCAAAATACATTTTAAATAGATACCAGGAAAAAAAATGATAGAAAAGGCCGGACGTGGTGGCTCATACATGTAATCCCAGCACTTTGGGTGGCTGAGGCCCGTGGATCACAAGGTCAGGAGTTTGAGATCAGCCTGGCCAACATAGTGAAACCCCATCTCTACTAAAACTACAAAAAAATTAACCGGGTGTGATGGCAGGTGCCTGTAATCTCAGCTACTCAGGAAGCTGAGGTAGGACAATTACTTGAACCTGGGAGGCGGATGTGGCAGTGAGCCAAGATCACACCACTGCAGCCCAAGAGACAGTGTGAGACTCCCTCTCAAAAAAACAAACAAACAAACAAAAAAGAAAACAAGAGAAAAACCTACATAGACATAATATTTAGATCATAGCAAGCAGAGAGTAAAATACACCTTTAGCATCGAGAGAGAAAATGGCTATTCAATTATATTGATTGCTCAGGAAAACTATTTTAAAGAAAAAAAGCAAGTAAAACATCTTCAGATAACCAAAAACATACTCTCATTAATAGAAATTCTAAATAATCCAAAAGGAGAAAAAAAAGATGCCAGAAAGAATATCTGAAATGGAAGTGAGACTGGTGAGCAAAGAAAATAATCATACACATCTAAAAACAAATTAATGATATAAAACGATAATAGTAATTAATTTGAGCTTGTAACAATGCTGTTAAAATAACAGATAACAACTGCATGCAAAGTCCCAAGGACTCAGGCTCCTGAATGTCATTCTCATTGCTTAAGGCAGCTTTCAGAGCTTCTAGCTCTAGTTTTCCACTTGTCTATTTCTGTTTTTTCCAGCCTCAGAGACAAAAACGAATAGAGTTAAAGCCATCCTAGATCCTTATTTCACTCTAGTCATCTGCAAAGAGGTTGATTTTATTATAAATATTCACTGGAATATTGATAGTAACTACAAAAAGAATAGAAACTTTCAAATAAAGTAGAAAGAAAAATGTAAATAAACTAAAGCAATATTTTAAAAGGCAGGTAAGGAAAATACACACACACACAGACACGCAAACACACACACACACACACACTGAGGAGAGAGGAGTAAAACAAGACAAATAGAACAGTACAAAATGAAAACGTCAGAATTAAATTATATTAGTAATTGCAATGAATATGCCAGCCTGACAGTACAAAATACCTGTGCCTTTAGCAGGACCTCCCACTCCTCTTCCTATAAAGAGCTTCGTGTTCTACTTCCAGTAGGTGAAGTAAAAGGGAAATGATGTGCCTTCTCCTGCCTTTTTCCTTCTTTCTGACTGAAAGAAGAATAAGATGGCTGGAGCTTAAGTGGTCCTGTACTATGAGGTGGAAGCCATATGTTGAGGATAACAGAGCAACAAAACAGGAAACATCTGGTTTTCTTACTGGGGGTGGGGTCCCATGCCAACCCTGGACTGCCTCACTTTGGGTTTTATTTTTAGAAGTTGGGATGTGCCTTTGGGAATAGATCTTGTGTTCTGGGAAGTTGCTGGAGGCTATTGCTATTTGAAAAGGGAATACCATAGTTTGTATACAAGGACACAGAACATGGCCTAGAAATTGGTAGAGGTCCAGATGGACACGTCCCCTTGACAAGAGGAAAGACATTGCTAGAGAAGATCCACAGCAGACCGTCTAGAGAAATAAGTCCATGATCAAAAACCATGGTACTTGGGCTAAGGGAATGCTGAAAGTCCTCATATAATTGTAATGAGGGATAAATGAGATAACATAGGAAGAGTACATAGCTCAATACCCAAAACACAGTAAACACTCAGTGCTGGTAAAAATTGGGTACTAGGTGCTAGCTTTAGGAGAAAATTCATTTTCTTGCCTTTTACAACTTCTAGAGGTTGTTGGCCTTCCTCATCTAGTAGCCATTTAGTCCATCTTCAAAGTGCATTAGTCCAACCTCTGTTCTGCCATGATATATGCTTGGTGAATCTAATTCTACCTCCTCCCTCTTATAAGGACACCTGTGAATACATTAGATCCACCAAGATGATTCAGGATAATCTCCCCATCTGAAGATCACTGATTTAATTACATCTACAAAGTTCCTTTTGCCATTTAAGACAATATATTCCCTAGTGCTGAGGATTAGAACATGGACATATTTGTTCGGCAATTATTTAGCTCATCAAACTTCTGGTAAGTTGTATTTAAAGATTTATATTTATATAAACTTTGGTCCAGCTGTTACTCTTCCCCACCTGCTGAGAAATCTATCTATTGCATTTCCATCTTCCTTTATACATTCAGTTCCTCTAGTCAAGGAGGTTTTTATGGAACTGTTTTCCCCCCACTGGCTTTCTGGTGTTTGCTGTCTTTGTCAGATATGAGCTCTGGCTTGAGTTGCTTTTAAAAACTGTTCACTAACCAAAAATGACCTGTGATGTGGTTTGGCTGTGTTCCCACCCAAATTTTACCTTGAATTATAGTTCTATTATCCCCAGGTGTCATGGAAGGGATCTGATGAAGAGGTAATTGAATCATGAGGGTGGTTACCTCCATGCTTTTCTCATAATAATGAGTTCTCATAAAATCTGATGGTTGTATCTGGGGCTTTTCCCCTGTCTGCTTGGCACTTCTCCTTCCTGCCACCATGTGAAGAAGGACGTCTTTGATTCCCCTTCTGCCATGATTCTAAGTTTCCTGAGGCCTCCCCAGCCATGCTGAACTGTGAGTCAATTAAACCTCTTTCCTCTTTAAACTACCCAGTCTTGGGCAGTTCCTTATAACAGTGTGGAAATGGGATAATACAGTAAATTGGTACCACAAAGAGTGGGGTGCTTGTCTGAGCCAAGACTGAACTCAGGCTGTGAACGTCATTCCTATAACCTAAGTCTTTTGGTCTCCTCTTCTAGTACTTCTTGCTCTAGCTTTCCTCCTGTCATTTGTTTTCTTTTTGTGCTCCTATTGTTCGAGTTAGAAGTGAACTGTTTCAGCCTCTGCTGAGAATACAATCATTTGTAAGACAAAATGTCTACAAAACTGAAGAAAATATTCACCCATGAGGAATAAATATCCTACTCCAACCTGAAGCTGCTCTATGCTAAGCCTCTTGTGGCAGGGTCCCACAGCTCTTTAAAACTCTAGAAGAACACAAATTCTCAATTTAGCTCTAGACTTCCAGTAACAATTAACTACAGTAAATACAGGGAGCAGCAGTGGAATGAATATGTGAGACTTGGTCTTCCAAATTAAATCAGGAACAAATCCATAGCCCTTAGGTTAAAGTGGAGCTTTTTGAAATTGCAGTTTGTGAAGGATGGTTCTCACCAGTTGCCTTTAATTCAATCAGCCAGCTAATTAATTTTCCAGTTCCAAAAATGTTTTCAATAAACAGAATCCAAAATAATAATACACTTTTATATTTCCTCAGCAATTTCCAGCAAAAGGCATTTGTAACTCTCTCTCATAGTCAAGAATGATTTTATAAGTTCAGGCTTGTATCTTCATGTGACAATAACCCACTAGAATTATGTTACTACTTGTGTTTTCTCAAAGATTTATAGATGCTATTTAAGAGTTGTCTATACAGAATTTTCCACTAACAAACATTTCACTATCTCCTTAGAGAAGGAATGTTATAGGTAGAAGATAATTTCATCCAACTTATGAGAAATAATCAATTCTGATGTGTATAATGTTTATAATTAGTATAATATTAGCTAAAATTGGAAAAAATATTCTGAAACTTCCATGTATGGTAAAAATTTTGAAATCAACAAAGGGCATGATTTTTTTCTATTGGGGGTTCTTTGGACTCATTAGAAATGTCATAAATTTCATAGCAGGAGCTGCGGAGAGTGAATTCTTGGATTAGTGAAATGTGTTATTCTACTAGAGTAACAGTAGATGATTAAAGCTACAGTGATCCAAGCTTCAGATCTCCCCCGATCCGTCATTGGAAACTTATTAGATCTGTTGTCTTCCAGAGTCTCAGAATGTCAGAGCAGGAGACCAGATCAACTTGATGATTTCTCCTCTAATGATTCTCAACTCGGATGGCACATTTAAGCCATGCAAAAAGCTTTAAAATTTGCAAATGCCCAGGAGCCATCTCAGGCCAATTAAATTAAAATACCTGGGAGTGGAGACCAGGCATTTGTATATAGTTCAAGTCTCCCAGGTGATTCTAATGTGTAGTCAGGTTTAAATCCAATTGCCTTTTTGCTAAGTTCCTCAATGTACAGAGGAGATCTAGTAATTCTAGAGATCAGTGAGTGGAAACAGGTTCATTCTCTTCTCTCTCAAGTCATTCAGATAATGGCTCTGCCTCCAGAAATTAGAAACTCATAGCTTCAACATATCTGTATCCTGAAGTGGCAACTTCTAGGAACCTCTCAGATCCCACAGATAAATCACTTCAAGTTTCAACTGAACATAAGATCAGGCTTGTGAGAGTCACATTTACAAATGAGCATACATAAATTTAGATTATTAGGAGAACCATGCATTAAATAGAAGGGTGTTCTAGGAAGCCTATACGATCCTTTCCAAACTAATAGCCTTGGTTTCATTTTCACTTTAAGATTAAGGCCCTTTTGGAGTAGGCTGATGGAGAACACAATTCAACAGTAAGAAAAACCCAAGTCTCCCTATCACTATTGGACTAATAGTTTCAGCTCTTGTTCACCTTTATAAATTAACATGTAAGTCCGGGTGCGGTGGCTCACGTCTGTAATCCCAGCGCTTTTGGAGGCTGAGGCGGGCGGAACACGAGGTCAGGAGATTGAGACCATCCTGGCTAACACGGTGAAACCCCGTCTCTACTAAAAATGCAAAAAATATTAGCCGGGCGTGGCGGCGGGCGCCTGTAGTCCCAGCTACTCGGGAGGCTGAGGCAGGAGATTGGTGTGAACCTGGGGGGCGGAGCTTGCAGTGAGCCGAGATCCCACCACTGCACTCCAGCCTGGGTCACAGAGTGAGACTACGTCTCAAAAAAAAAAAAAAAAAGAAATAAAAAAAAGTTTGTTTTGTGTGCTTCTAGTGGACAAAGCATGCCATTATTGAACATAATTCCTACACTGAAGCAGCATGTAATATCACTCTGCATATAAAACAAATGAAAACTAACTGAACTGTTTTGAACTTACCACAGGTGCTCAGAATAATTTATGGTGATTCAATTGTTGATTGATTAAAACTGTTGCTTTCCCAGTAGTTCAATATTTAATGATTCAGATAATTTAAGAACTCTAAATTGGCTCCTGACATTAGACATTTTACTCCCCTATCCAAAAAGTTTCCGTTTCTAGCTCCTCTTGATTGTTAGCCGGCTTTCTGGATGGTTCTGTCTGGACGTAATGGAATGGGATATCCCAGCCATCTCCTGTACTCTCCTCCATCATCTTTTCTCCTGTTAATGTATCATAATTTCAAGTTGTAGAAAGGAAGAAAAACTTGGATAACATCGATTGAGCCTGCTTTTTCTTCTGACAAGGATAACAGATTCCTCACAGGAGAATAGCCTCCTGAGTTAATACTTTAGAGTTTTATCAAAGGAACTTAGCATCATTTCATGGCTAGTAGCCCACTAGTCAACTTCCTAATGTCTGTCAAGTAGGGACCCCTTGAGAACACTGTGCTGTTCCAAGAGATGCCTGTGTCACCATAACCATTCTACAAATGAATGTTTTGGATGGAAGTTTTGACATGATAATTCTGTAACAGTTCGGCCAACATCTGCAGAGAAATTATCGTAGTGACTGTTAGAAAATACCACAGTCTTCAAGCCTGGGCTTGCTGGGAAAAGGAAAGGCAAGAGGAAGATACTCTGAGAAACTGAGCTTGGGAAACTGGCCTTTAATTCACCCTTGTAGTTGCCACTCCAGGATTTATTGGTTGCAGTGAGAACACTTAAAATCTATTCTCTTAGCAATTTTCAAGAATATAATTAATTGTCATTAGCTATAGTCACCATTTTGTACAATAGATCCATTGAATTATTCCCGCTATCTAATTCAAATATTTTATCT
This sequence comes from Macaca mulatta, assembly GCF_049350105.2. Taxonomy (NCBI): domain Eukaryota; kingdom Metazoa; phylum Chordata; class Mammalia; order Primates; family Cercopithecidae; genus Macaca; species Macaca mulatta. The sequence goes on from NC_133409.1 coordinate 133,935,369, forward strand.
TTTGACAAACATCTCCTCAATTATTCTTCCCTTCTCCCAGTTTCTGGCAACCACCTTTCCACTCCATATTTCCAGGAGTTCAACTTTTTTACACTCCACATGTAAGTAAGATCATGCAAGTGTTCTCACCACAAAAATACGTGTGGAAGATAACACATATGTTAATTAGCTCCATTTAGCCATTTCACAATGTGTACATATTTCAAAACAATATGCTTACACAATAAACATACACAAAATTTTATCTGTCATTTTTTAAAAAAATGAATAAAGCATGTGTTAGGTTATAAACAAATACTTGAAACCTTATGGGCAGGTAAGTATCTGGCTATAACAGTCAGGAGGAGCCACCGTAACATATAATGACAAAAGGAGTTTGTCCACTTACCTCCACTGGAAATTAGATATTATCACATTAGAAAGACAGAGATACATTTGAAAGTGCCAGGAATCCAGAGATGTATCTAGAGAGAAAAATGCTGCAGAGTCCCACCTAGAGCCATGTTCAGACAAGTGCGTCTATCCTACATTTACATTCATTTCCTCTCTTGGTGACTTTCTGTCAATTGCTACCACCTTTTGGAAAACTGTGAAACAGGTAAACAAATTGAAGAAGAGTTAATTGACTTCAGAAACTAATTTCTTTTCCTGCAAATTATGTGAATCATTGTATATTCATTTACTTGAAATTCAGCAATCATTTATTAAGATTCAGCATTATATTATTGACATTAGTTAACTAGACTTGCATGCTGCATACCTTTGCTTGATTAAACTTTCTTAATACATAACTTTTTTTTCATTTTGTTACTTACTCAAAACATGTTTATTTACTACAGGAAATATTGTAATTCAACTTGGAATTCAACACTAAAGGGAACCTGACTTGGTCAATGTTTCTCATTATGAGTCCCATCACCACACTTCATTAACATATTTCCTCGTGAATGTCTGAACTTGCTCTGCTCTTTCTCTGTTTATACCTTTGCCATTGTCATTGCCTTTATTGAAATTTCTTGCCACTATCCAATCCATCCTCACCTCTCAGTAGCAGGTTTCATATCTACCTTTCTCCACATAGCTTATTTATAGATTACTCAAGTAATCCAAGTTTCTTCTTCGAATTTCTATAGCACATGTTGTCTATGTTGCTCTTTAAACATCAGTAAAATTTAATTGTGAGACAACATCCTTTAGTGCAAAACATTCTATAACGTTATGTTAATTTTGTGACCCAGACTAAATGCTGTAGAAGTGCCTAGAAGAGAAAGATCATTGAAAGATGTTTACATTCACACTTTATTTCAAGCAGATGTGTGAAATGTAAAATCCTGTGTTTTTGAATGTAAAATTCAAAGCAGATGTTTCTGAATGTAAAATCCTGTGTTTCTTTGAACTTGGAAGTTGTGCCAACTTCTGTGTAAGAGAGAACAATTTCCTGCCAAGAAACAGAAATGACAAGTTTCCAGTTAATATTTTAACTCCTCCTTGATGGAAACAGAAATGAAAGGTAGCAACTGTTTATTATGCTTTATTGAGACAACAAATGTAGCCATTTAAACACTGAATTGATTTATTATGAACACTGCACTGACTGTTTTCTGGAAACTGATAAATATACAAATAAGATTTTGAAGGGTGTTATACCTCTTAACCTTACAGAAATTGACTTAAAGAGCATTTTTTTTTGTCTACCAATACAAAGCTATGTAGAATATCTTTACTTAGATATTTAAAACATTATTGATGTCTTAAATAAATTACCTCTTAGAAACTTTGCTTTTCAAATTTTCATGTGCATAAACATCACCTAAGGATCTTGATAAAAACACAGATTCCAATTGTGAATTCCTGAATAGAACCTAAATTTTGCATTTCCAATAAGCTACATAGCGATGCAGACTACACTGTGAGCAACAAGGCCCTAAACCCCTTTCTCCCACTGACATGAAGCACCTTCTCCCCGAACCTCCCACTAACGTGAAAGTTCCCACTGCTGTGGCTGGCAGGGTACAGCTACATGTCAAAGGTCAAAGAGGTGTGTTTCCATCTGTAGTTCAAAATCACTTTCAATGCATTTCCTTGGGAACCTGTATTATAAATAGTAGTAAGGTATAATTGAATAATTGATTATATTGTATATATCTATTCTTTCAACATTTGTTGAGTACTATCTATGTGTAAGGCATAAAAATAAAGATAAAAAAGACCCAGTTTCATGGTTATGACATTTGCTTGTTTCACCTGCTAGAATGTGATCCTAGTATGCACAGCATTATAGAGATAGTGAGCATTAAGATATCAAAATCTTCTTACAGTAATCTAGTGAGTAACACACTTCATTCATATCATTTGTGTAACAATAATGTTTGAGTTGCTGATCTCAGGAACAATAGCACTCCCTCCTCCGAAGGGAGGGACAGCCAAGGAAAGAAAATCAAGAAATGCTGGTAATATTATCATTCTAATGACGATACTTCACTGTCAGTCCTAATAAGAAAAATTCTGACAACCCTAGACCCCCCCAGTATTTCTTTTCATTTTTCTTGCAAAACTATAGTGTTGTTCATTCGTTCATTTATTTATTCACTTTGTCATGCAACATGTCAGATACAATTCAGGGTCCTGGAGACACAATGGTGAATGATACAAGACTGACTATATGGAGCTTACACAACACTGAGAATGAAAAAGAATATGTAGTGAATTAATAAAGAAATAAACAAGAAAGTATTTAAGAGTGGCGAATACTTTGAATAAGTAACTAAAGGCTAAGTAACAGTGGCTGAGAGGGAAGTTACATTAGAGGACAGCTGCATGTCATTGCCCACTGCCTCCGGTACAAAATACTGCACTTTCAAACCAGGAGTTACTTGGCCTGGGGAGATGTTTTTATTTATCCCCTATTGTTAAAGAATCTTAATCCTAGTCTCCTGAACAACTAAACTTTTTCATAGCCATTTCCTTCATGTCAATCATCAAGTAAATTGAGTCATAGCAACATGCTCTGAAACATAATCTAAAAAAAAACATAGTTACATAGTTATTTTCTTTCCCTAATGTCTTACTATATTTATAAACAAGATCATTGACTTTATTTGATAAGAAAAGTACAAAATTCTACGGAAACATAACTAATACAGTTTATACCAGAGTTGCCTTGGAAATCAAACCAGGATTGTGAAGACAGGACATTGTCCTTGGGGCCAGATGAATGAACAGCATTTCCACAGGCAAGACAAGGATAGAAGCATTCTAGGCATCTGGAAGTCATGGTCAAAGGCTCTGAAAGGAAGAGCAATTACTATTTGGTGGATATCCTACTGTGTTTCTGATGTTGTACCAGTCACTTACATATGCCTAATCTAGGAACCTATCTTCTATATATAGCAATACCATTTACTAAAATAATGGAGCCAAGATTAAAGCAATTAGAACCTGCCATGTTGGTAAATGTCCAAATAATGTGTATACATCATGGCAGGTGAGAATCACAAGCATGAAGGCATGTCCTTGAGTCTTCAGGGATTTATGATCAGTAAAAAATGCTATCTGCGCAAACATGCTCAGTTACAGCATAAAGGTGCCTATTGCCTTGCTTCTTGGAAGTCCATTTCAAGTTTCCTATCAGATTACCTTTAGAAATCTGCTGAAACTCTGGTTCCTAATCTGTCTTGATATTTTAGGCAGGTGGCTTTGTACTTGATCTTAGTAATTCAGTTTATTTTATGTACCTAAGCATTATAGGTATCTGAGCATCACATTTCCTGCCTGTGCCATTGCCATTCATACCCATGTCTCTTCATTGACCGTTAAAGGTGGTTCATATTGTAGCAGAACTGGAGATACAATGGTAAATTGGAGATATGGGCTACAGGGGATTTGACATAGTTCTTAAATAGGTGTTTATAATGTTAAGTCTTTCTGTACTTTCTTACTCCCTTGAGCATGATGAGCAAAAAGTGAAAAGGACTTATATTTGAGCTTTCCATTTGATTATGTTTCTACAGTTTGTTTAAAATTTGTGGATTTGTAATAAAATGATGGATGAAATGCAGATGTCTACTTTATCAATGGAACTATTCATATATTTCAAATTCATACATTAACATCCAGAGACAGAATCTATGTAATTAAATATTTTTTTCCATAGAAGATGTTTATTTTTTATGAATTCAATTCAGATTTTTTTCTAATCAACAATAATGGTAGAGCCCACAGGCCAAGAGTTGTTATTTTTTTCCATTTAAAACTTTTATTTTTAAAATTATTATTTGTGTAACAAATGAAAAATACCCAAAGCATTTACTTTAAGTGAATTATTCAGAGATTAAGCTCTTTTTATGTTCAGAATATAATTAGTTCTCTTAGCTTTAAATTTGACATGTAAGTGCATTTTCTGTTATGTAAAGTAAATTTGACTCTAGCATGAACAATAATATTAACTGAGATAACAATACCTGCCCTACCAACTCCCAACACTCAAATATGCTAATCTGTTTGTCATTTAACGAATATGGATTGTATGCTGATTATGTGCCAGGAACTGTGACAATCTAATTGTCTCTAAGACTATAAATTTGAGTGATTGCTTTATAAAATAATTGAGACTCTATGCTAGTTGATAAGTTAATATTCTATCTAGCTCTCAATGCCACCTTTCCAAGTAGGCATTAGTGCAGTTTTTCCAACTGTGAAATAGAAACTCAAAAGTTAGGATGGTTACCCACATTTTGTACATCTGATAAACATAGAGTTTTATTGGATTTGTTTGAACCTGTTTTTCTCTTTCAAGACTCCTGCCTTTTTACTTCACCACACAGTCTCATGTGTTTTTATCTCTCTGTTTTCTGCATCATAGCAGCAGCTTTGCAATTATAATCCTAACTATCTTCTGCATTGAACGTTTGGTTTCAAAGTTCATCTTCACAATTACCCTGAGAAAGTTGAGAGAGTATAATTACTGCACTTGATATTAAGGCTCTTTATCACACTTACTTGTTGAATTTTAATAATTACTTGTACTGCCTGCCAGCCTATCGCTCCTTGAAGCCAATACCATGTCTTACTTATTTTTGCATCACTGTACCTAGAATAATGCAGGCCGAACAACAAGTGTATTGTAAATTGAATTGAAATGAATATTCCTAGGCCAGGCATGGTGGTTTATGCCTGTAATCCCAACACTTTGGGAACCCGAGGCAGGTGAATCACCTCAGGTCAGGAGTTTGAGACCAGCCTGACCAACGTGGAGAAACCCTGTCTCTAATAAAAATAAAAGATTAGCCGGGCATGGTGGCACATGCCTGTAATCTCAGTTACTCGGGAGGCTGAGGCAGGAGAATCGCTTGAACCCGGGAGGTGGAGGCTGCAGTGAGCTGTGATAGCACCATTGCAGTCCATCCTGGGCAACAAGAGCAAAACTCCATCTCAAAAAAAAAAAAAAAGAAAAGAAAAGAAATGAATTTTCTGGAAACTATTTCTGCTACATTCACTATAATAGTGTAAAGTTATACTTAGAAGTTTAAATTATGTCCATTATTTTCCTGTTTAAGAAATGCTTATTGAATCTGAAATAGATTTCCATCAAATGATTATAATAAAACTAGGAGAGCTGTATTTTATGGAATAACCCTCAGATATAATATATTGACAGAGCTTTGAAAACTAGAGCAGTTCAAATATCATATCTTATTATGATGTCTGAAAGATTCAATACAATCCTGTCAGAGACCATTTTGCTTTGTTTTCAGACATTGTAATATTCTGTCACGTGCTTTCTGCACTAGGTTATTTTTGGTGGTACATTGATGATAGCTCTTAAACTATTAACCTCAGAACAATCTGGTACAATGACAAATCTTTTATGAAGCAATTAAATTCAAGGAAATCCAAAGGAAGAAATGACAGTTACCAAAGGAAGAAAGGGCTAGATTAAATTATGCCATAAATTATAAATAGAGGGGTGTATTGTTTCACTCATCTGGAAGAAATACCCTCCCTCACTACTAAATTTTAACACATTACCACTCATGGTGATCCTGCTTTTAATTTGCCTTCTTCATGCTTCTGAAAATTATTTATCTCTTCTGTAGAATTCCATAATATTTTTCCCCATCAATGAACTCTCTCTGGGGCATAGAAAAGTTACAACTTATTTATACCATTAATATTTAATTCTTTCCCATTAGTAAGACTAAGCCCATGGTATCAGCCTGGGTTATTGGTTGCAAGCAATGAAAAACAACAGAATTTGTTTAAAAAATATTAGGTAGTTCACAAAATTACCCAGAAAGGTGGCCCATATCTGGTTCAAACAATAACAAGGTTCAAAACTTGTGAGTCCATTCTCATGCTCTTAATAAACACATACCAGAGGCTGAGTAATTTATAAAAGAAAGAGGTTTAATTGACTCATAGTTCGGGGTGGCTGGGAAGGCCTCAGGAAACTTACAATCATGGCAGAAGGGGAATCAATCACTGTTTAATTATTCCAAACATTTTGATAGAAGAAATGTTCTAGCTGGGCCACACACACACACACGATTGACCTGTCAGGATGTCTGTCTATATGAGTACCTTCATCTACTCAATTATTTTTTCACCAATAAACACTTGCATTATCTACTTTGTGGTGGCTTAACTACAAGTTGCTCAAAATATACTAGAGGAGACTGGGTGCAATGACTCATGCCTGTAATCCCAGCACTTTGGGAGGTCAAGGTGGGCAGATCACCTGAGGTCAGGAGCTCAAGACTAGCCTGGCCAACATGGTGAAACCCTGTCTCCACAAAAATACAAAAATTATCCAGGCATGTTGGTGGGTGCCTGTAATCCCAGCTACTCAGGAGGCTGAGGCTGGAGAATCAGTTGAACCTGGGAGACAGAGGTAGAAGTGACCTGAGATTGTGCCATTGCACTCTAGCCTAAGTGACAGAGCAAGACTCTGTCTCAAAAAAAAAAAAAAAAAAGAAAGAAAAAAAACCCAAAAAACTAGAGAATATTGTAAATGTTGCCAGCTAGTAATTTATCTGCTTTGAGAGAGGGATTCTTACTCAGCTGATCAGAGATAGAGCTCTGTACTGCTTTTTTTAAAAATTTCACTAGGCAATTTCATTGTCCTGTCAAAGTTGAGAACCACTGTCCTAGAGAAGTCTGAAGCCTACTTCCTTCTCCCTGTGGCAAATTCCTTACCAGAGTCCACATTTACTTACCCAGTTTTTCCAGAGATCTATAGTCAGAAGCTGTATCACCTAAAATTTACGTGTCTTTGAACACCATAGATTCAACCTCACTGAATTTTATTTTAATGATTCTGTTTGTATTCAAAGGATATTGAAGAATTTTAGACAACTATACACCACTGCCATTTATCTTTTTGTCAATTCTGTATCAGTTAAATGTTCTTTTGATTTCTGTGAAATGTTAATATGTTTTAATATTATATTTTATTTTTTAACTTTTACTTTAGATTTGGGGGTACATGTGAAATTTTGTAATTAAATATTTTTTTTGATTTTTAATAATAGCAATTCTGACTGGCATGAGATAATTATCGGGGGAACCCATCCCCAATATTTCAGCATAGGTTCTTTCTATTTTCCATAAGTGTCAGCCAGCTGAGAAATAAAGAGAAAGAGTACAAAGAGAGGAATTTTACAGCTGGGCCTCTGGGGGTGACATAATATATCGGTAGGACTGTGATGCCCACCCAAGCCTCAAAACCAGCAGGTTTTTATTAAGGATTTCAAAAGGGGAGGGGATGTACAAACAGGGCATAGGTCACAAAGATCACATGCTTCAAAGGGCAAAAAGTAGAATAAGGATCACATGCTTCTGAGGAAACAGGACAAAGAGCAAAAGGCGGAACTCCTGATAAGGGTCTATATTCAACAGTGCATGTATTGTCTTGATAAACATCTTAACAGAAAACAGGGTTTGAGAACAGGGTTTGAGAGCAGTTAACCGGTCTGACCAAAAATTTACCAGGATGGAGTTTCCCAATCCTAGTAAGCCTGAGGGTACTGCAGGAGACCAGGGCATATCTCAGTCCTTATCTCAACTGCATAGGACAGACATTCCCAGAGTGGTTGTTTGTAGACCTCCCCCCAGGAATGAATTCCTTTCCCAGAGTATTAATGTCAATATTCCTTACTAGGAAAATAATTTAGTGATATCTTCCCTGCTTGCATGTCCATTTATAGGCTCTCTGCAAGAAGAAAAATATGGCTCTTTTTGCCCAACCCCTCAGGCAGTCAGACCTTATAGTTGTCTTCCCTTGTTCCCTAAAAATTGCTGTTATTCTCTTCTTTTTCAAGGTGCACTGATTTCATGTTGTTCAAACACACATATTTTACAATCAATTTGTACAGTTAACACAATTATCACAGTGGTCTTGAGGTGACATACATCCTCAGCTTACAAAGATAACAAGATTAAGAGATTAAAGTAAACATAGGCATAAGAAATTATAAAAGTGTTATTTGGGAACTGATAAATGTCCATATTAAAATGAAATCTTCACAATTGATGTTCCTCTGTTGCAGCTCCAGCCAGTCCCTCTGTTTGGGGTCCCTGACTTCCTGCAACAGATAATATCTCATTGTAGTTTTGATTTGATTTCTCTAATGATAAGGGATATTGAGCTTTTTTTCATATGCTTATTGGCTGCACATATGTCTCCTTTTGAGAAGTGTATGTATATGTACTTTGCCCACTTTTTAATAGGGTTGTTTGTTTTTCTCTTGAGAATTTAAGTTTCTTATAGATATTGGATATTAGACATTTGTCTAATGTATAATTTGCAAATATGTTCTCCCATTCTATAGGTTGTCTGTTTACTCTGTTGATAGTTTCTTTCACTGTGCAGAAGCTCTTAACTTTAATTAGATCCCGTCTGTCAAGTTTGCTTTTGTTGCCATTGCTTTTGGTGTCTTCATCATGAAATTTTTGTCCATTTTCCTGTCCAGGATGGTATTGTCTAGGTTGTCTTCCAAGGTTTTTATAGTTTTGGGGTTTATATTTAAGTCTTTAATCGATTGTGAATTGATTTTTCTATATGTTGTAAGGAAGGGTACACTTCAATAATCTACATATAGCTAGCCAGTTATCCCAGCACCATTTATTGAACAGAGAGACTTTCCCCCATGTCTTGTTTTTGTCAGCTTTGTCAAAGATCAGATGGTCAGGTGTGTGAACTTATTTCCGGGCTCTCTATTCTGTTCCATTGGTCTATGTGTTTGTTTTTGTACCAGTATCATGCTGTTTTGATTACTGTAGCCCTCTAGTGTAGTTGGAAATCAGGTTATGTGATGCCTCCAGCTTTGCTCTTTATATTCAAACATAGGATTGCCTTGGCTATTTCAACTCCTTTTTGGTTCCATATGAGTTTTAAAATAGTTTTTTCTAGTTCTGTGAAGAATATCATTGGTAGTTTGATAGGAATAGTGTTGAAGCTATAAATTGCTTTGGGAAGTATGGCTATTTTAGTATTGATTCTTCCTATCCATGAGCATAGGATGTTTTTTCATTTGTTTGTGTCCTCTGTTTTCCTTGACCAGTGCTTTACAATTCTCCTTGTATAGATCTTTCATGTCCTACCTGGTGAATTGTATTCCTAGGTAGTTTATTTGTCTTGTGGCAATTGTGAATGGGACTGCCTTCCTGACTTGGCTGTTGGCTTGGCTGCTTTTAGTGTAAAGGAATGCTAGTGATTTGGGGACATTGATTTTGTATCCTGAAACTTTGCTAAAGTTGTTCATCAGTGGAAGGAGCTTTGGGGTTGAGACTCTAGATATAAAATCATGTTATCTACAAACAGAAGTGGTTTGACTTCCTTCATTTGGATGCCCTTTATTTGTTTATCTTGCCTGAATGCTCTGGCTACGACTTCCAATACTACATTGAATAGGAGTGGTGAGAGAAGGCATCCTTGTTTTTTGCCAGTTCTCAAGGAGAACACTTCTAGCTTTTGCCCATTCAGTATGATGTTAGCTCTGGGTTTGTCATAGATGACTCTTATTATTGAGATACGTTTCTTCAATGCTTAGTTTACTGTGAGTTTTTAACATGAGGGAAGGTTGAATTTTATCAAAAGTCCTTTCTGTATCTATTGAAATAATCATGTGGCTTTTGTCTTTAGTTCTGTTTACATGATGAATCAAATTTATTGATTTCTGTATGATGAAACAACCTTGCATCCAAGGATAAAACCTACTTGATTTGGGAGGATTAGTTTTTTCATATGGAGCTAAATTTAGTTTGCAAGTGTTTTGTCAAAGATTTTTGCATCAACATTCATCGAAACTCTTGGCCTAAAATTTTCTCTTTTTGCTGTGTCTCTGCCAGGTTTGGGTATCAGAATCATACTGGCCTCATAGAATAAGTTGGGGAGGAATCACCTCCTCTTCAATCTTTTGGAATAGTTTCAATAGGAATGGTACAGCTCTTCTTTTTTGTTTGGTAAAATTAAACTGCGAATTCATCAGGTCCTAGGCTTTTTTTTTTTTTTTTTTTTTTTGGTTGGTAGGCTACTGATTTGATTTCAGAGCTTATTATTTGTCTGTTCAGGGAATCAATTTCTTCCTGGCTCAGTCTTGGGAGACTGTACGTGTCTGTGAATGTATTCATCTTTTCTAGGTTTTCTAGTTTATGTTCATAGAGGTGTTCATAGTAGTTTCTGATGGTTATTTTTATATCTGTTGGGCCAGTAGTAACATCCACTTTGTCAATTATAATTGTCTTTATTTGGATCTTATGTCTTTTTTCTTTATTAGTCTCATTAGTGACATATCTTCCTAATTTTTTCAAAAAAAAAACCAACTCCTGGCTTTGTTTATATTTTGAGTGGTTTTTGTGTCTTCATTTTCCTTCAGTTGAGCTCTGATTTTGTTTATTTCTTGTTTTCTGCTAGCTTTGGGGTTGATTTGTTCTTGCTTCTATAATTCTTTCAGTTGTGATGATAGGTTTTTAATTTGAGATCTTTCTAACATTTTGATTTGGGCATTTAGTGCTATGAATTTTCCTCTTAACACTGCCTTAGATATATTACAGGGATTCTGATATGTTGTATCTTTGTTCTCATTAGTTTCAAAGAACTTCTTTATTTCTGCCTTAATTTCATTATTTACCCAAAAGGCATTCAGGAGCCTGTTGTTTAATTTAAATGTGATTACATGTTTTTAAGCAATTTTCTTAGTCTTGACTTCTATTTCTATTGTGCTGTGGTTCCAAAGTATGTTTGATATGATTTTGGTCCTTTTGCATTTACTGAGGATTATTTTATGTCCAATTATGTGGTCAATTTTGGAGTATGTGTCATGTGGTGATAAGAAGAATGTACATTCTGTTGTTTTGGGATGGAGAGTTCCATAGAGGTCTACAGGATCCATTTGCTCCAATGTTGAGTTCAAGTCCTGAATATATTTGTTAGTTTTCTGCTTCAAAGATCTGTCTAATACTATCAGTGGAGTGTTGAAGTCCCTCAATATTATTGCATTAGATTCTACATCTCTTTGTAGGTCTCTAAGAACTTGCTTTATGAATCTGGGTACTCCTATGTTGGGTGCACATATATTTAGAACGGTTAGCTCTTCTTGTTGAATTGAACCATTTACCATTATGTAATGCCCTTCTTTTTTCTTTATTGGTTTAAAGTCTGTTTTGTCTGAAATTACAATTGCAACTCCTACTTTTTTTCTGTTTTCCATTTGCTTGGTAGATTTTTCTCCATCCTTTCATTTTGAGCCTATGGGTGTCATTACATGTGAGATGGGTCTCTTGTAAACAGCATAACAGTGGGTCGTGCTTCTCTCTCCAGCTTCCCACTCTGTGCCTTTTGAGTGAGGCATTAAGCCCACTTACATTCAAGGCTAGTATTGATATGTGTGGATTTGATCCTGTCATTGTGTTGTTAGCTTGGTGTTATATTGGCTTGTTTGTGTGGTTGCTTTATAGTGTCATGGGTCTGTGTATTTAAATGTGTTTTTTTAATTAACTGGTAGTGGTCTTTGCTTTCTATATATAGTGTTTCTTTCAAGATCTCTTGTATGGCAGGGGTGGTAACAAACTCCCTCATCATTTGCTAATTTGAAAAGGATCTTATTTCTCCTTCACTTAGGAAGCTTAGTTTGGGTAGATATGAAATTCTTGTTAGAAGATGTTTTCTTCAAAAATGTTGAATATAGTTTCCCAGTATCTTCTGGCTTGTAGGGTTCCAGTTGAGATGTCCACTGTTACCCTGAAGGAGTTCCCTTTGTAGGTAACCTGCCCTTTCTCTGTAGCTGCCTTTAAAATTCTGATGTTTCAACCTTGGAAAATCTGATGAGTATATGTCTTGGCAATGGTATTCTTGTACAGAATCTTGCAGGGGTTCTCTGTGTTTCTGGAATTTGACTGTTGGCCTCTCTAGTAAGGTTGCAAAATTGTCATGAGCAATATCCTGAAATATGTTCTCCAATTATTTGCTTTCTTCTTCTCCCTTTCAGGGGTGCCAATGATGCATAGATTTGACCTCTTTACATAATCCCATACTTCTTGGAGGTCTTGTTCATTCATTTTCATTCTTTTTTATTTTTGTCTGAATGTCTTGTTTCAGAAAGCCAGTCTTAAAGTTCTGAGATTTTTTCCTCAGCTTGGTCTATTTTGGTGTTAACACTTCAGATTCCATAGTGAAATTCTTGTATTGTGGTTTTCAGTTCTGTCAGGTCCATTAGGTTCTTTTTAATTTGGTGTATTTTGTGCTTAAGCTCCTGTATCATCTTATTGTGATTTAGTTTCCTTAGATTGAGTTTTGCCATTCTCTTGAATCTCAGTGATCTTCATTCCTATCCATATTCTGATTTATATTTTTGTCATTTCATCCAGGTCAGTCTAGTTAAGAATTCTTGTTGGAGAATTGGTATGGTCATTTAAAGGACATAAGACTCTCTGGCCATTTGAGTTACTAGAATTCTTGTATTGGTCCTTTCTCATCTCTTCTCATCCTTTAACTGTGGTATAGATTGAGTACAGTCAATAGACTTCTCTATATTTTCACAGGGCCAAGAGTTTGTGCAGGGTCTTCATTTGAAGCTGATTTATTGTCTTTGGTTTTACAAGGTGGTATGTTAGCAATGCATTTTTGGTGTTGAAGCTTTGGGATGTGATCCAGTAGGTGGCACTTAGGCTTACTGGTCAGTTGGAAGGCTCTTGCTTGGTTTTGTGGCTTCCCTGTTTCCTCACTGTTGCAGCTGTGTTCCCTCTCAATCCTCTGAAAGTGTGGGCTCCTCTCCACCTTCAGTGCTGGTAGTAGACCACAGCTTGGCACTCTGGAGCTGCCCACTGAAGCTCTGAAGTAAATCTGAGGCAAACAAAAATCTCAGGGTTTTTGTTCCTTCCCCAACTTGGAGGCAGCAGAGTAAGGTACCTTAGTAGTGGTTGTGCCCAAGGGTCTTTTACTTGCACCCAAGAGCGATGCTGGTCAATATTGCTCAGTGCAATCAGCCCAGGATGGAGGGTCTATGTGGTAGGCCCAAGCCAGGGGTTCCCTGTCTGGTGATGAGCAGGGAGGGTGGCTGTCTCCCATAGGAGATAGACTGGCTTCTCCTTTGGTCATCTGCAGCTTGTTGAAGGTATGGATAAGGCACTTAGGGTCTTTGCTCGTTCATTAGTCTGAGTGTAGTAAGAGCAGTTCCACTGCAGAGGCAGTGACAGAGAGGCTTTCAGTTGCCCCTGGGGATTCCATATGGGGAGATGTAAGCTGCTACTGGCTCAATAGCCCCAGCAAGGGGTGTCTGGAGGCCCAGGCCTGGAAGACCTGCCCAGTGAAGATATATGGGAATAGGCACCTAAGTAACAGTTTTGTCACTTTTGCAAAGGGCTGTTGCAGTGTGCTGGAGGTCTATTACAGTCCTTAGCCACCTCAAATTTTCCAGTACCTGGAGGTATTAACAGTGAAGACTATGAAACAGCAAAGATGGTGGCCTGACCCTCCTTCTGGGAGCTTCATCCCAGGGATGTACAGACCTGTTTCTGGCCCAAATGCACCTGTAGGAGGTAGCTAGAGACCTCAGTTGGGTGATCCCACCCAGAGAGGAGAAATGGGATTGGAGACCCTCTTAAAAAGCCACCTAGCTACGTTTTCATAGAGCAACATTGATGTGCTTGGGGTCTACTCCACTCCTGGTCACCTTGGACTCTCTAAAGCCCCAAAGCCACAATGCCTAAGTCACTCAAATAATAAAGATGGTGGCCCACTTCTCCCTCTGGGGCTCTGTCCCAGGGAGGTTTGAAACCTCCGTTGGCCAGAAAACACTGACAGGGGTAGCTGGAGGTTCTATTCAGGAAATCCTACCCAGTGAGGAAGATTGGGCTTATGACCTGCTTAAAACAGCAGTCTGGCCACATTTTCATAGAGCAGCTATGCTGTGTTGGGGGTTCGTTTCAGTCCTGTCACCTCAGAAACTCCAAAACCCAAAGGCTGGAATGGCTGTCACCCAAACAGCAAAAATGGTGGCTCTCCCTCCCTCTAGGAGCTCCATCCCAAGGAGGTTTGAAACCTCTGCTGGCTGTAGAACACTCACAGGGGTAGCTGGAGACCCTGGTTAGGAGGTTCCCCTTGGTGAGAAGGAATGGGATTGGGGACTTGCTTTAAAAAGCAGTCTGGCCACGTTTTCGTAGAGCAGTTGTGCTGTACTGGGGGTCTGCTTCAGTCCCCGGTTGCCTTGGACTCTCCAAAATCTGAAGACTGGAACGGCTAAGTCAGTCAAACAACAAGGATGGCAGGTCCACCCTTCCCCCTGGGAGCTCTGTCTCAGGGAGATGTAATGCTGCTATTCGGTGGCTGACTGGAGTTCCAAGCCAGCGGGTCTTATCCTGCCAGGTACTGTGGAAGCATGACCTGCAGACTATTGCTGTTCAGTCCTCTGGATTCAGCCCCTTTCTAGGGGTATGCACAGGGGACTAACCTCCCACTTTCCTGGAGCTGCAGTTGCTTTTGCCAGAAAGCCAGAAAGCCTGTGTATCTAAGGCTTCTGAATTTCCATGTGTGTCCAAACAGCTGCTCTCCTGCGACTCCAGGCAACTCTGTGTGTCAGGCTGAAGGCCCTTGTTGCATGGGTTCATAAGGGGTCTCCTGACAAGAATTGCAAAGATCTGTAGGAGGAGCATGGGTTCCCGGGGTTGCACATTCACTCATGGCTTCCCTGGGCAGGGGAGGTTTGCCTGGCTCTGTCGCTCCTGGTGCGCCATCATCCTACCATGCTTTTCTCCGTTCTCCATGGCTCCAGTTGTTTTCCTCATTAGTCTCAATGAGAGTACCTGGATGCTTCAGTTGGAGGTGGTGTATTTACTCACCTCTTCCATTCCTCTCTATGAGAGCAGTGCATACTAGCTGCTTCCAGTCAGCCATTTTGGCCATCCCCCCGTTAATATCTTTTGATATTGTTAGGACAATTTCCTTAACAAACTTATTAGTTTTAAAATGATATTGCTTTATTCTTGTTTATTTTTCCTAGTGGTATTTATTATCACTTTGCTGAATGATAACTTCTTATTAATATTTTAATGGAATAAAAATGCATTTATTGAATATTAGAAATTATTATTTTATATAAAATATATTGATATCTTTAGTATAAGTCATGTATTTTTTATGCCCTTCAATAATACTTTTACTTATCTTCATAGAAATATTTGACATTACTTTATAGAAGTTTTCTATAGTTATTGCTGGATTTATCCTTAGGTTAATTGGATTGTTTTTCATTCCATTCTTTACCATTTTATTTATTATTTAAAAAGCCATTAACATTTTAATCAAATATTAGATGCATTTAAAAACTTTACTTGGCATTAATGGCAAATCAACTTTTTTTTTTGGCCTTGAAGTAGAAAATTTTGCTCTCAGCAATAATTATGTTACATGTTTCTTCCAAGTACTTATATCTGATATTTTTCGTAATTGAATGGTAGGCACTTCAGAGAAATATTGTATAATGATTTACTATAGGCACCTTATTCTGTTTCCAGCATTTTGGAAAAATGTTTATTTTTTGATGACTCAATATGAAGTTTTAAATGCTTTTTTAGTAGGTAAGGAAGTATCATACTCTGAATTCTATCAACAATGTTTGTTTGTCTATATCTTACTATG
This sequence comes from Macaca mulatta, assembly GCF_049350105.2. Classification (NCBI taxonomy): domain Eukaryota; kingdom Metazoa; phylum Chordata; class Mammalia; order Primates; family Cercopithecidae; genus Macaca; species Macaca mulatta. The sequence continues at coordinate 133,951,501 of NC_133409.1, forward strand.
AAAGTTGCTTGTATTTCCACTTTAATTGGCCATAAATCAATTGTGCAAAGCTTTGCCACTTCGCCTAACATTCAATCATTGCCTTTTGTAATCCTCAAATCCTTCATTCATGCTCCACAATATTTTTCAGTGTCCCTTTATTTTGCTTGGAGCAATTTTTTTTTTTTTTAAGAGTTGTGGTCTTACTCTATTGTCAGGCTGCAGTGCAGTAGCACAATCATAGCTCACTGTAGCCTCAACTTCTGAGGCTCAAGTGATCCTCCCTCTTCAGCTTCCAGAGTAGAATAGCTGGGACTACAGGCATATGCCACCGTGCCCTGCTAATTTTGAAAATTATTTTTGTAGAGACAGGGTCCCACCATCTTGACTAGGCTTGTCTGGAATTCCTGGGCTAAGGAGATCCTCCTCCTTCAGCCTCCCAAAGACAAACTTTGCATGTTCTCACTTATTTGTGAGAGCTAAAAATTAAAACAATTGAACTCATAAAGATAAGAGAGTAGAAGAACGGTTACCTGAGGCTGGAAAGGGTAGTGAGAGGGTGGGGAAGATTAATGGGTTCAAAGAATAGTTAGAAAGAATGAATAAGATCTAGTATTTACCAGCACAAAAGGGTAGCTATAGTCAAAAATAACTTAATTTTACATTTTAAGATAAACAAAAGAGTATAACTGGATAGTCTGTAACACAAAAAATAAACACTTGAAGTGATACATACCCCATTTATCCTGATGTAATTTTGTAATATATTTTTAATAGTTCATTGTCAATATTGTTCAGCTAACATTTTATTCCATATTTGATTGCTTTTACTTTTCAGCCATTTTGGCTTTTGCTCTGTTTAGTTATATTATTCTATATAAGAAATGAAGTATTGAGAGCTGAGAGTTAGGATTCAGGACTTAAGATCTAGACTATAAAAATCTCAGATTTGGTTTCTGTACCTACCACATGAATAACAGGACCCAACTAAGGTGATTTACATATGTTAATCATTATTGAAGCTGGGATAAAGTGCAAAAACTTTCTGATTTGGCGAGTTTTGAATGGAGCACATGAATCTTTATAGCCATCCCCGATGAAAGAATTCAATCAATTTGCTTATTTGTAAAAGAGAAGAGTTGTGATTTAGAAAGCTTAAAATACATTGATAAAAGGGAATTCCAACTCATATTTACAGCAGCATTATTCACAATAGCCAAACAGTAGAAGCAACCCCAATGTTTATTGATGGATGAATGGATAAACTAAATGTGGTAGCCATTTTGTAGTATATAAGTGTCTTATAATATCATGTATCTTAAATATGCAAAATAAAATTTATTTTTAAAAAGGTTATATATACATTCTATGAAATATTCTTCAGCTTTAAAAAAAAAGAAATTCTCTCATATGCTACAACATAACTGAACCTTAAAGACATTATGTTAAATAAAATAAGGCAGTTACAGAGGACAAATACTGTTTGATTCCAACTTTAAGAGATATCTAGAGTAGAAAGATTCACAGAAACAGAAAATAGAATAGTGGTTGCCAGGAGCATAGGACAGAGGGAAATGGTAGGTTTTGGTTTTGCAGATAAAGAAGTTCTAGAGATATTGTGGTTGCACAATAATATGAATATAGTTAGCACATTGAACTGTACACTTAAAAAGAATTAAGATGGTAAATTTTATGTTGTGTGTATTTTACTACAATAAAACAAATTTTAAAAGGGCTCAGTAGTAAGAATATAATTTCCTGATTCATACTTTTGCTGTTGAACAGCACCATGAAAATATGATACGCTCTATATAATAATAAATTGTTACCACAGCCATACTGAAAATAAATTAATTAGGGAGATAGTCTATCTCTCTTTGAGCAGCAGACTTCAGGGAGTTGTTCTATCTGTAGGGCTTATCCATCAAAGGGAATTTGTGAATGCAGGCCAGTTGAATAGGATTCTGGATCAAATATAGCATAATCAGAGGAAAATTATCTGATCTTAATGATCAAAAAGCTCCTTGGAGTGGCACACAACTTTGGAGTATAAAAGTGCATGAATAATCTTGCATTTAGCATTAATTTTATTCAACATTATTATTTCTCAGATTGCTTTTTTTAAGATTAAAAAATAGATAAAGCTCTAAACCTAGGTTTTGACTCACCCTCTAGATCCAGCAGCATCTTACAGAAGAAGCTCCATTCTGTAGTTTATCAGCACCTTTCTGGGAGCTCCCTATATATTTATAGCTTGGTGATTCATAGTTCCCAGGATTTAATTCTGTGCGAGGTAGTCAGTTTATTCATTAGAAGTGCCACACTGACCCACATTAACTAAACCAATTTATTAGCATATGAAGCAAAATTAAAGAGGAAAAACATCCCTGGGAATTCATCAAACATAATCCCGGAAACTACATGATCATGGAAACTGCTAATCTGATAACTGAACAATTCACATCTCAAATAAAAATATTAAATTAGTTTAACCTTAAAGACAAATAGAGAAGGCACAGGGGTATGACTGTAGGCTGTGCGCATAGGCATGTACTTGTGTGATTAATAAACTATGAAAATGCACTACTTTGTTCATATCCCAAGTATTAAAAGTTTTTAATTTTGCTTACTTATACAGAAAAGTAGGGTGAATATATTTTCTGAAAGTTTTCAATTTTTAAAAAAATTTTCAGAAACAAAAAATAAAATAAGAATGAACAATTATGCTCAATTTCCTCACTCTGAACTTTTCTGACCACTATTAATTCAATTTTATATACCTTTACATGTCTATACACAAACACTAGCTGGATAAATAAGTAATGTTAAGTTCCTGCTCTTGAGAATTTTATTTTATTTTATTTTTCAATTTTTTCTTTTATTTTCTTTTTTTATTATTATACTTTAAGTTCTAGGGTACATGTGCACAAAGTGCAGGTTTGTTACATATGTATATATGTGCCATGTTGGTGTGCTGTACCCATTAACTCGTCATTTACATTAGGTATATCTCCTAATGCTATCCCTCCCCTCTCCCCCCACCTCAAGACAGGCCCCGGTATGTGATGTTCCTCACCCTGTGTCCAAGTGTTCTCATTGTTCAATTCCTACCTATGAGTGAGAACATGTGGTGTTTGATTTTCTATCCTTGCGATAGTTTGCTGAGAATGATGGTTTCCAGCTTTGTCCGTGTCCCTACAAAGGACATGAATTCATTCCTTTTTATGACTGTGTAGTATTCCATTGTGTATATCTGCCACATTTTCTTAATCCAGTCTATCACTGATAGACATTTGGGTTGTTTCCAAGTCTTTACTATTGTGAATAGTGCCACAATAAACATACGTGTGCAGGTGTCTTTATAGCAGCGTGATTTATAATCCTTTGGGTATATACCCAGTAATGGGATGGCTGGGTCAAATGGTATTTCTAGTTCTAGATCCTTGAGGAATTGCCACACTGTCTTCTACAATGGTTGAAATAATTTACACTCCCACAAACATTGTACAAGCATTCCCGTTTCTTCACATCCTCTCCAGCATCTGTTGTTTCCTGACTTTTTAATGACCGCCATTCTAACTGGTGTGAGATGGTATCTCATTGTGGTTTTGATTTGCATTTCCCTGACAGCCAGTGATGATGAGCATTTTTTCATGTGTCTCTTGGCTGCATAAATGTCTTCTTTTGAGAAGTGTCTGTTCATATCCTTTGCCTTCTTTTAGGTGGGGTTGTTTGATTTTTTTCTTGTAAAATTGTTTAAGTTCTTTGTAGGTTCTGGATATTAGCCCTTTGTCAGATGGGTAGATTGCAAAAATTTTCTCCCATTCTGTAGGTTACCTGATGGTAGTTTCTTTTCCTGTTCAGAAGTTCTTTAGTTTAATTAGATCCCATTTGTCAGTTTTGGCTTTTGTTGCCATTGCTTTTGGTGTTTTAGACATGAAGTCCTTGCCCATGCCTATGCCCTGAATGGTATTACCTAGGTTTTCTTCTAGGGTTTTACGGTTTTAGGTGTAACTTTTAAGTCTTCAATCCATCGTGAATTAATTTTTGTATAAGGTGTTAAGAAGAGATCCAGTTTCAGCTTTCTAGATATGGCTAGTCAGTTTTCCCAGCACCATTTATTAAATAGGGAATTCTTTCCCCATTTCTTGTTTTTGTCAGGTTTGTCAAAGATCAGATGGTTGTAGATGTGTGGTATTATTTCTGAGAGCTCTGTTCTGTTCCATTGGTCTATATCTTTGTTTTGGTACCAGTACTATGCTGTTTTGGTTACTGTAGCCTTGTAGTATAGTTTGAAGTCATGTATCGGGATGCCTCCAGCTTTGTTCTTTTGACTTAGGATTGTCTTGGCAATACGGGCTCTTTTATTGTTCCATATGAACTTTAAAGTAGTTAATTTATCAGAGGAAGAGGTACAGAAGAAGCTGTCAAACTTGGCTATAATTAAAATCACCTGGGAGCTTTTATAAAATGTGGATACTCAGTCCCCAATCCCAGAGGTTTTGATTTAATTTATCTGTGTTTGAGCCTTTTAAAAATATATATAAATTCCCCCAGATAATGTTAATGTGCAGAATGAAAGAAGTAGTTCTCAGCAAAGCCTGGTTCAAAATAGGATGGTTCCAGATCAATGTGATGGATTAAATACCCTCAACTTTCTCCTTTCTTTTCTAATACTTAGATAAAATATAAATATATATGTCTATAATAGTAGTCCTTAAAAAGTAAGAAAATATGTCACAGGGTGACCAGACTTCCAAAGGAATTTCTAGAATGCAGATGAAATCATTTTGTTGGAGATAACAGAGTAGAGGGAATCAGCTCAAAACAGAGAAAAGACAAGATTCAGAGCAGTTTTTCCCTAGGTTGTCTCAGAGAAAATCTCAGTTTGTAGTCAAGAAATGGAAGAAATATAAAATGAGAAAAAATAAAAAAAGACAGTTTTTCAAAAAAGTACATCCAGAACAGCAGGTCAGTTGTGCCTCTTCTCCCCTGGATATAGAGACGGGATGCAGTTCCCCAGATAAAATACAATAACTGCTCTCTAAAAAAAAAAAAAGGATTTAGGAATACTCCTGCTGGGAGTGTTAATCACTGAGACACAAGAATTGGACCTCTAGTTATTCTGTACCTCTTCATCACACACAAAGTAATGAATGTTTAAAAAAAAAAAAAAAAAAAAAAAGACATGTGTCTCTGTATGAGTGAAATAAACTAAAATATTCCACACATAGAGTAAACCCCTCCTTATTTTGGCAGCTATGGGAATATCCAGACTGTCTTCTCATTCTATTTATTTTATTTTCCCTTCTGTTTAATGCAATCCTAAACCCATTTATGTTTTCATTTTTATGTATTATATATTCGTTTTTAGAATCTCTACTTCATTCTTTTAGGACTACTGTCTTCCACGAGTGGATAGATTTTTTTTTTACCCTGCCAATACATTCAATGTGTTCTTTATTTATTTAAATGGAGTAAGGAAAGCAATTTTCTGAGTCTAGTCATTCCAAAATTTGAAGAATTCACTGGTCTATTTCTATTGTAGGCTGTTTTTTACTGGTTTTAACTCATAATACCTTGTTTCCTTGTGTGTTTATCTACTAACATGTCTTTGTCATTGGCCATAAAACCAATGTTATGAGTCCCTGAAACCTAGGATAAAGTGCCTTCTTTTTATAGACAATTTATATTTGTTTCTCTCAATGGTACTTAGGCCCCATCACCAGTGTGGGAACAGTAAATAATAATATGTTAAAGTTTCAAATGTTAGAAAGAAGATATTGAATGTTTTCATCACAAATAAATGATAAATGTTTAAGACAATGAAGGAGCTAATCACCCTGATCTGATCACTATACAATGTATGTATTGAAACATTACTATATGCCCCATAAATATGTACAATTACTATATGTCAATTAAAAAAAGTAAACCTAAATCCTGGTGATGTAGATCCCAGGGCTACAAATCCAAATAACATCAGCTAATGAATAAATCTTCTTAGGGAAAAATCCTCTGTCTGTCTTTTTGCCCTTATTCTGCTCAGAGTCAAGTAAACTCTCCCTAAAATTCTCTGGAAGTGTGAGGAGGAATATGGATTTACCTTTCTTACTCTTTTTCAACATGAAGTAATGACTCAGAATCCAAGTTCAATGCTGAAATAAAGAGAGTCTAGTAAACTCAAGCAGAACTTTCGTTATCTATCTTTATTTTCCACACATGTAACTTGTTTTCATAATTTATTCTTCAAGCAAAATTGGCTTAAATTTCTCTGCTTATACCTCTGAATTTCAGCTTTCTCTTAAAGTTTGACCTGGTAATTTCTAACTAGCTTATCAGTTTTCATAAGACAATTTTTAAGATTTCCTACTCAGCATTTTGTTTGTTCTCTATCAACTTAATTTTCTGAAAAGCATAGTTGATTATAACTGAAAATATTGATTAGAGCATTGGTGCATACTTTGTTCTTGATTAATATTTGCATTTGTACGTACATTGCAGCCCTATTTATAACACAAAGACATGGAATCAGAATAGGTGTCCATCAGTGGTAGAATGCATAAAGAAAATGTGGTACATATAAACCATGGAATACTACACAACCATAAAAAAGAATGAAATCACACTCTTTACAGTGCCATGGATGCAGCTGAAGGCCATTATCTGAAGCAAATTAATGCAGAAACAGAAAATCAAATACTACATGTTCTCACTTATAAGTGGGAAGTAAACAATGGGTACACATAGACACAAAGATGGAAAAAGTAGACACTGGGGAATACTAGAGGGAGGAGGGTAAGATCGGGGCAAGAGTTGAAAAACTATTGAGTATTACACTCACTACCAGGATGACAGGATCAATCATACCCTAAACCTCGGTGTCACATAATATACCCATGTAGCAAACCTGCATATGTACTCCATGAATCTAAAATAAAAGTTGAAATTCTATTTTTAAAAATGTAAAAATAAAGGCATATCTCTGCAGCAGTACCTGGGGTGAGGTGCCTTTTCCCTATCAGTTTAAATAAAAAATTAAATTAAAATTAAAAATAAAAGTAAATAAATAAGTTTTTAGTCTCTCTTAGACACATTTCAACAGGCCACTACCTCTTTATAATGGCTTTTTAGTTGAATGTGTGCATAAGTGTATGCAGGGCACATGTGTGCATGCTTGTGTATATTCAGACCTTAACTGTAATACAACTCTCTGTCTTTGATAAGGCACTGATTGCCTCTGGACCAATTTTCTCAGTTGTAAATTGAAGCAGTTGAATTAGGTGATCTCAAATATCCATTCTAGTTTTACGAACTATATTTATATGGTTGCATTTTGAAGTAATGTCTGTCTTTCATCTTCTATATCTCTTTTATATTTTCCCATGCCAAGATGTTTTTCACAAAGTCTTGGGGAAAAAAATCTCAAAAACAAATAGAAGTGGTTTCTTATTGCTATAAAATAGAGCTCAGCTCCTTTGCACGTGCATAATACCCCAGGTGCCATGGAGTCTGTCTGCCTTGCCAGGTTGACCCCTTACTGTTCCTTGACACACAATTTCTGCTGTAGAAACAACATACTGATTCATGCTTCTTTTCTTCTGTAGATTCTTTTTATTGCATTTCTTTGTTAACCTAACTCCTCTTCATCCTTTCAAATCAGCCCAGGCATCCTCCCTTTCAAATTTCTTCAAACTCTAGGACAGGCTTGGTGTTTTCTCTCAGAGATTATACTATTATAGCACTTACTTAACATTATGCTGAAACCACCTCCTTCTGTTAACCATACCCGATACAAGCCTAGAAACTTCCTGAAGACAACACTTGTTGTCATTTTTGTTTGTAGCCTCAAAAGAAATATATGTTTAATTGCTAAAAGAAGATTAAATCTGATTTTCTCCTCATTAAGTAGTGTTTTTATTTTTGGCCTTCAATATGTTCTATATCAATACAAACTTTATTGTTTTATCCATATTTTATTAATTATTTTAATACTGAATTATCAGATTCCTTCCAACTGTAGGACTTTGGCATTTTACTAATCTCTTAAATATGCCATTTTATATGATGGTCAATATTTCTTTTGAAAAACTCACATATATTCAATTTTATAATTAGTTTATACTGATGAAATAGGAAAAAATATTCAAAAATTTTTTGGAAATTTAATATGCTGAAAAATTATACTAATAAATTCATTTCATACATTGAAATGCATCTGAGAATTGTGCCATTTTGTATGAGGTGGATAACAATTTTGTATACTGTTTAGTAAATGTTTGATTATTAATAATTGAATTAATAATTAAAATCATAGTTATGATTTATTAAGTACTTATTTTATTCCAGATACTCTTCTAAAAGTTTTAAACATAACACAGGAGATACCCACAACAATATAATAGTGCTAACATTGTCTTTATTGTATAGAAATTTACGCTTTCCAAAAATTCACTTTACAGAAAATTAAGTAGAAGCCTTAAATATTTAGTGCCTAGTTGTCCATGTATTTTTTATTTGAACTTAGTATACCTATTTAAGTGGATTAATTTAATTGTTAATCAACTGAAAAATAATAATGGTATTAGATATCTATAGTAAAAGAGTATCTTGCTAGGTACTGTGGAGGGAAGATAAGGAATTAAAGCATACATCCTAACCTTTAGGGGTTTGCTATCTTATAGAGAAAATGACATATAAAAATCTGCTGTTTCATGAGTTCTTCATTTCTTTTATTGCTTAGATATTTAAGCAATGTCTAAGTCATTGTTTTTTGGTACATTTTCAAGAATAAACATAGGAAAAAATTAAATTATAATTAATTCAAATAGTAAGGTTTGCTTGTAGAAAAAAAAAATGTATCTTTTCCCATCACTTTGAAAATGCTAGTAATAGTTTCCTTTGCCGTGTCAAAGATTTTTAGCTTGATGCAGCCCCATTTGTCTATTTACTTTTGTTGGCTGTGCTTTGGGGTCCGACACAACAAATCATTGCCCAGACTGATGCTGTGGAACTTTCACCCTTTGTTTTCTTGCAGTAGTTTTACAGTTTCAGGTCTTAGATTTGAGTCTTTAATTCATTTTCAGTTGATATTTGTATATGGTGTGTGAACCCCGAATATCTGAAACAGATCTCAATTGATTTGGAAAGTTTATTTTGCCAAGGTTGATGACGTGCACCCATGACACAGCCTCAGGAGGTACTGACAGCATGTGCCCAGGGTGGTCAGAGCACAGTTTGGTTTTATACATGTTAGGGAGAGATGAGACATCAATCAGCATACGAAAGCTGAACATTGGCTCGGTCTGGAAAGGTGGGACAACTCGAAGCAAAGGCGGGACAATTGGAAGTAGGGAGGGGGCTTTCAGATCATGGGTAGAAAAATGACAAATGGTTGCATTCTTTTGAGTTTCTGCTTAGCCTCTCCAAAACAGCCAATCAGATACGCATTTACCTCAGAGAGTAGAGGGTTGACTTTGAATAGAATGAGAGGCAGGTTTGCCCTAAGCAGTTCTCAGCTTGAATTTTTCCTTTAGCTTAGTGATTTGGGGCCCCCAAGATTTATTTTCCTTTCACAGGTGTGTGGCGAAGGTCTAATTCTTCTGAATGCAGATAACAGCACAGTGAATCTACAATCTACATAATGAGAGAAAATATTTGTAATCAATAGGTCTGATAAAATGGTAATATCCTAAATAAACAAGAAACTCAAAATTCTCAACAGCGAGAAAAAAAAAAAAAAAAAAAAAGAGGCCTGGGCAAAGAACCTGAATACTGAATAGACATCTCTCAAAAGAAGATCTACAAATGGCCAACAATCAAATGAAAATATGTAGCATCACTAATCATTAGGGAAATGCAAATTAAAACTATAGATACCAACTCACACCTGTCAGAACAGCTATTTTCTTTCTCTTTTTCAAATTTCGTTATTTTACTTTAAGTTGTGGGATACATGTGCAGAATGTTCAGGTTTGTTGCATAGGTATACGTGTGTCATGGTGGCTTGCTACGCCTATTGTCATCTAGGTTTCTTCCCTTCACCCCCAACCCCTCAACAGGCCCCAGTGTGTGTTAGAACATCTATTTTCAAAAAGACAAAATATAACAACAAATGTTGACAAGGATATGGAGAAAAGGAAACGCTGTTCACTGTTGATGGGAATGTAAATTAGCACAGTCACTAAGGCAAACACTGTGGAGGCTCAAAAGACTAAAACATAGACCTACTATATGATCCAGCAATCCTACTGCTGGGTATATATCCAAAATAAAGGAAATCAACATATTGAGGAGATAGCTGCACTCACATTTTTATCATAGCACTATTCACAATAGCCAAGCTATGGTATCAGTCTAAGCATACATTAACAAATGAATGGTTAAAGAAAATGTGGCATATGTATATAATGTCTTTATATTTAGACAGCCTTTAGAAAGAAGGAAATATTGTCCTTTCAAAATAGGTGAACCTGGAGGACAGTATGCTAAGTAAAATAAGCCAGGCACAGAAACGCAAATATCACAAGTTTTCAATTATACATAGAATCTAAAACAATCAAACTCATAGAAGCAAAAATTGAATGGTGGTTATCAGAGTGGGGGCTTAGGGAAATGGTCAAAGGGTGTGAAGTGGCAAAGAGACAAGAAGAATAAATGTTAAGTATATAAGGTGATGGATATGTTAAATAGCTTGATTTCATCACTCCACACTCTGTATATACATGATAACATCACTTTGTGTCCCATAATTACATAATTGGTCAAAAAATAAAAATTAAATAAAAATCATAAAATACTAATAACAAACATTTGATAAGATTAATACTGAATAACAATATTTTTTACTCATCTAGTCACTTCATTTATAAATAAAAATTATAAGATTAATAATGTTGATAAATGTTGAAGGTGAACCTCAGCTGACCTTCCTCAAGGACTGGCAAAAGCGTAAGGATTATTGTTAAAAGAACAGTGCTTTTTGGACATGCACATTGATAGTCCAGTTATTATGGCACAAGTCATTCAATTTAATTGATTTAAACTGAACCATCTGCTGTCTGACTGGCTCATAGCCAGTGGGATTTATGTAAGTAAATGAGTATCAGAGATAGAAATAATACTAATGTGAAGTTTATATTTCACTAAGAATGTCCTCTTGTGAATCGCTTGAAACCGGAAGGCGGAGGTTTCAGTGAACTGAGATCACGCCACTGAACTCCAGAGTGGGCAACAAGAGCAAAACTCTGTCTCAAAACAAAACAAAACAAAACAAAAATGTCTCCTTGTTCATCGACAAAAATTAAACATATAAAAACTGTATGCAAATCAAAAATCCTACTTTCAAGACTTCTCCTGAACGAGGTAGAATAAGTAGGATTAGATATATTCTCCTTCCCAAAACATTATTTAAATGCACAAAATAAATGAAACAAAGGTTTTGAAGACATTGGATATCAGACAATGACAGAGAGCAATAACAGAGATACTAAATAAACAATGTGAGCTCTCTGATTGTCCCGGTATACTTTCTGAAGAGGTTTCCAGATGGCACCAAAAAAGGAAAAGCAGATAGAGCCTATGGCTTGAAGAGACATAGCAGGGAAAGAAGGGAAGACAAGGTTGATAGAGTTTGCAATGCAGAGTACCAGAAAGAAGAGAGTTGCCCAGACAGAGAACTCTAGAGATCTGGAAGAGTTCTCCCTGAGTCATCAGCTGAATACTAATCCGCAAATGAACATGGGAAAACAGCTTGAGACCAGAAAAGAAATGCGTGAAAAGACAGAGGTAACAATCCTTTGTACTTACACAGGACTGGAAGAATAAATGGTCATTTCCACTAACTAGAGAGGAAATCCTAATAATTCACAGGGTGTCGTAGGGGGGTATAGTATGTAGAAAATTTGTGCGTCGATCGTGGAGCAAAATTAGCCAAAGGTCAAATTCAGCTGTGGTCCTGCCTAACAAAATTTAAAGGCAATAAGCAGATACGAACTGCAAGAAATATTAAAGGCATTCCCACAGGTGGAAGGAAAATAATCCAGATGGAAATAAGAATTTACAGAAAGGGGTGATTTTGTGCCTCATTATTGTTACATTTTTCTGCTTCCTTTGCATGCCTTGGGATTTTACATTACATGTAGAACTGAAAATTCAACTTTGTTGGTTTCTTGATTATTTTTTTTCCTTTCCTTTCTTTTTTTCTTTTTCTTTTTTTTTTTTTTTGCATTTTACAAATACTCTTGAGCTTTTTTTCTGAAATATGATTAATTTGTTGACAACAGTTTAATCCTTTTGAGTTTTCCCTTTAGCATACGCTAAAAGCCCATACAGAGGAACAATAGTATAAAATACCTCCTAAGAACATTTCTGCTTTGCTGTTTTAAATGATGGCCAATTTATCACTATTGTGATGATTGTCTCATAGAATATTTTACCGAATGTCTATCTGAGATTATCTGATGTCATGATAGCCATGATCATGATGTCAGACAGACATGGTGGATTTCTTAGATCATGCCCTCATAGACCTTGCAACCTGACAATTCCCATCTGTTCTTTGCAGAATTGGAAAGCAAATTTTGTGCACCTGTGATAGAATTCTTGATATTCTTCACAGATTTTGTCATTCTATTCAGTCAGATGTTCTTGCGTAAGGACTTTAATCATTAATATTGAAATACAAAACTAAAAAATATATGAAATGAAAATTTTGTACTGGATTACCCCAAATCTTTATTTTGGACATGAGTACTTCTCAAACTACAGAATTACAACCCTCAAGTTTTCTTCACCAGCAAGGATATTATAGCACAACAAAAGAGAAAGTTAATACATTTCATTAAGTTACTGGAAAGTGTGGCATCCTCAGTTCTTAGTCTTCTTGGGAGAAAGAATTCAGTCAAGAAACAATTTAACAAAGAAAGCAGAGAACAATCATTTGATACAGCAATCCCACTACTGGGTATCAACCCAGAGGAAAAGAAGTCATTATGCAAAAAATGATAATTGCACACGCATGTTTATAGCAACACAATTTGCAATTGCAGAAATATGGAACCAGCCCAGTTGCCTATCAGTTAATGAGTGGATAAAGGAATTGTGGTACGTATAGATATACCATGGAGCCATAAAAAGGAACAAAAAAATGGCATTCTGGCACTTGCAGCAATTTGGATGGAACTGGAGATCATTATTTTAAGTTAAGTAACTCAGGAATATAAAACTGAACATCGTATGTTCTCACTTATAAATGGTAACTAAGCTATAAGGATGCAAAGTCATAAGAATGATAAAAGGGACTTTGGGAACTGGGGGAAAGATTGGGAGTGGAGGTGAGGAAAAAAGACTACAAACTGGTACAGTGTATACTGCTCTGATGATGGGTGCACCAAAATCTCAAAAATCACCACTAAAGAACTTACTCATGTAACCAAACACCACCTGTTCCCCAAAAACCTATGGAAATTTAAGAAGAGAGAGCTATGCAGAAAAAAAGCTTCAGAAATCTAACTATAGGGCCCTTTTATATCATTGTTGAGTACTCAGATATGCAAGTGTGGAGTGAAACTCGATGAGGCCAGGTAAAAAAACAACCAAGTATCTATAAGGTAAATATTTCCAGAGTGTGCACAAGACAAGCTCAAACAACATATATTGAACTCCACCTAGCCAGAGTGGAGAGTTCTTGATTATTTAGCATATTTAAGAGAGTAACTTTTCATCAGAGGGGACAGTATCTTAATAATTTGGACAAATTATCAGTGGAATAAAGGCAACTCTAGATTGCTCGCAGAAAAGCTTTAAAAACTGACTCAAAGGAATGACAATGATCTATAAGTAACCAATTACCTGTCCATACAAAGCCTAATAATTTTTAAAGGAAGAAAACAAAAATCCAGCCAAAAAACATCAAATCTTTAATGTTCAGCATAAAATAAAAAATGACTGCTAAGTTAAGTAAAAAAATGTAATCCAAAGCAGGAGAAAAATAATCAAATAGAACTATAAATGACAGAGATAATGGAACTAGCAAATACATTAAGCAGCTATTATAAATACGTAAACATATGTAAAGAATAACATGAACAATATAAAAGGGTAAATAGAAATTTAAAAAACAAACAACTAGATAGAACTTCTAGAGTTGAACAATAATGTCTAAATGAAACTTTAGATAGGCTTAACAACACATAAGATATTACACAAGAAAATATCAGTAAATATTCAAATTTAGCAATGACTCTATTAAAATTGAAAAAGAAAGAGAATGAAATAATTTTTTCAGTAACCCACGGAACAAAATAAATTTATGTGCAGACATGGAATAGGAATTCCGAACAGGGTAAGGACAGAGAAATAAAAAAATAAAAATTGAAGAAATAGAGGTTACTATATTCTCAAATTTGAATAAAGCTACAATGCTTGCTCAACACCTGGAAATATTTTTAAATGCCTATCAAAATAAAACAGAGCAAAATAAAATTGCTAAAAGCCTGTGATAGAGAAAATCTTAACAGTAGCCAGAGAAAAAAGACAAATTACATAAGAAAAACAAGGTTTAAAATGTATGCATATTGGTTGCACAGTAGCGTTAATGGCTTCACGATTTGGTCCTCGGACCTGGCAGCTGCCACTGGTGTTGAGTTGGTAGGAAGTCACTGTTAGTGAGCTCACTGGAACTTGAACCCATTGTCACCCCTCTGATTCACCAGCAAAAAAAGAAATTGATTAATGTTTTAAAAAATAGTTGTAGCAGATTGTCCAGGAAAGTTCTTCATTGTTGGGCTTAATATGGAAACAAATGAGAAAGGACTTGAAGCACCATTTGGCAAATACAGACGAATAGTGAATAGTGGAAGTACTCTTGATGAAAGACCGTGAAATCAACAAATCAAGAGGATTTGCTTTTGTCACCTTTGAAAGCCCAGCAGACGCTAAGGATGCAGCCAGAGACATGAATGGAAAGTTATTAGATGGAAAAGCCATCAAAGTGGAATAAGCCACCAAACAATCATTGGAAAGTGGTAGATGTGGACCACCTACACTTCCAAGAAGTAGAGGCCCTCCAAGAGGTCTAAGAAGTGGAAGAGGAGGAAGTGGAGGAACCAGGGAACCTCCCTCATGGGGAAGACACATGGATGATGGTGGATATTCCATGCATTTTAACACAAGAACCAGGGAACCACTCCCAGTAAAAAGGGGACCATCACCAAGAAGTGGAGGTCCTTCTCCTAAGAGATCTGCACCATCAGGACCAGTTCACAGCAGCAGTGGAATGGAAGGAAGAGCTCCTTTATCACATGGGAGAGATAGTTACGGAGGTCCACCTCGAAGGGAACTGCCGCCCTCTCGTAGAGATGTTTATTTGTCCCCAAGAGATGATGCTTATTCTACTAAAGACAGCTCTTCAAGCAGAGATTACCCAAGTTCTCGTGATACAAGAGATTATGCCCCACCACCACGAGATTATACTTACCATGATTATGGTCATTCCCGTTCATGTGATGGCCATCCATCAAGAGGTTATAGCGATAGAGATGGATATGATCGTGATCATGACTATTCAGATCATCCAAGTGGAAGTTCCTACAGAGATTCATATGAGAGTTATGATAACTCACATAGTGCTCCACCTAAACAAGGGCCCCCACCATTTTATGCTGGAAGCAGTCTCTATCATGATTACAGCAGCTCACGTGATGGATATGGTAGAAGTGAAGACAGTTACTCAAGCAGCCGAAGTGATCTCTACTCAAGTGGTCGTGATTAGCTTGGCAGACAAGAAACAGGGCTTCTCGCTTCTTTGGAAAGGGGGTACCCTTCTCCAAGTGATTCCTACAGCAGTTCAAGCTGCAGAGCACCAAGAGGTGGTGGCTGTGGAGGAAGCTGATCTGATAGAGGGGGAGGCAGAAGCAGATACTAGAAACAAACAAAACATTGAGCCAAAACCCCAGTTCAAAGAAACAAAGAAAAAGTGAAACTATTCTGTCACAGCTACCCAAGGACTACTAAAAGGAAAACTTGTGTCACCTTTTTTAAATTCCCTGTTAAGTTCCCCTCCATAATTTTTATATTCTTGTGAGAAAAAAAGTAAAACATGTTTAATTTTATTTGACTTTATGACATTGCTTTTCAACAAGCAAATATTAAATGTGTTAAGACTTGTTATATTAGTGTTGTAACTTTCCAAGTAAAAGTGTTCCTAAAGGCCAATTCCTATCTGATTTTTCCCAGTAAATGACGCAAGCAATTCTAAGATCTTCCACAAAACATCTAGCCATGTAAAATGGAGAGATGAATTGTTCTGCCTATACAAACAAGCTAGCTATTAGAGGGTGGTTGGAGTATGCTACTTAGAAGATTTCAGGTGTTTTCCAACTGAAATCTCAATGTTCTCAGCATGAAAAACCTGAAATCAGATGCCTATGTAAGGAAAGTGCTATTCACGCAGTAAACCCAAAAGAGCAAATGGGTAATGCTGGCCATTTTGCTTTTCTGACATTTCCTTGGGAATCCGCAAGAACCTCCCCTTTCCCCTCCCTGAATAAGACCATGTAAGTGTGTGTTAAACAACTACAGAATACTAAATAAAAAGTTTGGCCAAAACCAACCATGAAGCTGCAAAGGTGTCTGCTCTTACTGTTTCAAATTTTTGCAACTCTGTAATGTCTCACTTTTAATGGAACAGCTTGATTGCAAAGGAGAAAATAGATAAGCAATGAAATTATCTCCAACTTCCTAAAGGTTTATGACTTCTAAAAAGTTAATCTATCAGCATTCCACATCAGGTTTAAAGCATCGAATGCCTGTGAAACAGCAAAGATGGTTTAGGATTATGCTCATTATGGTCATGGAGTGCTGATTTATTCACAGTAGATAAAGCTAGCAGTCAGATAAATCAAATGCTAAGAGTTGTTGAAGCAGACGGTGGCTGATTGTCAATAAGTCACTACAGTTGCATAAGTAGTGCTGTCAGAATTGGTTTGGTGCAAGCAATAAATTTTGCCTTCAAGGGTTCCTATGGACCTGAGGATGGCATCAGTGTTGATTAACATTCATAACTAGGGAGTGAGTGGTAGTTCCTTAAAACAATAATTGACCAAATGGAAAAGGAGAAGTAATTAAGGAAACTGGTAAGTGGAAGTAGTCAGGAAGTTCTTGTGTTTCTTTACATAGATTTTACAGCTTTGGTTTTCATTTTCTTTAGCTAAAGTCATGGGACAACTCTTCAATTTAGAACTTAAGTTGAATCATAAAAATGATAAATCCAAGTGGTAGCTCTATCTAGTGAAGTGTCTGTGTCTGTCAGTAAGTGAAACATTTTTTTGGTGGTGGCTTATCAAGAAACACAGTTTAGTTGTAGAATAAAACTTACGAGTGACATCTGGAAAGTAACAAACATGTTAAAATGGCAAGCACACTGGAAATAAGTAGGCCACGTTTGCTGTATTGTTTTATAAGCTCACTTTACCTCCCCATCTTGGAAACAAGTTTTAGTTTATTGCTTTAGAGACTAGAGCCAATAGCATAATTTTCTCAAAGGAAACAGACTCGAGTTGTTGGATTACAGGAACTAACTCATATTCTAGGATTTTTTTTTTTTTGGTCGTAATTATGGCAATGTCATGTTTTACCATTTGCAAGTAGGGATAGTCAGTACAACATTTTAACTCTCATTTAACAGACTACTACTAATCACAGACCTGTAATGGGTAATGACCAAATTTATGTGGTTGTTGTACTTCCATAGTTGTTTTAGCCCAATCCTTCCATACTTTTATGATTACTTGGATTAAAGCCTCTGTGAGGACCTTTTCGGCTCTTGAGATATCCTAGATATTTAAGATATATAGATATCCTAAAGATAGTATAGGATATAGAGATTGTACCAATTATGAATGACTATTAAGTTCAAAGCAAGGAATATGTTAAAATGACCAGACACCTGTTTGATAAATAGTTTACTGACCTAGCAAACTTGCGGAAAAAGAATCAGACCTTGATTGTTCTGGGTTTATACTGGTTGTAAAACAGAATGATATAGAAAATGTTTTCCTTGTTTAACTGGTAGTTGAACATAGAACTTGGGTATTATAGATCACTTTTCACTTTTTGGAATGTTATGTATTGAAACTTAATAAAACTTTAACATGGCCAAAAAAAAAAAAATTCATGTTGCCTATGGAAAATATACAACCAAAAAGTTAGTGGAATAACCTCTTAGAAGCTGTAGAAAATATTATGGCAACCTAAAATGTATATTCAGTACAAGTGCATATTTCAAACACCAACTCAAAATAAAGCTTAAAAAAAAGGTCTCTGAATATAGCTAGCCCTATAAATATGTAAGCAATTGAATTAGTAGTTTGTAAACTTTACCTCAAAGAACACACAGTCCCACATACATTCACAGTTATAGCCTATAAATTGTTTAACAAATAAATACTATTCTTACACATTTTTTTTTTCAGAAAACAGAGGTCAACATTTTCCTGATAACAAAAGTCAAAAAAGAAACATCAAAGAAATAAAACTGGGAGATAATATCTTCATAAAGATAGATACAAACTTCTTAACAAAATATTAGCAAATGTTGTTACCAGTAGGTGTCCAGTTTCTTGGCATCTCGAAGAAGGAATTGAACAAAACTCACAAAGTGAGGAAAGCAAAAGTTGGGATTTATTGAGAATGAAAGTACACTCCACAGTGTGGGAGCAGCCGGAGCATAGGGGCTCAACAGCGCCATTTACAGAATTTTCTGGAATTTCAATACCCTAGAGGTTTCCCATTGGTTACTTGGCATATATTCTATGTAAATGAAGAGAATGAGGTGAAGTCACAGAGTCATTTACTCGGGATGTACCCTATTGTAAATGGAGAGGATGTTATTTGGTGTGTGTGATCTAGGTAAATGGAGAGGATGAATGTGAAGTTACCAAGTGTAAATGGTGTGAACGGAGAGGAGGAAGTGAACTTACAAAGCCATTCACATTCCTGTCATTGCTGACGTGCTTTCATTTGATTTAGTTCTAGAAAGTCAGCAGGGATCAGTCTTAAGTTCCCTGCCTCCAGGTCTTATTCTCCTGCCTCAATGTGATATATCATAGCCCAGTTAGTTTTATAGCAGAAATGCAAGGTTGGTTTGAGTATCAACCTATATAATTTATTACATTAATATACTTTTTAAAAAGCCATGATTGTCACAAAAGATGCAGTAAAGCTTTTGAGAGCATGTAATACCCATTCAACTTGATAAAAGTCAAGTTGAAAAACTCTCAGCTAAAATCACACTTAATGGTGAAATATTTAGTGTTCTTCTTTGAATATTAGTAACAAGGAAATGATTTCCACTCTTAATATAAATTCATTCAATAAGTCAAAACATAAAACATATGAACATTAGAATGGAAGAATTAAACCTGTCTTCATTCACATGTGACATATGCAGAAATGTGTATGTGCATACATTGAGAAATCGAGACAAAGCTACCAGCATTTGTGAGTAGGCTAGCAAATGCTGTAAGATATTAAGTCTCCACACAAAAATCAATTATATATCTATATACTAAAATGAACAGAAATTGAATTGTAAAAAATATCAGTCATAATAGTATCAAAAACATGAAATGACTAGTGATAAATTTTTAAAAATATGTGCAAAGCAAACTGAAAGAATATTGTTGAAAGAAATCTATGCAATCTCAATCAACAGGATTACTTGTTGAAATTGACAAGCTTATTTCAAAATATATGGTAATACAAGAGATAACAAATAGATGAGTAATTTTAGTTTTTAAAGAAAATGTTAGAGGACTTACACTACCTGGTTTCAGGATATAATATAAATACAGATATAATCAGGCCAATTTGATGATGTTATGAAGACAGACACATAAATCATTAGAATCAAAAGTCTAGTTAGTTAGGTACATAGATAGATAGATATTAATTTATCTTTCACAATGTTGCCAAGTCAATTTAATGAGAAAATTATACTGATGAAATACTATGACTGGAACAATAGCGTATTTTTATGGAGAAAAAAATAATACTTTGTTCTTAATTCACACCATACAACAAACAACTCAAAATAGATTATAGATCTAAAATTAAGAGACACAAGTATTAAAGTTTCAGAAGAGCAAACAACATTTTTATGATTTTAGGTTGGTTAGCAAAAATATTTTACATAGAACATAAAAAAAGTATGAATAACAAAAATATTCACATTTAGAATACATCAAAATGAAAAACTACTGCTCTTTAAAACATACCCATAATGAAATAAGGCAAGTCACAGACTAGAAGAAAATATTGGAAATGATTATATTTAACACAGAAATACAAGAAATACATCTAGACTATATAAGGAACTCTTAAAATTCAAAGGTAAGAAGAAAAATGAATCAATTTTAAATTACAAAAAAGATGTAAATATATATTTGATTTAAGATATACAAATGACCAATTTTCATCTAGAAAAAATGTCAGCATCATTAGTCATCAGGGAAATTAAAACTAAAATTATAATTGGATACCACTACAAACCCAATAGAATGGTTAAAATGTAAGACTAACAATACCAATATTGATAATTGGTTACTGACATATGTTGCCTATGGGAATATAAAATGACAATCTTTGAAAAATGCATTTCAGCAGTTTTATATAAATTTGAACAGATATTTACCATATGACTTAGCCATTCCATTTCTAGATATTTGCCCAAGAGAAATGAAAGCACACACCCACACAGAGACTTGTACACAAATGTTTATAGCTTTTTTATTGCCCATAGCCAAAATCTGGGAACAGTCCAAATAGCCATCAACATGTGGATAAATAAACATGTTAGCATAACATACAATTGAATGCTAAGAAGCAATAAAAAGGAGTGAACCGTCGATACAACTTCACAACATGGATGATCTCATAAACATTATGTTGAAAAAAGTCAGGCACAGAAGAGTAGGTACTTTTGAGTCATTCATATGAAATGGGAAAGATAATTCCAATCTGTATAGGCAGAAAGCAGATTGGTGATTGGGGCTAATGTGGGTGAAACAGGATTGACTGTGAAGAATCACAAGGAACTTTATCAGATGATAAAAATATTTCATTTCTTGAGGTAATGATGGTAGTTACCTGTCTGTACACATTCTTTCAAACTCATCAAAATATACACTAAATTGGGATGCATTTTATTTTAAGTAAATTATCCCTTGATAAAGTGTATTTTATTGAAATAAAACTTAATCTAAGTTTTATATTAGAGAAAATTTAGATTTCTAAGCTAAGAAATGTGATTGTATATATTTTCATCAGTCTGTGCATCAGTCTATACACCAAGCAGTATATAAAATTATTATACTTATTTATGTTTTAATAAATTAATTTAACATAGTGTAATAACATGATGTAATAGAGAAAACCTTATGCTAAGGATAAGAATCCCTAAGTTAGATTCCAGTTCTGCTTATTATTGGATTTGTGGTCTTCATCAAAGCCACTGACTCCCTCCGTGTGTCACTTTGCATACTTAATAATAAGTATTATAATACAAATCCAATACAGTGCAGTAATATTCAAATGACATGATAATTTTGTCCTTCACCACAACTTTAAAGCATTATATAAAGATAGCCTTATTTCTATATTATCGTCACCATTACTTTAAAAAGTAGACATTGGCTTTGTAATAATTTGTGCAGGGAGTCTATGTTTCCCACAATAAGAGAGCTGCTTTATGCTCTAATGTCATCCAGGATTCAGAGAATGTTTAACTTTAATATTAGATCATATTTACTTCAGTGAAAGAGGTGAAAGGCTATTGGAAAAATAAAAATGGATGGCAACTTAGCCATCAAAAAATACAATAAGGCTTGGGCATGGTGGCTAATGCCTATAATACCAGCACTTTGGGAAGCTGATGTGGGAGGATCGCTTGAGTATAGGAGAGTGAGACCAGCCAGGACAACACAGTTAGACGTTATCTCTATAACAAATTTAAGCAGGGCACGGTGGCTCACGCCTGTAATCCCAGCACTTTGGGAGGCCGAGGCTGGCGGATCACAAGTTCAGGAGATCGAGACCATCCTGGTTAAGAGTGTGAAACTCCGTCTCTACTAAAAATACAAAAAATTAGCCAGGCGTGGTGGCGGGTGCCTGTAGTCCCAGCTAGTCAGGAGGCTGAGGCAGGAGAATGGCCTGAACCTGGGAGGCGGAGCTTGCAGTGAGCCGAGATTGTGCCACTGCACTCCAGCCTGGGTGACAGAGAGAGACTCGGTCTCAAAAAAAAAAAAAAAAAATTAAAATAGTTGCTGGGTGTGGTGGCATGCAACTGTAGTCCCAGCTACTCAGGAAGCTGAGGTGGGAAGATTTCTTGAGCCCAGGAGTTCCAGGCTGCAGTGAGCCATGTTTATACCACTGCACTCCAGCCTGGGTGACAGAGTGAGACTCTGATTAAAAAATATAATAATACGATATGTATCATCTCAGACTGGGAAAAGAATATATACCCTTTTGATTCTAGGTGAGACTTGTTTTCTATGAATATATCTTAGTTCGATATGTCTTATTGGAAGTAAAGTGTATATATTATTTATTTATTTATTTATTTATGTCTATTTAAAACTAGTAACAAGGAGCTAGGCAAAGCTCAAATGAGGGAACTTTTCCCATTTTTAGAATTATTTTGCTCATTTATGCTTACATATAGATTGATTTTGCTAGATGCTAAATTTTTAAATTTTTGTTCTGTATGTGAGTATATTTTGCATTAAAATGAATGACCAACCATAGCAAACCCACTGTAGAAAATAATGAACTGTGATAATCAATAATTTCTACCTTCTTGTTGCAAAATAAACTGGATCACTTCTTTAGAATTCAGTAGCAAAAGAAAATAAAACAAATTCTAATGGAAATACAATGAGCAGCAGAGAGGCAAGGAAAGAATCTTAGTTTTATTGCTGTGTTCAGTTATAAAGAAGTTAAGACATACAGTACTGTAGAAGATTGAAAAGTCAAGGAGGAAAAGAGTTATTTAACAAAGAAAATGGTTTGTGAAAAACTAACAAATGGAAGACCTCCACAAACCTTTTTAATGGTTTTCTGGCAATGTTACTGGCTAAATAATGGAGTGATGCCCTGAAGAAATTCTAAAGTGCACTATTACTTAGGAAATGTAAAAACTTCTTTGGGCTAATCGTTAGACACAAAGTGATTGGACCTCAGATTGGACAAATTCCATGGTAAATGGAAAGAACTTGACTTTCTGAAGGCTTTGTGAGGGCAACAGCTTTTCAGTCAGTGAATCGAAACTGTAAACTTGCTTGGTCAATAGATCAACATTTGCGTTTGGGAAATTCATTGTTTCCCTTCTACAAGGCCCCACTTTAATCCTAAATTGAGATTTTACTAAAGAAAATGACTCCTTCACCTCCCCCAGAAAGTTAATCTTTTCTTGTCTATTTAGCATTGTGAGTTAACTATTGTGATTAATGCAGTTTCTTGGTTTCAAGTTGTTCTCATTTGTTTGAATCCTGAAATAGCTTTAAAGAATGGACTGTGACTATAAACAATTCCAATTAAAAAGCAATCACTTTTCAACTAGCTTTACAAGAACTGATTTTCTATTAAACTTCTCAGGCCGTGTTTCAATCCCAGTGCAATAAAGTTCCCATTTTAAATTACAACAAATGAGATTTAACCATTCTAAACCAAACGCACACCTAATACTTCCTAATATTAAGACTCCAAGTTTCCAAATTATGGGAGAAAGACCAGATCATTTTAATCCATGAAAGTTTAATTTGCTCCTTGACCTTTCATTCTTCTCCTACAGAGACTCTTCCTTATTTATCCATTGAAGATATATTACATTTTACAGGTACTGTTTTAGGCAAGGCTTGGAGCAATAAAATAACAGACCTGACCACCTCAAAGAAAGACCTTACAATCACTATTTGAAGATTTTATAAGAGAAGACTTAAATTGTATGTGGTAAACTGACATGAAAGTAAAAATTACATGGAGTGTCTAATTCATGATTGCCTAAAGGTTGGAACAGATGGTGTAGTGTTTTCATTTTTTTTTTTTTTTAATTTTAGGGAAAATAGGGATCAGTAGGAGGTAGGCTGCTCAAAGGGTGCTTTATAGGAGAGGTGAGACTTTATATTTCTATTCTATGCATATTTTAAAATATCTTTTAAATGGCAGGGTATGAACTATTCTTGGAAATGCAAAGATAAATAAATACATACCCTGAGTTTATAGACTAAGGACTGAAACATACCTACAAACAAATAGTGACAATATTACTTAAACTGAAAAAAGAGGAATGAGACAGAGAAGGCAGCTTAATGAATTGCTTGAGCAAAAGAAGAAAATGGAAACGGGAGACTGGCATTTTTTGAATATCTACCGTCTGCTAGATACATCATTTTATATATCATTAATTAAAATAACAGTGCAAAGCGTTATTATTATTATTCTCATTTTAGAGGTGAAGAAATTGAGGTGCATAAAAATTTAAGTATTTTTCCCAAGGTTTATGGTAGGATTAAGATTTGAATGCCAGTCTGCCAGCTTCAAAACCCTTCTTCTCAAAAAAGTAAGTGTTTAGGAACCTTCTAATTACAATCCTAAATATAATTCTACAAGGGTATAAGACTGCACTAATTCATCACAGGTAACTGTCTAATATCATAAAGAAATAGACCTAAGATCTACTTCCTCAAAACTCTTTAGGCTCTCTATTTGCCTCTGCAAATTTTCTTTACAAGTGAGATACAAATGAGAGGAATTTATTTTATTATAAAACTTGCACCAAACTTTTGATACTGACTTTCTGCTTGGAAACTTCCAGCAGAGTTGATTTTGGGGAAAAGAGCAGGACGCTTTGAACATGGAAATGTGGAAGCAATATTTTGTTCTAAAACCTAAAATTGAAACTTGGATATTATTCCAGTTAACTAATGCTGCATAAACATCCCCATAGTTTATTGACTTAAAACACCTGTTTTAACTTTCTCACAATTTCGAAGGTCATGAATTTGGGAATGACTTAGCTAGACAGTCTACCTCTTGCCAAACTGCATTATCTGCAGAGACTGAACCTATAGGATATGCTTTCAAGGTGATCTCTTCATATGCATGTCTGGCATCTCTGCTCTTTGGCCTCCATTCTCTCTCTCAGCTCCTTGGCCTCCATTCTCTCTCTCTCTCTCTCTCTTCCCCTAACCCACAACATGGCATTTCAATCAACATGGCCTATTTATGTAACTTAAATATCTCACATCATGGACACACTTCTTACATGGCACTGACTACTCTCAGAGTAAGAATTGCAGGAGCAAATAGCCCAAGATACCCAGGGTAAGTTGCAGAGATTTTTATGACCTAACTTCAGAAGAAGCAGGATATCACTTTCTCATATTCTATTAGCCAAATAAGTCATTCATATCAGCCAGATATAAGGGGAAAGGAGGAGTAGATACCACCTCTTCATAGGGATTTGTGTATAGAGGGAAAAAGAAAATTGATGGTACCTATCTTAAAGATAAGCTTCTGCTGCCATGGAATAGTTGTATTGGAAATAACTATTGAGGCTTTTAATCAATCATCATCTAATCTACCCTAATTTGAAAGTATTTTTGTCACAGGTATGTAAATTAAGTGAGTAGAAAGCAGCACAAACTCCCCACTAGAAATTACATGGGCCAAAATAAGCAAAGAATTCTATCAGCAGGTAGAGTTATCTGCCTAGAGCACCCCTGTTTTTTCAAGGATGTAAAAAAGAAGTTTGAAAACGTAGATAAGTTTGATCAGAAAGTGTATACAACTGTTAATGAGTTTGATCCTGTGATATGAGGATCAAATATTTTGTCCAACATTTCCATCTTCATTTTGACTGGTGAGATTATCTGGTAATGATCTATCTGAATCATTCTGCAATGCACAACAAACATCTCCACTCAAGACCAACTCTGGCTCTATCTCCAATAAATCTAACCTGGTACCTGTCAGAGAGAATGACCATGTGGGAAATTCATAAAATAATGAAAGACTTTCCACCCAGACCCCGAGTCACCTACTTTGCCACACACTCACACACACACACACGCATACACACACACACACACACACACCCCCCACACCTTTGTTCTGATAGCTGTCTCTGTGACCAGGCAGCAAATGAGCTGGTGGTTTTCTTATTTTAACTCCTCAGAAGACGTTCACTTGCACAAAATGGAAACAGGATACATCAAAGAAAAATTGCAGTAGAAAAGTTGACAGTCAAGGAAGACTTTATTCAAGACTATTGCAATAAGGGAGAGAGACTGAATTCAATTCTACCAATACAAAAAAGTACTGATGGGCATTAGGGGGAGGTTGGCCATGTGATCAAGCCATCTATATTTGTGAATTGTTGCTTATGTAAGTTAAGCTCCTACTCTCCCACCAAAACTGGGAAATAGGAAACTCTCTCTTGATATTTACATTTCAAAGGAATGGCTCCCAGGTCCTTGAGAAAGATATTCCTGGGTTGTGAAACTAGTAAGACACTGGCACTGGGAGAAAACTTACATCTCAAAGGGACAGACAAAGAATTTACAATAGAACATTTTATAAAGTAAATGCTCTAAGAAAAGGGAGGTCAACACCTATAGTCCCAGAAAATCCTGTCTAAGTTTTTTCAAGCTGAGGAGAATGTCAAAACCTTCTTGGTCAAATGCATTTAATATACCAAAGCTAGGATATGTTTTCTAAGGAGTCTCACCTCAAAAGAGATTCTAAGTAACTCATATGAAAACCCTAACCAACCCTGTCTCTACAAAACAAAAAAAAATACAAGCTAAAAGATGAACCCTGAGCCATAGCAAGGACTTGAAGCTGCCTAATGGACTGGGACACATCCCTCAGCTTCAATTTCTCCCTCCAGCCGAGTTGGAATAGAAAGTAATTGTTGTGATCATGTCCTGCACAGAAGAAAACCCAATCTCTACCCAGCTTTATCCAAGCTTAAAAGAAAGCCCCAAAGCATTAATTTTGCAATATGCAGAGAGTACTAGATTCAGCAATCTTATATGCTTTGTTAAAACTAATTTACAGCCTCAAAATTACATTTTATATATACCATGCCCCTTCAGGCATTTCAGTGGTACCTAAAATTCTATAAAATAGAATGCCCTCACAGAGGAGTTGTCAGTGTCACAAGTCTAAGAATGTTTGCCCTAGAGAGTAACACTATGGTTCTGAAAAATGCTTTCTATGTGTTTTACCATTTCTGAAATACTCTGCTTGTAAATCACACAGAGCATTTGCTGGCATTTTCTAGGAGGCAGAAAGTTACTGCTAGGCCTCTGGTATAGGACATAGAAAAATAGAAGGAGACAAAAAAACAGGTACTTGCCATCCTAAATTTATCCATAAAACTAAATTCAAAAGATAAATAAACTTGCATATGCTATATATTGTATGCCCCAATCATAAGACAGCATTTTAGGATACTTCAGAAAAATTATAAGCTTTTTGCCCCAAATCCTTTCTGAAGTTTTAGTTTCTATAATCAAGCATCGATAGATTTTACTTGAGGCTCTGATATCAGCAAAAATTCAAACATCTCAAGGAAAAGTTAGAGTGGACAATGATGATACACTGGCCCTTCAGTACCCTGATGGCTCAGAATGTAGATAATGAAGTTTGAGGAAGAGAGTCCCAAACTGATTCATGGTGGACATCTGAGTTGCTAAAACAATAGTGCTTGCAACTATTGTTGTTTATTATGCTAGGATAGCATAGCTTATACTGATGGTATAAACATTAATATTTTTTAAATATTAGAAAAAATAACAACCAAATTGGACCTGAAGAAAGTCAAAGAAATGGAAATAAAAATAGAAGTGTAAATACTGTAATAAAAAACAAAAATCTACAGATTTATACATAAATAGCCAAAGCCTGATTCTCAGAAGACTGATAATGTTTTATCAATCAAATTGATAAAACTTTGGTGATACTGATTAAAAGAGGATAATGAAATAACTAATACGTGGAATGAAAAAAGGAATAACACAGTAAGCTCCAAACATTAAAAAGACAATATGATAATCATACGTATAGGAAGGTTTGCTTTATGTATGTCTAACTCATCTCTCTGAAGTTTGGTCAAGCTGAGGGCAATGTCAAATGAGATCCCTAGTGTTACTCTCCAGGGCAAACATTCTTAGACTGGAATATGTTATCCAGGCAGCTACATTACAGAAAGGATACTAAGTAACTCAGAATATACAAAGAGAAGAATCTTGCTACAGAAAGGACTTTAAACTGCCTAAGGGACTGAAATACATCTTTCAGCTTCAATTTCTCCCTCCAGGCAAGTTGGAATAGAAAGTAATTGTATTATTAAGTAACACTAAAGAATGGTGGAGAAAGGAAAGTCTCTTCAATAAATGGTGCTAGGTCAGCTGGATATTGTAGATTGTAAAAACCATTACAAATAATTTCCTGTTATCAGGAAGTGAAGTCTCCCCTCTGCCCTTTGAATCTGGGTTGGCTATGTTGCCTCACATGGTCAGAGGGACAATGGGAAACATGATAATGTCAACACAGATTGAAAAGTGCTGGTACACTGTGACTTGTTCTTTTTGTTGTTGTTGACCTTGAGAATTCCACATCCACCACCATGTAAATAAGTCTGACCTATCCTCCTGAATAACAAATGCCAAATGACCCAGCCAGCCAACAAACAGACATATGGACTGACCCTTGGTAACTATATTAGTTAGGGTTCTCTAGAGGAACAGAACTAATAGGATATATATATATATATATATATATATATATATATATATATATATGTGTATATATATATATAAAATAGGATATATATATATAAAAAGGATATATATATAAAAAATAGGATATATATAAAAATAGGATATATATATATAAAATAGGATATATATATGGGGGTTATGTATATTGTATGTACATAAGATATATATATAGGGTTACTAAGTAGTATTAACTTGCACAATCACAAGGTCCAACAATAGGCCATCTGCAAGCTGAGGAGCAAGGAAGCCGGTCTGAGTCCCAGAGCTGAAAAACTTGAAATCTAACATTGGAGGGCAGGAAGCATCCAGCACATGAGAAAGATGTAGGTTGGGAGGATAACCCAGTCTAGCCTTTTCATGTTTTTCTGCCTGCTTTATATCCTGGCTACACTGGCAGCTGATTAGATGGTGTCTACCCAGATTAAGGATGGTTCTGCCTTTCCCAGCCCACTAATTCCAATGTTAGTCTCCTTTGGCAACACCCTAATAGACACACCCAGGATCAGTACTTCGTATCCTTCAACACAATCAAGTTGACACTCAGCTTTGAAGAGAAACCTACAAACCCTATAACTAAAATATTACTTCATAAAAACACAGTACATGTCTTTTTTTTTTCTTTTTTTGAGACAGAATTTTGCTCTGTCACCCAGGCTGCAGTGCAATTGTGCAATCTCGGTTCACTGCAACCTATGCCTCCCTGGCTCAAGTGATTCTCCTGTCTCAGCCTCCCAAGTAGCTAGTATCACAGGCATGCACCACCATGCCCAGCTAATTTTTGTATTTTTAGTAGAGATGGGGTTTCACCATGTTGGCCAGGCTCCTCTCAAACTCCTGACCTCAGGTGATTCGCCTGCCTTGGTCTCCCAAAGTGCTGAGATTACAGGCATGAGCCACCACGCGTGCCTGACACTCAGTATTAACTGTCACAGTAGCATGTGTGATTGAGTCCAGCAGATTACAGATTATCCAGGTGAATTGGCAACCCACAGAGTCATAGTGGGTTAGCCAGGTGTGGTGGCAGGTGCCTGTAGTCTTAGTTACTCGGGAGGCTGAGGCATGAGAATTGCTTGAACTCAGAAGCAGAGATTGCAGTGAGCCAAGATCCTACCAGTGCACTCAATAAAATAAAATTACATTAATAAAAAACTTAAGTTTTGAGGTGCTTTGTTGTGTAGCAAAAGCTAATTGATAGAGAGATTCATATTTTAAAAAAGAACATTGACCCCATTGAAGCATCATCCTTAAAAACAATAAAGCTTCTAGGATTAAACCTAGGAGAATATCTTTATATCAGTAGGATAGGGAATTCTCAAAGACAGCATAAAACAGAAACAATATAGAAAAAAATTGATAAATTGGACCTCATTATAAGTAAGAATGCTCTTACTCAAAAGGCAAACTTAAGGAATTGAAAATGTAAGGGGCAGAGTGGGAGAATACATTTACAACTCCTGTAGTCAATATATGTTTCACTAGTAGACTATGTACAGAACTACATATCAATTAAAAAAAGAAAGATAACCTTAAAAATTGAGAAAATATTTCAATCCCATAAAAGATGACAACTTAAGGTCAACAAATGAAAATGTATTCATCATAATTTGTAATCAGTGAAATTAAAATGTAAAATGCTCTGAGAGATATGAGACATGTAGGTAAAAGGAATTTTCTAGACAAACAACTCTTGCAAAATTTCCAGAAAAGCTGGAAAAAAATGAAAACATAAATTGCATGTGTGAAGCCATCAAAAAGCTGTTGAAGCAACCAAAACCAGAAGGTCTAACATATGCAGACAAGAATAACCTAAGAGAAGCAAACTTTCAGCTCGTTTTCACTGGGAGCACACACCAGTTCTGAGTGTAGGGAAAGAGGTGAAAAAATCCATTTTTAGTTTTTTTTTCTATGTTGTATTAATTATTGGTGATGAATGATTTACTTTACATATATTGAAGGGAGGATGTTGACATAAAACAGAACGTGTACCTCTGCTGACTTGACATGATTCTAGACTAATTGGTTAATAATGTGGCATTATATTAGAACAAAAATGCATAAGGGACATTGGTAAAGCCCATAATATCAAGACATCTGTGCCTTTAATCCTTGTCTAATATATGATTGACACTTGATATGTTATGATTTCACATGACAGGAGGTACTCAGGAAAGAGAGTTTTTCTTTGTAACAAGTATATCTCTTTTGTGAACTGTTAAAGCCTTCTTCTCTCAACTTGAACCACAGCATCTAAACAAAGTTATTTTCTGCAGTCTTCTCCATAAACTCCTTTTCGACCAATTTTGACATCTGAAGAGAGATCAAATCTCTACCTGCCCAGAAAGCTAGGCGATATGTTTGGAATACAGATTTCATCCAGCAACACAAAAACAGAAAAATGGATTATAACCTAATAGTTTTGAGAGTTGATCATTTCCTCTATGAAAGCTTTTGAAAAAGATTTTGAGAACTCATGAAAGGATACTTTTGTAATGAAATCTACCTGTTCCCCAGCCCTGTGTTAAAGAAGTTATAAGGAACTTTTAAATGTTGAAGCAGCCGAGGTAGGTAGAATGAAAAAAGAAGTATGGAAGACATGCAAGGCCATTCTTAAATTCTTGTATACTTTTAGTATGTCTTATTTATAAAACACACTTCACTTATAAAACATGTCATGTATGTTGTCTCATTTAATCTTCCTGTGTTTTCATCTGCTACAAGCAATTTTAGCATATCCATTTGAAACTCCAGTCTTGTGATTATTACCTCCGTAAGAAGCAAATACAGGATTTTGTGAAAGAAACTAACCTGACTTCATGACTGGTATTGATGGATTTGAAGGAAATTTCTCAACCTCTTTATAACTACCATCCATTTTATGTCATATTTTTGGAACAAAAACAAAATGTGGGGTAGGAAATTACCTGACAGCAAAAATTATTAGAAATTACAGTTGGGTTTGATGAGAACTTGTTGGTTGGTCACTGAACTGGGTTACATTCTAGGTGCACATGGACTCTAGAAATCTAAGCTGGAGCTACATAGAGATATTTAGGGGTATGTGTATCTCTAGATTCTTTTCATATAACAGACCAATTGGGGTATCTTCATAGTTTGTCATTTTGTCAAATGGCAAAACTTTGGGGACTACTAAATGATTTTACCAATGTTAACATTTAATAGGTATTTATGTTCAGACATCTAATAGGCAAGTGAAAATGGGGAAGCAAATCTCTAGGAAAGTTAATTATAAGCATATAGAATACAGAGAATTACCAAAATTCAAGAAATAGAAAGTGCCTGGAAATTGTCTAATTTTTTCCAAATAATCTGTAACTATTTCTACCACAAAGTAAAGACTCCTAGGAAGGTAATTCCAAATTCCATCTTATAGAAAATGTAGTGCAATCAGCATTTATCATCTACTTGTTGTTTTACACTGTGCAAAGTATTGTGAAAACAAAAACAAGCAAAATCAAACAGAAAAAATAAACTTCATATACAATTCTAGGAACTGTGGTCTAAAATAGAAATAGACAAATTTCAATATTCAAGGAAATGGAAGTTGAAAAAATTCATGTTTGTGTTTTTGAAGAATCAGTTTGGCGAAGTGAACATAGACCTGGAGAAAAGAAAAACTCAGCACTGGAAATTATTTTCTGAATATATTTCACATCTGCAGATAAAATTTTGTGTTATTCTTGGAGTCTTGCAGGGATGGGATTGCAATTTTTGAGCACTCTTGACAGATTTTTTAGCCCCATATTAAGAAAAAATTTCTTAAAGAGTTCACTAAATGTCAAATGAGGTGCCTCAACAAATAGTGAGTTCCCTATTCGTAAATATATTTATGTATAAGAATGACAAGCATTTGGCAGGGCTTACTTTTCAGATTCTTTATAAGACTTGAGAGTTCATCTTGTAAATGAACCAACTTTGGTAGGTCCTCTTTTATTCCTGACATTAACAAGTCAGTTGAGTAGAAAAAAATAAAAACAGCAAAACTAAAGAAAAATGTACTCATAATTAACCAAGGGACACTGTAGAAAGGAAGGTTCTGAAAATAAAGCCCTAAGCTGAGTAGGGTTGGGGTGCCATGCTAGCCAGCTGTACCTTCTTTTGTAATCAGTAAAAGGAAGGTAGATCTGTGATGAAACCAGGCTATAAACAGAACAGGGCTGAAGCAATGAACTTAGACCTATTGGATAAGGTGGGGTATGTGAAAATAGTGAGGCTGGGAATAGCATGGGCAAGAATTATTGGATGAAGTGAAACAATGTGGCCTCAAGGAATGGGCAAAATTAGGTCAAGGGTATTTGAGGGAAAATTTAATTCTAAAAAAGGATTCTTCCTTTGAATGAATTTTTATCACTTTGCTGTAATACTGAAAGTATGCTTCTGCTTCTTGATGTTTTGATATTGTGGTGTTGGCATCCATCAAGGGCAATCACGGTGTTGATGAAATATGCTGAGCCTGGGCCAAAATTCAGGCCCACACAGCCCACTGTTTCTGTACTAGGAAAAATCCTTCTGCAGTGGAGGCAGTGTATTAATAATTACACAGGGTTAGGTGAATTGCTTAGATAAATGTAGGGCAGTGTCAGATATTCCTATGGGGACCACCTTATTTGTACCCCACTGGAAGTCATATGTCCTTTCTTCCGTGTTTGAGAATATGACAAGCCCCAGTGAATAGAAACGAAGAGTACTGAGTAAACACACATATTAGTGTCAGAAAGATTCTGAAGCATCAATTCAGGACATAGAAAGATGGGTCTCAAACAAGATTCAAATGTAAACTGCCACAGTTTGTGCCAGTGAGTATTTCCAAGGAAATCTAGCAGTGCATCCGAAACCAAAATTCAATCATACTGCAGTCCAATAACATTGAACAGTCAGTTATGTTATCATACTTTTGTTTAAAATCTGAAGTTGTTCCAATGTGATTGATATATTAAGAAACAATTAGATGACAAGCCAGATTCTTCATACACTTATGCCAGACTTTATCCATGAGAAATACCACGTGAATGCAGAAAGCTGCACCCAACTCAACCGAACTATGCAGAATATACAATATGCGATCACCTCAAACATCTACCAGCTACCTCAGCACACTGCCTGTGTTTTAAATTCTGAGCTGCACTCATTCCTATCTGGTGGTACAGCATTGCACACAATTTCAGTCAACGTTCCTTCCATCACTTCACGGTAACTCAAAAGCTACAACTTTTTTGATGCCCACTTCCACAAGGGAACTTCAGTCTTTTTTCAAGAAAAGGTGCCACGTTTATTGCACTATTTGTGTATTTCTTAACCATTTAATATGTGTAAAACTGTGCCTCTACTTTAGTTAGTTTCTTATCTTTTTGTCTAATGTGTCACTAACAAAAGTTTTCAGCTACTAGCCCCCTTTTCTCATAAGCCCTATGGCTTTTCTTGTGTTAGTTTGCATCACGTGATTTTTAGCAACACATGCATCATCTCAGAGCAGAACTTACCATACTATGAATTTTTTTTTGTCCAGCAGTGGAGGTGTCATTATGTAGAACAGATGAATAACAACCAGTAAGCAAGTATCTCGGATGCCACAGATCCAAGCTTGCTACAGATATCTATTGCCACCTTGTAGTGAACAAAAAGAATACTCAGAAAACAAAAAGCATCTGAGAAAAGAGGGAAGGAAAAGAGGAAGGAAGAAAGGCAAGAAGGTAAAAAAGCCTATAGATCATAATTGCTCCTATGGCAATCCATACTGTGCTGTTAGGTAACTGTCCTTTTTGAATAAACTTTGTTCTCATCCACCATTCCACCTCCACCATGTATCACCCATCAAAATCAATCTCTTTCAGTGATAAATACACTACATGAGCTCATCTGTCTGCTTCTCCCCACCTCAGTCCGATCTCAGAAGAGCTGCTTAAGGTTGCTTTTGGATACTAGGAAGTAGTAAGTAGTCTAAAATATCAAAGATAAGGCTATCAACTAGTATAGATCCACCTTTTTTTACATCAGGACTTGGGGGAACTTCATCAGATTACACCATATAGGTACTTCCTATAGTTGAGCCTCTGATTCATTCAGAAAATCTCTCAGCATCCCAGTGATTCTTCCAGATACAGTAAATCCTCATCATTTGTGGATTCTCTATTTGTGAATTGTGAATCAACCTACTAGCTAAAATTCATTTTAACCCCCAAATCAATACTTACAATGATTTCAGAGTCATTTGCAGACACATATAAAGTGATCAACAATTTGAGTTGCCAAAAAGGGTGTGTTCCTAGCTGAGGTCACACAAAGTGATGCTCTGTCTTCTCTGTTCCAGGTCATACTATAAACATGTCCTTTTTGTAATCTATGTAATTACATGTAATTACATGTAATCTATGTAATGCCATTTTTTTTTTTTTACTTTTATACTTTTTTTTTTTTTTTTGGTAATTTCATGGTTTAAAATGTTCCTGTGAGTGTAGTGCTAAAGTGCTGCCTAAAATTCTTCAGTGCAAGAAGGCTGTGACGTACCTCACAGTCTAATGTGTGTTAGATAAGCTTTGTTCAGGCATGAGCCACAGTGCTATTTGCTGTGAGTTCAATGTTAATGAATCCAATGTATA
Source organism: Macaca mulatta (assembly GCF_049350105.2). Lineage (NCBI taxonomy): Eukaryota > Metazoa > Chordata > Mammalia > Primates > Cercopithecidae > Macaca > Macaca mulatta. The sequence goes on from NC_133409.1 coordinate 133,986,938, forward strand.
TATTAAATAAAATATCTTTAAAGAGAAACATACATAAAACGAGGTTATATATTCATTGACAAAATGTGACCAGAGACACAAAGGAATTTACCCTCTTGGAGCAATGATTCAGTATTCACTCACTCAGTGCTGTCAGTGACTTAATAGAATGTAACTACTGTGAATAAGAAGAACCAGCTGTACTAAAGACATATTGTTACAATTGCCCTTTATATGTCAATATTTTTGCATTTGCCTATTTTTCTAGAGATTAGTCACAGAATCCACATTAAACTATATATGACTTATTTACTCAGATGCTGCAGAAAAGCAGTAATATTGGGTTGTGGTTATGTTGATAAAAACTGACAATGACCCAAATGGACAATTCAATGTTTAATGTCTAAAGAGGCCCCTGTGTTGATTCTTCTGCTTTAAGACCTGGGTGTTGACTTACCTGCTTGGATTGTTTTTGCTTCTTGTAGTGAATAGATTGGTAGAAATTGTGGAAGCTTTGCTTTCCTTGAATTTCATAATAAATTTAGTCATTTGGAATGCAAATAAAAACGTAACAAAAAGTATAAAAATGTTTTTTGATACATAAATATGTTAACAGGGTATGATAAGGTTAAGTAATTGAAAGAGAAATTACTTGTTGTTCTTTCTGTATTCTTTCCTTTCCCTTCATTCCTTCTTCATTTTGAAAACCAAGATTCCATAAAGAGCACTGTGTATCAGGACTAAAATATTTTCTGCATTTTGGAACTTAAGGCACCGACTCTTAAACATACACTGAAAAGTCATAGCAAGGAGTATACAACACAAATTGTTATTGAATTAGTCCTGTGGACATCCCCATCAACACATATCATAGACCTTTGAATAATACTATCTGGGGAGAAAAATCATTACAAGTAATATTTGTATAACTAAATGTTTACAGTTTGAAGAATATGCTTATAATTATTAAGTCAAAAATTGTCTTCTTAATTATTTACCTTACCTTTACACACACATACTCATTAATATATCATTATTATATATCTATAATAGTAAGTTTTAATTCTAAAAACTGTCAAGTATACGAGATTAGGACTAAATTATCCCCACTTATGCAGAAGAAAATTAATGATTCATTTATAAAGTCATTTTCCACAGTAAATGAGATTAGGTCACAACAGAAGTGGATTTTAACCCATTTGTTTTCTCCAACTCTCTGGTTAATCTTCTATATGTATAGTATCATCAACATAATAATATTGATTTCTATGGATTAATTTTAAAATAATATTGAGAGCAAATATTTTCATGCTTTATGAATTAGAAAATTTCCCATAACTCTATTGATAAACTACAGTTTGATTTTTCTAAGAAAATTATTTTGTTTGCTGAAAAGTGATTTTCAATGAGTATATTGTTTCATAAAGAACAAGGAATTATATCATTAAATATTACTTCCTAGAACTTAATTTACTTCATGGACTTATAATAAAAACATGTGGTACTATATTGATTTATTTTGAAAATTTTTAGAAAATTAAATCTTATTTTGATAGACTGATATTTGCAAAACCAATAATAATTGGAAGACAGTGATCTCTCCTAATAACATTTAATAATTTTTGTTTATCCTGGCAATTTTAGTCAAAGTTTCTGAAATAATGTAATTGACAAAATGGCTGCTCTGAAATGTAACCAAAAAATGGCATTTACCTATGATGACAGTGTATCAAGCTTTTAAACAGTGACTCCTTTGTTTTAGAGAAGCACAAATAAGTAGAATACTCACTGTGCAATGTACTCTAAGATAAGAAGTTTACATAAAAATTCTGAAACACATTAGAAATTGTTTTAATTTTTAATTTTAGTTTTAATGGAAGTGAACCATCTGTCTGCCAATACGTAGAATTATCAGAGGGCATTAAAAGAACTATTAAGTTGCTGTCTTGTGGTGCTGAAATGTAGACTGCATATGGCAACCTGCACCTATAATAACATTTTTATTTCTCTTGATTTTTATCATAATTCCAGATGTTTATTTGCTCTTTTTAGTAGCCTAGAAAAGTAAAACTTCAATAATAAAAAAGCCTGTTCTAGGTTCTTAGATTACGAAAATAATCAATAATGAGTACAAGAAAAATGGGCTATTAAGCCCAAAACTAATCTTTAATACAGAGTTGTTGTAAGACTTAGATGAATTAACTGTGAAGTATTAGAAAAGCTTTGGGGACATTGGAAGCACTATATGTTTAATAAATTAAACTGTTCTTATAGGTATAGCCTCTACATATTTAAATTTAATAACTGACAGTATTATGGGAAATATATATGGAAATGATTATATTTACAGTTTTTAAGATAATTTATTCAAAAATTTATCTAGCTTGAAAACCAAACAAATCATGTAGTACTTGAAGAACACATTTAATGAACTTTATTAAATTTCTACATAGGGAACTATACAGTTTCTTTTAAGGAACCTGTTTGTTGTTTCAAGTACAAATAGACTATCAAAATAATTAACCATTTAACAGGCTTCAAAGCAAGTTTCATGAATGTCAAAGAAAATAATGAATACGTTCTTAATAAATATAGAAATCAATAATGAAACAATAGCAAAAAAGTTGTATATTGGTAATTTAGAAAAAAAATCAATAAAACCACACAATTTTACTACCATTTTTCACTTAAAAATTATGAAATACAAGGAATTGAATAATTAAACAATTACATTTCAAAAGTTGTGAGAAATAACTAAAATGGTGTTTAAAAGACATTTTAAAAAATAAAATCCTAGGAAAGCAAGACAGAAAATATCAAATAAGAAGAATAGAATAGTAGCAAAAATATAGCAATTTTATTTATATATATATATTATTATACTTTAAGTTCTAGGGTACAGGTGCACAGCGTGAAGGTTTGTTACATATGTATACATGTGCCATGTTGGTGTGCTGCACCCATTAACTCATCATTTACATTAGATATATCTCCTAATACTATCCCTCCCTGCTCCCCACTCCCCACTATAGGCCCCGGTGTGTGATGTTTCCCTTCCTGTGTCCAAGTGATATCATTGTTCAATTCCCACCTATGAATGAGAACATGTGGTGTTTGGTTTTCTGTTCTTGTGATAGTTTGCTGAGAATGATAGTTTCCAGCTGCATCCATGTCCCTACAATGGGCATGAACTCATCCTTTTTTATGGCTGCATAGTATCCCATGGTGTATATGTGCCACATTTTCTTAATCCAGTCTGTCACTGATGGATATTTGGGTTGATTCCAAGTCTTTGCTATTGTGAATAGTGCCACAATAAACATACGTGTGCATGTGTCTTTATAGCAGCATGATTTATAATCCTTTGGGTATATACCCAGTAATGGGATATCTGGTTCAAATGGTATTTCTAGTTCTAGATCCTTGAGGAATTGCCACACTGTCTTCCACAATGGTTGAACTAGTTTACAGTCCCACCAACAGTGTAAAAGTGTTCCTATTTCTCCACATCCTCTCCAGCACCTGTTGTTTCCTGACTTTTTAATGGTTGCCATTCTAACTGGTGTGAGATAGTATCTCATTGTGGTTTTGATTGCATTTCTCTGATGGTGAGTGATGATGAGCATTTTTTCATGTGTCTGTTGTCTGTATGAATGTCTTGTTTTGAGAAGTGTCTGTTCATATCCTTTGCCCAATTTTTGATGGGGGTGTTTGTTTTTTTCTTGTAAATTTGTTTGAGTTCTTTGTAGGTTCTGGATATTAGCCCTTTGTCAGATGAGTAGATTGCAAAAATTTTCTCCCATTCTGTAGGTTGCCTGTTCACTCTGATGGTAGTTTCTTTTGCTGTGCAGAAGCTCTTTAGTTTAATTAGATCCTATTTGTCAATTTTGGCTTTTGTTGCCATTGCTTTTGGTGTTTTAGACATGAAGTCCTTGCCCATGCCTATGTCCTGAATAGTATTACCTAGGATTTCTTCTAGGGTTTTTATGGTTTTAGGTCTAACATTTAAGTCTCTAATCCATCTTGAATTAATTTTCATATAAGGAGTAAGGAAAGGATCCAGTTTCAGCTTTCTACTTATGGCTAGCCAATTTTCCCAGCACCATTTATTAAATAGGGAATCCTTTCCCCATTTCTTGTTTTTCTCAGGTTTGTCAAAGATCAGATAGCCGTAGATGTGTGGTATTATTTCTGAGGGCTCTGTCCTGTTCCATTGGTCTATATCTCTGTTTTGTTACTAGTACTATGCTGTTTTGGTTACTGTAACCTTGTAGCATAGTTTGAAGTCAGGTAGCGTGATGCCTCCAGCTTTGTTCTTTTGGCTTAGGATTGTCTTGGCAATGCGGGCTCTTTTTTGGGTTCCATATGAACTTTAAAGCAGTTTTTTCCAATTCTGTGAAGAAAGTTATTGGTAGCTTAATGGGGATGGCATTGATTCTATAAATTACCTTGGGCAGTGTGGCCATTTTTACGATATTGATTCTTCCTATCCATGAGCATGGTATGTTCTTCCATTTGTTTGTGTCCTCTTTTATTTCACTGAGCAGTGGTTTGTAGTTCTCCCTGAAGAGGTCCTTTATATCCCTTGTAAGTTGGATTCCTAGGTATTGTATTCTCTTTGAAGCTATTGTGAATGGGAATTCATTCCTGATTTGGCTCTCTGCTTGTCAGTTACTGGTGTATAAGAATGCTTGTGATTTTTGCACATTGATTTTGTATCCTGAGACTTTGCTGAAGTTGCTTATCAGCTTAAGGAGATTTTGGGCTGAGACAATGGGGTTTTCTAAATATACAATCATGTCATCTGCAAACAGGGACAATTTGACTTCTTCTTTTCCTGACTGAATACCCTTTATTTCTTTCTCTTGCCTGATTGCCTTAACCAGAACTTCCAACACTATGTTGAATAGGAGTGGTGAGAGAGGGCAACCCAGTCGTGTGCCAGTTTTCAAAGGGAATGCTTCCAGTTTTTGCCCATTCAGTATGATATTGGCTGTGGGTTTGTCATAAATAGCTCTTATTATTTTGAGATACGTTCCATCAATACCAAATTTATTGAGAGTTTTTAGCATTAAAGGCTGTTGAATTTGGTCGAAGGCCTTTTCTGCATCTATTGAGATAATGATGTGTTTTTTGTCTTTGGTTCTGTTTATATGCTGGATTACGTTTATTGATTTGTGTATGTTGAACCAGTCTTGCATCCTAGGGATGAAGCCCACTTGGTCATTGTGGATAAGCTTTTTGATGTGCTGCTGGATTTGATTTGCCAGTATTTTATTGAGGATTTTTGCATCGATGTTCATCAGGGATATTGGTCTAACATTCTCTTTTTTTGTTGTGTCTTTGCCAGGCTTTGGTATCAGAATGATGTTGGCCTCATAAAATGAGTTAGGGAGGATTCCCTCTTTTTCTATTGATTGGAAGAATTTCAGAAGGAATGGTACCAGCTCCTCCTTGTACCTCTGGTAGAATTCAGCTGTGAATTCATCTGGTCCTGGACTTTTTTTGGTTGGTAGGCTATTAATTATTGCCTCAATTTCAGAGCCTGCTATTGGTCTATTCAGGGATTCAACTTCTTCCTAGTTTAGTCTTGGGAGAGTGTAAATGTCCAGGAAATTCATTTCTTCTCGGTTTTCTAGTTTATTTGTGTAGAGGTGTTTGTAGTATTCTCTGAGGGTAGTTTGTATTTCTGTGGGATCGGTGGTGATATCCCCTTTATCATTTTTTATTGCATCTATTTGATTCTTCTCTCTTTTCTTCTTTATTAGTCTTGCTAGTGGTCTATCAATTTTGTTGATCTTTTCAAAAAACCAGCTCCTGGATTCATTGATTTTTTGGAGGGTTTTTTGTGTCTCTATCTCCTTCAGTTCTGCTCTGATCTTAGTTATTTCTTGCCTTCTGCTAGCTTTTGAATGTGTTTGCTCTTGCTTCTCTAGTTCTTTTAATTGTGATGTTAGGGCATCAATTTTAGATCTTTCCTACTTTCTCTTGTAGACATTTTGTGCTATAAATTTCCCTCTACACACTGCTTTAAATGTGTCCCAGAGATTCTGGTATGTTGTATCTTTGTTCTTATTGGTTTCAAAAAACATCTTTATTTCTGCCTTCATTTCATTATGTACCCAGTAGTCATTTAGGAGCAGGTTGTACAGTTTCCATGTAGTTGAGCGGTTTTGATTGAGTTTCGTAGTTCTGAGTTTTAGTTTGATTGCACTGTGGTCTGAGAGACAGTTTGTTGTAATTTCTATTCTTTTACATTTGCTGAGGAGTGCTTTACTTCCAACTATGTGGTCAATTTTGGAGTAAGTGTGATGTGGTGCTGAGAAGGATGTATAGTCTGTTGATTTCAGGTGGAGAATTCTGTAGATGTCTATTAGGTCTGCTTGGTGCAGAGTTGAGTTCAATTCCTGGATATCCTTGTTAACTTTCTGTCTCATTGATCTGTCTAATGTTGACAGTGGAGTGTTGAAGTCTCCCATTATTATTGTATGGGAGTCTAAGTCTCTTTGTCTCTAAGGACTTGCTTTATGAATCTGGGTGCTTCTGTATTGGGTACATATATATTTAGGATAGTTAACTCTTCCTGATGAATTGATCTCTTTACCATTATGTGATGGCCCTCTTTGTCTCTTTTGATCTTTGCTGGTTTAAAGTCTGTTTTATCAGAGAGTAGGATTGCAACCCCTGTGTTTTTTGGTTTTCCATTAGCTTTGTAGATCTTCCTCCATCCCTTTATTTTGAGCCTATGTGTTCTCTGTATGTGAGATGGGTCTCCTAATACAGTGAACTGATGGGTCTTGACTGTTTACCCAGTTTGTCTGTCTGTGTCTTTTAATTGGATCATTTAGTCCATTTACATTTAAGGTTAATATTGTTATGTGTGAACTTGATCGTGTCATTATGATATTAGCTGGTTATTTTGCTCATTAGTTGATGTCGTTTCTTCCTAGCATCAATGGTCTTTACATTTTGGCATGTTGTTGCAATGGCTGGTACCAGTTGTTCCTTTCCATGTTTAGTGCTTCCTTCAGGATCTCTAGTAGGGCAGGCCTGGTGGTGACAAAATCTCTAAGCATTTGCTTGTCTGTAAAGGATTTTATTTCTCCTTCACTTATGAAACTTAGTTTGGCTGGATATGAAATTCTGGGTTGAAAATTCTTTTCTTTAAGAATGTTGAATATTGGCCCCCACTCTCTTCTGGCTTGTAGAGTTTCTGCCAAGAGATCTGCTGTTAGTCTGATGGACTTCCCTTTGTGTGTAACCCGATCTTTCTTTCTGGCTGCCCTTAACATTTTTTCCTTCATTTCAACTTTGGTGAATCTGACAATTATGTATCTTGGAATTGCTCTTCTCAAGGAGTATCTTTGTGGCATTCTCTGTATTTCCTGAATTTGAATGTTGGCCTACCTTACTAGGTTGGGGAATTTCTCCTGGATGATATCCTGCAGAATGTTTTCCAACTTTGTTGCATTTTCCCCGTCTCTTTCAGGCACACCAATCAGATGTAGATTTGGTCTTTTCACATAATCCCATATTTCTTGGAGGCTTTGTTCATTTCTTTTTACTCTTTTTTCTCTACACTTCTCTTCTCACTTCATTTCATTCATTTGATCTTCAGTCACTGATACTCTTTCTTGCAGTTGATCGAGTCAGTTACTGAAGCTTGTGCATTTGTCACGTATTTCTCGTGTCATGGTTTTTATCTCTGTCAGTTCATTTATGGCCTTCTCTGCATTGATTATTCCAGTTATTCATTCTTCCATTCTTTTTTCAAGATTTTTAGTTTCTTTGCGCTGGGTATGTAATTTCTCCTTTAGCTCTGAGAAGTTTGATCAACTGAAGCCTTCTTCTCTCAACTCATCAAAGTCATTCTCTGTCCAGCTGTGTTCCATTGCTGGCGATGAGCTGTGTTCCTTTGGAGGGGGAGATGCACTCTGATTTTTTGTATTTCCAACTTTTCTGCACTGCTTTTCCTCCATCTTTGTGGTTTTATCTGCCTTTGGTCTTTGATGATGGTGACATACTGATGGGGTTTTGGTGTGAGTGTCCTTTCTGTTTGTTAGTTTCCCTTCTAACAGTCAGGACCCTCAACTGCAGGTCTGTTGGCGTTTGCTTGAGGTCCACCCCAGACCTTGTTTGGCTGGGTATCAGCAGCAGAGGCTGCAGAAGATAGAATATTGCTGAACAGCGAGTGTTGCTGTCTGATTCTTGCTCTGGAAGCTTCGTCTCAGAGGGCTACCCAGCCATGTGAGGTGTCAGGTGTCGGTCTGCACCTAGTCAGGGATGTCTCCCAGTTAGGCTACTCAGGGGTCAGGGACCCACTTGAGCAGGCAGTCTATCCATTCTCAGATCTCAAACTCCATGCTAGGAGAACCACTGCTCTCTTCAAAGCTGTCAGACAGGGACATTTACATCTGCAGAGGTTTCTGCTGCTTTTTGTTTAGCTATGCCCTGTCCCCAGAGGTGGAGTCTACAGAGGCAGGCAGACTTCCTTGAGCTGCGGTGGACCCCACCCAATTTGAGCTTCCCAGAAGCTTTGTTTACCTACTTAAGCCTCAGCAATGGCGGGCGCCCCTCCCCCAGTCTCACTGCCACCTTGCAGTTAGGTGGCAGTCAGACTGCTGTGCTAGCAATGAGGGAGGCTCTGTGGGCGTGGGGCCCTCCAGGTCAGGTGTGGGATATAATCTCCTGGTGTGCCATTTGCTAAGACCCTTGGTAGAGCACAGTATTAGGGTGGGAGTTACCAGATTTTCCAGGTGTTGTATGTCTGAGTTTCCCTTGGCTAGGAAAAGGAATTCCCTTCCCCCTTGCACTTCTCAGGTGAGGCAATGCCTCACTCTGCTTCAGCTCTCGCTGGTCGGGCTGTACCCGTTGACCAGCACCAACTGTCCGACACGCCCCAGTGAGATGAACCCAGTACCTCAGTTGAAAATGCAAAAATCACCCATCTTCTGTGTCACTCACGTTGGGAGCTGGAGGCTGGAGCTGTTCCTATTCGGCCATCTTGCCCCCCCCCCCCCAGTAATAATATTTTTAATTAAAAAATAAAAAAAACAGCATGCAGACGGATAAAGCAGATATAGGAATAGATATTTTAAACATCAGTGAAGTTGAGAGCCTTACAGTTTGATGAAATTTTACCCTAAAAATAAAATACAATGGAAAAATCAGCAGATAATAATAACTTTTAAAAGGCATAACTTTTTTAGCTTCTCAGTACTAGATAAGTGATAGAGCAGTTGTCATGTGTCATATCACAGGATACATGTTATCAACACAACTTATTACTGATGATGTTAACTTTGATCACGTCATTAAGATGTTGTGTGCCAGTTTTCTCTACTGTAAAGTTACTATTTTTTCCCTTCCTCATACTCTATAGTTTGGGACAAATAACTTAAGTCTTCCCTACACTCAGTGTGGTAGAGGAAAGGGTATAGATATATTCCACTTTCTAGTGAAGGGAATATGTAGCCTACATTATTTGGAGTTCTTCTATGAGAATTATTTATCTTTCTTCTCCATTTACTTATTTATGCAATTTACTTGTTTATATATATATATATATATATATATATATATATATATATATAGCCTCTACATATTTAAAAATAAATTGCATATGAACTCTTTTTTTGCCATTAAAAGTAATGTCAAAAACTGCAATTACTTTTGCATCTACCTAATATTTACATCAGCATGGACTAATAATGTATATTTGTTTTGTACTTTGGGTTGTAATCTAATACCATCTTGTTTATCATGTTGCTCAAATGTATCCAGCTTTGTCCATTGGGAGTTTTTTCAGGTGGACGTCTATGTCCCTTTGGCACAGCCCCATTGTATTTTTAGCACATCCTTGCTCTTTGGCATTACCAGATAGCTCTAGGCTCATCTGAAGTTTTTCTCTCCTCCAGCCCTGGAATCTGTCATTTCTATAAGGATCCTGGTTCTTTTTATTGGGAAACGTCATTTAGAAATTAAGATTTGTGGACCAAATATACTTGTTGCTACTTAGATGTCACTGTTTCCAGGCCCTCTGAGCAGAGGGCTAGCAAATACTTGTGTGTATATGAACTCTTTTATATACATTTCCATAATTAGGTCTGTAACAATTCACAAGCATATATGTATTAAGCTAAATATGAATTCATACTAACATCTCCAACTCTCATTTAGTACCACAGAATTCATTCTATCCTTCCTTCCTTGTTTGTCTACAATTTCTTTCTCCAATGTGAGAAACCTAGCACCAAGTGTCCACCATTCATTCCCTTTTTGTACATCCCTAGTATACATGTAAAGCAAGTTTAGAATTGTTAAACTGTACTTCTTGTACGGCCTCTGTGAATAACAAATTTACAACTAGAGTACAGAATTGATATATATAGCTCCTTTCTGTCTTTTCTTATTGTAATTTCCCATTAAAACAGCGCTTCTTAAATTTACGTATGAGCTTTATCACTTTTATTGTGTTAAACCCCTAGGCTTTAAAGGTTGATTTGTTTCCACAGCATAGCCTGAGCTACTCTAATGCAAATAAAGCTAAGCAAGAGCTTTCAGGAAGATTTATTGTGCTATGGTGTTTTACAAGAAATAGCGTATTCTTAAAGTGATTAAAACTCAATGACGTTTTCTAGCTTGTTAATTTTACATGTTTTGGACCTTTCAAAGATTTTATCAAGCCAAGACCTTAAATGAGTATTTCTCAATTCTTCCAAGCATGGAGAGTCCAGAACGATTTCAGTTACACGCAGAGACAGTTGAAAATAACGGAGACGAATTCTGTCAGGGTGAGCTGGGCTGTATATAAGAAGGCCCCCTCCTATGTTAGCTTTTTACATTACATTGTTACACCGTTCTTTAAATGTTTACATGCTAATAAGAGGAACTTAGCTCATCTGCAGAGTTCTAAGATTTTACATACAAATGCTTATGTAATCAAAGTAACTTTCTCCCTAGTACACGTTTCTCTAATCAGGTAAGTTACGGAAGGGCTTCAGAGGGACACTTAGGTAGCAATATAGGTGGTGGTGTTGTTTTGGCAGGGCAAGGGGAGCTGAGGGAGGAGCAGAGAGGTCTAAAAATGTTCGAAATATCTAAAAGAATTTTAAGTTGAGTTAAAATAGGCTGAAGCAAATGTTTATATCTTGGTTGTATAGCTGTTTTTGTTTTTGTTTTTGTTTTTGTTTTGAGATGGAGTTTTGCTCTTGTTGTCCAGGCTGGAGTGCAGTGGCGAGAGCTCGGCTCACTGCAACTTCCGCCTCCTGGGTTCAAGAGATTCTTCTGTCTCAGCCTCCCGAGTAGCTGGGATTACAGATGTGCACCACCACGGCCGGCTAATTTTTGTATTTTTAGTAGAGACGGGGTTTCACCATGTTGACCAGGCCGGTCTTGAACTCCAGACCTCAGGTGATCCACCTGCCTCGGCCTCCCAAAGTGCTGGGATTACAGGCGTGAGCCACCATGCCCAGCCGGTTGTATAGCTGTTTTAATGTTGCTCTCTAAATATATATTAATTGAATCAAAATTGTATCTTGAAACAAAGGAACAGGAAAATAAGTTTTAAAACTGGAGCATTGGTGACTAATCAAAGATATTATCAGAAAGGAGGGAAAACAAATGAAGACAGGAAGACATGGTTTTCTAGAAAATTTTTTTAAAAATTTTAATCTTTATTCTGAGTTAAATGTCCCATATTGTCTTCATTTACATCTTATGTCTTTTTAAATTTACTCTTATACAGAGTAAAATACAGGACTATGTCAACCACTGAGTTAAGCTGAGAACAGAACTGTAAAGTGTTGGAGCAGTCAATTAAGACAACACACGGAAATGAAAGTAACTACAAAGTGTTTATCTACTTACTGCCATAGTACAGGCAGGAGGTCCTAGTACACGTCAAATCAGAGAAAGTGCTGGTTCCCTCACCATTCCATTTTCCATGTCAAAGGCCCCCATGCAAAGGCCTCCAAATGGGAGCACCTGGGATGCAGGGATGCAGACAGGCTTCTGTGTGGGCAAGACCAGACAGAAGGGCCTGAGTCCTTGCCTCAGCTCCTTTCAGTGACTTGCAGTGCATTAGATGTGTGCCACATACAGTGTGTGCAGGGCAGCTGTGCCCCAGGAATACTTATTGTTAATAATTATTATTGTGTATTCCTAAGTTTTTAAAAATATGTTGACATTGGGAAAATGTATCACTTTTCCTCCTTTTCTTTGATTTTCTTTTTATTTTATTCTAAGTTTGAAAGACTTTTGAAATGGGCACAAAAGATTCCTAAGTGTCCTAATGAACTCTTCCAAGTTATCTCAAAGTTTCGTTGTCTTTGCTCTATTTCACTATTCTGTAAGTTGTTGAAAACTGATAAGGCAAATATATATATATATAGATATATATGCAAATACACACACACACGAGTTGCATCTGATAGAATGCAACTGATTATTGCCCTGTGGACAAACTAGTTTTGCATTCCTTTGGAAATTCATAACAACATTCCTATTGCTTACAATGTGTGATTTTTTGAATTATCCAGTTATAACCTCATACTGGTTCCCTCATTAATTAGTTAAATAAAATCTTTGACATATATATCTATTTTATATCCATAGGAGATTCATGACTTTGTCATATATTTTTTTTAAATTCTGTAAGTAATATATACAAATTTAATTAAATATTACTAAAGGCTGAGAGACAAAAATGGCAAGCACCTCAGCAAACTATTCCCATGTGCAATCTTGTTCCTTCAAAAGTCAATACTCCTAAATACTCTTGCCAGTCACCGCATTTATAAATAATTTACTTACACTATGAGGTCTTTTTGTAAGTTTTAAGCATTGACTTCTTGTGTTGATGAGAGGCCAGTTTTCTAATATCAACTCTACACCTCACTCCTGACATCAGTGTGCTCTTATTTCAGTTTCTAGTAGACCATTCCCCTTCCTGTTTGCAGGGATATACTCCTCCTTCAAAAGCTTAGAAAATAAATGTCATCTCTACACAGAGACTTCCCTGTCTAACCTTTCAACTATTGTCTCCTCTTTTACGTTCTCTCTCTCTGCTTTCTAAATTTACTACATCACACATACAGATAATTTACAACGGGCATTTTGCTTGTTTCCAATAATAGTTGCTCTAATTGTTTCGTTATTGTTGTCTATTCCCCCACCAGATTGTGAGCTGTGTTAAGAGCAAATACCAGTCAAGTTACTAAATGCCTTCTTAGTAACAGGAAATCAGAGATGTGTGAGAATCAGTCTTTTTGCCCTTAATAAGTTCACTATCTAATAGAAAATATAGACATATAAGTATCCCTATACATGGTATATTTTAATTGCCCAGGATTCCATGAATTTATTCCAGAGCCCATTTGCAATAGAGCAAATTAAAATCATTTGTGGTAACATTAAATTTCATCTACGTTGTCACAAGCAACCATGAAAACATTGTCATAAGCAACTATTATGGGTAGGACAGTCAACTGAGATCCTAAGGCTCTTGGTGATGAATTAAAATCACATTAAGGAATACAATGAAACATATATAACATATTTGAAAAAAAAAGTTACACCAATAGATGGTAGCCATTGCCAAGGACCAAATGAAAGAGGCAAATAATAAATATTTTCTGAGGGTAGAGTGACATCACTCTGGCAAGGACAAAAAGGGTATGTTTCGAAGAAAAAACTGTTTAAGTTGGTGCCTCTGTATATGACTTAGGTAAACAGAGAGAGAGGAAGAGACACCTGAGAATGTGTACAGTAGGTTTAATCAACAATAAATAGATTATTTTGTCTGTGGCCAATGTAGCATATATAAGAACCTCCTTCTGCAGGCTCTATCCAACCTTTCTAAATCACAAGACCAGTCTACTGCTGAGTCTTCTGCCTCCCTAAAGCCTGTGAAGATCATAAAACTCTTACTCTACTTAAGTTATAACAGATAGCTAGATCAAAAAATAGCTCATATTTAATGTGAGCATTCCCAATGGGGCTATTTCAATTCAATCTCAAATTATATTTGCTCCAAGGAAAGCACACAATGAATCACAATGAAGGGGGGTTGGAAATACATCAATAGATAAGAATAGCAATGACTGTCTTCCAAGTATACATAATTAGGGAGAATTCTGGGGTTATAGATGACTGTTTTAGAGAACACATGGGGACAATTTAGTCCGTCTTTATTAGCTCTACATTGCAAATCAGCATTTTTGAAAAGAACTTTTAAATTAATATTCTAATTTTTGCTATGTTACGGTCACTGAGGCCAGGGTCTCCTCGTCGCAATTATGGGCAATTCTTTGCCCCTTGGTTTTCATCATTGAGCACAGGAAACTGCTGAAGGCAGAAGGCAGGCTCTGTTGTTTCCGCTTGTCTCAGAGGCCAAGAATGGTAATTTAATTCAATTAAAAATTGTATTCATTCAGACTATGGCACAGATCTCTGACTTGCATGAAAAAGCTTCAATCAAGTTAATTTAACAATTTTTTCTAGATGTCTCCAATGCCCTCTAAGACTGCAAGCCTGCTCTTCCCCAGTCTTCTCTGTTCATCCAATTGCCTGGCAGATCACTGAGAATTATTCCTTATTCCTCTTGTTTCATTCCCAATTTCCAAAAATTCAAACGGTCCCTGGGTCATGCAAATTCTGCCTCTTCAGTATCTCTGGCCTCTGCCCCTTTCTGTCAGATTATTCCTGTATTATTGTGATAAACCTCTAGCCAGTTTATCTGCCTCCAGTCTTGTCTCCTAAAAATCTCACTTACTCAATTGCTAAATAAAGATTCTAACACTTTCACTTGTCTCTCCTTCTTCCCAGCCATACTGCAAGCTCCAGATGGAAGTTATGCTTATTAACATTGTTTCCTAATGCCTGAAACATGTATGGTATGTTAATTATGTGAGAACACACAAAACGTTTTCTTGAAAACAACCATTGTTTATCTCATTTTTGTCTAACACTCTCCCTATTGAATCCCATCCCAGTTAAGCAAACATTTAAATAATATAACACAAATGTCATTAATAATATTTTTAATCCAACCCCTAACTGGAACCATCAATAATTTCATTAAAAATATCTACAGAAATGCATTAAAGTCCTCCCTACTTTTTAATGTCTAAACAAATAAAAGAAAAAAGTCAAAATAATAAGTCAAATCTTATCTGTGCTGAAATTAGGAGAAACTCAAATTTTATACTATTACTCTAAGTAAAATGAGCCAGAAAAATTATAATTTTAAAAAATTGATTTTAACCAAATTGGAAGTTGATGAGAAAGATAAAACACCTCTGAATGTCGTTGGCCTAATGCAAGGTTTTCAGAATTAAATGGAGGAAACTATTCCTACAAAACTAGTGTCAAATAAGGCCATAGACGTGGGTGAGTTGTGTGGAGGATAAGGATCAAATCTGCACCCATGCTGAAGATTGCCACGGGTCATCACTCATGGCAAATACAATAAGTTGTGTGAACAAACAGTACTGTATTTCTCGTATTCAAAATAAGATGACTGAGATGCAGAGACAAGTATATTTTGAAAGTACCACAGACAACTGTGCAGGCACAAATAAAAATAAACATAAAGTAAGGCATCAAACAAAAATCCTTGAGTCATTGGAAAACGCTTAATTTACCCTCCTATCTGAAGATGGAAAAACAAATCTGACCCAGGAAACCACCTCCCACAGAACAAGATGACCCCCAACTGTGGGTAAGAGCCCGTCTTAAGCAGACTAGGAACTTTGTAAAGTATCCTATGAGGAAAATCTCCCAGAAAACAAGATAGTAGGAAAAAAAATTAAGATATTGTTTTCTCAGGGATTAGCAGACCAAGTAAATAAAAAAGCTATATTTCCAATACCTTTAATATCAAGCACCGTTAATACAGTTGACCTAATAGAGTAATTTTCAGAATCTATGTTGCATCGAAATACCAAAACATTTAATTTTAAAACTAGAGAACAAGCCCCAAAAAAAACTCTGTAATCAAAATTTATGAGAGTGTGATCTGGGCATTGGATATTGATCTTGAGATTCACTGATCTAATAAATATATACCCAAATATATATCATACAACAAGGATACACTTTATAAGTTGGGTATCCATGGAATAAATATCAACCATATATTAGACCTAAATAAATCATCTAAAAAAACTCAAAGGAAACTCAAAGTATTGAACATGATATCATTTGACAAGAGAGCAATATAACCCTAGAAATAAGTAATAGAACAATTCCATTAACTTAAAAACTTAAAAAAAAAAAGCTGTAAATAATTTTAAAAGATCTTTTCTGAATAATTTTTGGACCAGTGATGAAATTAATATCACCATCTAAATTTTAACAGCTCCATTGAGATACAATTCTCATGTCATATAATTCACTGATTTTAAAGACACAATGCAACAGTTTTCAGCATATTTACAAGATTTTGCAACCATTGCCACAGTCTTGTTTTAAAATATATTCATCTACCCTAAGATAAACCAAACCCATAACCATTAGCTATCACTCACTCTCTGTTATCCCATGCCCCACTATGCCACTCTTAGCCCTCTTCTATTGGTAACCACTAATCTACTTTCTGTCTCTTTATCTGTGACTATTCTGGATATTTTACATAAATGAAATCACAAAATATTCTTGTGACTATATTCTTTACCTTGGTATAATATTTTCAAGGGTTATCTGTGTTGTAGGATTTGTAATTACTCAATTTCTTTTGTATTAATGAGCAATATTCCTTAGTACGGATATACTATGTTTTATTGATCGGACATTTGGGTTATTTCTATTTTATTATACATAACACTGCTATAAACATTCACGTACAAGCTTTTGTTCAGTTCTATGTTTTCAGTTCTCTTTCAATGTGTGCATAACTAGGAGTGGAATTGCTGCTTCCTATAATAACTATGTTTAACCTTTTAAGAAACATTCAAATTGTTTCTCAAAGGAGCTGCATTAGCAAATTCTAACTAGCAATTTTCCAGTGTCTTAACATTTTTGCCAACTCTTGTTATTGTCTAACTTTCTAATGATAGCCATCTTAGTGGGCTTTAAGTTGTATCTTGTAGTTTTGGGTTTACATTTTCCAAATGCCTAATGTTATTGAGCTTATTTTCATGCGCTCACTGGCCATTTGTATATCTTCTTTGGAGAAATGTCTATACAAACCGTTTGGACATTTATTAAAAGGGTTTTCTTTTTATTATTAAGTTATAAGGGTTCTTTATATATTATGAATACAAGTGTGTTATCAGATATATGATTTGCAAATATTTTCTCACAATTCATGATTTTTCTTTTCATTTTCTTGATGAATGGTAAGCTGTTATCACAGTTCATGGTGTCTATAGGAATTTTCCCATGTCCAGTCGGGAAGTAATAGCTTGGAGGATCCTTATTTTATTGCTTCTGAGATGCAACATCCTTGGTCATGCACATAGTCTTTCATACTGCCAGAGATAGGTGTAATTTTATTTTTAAACTGGGTTCCTATTAATTATCCTGGAGTCAAAGCAGCTTACCAATCAGTCAATGTTTGCTCAAAGATTAAGTTTAAGCCCCCTGTGTCATTGAGACTTCCCTGTGTTGATGGGTTTGTTTGAGGATTGGGGAATGGTTTCGTATCTGCCCTATGTCCTGGTGATTGTTCCCAAGTGGATGCAGCTTAGCATATGGGCGTAGCCTTCCCAACCCCCAGAGATCTAAGAAGGCTGTAATCCTAAGAATGCTCCTCTTCTCTCTCCCTTTCCCTGGTTCTCTCTATTGAACTTCTAGCTATTCAGCTATTTTCATTGTATTATAAAGCCACCAAGGCCTGCCTAATGACTCTTCATTAAAAATCTGTGTTATTTTCAACAAAACCCTTAGGCATGTCTCCACTTTCTGTTTCAAAACAGCCCTCTCCAGCAAAACTACAGAGCTCTTGGTCCTTATGACCTACTTTCCACACCGAACTGAACTCCTATTCCACTGCACCATAGCTGGGACCAGGGACTCACTTTCCCACTTATTGAGTGGGAGCAGGGACCAAAGGGGCAACTCCTCTTTTTCTTGGTTTGTTATTGTTAGCCTGGAACCTCTGACCTACAAGTGAACTGGAGCAGGAGCAATTGGAAAGGCCTGGTATTTCTGGCCTTCCGCACTTTGGGCATACCTCTTGCTCTACAAGTGGAGTCCAGGCAGGAAAAGGGTAGAGCTTCTGCAACATGAGGCTAGGGAGAGGTGATGAGAAAAACCAGCAACTTGCCCTTCCCAGTATGAAATCTTAATCCCAGAATGATAGCTTTGGGGAGAAAGACCCTTTGTCTTCCTGGTTGTACATGCCTCTGGTAGAGCTTTTGTAAGAACTGGAGTGGTGGGTAGTGAAAATGGGGTGAAACATGTCTCAAATACCAAAAATTTTCTCTAGCCTTACCAGAATTTAGTAGGTTCTCTTGAATATTTTTCCTCATTTTCCATATGCCCTTAGCACAAGTTCTAGTGACTTTAAATTGTAGTTTTCCTATTTTTTATCAGATAAAATGTTGTTTTGCTAGGGAGAGAGTTTGCCAAGCTCCATTATTCAGGAAGTCTCAGCCATAAAAATATTATTTAATACAGCTGATGCAATTATTGCAAAGCAGCATTCAAAAAATATTTTTACAAATGTAGAAGCTATGTTTATTTATCTCTAATAAACCAACATGTGGGATTAAGAAACACTCTCCATTTCCGTTGTTAAATTTTCCAAATAATACCTACAACACAATGAATGCTCAAAGCTAGTTTCTAGTATGTTTTTCTCTTCCACTTCTGCTCGCAACTTGGAATTGTATAAATGTCAAGAATCAGTGGTGCTTTTTACCTTTCCTGTTTAGGACTAGAGGTACTTCTTATTTTAGTAATATACTATTTCCAAAAAGAAAGATGTTTCTGTTAAAGATCAGCTGAATTCATTGCAAAATCATAATACAGAAAAGTTATTTTTTGAAAGACCATTTTTTAGAGCAATTTTAAGTTAACCATAGAATTAAGTGGAAGATTCAAAGATTTTCCATATATCTCTTGCTCCCATACAAGCATAGCCTCCCCATTGCCGACATCCCCACCAGATTGGTCCATTTGATACAGTTGATGAACCTACATTGACACGCCATAATCACCCAAAGTCCATTGGTTACACTCAGGTTCACTCTTGGGGTTGTAGATTCTATTTGGAGAAATGTATAACGACATGAATTCACTATTACAGTATCCACACAGAACAGTTCCACTGTGCTGAGAATCCTCTGTGCTCCACCTATTCATCCCTCTCCTGACAACCATTGATTTTTTTTTTTTTTTTTAACTGTCTCCATAGTTTTGCCTTTTCCAGAATGCCATATAGTTGAAATCTTTCATTTTGTAGCCTTTTTAGGCTGGTCTCTTTCACTTAGTCCTATGCATTTATGTTTCCTCCATCTCAAATCATGGCTTGATAGCTCTTTTTATTTTTAGCACTGAACAATGTTCCAATGTCTGGATGTATCCCAGTTTGTTCATTCACCTACTGAAATACATCTTGGTTGCTTCTAAGCTCTGATAATTATGAATATAGCTGCTATAAACATTCATGTGCAGGTTTTTGTGTAGACAGAAATTTTCTACTCCTTCAAGTAGATACCAAAGAACCAAACAAGTTATTAAACAAACAAACAAAAAAACCCCTCTATTTTGGCGATGGCAAGATAACGATAAAAGAATGCTAAAACTTGTGGGTGAAAACATGATGAACAAGAATATATTTACACAGTCTCAAAGAATCTCCCCATTAAAGTACTAATTAATTACCAAAAAAAAAAATATGAAGTTTACAGAGGAGAGCAAGTGGCCACCACATAAGGAATAATGGATAAAACAACATCATCAGCAACTAGATGGCTAGCACTAGAAAGAGCACTGTATAATTTATGTAGAATTATCTCAGACAGCATAACCCAAATAAAATTATGAAGACACTTCTGACAAGGCCAACTGGAGAACATTCTACAAAATTATTGATCTGTACTCATCAGAGGAAGGCAGAGGAACTCATCCAGATAAAAGAAAGCTAAGGAAAGACACTCAACAGTTGAAGGTAATGCATGATTCTGGAATAGATCCTGGGTCAAGAAAAACAAAACCTTCAGGACATTATTTGGTCAATATGCAAAATTTGAATATAGAATGTAGATAAAATAGTACGTTAAATTTGTTGAATTTGATAGCTGCACTTTCATTATGTGCAAGAATGTCCATGTCCTTAGAAAACACACACTAAAATATTTAGAAGAAAGGTGGTGTGATATATGCAACTTTCTCTCAAAAAGCTCAGAAAAAAAAAATGTATATAAGATAGATTGTTATATTCCTAAGTTTGGGTCAGCTACCAACATTTTGTCCTTTATGCTTTCAATGTCATGAAATATCTCCAAGGTTTTAAGCACTAAATTTTCTCTAGCACCTAGGTTATCTTCATTCTTTTCCTTACAACTACTTACCTCATTTATATTGATAAGTTCATCTTCACCAAGTTCTTCTGGAGACATATATATATATATATATATATGTATATATATGTAGACATATATATATATGTATATATATATATGTCTCATGAATGGCAGAAGTGTTAACATTCCTAAACTCAGATATTTCTTCTGTGACTCCATTTATATTTAAATTGAATTTTACTTCCAGTGTCATGAATTTTTATTTCTTGGCTGCACTTTCATCTTTGTCAATTCCCCCTTTTGGTTATTTATATTTTTAAGTCATGGGCATTTATTACTGGGAGATAAGGTGGCAACAAATCTATACCACTGCTGTTGTGTGAGTATTGAATAACAGATGTGCATTGGCCAATCGCTGCCAGACTTTGGGAGATATGATGTGATAGGTCATTGATCATGGTGCACATCTGTTATTTATTTAGTGATTTGTGAATTGAAGATCTCCCGGAAAGTTTGTACCTTATGAATCACTTTCAGTTGATATACCGTGGTAACTAAAATGCAAACCTTTTTTATTGGAGGGTTGGTGTTATTTAACTAAACTATGGCAACTGAAATTTGTGCATATCAGAATTGTGCAAAGTAAAACCTTCCTGTGTGTGTTATATGTGTTACATGTATTTACGTGTAAGTATTTAAAATCAGTGTGTTTGCTTATCTGTAATTCTACACGTTAACTACATTTTTTGATTTAATAACCAATCATTAGTCATGATGTTTTTACTAAGAGGACTACACTAATATTTTATTTTTCAGAATAGAAATATCTTAGGAAAAAATACATACACACCAAGCAAAAGGTCACCAATGAAAAAGTATTTTATTTTAGAAATTCATATCTATCTATACTCGACTTTGAGATTTGAGAAATCCTTTATTTCAATCCAGAAAAATAAAAGTAAACAGTATTCTACCCTCTACCAGGTAGCATTACTTCATAATAAAAATGATTGAGTTCCCCACAAATACAAACAAGCTTTAAAACATAAGAAAAAAAAATGGATAGACCAGAGGTTGCCTGAAGATTCACTGCCATATATTATTGAAAGTGCATGGGAAGCTAATTTGTTAACTTACCTTTAAAGACCTTTGACTTATGAAAACACAAGAAGTTTGCAAAGTGTCCTCTTGTTTAGATTTGATTTCTGAGCTGCATTACTTCCCTAAGGGTAATCATTTCTGGCAAGACCATAAATAACATTAGTTTATAAAAATAAAAGTTCAAGTGAACAAGGTCCACTGCTCACCCTGCTTCACTTTCCCCAAGATGGTCAGTCAGAGTCAGTTCGTCATGTTTTTGGCAATCCCAGTCTCTTGAATCACCAATTACTTGGTAATGGCAACAAAGAACAAATGTTCTTGTCTCTATATGCCCTGAAAATCTCTGCAATACTTTATTTTTCAGAATTTTAATTTTATATTTTCTCTGAACCTGAGATTTTTGCCTACGATTGAGTCTGTTGTTGCACCACTCCCAGGACCTGCCCAGAGTTCTTGCGATGGGCAAACGATTTATCCTCATTCTGCAGAAACAGAATGTCTCTGGAAAAAAATTCATCAGTCTAATGGCAACTACTCAGGTGGCACCAGCAATCTATCTTTCTGAGAGCTACTAGAGAAAAGTACTGTGCTTATCAATCCAAATTATGGTAAAAGATGACACAATATTTGCCTGTCAACCTACTCCAGTGTCATATAGGCACAAAATAAGCTTCATTCGTGAATGGTTTTCTATAATTAAACAAAATGAAACTCCTTCCCTTTAATTGGGTTTGGGTATGCTGCTGCTTGGAGAGGATAACACATCAGCCAGTTTACGCATTAGCAGACAGTATTTTATAGAAGAAAGGCTTTACCACCCATTGGTAGAAAGATGTGGGGCACTTCATTTATTCAACAAATCTTTTAAATGCCTATTATGTGAATCCCTGAGAGAATAATATCAGGGAAATGAAAATGGAAAACTAAAGCAATTGCCCCTGAAAAAGGTATAACTTTGGTTGTTAATCATTCTGATCAGTAATTACCTCAATTATTGCAAACGTTCTGCAAATGCAAGGGCAGGGCAGGGGCTGTTCATTGGCTAAATAAATGTATTATATTCTAATGCACTACTATGTCTTCATTTACACAGATCTCATTCAAAGTAACCAAATACACACTGCTTCAGACATACTGTAGAATGCATATTATCTCCTTATCACCATACAATTTCTAACTCAATGGATATCAACAGTACAATTACTATGAAGAGAAGAGTTTGTGATCTATATTTGGTTATAAAAAGAAAACTTTATACTTTAGAATGGTAAAGATGACTGACACAAGACACAGGAATGAGAATTTTGACTGAGAAGGTGGCATAATTGTTGAGTTTGACCCATGCTTAAGGAAGATGGAGTTGTTACCAAAACTTGTATTCAGAAGTAAGCAATCTTAAGAAAAAGAGCAATCCCATAGGCATCACACTACCTGACTTCAAAATATAGACGGTTTCTGACTTATCATGGTTAAACTTAGGATTTTTTTTTACTTCACAATGGTGCAAAAGCAATAAAGCATTCAGTAGAAATCATACTTCAAGTATCCATACAACCATTATTTTTCACTTTCAGTGGAGTATTCAATAAACTACATGAAACATTCAAAATTTTGTTGTAAAATAGGCTTTGTGTTAGATGATTTTCCCCCACTTTAAGCAATGTAAGTGTTCTGAGCACATTTAAAGTAGGCTAGATTAAGCTATAATGTTTGGTATGTTAGGTGTATTAAATGTATTTTCATCTTATGATATTTTCAACTTATGATGGATTTATTGAGACTAGAACCATCTTAAGTCTAGAAGCATCTGTATATGTATATATAGACACATAGATAAAATAGGCAATTACTTATATTGATGTTAGAAGTCAAATTTTTCAGTGTAAGAAAAAAGATAAAATTATAAAATCAAAAAGGTAAAGTAAAAAGCCTGTAATACTAAACTTAATTTTATCTATATACCTTTACTTTTTTTAAAAAAATTATGTTTCCTAGCTCTACTCATTACAAAATTCAAATGACAATGATAAATCCGGGCTAATAAGAACCTCTGGTGTCAAGATTGCAGACTGAAACTATCATAATTTCCCACTAAAACATACTAGCTCCATAGAGAAATGATGGATTTAAGACTGGGGAAGGAAATACATAAAACTAACCTGGGATATCTTGACATATCAGAAAGTAAGGGAATTATGAAAGGCATTGTAAAAGAAGTTCCAAACCATATAGTTAAATAAAACAGGCAAATCAGAGAAGTGTCCACATATATAGGAGCTGAAGGGAAAAGGCTGTCAATGACCAAACATGGGATGACTTGATCATCTAGAAGTATAATAAGAGCACTGGATTAAAATACATAAAATATTTAAATACTATAATATTTTTAAAAATTACTTATTAGTCACTGTTGGAGATTGCTAGGGTGACAATATTCTAAATATTGGTAAATAAATAGAAAATAATCAGGTATTTATCTTGCCTTTTCTGTGTAGACTATAACTAAATAGTTGATGAAACAGTGTTCTTTTTTATAGAAAAATCACAGCTAATAAGGGCACAAGCAATGAAAGAATCAGAAAAAAAACACTATTTTAAAAAGTCTAATGAAATTCTGTATATAGGTAATAGTTTTCAATGGCAGCTAAAGCCATTTAAGGAAAGATTGCTTGAGAATTTAAATGATGTTAACAGGTTTATAACATCAGAATCCATGGATCAATCTTTATAAGTAATATGCCTTCTAGTGTAATATGATAATAAATATACAGTTCTACCTGTGAATTACTCCAGCTTCTCCTTCCCCTCCCAACAACAACAAAAAAATTGAATCTGAATTGAATCAAGTCTCTATATCTATCAAATTTATGGGAAATAAATGGGATAAAGGAATACAGTAAACAACACCAGGAGGCCACCATCCACAAAATGCAGAATAAGGCAAATTTTATATGAAAATTCACTATTTCCTTCAATATATAATTGTCATTTTAAACAGGAGAGGGGAACTGTTATGTATAAAGGATTTATATAATACATATACAATGTATGGGTTTGTTTACATCCTCATATTGGCAAACAAAATATAAAGACATTTTTGAAAGCAATAGATTGTTTGAACACAGATTGGCCATCAGGAGAATTTAAAGAATTTTTCTTTATTTTACTGGATTAAAAAGATGATTATATTATTAAAATTATTTATCTGTTGAAACAATGAAGCATTTGTGAATGAAAAGATGATATCTGGAATTTTTTTTAAAAAAATCAGTAAAAAGAAAAAACAATGGAGAAATGGGAATTAAAGCAAGAATGGCAAAATATTGAAAACAATTGTAGCTCGATAAGTCCATGGAAGTTCAGTGTACTATTCTCTTTAACGTGTGTTTAAATGTTTCCATACATAAAGAAGCTAAAAGGGAAAAAAGTGAACTTCAGCCTATACAACCTGAAAGTACAGCTGGGGAAAGAAAATTACCCACTTTTCAGTTTTGTACATCTTTGGAAATTTGTATGTTCACTCATGCAGTAGGTTAAATATAGATACCTTACCAATAGTTTAATTATTTTTTAAAAAATGGCATGTTTTAAAGAAGCAACATTACCACAGAGACAGAGAGGTCTGTGTTCCAAAGTTTTAGAAATAGGTAGCAATAATCGAGATCAATGGTTCTTAAACTTTTCGTCCATTTTCACTCCTAAAAATTGTATACGATTCTGAAGATCTTTTTTTTATGTGGGTTATGTCTATGCTTGTTCTATAATAAAAATTAAAACTAAAAAAATTTACATATACTTAAAATAATGACACACTTATGTGTATTAATAAATGATCTATTTATGAAAAGTAACTAGATTTTCAAAAAAGTTGATGAGGAGAGTGACATTGTTTTATTTTCCTTCCAGTTTTCCTGAAGTCTGGCTTAACTGAAGATTCTCATATTGGTTACTCAATGTTGAAATATATTATTTTGCTTAAAGTAGATAAAGGAAATTCAACTTCACACAGACATGTAGTTTGAAAGGGGGAGATTATTTTCATAGCCTTTTCAGATAATTGTGTCTATTCTTCTTTGATACTGTGCCAAAACTAGATAGGCCATATTCTCTTAAAGATTAGATGCAATGGGAAATTAATCCTTCATACTCAGTGACAATGAAATCCATTGGTCTTTTTTGCACTTTGAATGCTTCTTTTACTGATGCCTAAACTTTATTATTTTACTAATTGGCCATTTGGAAAATATTTGTTCATTGAGCGATGTATATTTCCTACTGTTGACACATTGTATTCTATAATATTAAAAATCACATATAATACAGCCACCAATCTCATCAAAGAAGGCCAAGCTCATAGTGACAGATTCAAATGTTTAAAAATTCTAATTTTTCCTTAAAATCACAAATTTTTTCATGGTCAACAAATACTATCAATTGTTTCTCTTGAAATGGCAGGCTTATCACACTTCTTTTCAATAAAATGTCTGCCAAGTACCCACGTGTGTACAACCATAGTTTGTGTGTCAATTGTTCTTTCAAGTAAAGTGGCATTACACACACACACACACACACAAACACACTCACAAAGCAGCTCACTCAACTCAAAACTCAAGGAATCACGTGTGTTTTTTAGAAACAATCATACTTTGGTATGCATCAGAACTACTTTAAGAATGCATCACATTTCATCAAACGGAATATTAAAAGCATCTACTCAGGCATTGAAAAAAAATCGATAACTTTTAGTGCTTCATCAAGGACATTCTTAAGTGTAACCAGAACTTTAATTATTGTGAGGGCATGGCAGTGAATATACTGACTGCTAGTACATTTTGGTGCTATTGCCTTAATTCCTGCTAAAGTGTTGGCAGTTTTACCTACCATCAATGGAAATAGCATGGTGAAAAAGGCAATTAATATTTATGAAAACGTTTTTCACTTCATGAATCCAAGAACTGGTCTCAGAGACCTCCATGGGTCTTCAGGACATGCTATGAGAACCACTAGTCAACCTTGAATATATTATTTCAGTTCCCTCACATATGTGATACAATTGTTAACAATTTTAATATAGGTAACTCATTGGAATTTCTGGGCAGGACTCAGAGAACTGCAGTATTTTAAGGCTTATTAAGTCATTAATTGCCCCAGTCAGGCCAATAAGTTCTTATGTACGAGTTTCCAGAGGAAAACATTCAACCTATAATAAATTATTTATTCATTTTGTTTTGATTTTCTCAAAAGAAAATGTATAGAACGCTAAATTTTACCTTCCAGGCATTTGAAAACTTTTGAATACATTTATATAAAGCATATGATGATGCTGAATTATCTTTTTAAAAATTTTTAGGTAATTGGATACTCACATGCAGCTGTTAGAAATAATACAGAGAGAGATCTTGTGTACTCATTAACAAGTTTCCCTCAATGATAACATCTTGCAAAACTATAGCACAGTATCACAACCAGGATGTTGACATTGATGCCGTGAAGATACAGAACATTTCCATCACCTCGAAGATCCCTCCTGTTGCTTTTTTGTAGCCATACCCATTTCATCCTCCTTAATTCCTGGTGACCAATAATCTATTCATTTCCATAATTTTGTCATTTTAAGAATTTTATATAAATAGAACCACACAACATGTAAATTTTTGCAATTAGCTTTTTTGCTTAGCTTAGTTTGCTGGAGATTCATCCAGGTTGTTACATACATCAGAATTTTTTTCCTTTTTATTACTGACTAATAATCTACAGTATGGATGTACCACAGTGTGTTTGATTAATCCATTGAAGGATACCTGGGTTGCTTTCTGTTTGAGGCTATTAAGAAAAAAAAGCTGCTATAAACATTAATGTACAGATTTTTAAACACAATTCTTTATGTCTCTGAGATAAATATCCAGCACTGCAATTGCTGTGTGATTTGGTAGGCACATATTTAGTTTTTAAGAAACTGCCAAACTATTTTTTTTAATGGCTGTACTATTTTATATTCCTACTAGCAATACATAAATGATTTAGTTTTTCTGCTTTCTTTCCAGCATTTGGTGATATTATGATTTTTTAATTTAATTCTTCTGATTGGTGTGCAATCGTATCACATTGTGGTTTAATTTACAAGTATTAGATCATTGTTATAGTCCCATAGGTTTCTGAGGCTCAATTTACTTTTTCCAGTCGATTTTCCCTTTCTTGTTCAGATTGAATAATTTCTATTTTTTGTCTTATAGTTTACTAATTTTTCCTCCCTCCCCTCCATTCTGCTGTTGTACCCATCTACTGAACTTTTTATTCTCAATTGTTCTTCTCTCCATTTGTTTTTCTTTGATAACTTCCATTTCTTTACTAAGAATTTATTATTACTGTTTTTTTTTTTTTTTTTTTTTTTGGCTGAAGCTTTCTATTTGTTTTAACCATGTCGATAAACTCTTGCTGCAGCATTTTTACCATGAGTTCTTCAAATCCATTGTAATGACCTCATTACTCCTGGGCAATGGTGAAATCTGGATTCTTTGGTAGACCTCCTCTGAGATCACCCTCGAAGGGAAGAGAAGAGGGCACCTCACTACTTATGACCTCTATAGGTTAGAGCTGTAATTTCAAAAGTCACAATCCTGGATACCATAATCTCAAATGTTGAAATTCCAGAAGGTCAAAATCCCCAAAATATCATTCTAGAAAAAATGATATTACAAATTTTTAAAAGACACTTATTTATATTTTTAAAGGGGGTTTATTTGAGAAACATAAAAGCACAACAGAACACTTTACAGGCCACTTTACACAATAAAATAGGCAATAATAACATTTTTGTAAGCATAAACAGTCTCAAGGGTATAAGTTATGAGCAGACAAACTATATTCATAAAGATATAGGTCAAAAAGCAAATGTGTACATGCACATCACTGTGGTTGGCAGTTGTGTGTACTCAGCTTTATATTATAATAATTGCAGTCATCTGAAATAGTGTGACAGACAACCTAAGTCTTTTGATAAGATCAATCAAAAACTGTGATGGGTTACCACCACATATGGAGCTGCCCAAAGAGTACAGCTTTCAAGAAATGTTATCTTTCACAAATGCAGATGGACAAAAAGAACATCTCTTCATTCATTAAGGAAGTTTCAATATTTTAACATACACACACAGTGTATAAACACAAAATTAGCTTTGTGATAATGCACTTTTGTGGAGTTGAATTTGAAAAAAATTCATGAAATGTATTAAAACTCTCTTAAGGTATTCACTGTACAATTTATACCTCCAGTATTGGAAAGGATGCAAGGATGAAAGATAGCATAACAAATTGGAAAAAAAAAAAAAAAAAAAAGCTGACAATTTAAAATAATAGGAAAAACCTTAAAAAAATAAAACAGAAAAATTTTAACCTTCCCCCCCCCAAAAAAAATTGACATGTGATAAAGTGTATTACAGGGACAGACAATGGGCAATTGTGGCAATTGCACAGAGGTAGTCTAAAAGAGCTGGCTGACTTTCACTATCATCAACTATATTTTGAAATCTTACATCACAATGAAGAGTTGTTTTTTGGGGTTTTTTTTGTTTGTTTGTTTGTTTGTTTCTTTTTCAGGGCATGGCTCTCCTCAGAGAATATATTCACATTCATATTCTAAGTGGTGCTTCTCTTTTGGAAATTCTTCCATGATTTGTTGTACACCAAGCATTCCCTTTTAAATGTTCCCATCTTCTGCGCTATGTTTCTATGTTGTTTTCAGCATATGAAAATTTATTTCGCATATACTCATATACAGAACAAAAATTTGCTGAAAACAGTACTGGTGATACAACAGCAATACCACCGCATGCTTTTTAATCCTGCCATGCACATAATTACTTTGCAATTAGTCACTTCACTGGCTTCTTCAGGCAAATGTGGCTTTAATTTATTAAAAGCTCCCAGAATTTCTTCAGGTGGAAGGAAAGCCAAGGCAGACAAATAAAGCATTTTTAAACTGAAGTTTTTGTTGTCACCCTATAGCATGGCCAATCCACTCATATGAATTTTCCCACAAATACATTGGACTGAATGAGAAAAAAAAAAAAAAAAAAAAACTTTATTGGTAACACACTGAAATTCACTTTTAGAAATGTTGATTCCACCTAATTCCAAATGTGTCATGGTTTGGGGATTCAAGTGAAATCTATTTTTTTCTGTGAAATCCACCAAATCTTCAAGTAAACAAATGAATACCTTTTCCAGTCATCAATACATACATGAGCAGATAAGTTCTAAAATTTTCAGATATAACAGGGGCATGAATTGCATGTAGTTGATTAAAACTGGAGTGATTTTTAAGTGCCATCCATTAGCCAAAGTGAAACACATTCTAGTTTTTCTGTTAGGATTAGTGGTAAATATAAGAAGTCTATATTTTTTGACAGTCAAATCCCTCACCAAGAATAGTTCACCATTTGATGTACTTTGTAACACATAGATAGAGGAACCTCTCTCTCAGCAAGTGTCTGGTTCAAAAGTCACTGAGCTTACGGAAATCTTTTTATTCTCAGATGAAGGACATTTTTTTGAAGGTAAGCATGGTGCTATGTCGAAGGGGCAGAAGTCATACACAATTGAATAATTTGGCAAGGAAGATTCCTTGTATTCTTTGTCTGCATTTTCACTTCTGTGATCTTTAAAACACTAGAGACATTGAAGGCAGATCTTCCCCACCAAGTCTACTCAGATTCACACACTAATCTCAGAAAATATCCTCACAGACACACCGTAAATGATACTTTACCAGGTTTTTAGGTCTTCCTTAATCCAGTCATATTCACACTTAAAATTAAGTGCACAAGTCCACCCCTACACCATACACAACTTCTTAAATTGTATTTAATTTCCAAATGAGACAATAACAAGGTAATAATTCTATTTAACACGATGCAACTATACTTGTGCATGAATTCCTTCCCCAAGATTCGGCTTTCAACATTAGGGGTTTTAATTTTTCAGGATTGTGATTTTTGAGATTTTAGTTATCAGGGATTTTAAACTTCAGAAATTTTGATCTTTTGGGATTCTGATCGCTCAGAATTTCAACATTGGGGATTACAGCATTTGGGGTTGTGCCTTTCAGAAATATGATCAGAACCCAGTTGTTACTAATTCCAGGAGTCGGGGGTGGGGTGCCCTATTGGGCCAGAAGGGATGAAAATCCCAGCTCCATATTTGGCCTTCTCTGAGACCACACCTATGGGATTATTAGGGGTTCCTCCTTACAGCCCTGCAAGACTGGATCCCTCCACAGACTTTGCTGGCTTGGGTGGAGTTGAGGCCTTAGGTGTTTTTGTTTTCGTTTTTGTTTCATGTGGGGTTTCTGTTTAAAAGTTTCCTGCCTTGCTAGGCTGCCTCCCTCCTATTTCTTTGGCATGAATAAAAGGCTTTGGGGGAGGCATTTTTTTTTTAATCTGCACTGGTTCATATTTCTAGGTTGCTGGCTTCTTTAGCTCCCTGTCTGTGATATATGATGAAAAACAAAACCCAGAGAACTCAACAACCATATCATATCTCAGGTCTCAAGGTCACTACTTTAGTGGGTCTAACTTCTTATCCTCATGGTTGAAAATCTTCTCTTTCCTTTACACACAATGCTGGGGAGTTTTAGTTAATACTTAGCAGGAAGAACAGGGATAAGTAAGTCTGTTCTTTATCCCTAGAAGTGAAAATCCAAGGCATGAAATTTTATAACGATGGCATATGACATATGTAGATAAAATCACTTTTCTCTATTCTATCTGCTTTTTATATTCTTGTATTCAATTTACTCCATAAATAAGTACTCAACAGTTAAAAAGCATTGTATTGCTTTTACTGGCTATTACTTATCCTGAATACAAGCATACGCTTTGTATTAACTTGAACTTTACATTGGGTAAATAACTTTCCCTGCAGGTATTACTTCCTCTATCTTCTGCAATATTTATGAATAGTAGCCTTTTCCTCCCCCTTTCACTTAAAAAATACTTAATTCCTCTCCTCCTCCCTGATGTGAATGGTTTCTGATGAACTTATTATGAAAAAGAATTAAGAGAGTTAAGATATAAAGGAAAACATGGTTATTGAATACCCCTCCTCACTGGTTACAGCCTAAGTGGAATCCCTGATAATTAATTCAGGACTTTGAGTGCTTTTCTAAGGATTTAATTATGCCTCAAAGATAAAGAAATAGAAAAAAAATTATGAATAAGGTAATACAATTTTATTGAACATTAAAAATGGAGCAGATCCAGAATCCTTTTCTTTGTAACTTAGAGTAGATGCAGACAGTTATATATGTAGCTGGAGTAAACAGAAACAGAAATGGTATTTGAGAGTTACCTGACGAACTCTCTGGGAGTTAATATTTTAAGTCAGTAGGTACATATTTGAGCCACCAGTTCTTAAAACACTGAACCATCCTCTCTAGAAGCCATATTAGTATGTCAATCTAACATTGGTAGTTAATTTCTCATAATGAAACAACGTATCAAAGAAACATGAGGCAAATACCTCTTGAAATAGAGCAAGGAAGGAAAGCTTTCAAATTTGTTGCACTATCTGCAAACACTTTCAGATCAGAGCACTGGATGACAACACCAATTGTGATGGTTAATATTGAGTGTCAACCCGATTGGATTGAATGATGCAAAGTATTGTTCCTGGGTGTATCTGTGAGGGTGTCACCAGTGGAGGTTAACATTTGAGTCCGTTAACTGGGAGATGCAGAACCACCCTCAATCTAGATGGGCACCATCTAATCAGCTGCCAACACAGCTAGGATGAAAGCAGGCAGAGGAACATGGGAAAACTACACTGGCTACGTTTTCTGGTCCCCATCTTTCTCCTGTGCTGGATACTTCTTGCCCTGGGACATCATACACTCCAACTTCTTCAGCTTTTGGACATTTGGACTTATACCATTTGTTTGCCAGGGGTTCTCAGGACTTTGGCCACAGACTAAAGGCTGCACTGCTAGCTTACCTATTTGTAAGGTTTTGGGACTCAGACTGACTTCCTTACTCCTCAGCTTGCAGCTGAGACTTCACCTTGTGATCCTGTGAGTCAATACTCCTTAATAAATTCCACTTCATATATACATATACCCTATTAGTCCTGTCCCTCTAGAGAACCCTAATACAATTTCTCGTAATGAAATAATATATCAAAGAAACATGAGACAAATACCTATTGAAATAGACCAAGAAAGGAAAACATTCAAGTATGGTGCACTATAGTGTACTATCCGCAAATGCTTGCAGATCAGAGCACTTGATGACAGCACCAGCAAGAAATGAAATGGAGAAGATATGCTCTAGAGGGAGAAAGGCCACAGGAAGTGCTGAAATGCAAATGATGAAGCACTGCTGTTTGGTTTCGTAACTACACACATTGGTTTCACTTGGAACAAAGCCCTTATCTTCTTCGTTTTTCTGAGCACTATTTACTTTATCTGTTAAATAAAAAGCATGCCCGTAATTTTAAGATTACAGTACTATAATGTACCCTGTTAAAGCTACATGTCTGACTTCACAGTCTTACACCAGATCTGAATAATAAAAGCTAGATATGTTTAAGTAATAAGTGAGTGATTATTATTTGTGACAGGGAAAGAATGAGTAGGAAATTCCATCAAACTTGATTCCAGTTGAAACTTGATTATCA
This sequence comes from Macaca mulatta, assembly GCF_049350105.2. Classification (NCBI taxonomy): domain Eukaryota; kingdom Metazoa; phylum Chordata; class Mammalia; order Primates; family Cercopithecidae; genus Macaca; species Macaca mulatta. Next base: position 134,020,159 of record NC_133409.1, read on the forward strand.
CATTAATGCCTTGATCAAAGGCATTTCCACTCAAAATTGTCTCCATTTTATAAAATGTAAAATTAGACATTCTTTAAAAGGCAAAATCTAAGAAGAATTCAAAAAATGTCACTTCCTTGGTGAAATGTATACATTGAGGAGAATTAACAAATCTGCCTACTCTTCTCCAGGCCTCCACTAAAGCAACGAATCTGCAGTGCAAACCCGGTGCAAAAACGGTAACAAACAACTTTGACAAACAAAGAGCTTGCCGGTTCAGGGGAGGATAAATGCAGAAGAATCTCCACTTTTGTAAAACTCTATCTGGAGAAGCTTCATTTCTATTTTAAGCAACTTCTATCCTACAATAGGGCCACAAGAGTTTCTTTAAAGTTTCTGGACAAGAGTAAAGATAACAAAAGAATTCAATTATTGAATGACTGAAAAATTATAAATGAAGAAAAGAGAGCAGAACACAATTTTTCACAGCAACGTATTTCCAAATAAGGGTTTTACATTCAATCTTTAGTAATGTTTAGTTTGATTTTTGAGATCTTAAATTATGTTTCACACTTCCTTTACAAAAATACTTTCTTAATTTTCTATTAGAGTGGGAGGCAAAAAGTACAACTTCCAAGAAGTGGAAAAGGTAAGGTCTAGATATATAGTTCTACTAGAGTCAGATCAGAAAATCTTCATCCTTATAATTACTAAGCTAGCGCTTGAGAAGTGCTTCCATACCCATGCATTAATATGCTCACAATAAAAACTAGAAATAAACATTTCATAGGTAAGAAAACAGCATTAGATTATTTGTTTTACTTGCTTATATTTAGCAGCTAATAAGTAATAGAAAAATGATTCAAACCTAGGACCCAGTATTCATAGGAGACAAATGAGACCGGAGAAGAGAGAATGAGGCAAAGCAAAAAGCCATTTGATATCTTCTCTGGCTATTTATGCTCTTTCTATTCCATAATTCTGACCCTATTATCAGACTCTGTTGTGCAAGTTCAATTTTAGTGATAGATATAATTTTGGGGACTACTGACGTCTTGTTGTTTCCTTTTCTGCAGCTACATAGTGGAATTCCATCTGTTCATTGAATTACAGTTAGTTCTGTTTCTTGAGTTTAACATTTTAATCTGAGCATGAATGGATTGTATTTGAGAGGTCCAGCATTTGTAGTTTTATCAAGTTTTACTTCAAGGTGGCATAGAGGAATAGGAAGAGAGAGAATGAGATTACTGAGATCACCAGTTAGGAGTTGGTGAAGGGGTGTGTATTCAGGGACTATGACCTCTAAGTATGACCTGCATCAAAAGCATTCTTAAATTTTTCTCTATCCTTTTAGTTCTCAGCATAGAAAAACATACTATGAGCAATAGCAGAGGAAGATAAGAGAATTTCAGGGCTGCACTATTTTAAAAGTTTACTTTTTAACTTCTTTTAAAAGTAAAGAGTATACTAAAAGTATTCAGAAGATCAAAGAACTTTCTCTTCCTTGAGCTACTACTTTTGTTCCAGTGTTTAAAGGTAGGCAAAAAGGGCATCTATCTTTCTGAGACAGATGTTAGTCTCAGTAATTGCTACCAGTTTGAACTCAAATGCCTGACAGGCACAGTGCTAAATTCCTCAAGTATTTTAGCATATATTATCATTTCCACAATCCTGTAAAATAGATCATCCATAATCACCATTTTATACATGAGGAGACTGGAACCAAAGAGGCTTAGCTCTTTCTATTGTCATTAAATTATTTAGCATGATTGTCTTAGTCCATTAAGGTTGCTGGGTGCCTTATAAACAACTAAAATATATTTCTCATAGTTCTGGAGGCTGAAAAGTATAAGATCAAAGCACTAGCCAATTCAACGTCTGATGAGGGTCCGATCCTGTTTCATAGATGACAGTCTTTTCACTATAAACTCATATGGGGGCAAAGGGGCAAGTGGTCTCTCTCAGTCCTCTTATTATAAGGGCTCTAATCTCAGTCATGAGGGGTTTGCCCACATGACCTAGCAAATCACATCCCAAAGGCCATACCATCTAATACATCACAATCACTTTTACCATCAACCCAAGGCGATGATGATGTATTACACGGTGAGGCCTTGATGGTTAGGATAGCAACATATAAATTTGTGTCAGAAACAAATATTCAGCCTATAGCATAGTTTGAGCCATAGTTTGAGCCATATATTTAAGACTCCAAAGCCCTAGAGATAAACCTCTGCATTTAGTGTTTTCTTTGCAAAGAGGGTGGAAGGGATAAAAACATATAACATCAACAATACTTACAGTTTGTATAAGGTGAGTGTTAATTTTATGTCAAGCACTGTATCAAGCATTTTTTAAAAATCTTCCCACAATTTTATGAGAGAATAATTATAATTTTGCCATTTTGATGATGAGGACATTGAGACAGAGAAAGTGAATAACTTTTCCAAATGGTGGGACATGAAGTCTAATAAAGACAGCTTAATTCTAAAAATTGTTCTCCTACCAATCAGGACTCAAAATGGATGATGGTTCAACAGGGGCATCTCAACAGGGTGCTGTTATGATGGTATTCTTGCAGAAAACTTTGTTCGTAATTGATAAGTTTCCAGTTTCCAGTGCTGTTTAGATAAATCTTTTTCTCTGTGTAGATTATCAAAATTGTGACACCTTTGAGAACTAGTAATAATGAAAACTTTGATCATGTTAACTGAGACTATGTTATAGAAATTTAGTTAACACCCAAAATGGATGTTTTGTTATGTGATCTTCCCACTCCTGACATTTTTCTGAGTTGGTCTTGTTTTTAGAGTTGGAAGTAAACTTTTACTTTTAAGGATCAGTGTTTTAGATAGGGCATAGAAAGTTTAAAATTGACTTGTCTGTTTGAAATTTTATGCAGCTCTCGTTCTAGGGTTAAAAATCTTAGGAATCATTTATAATACTCCTTGTCAGGGATTCCTCCTCAATTAGATTCTTGGGAACGCTTTCCCTCTGCCCTCCTCCCCGATGTCTGGTCCCCTTCTGCTCCATCTTTCAATAATCAGATACCAAGCGATGACTCACTCTGCCCATGTAGACTGACCTGGTACCCTGATAAACTTCTTCTCACTCATGTTATCTATAATTTCATTCATCTTTGCAGTAATTTTTCTGGGCAGAGATTTGGAGTCCCCCCAAATACAATGCTGTACATCAGGGAATTATTCTTAGTGTCCTTATTAAGAAGGATTCATTTATTACTCAATGGTTATGCTATTTCAGTCCAAATATAGAGAAAATGTTCTTTTGATACTAAAGTATGCTTATTATCAACAAGCCAATAAGTTACCCAAATATAAGCTAGCTCTAGTTCTAGTTCCTACATTGATTCTCGTGTTTGCATAAATTTGTAACAGCTTTAAACAAAACAAAGATAATAAATAAAACAGTTTGCAAGAAAATTATTTCTTTTAATTGGTTAGGCTTTTTTGTTGCTAAAGCACACTAGCTTACTAGTATCGTGATGTTACTCTAAGGAAGGTTGAATTTATGGCTCTCTAAAATATGGTTTTAATGTAAAATACACAAGAACCTAAAGGTGGGATTCTGGCAACTTGCCTCATTTGTATTATTAATGTAATCTTTTATCTCTTTGATTGGTCATACGCATGATTATTTCAGTGTGAGCCAGCCAAGACAAGCAATCACTCTGAAAGTACAGGTGAAAAGTAACATCACACCTAGTAATGACAACTATGAAAATGCTTTCTATTTGCCAAAAATATGGAATGAAACCCTTAACTGGGATTAAGTATCACTAGCATATAGTGAAAAGTGAATGGGTATTGGTCCATCTAGATTAGACTAAAGTTCTATGAGCTAATTTCTTTATCTGTCAAGATGGGAATAATTAATTTACATTAAACTATGGTTGAGATAGTGAGTTACTATATATATATTATATATACATAAATATACATATATTTATATGAAAGTTACCATATACTATGTTTATATATACATAATATTATATATAAATATACATAAATATACATATATATTTATATGAAAGACATCTGACACATTATAGATTATCTTGAATTAGTTCTCATTGGTCCTCTACTCAGCTCAAGCATTACATAACACATAGTCTAATGCTTATCAATTTTAAAGGCAGGGAAGGTCATTGCAATACCTAACTTTAAAATTAAACCATATTTTTTGAAATTTTTTTAAGACTTTCCTCCTATCAGTTCCCAGTCTTATCCACTTTGATGTAAGCTGAGAGAGCAAGGACATTGAACAACTCAAACATAACCCAGAAGTGCTGCATTTTGTTTGGAAACCAACCTATCTTTCCAAAAGTCCTTGAATTTTACAAGCATAGTCATATATCTAATTGAAAGTCATTTGGAAAAATTCGATTTCATATTTAAAGAGACGTCATTAAATGTAAGTATTAATGAGCCACCGATTTCACTTGTGATGCACTTATAGAAGCCCAACAAACTAGAAACTGAAAAAAAAATCTCACATTTGTTAAGGTGTCATCTGCATTAGTAATCTTTAAAACACAAATTTAAAAGGCAAAAATCTAAATTTATTTCATCAAGCAATATTGAGCTTTTTGTTTGTTTGTTTGTTTTAATTATTCTATTTAAATTCAGTTCGAGAAGTGTCCTGAAGATACATTTATGATGGTGGAAAAACTACCCTGATTTATGGTGATTTATATGTATAGTCCATAAGCGAACACCTGGAAAACTAAGTTGGCTTTGATTGTAATTTGGGAAGAAAATTGATCTATCTTCAGGTTTTTTTTTATCTTAAAATTGTGTACATCTGTGTAACTGTATTTTTTGGTTCCCAAAATGAAGAAATGTAAACAAGTTTTCTAAAGCTAGAGTAAAGGAAAATTATACAGGCATAATTTTAAGTTACTCTGTTATAAGAAGTTTCCATTTCATTTCCTTTGGCATGTTATCTAACTGATTTTCTAATAGACATAATAACTCCTTTAGCACTATTACTATATATAGTGGCAGTTTATTTTGGCCTCTGATATCTTTCTTTCTCCTTCAAATCTCAGCACCCATGTCTCCCAACTCGAATGCTGTCACTGAAAAATGCACTTCTAGCCACTGCAGAGACTCCTTTATTTGCTATTGTGGTTAATCCCTAAACAAGAATGAAAATACTTGTTATTTCCAGATACTTATTGTTATTCTCTCCGAATCCGTGTACTCTTCCTTCTGTCATATCATTGTTTTCCAGTTCACTCACTTGTTTTTGTTATTTTTATTGTCCATAATGATGAATCTATTCATAGTTCTGCTGCTCTCTTACAAAGACTCCCTGATAAAGAGAAATATTCAGCATGTTTGTTAGCCACTGAGTATTTGAGGAAAAAAAAAATACTGAAAGTTATATTTTTAAAGGAAATAGTAGAACAAGGATACTTTCTCTCTTTTGGCTTCATGGATAGGTCTGGAGAGAAAATTATCTAATCTATTCAAAATAGCACTGATTCTATGAACAAATTTCTCATAGTTGATAAGAGAAAAAGAAATAGGATGCAGGAGTACAATTCTGTTTTGGGAATTATTTTAATGGCACAATATTTTTTCTATATCAGGAGGTAATATAAACCTAAGATCATGATAAATATTACTCTGCAGCACAGGCAGATAATTTTTTTTAAAAAAAGGATACATACACATATATTTAATATATGCCCTGACATATCTATTCTATCAGCTGACATGAACGAGAAGCAATGAGCCCAGTAGTAATGACAACACCTAGCACCTAGTTCATAGTTTCTAATACCATTCTTCAACAAAAGGAACCAAAGATTTTTAGAGAAATGGCTGATACCAGGGCTGGGATAATTAATGCGCAAAAAGAACCTGGAATATGTAGTAGTTCAGAAAGTAAAGAAGTGCTTTAAAAAGAACCTCCAAGATAACGAAAATATCTTTATCGTGATGATAGTAAAGAACTATTACTTGCATCTCCTTAAAATCTCTTCTATCTTCATATAATATACCTACACTATGACTACAGTAGTGAATACATGATTTATGTCATGTCAATTGTTTATTTCATTGGATCAATTGTGACTCTTATGTTTGCATGAGCTAGAAAGCCCTTTTCAAACTATCTTCAGTAAAAATTGGAATTTTTAAGATTACATAAATTAAGAAAAAACTCATCTCTGTTCTATTGAATCCAAAACTTAATCATAAGATGTCTAATAACCCTGATTTTAGCAAGATCTTTCTCTCTCTCACCTCTTTTTCAATGTCTAACTTAAAGAATCCTTGTCTTTGTCCATTTTATGTTACTGTAACAGAATACCACAGACTGAATACTATATAAAAACAGAAATTTATTTCTCACAATTCTGGAGGCTAGCAAGTCCCAGATCAAGTGAAGGTGCCATCCTCTTATGTGGACTTTCTTACTATGATCTCACATGGTGGCAGGTGGAAGGCAAGAGAGAATAAATACAACCACCATACCAGAGGCTGCAGTCATCACCCAATGCCCTGCTTATTAGAAAGCATGACACTGTTGCCTGTGGCTCTAAAGAAGTGGCTCAGAGATTTTTCCTGGTGGGAGAGGTAGAATAGGGAGTTCTGAAGTTATCCCCAAAGGAACTGACTTTGTTTGAAACACAGTATGAGGAATTTCAAAGTTAAGATCAGTCTTTTAAAGCAAGTGATATTTTGGCAGTAAGCAATTATAACAGTTTGGTAGCACCATTAGACCAATAAGCCAAACCACAGGGTATCTATTTGACTGGAGAAAACCAGGGAAAGAGAAAGCTAGGAAGAATCCTTCTGGAGCCAGAACAACAACAACAAAAATGGCCTCAAAACTACCTCTGAAAAAGGACTTAAATTTAAGTTGGAATGTGGAGCAATTTATTGTCCTGAGATTCAGACGAAAAAACTGGTTAACCTTAATATCATGGCATGATACAGACAGAGGCAGACAACTCACAAGATCAGAAAAAAAGACAAAGAAAGCACTGTTAAAATCATTGTGATTTTAGTGTGTCTATATGGATGCTCAAGGCTGTTTCGTCTATGGGGTGGCATCAGAAATAAAGAAATATGACCCCCATATGGTAAAAAAGGAAAACGACAGAAACTGCCCACATAAATGTCAAATACTAGATTTAACACAGAAAGACATCAAAGAAAGTCTTATATGTATGTTCAAATAACTCTGTATATAGAAATAAGAGGAAATAATGGCAATATCTCATTAATAGAGATTATTAATAAACAGACATTTATTGGTAAAAAAACGAAATATTAGAGTTGAAAAGTGCTATAACTGAAATGAAAAATTTACAAGGAGTGCTCAACCTTAGATATAAACTGATAGAAGAAAGTGTGATAAAACCTGAAGATAAACCAGTAGACATTTCACTGTCTAAAGAATAGAGAAATAATAAGAAGAATAATTAATGCACCCTAGAGAAATGGGGAAAATTATTAAAGCAACAGCATAGACATAACAGAAATACAAGGAAGACGAGGGGAACAGGAAAAAAGCAAAGATATACGTTTTCTGAAATAATGTTTAAAATGTGTAAACTCTTATTAGAAACATCAATTTATACATCCAAGATGCTCAACGCAATCCATGTTAAATAAACACAAAGACATCTATATCCAGACACATCATCATAAAAATGCTAAAAGACAAAGACAAAATCTTGAAAACAGCAAGTGAAAAGGATTCATCACATAAAAAGAAACAAAACAATTAACAGCTGACTTCTCATCAAACACAATGTCAGAAGGCAGTGGGATAACATATTTGAAGTGCTGAAAAAGTAAGGTCGACTAAGAATGTTATTTTTAACAAAATTATCTTTCTCAAAATTAAAGGTATAATAAAAATTTCCCTAGATAAACATAAATGGAGAGAACCTGTTATTAGCAGAATCACCTCATAAGAAAGACTAAAAGAAGGGCAAGCTGAAAACAAGTGATTCCAGATAGTAACTCAAATTCATATTAAACAAACAAATAAAAACAGCTGGTAAAGGCTATTATATGATTTATAAATGACAACAAAAATACATACTTATATACTTTCTTCTCTCAACTTATTTAAAAAGCAATTATATAAAACGAAGTGTACAAAACAGAATTTTGAGGTCTATAATGTATGGAAACGTAATATATTTATAACAGGAAAAGAACCTATGTGAGAACAAAGCTGAGTAATAGACTTTATACTTGATCTCTTATTTTTATTCATAATTGTAACAATATATTGTTGGATTTGCAACATATATAGACATAACATCAATAACAACAGGGTAGTAAGAGAGAAAATAGCTAGATAGGAACCAAATTTTCGCTTCTCACTAGAATTAAGTTAGTATACATGTGAAATACATTTTGATAAATTAAGCTGTGTATGATGGGTCTAGAGCAACAACTAAGAAAATAATAGAAATGGCAGCAGAATATACATTCTTCTCAAATATACATAGAGAGGCTTACAGTCACTGTGACAGAAAGACATCAGTAAGCTGCAGACATTTTCCCAAACCCAGGAACAAGAGCAGGATATCATTTTTAATCAGAGCACATACAAAGTCAGCTATACTTTGGTGACCTGGCCACATGGCCGTGCAAGAATTTAAGTCTTGGGCCAGAGATTGGGGTGCCTGCTCTGGAGTGGGATTGAGGCCTCCATAGCCAGAAGTGGGGAAAATGTCTCAGCAGCAGGTGCTAGAATTGTGCCCTCTGCCATCAAGAGCGTGGGCAGAAAGCTGCTATAGCTGCAGTTTCTCCTGGTCAGCAAAATTGCAGTCAGGGCCAGCCAGGTGACCTGGAACTGTCTGTGTGTGCCATTTCTGAGTGCCCTAACTAGTTCCCCTGTGACTGTGATACAGCAGGGCACTCTACCCTAGGCAGAAATACAGGCATTTAGAGCACCTGCTTGCTTGGATCAATAGCCTGAGACACCCCAGTCTTCATGGACATAGATTATAGTGCAGTGGGGCCCTCTCTGCTCCATACCCACACAGATCTCCAAGCATTCAGAATACTCATTCACCTGGCTCAGCAGCCCATTTCTCTACCCCTCCTGGGCATAGATCATAATGTAGTGAAGCTTTCTCTGCTCCATACTCAGGAATTTGGAACATCTGTTCACCTGGATAAGCAGGCTGAGATGCTACACCCTTCCTGTGGAGAGATCCTCATGCAGGGAGGACCTCTTAGCTTCACTCCCAGATAGATATCCAGGCATTTAGAGCACTCCCTTTTCTGGTTTACCAGCCTGAACTGCCATCCCCTTCCTAGACATAGATTGTGGTGCAATGAGGCCACCTCCATTCTATGCCCACACAGATCTCCAAGAATTCAGAGGACCAGCTCATTTGGATGAGCAGCCTGAGCTGCCCCAACCCTCCTGTACAGAGATCTTAGTTCAGGAGGACCCTCTCCACTCCACACCCAGTTAGGCCACCAAGCATCTGGAACACTCACTCTCCTGGATTAGGAATTAAGATCATCCCCACCATCACCATGCAGAAAACTTAGGGAAGATAAAGTTTGCCAGCTTCAGGCCTGGGCATACCTCTGGGAACTTGGTGGTCACCCACTGGATTCTCCTTCAGGGCTGATGGTTGTGCCTGCCATTGGAGGACCTATAAGTGGGCCTATTTAGCCCAGCCCAACCCATCTTGTTCTCTGTGTTCCCAGGGATGGGCAGAGAACTCAGACCACTGTGCAGTCCATAAATCAGAACATTGCCTAAGGCAAGAGAGAGCTTCACTAAGTAAATAAGGATCAAATATATACCCAGTTGGGTTGGCCACAGCTTGTTCTTACCTATAAGCACAATCTACTGGCTTATAGTTTGAATTGTACAGCCAAATGTAAAACCTGCCAATAGAAGTGCACTGGGCTATAAAGCCCAAGCCAAAGGACCATACCTAGCGTTCTCTACAGTCACATACCCTAAGGAGTGGATGAAAGGAAAAGGAAAAGAAAAAAATATTATAAGGAAAGAAAGGAAAATAAAATATCCTACCTGAACAAAAATTGTTACAGAAATTGGAAGTGCCAGTGTCTCCAGAGGAGAGGGAACCAGCACAATAATTCTGGCACCATGAAACATCTGAATGTAGTGACATCATCAAAGGATCTGACTAGCTCTCCAGCAATGGTCCCTAAACAAAATAGAGACTCAGAAATGACAGATAAAGAACTCAAAGCATGGACTTCAAGAAAGCTCAATGAAATCCAAGACAAAGTTGAAAATCAACACAAAAAAATTTCAAAAGCAATCAGGGAAATGAAGGAAGGAAAAAACACCTTTTAAAAATTAATCAGAGCTTCTGGAATTGAAAAATTCACTTAAGAAATTTCAAAATACAATTGAAAGCTTTATCAACAAACTAGACAAAGCAGAAGAAAGAATTTTAGAGCTTCAAAGCAGTCTTTTGATCTAACCTAGCCTGACAAAAAAAATTTAAAAAAAAAGACTTCAAAAAATATGTAATTACATAGAGGGATAAAACCTATAAATGTTTGGCATTCCTGAGAGAGAAGGAAAAAAAGTAAACAACTTGGAAAACATATTTGAGGAAAAAATTTAAGAAAACTGCCTTAATCTTGCTAGAAAGGTAAAGATCCAGCTACAAGATATCCAGAGAACAACTGTGAAATACTATACAAAATGAACATCACAAAGGCATATAGTAATCAATCTATCCAAGGTCAATGCTAAAGAAAAAATCTTAAAGGCAGATAGAGAATGGTTAGGTCACATATAGCCCCATTGGGCTAACAGCAGATCTCTCAGCAGAAATTTCACAAGGCAGGAGAGATTGGGGGCCTATTTCAACATTCTTTAAGAAAAAAATCAGCCACAAATTTAATATTCTGCCAAGCTATACTTCATAAGCAAAGAAGAAATAAAATGTTTTATAGAGAAACAAGCACTAAGGGAATTTGTTACTACAAGACCAGCTTTACAAGAGATCCTTAAGAGAGTTCTAAACATGGAAATGAAAGAATAATACCTATTACCACAAAAACACACTTAAGTACATAGCCCATAAACCCTATAAAGCAACCACACAATAGAAAGTACCAAAACCTCACGTATCAATAGTAACTTTAAATGTAAATAATTTAAATTCCACTTTCAAAGGCATACAGTGGCAAGTTGAATTAAAAAAAAACAAAAAACAAAAAACAATTATCTGTCTGCTCTCTTCAAGAGACCCATTTTACATGTGATGACAATCCCATTACTGGATACAGACAAAAAATAAAACAAATCATTCTACCAAAAAGACACAAGTCTTTGCATGTTCACTGCAGCACTATTCACAATAGCAGAGACATGGAATCAACATAGGTGCCCATCAGTGGTGAATTGGATAAGGAAAATGTGGTATATATACAGCATGGAATATTATGTAGTCATAAAAAAGAACAAAACTATGTCCTTTTTAGAAACATGGATGCAGCTGTAGACCATTATCCTAAGCGAATTATGAAGGAACAGAAAACCAAATACCACATATTCTCACTTATAAGTGGGAGCTAAACATTTGGTACTCATGAAAATAATGATGGCAACAATGAACACTCAGGACTACTAGAAGGGGCTGGAAAAGAGGGGTACAAGGGTTGAAAAACTACCTATAGGGTACTATGGTCAGTAATAGGTGACAGGATAATTCATTCAAACCACAAATCTCAGCATCATGCAATATACCCAGGTCACTAACCTGTACATGTATCCCCTTAATCTGAAATAAATATTGAAAAAAATTAAAAAGATATACAGATATATATCTCTCTCTGTATATATCCAACCAAATTGTATATATATATGTGTGTGTGTATATACATATAACAAAATTGTCAAATTTTAACTAACCAAGTAAAAAAGAAAAATTACTAAAATTAATCACAATTAATTAAATTTAAAAAGCAGATATTACTAACATTAAAGAAATAAAAAAAAATTATAAGAGAATATTATGAAGAAATATATGCCAAAAAATTAGATAACCTAGATAAAATGGACACAAACATCTAAAGGTGAATCAAGAAATATCTGAAAATGTGAATGGAACTACAAGTAAAGAGATTGAATTAGCAATTGAATATCTACCCACAAAAACTTCTTAGACCCATATGTCTTCACCAGTAATTTATACCAAACATTTTTTAAAAATTACTACTAGTTCCCACTCATTCTTACTTAAAAAAGAAGAGATAGCAACACTTTCTAACACATTTTAAAAAGTTGTTATTGCCCCAATATTAAAGGAGAAAAATAATACACACACACACACACACACACACACACACACACACACACACTCATAAATGCATATAAATTCTAGAACAATATCTTTTCTGAAAATAGACATAAAAATATTCAATAGTGTCTTGCAAACTGAATTCTACAACTTATATCAAGAATTCTAAAGCATGACCAAATATGATCAATCTTAGGAATGCAAGGTTAGTTTAAAATCTAAAAATTATGATTGTAATATATCATATCAATAACATAAAGAACTAAATGCACAGAATCATCTCAGTAGACACAAAAATCATTTGATAAATTCAATTTTTTCATGATAAAAACATTTGAATAAGGCATAGAAAAAAACTTCTTAACCCGATAAAGGACATCTATAAATAAAAAATAGAGCTAATATAATTCTTAATAACAAAAGAAAGAATATATCTCCCCTTAGACTAGGAAAAAGACAAATATCTTCCTACTATTTAATGTTGTACTGGAGATTTAAGCCTGGAAAATTAGCATCAAATAAAATATAAAATATCTATATTGAAAATTAATAACATTCTTAATTGCAGAGTAATACATTTAAAAATCTGTTAAAACTAAAAAGCAAATTCAACAAGTTTTTAGGATACAAGATTAATCTACAAAATTTTTTATTACTTACATTGCACAATCCAAAAATGAAATGGAAAAATATTTACAATAGAATAGAAAATGACAGATTGAGGCCAGGTGTGGTGGCTCATGCCTGTAATCCCAGCACTTTGGGAGGCCAAAGCAGGTGGATCCCTTGAGATCAGAAGTTTGAGACTAGCCTGGACAAAATGTTGAAACCTTGTCTCTACTAAAAATAAAAAATCAAAAAAAAAATTATCCAGATGTGGTGGCACACACCTGTAGTCCCAGCTACTCGGGAGGCTGAGGCAGGAGAATCACTTGAACCTAGGAGGTGGAGGTTGCAGTGAGCCAAGATTGTGCCATTGCACTCCTGCCTGGACAACAAGTGTGAAACTCATTCTCAAAAAAAAAAAAAAAAAAATGATAGATTTAGAAATAAATTTCACAGAAGTATAAAACAGAAACTGAAAATTGTAAAATATTTTTGAAATAAATTAAAGAAGACCGAAGTAAATGGAAAAACACCCCATGTACATGGATCATGGATTGGAAGTTTTAATATTGTTCAGATGGCAATAGTCCCCAAATTGGTCTACAGATTAAATACAACTCTTATCAAAAGTTAATTTGGCTTTTTTTCAAAAAATTGACTTGTGGATCCTCAAATTTATATGAAAATTAAAGGGATCCAAACAATAGCCAAAATATCTTTAAAAACTTTTTGTCATAAAGATAGAAATATAGATAAATGTAATAGAACTGAGAGTCTAAAAATAAATCCTCACATTTACAGTCAATTGATTTTCAATAAAGGTGTTAAGATATTCCAATGAAAAAAAAATAACCTTTTCAAGAAATGATAATGGGACAACTAAATAGCCACATGCAAAAGAATAAATTGGGATCCCTATATCATACTATATGCAAAAATGAATTCAACGTGGATAAAAGTTGGCCAGTCATCGTGGCTCATGCCTGTAATCCCAGCACTTTGGGAGGCCAAGCGGGGGCGGATCACTTGAGTCCAGGAGTTAAAGACCAGCCTGGTAAACATGGTGAGACCCTATCTCTACTAAAAATACAAAAATTACCCAGGCATGGTGGTGCAAAGTATAATCCCAGCTATTCAGGAGGCTGAGGCATGAGAATCACTTAAATCCAAGCAGCAGAGGTTGCAGTGAGCTGAGAGCACACCACTGCACTCCAGCCTGGGGAAGAAAAATCAATAAATTTGTAACAAAAAAAAATGTTTCAATGAAAAACATGAAGAAAGTGAAAAGACAACTCACAGAACGGGTAAAAATATCTGAAAATCTGTTTGATAAAGAACACTTAAATATTGAATATGTAAATAATTTCACAACTCAAAAATAAGGTCGAAGTAACCAATTTATAAATGTGAAAAGATTTCAATAGTAGTAATTTCTCAAAGAAGATATACAAATGGCTGGGAGGCCCATGTAAAAATGTTCAACATACTGGCTATTAGGGAAATGCAAATAAAATCACAATGAGATATCACTTTCTACCAACTAGTATGGCTAAAATAAAAAAGACATAATAATGAGTATCAACTGATAAACTGCTGAGCAGTTTACAAATGATGATGTGAAGAAATTTTTATGCTCATCCACCGCTTGTGGTAATGTAAAATTGCACAACTTCTTTGGCAAACAGTATGGTAGTTCATCAAAAGATTAATAGAGTTACCATATGATCTACCAATTCTACTTTTAAATGTATACCAAGAGAAATAAAGCATGTGCCCACATAAAGACTCCTACATGAATATTTATAGCAATATTAGTCATAATAACCAAAAAGTGGAAACTGCCTGAATTTCCATCAAATGATCAATGGAAAAATAAAATAAGATTTATCTATATAACTGAATATTATTCAGCAATAAAAAGACATAAATTACTGTTATGTGCTACAATTTGTATAAATCTTAAAACCATTTTGCCACATATTATATGATTCCATTTATATGAAATATGTAAATTTAGGGAGATAGAAAAATATTAAGTAATTGCTTTGGGGCCATGGAGGTTTTAGAGGTTAATGGGGAGTGGCTGCTAATGGATGCAGTGTTTCTTTCTGGATTGGTAAAAATGCCCTAAAATTAATTTTGGGATTGGTTTCAAAACTCTGTGAATATGATACAAAATAGTGAATTGTTACTTTAAATGGGTGGATTGTATGGTATGTAAATTATATCTCAGTAAAGCAGTTTCAAAAACTTAAACTGCTGAAAAGAAATAATTTCTAACAATTACTGAATATTCATTATGTGCCAGGCATTTATTTACTGCTCTGATTCATATATATATATATGTGTGTGTGTGTATGTATATATATGAATGAATCAGGGCATTGAGTTCCTGACATACAAATATTAATGTATAACCCCCACGTACACACATGCAAACACCTACACACATAACTAGTATATCAAGAATCTTCCAAAAGTGCATGGAAAATGCATGAAAAAATTATGCATGGCTTTTAAACTTTTTTGCACCAAAATAAACTGATACTACTTTTTTATACCATGTCTGAACAGGATCTAGTTGGAGGCACTAAGAAGAATGTCAGTTTGAAAAGAGCCCCTATCAGAGCAACATAAATTCTGCTAAAATTGAAGCAAGAATAAACATAAAATTTATGGTGAAGCTTGGGTGGAAGAATGGTGAGATCACTGTTGCTTTGCAAACGTTTATGGTGGCAATGCACCAAATAAATCAGCAGTTTGCAATACATAACTCCTTTTAAGAAGGGATGAGATGAAGTTGAAGATGAAGCCCATAATGGCAGACCACCTACATCAATTTGCAAAGAAAAAATTAGTTTTGTTTTTGCCATAATTGAAGAGGATTGACAATAGCAGAAACAATAGCCAACACCACGGACATCTCAACTGGTTTAGCTTACACAATTCTGAAGGAAATATTAAAGTTGAGCAAACTTTCCTCTTGATGAATGCCAAAACCATTGCTCCCAGATTGGCAGATAAAATCAGAGTTTCCAATGGAAATGTTAAACAAATGAGATTTCAATGGAAATTTTAAATAAGATCCTGAAGGACTTCTTCAAAGAATTGTAACAGGAGATGAAACACAGCTTTTCCAGTATGATCCTGAAGGCAAAGCACAATCAAAGCAATGGGTACCAAAAGATAGAAGTGGTCCATTCAGAGCAAAAACATGTGGGTCCAGAGCTAAGGTTATGGCAGCAGTTTCTTGGGATGCTCAGAGCATTCTGCTTGTTGACTTTTTAGAAGGCTAAAGAAAAATAACATCTGCTTATTATGAGACTATTTAGACAAGGTTAGCCAAAGCCTTAGGAGAAAAATGCCCAGAAAAGCTTCACCACAGAGTCTTTCCCCACCATGACAATGCTTATGCTAATTCCTCTCATTAAAAAACACAATGTTGTGAAAGTTTCGATGGGAATTCATTAGGTATCTAACTTGCAGTCCTATTTTGACTCTTCCTGACTTCTTCTGATTTCCTAATCTTAAAAAGACATTTAAAGAGCACACATTTTTCTTAATAACGTAATAAAGGCTACATTAACATAGTTAAGTTCCCAGGACCCTCAGTTCTTTAGGGATGGACTAAATGTCTCACATCATTGCTTAGAAAAGTGTCTTGAACTTGAGGGAGATTATGTTTAGAAATAAAGTTTATATTTTTATTTTTGTGTTTTAACTCCATTTCTCCACAAACTTATGAAGTCCCATCAAATATGTGTATATACACATGTATGTATATATGCATACATATATGTATGCATATATAAGAAGGCTGAATATTATTATCTATAAGAAGGCTGAATATTATTATCTCCATTTTATAGATGAACCACAATGAGTTTAAGTGACCTTCTTAGGTTTCACAGCCTTCAAGTAATGGTGGCAAGGGGCAGGGAAACGGAGGTGAACTCAAATGCTCTGGATCCTGACCCACCTTCTGAACACTACACCACCCCTGGTATAAGAAGTAGAACTGAGAAAGGAGCCCAGTCACGTTGGTCTCCACTATGCTCTTCCACATCACAGCAGTTGTACCACTGAACAGAATGTTATTTTGATATATTTCAAGAAAGCTTTCTAATGCTGATATAAAATTCGGCTACAAATGGTTTACTTATGGTTTACTTATTTGGTACGTGGATGTTTACTCTCTCCTCACCAATCAAAATTAAATTTCAAAGTATATTTTATGCATGTAAGTCTGTGGCTTTAAGCTTATCTACTTTTTTCCAACTTTTATTTGAGGTTAAACAGGTACATGTGCAGGGTTGTTACATGGGCTAATTGCATGTCACAGGGGTTTGGTATAGAGACAATTTTGTTACCCAGGTAATCGGCATAATTCCTGATAAATACTTTTTCAATCTTCATCCTTCTCCCACCCTCCGCCCTCATGTAGGCCCCAATGTCTACTGTTCCCTTCTTTGTGTCTTTGAGTACTCAATGTTTAGCTTCCACTTATAAGTGAGAACATGCAGTATTTGGCTATCTGTTCCTACTTTAATTTGCTAAAGATAATGGCCTCCAGTTCCACTGAGATTGCTGCAAAGGATATTCAAAGGATGTAATTTTGTTCTTTTTATGGCTACATAGTATTTTACGGTATATGTATATCACATTTTCTTTATCTAGTCCACCGCTGATGGGCATCTAGGTTGATTCCATGTCTTTGCTATTGTGAACAGTGTTGCAATGAACATATGCATGCATCTTTATGATTAAACTATTTGTATTTTGGGGGGATATACCCAATAATGGAGTTGCTGGGTTGAATGACAGTTTTAAGTTCTTTGAGAAATCTCCAGGCTGCTTTCCATAATGGCTGAACTAACTTACATTCCTACCAGCAGTATATTTAGCATTCCCTTTTCTCCACAACCTGATTAGCATCTGTTTTTTGTGGGGGTTTTTTTGTTTGTTTGTTTTTTGAAGCTTTTTAATAGTAACCATTTTGACTGGAGTGAGACAGTATTTTCCTGTGGTTTTCCTTTGCATTTCTCTATTGATTAATGATTTTGAGCATTTTTTCATATGCTTCTTGGCCACATGTATGTCTTTTTTTGAGAACCATTTTTAATGGTTTTTGGTTTTTGCCTTCTGATATAAGTTCCTTATACATTCTGGATATTAGATCTTTGTCTGATGCATAGTTTGAAAATATTTTCTCTCATTGTATAGGTTGTTTGTTTACTGTATTGATAGTTTTGTTGTGCAGAAACTCTTTGTTTGAAAATATTCTATTTGTGAATTTTTGTTTTTGTTGCAATTGTTTTTGAAGTCTTCACCATGAAATATCTGCCAGAGCTGATGTCCAGAATAGTATTTCCTAGACTTTCTTCTGGAGTTTTTATAGTTTTAGGTTTTACATTTAAGTCTTTCATCCATATTGAGTTAATTTTTATATACACTGAAATGTAGGGGTCCAGTTTTAATCTTCTGCATATGGCTAGCCAGTTATCACAGTACTATTGATTGAATAGGGAGTTATTTCCCTATTGCTTGCTACTACCAGCTTTGTTGAAGAACAGGTGTTTGTAGGTATGCTGCTTTATTTCTGGGTTCTCTATTGTGTTCCATTGGTCTACATGTCTGGTTTTTTTTTTTTACTAGTTGTGTGCTGTTTTAGTTACTGTAGCCTTATAGTACAGTTTGAAGTAAGGTGGTGTAATGCCTCCAGCCTTGTTCTTTCTTTTTTTTTTTTTAATTAATTAATTTATTTATTATTATTATACTTTAAGTTGTAGGGTACATGTGCATAACGTGCAGGTTTGTTACATATGTATACTTGTGCCATGTTGGTGTGCTGCACCCATCAACTCGTCATTTACATCAGGTATAACTCCCAATGCAATCCCTCCCCACTCCCCCCTCCCCATGATAGGCCCCGGTGTGTGATGTTCCCCTTCCTGAGTCCAAGTGATCTCATTGTTCAGTTCCCACCTATGAGTGAGAACATGCAGTGTTTGGTTTTCTGTTCTTGTGATAGTTTGCTAAGAATGATGGTTTCCAGCTGCATCCATGTCCCTACAAAGGACACAAACTCATCCTTTTTGATAGCTGCATAGTATTCCATGGTGTATATGTGCCACATTTTCTTAATCCAATCTGTCACTGATGGACATTTGGGTTGATTCCAAGTCTTTGCTATTGTGAATAGTGCTGCAATAAACATACGTGTGCATGTGTCTTTATAGCAGCATAATTTATAATCCTTTGGGTATATACCCAGTAATGGGATGGCTGAGTCATATGGTACATCTAGTTCTAGATCCTTGAGGAATCGCCATACTGTTTTCCATAATGGTTGAACTAGTTTACAATCCCACCAACAGTGTAAAAGTGTTCCTATTTCTCCACATCCTCTCCAGCACCTGTTGTTTCCTGACTTTTTAATGATCGCCATTCTAACTGGTGTGAGATGGTATCTCATTGTGGTTTTGATTTGCATTTCTCTGATGGCCAGTGATGATGAGCATTTTTTCATGTGTCTGTTGGCTGTATGAATGTCTTCTTTTGAGAACTGTCTGTTCATATCCTTTGCCCACTTTTTGATGGGGTTGTTTGTTTTTTTCTTGTAAATTTGTTTGAGTTCTTTGTAGGTTCTGGATATTAGCCCTTTGTCAGATGAGTAGATTGCAAAAATTTTCTCCCATTCTGTAGGTTGCCTGTTCACTCTGATGGTAGTTTCTTTTGCTGTGCAGAAGCTCTTTAGTTTAATGAGATCCCATTTGTCAATTTTGGCTTTTGCTGCCGTTGCTTTTGGTGTTTTAGACATGAAGTCTTTCCCCATGCCTATGTCCTGAATGGTACTACCTAGGTTTTCCTCTAGGATTTTTATGGTATTAGGTCTAACATTTAAGTCTCTAATCCATCTTGAATTAATTTTCGTATAAGGAGTAAGGAAAGGATCCAGTTTCAGCTTTCTACTTATGGCTAGCCAATTTTCCCAGCACCATTTATTAAATAGGGAATCCTTTCCCCATTTCTTGTTTCTCTCAGGTTTGTCAAAGATCAGATGGCTGTAGATGTGTGGTATTATTTCTGAGGACTCTGTTCTGTTCCATTGGTCTATATCTCTGTTTTGATACCAGTACCATGCTGTTTTGGTTACTGTAGCCTTGTAGTATAGTTTGAAGTCAGGTAGGGTGATGTCTCCAGCTTTGTTCTTTTGACTTAGGATTGTCTTGGAGATGCGGGCTCTTTTTTGGTTCCATATGAACTTTAAAGGAGTTTTTTCCAATTCTGTGAAGAAACTCATTGGTAGCCTGATGGGGATGGCATTGAATCTATAAATTACCTTGGGCAGTATGGCCATTTTCACAAATTTGATTCTTCCTATCCATGAGCATGGTATGTTCTTCCATTTGTTTGTGTCCTCTTTTATTTTACTGAGCAGTGGTTTGTAGTTCTCCTTGAAGAGGTCCTTTACATCCCTTATAAGTTGGATTCCTAGGTATTTTATTCTCTTTGAAGCAATTGTGAATGGAATTTCATTCCTGATTTGGCTCTCTGTTTGTCTGTTACTGGTGTATAAGAATGCTTGTGATTTTTGCACATTAATTTTGTATCCTGAGACTTTGCTGAAGTTGCTTATCAGCTTAAGGAGATTTTGGGCTGAGACAATGGGGTTTTCTAAATATACAATCATGTCATCTGCAAACAGGGACAATTTGACTTCTTCTTTTCCTAACTGAATACCCTTGATTTCTTTCTCTTGCCTGATTGCCCTAGCCAGAACTTCCGACACTATGTTGAATAGGAGTGGTGAGAGAGGGCATCCCTGTCTTGTGCCAGTTTTCAAAGGGAATTTTTCCAGTTTTTGCCCATTCAGTATGATATTGGCTGTGGGTTTGTCATAAATAGCTCTTATGATTTTCAGGTACGTTCCATCAATACCGAATTTATTGAGCGTTTTTCGCATGAAGGGCTGTTGAATTTTGTCAAAAGCCTTTTCTGCATCTATTGAGATAATCATGTGGTTCTTGTCTTTGGTTCTGTTTATATGCTGGATCATGTTTATTGATTTGCGAATGTTGAACCAGCCTTGCATCCCAGGGATGAAGCCCACTTGATCATGGTGGATAAGCTTTTTGATGTGTTGCTGAATCCGGTTTGCCAGTATTTTATTGAGGATTTTTGCATCGATGTTCATCAGGGATATTGGTCTAAAATTCTCTTTTTTTGTTGTGTCTCTGCCAGGCTTTGGTATCAGGATGATGTTGGCCTCATAAAATGAGTTAGGGAGGATTCCCTCTTTTTCTATTGATTGGAATAGTTTCAGAAGGAATGGTACCAACTCCTCCTTGTACCTCTGGTAGAATTCAGCTGTGAATCCATCTGGTCCTGGACTTTTTTTGGTTGGTAGGCTATTAATTATTGCCTCAATTTCAGAGCCTGCTATTGGTCTATTCAGGGATTCAACTTCTTCCTGGTTTAGTCTTGGAAGAGTGTAAGTGTCCAGGAAATTATCCATTTCTTCTAGATTTTCTAGTTTATTTGCATAGAGGTGTTTATAGTATTCTCTGATGGTAGTTTGTATTTCTTTGGGGTCGGTGGTGATATCCCCTTTATCATTTTTAATTGCGTCGATTTGATTCTTCTCTCTTTTCTTCTTTATTAGTCTTGCTAGTGGTCTGTCAATTTTGTTGATCTTTTCAAAAAACCAACTCCTGGATTCATTGATTTTTTGGAGAGTTTTTTGTGTCTCTATCTCCTTCAGTTCTGCTCTGATCTTAGTTATTTCTTGCTTTCTGTTAGCTTTCGAATGTGTTTGCTCTTGCTTCTCTAGTTCTTTTAATTGCGATGTTAGAGTGTCAATTTTAGATCTTTCCTGCTTTCTCTTGTGGGCATTTAGTGCTATAAATTTCCCTCTACACACTGCTTTAAATGTGTCCCAGAGATTCTGGTATGTTGTATCTTTGTTCTCATTGGTTTCAAAGAACATCTTTATTTCTGCCTTCATTTCGTTCTGTACCCAGTAGTCATTCAGGAGCAGGTTGTTCAGTTTCCATGTAGTTGAGCAGTTTTGATTGAGTTTCTTAGTCCTGAGTTCTAGTTTGATTGCACTGTGGTCTGAGAGACAGTTTGTTATAATTTCTGTTCTTGTACATTTGCTGAGGAGTGCTTTACTTCCAATTACGTGGTCGATTTTGGAGTAAGTACGATGTGGTGCTGAGAAGAATGTATATTCTGTTGATTTGGGGTGGAGAGTTCTATAGATGTCTATTAGGTCTGCTTGCTGCAGAGATGAGTTCAATTCCTGGATATCCTTGTTAACTTTCTGTCTCGTTGATCTGTCTAATGTTGACAGTGGAGTGTTGAAGTCTCCCATTATTATTGTATGGGAGTCTAAGTCTCTTTGTAAGTCTCTAAGGACTTGCTTTATGAATCTGGGTGCTCCTGTATTGGGTGCATATATATTTAGGATAGTTAGCTCTTCCTGTTGAATTGATCCCTTTACCATTATGTAATGGCCTTCTTTGTCTCTTTTGATCTTTGATGGTTTAAAGTCTGTTTTATCAGAGACTAGTATTGCAACCCCCGCTTTTTTTTGTTCTCCATTTGCTTGGTAAATCTTCCTCCATCCCTTTATTTTGAGCCTATGTATGTCTCTGCGTGTGAGATGGGTCTCCTGAATACAGCAGACTGATGGGTCTTGACTCTTTATCCAGTTTGCCAGTCTGTGTCTTTTAATTGGACCATTTAGTCCATTTACATTTAAGGTTAAGATTGTTATGTGTGAACTTGATCCTGCCATTATGATATTAACTGGTTATTTTGCTCATTAGTTGATGCAGTTTCTTCCTAGCCTCGATGGTCTTTACATTTTGGCATGTTTTTGCAATGGCTGGTACTTTGCAAAAACATGTTGTTCCTTTCCATGTTTAGTGCTTCCTTCAGGGTCTCTTGTAAGGCAGGCCTAGTGGTGACAAAATCTCTAAGCATTTGCTTATCTCTAAAGGATTTTATTTCTCCTTCACTTATGAAACTTAGTTTGGCTGGATATGAAATTCTGGGTTTAAAATTCTTTTCTTTAAGAATGTTGAATATTGGCCCCCACTCTCTTCTGGCTTGGAGAGTTTCTGCTGAGAGATCTGATGTTAGTCTGATGGGCTTCCCTTTGTGGGTAACCCAACCTCTCTCTGGCTGCCCTTAAGATTTTTTCCTTCATTTCAACTTTGGTGAATCTGGCAATTATGTGTCTTGGAGTTGCTCTTCTCGAGGAGTATCTTTGTGGTGTTCTCTGTATTTCCTGGATTTGAATGTTGGCCTGCCCTACTAGGTTGGGGAAGTTCTCCTGGATGATATCCTGAAGAGTGTTTTCCAACTTGGTTCCATTTTCCCCCTCACTTTCAGGCACCCCAATCAGACGTAGATTTGGTCTTTTTACATAATCCCATACTTCTTGCAGGCTTTGTTCATTTCTTTTTCTTCTTTTTTCTTTTGGTTTCTCTTCTCGCTTCATTTCATTCATTTGATCCTCAATCGCAGATACTCTTTCTTCCAGTTGATCGAGTCGGTTACTGAAGCTTGTGCATTTGTCACTTATTTCTTGTGTCATGGTTTTCATCTCTTTCATTTCGTTTATGACCTTCTCTGCATTAATTACTCTAGCCATCAATTCTTCCACTTTTTTTTCAAGATTTTTAGTTTCTTTGCGCTGGGTACGTAATTCCTCCTTTAGCTCTGAGAAATTTGATGGACTGAAGCCTTCTTCTCTCATCTCGTCAAAGTCATTCTCCGTCCAGCTTTGATCCGTTGCTGGCGATGAGCTGCGCTCCTTTGCTGGGGGAGATGCGCTCTTATTTTTTGAATTTCCAGCTTTTCTGCCCTGCTTTTTCCCCATCTTTGTGGTTTTATCTGCCTCTGGTCTTTGATGATGGTGATGTACTGATGGGGTTTTGGTGTAGGTGTCCTTCCTGTTTGATAGTTTTCCTTCTAACAGTCAGGACCCTCAGCTGTAGGTCTGTTGGAGATTGCTTGAGGTCCACTCCAGACCCTGTTTGCCTGGGTATCAGCAGCAGAGGCTGCAGAAGATAGAATATTGCTGAACAGCGAGTGTACCTGTCTGATTCTTGCTTTGGAAGCTTCCTCTCAGGGGTGTACTCCACCCTGTGAGGTGTGGGGTGTCAGACTGCCCCTAGTGGGGGATGTCTCCCAGTTAGGCTACTCAGGGGTCAGGGACCCACTTGAGTAGGGAGTCTGTCCCTTCTCAGATCTCAACCTCCGTGTTGGGAGATCCATTGCTCTCTTCAAAGCTGTCAGACAGAATCGTTTGCGTCTGCAGAGGTTTCGGCTGCGTTTGTTATTGCCCTGTCCCCAGAGGTGGAGTCTACAGAGACAGGCAGGTTTCCTTGAGCTGCTGTGAGCTCCACCCAGTTCGAGCTTCCCAGCAGCTTTGTTTACCTACTTAAGCCTCAGCAATGGCGGGCACCCCTCCCCCAGCCTCGCTGCTGCCTTGCCGGTAGATCACAGACTGCTGTGCTAGCAATGAGGGAGGCTCCGTGGGTGTGGGACCCTCCCGGCCAGGTGTGGGATATGATCTCCTGGTGTGCCTGTTTGCTTAAAGCGCAGTATTGGGGTGGGAGTTACCCAATTTTCCAGGTGTTGTGTGTCTCAGTTCCCCTGGCTAGGAAAAGGGATTCCCTTCCCCCTTGCGCTTCCCAGGTGAGGCAATGCCTCGCCCTGCTTCAGCTCTCGCTGGTCGGGCTGCAGCAGCTGACCAGCACCGATCGTCTGGCACTCTCCAGTGAGATGAACCCAGTACCTCAGTTGAAAATGCAGAAATCACCGGTCTTCTGTGTCGCTCGCGCTGGGAGTTGGAGACTGGAGCTGTTCCTATTCGGCCATCTTCCAGCCTTGTTCTTTATGGACATAGATTATAGTGCGCATGTGTCTTTAAAGCAGGATTGCTTTGGCTATTTGGGCTTTTTGTTGGTTTCAAATGATTGTAGAACAATATTTTTCTAATTCTAATTCCAATAATAATTATTAATTAATTATTAATAATGATTAATTCTAAAAACATCATTAGTAGTTTTATAGGAATAGCATTGATTCTGTAAATTGCTTTGGGCAGTATGGCCATTTTAATAATATTGATTCTTCCTATACATGAGCATGGAATGTTCTTCTATTTGTTTGTATCGTGTCTGATTTTGCTCAGCAGTGCTTTGTAATTTCATTGTAGAGATCTTTCACCTCCCTATTTAGCTGTATTTCTAAAAATTTTATTTTTTGTGTGCTTATTGTAAGTGGGATTGCATTCTTGATTTGACTCTCAGATTTGATGTTATTAGTGTATAAAAATGCTGTTGGGTTTTGATTGATATATTGATTTTGTATCTGCAACTTTGCTAAAGTTATTTATAAGACCTAGGACCTTTGGGCAGAGATGATGGCATTTTTTAGGTATAGACTTGCATTATCTGTGAAGAGAGATATTTTGACTTCCTCTCTTCCTATTTGAATGGCTTTTATTTCTTTCTCTTGCCTGATTATTCTGGCTAGGACTTCCACGATTATGTTAAATAGGCGTGGTGAGTGGACATTTTGTCTTCTTTCTGTTCTCATAGGGAATGCTTCCAGCTTTTGCCCATTCAGTATGATGTTGGTATATGGGTTTGTCATAGGTGGCTCTTATTATTTTGAACTAGGTTCCTTCAATGCCTGGTTTGTTGAGGGTTTATAACCTGAAGGAATACTGAATTCTATTGACAGCTTTTCTGTGTCTATTCAGATGATCATATGGTTTCTGTTTTTAGTTCTGTTTATGTGATGAATCACACTTATTGATTTGCATAGGTCAAACCAACCTTGAATCCCAGAAATAAAGCTTACTTAATAGTGGTGGATTAGCTTTTTGTTATGCTGCTGCATTCAGTTTGCAGTGTTTTGTTAGGGATTTTTGCATCTATGCTTATTAGGGATATTTGGCCTGAAGTTTTCTTTTTTTGTTGTGTTTCTGCCAGATTTGGGTATCAAAATGATGCTGGCCTCACAAAATAAGTTGGGAGGAGTCCCTCCTCCTTAATTTTTCAGAATTGTTTAGTAGGATAGGTACCAACGCTGTCAGAATTTGGCTGTGAATCTGTCTCATTCAGGGCATTTTTGGTTGGTAGGATTTTTATTACTGATTCAATTTTGAATCTCATTATTGTCATGTTCATGGATTTGGTTTCTTCCCAGTTCAATCTTCAGAGGTTGTGCATCCATTTTTTTCTAGGTTTTCTAGTTTTTGTGCACAGAGTTGTTTGTAATGGTCTCTGAGGGCATGTTTGTATTTCTCTGGGGTTGGTGGTAATGTCCCCTTTGTCATTTCTTTTTTTTTTTTTTAATTTTTTAAATTTATTTATTATTATTATACTTTAAGTTGTAGGGTACATGTGCATAACGTGCAGGTTTGTTACATATGTATACTTGTGCCATGTTGGTGTGCTGCACCCATCAACTCGTCTGTCATTTCTTATCATTTCTGATTGTGTTTATTTGGATCTTTCCTCTTTTTTAAATTAGTCTAGTTAGTGGTCTATCAATCTTATTTATTCTTTCAAAAAACAAATTTTTGGTTTTCTTGATCTTTTGTATGATTTTCTCATCTCTGTGTAATTCAGTTCAGCTCTGATTTTGGTTGTTTCTTTTCTTCTGCTAGATGTGAGGTTGGTTTGCTCATTTTTTTTTTCCAGTTCCTCTAGGTGTAATGTTAGGTTATTAATTTAAGACTGTTTTCGGCCGGGCGCAGTGGCTCAAGCCTGTAATCCCAGCACTTTCGGAGGCTGAGACGGGCGGATCACGAGGTCAGGAGATCGAGACCATCCTGGCTAACACGGTGAAACCCCGTCTCTACTAAAAAAACACACACACACAAAAACTAGCCGGGCGAGGTGGCGGGCGCCTGTAGTCCCAGCTACTCAGGAGGCTGAGGCAGGAGAATGGCGTAAACCCGGGAGGCAGAGCTTGCAGTGAGCTGAGATCTGGCCACTGCACTCCGGCCTGGGAGACAGAGTGAGACTCCGTCTCAAAAAAAAAAAAAAAAAGACTGTTTTCTAACTTTTTGATATGAGTGCTTAGCACTATAAAATTTCCCCTCACACAGCTTTACTGTGTTCCAGTGATTCTTGTATGTTGTATCATTGTTTTCATTACTTTCAAAGGATTTCTTGAATTTTCCCTTAATTTCTTTCTTTGTCAAAAAGTCATTCAAGAGAAGATTGTTTAATTTTTATTTAATTCTATGGTTTTGAGAGATCATGGTATTGATGTCTATTTTTATTGTACTGTGGTCCAAGAATGTGGTTGGTATGATTTTAGTATTTTTTTTCAATTTGTTGAGAATTGCCTTATGGCTGAGTGTGTGGTCAATTTTAGAGTATGTACCATGTGCAGATGAGAAAAATGTATATTCTGTTATTTTGGGGTGAAGTGTTCTGTTGATGTCTGTTAGGGCCATTTGGTCAAGTGCTGGGTTTAGGTCCGGAATACCTTCATTAGTATTCTGCTTCAATGATTTGTCCAATACTGTCAGTGGGTTATTGAAGTATCCCACTATTATTGTGTGATTATCAAAGTCTCTTTGTTAAGTCTCTACTGACTAGTTTTATGAATCTGGGTGCCCTAGTATTAGGTGCATATATACTTAAGTTAAGGATAGTTAAGACTTCTTTGAATTGAACCCTTTATCATTATGTAATGTCCTTTTTGTCCTTTCTTCTTATTATTATTACTATACTTTAAGTTCTATGGTACATGTGCACAATGTGTGCAGCTTTGTTACATATGTATACATGTGCCATGTTGGAGTGCTGCCCCCGTTAATTAGTCATTTACACTTGGTATACCTCCTAATGCTATCCCTCCCCACTCCCCCAACCCCACGGCAAGCCCCGGTGTGTGATGTTCCCCACCCTGGGTCCAAGTGTTCTCATTGTTCAATTCCCACGTATGAGTGAGAACATGTGGTGTCTGGTCTTCTGTCCTTGTGATAACTTGCTCAGAATGATGGATTCCAGCTTCATCCATGTCCCTACAAACGACATTAACTCATCCTTTTTTATGGCTGCATAGTATTCCATGGTATATATGTGCCACATTTTCTTAATCCAGGCTATCATAGATGGACATTTGGGTTGGTTCCAAGTCTTTGCTATTGTGATTAGTGCTGCAATAAACATACATATGCATGTGTTTTTATAGCATAATGATTTATAATCCTTTGGGTATATACCCAGTAATGGGATGGCTGGGTCAAATGGTATTTCTACTTCTAGATACTTAAGGAATCACCACACTGTCTTCCACAATGGTTGAATTAGTTTACAGTCCCACCAACAGTATAAAAGTGTTCCTATTTCTCCCCATCCTCTCCAGCACCTGTTGTTTCCTGACTTTTTAATGAACGCCATTCTAACTGGTGTGAGATGGTATCTCATTTTGGTTTTGATTTGCATTTCTCTGACGGCCAGTGATGATGAGCATTTTTTCATATGTCTGTTGGCTGCATAAATGTCTTCTTTTGAGAAGTGTCTGTTCATAGCCTTTGCCCACTTTTTGATGGGGTTGTTTGATTTTTTTATTGTAAATTTGTTTAAGTTCTTTGTAGATTCTGGATATTTGCCCTTTGTCAGATGGGTAGATTGTAAAAATTTTCTCCCATTCCATAGGTTGCCTGTTCACTCTGATGGTAGTTTCCTTTGCTGTGCAAAAGTTCTTTAGTTCAATTACATCCCATTTGTCAATTTTGGCTTTTGTTGCCATTGATTTTGGTGTTTTGGTCATGAAGTCCTTGCCCATGCCTGTGTCCTGAAAGGTATTACCTTGGTTTTCTTCTAGGGTTTTTATGGTTTTATATCTAACATTTAAGTCTTTAATCCATCTTGAATTAATTTTCGTATAAGGAGTAAGGAAAGGATCCAGTTTCAGCTTTCTAGATATGGCTAGTCAGTTTTCCCAGCACCATTTATGAAATAGGGCATCCTTTCCCCATTTCTTGTTTTTGTCGGGTTTATCAAATATCAGATGGCTGTAAATGTTTAGTATTATTTCCGAGGGCTCTATTCTGTTCCATTGGTCTATATCTCTGTTTTGTTACCAGTACTATGCTGTTTCGGTTACTGTAGACTTGTAGTATAGTTTGAAGTCAGGTAGCGTGATGCCTCCAGCTTTGTTCTTTTGGCTTAGGATTGTTTTGGCAATGCAGGCTCTTTTTTTGTTCCATATGAACTTTAAAGTAGTTTTCTCCAATTTTGTGAAGAAATTCTTTGGTAACTTGATGGGGATGGCATTGAATCTATGAATTACCTTGGGTAGTACGGCCATTTTCACGATATTGATTCTTCCTATCCATGAGCAGGGAATTTTCTTCCATTTGTTTGTGTCCTCTTTTATTTCATTTAGCAGTGGTTTGTAGTTCTCCTTGAAGAGATCCTTCACATCCCTTGTTAGTTGGATTCCTAGGTATTTTACTCTCTTTGAAGCAACTGTGAATGGGAGTTCACTCATTGTTTGGCTCTCTGTTTGTCTGTTATTGGTGTATAGGAATGCTTGTGACATTTGCACATTGATTTTGTATCCTGAGACTTTGTTGAAGTTGCTTATCAGCTTAAGAAGAATTTGGGCTGAGACGATGGGGTTTTCTATATATACAGTCATGTCATCTACAAACAGGGACATTTGACTTCCTCTTTTCCTAAATGAATACACTTTATTTCTTTATCTTGCCTGATTGCCCTGGCTAGAACTTCCAACACTATGTTGAATAGGAGTGGTGAGAGAGGGCATCCCTGCCTTGTGCTAGTTTTCAAAGGGAATGCTTCCAGTTTTTGCCCATTCAGTATGATATTGGCTGTGGGTTTGTCATAAATAGCTCTTAATATTTTGAGATATGTCCCATCACTACCTAGTTTATTGAGAGTTTTTAGCACGAAGGGCTGTTGAATTTTGTCGAAGGCCTTTTCTGCATATATTGAGATAATCATGTGTTTTTTGTCTTTTGGTTCTTTTTATATGATGGGTTACATTATTGATTTGCATATGTTAAACCAGCCTTGCATCCCAGGGATGAAGCCAACTTGATCATGGTGGATAAGCTTTTTGATGTGCTGCTGGATTTGGTTTGCCAGTATTTTATTGAGGATTTTTGCATCGATGTTCATCAGGGATATTGGTCTAAAATTCTCTTTTTTTGTTGTGTCTCTGCCAGGCTTTGGTATCAGAATGATGTTGGCCTCATAAAATGAGTTAGGGAGGATTCCCTCTTTTTCTATTGATTGGAATAGTTTCAGAAGGAATGGTACCAGCTCCTCCTTGTACCTCTGGTAGAATTCAGCTGTGAATTAGTCTGGTCCTGAACTTTTCTTGGTTGGTAGGCTATTAATTATTGCCTCAATTTCAGAGCCTGCTATTGGTCTATTCAGGGATTCAACTTCTTTCTGGTTTACTCTTGGGAGAGTGTAAGTGTCCAGGAATTCATCCATTTCTTCTAGATTTTCTAGTTTATTTTTATAGAGGTGTTTATAGTATTCTCTGATGATAGTGTGTATTTCTGTGGGATCAGTGGTGATATCCCCTTATCTTTTTTTATGGCATCTTTTTTATTCTTCTCTCTTTTATTCTTATTAGTCTTGCTAGCAGTCTATCAATTTTGTTGATCTTTTCAAAAAACCAGCTCCTGGATTCATTGATTTTTTGGAGGGTTTTTTGTGTCTCTATTTCCTTCAGTTCTGCTCTGATCTTAGTTATTTCTTGCCTTCCGCTAGCTTTTGAATGTGTTTGCTCTTGCTTCTCTAGTTCTTTTAATTGTGATGTTAGGGTGTCAATTTTAGATCTTTCCTGCTTTCTCTTGTGGGCATATAGTGCTGTAAATTTCCCTCTACACACTGCTTTAAATGTGTCCCAGAGATTCTGGTATGTTGTATCTTTGTTCTCATTGGTTTCAAAGAACATCTTTATTTCTGCCTTCGTTTCGTTATGTACCCAGTGGTCATTTAGGAGCAGGTTGTTCAGTTTCCATGTAGTTGAGTGGTTTTGAGTGAGTTTCTTAATCCTGAGTTCTAGTTTGATTGCACCGTGGTCTGAGAGACAGTTTCTTATAATTTCTATTCTTTTACATTTGCTGAGGAGCGTTTTACTTCCAACTATGTGGTCAGTTTTGGAATAAGTATGTTGTGAAGAATGTATATTCTGTTGATTTGGGGTGGAGAGTTCTGTAGATGTCTATTAAGTCCACTTGGTGTAGAACTGAGTTCAATTCCTGGATATCCTTGATAACTTTCTGTCTCGTTGATCTGTCTAATGTTGACAGTGGGATGTTAAAGTCTCCCATTATTATTGTGTGGGAGTCTAAGTCTCTCTGTAGGTCTCTAAGGACTTGCTTTATGAATTCAGGTGCTCCTGTATTGGGTGCATATATATTTAGGATAGTTAGCTCTTCTTGTTGAATTGATCCCTTTACCATTATGTAATAGCCTTCTTTGTCTCTTTTGATCCTTGCTGGTTTAAAGTCTGTTTTATCAGAGACTAGGATTGCAACCCCTGCTTTTTTTTGTTTTCCATTTGCTTGGTAGATCTTCCTCCATCCCTTTATTTTGAGCCTATGTGTGTCTCTGCATGTGAGATGGGTCTCCTGAATACAGCACACTGATGGGTTTTGACTCTTTATCCAATTTGCCAGTCTGTGTCTTTTAGTTGGAGCATTTAGCCCATTTATATTTAAGGTTAATATTGTTACGTGTGAATTTGATCCTGTCATTATGATATTAGCTGATTATTTTGCTCATTAGTTGATGCAGTTTCTTCCTAGCATCAATGGTCTTTACAATTTGGCATGTTTTTGCAGTGGCTGAATTTAGCATAACATTTTGTACAGTCTGCTTCTTAGTATGTCAAATGCCCAGAGCACTTGACATGCCTTCCTATGGCATTCATTTCATTCTTCCCAGCCTTAAAGTAATCTGTTTACTTTTTGTCTCCTCCATTAATAATATGAGAGGGCATTTATTGAAGAGTGACTGTGTGCCAAGCACTTAGGAATATCTCTGATATATGTTATTTCTGATTCTTAAAACAGCTCTGTGAAAAATATATTAGTATCCTTGCTTGTAAAGACAAGATCAGGAAAGGAAGGCACAGAAAGCTGACTCATTTGTCCGAAGTCTCCTAGTAAGTTTTGAAGTGAAATTTAAACTCAAATACATGTAACTGAATGAATGTGTTCTTTTTACTATGCCTCTTGATACCCTCCTGAGGACAGAGACTTTGTCTTACTCATTTTATTCAAGTGAAATGAATTGTGTAATATAATCTAGCATCATGTAAATATAAGTAGACTAGGAATAAAGAACTTTGGGTTCTGATCACTGGTTAACTGTAAAGTCTTCTTGAGTAAACAACTTCCTCTCTGCCTGCTTTCATGCTTTATTTCTCCAACTGTAAAATGGCAGTTCAATGTCTGGAACGAGAATGTGGATTTGGAAACAGGTGTGAAGGAGAACTTTCACTGATAATGCATCTTTATTTCAACCAGAGTCTATAGTATGTTTAACCCCTCACTTAGTCACTGGGAAATCCTTTTAACTCTCATTGTGGTACAAACATTGCACTTTCGTTTTTATACTTCATAGAAAGGTAGCCACAGAGAATTTTTTTCAGTAGTGTCAAAGGAAATCAGTTATTCAAACAAAAGTTTGGAACCCAAACAAGACCAATAATTTATTTATCAGTAACATGAGCTTCTAATAATGCCCTTGAAAGTTAACAAGAGGAAAATCATATCAGTGTATTTAAAGCATCCTCTGTTCTTTTTTTTGTTTTGTTTTGTTTATGTTAGCACACTCTCAGCTATATTTTCTTTTTGGCTTGGCAGCAATATTAAGTTAGCTGGTGTTTTTATGAGATGCCACAAACATTTTCTTTGTTGTAGATATCTACAAGAAGCAAGTGGCTTGAACTGTCACTTTCTCTGACACATTTTGCTCCTTTTTGGTTTCTGATATCAGTTTTTCTAGCTCATGAGTTCTCAGTCAGGGCTGAATGCTCCTTCCTTTGGCATGAGTTGAAAGACTGTCGTAACCCACAGAATAACTGACTGTGATATTGCTTTTCAAAGTTCTCCAAAAGTTGAAACTGTGCTTCTTTTACAGCCTCCTGGAGAATAGGCCTATACAGAGCATCTTGCAGGCATTTCACATTCCTGCTCTGACTTGGACTACATCTATAATTACATGGTGATTTTAAAATCTATTTGAAGAGGTATGGCTAGAGAGGATTAGCCAGCTTATTAAAATATCCTTTTTTTTTTTTTCTATAAGGTTTTCTGCTTTTCCACAGCCAAAGCCTTCACATGGTTGGATGTGATACGAAAGTTGGAAATAAATGAATTGAAAAATAAAACTGTTAACATTTGAGATTCAACCAAATCCCAGAGATATTTTTTCTATACTAAATAGAAATTTTATGTGTTAATTGCTAGGCATATGCTGGCAACCCTAGCTCAGCTGTGTTGAAGTTAAACAGCTTTAGATTTTAGGATTTGAAACAATCTTCAAATGAT
The DNA here is from genome assembly GCF_049350105.2 of Macaca mulatta. NCBI lineage: Eukaryota > Metazoa > Chordata > Mammalia > Primates > Cercopithecidae > Macaca > Macaca mulatta. Next base: position 134,053,638 of record NC_133409.1, read on the forward strand.
ATTTGGAAGGGGTTACACAGCTACTTTGCACTGGCAGATTCACTTCCATGAATAGAATCTTTGTTTTTTCCTACCTGCTTTCCTTTTGCAATGATGCAAGGTGATGTTTAGTCACCGAGAATTTCAATAGGACCCTGCTGGCAGAATTGATCATGATTTTAGGTTTATTTGGCAGTCGATTAGGAAGTAGTTTATTTTATTTTTGGCCATTAATTTCCATTGTGCATTTCATTGAACATTCTAGTTTTAATTCTTTATTTCCAGAACTGCACATTTTAAGCCACTGAATCATACAATGTTTGTGTTGCCATTGGTTAAATTACAATAATTTCACTCCAGAAGATTTGTTACCTTCACATGGGAGAGTGATTGCTACTAAGCAAACACACAGTCAAATTAAAAACCCATTAACAACTAGCCATTTAGCTATTGCTGAGCCCCACACCCTCAAATGCCATGGAATTCTAGAAAGAAATATAAATGAGGGAAGCAGATCCCAGTGTGAGGGTCTATTGTGACCTGGACAGTTTATGCACCGCCTACCTGGATTCAGGTAGTTTAATTTTGTTTACTCAAACTCAGATTTCAAGTCCATAGCCCATGTGGGGAAGGTGGAGTGAAAGATCAGTTCTATAGTTTCTCCATTTCTCTCAGAGGCAGGAAATGCTGGTTTAAGGACTAAGTTTTCTTCCCGGCTCTAGACAGTGTGGATGGAAAAGGCCTATACCTACCCAGTGCATGGAAGTTAAAAATGTAATAGGCAAGTGAATGCCCTAATCCAGATGAACTTTGCCATGTCTTCAAAGTGACTTCAGTGCAAATCAGAGCCTCTCTGTCTTTTTAGTTAAGAGAATATGATTTTCAATCAGCATTCTTGCTGGCTATTTCAATACTAATCCACTCATCTCCTAGATTCTCCATTAAGGGTCAGGATTGGAGAAATACTAGAATTGCTGGACTCTGGTGACTAAGAACTATATGAATCAGCCTATATAACATCATGGCTTCTCAGAGCTGTAAGGATATCAGTGAATTCCCTATTCCACTTTCATTTTATACGTGCACATTCTATAAGCCCAGCTAGAGTGAATTTCACAAAGTCACACAGTTGGTAAGAATAAAAGACTGCAATGCCATTCCTTTCCCTCAGTTTTCCTATGATATACAATATTGAAAATATGTCCATTCTATTCTACATTGCTTCTTTCTGAGCTACCCTATCTTCTCCATGCAATAGTTTATATACTGAGATATACACGATTAAGTATGGAAACTAAATTCCCCCCAAAATGATGTGTGACATTTAGAGTTAAGTCAGCAACCAGCTCTAGTAGCTGAATATATTTTAACCACTGTGCTGTTATCAGCATGAGCTATTGATAAGGATTCTTCTGAATGCAGAACCTGCCTGGCAGAGCAGAAGCTGTTGTCTCCTATGATACATATGGCCACAACAGAGACCCTGCCCCAGACTGACTAGCAGCCTCAAAACCAAGGTCAGTACTCAGCAGGTAGACAATAAATGGTAGTGGGTTTTAAAACATGGACTATAAATGAGTTACAAATATACTATACATGGCAGGATAAGAATGGCAACACATTATCTATAAACCAATGCTTAAAGGATATTGGTGTTATCTTCTGAGACACTTCTACCATGTCCCAACTTTGAACTTCACCATGTCCTCAATAACACTCTCTGCTCACAAATTGAGAGGTGTTTTTATATGTAACTTCCATTCCTGGGCTAACATATTTACTCAAACATATCCAGCTTCTTTATGTTCAGAATACATCTGTTTATAGAACATCCAGCACACTTGGAATAGATAGAGTCTCAGTAAATGCTCCGTTTTAATGAAAATCCATGGAGGGAAAGCAAAAAGGAAAATAAGTTACAAGGTAAAGTAAAACTAGCAATGCTAGAGGGGTCTAGCCATCAATATGGGAGCTAGAGAAAAAATTGACTACTTCATTTTGGTGGAATCAGCTCACACAGGAAGTGATATTTGAGGATTAGCAAATTTCTAGTTCAATGAGAACAGAAATGCAAAATAACAATTGCTTTATCTATTTCAAGTCTATTCAAAACATCCATTTGGACTTGGTTTTGCTCCTAAATTGGTTTCTAAAATATAATTAAGGACTAGATTTTTGAAGGTACACAAAAATGAAGGAACCTGGAAGATGTCACGTTTAGAAATTAAGAGGAGAAAGAGTTAATTTTTGTCATAGGAGGCCATGTTTCTGAATTATGAACCATGATATAAAACTTGAAGTGCTGGTTAGAGGGCTGGTATGAAAAATATGCCAATTGAATCACAAATCAGTGAAAGGTTAAAACAAACAAAAAAACCCAAATATATATGCCACTAAGTTAGGGCAGATTTTTTTTTTTAAGTTTTAAGTATAATAGGAACATGTTTAAATGTTTACTACCTGCACAACAGTTTAAAATTAGATTATCTTCATTGCTCAGCTGCTGCCATCTTTGAGGTCAGCTGCAGTGCATAAAATAATATGGGAACCATTGTTACCTGTTATATAATTACAATTGTGGAAGAGATAAAGATTACATTCCATTAAATTGTGCTGAGACTGATAGGAGCTGAGGAATAATGTCATCTAATGGGTTTTTGTTTTATTTTCTAAAATATCTTTGTCCGCTGGTTTCCTAGGTCTTCTCTGTGTTAAGAGAATTGGTGCTGCTTTGCAGAGAAACATCACTTTTTTTACAGCTAATCTTCTTTGCCATTTTCCTCCAATATATTAAATATATTCAATAAATGTTTATTGAGGTCCAACTAAGTGTCAGGCACTATTCTAGGTACTGGGAAGACAAAGGGAAATATGAGAATATTTTACCAAAACATGGTTTCTTATTTATTCTGAATGAAATTAGGAATCTACTTTGGGAGATAACATTGGAGATAACAACTAGATAACTGCTTGAAAAACTAAAATATAAATAGTTAAAAGAAGTTGTAACTAGACACTGAAAATAAAGGTAGGAGGGATGGGGCAAGAGAGTTGCTTTTCACCATAAGCTCTTCTGTATTATTTTATTCTTTTACTGTATTTATGTATTATTTGTATGTAAATTAAAACTAAGTAACTGATGCCTTGAAAAGGAGCATGGAATGTGCTTACATCCTTAGAATGAAGCTGTAAGAGACAGTGAAAATAAGAATAATGAAAAACGGAATAAAGGAGTTAAAGACATGATCCTTAAGATTTGTCAGTTTAATAGAGAAACATCACAAAGCATGAAAAATAATCTAATGCCATAAATTAGAAAGTGGATTGGTTTTGAATTGTGGGAGCTGTTTTGATATACTTATATACATATATGTGTATGTGTGTGTATATATATGTGTGTGTGTACATATATATATATAGTTCTGCTAAACTTTCTCAGAATATTTGGAATCATGGCATCACTCCATTGCATTTAATCGAACAAATATTTATTGAATCTTTATTATTTCCTGGGCACTATCTTAGGTGCACAAATTCTACAATTGAATGAGGCAGACATCCTTCTCCCCATAGAGTTTGCTGTTTAGTAGCAAACCTAAGAGCCAGAGAGATTAAATTCATCCTGCCAAGACTCAAATATCAGGTTTATTATACAGCAACAAGCAGATTCATTGTTTTCTCTCTCTCTCTTTTTTTTTTTTTTTTTGAGACAGTCTTGCTCTGTCTCCCAGACTGGAGTGCAGTGGCACAAACATAGCTCACTAGAACCTCAAACTTTTGGGGTCAAGGGATCCCCAACTTTAGCCTCCAGAGGAGCTGAAACTACAGGTGCCACATACAGCTAATTTTTAAAGAGATGCTATGTTGCCCAACCTGATCTTGAGTTCCTGGTCTCAAGCAATTCTATGGCCTCAGTCTCTGGAGTAGCTGGGATTACTGGTGGGAGCCACCATGCCTGGCTGTTTTATCTCTTAACTAATTTAGAACATCAACATGTTTAAGTTCAAGTGTCAGCTTATTTCTTTAATTTGCACTGTTGTACTGAGTTCAAATTCATGTTTTGGAACAGAAATCTATAATTTCTTCATTAACCACGTATATGCAATATGACAAAATACAAAATATATATGTCGCTTTGTTAGGCACCAGACAGAAAGAACACATATACTATAGTATAAGAAACTGGTGGTTCTTGTTAACCAGGGTAAAATATTTCGTCGAACAATTGCTTTTCATGATTGTAGTGTCAGACACATCACCCAGGCTTGTTGGAAGAATTAGTGGGTAGTTGTTTGTAGCCATTAACAACAGCATCCTATCTATGAAAGCCAAACCATGAATAAAGTTAGCCAATCTATCATCAAAAATGGAAGAGGATAAAGTTTTAACAAGGGACGTGTTCTCTGCCTGACATCTGTAATCTGAGTTGACTGAGCATCCATTAGTGTTGGGCCTGACAGGCAATAGAAGCCAACTGTTAATGCAGAGCAACAGCTTGAGCATAACTAAGACTGTGCTCCCTGGGCCCTTCTCCAGTAGATTTCATAAAGATTCGCTGCTAAATGTGGGAGTCATCCCAGGGGCAAACACCAAATAAGGGGCAGTGCCTCCTCACACATTGCCCACTGTTAAAGTGAGGGGCACAGAGAAAGCACAGAGGGCATTAAGTGAAAGAAAGAGATTCCAAGCTTATTAAGCATTTCTCAAGGTAAGATTTGGAAAACAGCCTATTACTAAATCCCTTGTGACTAGGGTTATAGAGGGTTGTCAAAACAGTTGGTTTCATCAGGCTGTAATGTGCAAAACAGCCATGGCACTCTGCTACTGCATGTTAAACCAACAGAACAAAGCAATTAATCTTAGAATCCTTTAAATGGCATTTTTTTTTCTAAAAGGAAAGAAGTAACATCATCGGCTACATTTATGCTAACAAAAACTGGCGCAAAGTGAAGGATGAAAAGATTGGAGAACCAATACTAGCACCCTCCTAGCTTATTTTCATGTAATAGTTTAACAATTCCATGACTCAGATATTGCTTCCCAATTAAATATATTCATCAACATGGAGCCATTTTCATTCCTCTAAAGATTAAATATTGATGCCTTTACACACAGTGGACAATGATTATACATTTCTCTCTACATTTATGTTAACTTCATTGCATCTCAGTTATGACAAAATATTTTCCCATGAAGTTTTCGTTTTTTTCTCTAACTACTAATCATTTAAGAAATTTAATCAGTAAAGAAATTATAATCATAAAACACTCTGTGGTCAATAAAACAGAACTTCATGGTCTTTAGTTTTTAGTTCAGTGTTCATTCAATGACTTCCTTTCCTTAATAACAAATGGTATTAACAACACCATTTTCTTTTTTATTCACCCTTATAGATATCTCTATATAGTTTCAAACATGCATGGGATTGAGAGTGTATAAAATCTACTTATTACCATAGAAGAACAAGTTTAAAATCAAGTAGTCATAATAAGGTGACATAGTAAGTGACTGATTCGAATATATTGGGTTTTCTCCACCTTTTTTCATTATTATTCCCAGCAAAAAGACTTTTCATATTTTTTTCATTGTTTCCTCCTGGTGAATTTTAAGAACATAGTACACTATGTGTCTAATTATGTATTTTGACCCTTCTGGAGAGCTAATAGTTAAGACCATCCTGGCTAAAACGGTGAAACCCCGTCTCTACTAAAAAATACAAAAAACTAGCCAGGTGAGGCGGCGGGCGCCTGTAGTCCCAGCTACTCGGGAGGCTGAGGCAGGAGAATGGCCTGAACCCGGGAGGCAGAGCTTGCAGTGAGCTGAGATCCGGCCACTGCACTCCAGCCTGGGCAACAGAGCAAGACTCCGTCTCAAAAAAAAAAAAAAGATTTTTCTGCTCCTCAAGAATCAGGTTTTGCTCTCTTGGGAAATGTAGGGCTCCACTGAAAATACATGGAATAGGTAAAAACATTCTTCTTGTCTGGGCACGGTGGCTCACGCCTGTAATCCCAGCACTTTGGGAGGCTGAGGTGGGCAGATCATGAGGTCAGGAGATCGAGACCATCCTGGCTAACATGGTGAAACCCCATCTCTACTAAAAATACAAAAAATTAGCTGGGCGTGGTGGCGGGCACCTGTAGTTCCAGCTACTCGGGAGACTGAGGCAGGAGAATGGCATGAACCCAGGAGGCGGAGCTTGCAGTGAGTGGAGATCTCACCACCGCACTCCAGCCTGGGCAACAGTGCGAGACTCTCCATCTAAAAAAAAAAAAAAAAAAACAGAATTATTCTCAAATATTTTCATCACAGCATCATGGAAGAAATTTAACAATGTAATAAATGTCTAGTATATAGTCCAAAATAGTTACAAAGCAAAATTTCTTCGAAATTTTATTTAAAAATTCTTACACAGTTTCCATTCTAATTCAGAATATACCCATGCTTTCTTTGGTTTACAGTATATTTTCCCCAAATCTTTTATTAAAGTAGACCCACTCTGAGAACATGTCATGTGTATCCTGTGGCTCTTTGTATCCTGTCATGTTGTAACATATTCTATTTTATCACTGATATTTCTGTTCAACAATCATTATTGAAAGGCTCATGGATTCTTGATCACTGACTATAGCTGACTCAAATGACTTATGCTGATACAGTGCAACTCAACTCAGGGGCTTCCTGCCACTCTTCTACCCAATTCCTGACCTTCTCCCTCAAGGAAAAAACTCTATTCCTCTTCACAAAATGTTGGGTTACATGTTTAAGAAAGGCCTCACAGGAAGCAGGAAATCGGAAGGAGTTTGCCATGATAGATAGAAAATCAATGGTATCTTTGAATATATATCTGCTTGCCAGATTTCTTTCTCCCTACCTGAACATTCGACATTGCAAGATGTTATTACAACAACACGGAAGGTAAACTTACTTCATAATACATTGAAAAATAATTTCTAACTGTTCTAAATTTTATTCCTAAAAATATGCTCTTGGATTACCATGTTACAATACCTGTCTCTGGAACCTAGTGAGTTAATATAACATGAAGCACTGTGTATCATACAATACTAAACAAATAGTACTTTAAAGCTGCACCACTAATGTATGCTTACTGAAGAGAAATTAGGGAAATGAAACAGGAATAACAATGCTATAAAAATCATATAATTATTTATCCTACTACTTAGAGATAACTAATATAAAGTAACATCATTCTAGGTCACTAATATCCTTTCAGATAATTTTAATTTTTTTGCTTTTTAATTTTTACATTAATTGTATTATACTTTGTATCCCCCTGTTATGGACTGAGTTTGTTCCCCCAAAATATATAGACTGAAATCCTACTCCCTAATGTGATTGTATTTGGAGATACAGCCTTTAAGGAGGTAATTAAGGTTAAAGGGATCATAAGGGTAGGGCCCAAATCCATTAGGACTGTGTCTTTATAAGAAAAGGAAGAGAAGCTTTATACTCACACAGGAAGGGTCATGTGAGAACATCATGGGAATATGGCTATCTGCAAGTCAGCAAATAAGGCTACACCACAAACCAATCCTACTGGCACCTGTTTCTTGGAATTTGATCTTCCAGAATTGTGAGAAAATAAATTTCTGTTATTTAAGCTACCCAATCTGCAGTATTCTCTAATGGCAACCTAAGGAGAGTAATACAAGCTTATATTTTCTTTTTTTGGGGGGTCAAACATTCTTAAAAAATAAAGACCTTTTCTTTTAGTAAATATGCTACTATTATTATTTTAAATGGTATGAACTCCTATTTATTTGAAGTAAGACGACAAAGGTGTTTCTTTAGCATTCTAGAATTATAAGAAAGCCTAATTAAGTAAAATTAGATTTTATTATGACTAGTTCTCCAATTTTATAACCACTAATGGTTGGCTTCCAGTTAACACATTCTACCCACCTGTTTGTACTCTATTAATTACTTAATTAACCTGATTTTTCATCATCCCTGCTTGAGTTGGGAGTAACTATAAAGAACACCTTTGGTTTTCTCCAGTTGTCTTCCTCATAACTGCTAAAGACCTGGATGGATATTTTGTAAGCTTTAGACCTTGTGTTGATGAGTTTAAGAGCCAACTCTGATATGTACGGGGGAAAAGTAGAATAGAATTTCAATGGAATTGGGTATGGAAAGGGATACTTCACTTCAGGTTGGAATCACTTCCATGCACTGCCTTCTACTTGAAATCTTATATCTAGGTGACGGCCAAGGCTAATTATTTGAGCCCCCAAATTGAAAACTTTATTGAAACATATACTCAATTTTTATAAAGATTTACCTTTAAGGATTGGCATAAGGAGCTCCCAGTTTTGTTGTTCAACTCTGTAAACATTTGGGCAAATACTTATGCAGGAGTTAAGTTTCTAGTAATTGTTACAGAACTGTTTCAATGTAAGATTGTCCCTGGGCTCTTAGAAATACCATAATCCAAACACCAACCGTTAAAAAATACACCAGCTGCTGGGCACAGCACAGAGTAAAATGTGTCATGGTGACTTTACTGATCTTTGAGCTGACAGGAGCACTTGCATAGTGAATTCTACATGGTAACCAGAGGTCATGTAAGGACAAGGAGATTCACTCATCACCTCATTCTTTATTCTAAGCATCACAATCTACAAATTTCAAAATGAACATTGTTCTTATTCTCAGAATCCTGTTTGTGTTACTAATATTCATAAAATAGAATGCAAAATCTCGATTTATCATTACACAAACAACCCCTCAAGTAAGTCTGCATTTTGATAACATTTTTGAAAGTACATGAATGTAAAGCCAGTATCTATACATTGTTGTCTTCCTCACTCCAATAAACTTACATATATACACATAAACAGCATTCATATAAACTCAAATTTTAGTGATCATGTTCCTTTAGCACAGATTAATTTTCATAAGACCACTGTCATTTCCTGCATCAACTGTACTCTATAGCGTGGATGACAGTCTTGCTGGTGCTGTGAATGACAAATCTATGTTTTATACAGCTAACCATGATATTTAAAGTAGCTCTGACTGGAGGAGGATCCTATTTTGTATAGCATCCTCTTCCTGTGGTCTATTTTCCCTTTATCTTTCTCTAGAGTTCCTTATTTGAAGTTATTGATCCCTTCTAACTTCAAAGATGACACACACTTTATCTCCAAAACTGCTGGAAATTTTTCTTTAAAATAGTGCTAGTGCCTTAGGGGGGTATGCTAAAAGAGAAATTACTAGGGGGGCATGCTAAAAGAGAAATTACATCACCCATCGATGGTGGATTGGATAAAGAAAATGTGGTGTACATACACCATGGACTATGCAGCCACAAAAAAGAACAAAATCATATCCTTTGCAGCAACATGGATACAGCCAGAGTCCATAAACCTAAGCAAATTAATGCAGAGACAGAAAAACAAATACTGCATGTCTGATAAGTGGGAGCTAAACATTGGGTACTCATGAACATAAAGATGGGAAGAATAGACATTGTGGACTGCTAGAGAGGGTAAAAAGAGTGGGGCCATGGTTTGAAAAACTACCCATTGGGTACTATGCTCGCGATCTGAATGATGACATTATTTGTACCCCAGACCTCAGTGTTATGCGATATACTCATGTGACAAACTTGAACATGGACTTCCTGTTTTAAATTTAAAGAAAAAAGTTGAAGTAAAGCAGACCTGGGGTATAGGTAAAGATTTGGGGCAAATATTTACGTGGAGTGCCCTCCCTTGCCCCCAGATACATTTCTGATTTTCTCATTGTCTTTGGTTTTAAGCACTTTTATCATGATGTGCCTGGGTACTATTTTTCATAGACATTATCCAGGTTGTGGTTTGCTAAGTTTACTGGGTGTGTAGACGTTTATGTATTTTTTACTACACTCAGCGAACTTTCAGATGCATCCGGATGGGTACATGCCTCCAGGAAAAGTTGCAACTAATCAGTCGCGATTCATCACTCGGTTAAGAGCTTTTAATTCTTGCCTTTTATTTTCCTAGGGCCCTGCCTCTGGAAAGATTTTTTTCCGTTAAGCACCTTGAGACTCCAGGAATTTCTACTGGTTTTAAAAAACTATCTTAACTATTTGGCAACCCATGTGATACAGCTTGGGAATTCACCAAATATACTGAAAAAGAAACCAGCCAAGAGTTGAAGTTCCTTGAATCTCCAGGTTTTCGGTTTTTATTTGCTTGTTCGTTTGTTTTACTTCAATTTGATGTGAGTGCTTCTGGGTTCTTTTCTCTCTATTCCCCACCAAGGATCCTCTGCTCCCAAAAGCGTAGATTCCCAAACATTGTTCCACAATAAAAACTATTAAAGACCTCCAAAGTAAAAGCAGGTACAAACTCTGAAAAGGTCTCCCCTCTCTGGAATTTCCGTACCACTGGTCCTCCTTGCTTTTGCAACTCCTGATCCTTTTTTAATTAATTAATTAATTTTAGACGGAGTCTCGCTCTGTCGCCCAGGCTGGAGTGCAGTGACGCGATCTTGGCTCACTGCAAGCTCCGCCTCCCGGGTTCACACCATTCTCCTGCCTCAGCCCCCTGAGTAGCTGGGACTACGGGCTCCCGCCATCGCGCCCGGCTAATTTTTTGGTGTTTTTGTGTTTTTAGTAGCTAATGTTAGCCAGGATGGTCTCAATCTCCTGATCTCCTGATCCACCCGCATTGGCCTCCCAAAGTGCTGGGATTACAGGTGTGAGTCACTGCGCCCGGCCAACTCCTGATACTTTTAAAAACACAATGTTTGTAATTTATGTTGGTTTATTGGTTTTGTTGTTGTTGTTGTTGTTTTCAAAGAAAGCATTGGAATGCCACCAACGATGCCAAAACACAAGTCTGTGGTATGTTTATTAATATCTAAAAGGTCCTCACTTGACTCTCATTCTGCATAAAATTCCGTATCACAAGATTCAGTACATTGAGAGAGTGAAAATCTTCTAATCATATAAAAACAACAAAAACATAATGAACACATAATTTATAACTTTTTGAATCAATTTGTTTGACCAAATAACTGTCTTCATTTTAGCAAACTGAGATCACCTGACACAATAATTTAAGGAAGGAGTATTAAATAGAAGCATGATTAAGAAAATATACATTTTAGTAAGACAAATATTAGGGGAAAGGGGGTAGTTCTAGTCTACCACAAAGCCAAAGAAAAATTTGAGCACCAAGAAAAAGTAGAAACAATTGCAGATGATGGAAGAAATTGCCACAAAAGGGAAAAGGTATGTTTTGCCTCTGTAATTATTCTAATGTTTGGTTTTTAGCCAAAATGTAACAGAGTCCAAAGAGAAAAAAAAGTATTGTTCCTTCTTCATTCTCAGTAAAGGATCATAACATTTAAAAATAACTGACCGAGAGCAGTGATTTTTTTAGGTGTATTCTGTAGACTTCTAAGAATTATTTTGCAAGAGATGTGGTGGTAGCCTGCCCCCATCATGGCCCTGCAGTGATTCATGCCCACTGGTATTCATGCCCTTGCATAATCCTCTTCTACACAGGGCTTACCCGAGTAATTGATAGGATTTATCAGAAATGAAGGAGTATGGCTTTCAAAACTAGGCCATAAAGGACATGACAACTTCCTTCTTGATTTCTCCTGGATTGAACTTTCTTCTGGAAGTCATCTGTTACATCATGAAGACACTCAAACAGCCCTATGGAGGGGTCCATGTGGCAAAGAACAAAGGCCTCCTGCCAAAAGGCAGCAGCAGTGGGCCAGTAAGCCACTTTGAAATCAGAAGTGATTTCACTTTGAAATAGCCTCTTTCAAGCCTTCTGTTGAGTGTAACCCTGACATCTTTTCTGCAAGCCTATAAGAGACATTAGGCTAGAACCACCCAGTTTTACAACTTTCGACTCACAAAACTGTGTGAGATAATAAATATTTACTAGTAAGCCACAATTTAGAGGAGGGGAATTGATTACACAGCAAGAGATTACTAATACAGATAACTAATAGGGTTACTGCATAGGAACTCAGGAGGAGAAGATAAAGGATAAAGCGAGTACATGGAATTTGTAGCACTCCATCTTTCAGCTTGATACTATTTCTGACATTCTTCAGGAGTAGCCCTACCATTTCTATTCTAGGCAACTGAATATTATTTAAGAGAAGTCCCTTGAACAAATCCATTACATGTGATAGCCTCCTTTACTAGACCTTAAAAAATTGCTTCCTGGCCAGACAAAGTGGCTCGCACCTATAATCCCAGCACTTTGGGAGGCCAAGGCTGGAGGATCTCTTGAGGGCAAGAGTTGGAGATCAGCCTGGGCACCATAGCAGGACCCTATCTCAACAAAATAAAAAAATTAGCCACGCATGGTAGCACTGCCTATAGCCCCAGCCACTTGGGGGTGCTGAAGTGAGAGGTTTGCTTGAGACCAGAAGTTTGAGGCTACACTGAACTATGATCATGCCACTGGACTCCAGCCTGGGTGATGGAGTGAGATCCTCTCTCTAAAAATTAAAATAAAAAAATTACTTCCTGTCCTACTTTCCAGATTTTCCCCTTTATCCTCCCTTCAAACTCAATAATCCTTAGCAATAACAACCAATAACCCCCTTGCTAAAGAATAGTATATTGTAATAAAAGCCATGTTGCCAATGTAATTAACACATATATTAGATTATCACAAAGAATCAAAGCAAATGCAGAAGGTCAAGGAAAAGTGACACTCAGGTGTCTAAGTTGTCATGTTTGTAAAACGTATCATTTTTCATCTGTTCTCTCACACATCCATTTAAATTAACATGAATTTTCAGCACATGCCTTCTGAACACTTGCCTCTCTTTATGTGCTTTTTAGAAGAGTCTATCAGCAATGTTAATATCCACTCTGTGAAAGAGAGTCAGCTGGAGTTGTGGGTTTACTAAATGTGTTACTAGACAAAAATCATTAGTGAATCTTAACTCCTGCCTGAAATAAAAATATAAAAACTCTGAGTCATAGGCAGAGTCATTTGATCCATCCCACGACACTGAAGGAAAGTTCACTTCTTTTTAAATTCCCTCACTCCTCTCTGGCCTTGAATTTTCTCATCTGTCTATCATAGTATATCCGGAGGTTTGCATCCAGATGGAAAAAGGCTAAATAGCAACACAAAGCATTTACTCAAACTGCTGAAAGCATCTCAAGAAGGAGCATAAAAGTTTCAGGAAGGACAGTTACATAACCAGTTGTCTTAATAATCCATAAGTGAGTTTAGGAGACACAAGGAGGATCAAGATGAGATTTGGCAGGGTGGAACTGAGAGATTGAGAGAAGCTTAGTTTGTATTTACTTGAAATTATTTTAATTACGTTGGACCACAGCCTTATAAGTTTGTATTAATGATATACCACAACTCTGTTGAGTAATATTTTAGAAAAATAAAAACTGATACAGAAATTTAAGGGTGACAGAGAAGAGAAAATGGGAATAATTGTACTCAGTATTCTGTGTAGATATCCAGAGATAATTTATCATTTAGTTTGTAATGGATATTTGCATAAGAATATTAGTGGGCAAGGTGACAGTTGATAACATTTTACTGATTCTAAGATTATTCTTTCACCTCTTTCCAAAAGAAAGACATCAATTTATTTCCATCTTAGTTGTAATGTACCTATATAAATGGTTACTCATAAAAAGTTACAATGCCAATGAGTTTTTTATAACGTCCTTAGCCAAGAGACAAGCCAATACTTTGGAATCTTGTTCACCAGCAAACTTTGTGAACAGAGACATTTCTGTAATCCCTGAAATAACACAGCATAGAAGACCACCTAACCCTCTCACCATGCAGAAAGCATGAACGCTTTGGACTTTTAGGTCTCTAAAGAAGGGAAAATAAAACAATTAAGGGGTGACGGAGAAGGAAGTTTAGCAGTCACTGATTCAGTCAATAAAAATAAGAACAAAAAAGAAAGACAATAAAAGGCTCAAGTTTATCGAAAGAATAAGCGTCAGTTCTGTCCCCCTGTGGTTTCCTTAGTCTCCTTTATGTGTGTTGTATATTTAGACTTTCCAAAGTTCCTTCTCAGACTTTATTCTTTACCTTAGTACTCTCTCAGTTAACTTCTCACCCAAAGGTCCTTGAATTTCAAATCTTTATTGTCGTCCAGAGCTTTCTCCTGAGTCCAGATCCCTGCATCCAATCACCTACTCACTGTCCACATGGCATGCCCTAAGGAAATTCAAAACCAATAGATCCAAAGTAAATTCACCATCTTTTCTCCAAAACAACTTCTTACCCAAGCTGCCCTATCTCAGTAAATGAGAGAATTATTCATCTTGTTTGCAAGGCAGTAACATAGCAGTCATCTTTGAAATGGGTTTTTTTATCCCCTACAGAAACAAATCTTTCCTTGCTTGCTTTTATGTCTGAAATCTTTCTAAGCTGTCTCCTCCTTTCCATCCACAGCACTTCTACCATCCCTGTCCAAGGTACTCTCACCTCCTGTCGGGCTTCCACAACAGCCTGCTTGCCACTCTCTCCTCTTGACGTAGGCTCCAGCAATCCATTCTCCACAGAAAGGGCAGAAAGATCTTTTGAAAAAGAAGATATTATTCCCTAACTTGCAAATTCTCACAAAGGCCTTTCACTGTTATTAATGTGTTGGGAAAAGTTCTTGCAGTGACTGGGAAGCCTTGTTTTTTCTCACTCTTTCTAAGCATCATTCTTCTTCCAGGTCCTATAATGCCATGTGTCCTCACACACATGCCCTGTCTTCCATCAGTCTGTAAAGCTTTCCTACAAACACTCTGCCTAGTCACCTCCAATTCATCCTTCAGATTGCAACCCAAATAGACCTTCTTCAGGGAATTCTGTTCTGAGCTCTCAGATTAGAACTATTCCCTAATATTTTATGAGATCAGTCTATAGTTTCTGTACTATAAATTCCATAGATTCTGTTTCTGTTTTTTTTTTTTCACGAATTTGAATGGATCTCTGCTCTTCCCAACAAGTGATTCTATATAAGAGACACTTTCAGAAAAGGAAAATTTAGAGAAACTTATTTGGAATTAAGAAACATTTAGATATTTGTTGTCAGTATCTTATTTTTGGTGAAAAGATGTTCCAAAATCATTTTGCACTAAAAAAGAAAATACTTCTCTTCTTTCTATACATACCTGCTATGGCCTGAATTGTGTTCCCACAAAATGCATATGTTGACGTTCTAACTTCTGCTGTGGATGTATTTGGAGATAGAGCCTTTGGGAGGTAATTAAGGTTAAGGAAGGTTTAGGAGATGACGAAGTCTTGAGAGCACAGCCTCATAGTTGAGATCAGGTCCCCTATGAAAGGGCTTGAGGGAATGGGTTGCTCAGTTTTGTTCTTCTGTCATGTGAGGACACATTGTTCTCCTTCATTTTTGCTATGTGAGGACACCCACATGCCATCTATGAAGAAGAGGCCCTCACAAGACGCTGAACTTGCTGACATCTTGATCTTGGACTTCTCAGCTTCCAGAACAGTGAGAAAATAAATTTCTTCACTTTTTTAATAAGTTACCCAGTCTCACATCATTTGTTATAACAGCACGAATGGACTTCAGACAATACAAAAGTGCCAAGGATACATAATGGGAAAAGAATAATTTCTTCAACAAAAGATGTTAGAATAACAGCATATCCACATGCAAAAGAATGTAGTTGGGCCCTTAACTTAACGCCCTATGCAAAAATTAACTCAAAATGAATGATTAACTATAGTTACACACTATACTCTCAAATATGTATAATTACCATTTGTCAACTAAGAATAAAATAAAACTTAAAAGTAGATTAAATAAGCATAAGATTTGAAAACTAAAAAACTACTAGAAGAAAGCATAGGGAGAAAGATTCATGATACTGGATTTGGCAATGATTTATTGGATATGACACCAAAAGCACAGGAAACAGAAGCAAAAACAGACAAATCAGACTACATCAAACTTAAAAATTGCAGTCCCGCAAAAGAAATTATGGAGTAAAAGCAACCTAGAGAATGGAAGAAAATATTGCAAACCATATGTCTAATAGTTAATATTCAGAATAAATAACTCATACAACTTGAATAACAACAACCAAAAGCAATCCAATCTAAAAAGTGGGCAAAGAACTTGACTAGATATTTTTTCAAAGAAAATATATAAATGAACAGTAAGCCAAGAAGAGGATGCTAAATATCCCTAATCATTAGGGAAATGCAAATCAAAACCACAGCAAGATATCATTTCACACTCATTAGGATGGTCACTTTCAAAAACACAGAAAATGACAATTGTTGGCAAGGATATGGAGAAATTGGATTCATTGAGCACTGTTGATTAGAATGAAAATTAAACAGCCACTTTGGAAAATAATATGAAGGCTCTTAAAGTAATTACAAATAAAATTACCATATGATCCAGCAATCCCACTTCTAGGTATATAGCCAAATGAATTGAACACATGCTCTCAAAAAGGTACTTGCACACGCATGTTCACTGCAACGTTGGTTACAATAGCTAAGAAGTGAAAATAACCTAAATTTTCATGAACAGATGAATGGATGAAGAAAATGTCATGTATACATTATATATATATTTTATATATATATACACATTATATATAGATATATAAAATGGAATATTATGCAACCTTAACAAAGAAGAAAATTCTGCAGTGTGTTACAAGGTGGATGAAATAAAATTGTCACAAAAAAACAAATGCTTCATGACTTCATGATTATTTAGATATCAATAAAGATATCTAAAATAGTGAAACTCCTAGAAACAAAGTAGAATGGAGGATGACAGAGGCCAAAGATCAGGGGGAAAAAGGGAGCTATGATTCTGTGAATACAGAGTTATATTTTTGCTAGATGAAACAAATTCTAGATATCTGTTACATAAAAATGTGCATATAATTAACACTACTCTACTCTACACTTAAAGGTGGTTAAGATCGTAAATTTTATGTTGCATGTTTTTGATAACAATAAAAACAATTAAAAGCATGGGAGTATGATAATATATTTATTGATACACAGAACATCATTACTTAACATCATCAATAGGTTCCTGGAAACTGCAGCTTTAAGCAAAAGGACACACAGCAGGTCATTGAATAACATTGTTTCCTTCAGTGTTGTTTTGTTATAAGGTTGATGAGAAAAAAATGGTTTTTCACGTTATTTTGCTTAAAATAGTTTAGTAAAACAGCAAAGCAAAAAATAGCATAAAACCTATGGATAATATTAAGTGAGAATTTACTGAATTTACTTCTTTAGAACTGAATTTATAATAATCAGCTTAGCATTTGCAGTGAACTGGCTTCCTGCAATGGAGTGACTGAAACAGGAATACTTGTTTCTTTGAGCAGGCATCCTAGAGATTTATCTCATTCTCTCTCAATGTATACAATCATAAAAAAAATAAAACTTCAAGTTTCAGACATTTTTACTTTAAGATTCCCAATAAAAATGTATTCTAGAAATGTTTGGTTGGATATGCAAAGCTAGAATTCAGGTCACGCCTAGAGATCACCCATATTTAGAGGTGAAAGGAAAACTGTGGGAGTGAGGGATAAAAATAGAGAAGTGCAGAGTACTAGGAACCTTGGGAGACATTAAAAATATGTGGGTCTAATAAAACAAGAGCTGGAGGAGGAAAGTTTAAAAGGTCATAGAGGATATTCAGCCACAGACTTTTAGCCTTAGCTAAAAGATTGTGGGTATATTCCAAGAGCCACCAAATAAATATTTTTTCCACAAAAACAGTGTTTTTGGTCTCTTGTTTCTTGTGTTAGTCTAAAGTAATAGTTAATTCCCTTAGGAGATCTTTTCTTCTGTATTTTATTAGCATTGATGTTCCACTATATATATATATATATGTGTGTGTGTATATATATATATTCCTTGGGTGGAGAACTAAATTCAATTCTATAGCACAGCTTGATGCAAGTGTCAGAGAATTAAAAAAAAAAAAGCAACAATTAAGAAAAAAAAAAAGCTACTTGCTAAAAAATCACACAAGACCTGAAATGCAAAAAAAGGGAAATGTATTTGGAAGATTGCAGAGATATTCATGCTTTAGAAAAATTGGATGAGAAGGCAATTTCTACCTAATTGTTGTATCGTCAATTTGCCAGTGATGACAACCAATTTGCATGTTTAACTAAAAAGAAAAATAATAAACAACATCTGAATGCAAATGAACAGTTTTGATTGTTCATTTTAATGGGCAGGTGAAACAGTTATACAAAACCAAACATTGAACACAGAGACAAAAAACTATCAACATTCAGTTTAACATTTAACCAGTAATTGTGGTAGTTGCCCTTAAATATGTATATACATACACAAATACTTTGTAAAAAAGCAACACAGAATGCCATATGTCTGGGAGAGACTGAAAATGTATAGCTATAGTTCTCAATGCAGCTGTCTGACCATTTGACTAGTTTAATTTTAGACAAAACTTTTCTATTCTCAACTTATTAAATATAATTGATTGGATATTTTGATTGGATATGCCCATTGTCAAAGCATCAGTGATTTGTAATTTCAAATGCCAAAAAAGTAACTGAAATAAGAATAAGAAATTCCATCTAAAATGATTAAGGATGTCTTTGGAATGGATAATTGCCAAAAGACGTAATTTAGAGACAAGTTAGAAACTCCTGTTGTTCTGTCTTCTTAAGATTTTTTTTTAATCAGATTGATCGCTTTGCTTACAATGCTACAGTTACTCTGCCAAGTGGGAACTCAGAGAGGGAAAATAATTATATTGAAATATGTAGATACAAGTATAAAATATACAAAATAAACAGAACTGGGATTTAGAGATATGTATGTGGTCTGTGGTCCTCTGCAGAAGTATCATTCCCCTGCAGTCCTATTCTCTCACCTCAACATTCCTGGTTGGAGGAAGCACTAGCCCATCCCTTTAACTGTAAAATAGGGCAGCAAGCCCAAGTTAGGGGCTTTTCTTCACCCACTGGGCATACCTGTCCTGTACTTGTCACACTTTCATTATTTGCTTACCTACTTTTCCTTCTAAAGAGTAAGCTCTTTAAAGGAGGGGGCTGTTTTATCTTTTCATAATATTGAGCAATAAGAAACTCCTTTTTTACTAAGTTATTTGTTTTATTCCATTCTCTACTCGATCTGGTAAATTCTAAGATAATTTATTCTCTTTTCAACCATGTTCATTTTGGAGATAAGAAGCTTCTCTATTCATAGTGCAATTCTTGGCTTTCCAAAAGCTTTAGTGGCATAACCGCAGCTTCATCTTCCAACTGGAAGAATTGATCTCCATCCAGTGCCTAAGGTATGACTATATTGTAGGAAATCAAGATCATTAAACTTTATTGTCCTATTCCATGTGTCTTTGTATATTTTGAGATTACATTTTTTAAAGCAAATACTTACGTAGCAATTACAACATGTTAATCTCCTAACTCATATAACCTACAACAATCCTTCAAGCCAGAAACCATTATTGTCATGCTGCTCCCTCTCTCTCCTTGCCAATAGTAAAGGCCTGAGGACTTAGTTGGGTTTGAAACACTTCCTCTGCATTCATCAGCTATATAATGAATGTAGAGAAAGTGTTTCAAACCAAAGTGAGGAGACTTTGGAGAGTTCCCTAAGCTCTTTAGGCCTCAATGTCTTCATCTGTAAGCTGGTAATAGTAGTAGTAGTAATTATAATAATGCATACATACATACATTAATGGATTGCAGTTATAATTAGCAACTCTATAGGTAAATTACCCTGATGAATACAAGAACCCTGATGAATAGTAGTTGTGTTATATTGAAAGAGCAGCTGAGGTTCAAATTCTGTTCTGCTATAAAATAGGTGCACGATATTGGGAAAGTTATACCAATTCTCTAGGCTCAATTCTTTCACATAACAGATAAAGCTTGTGCCTGCTCATGAAGAATCTATCTACTTATAAATGTTCAGTGACTCACTCCTCTACAGAGAATGAGAACTGTGGTGAAGCACCTGCTGTGTCACTCAATGTTTAATAGACATTTAGATATTCTTCAAAGACTCTGAATTATGAATTTTAGTCCCAAAATACCTTTCCCTTAGACTTACTAATTTTATCTCATAATATAGTAATGTGTGTCTGTGAGTGCATGTCATATGCTCATATGTAAACCAATGTATACTTGTGTGTGATGAATATTGGACAGAACAATTAGCAAAAATAATTGGAACATTCAAAACCTAGGAGAGTTCCTCAGGAATCTTACTCTGAATGCCAGTTATATAGCATTTGTGAATTGTGACTGTTGATATGTGGAAATTTTGAGTAAGTCTCAAGCTTCACTCAGTAAATTATGTTGTGAAATTAACATACATTTAAGGTCTAGAATATTAGTGGCTCTTCTATTTTCAATTTAATGAGTGAATATAGAAATGATTACATTTATAAATGGTAAGTAGGACCCAACTTTAGTTCATCTTATCTCCTTCAAACTCTAGTTCAAGTTTGCTGTTTAGTATTTCTTTAAATACAAAGAATTTTTTTTTTTTCATTTCTGTAGGATCCTATGAAAGGCAAATTGATGAATCCTTAGGACATGCCATGGTGTCCTGGTCCACTTCTGTGAAAGCCAATGTCTTCTTTGGGATACGTTACTTATATTCAATAACTAATTAAAATCATCAATATAAAATGAACTTTGTGTTTTAGTACTTAACTGGGAAATTATTTTAAGATTGAGCTGTTGATAATAGCCATCTTAAGAGATTATAATGATTCAATCAGCAATTATGTCAAAAAAATACATTTTGAAATGCTGGTTTTGTCGTAATATGCTGTTGAACATCTATTTAGCTTGTATTTAGGCTGTTCTATTATCATGTAATTCTGTCTGGTATTACATGGTGTTGATTGTGTCCACCTCTCCTACCTAAGCATGGGCCCATGTCTTACCATTCTTTATTATGCCCCACAACATCTATCATTTACTTCAAGAGCCAATCAACATATCACTACTTTTGAAGCAACTCACCCAACACTTGGCAACAGAGTAAGCATTCAGGAAAAGAAAACGGTGGCCGGGCATGGTGGCTCACGCCTGTAATCCCAACACTTTGGGAGGCCTAGGCGGCCGGATCACGAGGTCAGGAGATGGAGACCATCCTGGCTAACACGGTGAAACCTAGTCTCCACTAAAAATACAAAATATTAGCCGGGCGTGGTGGCAGGCGCCTATAGTCCGAGCTACGCGGGAGGCTGAGGCAGGAGAATGGCATGAACCCGGGAGACGGAGCTTGCAGTGAGCAGAGATCATGCCACCGCACTCCAGCCTGGGTGACAGAGCGAGACTCCGTCTCAAAAAATAAAAATAAAAATAAAAATAAATAAATACATAATAATAAACGTTTTGAAATTTTACTAGAATGAAAAATTGTGATAGTATGGATTTATCTTCTAACTTTTGAATTCTTAAAATAATTGCTAAACTGTTCATGTTTCAGTTAAAACAAACAAAGCAAACTAAAACAAAAAGAAAATTAAATTATCTCCCAAAAATGCAAAAATGAAAATCCATTTTATTTTATGAAACCCTTAACAATTTTTACATACTGCCTAAGAAAACATCTAGTGATGCTTCTTATGGCAAACTATTATTCAATTCAACTTAAAGCAATTATAAATAGAGAAATATTATGCATACATTAATACAAGCATCATTGAATTTTTAAAGCAGACACAGAACCATAGAGCACCTTTGTAAAGAAGTTCATGGATCTTCAAGGTTCCATGTGTGGTCTGTAGCCTTGGTTTTAGAAGGTCGGTCTGACTCTCTGCCACTGCCAGCTTCCCATATTAGGTACAAGATTAAATGAAGAGTTGAAAAGAAAAACAAATAGGTTCAAAAGTTGGAAAACACAAAAGACTTGGGCAGGTGTTTAGAGAGACTAGTGCTTAATATTATAGACTTCCAAATCAGAAATAAGCCTTGATATCAGGCTCTGATACCTACTAGATTTGTAATGTTAAGTACTTTATTTATTGTCTGAAATTTAGTTAATTTATCTGTAATATAAAATTACTATTATGTTCTTTATCAGATTGTTGTTAGATATAATTTATGGCATATATGAAAATGTATTAGATACATTTATTATTTGCATTTTTGGAGATATATGAGAGGAACTCTGATGTTAGTAATTCCCAAGAGAATTTTCTCCAGCGATCATGCTTTCCTGTAAAGTCTTTCATCATTTGAGTTCTTTTTAAAAACATTTTTTAAATGTTTATTTTAGTTCCAGGGATACATGTGCAAGTTCGTTATATAGGTAAATTACATGAGATGGGAGTTTGTTGTACAGATTATTTCATCACCCAGGTAATAAGCATGGTACCCAATAGGTAGCTTTTTGATCCTCACCGTCCTCCCACTCTCCACTCTCAAGTAGACCCCAGTGTCTGTTGATCCCTTCTTTGTGTCCTTGTGTATTCAATGTTCAGCTTCCACTTAAAAGTGAGAACATGCAGTGTTTAGTTTTGTGTTTCTGCATTAGTTTGCTTAAGATAATGATCTCCAGATCCCTTCCTTACACCATATATGAAAATCAACTCAAGATGGATTAAAGACTTAAATGTAAAGCCTAAAACTATAAAAACGCTTGAAGAAAACCTAGGAAATACCATTCTGAATATCAGCTCCAACAATGATTTCATGACAAAGATGTTAAAAGCAATTGCAACCAAAACAAAAGTTGACAAATAGGACCTAATTAAACTAAAGAGCTTCTGCACAGCAGAAGATACTATCAACAGAGTAAGCAGACAACCTACAGAATGGAAAACAGACATTTGCAAACTATGCATCTGACAAAAGGTCTAATATCCAGAATCTATAATAAATAAATAAGGCCGGGCGCGGTGGCTCAAGCCTGTAATCCCAGCACTTTGGGAGGCCGAGATGGGCGGATCACAAGGTCAGGAGATCGAGACCATCCTGGCTAACCCGGTGAAACCCCGTCTCTACTAAAAAATACAAAAAAAAAAACTAGCCGGGCGAGGTGGCGGGCGCCTGTAGTCCCAGCTACTCGGGAGGCTGAGGCAGGAGAATGGCGTGAACCCGGGAGGCGGAGCTTGCAGTGAGCTGAGATCCGGCCACTGCACTCCAGCCTGGGCGGCAGAGCAAGACTCTGTCTCAAAAAAAAAAAAAAAAAAAAAAAAAAAAAACAAATAAATAAATAAATTAACAAGCAAAAAACAAGAAAAAGTAGACAAAGGAAATGAACACTGTTTTGTTTTTGTTTTTGCTTTTGAGACACTCTCACTCTGTCGCCCAGTCTGGAGTGTGGTGGTGCAATCCTGGCTCTCTGCAACCTTCACCTCCTAGGTTCAAGCAATTCTCCTGCCTCAGCCTCGTGAGTAGCTGAAACTACAGGTGCATGTCACCACAGCCAGCTAATTTTGTTGTTGTTGTTGTTGTTGTTGTTGTTGTATTTTTAGTAGAGACGGGGTTTCACCATGTTGGCCAGGCTGGTCTCAAACTCCTGACCTCAAATGATCCACCTGCCTCGGCCTCTCAAAGTGTTGGGATTACAGGCATGAGCCACTGCACCCAGCCAACACTTGTCAAAAGCAGACATAAATGTGACCAACAAGTATATGAAAAAATCAACATCATTAATCATTAGAGAAATGCAAATCAAACCCGAGTGAGATATCATCTTGTACGAGTCAGATGACTATTAGTAAAAAGTTTAAAAAAAAAATAAATAACGTATTGGCAAGGCTGCAGAGAAAGGGAACATTTGTACACTACTGGTGGGGCTGTAAAATACTTCAGCCAGTGTGGAAAGAAGTTTGGTGATTTCTTAGAGAACTTAAAGCAGAACTACCATTCAAACCACCAAACCCATTATTAGGTATATACCCAAAGGAATATAAATCATTCTACCATAAAGCTACATGCATGCATATCTTCATTTCAGCACTATTCACAACAGCAAGGACATGAGTCAACCTAGATGCCCATCAGCAGTGGACTGGATAAAGAAAGTTTGGCATATAGGCACCATGGAATACTACACAGCCATAAAAAGAATAAGATCATGTCTTTTGCATCATTTGAATTCTGATCTTAACTATTTATATGCCAGGGTATAGAAAGCTGTAAATGCTCTCTGCCCTACATTATGTCATTTTCAAGATTTATATCAGAGGATGGAATAAAGACCCAGAATGCCTACCTACCAGATAAATAGATGACATAATACTGACATAAGTAACAAATTCACTGGATGACAAAATCAACAGGCCAGAAAAATGGGCACAGACACATAAAAAGTATAAAATCTAATAGGGATTGAGATAAATATTCATATTTGATTCCCATCCAGTAAATGAACTATATATTTGCAAGGTAGAGGAGATTGGTTCTGGGGAAATATCAGGATTTGTGAATTGACCACATGCTTTCTCTGTGCTGACATCACTACTATTATATTAATTGGGTCCAAAACATATCTTCTACTTGTTGCTCTTGTTTTCTTATCCTTTGGAGTTCATTTATTCTACCATATCTACTCACTCCTACTTCTATCTGTAGATTGGAACCTATAGATTGAAATGAGTGTTTTAGGAATATGAATATTTAATACTCAATACATATATTAGATGCTAAAATATCAACTAAACAAGGATCAAGAACTAGGAAAAGTAAGTTCCAATGATCAGAGAAACCTGTATTTGTATTCATATATACACATATACACACATGTATTCAGATTCTCTCATTTGCTAGCTGTGTTCCTTGGTTGTGTAACTTTTATGAGCCTCAATTTTCTCTTCTGTGAAATAGGAGCAGGCAATACATATACCATAGAATCTGTGATATATTTAAACCTTTCAGAAGGCTTTTAACTCCCTTCCTTCTCCTTCATGGAAGGCAGCTGCTAAGATTATAAAATAATTTGCTCTAAATGAGGTGAACTTGGGTGTCCTTGTGAGTACTATATTGAAACAGTAAATAATCAATGTAAAGAGAAGGTCAACGAGGGCAGTGTGAAATAGGGGACCTGGATGTAAATAAAATGGTTAAAGAACCAAAGGATAGTCAGATGAGAAAATAATACTTAGTGCAGGATAGGGCTGGACATAAAGTGTGTCTTCAAATACATAAAGGAATATGATACAGAAGAGTAAGTCTGTTGCTACAAAGAACAAAAGTAGGAACCAAGGGTAAAAGTTACCAAGGGACGGCTTTGGGTTTACTGTCAATAGGAATTATTTATTATAAATAAGAATTCAGATGGAAAAACTCAAGCATTTGATGAAAAATGTTCAGATGTACAATAGAGATATCCCCACACTGTGTAAAAATAAATGAGCTGGAGGTGACAGCATTCATTTCATGTATATCATATGTGAATATAAAGATACAAAAGTAAGTCATTATAAGCCTGTAAGTCTATTATTTCTTGATAGATGACACAGAAGTTCCTGACACTTGTAAGAAAGAACAATAACTGATGGCAATTGTGGAATTGCTGTGTCTTAGTCTCTTTTGTGCTTACTGTAACAGAACACCTAAGACTGGATAGCTCATAATAAACACAAATTTATTTCTCACTGTTCTGGAGGCTGGGAAGTCCAAGATCAAGAGACCAGCATCTGGTGAGGGCCTTTTTCTGGGTCTACACATGGCAGAAGAGTAAACAAACTAGCTGAACATTGCATAAAGCATTTATTATAAGGGACTCAATCTCATCTATGAGGGGGGGAATCCCTTATGCTAATCACCTCTTAAATACCCTACCTCTTAATACTATCACATTCAAACGATAGCTAACTTGAAATATATACTTGTAAGACAAATAGTTATTGCCTCAAGTACCATCACTTCTAAAATAGCAGGGCCTTAGCCCTCTCTCAAATTTTCTCCAAGTTATATGCAGGAGTAACCAAAAGTGTGCCTCACTTGTATTCAGTTAAACCTATCAGCAGCATATGTCCCCAGGTTTCTGTCCTGCTCTTACTCTTGTAGTTTTGTTTTCCCGAATACACATCTCCTGAGCAAACCAGAGTAGCCTCACAGCAGCCACTGCAGCTATGGGAACATCATATGGAGCGATGAATGTTCATCTGGAAGTTCCCGAGCCTGAGTTCCATGGCCCGAGGTTTCAAGCAGAAACAAGACCATCTTCCGCATCTCCAGGCCATTGTTTTGTTGCATGGGCCCTGACACAGTTTTTCCCATGCTCAGAATTTCCCGAAGTCCCAACTTAGCAATGCCATTAGCCCTCTGCCTCTACCCTACCCTGTCAGTTCAAAACCAAGCCAAGAAGCCAATTTGAAATAGGCTTCACACCAGCTCCATCCTTCCCTTCTACCCCCTTTTTTCTTTCTTTCTAATTCCTTGCTCCTGCACAACCCAATGAAGACCAATTCTGTTTCTAGTTCCCAGTCACAAAAGAAAAGCATCAATGCACAAAACCAAATAGATCTGGTTGGTATAGATTTATGTTGAGAATGCAAATAGGCAGTATGTTGGTGACGGTATTTAGAAGAGGGGAAATTATCATTTATTTTAGCAGCAGCTGGTCCAAATATCCTGTTTCATTTCTTTTTTTTCAAGAGGAAGGCAGATTGCAAAGCCTTTTAAGATAACTTCAAATGTACTAATATTATAATTCTATAAAGAGATTTCTTTCGTGCTCTATAGAAATAGGCCATTAAATTTGCATGTCTAAAGGAACTTTTCAGTAATTACTTTGCTTAAATGCAATTAGTATATCAGCCCATGTAACTGGCAAGAAAAAGGAGGACAAAGTAAATTATCCAACTTTGTTTCATGTGTGTAATAGAGAGGAATAAATCAGTCTCTTTATAACAGCTATACCTATATTTTAATCTGACTTTATAATGTGAAACAGTAAATTGCATTGGCCTATTTTTAAAGGGCTTATCTGTTTGGTCTGCAGGTGTGGGAATATACTGGTCTTAAACAGAGACTGATTTAAGAGTCTCCCTTACGGGGAAATTGGAGATAATAGAGTTAATATTTCAATATTTTTGTTTCTA
Source organism: Macaca mulatta (assembly GCF_049350105.2). NCBI lineage: Eukaryota > Metazoa > Chordata > Mammalia > Primates > Cercopithecidae > Macaca > Macaca mulatta. The sequence continues at coordinate 134,080,656 of NC_133409.1, forward strand.
TGTGTCTTTTCTAGAGAAAGAAGATTTCTTCTTTTCCATCTCTCACCTTCCTATCCCCATGAAGTAACTTAAATGCAGTAAAACATTTCTTCTATTCATCATGTTTTTGAGGCCTATTGCTTCAACAAGTACATGACAGTATAAATTCTATTGCCATAATTTTAAAAAGCAAAGGCTCTTCTTTCTACCTGGTTTATCAGAGTAGGCTTGCAGTGGCTATTCCAAAAGCAGGATTTCTAGGAACATCTGGCAGACAGGAATTCAGTTTTAAGAGACATAAATTGTACTTAAATATTTCACTGAATAGCTGTTTGAGCTTCTACACGGAACTTAACCTATTACTTCCTACTCTTACCATCCATGAATATGATTAAATATTCCATCTTTCCCACAGTTTTAAATAAGGATCAAATAAGATACTGGATTGGAAAATATTTATTTATTTTTCCCGTCTTTAAATACTGTTTGCTTTTAAACACCATATAATCGTGTTTAAAACAGTGTTATTTGTAAAGCAAATAGTGTCCTACGCAAACCTTTGAACAGTGTTTACTTTGTGGGAGCACTATTGATAATGTTTAGAAATTTCAATCCATTTAATTTTCAGAACAGCCAGGTGAGTTGCAGCTATTACTATCCACATTTTCTAAATGAAAAAAAACAAAGACACAGAGAGGTTAAGTAATTTGCACAACTTTTCCCAGCTAGTAAGTAGCTGAACTGAGATTTTAATACAGTCCACCTGGATCTGAAATCCATCCCCTTAACCCCTCTGCTGTGCCATTTCTCACTTTGAAAACTCCAATATGTTGTACGAATTTTAGGCACTATTATATTACTTTTTACTTTAATTGCTTTACTCTCAAATGGGGATAGTCGTACGCTGAAGGTTTACAATATTGTGTCAAGGGTGTACTTCCAGATGCAGTTTAAACCACAGAAAATTTATTAGAAGATTTGAGGAAGAAATAAATTATTGAACTGCTAAATTATTTAAAGTGTTGCCTTTATTTTAAAATAATCACACATATTTTTAAAGAATAAAGCAAAAATCACAAATTTTTCATAGCAAAACATGAAAATTCAAATAATTTTAACATGAAATTTAAGGCAGATGAAAACTGCTCTCAGCTGGCTGCAAGGAACATGCAGAACAGATAGCTATATCCTCATTAGAGGCAACTTTTGATGGAAATGATGGACAAGGATGAGAAGTCACAGACATGGTCAGCACCTCAGTAAGAACAAAAAAAAAATTGATAATAATGATGTTTCTGAGTTATATATATGATTTCTTATGCGGTACCCAGCAGACACCTTTATGATTCTTATATATCTTCCCATTTTATGTTAGTTCCCTCCTAGATTTTAGATTGCCAAAAAAGATTCTCTGGAATTGCACCAGGACCAACAGGACAAGACACTCATCTGCCGCTGTTGAGAGTATCATAGCTGATGGATTATAGCTATGTCTTTGATGAAAACTGCCCTCAGCTGACTGCAAGGAACAGCCTCACTGAAAGTTATGCCTCTCCTGGAGGTAGCAGTGGCCAATGCCTGACTGATGTGGAAATACAAAGGCTAAGGCCTATGCCTCAATTTGGGAAAACTCTGAAAGGCCAACCCAGCTGGAGCTTTCAATAATGGGTGAGGCCTCTGTTCCATCCCCATAGTAGGCCAGCTCCTTTCTCTGCCTGTGTCCTCCATACTTCCTTAAAGATTTATCTCAGAGCATACTCCCCGAAAACCTTTGCAAGAAACTCTGTCTCAGAGACTGTTTCCAGGGAACCCAATCTAAGACAACTGCTCTGTGGAATGTTCAGCTCCTGTGGTGTGGACTTGACAGATTAATTGACCATGATCATTGTTTAAAAAAAAAAAAAAAAGAAAAAAAAGTCCACAGTGTTGAAGTGCATAGCTAAATGAGAATGAAATCATCATGCTTTCAAGTATCAGGATGGGCTATACAAAGTGACTCAAAGCCAGGCTCAAATGTGAGGATTAGAACCAGAGCATATGAGGGAACGAGATCTGGCTACTCAAAGAGAAGACATGGCTGGTACCACTTAACGGAGATAGACAGTCTTACTGGCACAGCGGTTCTTTTCAAGGAGTGAGAACAGTCCGTGTTAAAGCCATGACTCAGATGGACAGTCCAAAGCAAAAAAATCAATATGAGAGTGTACAAATGGACTCAATAAGAAAATGACAATAATACTAGAATATTATTACAAGGCAGAAGAAAATATCCTAGTGAATTGCTGAACTACTCCTGACATTGTCTTCACTGCAAATCTGGTTATTGATTAGTTGTTGCCTATATAGGTCCTATGCTCACCACTTATTCCTAAGGATTTTGTCATCTTTACACAATAAAAAATTAAACATTTTCTGAAAATCATTCTCAAGCAGTGGCAAAAATAGAGCATGAGATGTATAACCAGATTTCCATCTGAGACAATGAGCAGGTTATGAAATGGCTCTGAAATCAGTTAATCTCTATGAGTCCTAGTTTTCTTCTCTGTAAAATGAAGAAAAAATAATTACATAAATATTATAGACTTATTGCTAATCTTAAATGAGTCATTACAAGTGAAAATTATCTCTACATTATCACAGGTTGACAAAAATGTTTATTTTTAGTCACTAAAAGAAGCTTTTATTAAAAAAATAAGCATAGCAATTTTAATTCATTCCTCAAGAAAATCAGAAACAGTATCACACTGAAAATAACACTAGATAAAATATAAAAATAACTTTCATAAAAGGTATACGATATTAGAAATTACGAAGTCAAAGCAGATGAGAAAATGAAAAGCAGCAGGTAAATGAAGAGGGAAGGTGCTTTTGCTTTGAGGGAATTTGCAAATTGTAGCACATTTGAATTTTCATTTTGATGACCAGCCAAGGCAAGATGGATAGAAACCTAATGGAGGAAATACAATGGTGAGGATTCTAGTAGGACAAAGTTCTCATAGTAATTTGAAACATAAAAAAGCTGCATTCTCAGAATAAAAGTGAGTCAATCAGCCTTCATACTAATTTGTAGCCTGCACTTCACATTTCAGGGCTAGTTCTACTAATATCCGACTTTGATTTAACATGGCCTTCAGGCTGGGCATGGTGGTTCATGCCTGTAATCCCAGCACTTTGGGAGTCTGAGGCAGGTAGATCACTTGAGGTCAGGAGTTCGAGACCAGCCTGGGCAATATGGCAAAACCCTTTCTGTACTAAAAATACAAAAATTAGCCAGGTGTATGGGCATGAACCTATAATCCCAGCTACTTGGGAGGCTGAGGCAGGAGAATTGCTTGAACCCAGGAGGCGGAGGTTGCAGTGAGCCAAGATTGTGCCAATGCACTCCAACATGGTTGACAGAGCAAAACTCTGTCAAAAAAAAAAAAAAAAGAAAAGAAGGAAGGAAAGAAAGAAAGAAAGAGAGAGAGAGAGAGAGAGAGAAAGAAAGAAAGAAAGAAAGAAAGAAAGAAAGAAAGAAAGAAAGAAAGAAAGAAAGAGAAAGAAAGGAAGGAAGGAAGAAAGGAAGGAAGGAAGGGAAATAAAGGAAGAAAGATGGCTTTGAGTGGGTTATGTCCCAGGCACCCGGGGCACAGTTATATCCAAGTTTTACCTGGAGGAAATTGCGTTCATGCTGTAGCTCAAGTATGAACCTCTCACATACCAATGGAGGCACAGGAGGAAATGGAAAATCAGAGGAAGCCACAGAGAAAACAAAGTCTTCACATATTGGAATCATCGGAAAAAATACTGAAAAACATAGTGTTTATACATAAAGGAATAGTAGTTTATAATATCTGCAGAAAATAGGAAAGTATAACAAAAGTCATTATGCATTTGAAAGACAGCTAAATCGACTTGAGAAATTAAAAGTACAGTAACTGTAAAAAAAAAAAAAAAAAAAAAAAACAAAAACTTTCAAAGGCCCCACCTTCTAGGACCATCACCTTGAGGGTTAGGGTTTTAATATGTGAATTCTAGGGGGACACAAACCTTCAGACCATAACAACAGTTATTGGAAAATGAGTCAAAAGGATGCGCTATATGCACTTCACATATTTGCCTTTTTATGTGGAGAATAATATAATGTACCCCACAAAACATTTTCCTTTTTGCATCCATTACAATGTTTATATAAAGTTAAAGTGTACAATAATTACCACTTAATAGGTGTTTCTATGTGACTGGGTCTAAACTGGCCTTGTAAAATATATGATTCCATTTAATCACATATTGTTAACCTCATTTGAAGATAAGGAAACAGGCTCAGTATCACACTGCTAGTCAGTAAAAAAGTGAGGATTTAAATTCTCGTCTGACTTCAAAGCACATCCTCATAATCATTGTTCTCTAAATTTATTTTTTAAATTTGTTTCTTTCATGTTTGAGGAAAGTATAGGTGCCATACCTGGAAAGGAGTGAAAAATATGCTGACATAACAGTTGTCAGTCATATTTATTAAGCAGTGAGCTACTTCTGTACATTACCCTAATTTTTCAAGATTAATAATTTACAATTAATATTTATTCAATTAATCAATTTGTACTTAGTGGTTAAGATAATTTTATATTTAATTTGATTATTTAATAGAGATAACTGCTTCATACATTTTTTAGATTAGAGAAAGCATAATTACCGCCAATATTGATCTACTGGTATTTATTTTTAACATTTTGAAAAGTTTAGTTCACATTTGTTAAATTGAAAATATGCAGAGCGATTGTGATGACCATTCCGGTCTTTATGCTCTGTCACCTACCACCATTACTGACCAGGCAAGAGTTTAGTATTTCCAATCTGGGCCTGTGAACAGAGAGATGTCTATGTGGGTTCACTTGGGAAAGGTTCTGAGAAATTGGAACTATGATGATTACCTTCCTTTTATTTGTGTAATGAAATGAGAAAATTTTATAAATTTGAAAAAATGTGACAAGTTGGAAAATACACTTCCAGAGATAGTACTTATCTAAAAAAAAAAAAAAAAACAGTGTTCACAGAATTAATTTAGAAGTCAGGGATTTGGATCTCTAATCATACTTCTCTATATAAAATATGGGCTATTCTTCTCTCTAGAGTAGCCCTCAACCTAGGTGTAACCCAGTGGTGCTGAATTTAGAGGCATGACATTCCCAGTGTCATGTTGAGTGGGGATGGTGCTGCCTATTTTAGATTTGAAACAGCTCCCTGCCATGGTTGAAATCATGAACACATTTCATTATTGACAAGTGAGGTGTCAGCCCCTAAAAGAAACAAGCAGGCAAGCAGAAGGATGGTTTGAAGTGGTCTGGTAACATTGTTGGAAGGGTTGTAGAAGTTCCCAGACTGAAACAAGTCAATTACAATGTTCACAATCATCCATGTCTAAGAAGGATACCACAAGTCTGATGTGCTGTCAGAACCCAAGAAGATAATAATGCCGCAAAGGAGACAGGCAAAATAGAAAAGAATATTCTGAAGGGCCATTGCCTCAAAGGTGATAGGAGGCTCTTATTACTGAGACAGATCAGCTCTCCACCTTTGTCAAGTTTCTGGAGCATAAGATTGAGGACTTCACTGAACCAGCCTTCTTGCTTTCTTGATATCAGTGCCCGAGGAGGGGTTGGGACTAGGCTGATGGGGCTGAGGACCTCATTGAGCCAGCTTTCTTCGCTTTCTTGTTTTCAGTGCCTAAGAAGGGGTGAGACTAGGCTATGGGACTGGGGTTGACATTATCCTGTTAAGAGAAGAAAGAAATCTGTGAGGGGAATGGAGGATCTTGCTCCAGCTGTCCCCGTTCCTGTCATGACTGCCTCCTCACTCTGCCGTTGCAAGGCCTCACAGAGGAGCCTCAGCTTTTTCTTATTTGTCTTTAGCATCAACATTCACACAGAATCATACATTGTGAACTAGAGTGCTTCCACAGATAAGAGAAACGCTGCTTTAAAATATATCTTTAATTATTCATTTGTTCTTCCTCAACAGACACTTAATAATTACCAGGATGGTTAAAAATACTACGAGACAGACAATCTAGCATTCACCATTTAAGAAGTCTACATATTTACATTAGTATAAGATATTTGCCAAAATAATTAAAATTTTAGTTAAATGTGATGAGTATCTCTCCACAAATAAGGCACTAACAGAATTAAAGAAGATAAAAGATGACTTCACAGGTACACACACACAGAAGCTCTTATTAATACGAACTGAAAATGAATCTTCAGAATCTATGTCTCTTACTTTAGAACATTGGGACATTGGTTTATTTCCTTAAACTTATCCAGTTTCCAAAGGTTATTGATTCTGTTAACTGACCACATTTGTAAATTCTTTCGTTACACTAGAATGTAATCCTTTAGTATCTAAAGACTGAATACCATTTAAAGGGTCAAAGTGTTCCCTTTCTATCTTCTCTTTCATAGTGAGTTTCAGCTCCCTCTTTCTCTTTTATATATCTCCTTGTTAAGCAAACAAAAGTAAACAGTAGTTGAGTATGTGTGTTATTTCCATCAGGTTAACAAAAATGTGAGTCCTTCTTAAATAGTTCCCTGTTGTTCAGTTTATCCTCTTTTCTGATCTTAGCAAATATAATTTCTTTTATTGTTTTGGGCTATTTTCATAGATCTCAACACAGTCTGAGCTTTGGGGTATCCTGACTATATTGCTACTGACCTGGATGCTCTAAGGCATTTTTTTTCACATTAAGAGTTAATGATTCTAGTGATCTCTCTGCATCCATTCTTCTTCCTTTGCATGTATTGTTTTAAAGGCTAACTTCAGAGAGCTCTGTACGTAGTCAACATATTCTCTTTTCTTTTCCTCTTCTGTGGAATTATCAGAGTTTCACTGTAGAAAATCCCATCATTATTTTGTATCAAATTTTATTTAAATGTATTTATATCACAAGAAAATGAATATGGATTTACTGTAAAATTAATACAGAAGTTTAGAAAATAAGCAGATAAATTTCCTGTGCCCATAACAATCCCAATTCCATACCCAGAGGTAGTTATCATTCTTACTTTTATGTTTCAATATCACTTTATAGTGATGTTGGCATTTAAAAATGGCAGAAGATATATTATCTGAGCATCTAAACACCAGAACTTTCTAAAATTTTAGTATTTGTTTTGATCCTCAATTTATAGACCAATGTGCCATAATAATTGAAGAAATTATAGTGCATGGTGCTATTGTGCTATATATAGGGCATGATGCTGGCTAAGGTGCTGCAGCTGGCCAGTTTGTGTTGCCATGGAATCCTGGTTCTTTGTTGTATAGGCAGAGGATGTGGAACCTGAAAAAGGGGTTGCACTGACATCACAGTATTGCTACAGGAATGACATAGGTCATCTAGGATTATCATTTGTCCATATGTTTTGACAGTTAAAGCTCTTTTAAAACCAATGAATTGTTCAAGTATGTATTATATGCCTTTTTTATTATAGGACGCTATGGATTTGAAATGTCTACATGGTGGAAATAGCATTAAACTGAAACATGGCAAATCTTGATTATTATGAAAAATGATACATATGTGGGTATTTGGATTTTTTAAAAGCAAACACATGTATTTTGCAATTGTTTTCATGTTGGTACGTATATAGTCACACATTTAATAGCTGCATGATATTGCACAGTTTACATATCACTTGTGATTTCAACAGTAAACATTTTTGGTCAGGGTTAAGGGAACCAGCAAAAGATGGTGAAATACCCAGGTATTAGCAACGGAAGAAAACAATTACCACCTCTCGTCCTGAGAAAACAAGGAGAGTATGTTCTTTGTTACTGGAGCCCAGTGAATGTCGTCGTCATGGAAGTCTTGCCCAGACTTACCCAGTGGGAAGTCTGGCCACTGGTAGAGGGATACAGCCACTACCAACCACAGTATGGCAGAGAAGTAGCAGAGAAGAAATAACAGAAATCCCCTCTCATTCTCCAATTCTGTTGTTGCCTCCATGGGCCAATCCAAACCGAAAGCCAGAAGGTAAGGGAACCCCAGATCAGCCTCCAAGCAATAAGAGCAAGACAGAGAAAGGACATAGAGGGGCAATCACAGAACAGTGAACATTGCTTGTGTAGAAGGATCATTCTGTAAGCCTTTATTAAAGGTTTAATTTTAACTCAGTGGATATTAAAATGTTCTACAGAATGAGACATATCTTAAGTAAAGTAAAAAGACAAGCACCAGATTGGAAGATCATATTTGTAAAGATAAAAATATTATATATATAAAATACCATATATATACACCCATATATAATAGAAATATATATATACATATATAATAGAAAAGATTACTAACCACAGTATATTTTTTAATGTTACTTTAAGAATGAGCAACCTAATAAATCTATCTACCTATTAATATCTGTCACTTCGCAGTTACCTTGTGTGTGTGTGGTAAAAGCATCTGGACTCTGCTCAGCAAATTTTCGGTATACAATACAATATTATTAACTATGATTCTGATGCTGTACATTAGATATCTAGACTTATTCATCATATATAACTGCTACTCTGTAACTTTTGACCTACATTTTTCCTTCCCCTCCCTTCTCTCACCTCACCCTTTGTAACCACTGTTCTACTGTTTCTGTTACATATTCTATTTTTTTTTTAAATCTGTGTGTAAGTGAGATTATGCAGGGCAGTTTATTTCTTCCAATGTCTGGCTTATTTCACTTAGCCTAATGGCCTTCAGGTTCATCTATGTTGTCACAAATGTCAGGATTTCTATCTTTCTAAAGACTAAATAGTATTTAATTGTGTGTGTGTGCGTGTGTGTGTGTGTGTGTATGCACATACCATATTTTTAAATCCATTCATGTGTTAATAGACACTTAAGTTGATTCCATGTTTTGGCTATTGTAAATAATGCTGAAGTAAGCGTGGTAGTACAGATATCTCTTGGACACACTGATTTCATTTTCCTTTGGAAACATACCCAATGGTGGAATTGCTGTATCATATGGTAGTTCTGTGTTTCACTTTCGAGGAAACTCCATGCTGTGTTAAACTGGCTTTACCAGTTTACATCTCCAACGGTTGTGTACGAGGGCTCTCTTTTCTCCACACTCTCACCAATACCTATCACTTGGTTGTTATTTTTTTTTCTCTTTTTAATTTCATTTTTAAAATAACAGCCATCCCAATAGGTGTGAGGAAATATTTCATAGCAGTTTTGATTTTTATTTCCCTGATGATTAATGATGTTGACCAATTTTTACATACCTGTTGGCGACTTTTTTTTTTTCCTTTGGGAAAAAAAAAAGCCTATGCATGTCCTTTGCTCATTTTAAAATCTGGTTATTTGGGGTTTTGGTTTTTGGGGTTTTATTGTTGTTATGTTGAGTAGTGTGAGTTTCTTATAGATTAGGGATATTAATCCTTTATCAGATATATAGTTTGCAAATATTTTCTCCCAATTTGTAGACTGCCTTCTTATTTCATTGATGGTTTCCTTTACTCTGAAGGAGCTTTTTAGTTTGATGTAGTTCCACTTGTTTATTTCTGTCTTTTTTGCCTGATATTTTGGTGTGATACCCAAAAAACACATTGTCAAGGCCCTATGTTTTCTTCCAGGAATTTTATAGTTTCAGGTCTTAATAAAATAATGTTTAAATGATGAACAGTATTTGTAGTCTTAAGATAAATACTTCGTTATGTTTTACTAATTTTTTAGTACAGTAAGAAATTTAATTTCATGATTTAAAAAAGTTGTATGTTCATGTATGACATTGGGCTATTAGGTTTTTATGACAGTCTTGTGGTACTGGTGTTATAGTAGCCTTGGGATGAATAAGGACACTTTTCTCTTTATTCTTTACTTTGAAACAGCTTAAATAAAAAGAATTATCAGACAACTCATAAGTCCCTTACATCATGATTTGAATTCACAAAATAAGCAGATGTCATTTAAAACAGTACTGCTTTGAATATTTTTTTAGTTTCATTTTTAGTTTGCTAAGATATTTTACTTGTTTTTCCAGACATTTTTGTCACTTTTGTTGTCCTAGAAAATGATTATTTTATTTAAATTTTTAAACATATCAGCATAAATTTGCACATAATATTATCTTCTTGTTTTTCATTTTCTCAACATCTGTAATTATGTCCCGTTTCTTTTTCCCAATGTTATTAGTGAATTGTCTTTTTCCCATTAATCAGACTTGCTAGCATTTTTAATATTTTGTTTATTAGTGTTTTCCAAAAATTCATCTTTTAGCTTTTTGTTGTTGTTGTTCTCTGTATTATGAAACCTGAATTTATCATTGCTTATATTCATTCTCTCTATATTCTTGGAATTATTTTCAGCATCTCTAATGAAAGGCTAAATCTATTATTGATTTTTTTCATTTTCTAATATATGCAGATAAAGCTATAATTGTTTCCCTGAGAATCAGCTTGGAAGGAAAGATAGTAAAAGAATAGTTTTTAAAATACTTTTTATTTTTACTTACATAATAGGATGAGGTTAAAATGGAAGTTTTGGCTGAAACTCCAGAACACTAGAAACTACATCTCGGGATAAGATAATAACCCTACAAAGAATAATTTTCAATCAGATATTTGTAAGACTTCAGGCAACCGTTAAGTTCCTCACTCACATCTAGGATATTAAAGGGTCAAGAGTTTCATTTGGTGAAAATTGTGGAAGAGGATTTCTCTGGATTGAACTTTGGTGAAGAATCACAACCACTGTCTCTCTCCTACAAGGAAGAGTAGTGGGGAGTGTGCTACATCCCAGCTCCACATCGCTGGAAATGGGATTTGAGGTAATGACTAGGAGTTTAACCTATATTCCCTGCAGTTAGAAGGACAGTAGTGGTAGCCTGGGGTCTGAGTCTAGACTGAGAAATGAACGTGCAGCAGGCTGTAGTGGCTTTTGTGGCAGCAAAGTCATGACCTGAAGTTTGGTGGGAAACTGTTCTTCCACATTTTATTGGGAAAAAGACTTGTAATTTCCATTGACCAGACCTTTATAGAGAGGCAGCATCACCTCTCTCCAACCGTACCAGCTAATTAGAGGACCTGATTAGCTAGAAGGAGAGAAGGGGTAAAAGAATTAGGTGAGGAAAAAGAAAGGAAGCCAATCAGCTTCCTTTCCTTTGCTGTTTGTCCATAGTAGGACCTACAAGGGAAAGGGGGAGATACCTGAAATCAAGGTTAGCTTCTTTAATGATGACATAGTACTGGACATTTTAGGGGCTGAACTGAGACTTTGTTTGGTAAATGAATGTAAACAGGAATTATTAATTTATAATAAATCATGAGGCTACCCAGTTTACCTGAACAGGGAAAAGCGGAAGAAATAGCTTCACTCAACAACTGTAAAAGACAATGAGAAGAAAAAGTAGAATCACTTTATGACTACATCCCATGAGTCATGTTTGTTCCCATTATAGTTTTATTGGCTTGACCTGATGATTTCTGAGAGGAAGTGTTAATGTCCTCTATTATGGTTATGTCTTTATCTACTAGTCCTTATATATTGCATTGGGTTTTGTTTAGCAAATTTTAAACTGATACAGCTAGGAGAATAAAGACTCCTGCTTTATAAGTTCCTAGTAAAATGGACTTGGTGTCGTAATAAAATAGGCCTCTTTATTCAAATAATTGATCTTCACATTGAATTCTATTTTTTTTTATTATATTACTGTTGCCACAGCCATTTTTAAGATAAATTTTACTAGATATTTTTTTCGATCCTACATTTTGTTTGGGATGTGTCTCTTAAAAATACCATTTAGTAACTTGGGTTGTCTACTTGTTCTTATTCTGGTTTCTCTGTTTAACTTTTTAAATTCAATCCAACGTTTTCTCTCTCATAGAAAAATTTATACCTCCATATTTATTTTGATTACTTTTTATGTATTTTTAAATTACTTAATGTTTTTTAAAATTATTTTGACATAATGAAACAAACATGGTAAAATATTTTAGGTTGTTTACCATGTAATTTTGTCACCTAAGTTGTTCTCTTGAGATTTTGGTCAGGATTCTCTATCCCAAGTGGTAGACGCACAACTCAAAATAACATAAGAAAAAAATATGCACGTGCAGGCTGAAGCAAGAAACACACAGAACAATGAGAGGAAAGTGACCCTCAGTGCCGACAGAGTATCAGGGCTTAAGTAGCATCAGAGTAAGCTTTCCACCTTCCTGTCACCAGGCTTAGCTTCACTCTCTTTATTGTCATCATTTTCTCAGTCTTCTTCTTCATGCAGCTCCTACTTGAATAGTGATGGCTTTAGGCTCATATTCTTACAATTCTAAATCCTATGGGATGAAAGAGTTCTTTTCATCTTCTCCTCAGTAAAACAAAATTGCAGGAAAGAATTTAGATGAACTTGGTTTTGATCACGTTACAACAGTTACTGTTGCTTGGGAATTGAGTCACCATGACTGAAAAGAGAGTGTTAATGAAGAAAAAGAGAGTTCTGTTAATGGGAGAATAAGGGAAGGAATTACATTGTAAGGGAAGACATCACATTTTCAGGAGGCCTCATTGATTCTGGGTCAATCTTGTTTACTCTACTGTTTAGACACCTTACAATCCATATCCATTATCTTAGTGACTTACATTAACGTTTAATACATATTTGAAGATATACCTTTCTACATATATCTTGATTGGTTTTAGTATCTAGATCCAGTTCCAAATTCTACAGAAATTTCAGCATGGTTCACACCCCCTCATGCACATCCACTCACATCCACCTACCATGTTGATATCACCTGAATTGTAAAAGGTTCATACTGTTTTCAATTTTATGAGATATGTGCCAGTAATTATTTGCTTTCACTATGCTCTTCCTGTCCTGTTACATCTCAATAATAGTAATTTTTTCTGGATTTGCCTTGCTGTTGAAAATTATCAGCCCAGCATGTGCTGTTGAGTTTCATTAATATGGCAAGTAACTGAAATTGCTTATGGGGAATTTCCAATGAAATTATCTGTAGAAAATCTACTTATAGTACACATTTGTTTGCATAGTAAACATGCACCTAAAAATTCTGGGGTTCATTAAATCTATGCATAAACAAATTCAGTTTTAACTTCTGCATCAAAACATCTAATTCAGAAAGCTCTATTCGCAGCATAGCCTAGAAGCTCAGGGAGGCCAAGGGGTTTGCTTCAGACATGCAGTGAGGTAGTGACAGACTGACCATAGAGATGCTGCATTCTAAACCTCATATCGTAATTATTTCCCCATTGCTACAAATCCACAAGTACATTGCTTGTAGGATCATGAGGAAAATATGGCTGAAAGTAAGTTTTTGCCTGGATTCTGAAATAATGAGAGAAGGTTCCTAGGATTTATATTCTAGATCTTCACTTCAAAGGCTTTCTTTTTCAGCAAACCTGTCTCTCATCTGCATCTCATGTTGCTGTTATCCTGTGGAATTAATGTCCTGTACCCAGCTTATGGAGGACAAAAGAAGCAAGCAAATTTGATTATCTTCTATGAGGCAGGAAGTGCAAAGAGCCATGATACCAAGTTCTAGAACAGAAATTCCTAAAGTGGCTGGATGGCCTGCTTCTTCAAGGCCTGTTACCACCTGTCCAGCATGCTAGCAACTGCTGGCCCTGGAAGCAGGTATTCCTTTAAGGGCTGGAATTGTGCGAGGCTGGTGACCACTATCTGGAGATCCTGCAGTTTGAAAAGCCCTCTCCAAGTGCACATTAGTAATCTGGATGAGGTCCACACCAGCTCTGCCAACCTCATTACTGCCAGGAAGGAAGCAGCTTCTCAAATGAAGGGAAGATAAATAAGCTTCTTTGTCATAGCAATTCCAGACAAAAATAGCTGAAATGTTATTTAATATGAAGCAAATTACTGTAGAGGTTCTGAGCTTGTCATTTTAAGGAATCTGTGTCTAGGTACTTAAGTCTTCAAAAAAAAAAAAAGTCAGTTACAATATGCCGTGTATGGAGCAATTTCAAATGGCCCCGTTTTTTGGTATAATACTTAATTTTACTTTCAATTTTTAATTATAGCTTATATTCGATGATAATTCTTATTTCCATTATTTGAATCTTCTTTTACCCAAAGCTACTTAAACAGGACAGGGACATCTCTGCAGTTAACGGGACCAAGGAAACATTTTTGTTAAGAAGATTAGTCTCTTTCTGCAAGCACTAAGTGGTAATAGATATTACCAAACATAAGCATAATGATGGCAAGAAAAATATCAATTCCATATTCATGAAACTCCAGGCAGGTGCGGTGGCCCATGCCTGTAATCCCAGCGCTTTGGGAGGCCGAGGTGGGTGGATCACTTGAGGTCAGGAGTTCAAGACCAGCCTGGCCAACATGGTGAAACCCTGCCTCTACTGAAAATACAAAAATTAGCCAGGCGTGGTGGTGAGTGCCTGTAATCCCAGCTATTCAGGAGGCTAAGGTGGGAGAATCGCTTGAACCCGGGAGGTGAAGGTTGCGGTGAGCTGAGATCACGCCACTGCACTCCAGCCTAGGTGACAGAGCAAGACTCTGTCTAAAAAAACAAACCAAAAAAAAATAACAAAAAAAAAAAAGAAGAAGAAAAGAAAAGAAATTCCAGTTACTTTCCTCCATCCTTGACTTATCTCATTTTTTTTTCTTTGAAGTTCAAGTAACTCCTGTGTTTGCTACTTTACACCTTGCATCAGAACTTCAGTTCTTCTTGTTGCAGTTGTTTTGTGTTGGGAAACCGTGATATTAATGATGCTTGAAGGTATCTTCAGGGGTTGTTTGCTCTTGGGCTTTTCCTGATGTCCAGGAATGCCAGTTTGGGTGACTGTGACTGGCAAAACTAAAAAGGGATATGGGCCCTTCTTACTGAGGCCATGAGACCTGACAGGTAATGTACCAGAACTCAACTACTAATCAAGAACTCAACTGATGGAAGTAACCTAGTCTCTGCTTTCTACTACCTTCTCTTTCTGAAACTGATGTTAAGGGACACCTGTACCCTCTCATTCTTGCTGCAAGGCTTGGCCAGACTTATCCTATTTAACATACATTCAGAAAGGTGACCTGTTACTATTTGTAGATGGACTGAACTAAACTTCTGTATTTACGACCACTTTGATTTTTTCTTCCCCCAGCAAACCTAAACTGTACTATATCCCTCTGTTTGTTCTTACAATCGCTTCCTATTAAGGGCCTATCTTCTTGTCTATATTATGTCCTCAGGAGACAGGGGCTTTGTCCTTCTCCTTTCTAAGATGCTAGACACAGAGTAATTGGTCAGTGAAACCTTGCTGATTTAAACAATGCAAAGACCCAAAGTGAACTTTATAGAGGCATGTTGGATAACACCCCGAAATATTTCTTTCTCTATTATTGACCATTCTTAGTGATTTATTAATTGTAAAAAAAAAAAAATGAGCATGCTACTTGGAATTCTTTAGCTTTGCATTTAAATTTCAAATCTATCATTTATCTATGGTATGAGCTACACTTCTTAAGTTTCAATTTCCTTGTCTTTCAGATGGGATAATGATGCCTCTTTTAGAAGATTTTCATAAGGATTAAAGTAAGTCACATAAAACTGTTAAGCATTGTATCTGTCATATACAAGATGAATTTCCCCATCTTAACAATAAAAAGATTTGTTAATTATTTTTATATTTCTTTAATGTTGTATTTTAAGTTAAAACTATTAATGACCATTACTTTTTAAATTATGCTTGCCTTCTCAAGCACATTTAAATTTTACAAGCCTTTATTCTCCAGGTGAAAGCTAAATTTAGTCAATATTTTTCTAAGAAAAGAGTTTTTGATCCATGGCAATACATCAATATTAAACTGTTAAATTAAGTAACAAAGAAATATAATTATTACTTTACTATTTGTCATGTTTACCTAGATTTACATTGCAAAAATTATTTTAACAAGAAATAAAATTATGGTCATTTTTGGTTTTATTCCTATAACAATGTTTGTTTATGTAACTACAAAATTTTCAGTTGTAACAGTCAAATATTTAATCAACGCATTCTTTTTACACTGATTACTCTAGTGTATTCTTACTTGTCTAAGGCAATATATATTTATTCTAGTCTTGTATTGATTATATACTTCAATGCAGAGGAATTCTTGTGGTTCCCTTATGTTTAAATTCTCCAAGGTAGCATAGAAGACCCATCACAATATTGCCCCATGCTGTTGCTGTCTTCAGATTCGTCTTTCAACTCCACCTCACATTTAGTTTCTTCTTCAAGCACAATGGCACAATGAATTTCTCCCTTCCTTCCTTCCTTCCTTCCTTCCTTCCTTCCTTCCTTCCTTCCTTCCTTCCTTCCTTTCTTTCTTTTTCTCCTTCCTTCCTTCCTTCCTTCCTTCCTTCCTTCCTTCCTTCCTTCCTTCCTTCCTTTCTTTCTTTCCTTCCTTCCTTCCTTCCTTCCTTCCTTCCTTCCTTCCTTCCTTCCTTCCTTCCTTCTTTCTTTCTTTCTTTCTTTCTTTCTTTCTTTCTTTCTTTCTTTCTTTCTTTCCTTCCTTCCTTCCTTCTTTCTTTCTTTCTTTCTTTCGACATAGTCTTGCTCTGTTTTCCAGGCTGGAGTGCAGTGGCACCATCTCAGCTCACTGCAACTTCTGCCTCCTGGGTTCAAGTGATTCTCCTGCCTCAGCCTCCTGAGTAGCTGGGATTACAGGTGCCCACCACCACACCCAGATAATTTTTGTATTTTTAGTAAAGATGGAATTTTACCATGTCGTCCAGTCTGGTCTTGAAATCCTGACCTCAGGTGATCCACCAACCTCGGCCTCCCAAAATGCTGGGATTACAGTCGTGAGCCCCCACGCCCTGCCATGCACAAGGAATTTCAAGACATCCCCATGTACTGTGTGCCCTTATGTGTCTGTGCCTTCGCCGATTTCTTTTGTATTCAATCTCTATTCTCCTTTCTCTATCTGCTAAACGATTTCTTTTTCAAGAACTAATTGAAATGTCACTTCCTCCACCCTCAGATAATTAGTTCCTTCCTCCTCTGCACTTCTACAGTATTCTTCTCATAAAATTATTATAAAATTTAGGTTATCTTATAATTGATTTGTCTGCCTATCTATTAATATCTATCAGAAGCTTCTAGAGAAGAGACCATATCCTATTCATCATTGCTTCCCCACAGCCTGGCACGGTACCCACAAAAATATTGTAAATATGACCAAGTAAATCTGTCTTTTTTTAAATGTGTGAGGTGCGGCATAGATATTTTAACTCTTGTTATTCAGATGATAATGTGAGGTTAGGTTCCAAAATCGCAGAATAAATCAAAGCCCTAGCTGACATCAGAGAGCAGGCATCCTGACAACGGATGCATTGCCTTTGGCTCTCTACCTATGAATTTCACTCACACTCTACATTTCATAGAAACACAACAGTTATATTTCTTTTTTATTATTTATTTATTTATTTATTTTGAGACGGAGTCTCGCTCTCTCACCCAGGCTGGAGTGCAGTGGCGCAATGTCGGCTCACTGCAAGCTCCGCCTCCTGGATTCACGCCACTCTCCTGCCTCAGCCTCCCCAGTAGCTGGGACTACAGGCGCTCGCCACCACACCACTCCCGGTTACTTTTTTGTGTAGTTTTAGTAGAGTCGGGGTTTCACCATGTTAGCCAGGGTGGTCTCGATCTCCTGACCTCGTGAGCTGCCCGCCTTGGCCTCCCAAAGTGCTGGGATTACAGGGGTGAGCCACAGTGCCTGGCCTATATTTCTTTTTTAAAAGAAGATCGCTATGGAATAGGTTTTTGTGTTCCACAAGAAGAGGTATCCTGTGTCAGACAGGTATATCTTCGTAGGTGAAATCCAAGGAAGTATTTGCCAAGACAACTATACGTTTTCAGTGTAAATGGATTTTCTTTTATACATATTATTTCTTCAAAAAACTTTATTTAGGTACACTTTATACATGTGAAATTATACTTTATATTTGGCATGTAAGAAAATGGACATGATAAAGTACACAATTTGATAAGTTATGACACATATATACCTCTATGAAACTATCAACACATCAAGATAATGAACATGTCCACAATCCCCCAAAATATTCTTATGTCCGTTTATAATCTATCCTACATCTTTATAATCTATACTACCCTGTCCCCAAAATGACAGTGCTTGCATTGATGTGTTTTCTGTCTCTATCAGTTTGCTTTTTCTAGAGTTTTACATAAATAGAATCATACAGTGTGTATTCTTATTGTTTGGCTTGCCATTTTTCACTCAATTTAATTATTTTGAGACTCATATATTCTGCTACATATATCAACAATAATCCTTAAAGTCACATCTTCCTCTAAACTGCTATGATTTCAAAGAAGAGAAACCATATTTATCTGTTATCTTAAAATATCATTATATTTACTCACATTTATCATATTACCCCAACTTTTCCTTATATTATTAGTCCATCAATCACATTTCTTTCATTGTATTGTCCTTTGAGATATAAGCTTCTTTATTCAATTACATATCTTGGAAAGGAAGGATTTGAAAAGCTATCCTCAAGTATTTACAGAGGGAGAGTCATTTCCTGACTTGTCAAATCCATATATCTTCTAATGTTCTGTCAATGCTGCTCTCAGTTGATTGTATTATGCAGCATTCAGTGGGGCGTTTGCAGACTTCCTTATTTTCTAATTGATCTCAGTGTTTCTTCCTTTTATGTGTAATGTAACCCTATATCCTATTTCTTACCCTTATCTATCAACCCAGCAGAAAATTATCCTAAAATTGCCCAAACAATTTCCCTCAAGTGGATTCTTCTCATCGTCACTACTCATGATTCATATCTTCATTTCCTTGCATTACTTCTTCACAAATTAGTCCTTTGGTTGCGCCATAATACTGTCATTCGTCCCTGTAACTTTCTTTTTTGTGCCTTTGTTTTTCAGAGAAAGAAAGAATAGAATGCTACTGGTAGAATACATTCCTTTTTATCTGAAATGCCCTTTCTCTTTCAGTTCTATTTTTACCAACCATTTTTTTCTAGATTCACTTTGAATTTCTTTCTAAATCTTCTGAAATACGTCGATTTTAAATCTATGCCTCTTTTCTATGTGCTCCCATAACAATTCATATGCACCCCTATTACACATTTTATGTCATTAATTTTGTGGTAGGATGAAGTATGCATAAGACTATTTTCTTGCTTCTTGCAGGCTCTCAAATGACAGCTTTGAATCTTTGAAAATGCCTTGCACTCATGGGATGGTCAATAAATATTATTTCAGCAGCTTCAGTGTCATTCTCCCTTCTCAAAGCAGATGTAAAAGCTTCCATGGTGTCCTTCCCATCATCCCTATTCATGGACCAATAGGTCTCTTTATAGTCAATTTCCTTCTTCTCCTGGCCATTGTTTCTTCCTTTAAACTTATAGATAATTAATACATGAAGGGGGAGAAAAGGAGTGACAATGATTATATCTAAGATTAAAAGTGGGCAGAGAGGTGGTCAGATTTAATAAAAATTCTTTTCCAGCAATTTCTCCCATCCTATACCTTGAAATTACATGAGGAGAAGCAATATTATTTCTTCTGCTTAATGGCAGACTACTTTGATCTATTTTAAATTATCACCCATTCTTGACACATCATTTTAAAAATCCACCTCTGTGTAGTCCCCAATACCTTTGTCCTGCTTGCAAAAAAAAAAAAAAAAAAGAAGAAGAAGAAGAAGAAGAAGAAGAAGAAAAGGAAAAGAAAAAACAGTGAACTTTCTCCCAAAGATAGGAAATAAAAGTTAAAAAGTTTAATTTCTATAATGCTTTAAAATGCATTCTATGGCTTGGAGTGATTCACGTAACTGTCCTGAATTCACATTTTTAAAAAGAGAACTGCTTGGGCAAGTCACTTCATCTTTTGAGGATTTCAATTCTTCACCTGAAAAATGAAGGGGTTTGAAGTAGATGATCTCTGAAGCTCCTTTTATCTTCAAATATCCATAAATCTGTGACTCTATAATATGTGCCTTGCAGGAATCCTGCAAGAATTAATGCTTTTAAAATAATTTAAGACTCAAGGATGAAAGGTTTTATGCTAGTGCCAAAAACTATTTTTATCAAGTGAAGCATGCCAGGGAAGTCTGTTGTGCCTGGGGATAGCTGCTGTCAGTGGCATCCCCAGCACTGCCTGTGCCCAACACAGCCCCAGATAGTAAAAGAGAATAAAAAGAATTCCACAGATGGAGCCAGAAATCATAGTGAGTAGAGAGCACAGACATTCCTAAAATTCAAACAAGATCGTGACATGATAACATGATATACTGATAATATGTTCATGCAAACACTAGTGCTTACAGAGAAGCGTTCATGAAAGGATCTTGCCTCGGTGGCCTCACTAAGACCCATTCCCATGCCAGGGAAGGGGAGTTGGTGACATTCCTCTGTATCTGCTTGCACAGTGTATTCTCCATGACTTTTTGTGCTAAAGCTGTCCTGTCCTGACGCTTTCTGCCCTATCAAAGCAAACCTGTTTGGTACCCCCATTCTGGCTACCTAAGTAACTAAAGTGATTATGCAATCATAGATTAAGATGTCAGGACAATTTGTAAATTATTAATTTGATTTTTCTCATTTTGCCTGAGAGTAGTCAATGAGTTATCAAAAATTATAATTAATACATAGTTAGTCCAGGACTGAATAGCAGGTCTATGACTCATAACCAGTAGTTATTTCACCACAGCTTATTATCTTAATATTCTCTTGTCTTAATACCTCCCAATACTGGTTGATGGATGTGTTATGAATCCCCTAGCTGCATATTGACAAAAGGCTTCAATGTTTAAATGCAAAATATAAAGTAGATAGTTTAGCATTTGGCAAGGCCAGTGGAGAAGATATTGTAAATTAACACTGCAAGAGCTGTTATGAATTCCTCCACGCCATCTAGGGATAATAAAGAAACTATGGCTAATAGACTTATCTCATCAGTGGATTCCTATTTTAATTTCTCCCTGGGTTTCATTTTCCAAATATGGAATGGGAAAATTAGAATTAAAACCACTGAACTCAGAGAATCATTTTTGTTCAGGGTAGATGAACGCCAGCAAATTTAGGACAGAAGACAGATGTATGGAATGTATCAGAGTAAGATGTGCCGTGAGATTTTATCTAGGTCTTTATTTATTTATTTATTTATTTGTGTGTGTGTGTGTGTGTGTGTGTGTGTGTGTGTATGTGTGTACTCTTAATCTGGGGATCTTAAAAAATAGAATTCCTCCTGGTGGCTCATGCCTGTAATGCTAGCACTTTGGGAGCCTGAGGCAGACGGATCATCAGAGGTCAGGAGTTCGAGACCAGCCTAACCAACATGGCAAAACCCTGTCTCTACTAAAAATACAAAAAAAAAAAAAGAAAAAAAAAGAAAAAAAATTAGCTGGGCATGGTGGCATGGGCCTTTAATCCCAGCTACTTGGGAGATTAAGGCAGGAGAATCGCTTGAACCCAGGAGTGGAGGTTGCAGTGAGCCGAGATTGCGCCACTACACTCCATCCTGGACAACAAAGCGAGACTCCATCAAAAAGAAAGCGGAAAGAAAGAAAGAAAGAGAGAGAGAGAGAGAGAGAGGGAGGGAGGGAGAGAGGGAGGAAGGAAAGAAGGAAGGAAGGAAGGAAGGAAGGAAGGAAGGAAGGAAGGAAGGAAGGAAGGAAGGAAGGAAGAAAAACAGAAAAGAAAAAGAAAAGAAAATTTCTGCTTCAAAAGACCTTGGGTGTGGTCCAAGGTTCTGTACTCAGGTGATGCTGATGCTACCAGTCTGAGGACCACATATTAAATAGCAGTGCTCTACCTTTAGCATGCTTCAGAATTAGCTGAAGAAATTCCGATTTTGCAGAGATTCTGATTCAGAAGGTCTGGGTGGGGCCTAAGCAACTACCTAACAAGCTCCCATGTATTTGATTGAGGTACATATTTTGAATACTACTACCCTATACTATGAGCATTCCTTTTATAATTTCATTTTTATTATTACCTTTACTAGCCACTCAACAATGACAATAATGATGCTTTTTGTTTTAGGTTAAGGAGAGTAAAAGTCATAAAAAATTTAAAAGGTTAAAATGAGTGCCTAATATATACTAACATATAATGATTTTTCTTAATCTGTATGTTTCCTCACATCAGTAATCCTAAATGATGATAATTTTGCCAAGGTTTACGTTGCTATTGGTGACCATCAACCCAGAAGATATAAGTTATCAGAAATTGCTTACTGTGAAATTTTCAAATGAAATTTAATAGAAAAAGCGATTATGCTAGACACTTGTTTGTAAGTGTGAGCCTGAAAACTTTGCTGCAAATTAAAGTTGTAAAAAATGGACTGTATTTAAATAATGTGGGAGCATGCTCTTTTAAAGGATGACTGAACATGCTATTGTGACTTTACATCTGTCATGAATGAAGCAATCAAATCAAGACTGAAGTGAAACAGTTGATGAATATTACATGTGACTTCTTGTAATGATTTGAACATCTATGGAGCCCAGCTGCCTACCAATGCGCATTCTACCTACCAATGCATATTCTACATTATGATATATTGTCTGCATTATTGAATGGCCAGCCCTATGCATGGTGATTTTAGAGGATTCAGAAGCCCTTCATACCCTGGTTTTCTCGTGGAATAGTTATTTTACCCCTTCTGAGATGTTTTTTCCAGCCTAGTGTAGAAAAAAATCATAGGCTTTGGAATTAGGCAGGTCTCAGTTAAAATCCTGGCACAGATAATGACAGAATGACCTCTATGATTCTGCTGCAAAATGGCACCAAAAATATCTGCCTGACAGTGTGTTGTGAGCATTAGAAACAATATAAGTTAACTCTCCTTTACTTAAATAAAACGTCCAGCAGGTAGCAGCTATTTTCTATAGAGGACAAATGTTTTCATAAGCTTCCCTGAGAATGACCTTCCCTCCAGACAAATCCAATAATCATGTAAAAATGACAAATGTTAATATAAAAATATTGATATAAATTACAGTAGATATGCAGTGACTCTAATAATTGCATGCATTTCTGAATGCATATTTACTTAATATTTTTCATAATTAATTTTGGAATTTCTAACATTAAATGCATCACCTACTCTGAACTTTAAACAGACAATAATAAATTTTTATAACAGTGTAGATTCTGAATTGACTATATCAGATATTATATTAAGAACTAATATATACTACATATTCTACATCTACTGATAAGGACTGAAATTGGAGAAATAGTTCTGAGAAACTATAGAAAATAGTGATGAACATTTAAAAATAAAATCAAATTGAGTCTTCAACTAAAGAGACTTCTGAATCAAACAAGGCAGATGGAAAATACTAAAGAAAGAAAAGAATAGGATTTTTAGAAGAGGCAAAGTAGTTACAGGTAGTGCAGAATGTGGACAAATGGCAAGCCCTAATCATTATGGTAGGCGTAAGATGAGACACACAGGAGACATAAAATTGTGATTCACAACTTTGGGAATAAGAATTTCAAATGCAATTGATAAATGCACTGAATGCTGTCACAATGAATAGGTTTTGCTCAACTGGCTGTGTGAGATATCAATACTATTTAAAGAGCTGATTAAGTGGATTGACATTTAAGAACAGAAAAACTACAAAATCATATACAAGATTGCAATTCAATAATGGGTCAACAAAGGTTAAAATTAAAACAATAATCTATACATTAGTTTTCAAAAGATTCATCATTGGACTCTAATCATATCTGAATATGATTATTAGTTGTCTTTACATTGACTACATGATTAATGCATTAACATGTGTTAATAGTTTATTATCAGTCACTAAAATCTGTTAAAACAAAAATGTCTGTGTGAGTATAGCTATTGTGATTCTTCTTTATCTCATAGAGACAGAATAACAGGATTTCAACCTATTCCACCACTTAATTTGTGATCAAAATTTCCCAGAGTCTCAGAGTTCAATATTATGGAAAGTATTAAATAAAGAATACTTAGATTATTCCTAAAACCTTGTCTGCTTTAGAATAAAGACATTGTAAATTATTCTGCTATCACTACTATTTAATTGCTATTAGTCTTTTGGAAATTTCTGCCCTTGTTACTTCTGATCTCACTCCATTATAGCACTAGTATACCTCTGTCTTCAACATGGGAAGCTTGCATCAGAGTAATGATTACCCCCATTCCTATTTATTTATTTATTTATTTGTTTTGAGATGGAGTTTCACTCTTGTTGTCTAGGCTGGAGTACAGTGGTGTGATTTTTGGCTCACTGCAACCTCCGCCTCCCGCGTTCAAGTGATTCTCTTGCCTCAGCCTCCTGAGTAACCTGTATTACAGGCGCCTGCCAGTACACTTAGCTAATTTTTTGTACTTTTAGGAGAGACACGGTTTCACCAGGTTGGCCAGGCTGATCTCGAACTCCTGACCTCGGGTAATCCACCCACCTCGGCCTCCCAGAGTGCTGGGATTACAGGAGTGAGTCACTGCACCAAGCCATCCCCCATTCCTTTAAACTAGAGATTTGGACAAAGTTTATGTGATAGGAGAAAAGAGAGCTAATTTTGACTGTGTGAAACATGTAAATTTTCACTGCACTAAAACCACAGTCTTTTAGTTCATCAAATGCTTAATGGTATTCCTACAAGATTTGTCAGACTTAGCAGGATTTTTGCTGATTTTCATATCACAGCTTTTAAAAGATAAGTCACCTTCAATAACTTTCACATTTACACAATCATCCAAACGTAGGAGCATTCATTTTATGCACAGCTTTTGTTTGCTCTATTCCATAGTCATCTTTAACACTATCGATTGACAGTCATTAAACAGAACCCAAAAGGTCAATTGCTTTTTATGAAGAAAGGAAACATTGTAAACTACAAATCACTTACCCATTTCAGAGCTTAGGATTTTCATTAAATAGATTTCCTTAAACCAAATCAACCTATTTGTTGAGCATCTAAATTATGTTAAGTGAGGAAAATTAATCAGTTCTGATTTAGGGGACCCACCCTTCCAAATGGGGCACACTAAAATGCTGTCAAATAAGACCTCTAAAAAACACAAAGAATATTGCCTTGTGTTTTATCAGATCAACAAAACACTACATGCTACCTTATAAAATGGAAATGGCAGGGAATCTATGATCCTGAGTTCCCTTGTTGATGGTCTTGTAACCTAGCATGCCCACTCAAAATTTTATTTTGATTTTTGAAATAAAATTATGGCTACAGTCTTACTTTACTGCAGCCAATTGGGTTATATATTTTTAAATAACATTAATATTTTTACTGATAAGTTATTTGTTTTTATATCAGTATGTTCTATATACTACATGATTTAACTAAAATCTAACTGCTTAAGGACCACCATATAAGAGTTCCATTAAGACTAAATACGCAGAGATACAATGATTGACACATGTCTTACTGGCCTAACTCAAAACTGGTAACTGAAGGAAAGGAGAGCTCACACAATAGCAGGTTAATTCTTTTTGATAGGTATGACTTTTTTGATTTGCTTTGTCACCTTCCTATTTAGAATAAATATGCAGGCTTTGAAGAAAGATAATTCTGAATTTGAATCCAGACTCTGCCATCTAGTGGTTATGAGACCTTAAGAAAATTATTTATCCTCTTGGCGCTTCAATTAGTTTATCTAGAACTCTATAACAATGATTACTGCACACCTAGGACTTTTTTGAAGATTAAATAAGACAATGTATGCAAAGGTCCTGTCTCTTAGTAAGGGTCCCATGAATGTAAATTAGTATAATTAACATTATTAATATTAATAGCATCATTGTTACATTATAATTCCTTATTAGTAAATTATATAGTAGACAACTTGGTTTATGAAATTTGTTATTTTATTGCTTAAAAGCGTAAAGGTACTAGTTATAGTTATAGAGGAAAAAACAACTACTAAATATAAGACTCAGAGTGCTGGAGCTGCTGAAGATACTAGATAGACTGAAGATACTGGATAGACCAGAGGAGAAAAAACTTGAAAGATGGTCACAAGGAGTTGACATCAAATCCATTTCACATTTTTCTGGTCTGAGGCTAGACCTGTCCTCAAACAAATGCCATTTCACATTACTGCACAGACAAAGACCTAGGCATGGAAAAGAGGGGAGGATTGGTTGGTAGGTGATAGGAGTGGAATTGGCAGCAGTCTCTGTGTCTACCATGTCAGTGTTTTAAGTGCTAGGCTTCTCCAACTCTACTGAAAGCCTGCTTTGGAACGAACAGTTCTTTTATATTTAATATATAAGTTTGAAAATAATAGTAACTAAAGACAGTATTAACGTGAAAAGATTCTTATTTGTCCATTTAGAAAAGGACAAGAATAACAAAAGTGGTAGGAGAGATTTTAACATTTGTGGGGTGATTAAAAAATACATAGCAACCACAGAGCGTCAAGGTGGAATTGTTTCATTTCTTTCTACGTATTGGATGTTTTCCTTGATAGACATACTCACTTTATAACTTTATAAATCTGAGTCTTTTTCCCCCATGAAAATAAGAAAAGCTAAGGTGGAAAATGCAAATGCCACTTTTTATTTACATCATTCTATTGTCTCCTACTCATAGACACAAAATGTTTAGTTCATTTGTAAGCAGACTTGCTCTGAAAAATAAGTGAGTATCTCTTTTCCTTTTTGCCTCCACAATCCCTGTTCTGCCCTGTTATTTTCCATTGATGTATATTAGGAAAAAAAACAGAAATTGGTAATATTTCCTCGTATTTGAATTTTTTGATTTTTATTAAAGAATATTCTTCTAGTGCAGGAGTCTGCCACATACAGCCCAAAGGCCAGATTCAGACTGCTACCTGTTTATTTATAAATTGTAAACTAAGAATTAGGTTTTCTTCTTTAAATTGTCAAGGTAAGAAAATAAGAAAAGAATAATAATTTTGTGCAAGTGAAAAATGTATGAAATGCAAATGTCAGTGTCCATAATTAAAGTTTTATTAGGACATAACCGTGCTCATTTGTTTATGCATTGTCAATGGCTGCTTTCACACCACTGCAGCAGAGTTGAGTATGTGACACAGACCACATTTTGCACTCTCATTGCTTTGCACTGTTATTTGGTTCACTGTAAATCATAGTGACACAATTATAATTCTACAACATTTCTGATGCTGTGAATATTGCTGTACCACATTTTTAAAAAATTGTTGTTACAGGTCACGTCAAAACAAAAAAAAATTAGACTCTGAATGTTGCAGTCTTATAGTACAATGGAGTGTGGATTATTTCATTGTCAAATTAGATGAAAAAAATTTGTTTTTTAAGCAAATATTATCATTATCAGACTAAGCAAGCATCACATCTCTAACTCAGAGATAAACAGCAATCTGAAAAAAATAGAAAATTGTAAATGGAATATCTTATCATGACAGAATTTCTTCAAAAAATAAAATGCAAAAATGAGGCTGCAACTGAATTTCTCAGCAGCTCACTTATCAGCCAAGCAAGGAAATCCTTTTGCTGATGTTGTATTATAAAATCATGAGTGATTGCAGCAACTGAAGAAATGTAGCTAGAGAAAGTAATTAGGACTATCAACTTTCTGGCAAGAACAGTTTCTCAAAGAACTGAAAACACTGTGAGTATATCAATAGTCAGCTAAAAGTGAAAAAGGCAAATGATCTTGAGAGGTTTTTCTTGACTCTTGATGATCAACTTATGTTATCAATACTAGTCAGTTGTTCCTTATTAGAGAAGTCAATGGCAAGTTTGAAGTGACTGGAAAATTAACCTCTATCAATATGCTTATACCTGAGAATGTTCTCAAAAAAGCCAAGAAAACACTAATTAAGCACTACCTGAAGTGGAATCTGCTAAGATGTGTTATAACTGGTGGTGATAAAAATATGTATGAAGCAGAAAATAACTTAATTTTTATAAATTTACAAAGCTTGTGAAAATGTAAGGTATTTAAACCCCTTGCTATGCATTTATTATTCATCAGCAAGTACTTCACAGAAAATATTTGAATCTGTTGTGTGCTATAGAACCATATCATCAACAGTAAATTTCCTTCACTCTTGCAGACTTAACTATTGGGTGATTGTGAGCTCAGGGCCCAGACTAAATTTTTTTTTTGAATGAGAAGTACTCTCACTGGGTGCGGTGGTTCGCGCCTGTAATCCCAGCACTTTGGGAGGCCGAGGCAGGTGGATTGCGTGAGCTCAGGAGTTTGTGACCAGCCTGGGCAACATGGTGAAACCCAGTCTCTACTAAGATACAAAAAATCAGCCAGGTATGGCAGTGTGCACCTGTAGTCTCAGCTACTCAGGAGGCTGAGGCAGGAGAATTGCTTGAACCTGGGAGGTGGAGGTTGCAGTGAGCCAAGATCGTGCCGCTGCACTCTGGCCTGGGTGACACTGGGAGACAGAGTGAGACTCCATCTCAAAAAAAAGAAAAAAAAGAAGTACTCTCAATCACTATTATAAAACACTGAGCAGTTTTGAAATTAGATTTTCCTATAGAATTAAAAGTATTTCTTAATGAACATAAGAAACGCCAAATAGTGCTTATATGTGAAATGTATATTTCAGTAGTCATTTCTACAAAAACTGATATTGTTTGAGTCACAAACAATGTCAAATGTTCTAGATGCATTGTGCTGCCAAACATTAGGACAATTAACTAGATAAATTGTCCTATTCATCTTACACAAATTAGTAATGAGCTAAACTACAGTTCTGACCCAAAATACAGTTACAGCAACATTTTTGTGACTATGATGAAAGTGCAAAGGAATTTTCATATTTCAAAATCCATTTAACTGCAACTGAGGAGTTTCCATCTAACATTCAATTGGAAGTGATTAATCTGCAATGTAATCACATGTTAAAAGTCAAATATCAACAGAAGTATCCAGTAGAATAGAGATTCCTTTTATTTAAGATATAAACAAATCCAATTAAATCATATGCTTGTAGATTGCTAACAGTAGTTGGCAGTACCTGTGTGAAAGACATTTCATAGATGAAACACACAAAATTTCATTCCAGGTCAACATTAAGAGACTAATATTTGCAATTAATTTTGATGATTGAGAACGCTAAATTCGAACCCCATCATAGGAGAATTTTTTTTAAATACACTGCTATAGCAAATTACCACAAACTTAGTGGCTTACAACTCCCATTTATTATCTCACAGATATTTAGCTCAAAAGTCTGAGTACAATGTGGCTCCTCTGAGTCCTCTGCTTAGAAGTCTCTTGAAACCAAAATCAAGGTATTAACATAGTTGTCTTTCTTTCAGGAGACTCTGGGGACAATTCTACTTCTAAAATTGTTCAGATTTTAAACAAATTTGATTTCTTGTGGTTGTGTAACTGAGGCCCCCATTTCCTTGCTGACTGTCAGCCAGGGGCTAATCTTGGCTCTTAGATACTCCAGACACCTTCTTTTTCATGCTCTCCATGTGGCCACTCCACCTCTGGCAGGCAAAGTCCCTCTCATGCTTCTAATCTCTCTAACTTATTTTGCTGCATCTCTCTGACTCCAGCTTCAGAAAGTTCTCTGCCTCAAAGTGCCCACCTGAATAATTCTGGCAAATCTTCCACTTTAACCCCCATAATCCTAATTATATCTGCAATGTCCCTTTTGTTATAGAATATAGTCAAAGGCCACAAGGATTAAGATATAGACATATGTCTTGGGCCATTATTCTGCCTACTATATCCAACTAAGCAAATGTGATTACCCAAAAGGAATTCCATTCTTCTTCTTAGTAGATTTATGTTACAAATATTATACTCTATTATTACTATTGTATTTTGTTAATTAAATTATACTTTACTATTACTATTGGACTTTGTTAATTAAAATGTATGAAAATTTGTTTTTCTCTTGTTATATAGATACCCATATTATATTCCCTATTTTGTCTTTTGACCCATAAGCCTAAAATATCTAGCCTTTTACAGAAAAAGCTTGCCAATATCCTATCTAGTGAAAAAGTATGTGTGTATGCATATATATATATGTGTGTATATATATGTGTGTATATATATATATATGCAGAATTTCTGGAAGAAAGTTTAAAACTATTTCTCTAAAACTGAAAAACAAAAACAAAAAATACTGTGCAAATATGCCAGTAATTGTATTCCTTTTTTTCCCCTGGGTAACTATGTATATGCTTATATTTAGTAACAGTTTTATTTTAAATCACGTTTACTAAGCATTATTTTAAAAGACAGAAATATGGAACTAAGCCGAACATGTACCAATAAGAGGATGGTTAAATAAATGAGAGTAAATCTATTCTGCACTAAATTACATTATAATAAATATAAATAATTATTTCATATCACCATTGGTTATATACATTTCAATGTTTTTAATAATGTCAATTTCTTATATTTTAAGGAGAACTCTAGTTATTTTTATAAATCTAATTGACTTAATTTTGTGGGAACATAAAAGAAGTGATTAAAAACCTTTGGTCTAAAGTAGTTAATCCTGACATCAAGCTCTGTAAATATTGTGTAGGGATATGGAGAAATCCTCAAAAAGAAAGAGCTAAAGAAAATGGCAGGGATTGCGTCTTGGGAATATAACTGAAAGTAGGAAGAAGTGGATAAAAGAGTCTTATTTTTAATCACAGGGCATGTGTGCTATTTGAATTATTTTGACAAAAATATAAAATTATGGAATTATGCATTGTGTGTGGTTTAATCTGTTTAAGAAATATGTGATGAAGGCTGTCCTATCATCAGGAAATCATTCTAGTTCACAGATCAGAAATGACTGAGGAAATGAGAGTAGAGCTAATTACTAAGGTTGCTTGTTTTGAACAAATAGGCCAGAGCTTGAATAAAAGAAACATGGATTGAATGAATTTTTATAAGACCTAAGAAGAATATTTCATAAGCCACATTTTTCCTTTTGACTCCCCTGTTCTGATGTCTTCATTCTTCATTCATTTCCTGACTCCTAAACTCTGCTGGCTACAAAAAGCTCTCCCTTCCTGCCCAGAAAAGAGAAATTCTTAAGCCAAGCTGTTTTTTCTGCGGCAAATTTGACATAGGCAATGGAATATTTCCCCTGGATTCACCAATAGGCAAGGTAGGAGAAAGTCAAGAAATAGACAGTTATTCTTAAAAAGGACATACCCAAAATAGGCCAAGAACACAGAAAATTTTTCCACTCCACAGCCTGAATATCAGAATGAACAGGGTCTCTGGGTGGGCAGGCCTGATTTTAAATTTCAGTAACTCCGAAACCCTGAACCTCAGTCCTAGCATGTGTAATAATGGATAACAATTTCTATGCCACGGGTTTCTTTAGTAATGAATTAGACAATAAATACAAAGTAAGTAGCCTACTGTTTAGCATACAGTAAACATTCAACATAGCTAAGTTTCTCTGCTGACTATCGTAAATTTCTCACACACAACTACATCCTTCTTAATGTCTACAATCATATAATAGCAAAATATATCTATATACATTTATTTATAGCTATTAAATATAGGTAAAATAATTTCATTCTCAAGCAATTATGTACTTCCTTTGATGTCAGATAAGCATTTTGAAGGCAAGAAGCACATTTAATAATTCTTTTGTAACTTTATACAATATGCGTACTAATTCTATTAATATATTTGAATAAATATATTTGATATTTCACTTAATCCTCACGCTAGTCTAAGAGGTGTGAGCTTTAATTATCCCACTTTACAGATGAGGAGGCTAAAGTTTAGAGTGGTTAAGTAATCTGATCAAGGTAACACCACTAGAAGGTGGCAGAAGATGGGTTTGAGGGATTTGAACCTAGATTTGTCTGTATCCAGAGTCCATATATTTACCATGCTGTATTGCCATCATTCCTAAAACAGAGCAGAAATGTCAGTCTCACTGCTTTTATGCTTATTTTTAAAGTGAATTCAGGAGGTATGCTACCTGCTTTTAATGTACACATCCACATTTAATCTATCACCAAATTATATCTATTTTCACTTGTAAGTAACTCTCAAATTCTTTCATTTCACATCATCCTTGTGCTATTACCTTCATCCAGGCTGTACTAGTCATTGGCTCAAATAACTGTATTAGCCTCCTAAAAGGTCACTCAGCCTTCATTCTTGCAGTCTTCATTCCTTTTCAACACTGTAGCAGAGATATACTATATCCTAAAATTCAAGACTGTTCCTGTAACACTTCAGTGACTCCACATTGCTATGAAGAAACTCCCACTCTTCAATTCCAGTACTCTCCAATTCTAATACAATGTGTGCTCCATGAAAGTAGCAACCCTCTCCAACTTCCATAGGAGGGTTTTATACATTTTGGTTTTTCAGTAAATCTTTGGTGAGTGCATTGAACAAATGTGGTTTCCATGCCTCTTTACATTCTTATACTTGCCCACCATACCTTTGTCTTTTGCTACTTCTGCCCCTGAATTTACACTTCAGCTATAATGAACTTTGTTTAGATCCAGAAAATCACCAAGAAGAGAAACAAGTATCAGAAACATACAATGCTAAAAACAAGAAAGATAAGCCCCAGGCAATCCATTAATACCGGGAGAGCTGAGGCTGGTGACCGGGCAGCTAGGAGGGCCAAACAAAGAGATATTTCGGAGCAAAAGGAGAATGTACACAAGACAAACAGGAATTGAGACCCACTTCATCAGCCACAAGGATCGCACCTCAAGATTGAAGTTCTGTTGTGTCTTATCCTTAGTGACTTTTATATTTCTTTTATCTACTGTAGTTCTCATCCATACTTCTCTTACACTGGGAAAGCTATTCTAGAATAAATTAAGTAGCTATTATGTTATTATGTGTCAGGCATTTTGCTAGAAATGAGAGTACAAGTCTAGAGAGTATTAGGAATTCTCCCCAGGAAGCCTACAGTCTATGTAAGAAGTACACATGGATTACCTCAATGCAATAGAATAAAGACTACACTAAATTTTACAGCTGCTCAGCAAAGAAGGGGCACTTTGCCAAAGATGAGGTCTCACAGAAAGACGTTTCATCACAGCTTCTATAAATGTCTATTGATTTTGCCTATGTCAACAAGATAACTAAATCCCCAGACCGTCTCCATGTTTTCTGGAGACATGTCGGTATATATGTGTGGCATGCGAACAGTCATATCAAATTTGGATTTTTACTCATTTTGTTTACATTGCTTTGTTTGGCTAAAAGGCTGAATATATTTGCCAAGGTCATAGTAGAATTCTTCACTTTGTTTGACAGGCTGAAGACTAAATTTTTCAATGTCAAACATAGTCTGAGTTTTTTTTTAATCTAATGTCATTTCACTTATATTTTCTGAAGAAATTTGTTTTTTCCAGCAAGAAATCTCTATTGGAAACAAAGTCATCTGCTGATTCTGCTACACCAGCAGTTAGGCTCTTCAATTTCTTTCCTCTCAATTTCTACATCATTCTGAAGGGAAAAAAAAAAATCATCATAAGGGGCAGAGGTTCAAATTGTATAAGAGCAACCAGTTCTTTCCTATAATAATCCCAAATTGGCTATAAATTCTACCCAAATCTCTTCACCAATATGCTATAATATTGAATGGGAAGTTATTCAGAAATCACAGTTGCAGCTCCTAGGAGCAGTGGTATATCAAGGGTTGCAATGGGCGAGGAGAGGTGGAAGCACTCCACCCCAGGTATAGGCAATAATAGCATTGACTGTAGGAAAGTTAAAGAAATAATAAAACAGACTAAACACTGCTCTGCTTTTTATTATCACAACGTATTTTTATTCTAAACAATGTCAGGGGTCAAACACTCCTCCCTACTGGATTAGAACACTCTCTCTGTGCCAAACCCTAACACTCTCTCTGTGCCAAACCCTCCCTACAAAGTCCCCTTCTTACTGCCTATATCTCTCTTTCTCCTCTACCCTACTTGTCAAGGGATGCTGTTACCAGAAGTAGGGAATATTGTACTCTTCTATTGTTGTTCTCTTTACAGTGATATGAATGTTGATATCTGATAATATAATGATAAATACAGAGCCCCATTAAGGGACAACATCCCAATGGGTTCCCCATTAGATGCCTCTTTAATGGTGAGTGTGTTGCCCACTTTTGCTCAAGAAACGGCTTCATAAAATTCTTTAATTTGTCAAACTCTGATGGGAGAACTGTCCTGTCAAGGAACGGGATTCATTTTCATGGTTAGGACTATGCAAGGTAATTAATGAGAAACTCATCCTTAATAAGCAGTTTTCTCTCTGGGTACAGTAACACCACCAAAACCTCAGTTTGGTAACCAACAATCCAATTTTAATGTAAGCACACACTTTTGGAAAACTATGCAATTTCATGACAAACATTAAGAGAGAAATATATTCTGGTTCATCCAGAAGAAAGATACACATTTTTAGAGTACTTTGAAGAAGGCCTTGTTAAAAACATTTCAGAAAAAAAAAAAAAAGAGTTTCTGCTGGGAGAAAGGTAAAAAGGGAAGATGAAAATGAAAACAGGAATGAAGAAAAAGATGTAGAAAATCCTTCAGCTATGTTATAGATTAAAACTTACCAACTTGTATTACTATTGGATTTAAGAAGAAAATAAATCTAAAAGTGTTTTCAAAAATTTGCTGTACTTCCTCCCAAATTAGAAAACGTTTATTTAAATGATTAAAAATTGAATATGCACAAAGCAGCATGCCATCTTTGTGCATTGATCCAATAAGACTCTGCACTGTACTGTAATTTGGCAGGCAGTATTTAATCTTCAGTCCAGCTATTCCTCTGTGGCCACAATATTCCAAGTATTTTTACAGCTTATATCTTTTTCCAGACCAATACCAAAGCTTGTGTTCTTGAGTGGTGGGCCACTCTCAATCTTTAATGGCTCTGTGTTTGATATTGTGCAAATACATGAATCACCGGGGAAGACAGACGGAGACCTCGGTAGGGAATTAGAGGCTGCTCTTTGTTAAGATGTGGCAAACCTAGCAAAGGAATCCCAGGAAATCAAAGTATATCATAAAATCACAGCTGGAGAAAAGTTAATCATCACCTAGTTAAATTCTACTTCAGGCACACTTCGTATTATTGCACTTCACTTTATTGTGCTTCGCAGATATTGTTTTTTTTTTTTTTTTCCTACAAACCTTCAATTTGTAGGAACCCTGCAATGAACAAGTTTATTGGTGTCATTTTTTAAACAGTGTGTGCTCACTTTGTGTCTAGATATCACACTTCAAATTTTTAAATTAATATTATATCTGTTATGATGATCTGTGATCAGTGGTCTTTGATGATACTATTGTAATTGTTTTGGGATGCCATAAACTGCACCCATACAAGATTGCAAACTTAAATTACTGTGTGTGTTCTGAATGTTCCACCAACAAGCAGCTCCTTCATCTCTCTCTATCTCGCTCTCTCTCTCTCTCACATCAGATCTGCCTATTCCCCTTAGATACAACAATATTGAAATTAGGCCAATTAATAACCCTAAATGGCCTCTAAGTATTCAAGAATGTGAAAGGAAGAGTTGAATATTTCTCATTTTAAATGAAAAGCTAGAAATGATTAAGCTTAGTGTGAAAGGCATGTCAAAAGTTGAGACAGTCAGGAAGCTAGGCTGAGAGAAGTGAAGATGCTTCAAATAAAAACCTTGAAACTAGCAGAGGTTGCTTCATCAGGTTGAAGGAAAGAAGCCATCTCCATAAAAATACAAAGTGAATCAGCAAGTGCTAATAAAAAAGCTGTAGTAAGTTATCCAAAGATCTAGCTAAGGTGATGAATACAAGTGAATACACTAAACAACAAATTTTCAATGTAGACACAGCAGCTTTATATTAGAAGAAGATGCCATGTAAGCTAGAGAGGAGAAGTCAATGTCCTGCTTCAAAAGACAGGCTGACTCTCTTGTAAGGACTGGATATGTCTGGTGACACATTGATCATTCCCAAAATCCTAGGGCCCTTAAGAATGATGCTAAATCTACTCCACCTGTGCTAAATAAATGAAACAACAAAGCCTGGATAACAGCACATCTGTTTATGGCACACTTCACTGAACATTTTAAGTCAGCTGCTGAGACCTATGACTTAGAATCCTTTCAAAAAATTACTACTCACTTGTTAAAGCAGGCTAAATATGGCCTGAGAAGGGCTCCATATTCTATATTTGAATATGTGGATGAACTGTAACCTAGCTTAATAGACAAAATTGAAAACTTAATAGTATGCACCATAACAATAGCTGGGCATTGGGCAATCCCAGCAGCCATACTTCAGCCACTCGTAGACTTCTGAGTGTTAAAACTGCGTTCAAATAAGGCTAACACAGAGCTGTAACAAATCTTGCTGTCTCTGTATGTCACTTCCGATACCTGTACATCACTTTACCTTTTTTTCTCTATAAATTTGTTCTGAGCATGAGGCATCCCTGGAAAATTTCTGTGAATGTGCCGTGATTCTGGGGGCTGCCTAATTCATGAATCATTCATCACTCAATTAAACTCCTTTAAATTTAATTTGGATGAAGTTTTTCTTTTATCACATTGAAAATACACCTGGTTGCCCACCAGCTCTGATGGAGTCATACAAGAAGATGATCGTTGTTTTCATGCCTGCTAATACAACATCCATTCTTCAGCCCAGGAATCAAGAAGTAATTTCGACCCTCAAGTCTTATTATTTAAGAAATAAATTCTGTAAGGCCCTTATCTGCCTTAGATACTGATTCCTCTGATGAATCTGGGCAAAGTAAACTGAAAACCTTCTGAAAAGAATTCACCATTCTGGATGCCATTAGAACATTTATGATTTATGGGAGGAGGGCAAAATATCATTATCAATAGGAGTTTGGAAGAAGTTGATTCCAACCCTTACGGATAACTTTGAGGAATTTAAGACTTCAGTGGAGAAAGCAACAGCAGATGTGGTAGAAACAGCAAAATAATTAGAATTAGAAATGAAGCCTGAAGATGAGACTGAATTGCTGTGATCTCAATATAAAATTTTAATGGATGAAGAGTTGTTTCTTATAGATGAGCAAAGAAATTGGTTTATTGAGATGGCATCTACTGGTGAAAGTGCTGTGAATGTAGTTGAAGTGACAACAAAATATTTAGAACATTACATAAATTTAGTTGATAAAGTAGCACAGGGATTGAGAGGAATGACTCCAATCTTGAAAGAAATTCCACAGTGGGTGAAATGCGATCAAACAACATTGCATGCTACAGATAAATCTTTCATGAAAGGAAAAGTCAAGAGATGTGGCAAACGTTATTATTGTCTTATTTGAAGAAATTTTCACAACAACTCTAGCCTTCAGCAACCACCACCCTGAGCAGTCAACTGCCATCAGCGTCAAGGCACCAGCAAAAAGATTACAACTTGCTGAAATCTTAAATGACTATTAGCATTTTCAGCAATAAAGGATTTCTTAATTAAGCTACGTACATTTTTAGATGTAATGCTATTGACAACTAATAGACTATGGTACAGAGTAAAGATAATTTTTATATGCACTGGGAAGTCAAAAAATTTGTGTGACTTGCTTTAGCGCAATAGTTGCTTTATTGTGACGGTCTGGAAATGAACCTGCAATTTTTCTGAGATACAAAATATTAACTATACTTTGTTTTAGTTTGTACATATGAATCTAAGGTTTATTGACATGTCATGATTTGATCAAGGTGATATAGTGGTTAAGCAGTTAAGTGGTTAAACTAACTAGTAGAAAAAAAAAAACCCACAAAACTTGATTATCTGAAATCTTCTCCAGAACTTTAACTACTTTCCACCATAGAAAAATACTACTTCTGGAGAAAATTCCATACTTATGATTCATTTATAAATGGGACAAAAGTGAGTGTCTACAGCCTTTCTTTTTTTACACTTTTAAACATATAGTTGGATATTTCACCATTAGAATAAGAATGGTGTTTATCGTAGGCTTCAAACAAACAAGACTGAACCTATGAGTCATCTTTGATGTACCGTCTTAAATAGGATGAATTTTAGGTTATCCATTAATGCAAATTCTATCTAAACTTCTTATTATTTTAAGAAAAGACGTTTGCATGAACTCCTTAGGTCACTGAGTTTCATCTCAAAGATATAGTGAACAGAGATAGAAGATTTTCCAGGTGAATAATATATATGCTTATATTCTATTTAAATAAAGATAATTTAAATAAAGATATGCTTATATCCTATTTAAATAAAGATAATTTTTTTAATATCAGATATTATTGGACTTCCTTCCTGTACCATTATAAAGCTTTTTAACATAAATGAATTAAAAATCAGTAAGGCAATTCGTTTGCCAGATTATAGTTCTATTTTCCATTTAGAAAGCAGTCTCCAGAAGCAAATTTGCTTCATACAGAAAAACTCAGCATCAAGGTTACTGTTAGCTCTCCAAGACCCAAACATCCCCAACATCTTATCATGCTTCTTCCTAAAGAAACTGGTTTAAAACAAAACAAAACAAAGCAAAATAAACCCTGCATAAACTCCCCTATGACAATGTGCTCAGAGAGGAGGCTGGCCCCATTCCCAGCACCAGCGTGAGTCCAGATTGGCTTCAGCCAATTACCACATTATCATTCCTCTCACCAGTGATTGATTTAGACATGGGCATGGGAAATAAGAGGAAATCTATTGGAGGCCTTCTGGGAGAAGCTTCTTCACTCTTACAAGACACAAGAGCTGAGGCAGCTTCTTCCTGGGGATCTTGTCTGTCTGCGTGTGTTGCCTCTGGAGCAAGCATGAGTGCAGAGCTCAAGCTGCGGGCATGGGCAAGGCCGAGAGGAAAAGGACCCGGGTCCTTAATGCCACTCTTGAGTCTCTAAATTAACCAGCTCTATAACTGCTGTTCTTGTGGACATCTTGTTATGTGAGATAAGAAATGTCCTTATTATTCAAGCCAGTTGCAGCTGGATTCATCCAAAATGCTAAAGACCAAAATTGCCTCTAAAATGTAAAATGTTATCTCTTGGATATGCCCTTCTGCATACAAGAGGCCTGAGCCAAGTGATGAGGCTAATCCCTGGCAAACTCCTTAAATCCATCACAGAAGGTCAAAGAGCATTTTCTTAAAACCCACAAGCTAGCATTGCTTGAGATGGCAGTGGCAGAACAAGTCTGATGTAAAATGACAAAAGGGGGTCAGATGATGGCCCTGAACTTATAGTCAGGACTGAAAGTAAACAGGGCAAATAATCCAGAAAGAGGGTGAGAGAGTTTCCTGCCTGATCATCAAGCTCATCTGCCCTTCTCCCTAGGCACACA
The DNA here is from genome assembly GCF_049350105.2 of Macaca mulatta. Taxonomy (NCBI): domain Eukaryota; kingdom Metazoa; phylum Chordata; class Mammalia; order Primates; family Cercopithecidae; genus Macaca; species Macaca mulatta. The sequence continues at coordinate 134,119,889 of NC_133409.1, forward strand.
GTTAAACTGCATTTTTCAGCCTCCCAGGAGGTTAAGTGCGAATCAGAGAGATGCATGAAAAAGTGATGTTTTTCATGCATTTCAGAAGAAGCCATCAAAACCTCCCAGGTGTGCTTCTTTGGGCCCTTTTCCCATTTGCAACTCGTAGGCTAGGAAATGACCTCAGGAAGGACTTTGAAGTCATCAGTGGAATGTGGATGAATGACTTTGTGGAATCCAGGCCTGAGCTTGATTCCTTCCCTGGATGACCAGAAATATTCACCAGGGACTGCTAACCTTGAACAAGATACAACTTTGTTTTATTCCACTGAGCTTTGGAGGCTTAGCATGTTAGAATGGTTAGAATTGGTAGTATTACAGCATTAATTAATACGGCAAACTTACTGAGTTTTTGTGAATACTGCTATGAGTGAATTGAACAAGTGAGTAAATGTAATCTATATTTATAAACAAACAGGACCAATTAATTAGGTGTCCTATTTAAAACACCTAGGGAGTAAATGATGGAATTGGCCTAGAACTCAGCTAGTCTATGTCCAAGTCCTGTTTTCTCTGGCGTCCCATCCTGCAAAATACAAGCTAATAAGTCCCAACTTGATCCTAAGTCTTGACCAAGATATATCAGAAAATATGAATTCCGTTTGAACTAAATAGAACCAATTAATGTGTTGTTACTAATTGGTCCCTAAATGTGCCACTTTCAGCTTTATATTAAGCCCTATTTTAAATCAGATTTGCAATAACTACCATGTGATTGATATCCACTGATGTTTTAGTGAAAATTAACCTTCTGTGGGCTAATCTGGAATACTGCTAACATTTCCCTTCTTTGTAGCATGTAACTTATCTTTCTAATGAATCCCTAATAGTATTTGGCATTGACTTTTCACAGTGTAAAAATTGAGCAAACATGCTTTTCTTCCTTATTTTAAATGATTTTTCTTATAAAAAAATGTATATTCTTGTTATAGAAAAACAATTTTTAAATCACTGATAGACCAACTTTTCAATGTAGAAATGGGAGGTTGCAGGAAAACAAGGCAAAGAGGCTACAATAATCTATGTAGCAATAGATGAGAGTCGGATTCATCAAACTCATAGTTAGCTTAATATAGATGCAGCTAGTTATATAAAAACCATTACAGATACAAAACACATAGACACATAGATGTAGATAAGTACACATCCATGTGATTTCCTTGCTCTGTCAGGAATTAGAAAAAATGATACTTCAAGAGCAACTAGCATATCTGGAACCTAGATCTTTGTTTGTAGTACCATTCTCCAATAAAACAAACAAAAGCTGCTTGGAGAAGTGGCTGATTCTAGGACTGGTATAGGACAGATACGCAAGATGAGCCTGCAGCATTTTGTAGTACCAGGAAGTAGTAATACTCCTAGAAAAGAAGAAAATACCCCACAGTAATGGAATATCAAAGGGACACAGGAGGCAACTGAAAGAACTCCTTTCAGTGGCCAAAGCTGGAACAATTTAAGCAAGAAAGTAGTTTCGAATTATAGCCCAAACTAAAAAAGAAATATCCAGAAATATCCATGAGTCCATGCCACTATAAATAAAAGACTGACTGGATGAATGAATGAATAAATAGAGAAAATAGATAAATATCTTGTGTACAAGATTTGCAAATTACATAGACTCCAACCTTAAGGAGGAAGGAGGTAGAGCCTAACTCTCCACGCCTTAAGTGTAAGCTGCACATAGTGACTTCTGTCCAAAAAATACAGTATGGAGGATAGTAAAAAGATTAACTTTACAGTGGAGAAACCTGAAAAATGCTACTTCAGTTGAGTGATCAAGGTTCACATCAACAGTGATAAGTCACTTTGAAAGAATGCACCCTTGATATGATGTGATGAAAATGGCATTTTACCTTTCTGTTCTTCCTCCCAAAAACCTCCTAGCACCAGTCTAATCATGAGAAAAACATCAGACAATTCCCAATTGAGGGACATTCCACCAAATATCTGATCAATACTTCTCAAAACTGTCAAGCTCATCAACAATAAGGAAAGCCTGAGAAACTGTCATAGTCAAAAGTGTCTTAAAGAGACAAGACATTGAAAAGCAATGTGGTATCCAGGATAGGATCCTGGAACAGAATAATAACATAAGGTAAAAAGCAAAGAAAACTAAATAAACTATGAACTCATAATAACAATGTATTAATATTGGTTCATTAATTTTAAAAATTTACCAAATTAATGTAAGATAGTAATAATAGGGGAAACTGAGTGTAGGTTTTAAGGAAATTTTCTATACTATCTGCCAATTTTATTTCATCTAAAGCTATTCTAAAATTCACAAATGCATTATTTTATAAATTTACCCACAATCCCATCATCTAGCAATAAACAGAAACATTCTAATGCATCCTTCATCTTTTTTCTATGTTTTTTATTTTGCAAAATGGTTTCATATTGTACATAATTCTTCAGTTAACATTCAGTGAATGTATTTTCATGCCATTATAATTCTACAGCATGATTTATATTTATGTCAGAGTGGTTCATCTCAGATATATACCATACATTATTTAGTCAATTATACGTTGATATCTTTATTCTTCCCTAATTATATTAAATTTATTGAAGAAGGAAGTGTAGGAAATGAAGAGAGTAAGAAAAAAGACAATAATACTGACGTATTTGTTTGTTGTGAAAAGAGAGTAGGCTGCCTGATGCTACCAAAGGAAATGCAGTGGGCTAAGAAGCAAGACAGCCAGAGACCAGTCTCAGCTTTACAGAGAACTCTGAGAGTGGCCTTGAAGTCACTTAATCTCTGCCATTTCTAGTATCCTTCTTTATAAAATGGACTTGATAAGTTATGCAACAATGTCCATTTCTAAAATCTATTACTGCATATTTTGCATAAAGGCTATTAAAAATTTTAATGTAGAGGGTATAACCAAGTATATTTAATGTAATAAAGAAGGTATAGAAAATGGATGATAGATACATTTCCTCTCTGCTGTATGGCCCAAAATTTCCCATCATGTGGCACTAATGGAATACATTATATAAAGTGATATAAAGATCTGACAGTTGGATGCAAAAGTGACTCCACTGAAGGAGAGGAAAGACGAGTCTATGAATGTGGCAAAGAGATTGAGTTTGACTGAACACAAGAAAAGGCAGTCTAACAATAGAATGGGCTTCCTAGAAAAGTTTTTGAATTCGGGAATGTTGTAACATGGGCCAGATGGAGGACTACCAGAGATAATATAGAAGCTATCCCTGCACTCAGTAGAATTTCAAACAGAATGGCCGCCAAGGTCACTTTCAATTTAGAAACGGTGGAATTTTTATTTAATCTTACATATGACACCTTCTTTTAGACACTTGTCCTTAAGCATTGCCACTGTTTCTGAGCTCTCTGCTGTGTCATTGGTCTCTTAACTGAAGAATCAATTCCAGTAGAAAAAAATAAAAGGTATCTATTATGACAAGGAGTCCTTTAGCTTGTTTATATGCATAGATGGGTCCCTTTCTACGTATCTTATGAAGAATGGGCACTTTCACTGTTGTTAAGAAAGTGTTACACAAAACATCTCTTGAAACTCAATCTTTTCTATGAAGTCATTCCAAAAAGAACAGAAACTTTGGAAAGCAAATCTCCAGTTCACACTCGCACTTTAGAGTTTGCCCTAAAAATTTCTTCATATCCTTTCCAGAACATGAACTTCCAAAAACCCCAATACGTTACACACACACACACACACACACACACTTATTAATATTAAAGTTTTTGAAGTTGATCTGATCTGAAGCTGAGAACTCATGTTCACACTTTTGGATGCTGAAGGAGGAATTGTATCTGGTGGGGGTTTTCTTTCTTATACGGTGAAGGACATTCACTGTTTTCTACAAGTGACTCCAATAGGTTTCCCTCTACCCAGCCAACTCTCTTTTATTCAGGCAAAACTACCTGGTGTGTGTCTGGAAGTGTCTGTTTCTGGAATTCCACTCACAGATAGACAATGAGCCTAAACTAGATGACTTGAAACAGTCCTCATAGGTGAGGGGTGGAAGGAGACACTGGGAAAAGGGGACTGAAATCAGCTTTAGGAACTTTCTATCCTTTAATCTCAAGAATACGGAAAGTGAATGTAACATGTTATGAGAAAACCTCATATTGCCTATAGATCTTCACTTTCAACACACACACATGCACACGCACACGTACATCCCAAGACACAGGCTACTGCTATTGGCAAATGCCTCCTCTCCAGCCAACAGAGGAAGGAAGCGATCCAGACAGTCCCAACGCACCAGGGATAGATGTGGTCTCCGCAGCCCTCAGCTGCAGCGGACTGGTCTGAGGAATCACAGCGAGGAAGGTGTTGCGAGGAAATCCCTTGCATGCTGCGTGGTGTGTTAAAAATGCAGCATCATCCTCTCTGCTCCTTTTCTTCGCTGAAAAGCAGAATTCGAGGGCACAGGGAAACTGGAGGGGCGAGAAGGTTGCCTCCTGGAGCCCTGGAGCTCTCTCCCTCCACGCCCCACTCCTTGGGCTCTAATTGCTCCTGCTCCAATGGGCCAGCAGCACCTTCACCATTTATTTCCTCTTCCATTCACTCCAGCGGGGAGAGGAGAGGGAACACAAAACTCTAAAAATAACTGTCAGCATCTTAAAAAAAGAAAAAAGCTTATCTGCCCCCCCACCCCCAACGTGCTCCCTCCCTTCTCCCTCCTTTCCTCCCCCCCAAGGCCCCCCCTTATGGGGCACATGTCTGCTTCTTACAACACCGAGGCACATGGTTCCAGTTAGGCACCGAACCCCACCAGGAGAGAGAGGAAATCCACATCTGTGGGACGCTCCACACGGAACCACCTCCAGCGAGGGAGGCCAGGGGACTGCAGCACCGAGATGAAGGGCTAGACCCAGGGAACGCTGCTCATGCGGTGAGAGCCAGCGCGGGAGGCGGCGAGGGCGCGGGGAGGCCGGGGAGGGGGTGGGCCCGGCGGCGCCCCCGCAGCGCCCGCCGCCCGCCCCCACGCGCGCTGTCGATATTTGCCCGCCTTGCTGCAACTTGCTGCAGTGTTTGAAAGAGTAGTAGGAGCGCATGGAGGTGGGGCCGGGGAAAGACCAGGCTGAGTGGTTGTGGGGTGAGCGCGAAGTGGGTGGGGAGGCGGCGGCGGTGGGGAGGAGGGACTGGCCCCAGGGGGTGGGATGGGGGAGAGCGGGGTAGCCCGGCGCTTACACATGTCACATGTGCTTTTTAAGACGGCCGGGAGCGCCTGCGAGCTGGATCTGGTGGAGGATGCTGCGGCAGGTGCTTCGCAGAGGGCTCCAGTCGTTCTGCCACAGGCTGGGTTTGTGCGTGAGCCGGCACCCGGTCTTTTTCCTCACCGTGCCCGCAGTCCTGACCATCACCTTCGGCCTCAGCGCGCTCAACCGCTTCCAGCCCGAGGGCGACCTGGAGCGCCTGGTCGCTCCCAGCCACAGCCTGGCCAAGATCGAGCGCAGCCTGGCCAGCAGCCTTTTCCCCCTGGACCAGTCCAAAAGCCAGCTCTATTCGGACTTACACACCCCTGGGAGGTATGGCAGGGTGATCCTCCTCTCCCCACCCGGGGACAATATTTTGCTCCAGGCTGAGGGGATCCTGCAGACCCACCGAGCCGTGCTGGAAATGAAGGTGAACCACAAGGGCTATAATTATACTTTTTCCCATCTGTGTGTGTTGAGAAATCAGGATAAGAAATGCGTGCTGGATGATATTATTTCAGTGCTAGAGGATCTCAGGCAGGCTGCCGTCTCCAATAAGACAACAGCCAGGGTGCAAGTGAGGTATCCCAACACTAAATTAAAGGTATGCTCTTTCTGCATGCTTCTGCCAATTAAAGAGGCAGCACTTCATTTCTTGCCCTAAACAAGCAAAGAAAATGCAGAGGTCTCATCCTTAAGACTCAGAAGCTAATGCTTCTTTCATTTCTGGGGGGGAAAGATGGGCAACTGAGTGAAGAAAACAGGCAATGAATGGTATGACTAGATATTAAGAAATTCAAGGCCAAACAAAACAAATGCCAAAAAATAAAAAAGAAAAAAAAAAAGAAAAATGGAAAAAAAAAAAAAAGTTGTTTCTGAGACCCTGCAATTACATCTTTGTTCAGGGTTAATAAATCAGTGAATGGAAGGGGGAGGGGGAATCCTAAACAATTTGTGGGATTTCTTTTCATTATGGGGCTCAATGTATTTCTTATTACTGATTACACATCCACCTGGTGTCATATCCACCTATTTACATCTTCAGCCTGGGTTGATTGTTAACGTGTGGGGAGTTTGTATTTTGGTGCCGTGTGATCGTGTGTCTGAAAGCAGTGAGTTATGAATGTAGTAGGGATTCCAGGAATGATGTGTAGTGTGTTTGCATAGCAAACGAAGCAGGAATTTTCTGTGTGTAAAAATAGGAATGTGCACCTAACTGATGCACTAGTTAACTGAGTCCAGTGATCTTCCTTTCCCATAAAAAATTCCAAATGAGAGCAAGATTATTACAACAGTTTAATAACAAAAGGAAAGAAAAAAATCACAGTCAGCAAAATTTACAAAGAATGGTTATGTCAGCATTAAATATATTGTGCTGTTTAGATTCTCAATTTAAATTTTGTTGCTCAAATGAGATTTCTAAACTAATTCTACACTGTCAAGATTGAGCTGCTGCAGGCAATGAGGCATGCAATCTCCAGGTGACTGAAGTTTCAGGGACAAATGTGACTTCCAAAAGAGTCACTGCACCATTTGTCTGCTTGACCCTGTGCATGCCCAGAAGCTGCACAGCCAAGAACTCCTAAGACAGGTGTTTCCCAAGAAGAATAATTTTTTTTAATGTATGTGAGGATATGTGTGTGCATCTGTGGAGATAGTGGAATAAAAGAGACCCCAGTTTCAATAAATGAATGGCCTAATAATCACTAATTTGATATAGTCAGCATCTATACATAATAAAAATAACTTTTTCAGGAGTTTTGAGAGAAAAACATCTTTTTCCTAAATTGATGTAGAATTTAATGCACTTAGAAACTAGAAATTCCCCAGGAAACCTTATAACCTGCTTTTTTTTTTTTTTTTTTTTTTTTTTTTTTTTTAATTAACATGGTGTCCTCATTTAAATGGATCCAGAGGCTGACAAGGGTTTCAGCTTTACAAAGCTGAGCAACCCCTTGATGTTTAGTGAAACGAAACAGATGATTTACCAGCTTTAAATCTAGGTTAGGGTTTGCCTGCTTCAAACTTATTGATGGGAGCATGATGGATGTGTGGTTAGGCAGCATGCTTTTCATTTCCCGAATCCTTTTCCATCAACATTATTGCTTGCTAAAGAAAAGGATGTGGTGGAGAGGTAATCTTGCTAACCTATACTCTTTTAATTGAGTTCTTTCCTATACCAAACACCTGGAGTAAAGAAAGATTTGAAACTTTGTCATATTTAGGCTTCAGTTTGCTTTTCCTATGGAGTCAACTTTGCAGTTCATTAGTATGCATTATTGGTTGGGTGCTCTAGTGCTTGTATTCAGCAGTATCCTCCAGGTGTAAAATTTTTGTTCAATCAGCCACTGAGGAAATGTTGTTTATCTGGTAATATCATTATGCTATTTACAGTATAAAGTCCCTGAGGTATTCAATTTACTCATTTAGTAATCATTGGTTATGCTCTTATGATTTACTAAATGCTCTTCTAAGCACGTGAGACAGAGTTTGGGGCAAGAAAAGCGAAGTTCTCACTCTTGTGAGTCTTAACAGTAGCAGTCTGGGTGACAGAGGGAGACCCTGTCTCAAAAAAAAAAAAAAAAAACAGTAGATGTCAGTGTCCTCACCCAGAGTAACCTGCAAGCAGGAACTCTGCAATCTTTGAGTGCACCATTGATCCAACACCATGCTAGGCCTATAACAGGTGCTCCATGGAAACTTTATGCTATTTGGTGGTTGATATATATCTTACTAGGAGTCAGAGGGTAATCACAAAAGAAGGGAATCATTAATTACAAATGTTAATATCATAATAGCATAAAAAGAACAGAAGTATTACACATTAGCTAAAGTTCTTATTCTGCAATATTCTAGTATCTATCAATGTTTCCTCAAATGTCTTGTCTTAACTCCCTCTGCATGGCATCAGTGGGAGTCTTTCAACTATGTTTGGGTAAATTGGGCTTTTGAGGTCTTCTGAGAGCAATGGGCCCTCTCAAGTGTTCAGACACAATTTCACACAATACAAAATGTAATATTTAAAATATAATATTAAGAGTACCATGGATGCCTAGAATCTTGCCAAAGACTCTCCAGGGGCTCCCAGGATCAGGACTCCCTGGCAGAGAGCAAAATGACATGACCTTTTGTTACATGTTATTTAAAAATGATTTTGGTTCCTGTGTTTCAAGGGCTCTCAAAGTATGCTTCTATGATGCTGATACATACTAAAGTGTGAGAACTCCTGGTGTACAAGATTTGAGGAAAATTTTTATATGTATATTTTTTAGCCTTCAAATTCATTTTGCTTTCTCCTGTTCTACTGGGTCACTACTCTTCCAAACTCTAACCAATATGAAAAATTTTAGTACCGGAAAATGCTATTGGTAGGCAGAAAATTAGGAAATTGCAGAATAAATAGTGGTGGCTGCATAACATGAGTATGAATTGGCAATTACTTGACATTAAAGAAGCAGGTCAGTGCTTAGGGACAGGCTGAAGATGTGTAAACACTGATTGACTGACAGAAGTGGTCAGAAACCTTTGTTATGACAACAGAAGGTCATCTTCCAAATATTATGAAGACATCCAGAGAGTCCTGGACACAGAGAGGTTTAGAACTTCTGATAAACATGATTATGTTGACAAGGTGATCCAGACAAGCAGGACACAGAAAGGTGCCTTCTGTGGAATTCCAAACAGAGGCTTAGATAAAGCTGGTATGAAAAAAGCAGCCATTGACTTAGAATACCACAGAAGAAATGGTACATATACACAATTTCAAAAGCTGTGTAGAAAAGATGCCAAAATCTAAAATCCCTACATCTATATGACATGACCTCTGCAATTATTCCCTTCATTATAATCTTTCTTTTATATTCCTCACTAGGCACACGAATCATATCATACATCGTTTCTGTACTATTCACTTTCCCAACCCCAACCTAACCTAGTTCTATGTAGATAGTATTCATGACAAATAGTCATTGATTAATTTATTGATTAATTTGCACACTTATACTGCTATATCACAAAATTATCATCACTTTTTATACTTTTGTGGCTTGCTTTTATTTTAAAGGTATTCTTTGCGTTCTCCAACTGTCTTTAAAGTGCTTTTGACCCAAATATTTAGGGGTTATTTTTTTTTCACCTATTAAAATATACACATCATACTATTGTATACGGTAATAGAAATGGGCAGACTGAATTTTTAAGTAAAATGCTTATTATATTGTTGAAGTCTACCTCTTGATTTAAGTGAGATAGGCATTCAGAATCTTTAAGCAAGGACCGTTCTAGACTCTAAGAAATGTTTTCATTATTGTTCAAGGAGGTCGGGTGCTTACAGGTAATATTTCCCTGTTTTTAGGTAGGCCATCATAACCTCACTTTTCCACCTGGCTAGTTTCATGAAAACAACAATTCTCATATGTCCCCAGTTATTTATTTTGGCTGCAGTAAAGACATAAGTAAATATTTAAGCAGACAAATGTCTTTGGATATGGGTTTGATTCCAAGTCTAGATCCCAATATCCTGGCCAACAGTGAGAGAGAAATAAAGCAAATCTATTTCCCTGAATCCTGCCATTCCCATTATATTCCATTAATAACCACACCTCTGAACAGATGTTAAAGTTAAGTCAGTATGTACTTCAATGTACCACATTTGAAATAAGAGCAAAGATAGACTTTCCTGCTCCTTAACAGAAGACAATGTTTCTTTGGGTACATTTCGGGTACATGCTCCAGGTTTGGAAGATGTTGCCATTAATTATTTAGCTCCAATATCAATGGAACAGTAACTTAAGCCAACATGAAAAGTGAGAACCAGCAATACTTAGGGAAATTTTCAAGCAAAGTTATGCTATGGACTTCTTTCTCTAATTCTAAAACCATATAAGTTATACATGTCAGGATCTTCTCTGATATTTTGATTTAAGCTTACCTTTCTGACTGAGTAAAACATCACTACCTTACTGAATCTTCAGTTTGTATCCTACATGGTGCTAGGTGTTTTAAACACACATGCTATTTAATTTTTTAAAGTTTTTAAGTCAGGGGGATTATTTCTATTCCCATTTTATAAGAAAGAAAACTGAAGACCAGGAGGTTAAGTGACTTCCTTAAAGTCCCCAAGCTAGTACTTGCTGGAGCTTGGATTTAAATCTAGGTCTGTCTGGTACTGAAGCTCATATTCTTAACCACAATACTATATTAGATCCCACGACATCCTCCATCATTCTCTGTAATGACAACCCTTTATACTAAGAAAGAAGTAGGGCTCTAACTCCTGTCATCTGAAACCCATGATAAAATACCACTACTAAGGTTTCACACTATTTCCCTTACTTGCTCAGAGTGACTGGCTCATAAGAAGGTGACAGAGTGAAGCTTCCAGTTTGGGCAAATTCTTACTGTCCCCTTACTGTGGAGAGTTTGGCAAATTCTTCACTGGCACATGATTTCACCTTTAATATCATTTCCTATCAAGTCAGAACAAACCAAGGTAAGTTAAAAATCAGCTAAAAGTAGATTCCTGTAACCTAGCCCAAAGTTTTGAGCCAGTGGCTTATGTGCCAAAGAAGCTTGAGTACTCCTGGCTTCAAATGGCCTGAAAAAGTAAAATTGATGGGATAGCACAATATGCTCTACATTAAGAAATATTCAGGAGACCTGGGTTCTATGAGACCCAGGTTTCTGTACTGGTTAGAACTCTGGGTTGTAGCCTCAGTTCTTTAAGGATCAATTGTGTGACATTTGGCAAGTCTCATCACTGATGTAGGTGTCAGCTTCTTTCTCTGTGAAATGATAGAGTTAGGCCAGGGATTGTCAGGATTCTTGTCAGCCAATCAAATTCTATGATTCTTAGGTACCATTCTACCATAGAGTAGATAATTATCATTATAGTGGATTTGGGGGTATATTCTAGTATGTTTTTCTTCTGGAGTTAAGTAGATGTGCTTGCTTCCAGTTGAATGATGCTACTGAAAGACTTTTTTCATAGCACCCAACTGAATTATTGTACATATTTTTCCTGGCCATCCTATTGGGATAAGTTCTTTTATTAAATTTTTCTGAACACCCAAAGTGGGCTAAAGAATTGCTTGGCACTGGGGTCTAGCTTCTCCTCCTTGGTTTCATCAAGGCCTTAAAACCAGATTTAAATCTGGTTTTAAATGTTTCATAAGTACTTTTTTAAGCTTCCTTTTATTTTCCTAAGCCAAGGATTAAGAGAGGGTTTAAAAAAAAAACAGGACAGAAAAGGGTTATCTCCATTCTTCTTCCCATTTCCTTATCTTCAGCTTATCTGATGATAATTTCCTTTAGTGGTTCAGGACCACTAAGGACTTGGGGTGTCAGTGGAGAGTAGAAATCAAAGAGACATACACATCATGATGGAGGTGTATAAGGAGACCAAGATCATCCCCACCCCGCCAAAAATACCATACTTATTTCCCTGTCCTGACACCATAAGCAATAATGCACCCTAACCATTTTTATTTTCTTAATTTTTTCTACTTTAAATAATTCTATATTGTAATTGAAGCAATATTTATGTTTCATTTTTCAAAATATATTGTGTATGGACAATATTTTGCATTTTAACCCATTAGCGATTACACCGTGATTTGACCACATTGCTTTTAAATCTGTTCTAGAATTGACCAACTTTTGCCCAGACCTGTTTCAGATACATCCAGACATATGCTCAATATAAATATTTTTAAAAAATAAATCTGAAATTTCCAACCGCCTAGATTTGCCCAACACACATTTGATTGGACAGCAGATCTATTTCTTCCCTAACTTAGCTAAACAAATCACTCAAGTCTCCTCCCCAGGGTGGAATCATGGAATGACTCATTTCTCTAGAGTGTTTCTGCCAGTGTGCTGGTGGACAAGGGTACATTTATAACGGCTCTGGCATGCAGAAATATTTAGGCAATGGTTCTGACTTAAAAGCATGCCAAATTGCATTGTAAGCCACAAAATTAATTTCAGTTTGTTTTCTAAGACCAAAGTGTTTTGTATAGACCAGCAGCATGAGCACCAACTGGGAACTTCTTTGAAATTAAAACTCCCCAGGTCTTATAAAAGACCTACTTATCAGAATCTACATTTCAACAAGCTCCCTGGGTGATTAATATGCCCCTTTGGGTTAGAGATTCTCAGATCTAAAACTCAAGGTTGACCTTAGCACTCCTAATTCATGATGTGATTTGGAAGACTCATATACTGTTGAGACTGAATATACCATAAGAAAATATGGTAATTGAGCCTCTCAACATATCATTTATCATGGTGTTATCTTGGAAACACCAAAGAGATATCTGGAGAATTATCAAGAGGCTGTTCTACATTGAAAAACCCTCATCCCTATCACCTACAGTTGAGCCTGTCACCTGGTTAAGCTTTAAGCTGATTACAGTCGTTCAATATTTTCTAAAACGGTTGAAATTAAATCTAACCATCTCTTTAAGAAAAAAAAAATCAGCAGCATTTTTCTCAAGTCCCTTTGCTGTTATTTCACAGTAGTGGCAGCATTAAACCCTAGTTACTCCAATTATGTTAATATTATGTGAGAACACAATATATAGGCACTATACATGGGAGTAAAAGTATTTGGAGGAAAATGAAACACAAAATTACAGAACAGTGTACCTTTAAAATGGCATTGTAATTTATGCTTTTTTTCAGACAGGATTATTATGGAAGAGCCTCTCACTGAAATCAAGGCTCATTTTCTGTCATTGAGATGAATTCAGGGCCTCTGAAAGGTGCCTGATGAACAGCATTCAAAAATGAATGGGTTGTGTTTAGTTACAGGATTTGTGTTGGAACAGTCTATGTTTATCTTCTGGAGCTCCCCTCCCAACATGCAGAGGACTCACCTGGGATCTTCTAACTTTGCCGTTTCAAAGGCTGAAGGCAGGTCAGGCACGGTGGCTCATGCCGGCAATCCCAACACCTTAGGAGGCTGAGGTGGGCAGATCATTTGAGTCCAGGAGTTCAAGACCAGCCTGGGCAGCATGGCGAAACCCCATCTCTATGGAAAAAATACAGAAATTAGCCAGGTGTGGAGGTACACATCTGTGGTCACAGCTACTTGAGAGGCAGAGGTAGGAGGATGCCTTCAGCCTGGCAGGCTGAGGTTGCAGTGAGCCAAGATTGCCTCACTGTACAGCCTGGGCAAAAGAAGGAAACCCCGTCTCAAAACAAAATAAAAAGACTGAAGATAAAGCATAAGTTCTGGGTTCTAGAAAGCCAAAAAGGTATATAAAGGGCTCTCATAGCTTCAGAAGGTTCTGAAAGATCAGGCGTTCGTGACAGATGGAGGTTTGATTGGATGTTAAGGGTTCACCCTCAAAGTTTACTCTTCCCTTTAAATTTGAGCTACATTCTCTTACCTCAGTAGGTCTTTTAATGACATGGACAGTGAGAATGTTCAGTTCTGATTGTCAGTGCAGGTCTTACTAACGTGGGCAAGACAGATATCGTGTGGGTAAGATTCAAAAGCCATTCACATACACATTCATTTAGGTAACTATTGAGTCCGCTAAGTCTCAGGCAATGTGTTGGCCACTAGAGATTCAGTGAGAAACAAAACAGATGCGGTCCTTGCCCTCTGGGGGCTTGAGTCTTGTTAAAGAAAACATACACACCCAGAATCACACAGATAAATTCATAATTACAAATTATCATGGATGAAAAATACACGATGCTGTGAGAATAGAATACCAAGTTTGGGGGTAAAAAACCAGTTTTCTTGAGAAAGTGACTGTGAGTGGAGATCTGATAGGTGAGAGGGAGTTAACACACAGGGGTGAGTTAAGGTTAGAGACAAGAAAGAATATGATGGAGAGGACACGGTGCCCTAGAAGCACTGAAGGAAAGACACTGTGGATATAGGTTAAAGAGTGATGGTTGTGAGTGCTGAGGGTCATGTAATGAATTTCTTGAGAGTCAGCATAGGTAGCATCATTTAGGTCAGGATTTGTGCATCCAGATTGTGTTACATCTCAGCTCTACCCCCATTAACTCTATGACTTCAGATACTTTTTGATTGTTTGTTTGTTTGTTTGTTTGAGACAGTCTCATTCTGTCGTCCAGGCTGGAGTCCAGTGGCGCAATCTCGGCTCACTGAAACCTCTGCCTCCCGGGTTCAAGCAATTCTCTTGCCTCAGCCTCCCAAGTAGCTGAGACTACAGGCACCCACCACCAAGCCCAGCTAATTTTTGCAGTTTTAGTAGAGATGGGGTTTCAGCATGTTGCCCAGGATGGCCTCTATCTCTTGACTTTGTGATCTGCCCACTTCGGCCTCCCAAAGTGCTGGGATTACAGGCATGAGCCACTGCACCCTGCCCATTTTTTAACTTCTTTGTAACACTTCCCTCATAGTAGCCCTTACCTCACAGTACTGAGTGTATTAAATCAACTCATAATATCTTAGGCAGTGCTTCTCATACTCTAATAATCATCTAAGAATCTTATTAAAAATGCAGATTCTTCTTCAGTAGGTCTGGAGTGGGGTGAGAGTCTGCATTTCAAGCAAGCTCCCGAGTGACACTGATGGCGCTGGTACATGATCCACACTCTGAGTAGGAAGATTATAAGGTGCTTAGAACAGCACCTGGTTCATTATACATTCTTAACAAATACTAGTGCATTAAGTTATTGAGCATTGACCTTCTGCCCTTATCCAGAAGACATGGAATTACCTTCTTTTGAATTCATGATTAGATTTAAAAATCATTTTTGTTTCAACCCTCAAAGCTGAAAATCTTTCCTATTTTTGGTAGTCCTCATTAATTCCTTAGTAAGTGTAATAAGATGAACATAGACCCTTCTGCCTTTTGCACTGAAGAACTGGAGCTGCCTGCAGGTCATCATTCGGAATGTGACCTCTCTTTGCTAAGGACAGTAAAAAGTAGCAAAGGAAGATCTCTTCGACCCTTGTCTCAGTGTGCACTGGGTCTGAAAGTATTTTCAAGGTTGAATTTTTATGATATTCTCAATAGAGCTAGCCTTGACCACTCTCTTCCCTCTTGGTTTTGTGATGTTATGGTTCTTCTATTCCTCTGATGGTTCTCTACCATTTACTGGCTCACTTTCTTTTCTATTCCCATAGGCATATTTTTTAATAAAATATTTTTTCTCAGAATCCATTCTCTTAATATTCTCATTCAAGCCAAGCATCTGCTATTTGCTTCCATGTCTGTAACTCTTTCAATGGCATCTCTATGTTGCCATTAACTCAGACTCAGTATCTCGGTCATCTATGATTAAGTTTTCCCCACTCAGTCAAAACATATAAACAGTAATATCTAATAATCATTCTACAGCAGTAGTTCTCAAAGTGTAGTCCTTGGACCAGCAGCATTGACATCACCTGGGAACTTGTTAGAATTGCAGATTCTCAGACCTAATTCGAGATCTGCTGAAACACTGGGGGTAGCACACACCAAGCCCTACAGGTGACTCTGATTCCAGTTAAAGTGTGCTCAGTCTTGGCTGAGTGTAGAAATCATTAGTGGAGCTTTAAAAATACTGATTTCATGGATCCCATCTAGAGAAATTCAGATTTAATTAACCTTGGGATGACCCAGGCACTGTGACTTTTAAAACAGATTACCAATGCTCAGAACCAAAGTCTCTTTTTCAAACATATTTTCATTTTCATTCTTGACTGTCTCTACCTGAGGCCTTTATTGTCATTTGTCTATTTTATTTAAGTGACAATCTAATCTTTCTCACTATAATTTATCATGCTTAAACCTAGTCTATTTACAAGATCATATGAATCTCTTGATTATTCTCTTCCTTAACCAACTCTTACAAGCACGTCCCATTTCGGGAAGAAAAACTACAAACTCCTGACCATTGAGAACTTCCCTTAGCTCAGCCTCCAAATTCCCTTGTAGTTTCAGTTATCGTTACATCAAATGCTGCAACAAACAAAAACAATCACATCCTGAACTTTCGTAGTTTCTTATCATTATTCATACTGTTCCTTTTGCTTGGAATTTGTTGCACAGTCAAAATCATACATATATCTTAAAAGCTGAGGCCTTAAAGCCACTTTTTCCATGGAGCTTCTCTAAGTACTTCCAGAAGTAGAAAGCATTTTCATGTACTTGAGGTAGGTAGTTCCCTTAGTCTCCATCTAACTTGTGTTATAAATATACAGTGAGTCTCTACTAAAGTACAAGTGTATGTGCCTAATGAACTAATAAGACATTTAGTTTTCTCTGCATAAATTAATTTGCCTGGGAGGATATGATCAGCAAGAAGGTCTGCAGGGCAAGTCCTTGAAGGAAGCTATAAAGGAATCGAATCAAAGCCCATTCCAGTCAGTCTGATATCCTATGATTTGTCCAAGCCCTGCCTACAGAAAGATATTGAAAGCCATTTTCATGAATGGTCCTGAGATACACGAGGCATGAGCAACAGCTTTGGGCTCAGAAAAAAAAAAAAAGACCACCAGAAGAGGGAGGGAGAGACTTTCTACCCACCTGTACACAGCATCCATGTGGCTTCAGCTAAGGAAAGGTTGCAGAGAGCATAACGTGGCTTGGGCACCTGATAGGTTGCCAAATATAGCAAGTAAAAATACAGGACACCCAGTTAAATTTAAATTTCAGATTTTGTTTTAAAGAATAACATTTTGGTATAAGTATGTAATAAATATTGCATTCTTTACTTATCTGAAATTCAGATTGAACTGGGTGTGCTATATTTGATCTGACAAATATGGCACCATGAGAGTTTGCAGAATCACATCTGGAGACTTCAGCACAGACTTCGACGTCACATGGTCACCAGCACTTGCAGTTCTATCTCACAGCAGTGACGATCAGCCAGAAGGTTAAAGAGGAAGACCATGAAAGTTCTAGTGGACACTGCTGAAGCATATTCTATATTCTAAGGACCCCTAGAAATGCATAGGTGAAGGTTTGCAGGGGTCAGAGCTCCCATCATATTCAATAGGGATGCCAGCAAGTTAAATTTAAGTTACTCTTAATATGACCTCTTTTGTATACTCTGGCCTTGAGAAACCCAAGTTACATTTATTGTTTTAATATATCCAAGAAAGTACACTCAATTAAGATTTCACTGAATCCAAATGCCTTTTGTTTTATATTTAACTATGAGAAGATAGAAACTATTTATACATAGGAAAAATTTGATTACTGAAAATAAGTGACAGGCACATATTAGTGAAAAGTTACAGACCGAAAATATTAACAGGCTAAAACCTGAACCCCTAGACAATATAGGTTACCCTTTCTATGTATGAAAAATTTCATTAAAAACAAATGTGAAGCATGCTGTTAACATTTGTACTACAGCACTAATAAGTATATGTGTTATTTAGAGCCCTTCTTATATTCCTTCAAAATGATGAAGCTTTTGAAAGTAGCCTTTTACAAAGCCTTTGAAGATAGGTATTGTATCTCATTTACGTTTATAGCCTTCTCCACATAATTTAAAAACAGTTTTGCATATAAGAAAGCCTTCAGTAAATGACGGATGAAATGAACTAAATGTAAATGTATTTGTTTAGGAAGGGAATTCTCATTTAGTGCTGATTCTGGTTGCCTGAATCTATTTAATTCAACATTTACCATACTTTTCCACTAAGAGTGGGAAACATTGGATACCATCCTAATATTCCATATGTGGCTCTTGCATAGTACCCTTCCCTCATGGGAAAAGCCTAGCTTGTCATTTCTCCCTTCCCAGGAACTGAGTCTTTCTGTACGATTCAAAGTAGGGGACAATCTCTACAGGGCAAAGATCTGGGTAGGTGAGGCAGAGCTTGCATAATAGGGCATGAGGACAGGGAGAGTAGGGTGCCAGTAAGTGCCCCAGGAGACAGATACTAACCCTGAAAGAACGCCTCAGGGGAATGAGGGAAGCTCAGGGTTTGAACTAGTTTAATGACCCCATTTTATAGATAGAGCATACCTCTCTGAGGGAGTAGCACATAAAACTGATATTAGCAGCTTGGCTTTTATTTTCATTTCATTCTTTCAATCATTTTCACCTTGGGGATTGTTTTTAAGGATATGGATTCTTTCTAGGTTGTGAGTCTTTAGACTATTTTATTAGCTAATCACATCTTATCAGAATATCTCTTCCAAAGCAATGTTCAAATTTATATTTTTAGAGTTAATTTCTCTTAAAAAGTGGTTTATAAACTGATGTTATCTTACTCACCTTCGTCTTGATTGAAAAATATTTTGGTAATTAATAATTAACTTGATAAGAACTTCGCACTCCCCATCTTTCTCTCTCAGTTCAATATCCTGTGAATTCATTGACTGGAAATTTATTTCCAATCTTTACCTATAAAATACACAGTTGTCATCATAGGGTGTGTGTCTTTTTTATCCTATTTATTTTTATTGTTTTATCATAAACTTATAAGCATCCATTGACAATCTGACCCACTTAGACTAAAACAACAAATGTTTTTACTGGGTGGATCCTGTTTCTTGCTGGATTAATAGGGGAGCCAGTTATTGATCGAGTCTGTCTGTAAAAAAGTTTAAATAATGATGAAGTAATACATAAGAAACAGACAAATCTATGAATCAAATATCTCCATTTCCTTGCATATGACTTTGGATGTGACACTTAACATCTTTGTCCCTCAGCTTTTCTGGGTTCAAAAAAATGGTATTGTTAGTATCCACCCTACAGATTTTCAAAAATTTTAGCACTTGGTAGTTTTTAAAACAAATTATAGCTAGTTTTTATTAATATAAACTCAGAATCATAACATCACTGGAAGGTTAGGAAACCATGTGATAAATCACTTACCATCCCCACACTAATTCTATAAAAAAAAATTCCAGACTTTAACTATAAAATACACAGCTGTCATCATAGGGTGCATTTTTTATCCTATTTATTTTTATTGTTTTATCATAAGCATATTTATAATCATTTTACTGGTTGCACAAAAGGTCATCAAGTAGTTGTGACATAATTTACTTAACCATTTATTGTTATCTTTAGAATACTTCTGGGGCAGTGTTTTGGCACTGAAATTTAAAATCCTTAACAGACATAAGGAAGAAAGTAAAACCTTCTGACTTGCTAATAGAAGCTGTAGGGAAAAATAATTCTTATATGATTTAGAATGTTGCTTTCATAAGTTTAAACTTATAAAACTTACGCTTTCATGTAAACTTAAGAAAGCAAAGTATAAATATAGGCCAACAAGTTCCAGGGGAGCAGTAGTCTCAAGAAAAACCTTGGATAGAAATTAGGAGGACCTGAGTTATTTATAGGCCAATGCCAACATGCTGTAAATTGCTTTGTTAAGGACCACATCCAAGATTAAGCTTCTAAGAATACCTTGTGGCTTATCCTATTAAAAAGTAATTTTTACTCCTTTTCACTTGGTATAGTTCAATGATTCTTCAAAGAAACACTTCAGGAACTTTCCAATTATATAATGCCTGGGGCCCCTCTTAAGATCAATGGAATCAAAATATCTGGGGAAAGAACCCGAGCATTGGCATTTTTCAAGATTCTTGAATGATTCCAGTGGATAGCCAAATTGAGAAATACTGAAGAATCTGAAACTGAAGAAAGATCCCCCTATCCTACCTAGCTCTTTTGCAGACAGGATGAGAGGATAAGGGAACACTATAAAATAGGATCCATGCTGCTTCCCCTGAAACTCAGCTTCAGGCCAAGTTTGGAGTCTCAAGGGAGAGAACATCTGCCCTGACACCAGGTACCACAGTACCATTTTCCTGCCAGGTAAGTTGCCTCTAAGGGAGCTCTGTAGCTAAATGGAACAACTTTATCCTTTCCTGTACTTCCCTAATCTATAAATATTGGCTAGACATATGGTGTCTTAATCAATTTGCTATGCTTCTAAGATGTCCCGGATTACTTATCATTGGGAAAATATGTCCCTAGACACTTTCAAAGGCATACTCATTTAACACATTAATGCAAGGAGATTCATTTTAAAAAGTAAATATGTAGACTCGTGGTAAATATTTGTTATGTTGATGACAGGGTCAAAAGTAATACATTTTCATAGCTTAATGAAGTAAAATGCTAAAACTTAATATAGACTTGTGATTTTTATTAAATTGTTATTAGCTCTCTGATTTCCATCAAGATAAACTAAATTCCTACACATACTGAGATGGTCAGTGTTTGTGACTTTGCAACTAATTTATTAATATTATCTGTTGTTAATCTATACTTTTGATAAGCATATAGTAAGAGATAAGCATATGTCAAATTAATGAAAGACAAAGTGAATTACTCTTTGACTTTTTAACTATCACGTTTTGAATATTAAAAGCATGATATTAAAGAATTTTAATCAGGCTTAGCTTAAACAACACTTACTTGACATTCTTCAGCCGAATTGCGTGTTTTCTGTCTCTTTACCTGCGAACAAAATGTTATACTCTTATTCTAGATGTATTTACTAGTTTTAGCAAACGTGAGATCTCTAATTCATTCATATAAGGATCCTGGCTTTCCCAGTTCAGTGTGGCAAGTCAACTCATATTCAAACAGTACTAACATAATATCTAATTAAAGGAAAAGTATGTTCATTAAAGTGCAATGAATATTTAGAGTAGTTCCAGCTACACAGAAGCCATAATCATCCAAGTGCCCTTCTTGGGTCAGTAGAAAGCTTTTCCATTAGCAGACCAGTGGGTTCACAAATCATTTACTCCCTCTCTTATTATTTTTAAATGGCAATTATAAATCACTTAATACATAAGATGAAAGGATGTTTCCCCAGTCAATATGAGTGTTGTAGTATACACCACTGGTCACTGGTAACTGGAAATTTTACATTACAAAAGGAAAGCCAAACATTTGGTACCCCCTCATCACCTTTATATTAAATCTCTATCTTTGACAGAAAGGCAAAAGCACTTTACATAGTTGAATTCGTATCTGCCTTATATTTTGCAATGCCATATAAAATAGGGAATTAACTCCTCTTCTATTTACTGCTCTAACACATCTCTAAAGATTTTAACTTAAGCATCGTGTTTTGTGCATAGAGTTTCACAAGATGCATCTCCAAAAATTGTGGAGGGTTATCTCATCTACGCACTTCAGGAAGCTCTGTTGTATCTAAATTTCCTTACTAAGGATGACTTACTCACTATTTAATGTCTTTCCAGAAGAAAATTTGTTCTCATATCTATTTCAAACAAGTGATTGCTATTTGTTATTCTTCTAGCAAAGAAGAAGAACCTAAGTCATTGCTTTATTTTACTTGAACTGTCCTTTACCTGTGACCTTGGAAATGATAATTATATTTTCTTAGCTTTCACCTCTCTGACAAAAAAAATCTCTCACACATAGATCTCATTATCAACCTCCCACCCTTTTTGTTTTTAGCTCCTGAAACATTAAACTTTTAAGTTCAAGAAATTGATGCATCTCCTAAGTGTTAAACACATATGATGTGTTATTTATAAAGATATCCAGGTGTCTTCTTAACTTTCTCCTCCCTGTATTTGTCTTATTTCAATGAATACTTTTCTCAATAGAGATGTATTCTATGCTTACATTGTTTCAGACACTGTGCCTGGCACTGGGGTTATAGAGATAAGTCACAGGCTTTCCTTTTCAGAAATGTACAATCTAGTCAGGAAAGAAGGCAGGTAAATAGGAAGTTAGCAACACAGTCGGGTAACTTGAATCTTAAAAGTTAGTCCAAAATGATCCAGAGTTCTAAATAATGCAGAATTGTTGTTACATCAGATTCAACCTCCTCAAGAGCTCTATAATTTTTTAAAAATGGGCTTTACCAGTTGGTGAAAATCTTTCAGAGCTGCTTATTTCAATTGGTAATAAATGTTTTCTTTTTCAAAATTTATTCATTAAAATTGAGGTCAATGGAGAGCTGCTCTCTGCAAGCAGGGAACTATTTTGCTATGATCAGTTACTCTGAAGGTTATGAAGTCAGCATAAAATCCCAATAATGCTATAGACTTAAAAAATGAATACAAAGCAGGAAAATTTTATGGGTATGGACCAAGAAATATCAAGATGAAAAAACCTGAGGGTTATTAATCATCCACAGGACCTGGCCAGAAGATTGTTGGATAGTGGAACTTTCCATGACCCCAAAAATTATCCTCCCTTTGGTCTTTTTTCCCTAGTGTGTAAGAACTGTTAAGGTAACTGTGGGACTGTTTAACAAGCAAATGTGAAAAATATATATATTCTTATTCTTATAAAATAATATATGACTTCTTTTATAAATCCTGAAGCATCCATAGCTAAGATGGTAAAATTATGAAGTAACTATAGCCAAGATGTTGAGCATTTTTAATAAGGACCAAGAACAAAGAGTTAATTCCTACTTTTGTATTGGGTAATATCTGATTTAATAAACATCTCTGACTTCATGCCTACTTGGATGATTTATCAGCATTTTTATTCCCATTAAACAAAGGGGGAGTGATTTTTATACCTTTAACAAAACGTCATGTTAAATCTTTCTGGAACAGGATGGGTAAAAATAATCAACAAATGTTATCTCGCAGTTTACTGATTGAAAGGTTGTTTGATGTGTGTTCCTGAGAATTGATGTTCATGTACAAACTGCAGGACTCCAAGTCTCAGTGTTAAGAAATATAAAATGAAAATGTGCATTTTTCTCTTTTTCCTTAAGGATTATTTTGTACTAGCAAAGTGAAGTACAGCATTACACAACTGTCCAATTAATTCAATTATCATGAATGGAAAATCTAGATATTGTTATCTGACTGTGCTAAGACAACACTTTTGTTTTAGTTGTCTCAGTAATTATTTGGCTCTGTATTTTGTTTACTTTAATGCAGACACAATAAGACTTCAGGTTGGGAAGTCTCTTTCTTTAAATTTTTTGAAGACAGGGATAGGTCAAGTCTTGTCTGATATGGATCTATGGCAGCAGTTCCACCCTGTAATGGTGATGTGTGCTCAATGGACCAAGTGCTCCATGTCATTTGGAACAGGACCTGCTCCAAATAATGTGCATGAATTTATTTGGTTGTCACCAACAGCCCTTAGAGCACTATATTATTCTCATTTTTACAGTAAGAAAACTGAGGCACAGATAGTTAAGTAACTTATGAAAGTCTACTCAGATTGGATGGATCCAGTATTCTTACTGCAGCACCTACATTCTTACTCATTCCTAAAGCATTGACCAGCCATATAGGTCCCTCAGTCTTTAGTTTCGTTGTACATAATATATTTAAAGTTGTTCTTGATAGTTTTCATGGGAAACTCAAGATTAAAAGTGGGAAAGGATTTACTGTATCATAAAATTCATTCTTACTTAGAACTAATGAAAGAATATTCCCTATAGAATTTTTTCCAGAAGCAAGTTAGTCAGTTTTATTAAGTTCAATTTATGTGCACCTCATTTAATTGATCGAATTTCTGCCACTTTTCTTGGAATACTCATCTAAAGCTCTAATAAACCTGACTAATATCGTGACACTTCTCTATTATAAAACTATTTCTCTTTATTATGATATTCCCTTATTACTTTTTATATTAACAACGTAGAATGACCTTACATAATTCTTCTTTTCTTAATAAGTCATTTTGATACCTAGTTTTCATTAACAGGCTAGAAATCGAAAAACACAACTTGGCTTTGTAGAATAGAAGCTAACGTAAACAGACACATATTTGATGTAGTTTTACACTGATGTCTTTCTGCCACAAATTTTGACTGGGGGAACTGGTAGCCAAAGTTTTTCTTATCTTGTTTAATAACGACTACACTGAGAGTACCCAAAATATTTGAAGATATGGTGAATAAATATTTATGGAGTCCTTACTGATAATAATAGATTGTGTGTTACCAAAGCAGTATGAAATAGTACCTCAACCAGCAAAGAATTTACGATGTAGTTGACATGTCACATATATACAGACAGTCTACAAGGCAGTAAATGCCTAATGACGGATGCAAGCACTACTTGCTATGGATAGGAGTTTAGAGGAACAATGGATCACCTTTATCTTTCCCCAAGGCTTCTAGGATGAAATGAGATTGAGCTCATTCCAAAAACAAAGGTGGGAATCAGGTGGAGAAATGCAAGAACACTTTGCACAAAAGAAGAGCCAGTCTTTAGAGCATGCTCACTTGGGTGGTAAATCAACATTTTTATCCCCATTAAACACATGAGTGCATTATTTTACTTTTGAGAGCTAGGCAAGGTAGGCTAATTAAAGACACAGAAGGCCATCTTGAAACAGCCCAATGTAGGACCCTCAAGTATTTCAATATTTCAGAGAACTTGAAACATGTGTAAGTTCTCTAGGTCAGGGTTTCTTGACCTTGGCACTATTTAGGGCCAGATGATTCTTTGTTGTGAGATTGTCCTGTGCATTGTGGGATGTTTAGTAGCACTCCTGGCCTCTACCCTCTAGATACTAGTGGCATCCTCCTCCTCCCCCAAGTCGTGAAAAACAAAAACAAAGTCTCCTAACATTGCGAAATGTCCCCTGAGGCACAAAATTGCCTCCTGTTGAGAACCACTGCTCTGGGATCTATGAACATTGAGTGAAATAGTTCTCACAGATGTCTCTCTGCCCACAAGCCATTAAGAAAATCATCTTTGTACCTCACCTATTTCCTCATAGTGAATGTTGTCAACCACCTTCTTCAGTGGTCTCAGAATGTGTGTCTTCTATGTCAAAAGTACACAGGCCACTTGGCAGGAAGCCAGATTCTACTCTCTGGAGAATTTCTGGGATGCCCAGTGAAAGCCACTAAGAAACGCTCACTAAAATATATTCTCCACTGAGGAAAAACTCTCTAAGCTTGTTCACTTGTGAACATTGTAGTCCTATTTAGATTAGAAACCTATTTCAATTGTAAATCCTGTTGGTCTGGGAAGCTCAGCATTTAGGAGAGAACACAGCTGGTGCTTCCTGGATGTTAAATAATTCATCTTCCTCATTTTGGAGAGTGAGAAACAGCGAGCTGAGATGCTAAATCCTTGGTAATATTGCAAAACCTAGTCACTGGCACGAAGGAGGGAAAAGGCCTACTAAATCACAGAGGCCATTCTCCACAGCCTTAGGGGAAGCTGTAGAAAAAATGCTATTTGCTAACTTGACTTTTCCCCATTTTGGCAACATAGGGAAGATAGGTTGCCCTGAGAGAGTTTTGTGAAATTCAGTTAAACACAATCAACCTGTTATAGGTATTTTGTATATTGTCAGACCTATGTCTCTCAGCAGACAGTTCATTTTTCAAGTGAAGTATTTTGACCTTTCTAAAAATATTTTACCCAGAGATTAGAGGATAATCATGGAAAATGGGGAACCACCTGCTCAATTGCAGTTGGCAAAAAATAGATGACATTTGAGTGACTGCTTGATGATAAATATTTCCCATTAAAGTTTCAATTCTCACATTTGGCTATTTATTGCATAATCTATTTTAAGCCAAATTATCCTAGTACCTGCTTTAAGTGCATCTAGCATTTTCATATAACCCTGGAAACCACATTAAATTCTCCAAAATGCTCAGCTTCTTCAACAGTGTTTCACAGTAGCTCATTACCCCTTTTTCAGGTAACTAGTAATCTTAGAACTTCTATTTCTGTTACATGAAAGAGATTTTTTTTTTACTAGAATGCTTATTTTATATCTTAAAGACACAATATCCATTTTCATATATGACAGAATTCATATGTATACTATTACATTTGTATGCTCTTATCTTAGTCACATCAGGCTGCTATAACAAAAATACCATAGACAGAATGACTTAGACAACAAAGATTTATTTCACACAGTTGTGGAGTTTGAAAAATCAAGACCAAGGCACTATCAGATTCATGGTCTGGTGTGGGCCCCACTCCCTGGTGCATAGACTGTTCTTTTCTCTCTGTGTCCTTGCATGATAGAAGGGGCAAGGGAGCCTTCCAGGGCTCTTTAATAAAAACACTAATCACATTCGTGAGCACTCCACCCAGATGACCTAGTCACCTCCCAAAGGCCCCACCTTCAGATATCATCGCATTGGGGATTAGGATCCCAATATACTAATTTTGGGGAGAGATAAACAATCCATATCAGCTCAGTTCAATCAAGTGGCATTGATTATGGGGTTCTCCTGAGAATTTACAGTGCTGAGTGATCTCAAAAATCATTATGTTTTGATATATGCTGCTTAACTGGTTGACTCCATGTGACATAAACAATCAAACACATTTTTTCATTGGTCCAATTATGTAGTTTTGCATTTAGGTCCACTGAGAGTAAATGCAGAGAAAAGTAAAAGGTAATAATAGAAGTCTACATGCAACCATTGTGGTTATCAAAGCAATGCAAGTTTCTAAGTGATAATTAGAGGGGGATTTTCTTGGGGTATATAAATAGATAAAAATTGAATTTCCTAACTGGAAGCTGGCCAGGAGTGGTTTGTAACAGCTATATTCTCTTGAAAAAAACACTATAGTCGTTATAACAAGAGAAGGGAAGGGAGAGAGTTCTACCAAATAAAATCTCAGTTTGGGTTCATTTATTAAACTTTATTCTCATCTCGTAAGAACAAAGGGGGAAAAAACCATTCTGGTGATTGGACCCATGGGCCAGGCAACCCAATATTCAGGCTCTCATAGTGAATCCAAGACATTGCAAGTAATATTCAGTTTATGACAGTGGGGCCAAGGGAGGTGTTTTGAGCATCCACACTATTTTTTCCTTCGTGATGTTTTCTTCAGAAAACATTTAGAAGTTAGGAATATAACCTGAGCTACTATAGCTTCTTAATAACACAGATTGCTTTAATATGCCCCAAAGAGGAACACTTAATTCAAACAAGCCTTCATTTTAATATGTTTC
Organism: Macaca mulatta; assembly: GCF_049350105.2. Classification (NCBI taxonomy): domain Eukaryota; kingdom Metazoa; phylum Chordata; class Mammalia; order Primates; family Cercopithecidae; genus Macaca; species Macaca mulatta. Next base: position 134,146,968 of record NC_133409.1, read on the forward strand.
AAATATTTCTTCCTTGGGAAATTTTATTTTATGTGCATTTTCTTTCATTTGAAAGTCGACAAGTTGTATCATAAATCAGATGTTATACTGCATGACAAGATACGTATTATTAAACAAGTTGCAGGACCTCTTAAAAGTCAGAACAATTGAGAAAGCTGTTCCAAAATAATATCAGTAAGTTTAGAAGTGTATAGAATACAAATTAAAATTGCTGAAGAAGTTTAAAATAAGGGTCCTTGGAAGTAATATAGATAATACAGTTCAAGCAGCCGTGTATAACTAACATTAAAAGGTAGAAAATAATCAATCCATCCTATTAATTGAATATATATTCATTCAATTTAAACTGAAATCATGGTGCTGAGACTATAACTGACACTTCTAATTCTTTCAGAATCCTATTCAGGGGAGACTGGGAGAATTCACTCAAAAAGCTTCGTGGGAACAGTGCTTCCCCCAAAAGCTACTTCCATCTTCTGTTATTTTGTTTCTATAAAGGAGCCGCTCCAATAGGAATGAGTGATGTAAGAAGACTTAAACATGGTCAAATGTCTGGGAATCAGTAGCCCAACAATATACAATGAAAAGGTCTTAACCATGAAGTAATGACATTTAAAAATTAGCTAAAGTAAACTCATTCAGACATAGCAAGTTTTAGGATTATTTTCTGATTCGTTCTCCTAAGTAACTTACATTCATTTGCCCTCTGGTATTTACTCTCCAATTTTCCATTTTCACTGGATGTCTGAATGTCTAGTTCCAATGAATTGTTAAGTAAACAAGCTGGCACAGTCACAGCTATACCAAGACATGGCAAGTGCTAAGGATATAGCTAATATTCTTGATATGGATTTTAAATACACCTTGTTAAAATTTTGTTTAGCCATTCATTTATTCAACAAACATTTCAGTAAGAGTCCCCCATATACTTGAACCTATGCTGGACCCTGAGGGAATGAAGATGCGTTAAACTCAATCTCTGTCCTCAAAGCTGCAGAGCTGAGTGGGGGGAAAAAAATATATATATATATATATGTGTGTGTGTGTATATATATATGTGTATATATATGTATATATATGTGTGTGTGTGTGTGTGTGTGTGTATATATATATATATCTGGAATCAGACCAACTTGGGATTGCATCCTGGCCTTGTTACTTTATAGCTGTGTGATATTGAATAAATGATGTTATCTCCAAGCCTTTGCTTTCTTATTTTAAAATGGGGATAATTATAGGAAATATCCTATATATCACTGGAAGGACTGAAATGAGACACGCTTTTCAGTGTCTACAACAAAATAAGAAATGAGTAAATATTAGCTCTTATGCTCTGAAGGGAAGAACAATAAATAAAAATAAATTCAACAAAACCACAGAGGTCTCTAAAATGGGAGTGCTAGGTATCTCTTGTCACCTTAAGAAAAAGAAGAAGGAAAACGAGCCATCTTTTGTGGGTAGAGGCATTGCTAGAATAATCAAAACCTGAGACTTTAGAAATATTACTACTCAAACACTTTTAAATGTGATCAAGGAAATACTCTATTTCTCACCTCTGCTGTTAGAGAAGGGAATAGAATCAAACCATAGTAAAGGATTAGGCCACAGAAAACTTTCTGATTCTAAAGGTTGTTAGTAAAAATTAATAACTCCACAAAACATATTTTTAGAAGTACAGCATGCAGTTGTCTCTCCTGGATAATTTAGATGCAGGGCTGACTGGAGCCAGAGAGGTAAAATCTTGAGGATCTTCCTCTCCTCCCATGATTGATATAAGGATGATATGCAGAGTTGACAACTTACAATAAACCATTGTGGCAGAGATGGAAAGGCTGTCATAAAAGGTCTGGAGACATAGGTGACAGTTGTATTTCTGTAAGAAATGGGGCATATTCTGTAATGTGTGGGATTGCATAATCTTTCAAAGGTTTGATGTGGAAACAGTAAGATATAAATTCGGTTTGCAAATTCTGTCTAGAATTGCAGCCTCTAAATCTTATGGTGCTATTCCATTGAAGCCCAATGGTATGACTGCTGTTTGACAGGATTTTGAGGACTTCATCATTTGGAATCCATGCCAAAAATATTTGGACATTTAAACCTCAAATTCCTATCTCACTCATTTCAATAAAAGAGGAGTCTTAGCATGATGAAAAGTGGGAATGAATAAAATTGGAGTGTACCAATACCTGTTTTTCATGCTCTAGGCCAAGTGTCAGTAAACTGCATAGACAAATGAGCATGGCTGTGTGCCATTAAGATTTTATTTAAAAGAAAAAACTGGCAAGGGCCAGGTTTGTTTGGTGGGCTATACATTGCCAACCCCTGCTTTATATTAAAAAGCACAGTGTCACTCAATCATTTTTTTCAAAATGATAAATAGTTTTTCTTCTACTGAGCAACGGATATGCTCAGTTCCAAGTTTGGATTGTAAATTTGTTTTCTTTCTGTCTTCAAAATGTTGCATCTACAAATGCACTTTGACTGGAAGACTCAAATCTACAAAGAAAAAAATAGACAAATATATTACACGTTTCTATTACATACTTGCATTCAATTTGGAAGTAATTTGTGGACGCTAAAAGACTGGATGAAAAGAATGTAGTTTCAGATAACAGCAGAATACCCTCATGGTGTGTCAAAACTTTCTGACAGGAGGGAATAGAAAATGTCAGATTCTTTCATGCAAAAAAAAAATCGCTCAGTTCATGAAACTGCCTTAGGACGCAAATATAAACATTAAAATGTTAATGAAAATACACAAAACAGCAATTTTCAACACCCCCCATCAGTCTCAGGAAATAACTCATAAAATAAGAATTTCACTGGGTCCTGTAATGAGGCTCAATTGGGAAAAACAAGGTTCCTATTCTTACTCATTTCTCCTATTCTTCCCTTCAAACCTCCATAGTTTTTACATTCTAATTCTCATATACTGCAGGGAATTTTACTTTAGATTTTGGATCCAGTGTCTAAACCTGAAAACTCTCTGCTTCTGCCTCCAGATTAAGTAGTATCTTGTCTTAAGATCTGCTAGAATTCTGTATAACTTTTACAGTGCATCTGATAAGCTTTATCCCCTCCACGAGGCAGACAGCCTCACTTTTATAAATACTTGGCATCTGGAAGCATGCATTTAATTTTTGAATATTGCAATGAGCTTGGCACCTATTTTTGGTGGCATTTCTTAGAGACATTGTACATAGAACAGCAAGCACAGGCATTTGAATTTAAGGAGTGATAACATTTTTGGGTTTGAGACTGTATCCATGCTTTGCTGTTACAAAGAAAATGCATTATAGCAAATGACCTAAACTAAAAATAAAGACATTTGCGGAAAGGGCAAATGTACTTAAGGTGAAACTTTGAGACTAAGATAAAAAATAGTGAGATAACAGAATCTTACCATTCTAAATTACAGTCTTGATTTTGAAATTCAAAAAACACTGACTCTCAGCATAAAAATAATTAGGTATTTTATAGGGAGTGAATAATACTTCTCTAGTAATTCTATGAGGTGTATGTCTCAGATGGACATCTGGACATTACTAATATTGTAAATACCAAAGAGAACAGTTTGGAGAAGGTTTGATTTGTTGAAAAACCATTTGGGGAAGTCTTAGAATCGACGTGGAAATTTATTGAAATACTTTTGTGTATTTCTCCATATTAACGGTATGTTCATACCTTCTAGCAGTGAATACCTTTAATACATGGGTTTGTGTCTGTGTTTGAGCCTTTTTCAAATGCACTGTATTTCTCTCATTTCTCCCAGCTCTAATATTTTTTCCCCCATATTATCAACAGTCACTGATACTGTCTCTCTGTTCTGTACAGAGTGGAAATCCAACAGATTATTTTTGATACATTAGCTGGGGACTAGACCCAAGACCACAAAGATTCACCAGAAATCTGAGCAGACCTTGATTTGGCTCTTTCTTTTTGGCTACTATTCCTAGGTAAAAATTAAGCCAATGAGAGAAGTCAGGTAACTGTCTGAGGTGCTGGATTTTGTTGGCAGTAGTTTCTGATTAATCACTTTATTGATAGATGTAATATTTAGGGATCAGTTTTCAATATCAGATGTCTGCCTAGTGTTTTGACTAAAGCAAGACCTAGAAATTGCAGAATAGAAAGAACTGCAGGGTAGAAAAATAAGAAGAAAACTGCAATGCAGTGACTTGGGAAAGTTGACCAAAGGATCGGTCAAGCAAACAGCATCTTGAATAACAAAAGTGGGTCAGTGTCTTGCTTGGAAAGGGCATTCTGGTCCGTTTCTCTGTTCAGAATGCTGAACTGATATTTCTATCACACCTTTCAGCCTCTGTGAAAGACTTATTTTATTGGGAGCAGGGGACATTTTCACCAGACATAAATTGAAGCTTATATATCCATGCATGGAGGTGCACTGTATTATATTGTGTTGGATTGCATTTGCCTTTATATCCTCATTTTGAAGACTAAATAACTCATATATCTGGAAGAAAGTGATTTCTCCAAGGACACAAAGCTGAGAAAGAATAGGCTTAAACATACATCTTTTGACTGCTTATGGTGTTTGCCTGTCTGCACACTGCCTGATAGGAAGCTATGTAGAAATCACCTGTTTTGGGGCTTGGATTTCGATTAAAAAATTGCTCAACATGGGTAGTGACAGGAAGCAAAAGGATTAAAGAAAGGGTGGGGAATAGCGCATAATCTTTCTCTTTTCTTGGAGTTAATCAATGTGAAGAGAACAAAGCATTTGTCTCTAACAGTGTATCACTGGCCTTTTGTAATATCTCCCACCGTTCAGCTTGTGAACTTTAAAAGAGAGGAGGCTAATCTGTTTGTTTTCTGCAGTTATGACCTTGAGCGCCAAGATTCTAATTAATTTGTCAATATGTTTCTGTGCATGTCTTAAGCTATGGCAGTCAGCAAAGAAATTTTGCAATGAGCAGCTCTTTCTTCCAGCAGTCCAAACACTTTTAATTTTTTTACTAGTTATATAAACATTCACAAATAATTGCAGATAGCTTTTTAAAAGATAAGAAAAAAAGAGTAAAAAAGAAAATAAAGATGTGACTACATGTATTCTAACAATTATGGTTAAACTTCAAATTCAGATGAGTTTTCTGGATGTTAGGAGATCAAATTTAAAAAAAATGCATGACCCTCTCAACAGGAAATAAGGGGGCTACTAGTTTGTCTTATTGCTGAATCTTGGAGAGTTGACATATTGGACAATAATCTCAATGACATCGTTAGCAAGCACAGAGGAAATTTACACGTAACTGCGGCGATCAGTAACCTATGATAAAAATTGAGAGTGCAGCATTAAAACACTTTAGTGATAGAAGTTCTGTGAGAGGGCTAAATGATATAGTTAGGTGTATAGACCTCTTATGTTCAAACTGGTACTGAGAAGAGATTTTCACATAGTCTACAGAGTCAATGGACAACATGTTCCTTAAGTAGTCTTTACCAAGTGTTACTTTATTTAGATAAACATTTGGTTAGAGTTGGATTTCAGAGTGTTTGAAGTTGGGTTATTTGATAGGGAACTAAAGAGCTGATGTCCTATATTACTAAGTAAGGGAAGGTGAACGTGGTCAGAAACTATAAGAGGTAGTAGCAGGACTGATGTTTCTTTGTGAAAACTGAGAGTCTAATTACATTCTCACTTGGGTGGAGGCCTGCTTTCTCTCAATTCTGTGGTCTGAACCAGTTTGCTCACTCAACTGAACTTGTCACTGCTAAGTTTCTTTAGGAAACAAAGCTCATCTCACTGTAATCCAAAGAAACCGGTGAATATTATACCTAATGAATATTTAGATTTTAGTTAAAACATGATATTCAAAATGCAACTGCCATAATCATCACCATGGATTTATATATATATTATGCATATGTCAACGATGCAATTTTGAAGACATCTCTGAATACGATAAAATACTTGGTACTTCAAATCCATGCTTCACCAAAATGAGATTTTACCTCTTTGTAGGTGCTGTACTGTGGCAGTGTGATGGGTCAATAAGAAGACTAGTCTTGGAAGTTAGACCAATCTTCTAGTTGACTTGTAGTCTTAACTCCATCCATTAAGAGATACGTTGCCTTGAACAGCCTCTTGACTTCTCTCTGTAAAATGTGAATACTAATAGTATCCATTTCACAGAATTGTTGAGGCATTAAAACATAGGAAAGCACCATCTGGCATATAGTTGACACTTAATATATAGTTTTTACTTTTTTTCTTTCTTAATACCTCTACCATGCTCTAAAGTTGTTCATAAAATCTCCTTGTTTATAATATAGAACCATCCTTTTGGCCCCCAAATTTACAACTGATCATTTTAAACCCTCATTGTGGGAGCTAGAAAATAGGATGCATCAGACTTTTTTTTCCTTTTTTCTGACTCCTCTGAGGCAAAAACTGACTTATAGTAGGTGTGTCACTAAGGGAAGGAGGAAATTGCCTCTGGACCATGGTGACTATGCTTCCTGTGGCTCCACTTGTTATAAGGAAAAACCTAGGATGAATGCTTGCCAGAGATTCATTATTGTATTTCACAATAGGAGAAAAAAGTCACTATAAATAAAGATGGAAGAATATCAATAAAGTTGTAACAAGAATATGTAATAAGAGGAAAATCAGCCTTCTTGGATTGATAGACCAACCTTATTACCCAGTGTAGCATGGCCTTAGTAGTATGAGATTAACTCTTGCATGTACCTAAATTAAGAACTAGAATCATAGTGTTATAAAGTTTTAGGATTGGGAATGACCTTAAAGGTTGCCCATTCTCTTGCTGTTCAAAGTGACATCCACTAATTGGCAGCATCAGCGTAACCTTGAGTCTTTTGAAATGCAGAGTCTTGGGCCCCATCTCAGACTTACTGAATCAGAATCTGCATTTCCACAAGGTTCCCAGGTTTTTCTTCCATACACAAAAGTCTGAGAAGAACTGGCCAGGACTATACTCATCCAATTTTTATATAAGCTTCAAATATGATATGTAAATATCACATATTCATCTGAGTCCTTGATAAAACGTGTTCATGGAAGCAATGAACAAGGTTGGGGACAGAGACCTTCAATATGCCTCTGAAAAACTCAAGCCTAATCTAAGTACCTAAGTCCACATATTATTACACATTTCAAATTCATCTAATTGAATATCATCACTCAAAGTATTTTTTCTTTACCTTTTCCACAGTAATATCATGAGACATTTCCTCTAGCATTTTAATTGTGTAATATATCATACATACAAGAGAATACATAAAAGAAATAGGTATAGTTTAAAGGATAATTATGAAGCAAACACCCATGTAAACACCACCAGGGTTAAAACATAAATCACTGCCAGTAGCTCAGCATATCTCTGGCATCTGTCCCCAGAAACATACTTTCACCTCCTCTCCAGTGGTAATAACCAAGGAAGTATGACTTTAGTGACCTTCTCTTTCCCTTATTTTCCTTTATAGATTTTCCATGTAAGCACTGAATCCTAAATAAGATGACCCTGTTTTTTCCATTTTTGAACATTATATAAATGGAATTCTATAGTATGTGTTCCTCGCTGATTGGACTCAGCCTTCTATTTGTGCGATTTATCCATATCGATTTGCTTAGCCTTATTTGTTCCTTTCCTTTTATGTTATAACATTTCATTGAGGGGTAATTTCACAATTTATCTATTCTAAAGTTTATGGGTATTTGCATCGTCTGCTTTTTGGGGCCATTGTAGATAATACTGCCATAAAAATATTTGTGCCTGTCTCCTAGTGCATGTATGCAAAAATTTGTCCAGGCTCCCCAGCTAAGAGAGTAATCCCAGAATCATGGAGTCTCTGCATCTTTACCTTTAAGTTGATAATTCCGAAGGTTTCTCAAAGTGGTTCTGCCAATTTATATTCTCACCTACAGAATAAGTAAGAATCTTATCATTGTCAATCACAAACCTTTTCAGATGTTGTCTTGACGAAGTCCAGGTACGCTGGGTTCTCTATAATTCTTTGATAAATCAACCTGTGGCTCTATCTGAAAACAAAGGAAAATAGAAACCAGAGCTCACACCATCTTTTCATTATCCCAGTTTCTTGTGTTAATTTCTTACTCATCACTCCTTGAAATATCATGCCTTAAATCAACATCAATCCTTATAAACCCAGGTGAGAAATTAACTTTTTCTTTTTTTTTAGGCAGAGTCTTGCTCTGTCGCCCAGGCTGGAATGCAGTGCTGTGATCTTGGCTCAAATGCAGTGCCGTGATCTTGGCTCACTGCAACCTCCGTCTCCCAGGTTCAAGCGATTCTTGTGTCTCAGCCTCCCAAGTAGCTGGGATTGCAGTGGGCACCACCACACCCAGCTATTTTTTTTTTTTTTTTTTTTTTTTTTTTTGTAGAGATGGGCTTTCACCATGTTTGCCAGTCTGGTTTCAAACTTCTGACCTCAAGTGATCTGCCCACCTCAGCCTCCCAAAGTGCTGGGATTACACGCGTGAGCTGCCACACACAGCCTCTAGAGATTCACTTTCTTCCTTTCCTTAGAACCCAAATTACCTTTGTCCATCCCCAGGATTCTGGTACTCCTCTGTTTTCTGTGGCTGCATCATCACTGCAGGCAGCTCAGTCTCCTCACATTCTCTTAGAACAGTGGGTGGTAATTAGCCCAGGTCAGGAAACATAGATAATTCAAAGGCATTATTCAACAATGTTTTCATCATCTTCTATTCCTTACTCAGCTTCAATTCATTTTTCCCTAAGTTACCCCTTCATTCTCACTGAAAGAGGAAACAGAAACTAAGTACTAGTTTTAATCTTTATTTTTTCTTTTTGGTTAGCCACCAAGAGTAACATTACTAGGCCAAAACAGTGGGCTTATTTCTTGTCTGATTTTCTTTTTTTATCTGAACAAAGATAAACAAATCAAACCTCAACAATAACAAATAAAAGGAACTTTATTTTTTCTTTTAGTATTTGGTGGCTCATTTTAAAGTTAGCCTTCTGAACACTATTCTTATGGATCTGTGAAGGTCTTTTAAATTATCTTATTCTTTTTATTATTTTGACCTTTCCTTTTAAAAGTTAAGCTCATTGGAGAATACACTGTGCCACCTCATTTTCTATAGGCTCTTCCCCTTTTCTGCCCTCGATGGAATTACTTCTGTTTGCATAGCCTGAGTGATGTTTTTGAGACTTTTCAAATCTTTGATCTTTCTTTTTCTGTGATGAGTTACATGTCATAAATTCTGTCAACTTCTTTTCAACTTTTGAAGTCTTCCTTTCTAAAGTTCACAGTGCATGTCTGACTAAGCCTAAGCTTGATCAAAATGAGATTTAAAAAAGAAGAAAAGACACAAATCTGTGCATACTTCCTGTATAATAAAATGGAACTTGGCTTCTGGAGTTTATGTGCCTCTACACATCTTCAGTGTAGCATGTCGTCTTTAAGTACAGTACTTCCCGCTTATCCACAAGAGATGCATTCCAAGACTCCAGTGGATGCATGAAACATCAGACAGTACCAAACCCTGTATATACTGTTTTTCCCTACACATACATACATATGATAAAGTTTAATTTATGTATGAGGCACAATAATAGATTGACAATAACTAATAATAAAACACAACAATGATAACAATATACTGTAGTAAAAGCTTTGTTAATATGCTCTCTCTCCCTCTCAAAATATCTTATACTATACTCACTCTTTTTCTTGTGATGATGTGAGATAATACAATGCCTACATGATGAGATGAAGTGAGGTGAATTGCACAGTCATTGTGACAGAGCCTTAGGCTACTACTGACCTTCTGTATTCCTAAGTCTGCATAACCATACTTTACTTGCAGTGAATGGCTTGGTGTCATTCGTCTTCAGGGGATCCCTTGCTGAAGAACAACAAGTTGCCATCAATAGAATGCATTTTCTGTTCATGTCTTCCACTCACAAATTTAATGACTTCTCCATCTTAGCTAATCCCTTATCATGCACAGTGGCAGTAACTTAGAGTGTGAGGTGCCACAGCAAAATTAACCTAATTTTCTTCCTTTCTTACAATTTCATGGGTAGAAAATTGGTTATTAACTGTAGATCTTAGAGACCTTAGCATATGACTTTTTTTCTTTTCTTATTAAGTTAAGAACTTTCACCTATTCTCTTTAAGAAAGCACTTTGTGGGTTCCTTTTGGCATATTGGAGTTGCCAGCATCCCTACTCTTGTGTTTTGAGATATAATTAAGTAACTGTTCCTTGAACACAAGCACTGTGGTACCAAAACAGAATTTCTTATAACTGTGGCAGCTACTAAATGACTAATGGGTAGAAAGCATCTAGAGTATGGTTTCTCTGGACAAAGGGAGGATTCACATCTGGGATTTTATGGTGTAGGACAGCATGAGATTTCATCACACTACTCAGGAGGTTGTGCAACTTAAAACTTATGAATTAGTTCTTTCTGGAATGTTCCATTTTAATACTTTCAAACCATAATTGACCACAGGAAACTGAAACTGCACAATGTGAAACTGTGGATGAGGGGCACTACTGTAATTTTCTTTTTCCTCACCTGAGCACTTTTACCTTTTGTCCTGCCTTTGCATGACCTTAGTCTGGCTTGTTAGCATCACCTCTTTCTCTTTGCAAATTGTATTTCTCTTGAAACTCTTCTGTTAAGTATTTCTCTGCTTATACACACATACTTAATTTCTCAAAAATGAAAAAAAAAAATCAAACTTTTTGCCATTTTCCTGGTGTGAAATTTGACCTAATACCACTGAGATGACATTGCAAGCACTGGAGGAAGTTCTAGAAAGGTGATTCTCAAGCTTGAGGTTGTATCTGTTTAAAAAAAAAAAAAAAAAGTTACTGAATGACACCGTTAAAGAACACAAGGCAGGCTTTATTCAGGGGATGATCTTAGTAGGTACAGGGAGCACGCAATGGGATTTTTCAGTCGGGGAGAGAGATAAGGCTCAACTCTGAATACAACCAATGAAAGTGGGAAGTGGGGATTTATAGCCGAGGAGCAGGATACGCATTTATGTTTAGAAAACTACTAAGAGGAGGCCGGGCGCGGTGGCTTACGCCTATAATCCCAGCACTTTGGGAGACCAAGGAGGGCAGATCGCGAGGTCAGGAGATGGATATCATCCTGGCTAACACGGTGAAACCCTGTCTCTACTAAAAATACAAAAAATTAGCCAGGCATGGTGGTGGGCGCCTGTAGTCCCAGCTACTCCGAAGGCTGAGGCAGGAGAATGGCGAGAACCTGAGAGACAAAGCTTGCAGTGAGCCGAGATCGCGCCACTGCACTCCAGCCTGAGCGACAGAGCGAGACCCCTTCTCAAAAAAAAAAAAGAAAAGAAAAGAAAAGAAAAAAGAAAGAAAATTACTAAGAGGAAACATCAGTGGCAAGGGAGATTCTGGCTAAATTGAACTGACAGAATTCCTGCTGAAGGCAGGCCAAGGTTGTTAGATAGCAGCTGGAGTATAGTGCAGGATGAGGAACCTAATCAGATATTGAAAGTGATCAGATATTAAGGATAAAGGAATCTGTCTAAATTGACCTAGGAGGATTCTTGCTAAAATTGGACAATGCAGACATGAACATGGAAATCCAAAAGCCGAGGCTCGGTTAAAAAAGATCTCAGAAGAGCTTGAGTAGCGTTTCTTCAAGGAGAGAATCTTTGTCAGCACAGACTCAACTCAAAGTTTATTAAAACAGATATTGGTAAACTCTGTCCCCTGTTTCTGATTCATAATTTTTTAATATAATTTCTGATTCATAATTTCTGAATCATAATTCAGAGAATTGACAGTTCTACCAAGTTCTCAGGTGATATTGAGGCTGTTGGTCCAGGGAAAACACTTTGAAAACCACTCAATAGAGTGAAATATCAGAATCTTCTGGAAGATTGATTTTCCCAATTCACAGTGACCCAACTCATCTTAGCAATTTGTCATTATTTATAATAATAGAGTTTGAGCTGTTAGATGTATTATCATCTTCCAAGTAAGTGTTTCAATGGTATATCATATGACTAGGAAAAATCATAATATCTCAATGTATTTCTCTACAAAATGAAGAGAGCCTTACTCATCTACTACACAAATAATGAAAGGGGAAAATATAATTTCAGCATAAAAGTAAAGAAAAAGCATTTATATTTTGCATTTGATATACATTTTGGTATACAAGGATAATAGAGCATCAGGATGAAGTGGTTCAACTCTTATGAGAAATATGTCTCTGCCCCTTTTTCGGAAGGGTGAAGTGAAAGCAGTATGTGTGCATCAGAAAATGATTCTGGAAAGGAAGGTACCACCCTGTCCCTGACAAGGTAGCTTATGCTTGGATACCTGTATCCAGCATTTTATTATTAGTCACTTCTTTAAGACATTTTATCTCTTAATCATTTTTTAGGGAGTCAGGAGATTAAGGAGTGAAAGGCAAAATTTTCATTGACTGCAAAGAGAGTTTATTCTGATAAAATATGGTGCTTGTGGTAATTAGACCTTGAGCAATGGAAGTACTGGCAGATCTGGAAAATTCTGTAGTATGCCAAGGCTCAGGAGTAAAAGAAATAGCAGTGAAACAAAGAAAACCCTGACTATTACTCTGGGTGAATTTAATTCTCATTTAAATATCAACAATACTATTTCCAAGATCCATTTTATTGTTTTTCCACCCTCAGCCTTGTTCTATAAGATATTAACCAAATGGTCCCTGGGTAATCTTCTTTTTTTTTTTTCAAGGAAATTAAGAGAATGCAGTAACAGTCAACTGCCAATCTTTACATCTAGCCCCTAATTCTAATTCTTCATGTCAAGGCCCACACCCAAATGCCCCATTTATCAGGTTTGACCTGAGCAACCACATTTACTCACCCAGTAATAACTGTCCTTAGACATCTCCCCTTATCCAAATGGACCATCACTGAGACTTAAACCTGTCATTTTAAGTCAGTGTGCCTGCATTTCTTGTAAAATAAAAATGACTATTATGTTTGTCACACAAAAGACACTGCACAGTTAATTTTAGTCAAAAGCGTACAGTATACCGAAGCGTCCTGTTTTTCTCTAATATCCAGTGGCCCAGTATTTTCTACAAAATGTAGTAGCCACTAGGGCCATAATTCTTCAAGGGATCCTTATGTTTGACTTTTCAAAATCTGTTTATTTAATGGATGGTTACTTCTGGGACTTGCTGAAGGTGCTTTCCAAGGTAACAGATTATTGCTCTGGACTGCCCTGCTCATGAGAAGCAAACAGCATCCAATTTAATTATTCATTAATTCCCTCCTGAATTAATATTCTTAAGAGTAATTTTCCATAAAATTTTGCTCCCAACCCTATTGTCTAACACAATATCATAACACCTAATAGTAAAAATTTCAGGCCCGAGTAAGAAACAAACACAGGCTCTTGAACTCAATGGAAAAGATGTTTGAGAGAAGGCAGTAACTGTGTAAAAACACTCAGTGTTGGTCCAACTACCCTTTTGACATTAAGAAATAATATTGATTACCTGAATTTCATCCACCTGCCTGCAAATTTCATGTTTTGTTCTCTTCTATTGTCATGACTGGTATTACAAGTCTCCATGCACCTGGATGTAGAGTTTTCAGTAAGCATAATATTTCTTAATGCCTAGATTCACTGTGAAAAAGGCCAGACATATGGCCTGGGGCATTTTTTGCAATGTGAGCATCACAAACTCCACATTAAGTTCATAGAAGAAAAAAGGGGAAGGCCTGTCTCACTCAATGGAGAGGTGCAGCCACAGTGGCACTCCTGTCGCTGAACTTGGACGGAGGCAGATGCTCACATGGTTGTTCTTAACAGTTAGGGATAAAAGAGCACATCAGGCTCCAAAAATTACCAGAAAGGATGAAAAAAGTACAAACTGTCACATTTTTTTCAGAGGTCCAGAGGGCTTCTCACTCTCAGCTTCTTGCAATCTCTACAAAAATAAATGTGAGAAATTCTTTAATTACAATATTCCAGCTCCACACAGTTCAGGCTAATGGGATTTCCCATGATACTGGAAGGAGGTTGAGCAAAGTAACCTTTGAGAGATGATTTACTGTAGTGGCTACAAGTTGATTTCAAATTTTTGAGTTTCATGTAGAAATTAGACCAATTCTTTTTATAATCATAACCCTGTCCTTTTCTGTTCAGAAAAGACACACAATTCTAAAAGAAATATTTTTAGCTGATAAGATGCATACAACTCTTTGTTCAATAAGTAAATGTTGAGAGATACTTTAGTGTAGACAATTGCAAAACAAAAGAAAACAAAATCAAACACTGATTCCACCTTCAAGGAGTTTCCAGCAAAAAGGTAGAGAAATAAAAATAATGAAAATGCCGTTTAATAATGACAAATGTCATTGGAGTGACTCAGAAACTACCTCAAGACATTAGAGGAAAGAGATTTCTTTCAGTTTAACGTTCTTAAAAATTATTATGTCAATTCTAACTTGGTATGCCACAGATAAAAAGTTCCCTTGCAAATAAATTGACAGAAAATTCTGAAGTTTCCTCAGAAATACTGTGGCTTTAATGGACTTATTGAACAACTTAAAAACATGTGCATTTTATTATAACCAGAAAATGTATTAATTTGTCAAAATATTCTTAATGTAATATGTTATTGCTTTGTAAATAAGAGCTCATTCTTATAATTCGTTATTACTTAATTTCACTTCTATTTAAAGTGTTGCTGTGCCGTATTAAGTTAGAATTTTGGAAATGTCCCTTCCCACTACATAAACACACACACACACACACACACACACACAGAGAGAGAGAGAGAGAGAGAGAGAGAGAGGGAGAGAGAGAGAGAGAGAGAGAGAGAGAGAGAGAGAGAGAGAGAGAGGAGAGAGTGCTATTTTTCTCCTTAAAATATACTGCTAACTCATCTGGCCTTGAATAATCAAGCTACTCTTTACAAATAATTCTTAGCACATTCAATGACCTAACCTAACACCTTTCTTTTTATGACTAGTTCCATCTTTATAGATGTCTGGCTATGAAACAGGAAATTTGTGAGGTCATCTCTAAGGATTTTCTTCATATTGCACACAGCAGAGAAGAATTTTTTTTTTCATACTTTCTTTTAACTAGTTTTTTAATATCTGATATAAATTTTCTACAATGTGTCATTGCTTTATGCTGAGCACGTTATCCAAAGAAATGCCTGGTTTTGTGGAGAATAACCAAGTCAAGGACAAAGGGTACATCATTATATAAAAATGCAAATTTACCATTAAAAGGCAAATCCTTCAACTCAAAGGTTGAACAGGATGCAACTTCAACTTGACTGGCGGGAATTCAGTGTTCTAGGCATCGAAAACATATTCCAACTGAAGACTATTCTTAGGATCTAAATCACTTTCATTTCAATGAATTAGAAAATATGAGTGCATTTTAAGCCCATGTCTTACAAAAAAATCATTCTGAGATACTTAAACAAATGTCAGCAAATGGGTTGTCATCCATTAGAATTTCTCCTCTGCTTAATGTATTTTCCCATCCCTTGTTTAACGTATTTTTGGGGAAATGCTTCATTAATGGAGACTATACAAAAGGTGTTACTATTTTGCAGTACTGTTTGCCTCCCTGAATTTTCCCGATTGTGTTTTCCCTATTCCTATGGATTCTCCCCACGGCTTCTATTCTCACATTTTTCATTCTCTCCGGACAGGTATGGCTTTAGCCACGGTCTGTAAGCTGATTTTTTTTTTTTTTGAGACGGAGTCTTGCTCTGTAGCCCGGGCTGGAGTGCAGTGGCCGGATCTCAGCTCACTGCAAGCTCCGCCTCCCGGGTTTAGGCCATTCTCCTGCCTCAGCCTCCGGAGTAGCTGGGACTACAGGCGCCCGCCACCTCGCCCGGCTAGTTTTTTGTATTTTTAGTAGAGACGGGGTTTCACGGTGTTAGCCAGGATGGTCTCGATCTCCTGACCTCGTGATCCGCCCGTCTCGGCCTCCCAAAGTGCTGGGATTACAGGCTTGAGCCACCGCGCCCGGCCGAAAAAATTATTCTTAACACTTGTTAAAGAAAGTAATTATTCTATACTCAGAGGGGCACTATTATGATAGGTGCAGGGACCACTGCAGTGGGGTCTTGCAATGGGGGAGAGAGATTGGGCCCAACGCTGAATACAGCATGGGCAGAAGGTAATTTACAGTCAAGGAGCAGGGTGTGGGTCAGTGGATGAAAAATTACTAACAGGCAAAATAGGGATAAGGGGACTTATGGCTAAACTGATCTGATAGGATTCTTGCTGAAGGCAAACTAGGACAATTAGACATTACCTGGTGAATGGTGGCAGAGGAGAAACCAGATGTGATTAGAATTAGACTAGATATCAAGGGGCGGGAGATGGAGGGGTAGTATAAGGGTCTTGCTAAAATTGAATTTTACAAAGAAGTACACAAACTAGCCTAGGGGAAGGTTCAAGAGCCTGACTAAAGTTTCCCTGAGCAAAGAACCTTTGTCAGTTTCCCCTTTTGTTCAGGAAAAGAGACATTCTCCTTTCCTTGGAACAACGGAAGTCCATTATTGTTGTCAGATCATCTTATCCATCAAAGACTTTCTGAGTCACCTGTTGGGACTTCGTAATACAGAATATTTGCTGGATGGTACAAGGAGTCAGCCATTTAATTAGGGATATTTCTATGAAAATAAAGAAAACCAAACGTTAATAGTTAGAAATCCAGTTTCTGAGTTCAGAGGGCAGTCAGTAGAGAAGATTTCTAGATGTTAGGTTGGTATCACTGCAGTTTTTATCTTGTTAAAGAAAAACCTATTTTATTAGATGGTGGAGGATGATGGAGTGAGGATGGCAGTGACAACCTGAGAAATTTTCTGACTTGCAGTTTGAATTGTTCAGTGATGTTACTGGGTATTCTGGTGAATGTTCTGAGTGGCCTACACAGCAGCAGACATGAAAGTTGCCTACACATGATTTGTGATGGTGATTGACTTGGAGTTTATATCAAGTAATCCAGCTTCAGCTTGCAAAATCCTGGAAAAGAGCTTTTTCATTTTTAGTGGTGCTAAGTCAGGAAGGTAGGAGAAAAATTGGAAAGTTGGTTTCAAGAGTTGTAGCCAGATATTCAAGAAAAGTAGAATTCAGAATCTAGTCCTGTTTGCTGGTAAATAACAAAACCTTAAAGACAGTAAACAGGACTAAAATTTAGTACCTGCAAATGGGTGCTAAATTTTCCATTGAAACATAATTTTTCTCTCTTTAGTTACCCTTGTTTCTATCAAATATGATAAATTACAGTGAGACTAATGTATTTGCAAAATATGTCCTGTCTCATTAAACATGGCCTGATTATTTACATAAATCCAGAATAAGTGGTCATTGACTACATAGACCTTTTTTTCTCATTTATTTATTTTTAGTTTGCTTGGTGGGTACTACTCATAAGGGATCTCAGATCAGACATTAAAATCCTCTCAAGGACAGAAAGCCAAGCCAGATTTCACTTGTAGTACCTATAGATTTGTGTGACTTCTCTTCTTGAGTTCTCCAAGATGTTCTAACTTTCCTAGGCCTACCGGAAAGTAACATTCCTTACTCACTTGTAATGCTGGAACCCTGTAAGCCAAGTACCTTGGCTTTTCAAGGGACGTTGTAAGCATTAGCTTCATAAAGTCAACCTTAGTTTCTTAAAACTCTGTGATCATGTCTGATTTTATGCATCATTTTCAAGTACGATATTCTAGTCAAAACCTTGGTAATGTAATCAGTGTTTCCAGTTATGTCCGGAAAAACAGATTCTGCTTGAACTTATGCAAATAACTATATTGCCATGAAAAATAAGGGCACTCAATAAGACTTTCTGAATTCTGGAAAGATCAGATAGGGAGAAAAAGCAATTGTTTCACCTTTTTTCTCAAAGGCATACTTTAATAAATGGCTACAAATTATAGAAATGTAAGAGAAAAGAAAGGGATTATTTAAATCTAGAAAATTAAACATTTAAAAACAACAAAATTTCCAGCAGAAAAGTCATAGAAATTATAATCATCCTCATCAGTTCTTTCAGTTTCGTATGATTAATTTTTGTTCTGCTTGATCTTGGGCTAGCAATTTTATCAACCCATCAGTTTTTTTCATTAGTTGTGGAAATTTTTTCTCACTTCAGTGGCATGGTCTCAAAGTTATCAGAGATTTGTCTTTCATAGTACTGTATATGTCAGAGTTTTTTAATAAATCTCTTTGAAGATGAAGCATTTGGCTTAGAATTGATTACAAATGCTTTCAGAGAAAAATCAAAGTAAAAAACTATCTGTAGTGACCACAGATTTAAAATTGTTCAGTTTAAGAATCTGATGAGAGTTTATTGATAAGGAAATTTGGTTATTTCTGTGGCGTGTAGTGTTTAAAATAATAACTGGAATTATGACTGATAGTATTATACCAGCATGTATCAAGTTTATAGGAATTTCATATAACTTCTGGAACACTTATTAATAACATGTACTCATACAAACATCATATAAAGAAGATTTAGCTTTATTCTTATTTGACAGTGCTTCCCATATAATTTATTATAACAAGTAAACTGAATTATTTTTAATATCTCATTTTACAGAGTGAAAGAGCAAATCCTCTGAGATTTTCCAGGGGCCACCTGAGAAATCTCAAAGTTAGTTTGAGGCAAAAAAGAACTTCATTTAGAATTTAATTTTTGGAAAGTTTATCAAAAATGTCAAAAACCTTAAATATTTGATTAGGTAAGTTGTCAGATTACTATGAAACAATATTTGGGTTATCTTAAATAATCAAGAACATGATAAAGGTTGACATAAAGCACAGGAAATTATTTTGCTAAGACACAAAATCTTTGTTTTATAGGAAGATTATTTAAAGGGTAAAAAAAAAGCCCTTTAATTTCTTATTAAGAACAGACCAAAAAAAATCCAAAAATACTCGGTTAATTAGAGAAAAAAACAAGTGGTAGTTTTGCACCAGTGCACTTTAGATATTGTCTTTAAAATTTTTTTCTTTCTTTAAACATAAATGAATCCATTTAAATTTTAGCCAGCTTGATCACACATAAATTCCTTTTTCAAGATTTCTTTTCCACAGACCTTCTACAACTTTTTTATATCCACTCAATTTTTGTCCTATATTTTTCCTCTTTATTATTCTTGAACAACCAGTCATTCTACTTTAAAGCAAAATTACTCTCCTTTAACCTTAGCCAAATCAAATCTTTCATACCTCATATATTTTCTCATAAAAAAAAAAAAAAACATATCCTAGGCCAATCATGATGACTCATGCCTGTAATCTCAGCACTTTGGGAGGCCGAGATGGGCAGATCACTTGAGGCTAGGCGTTCGAGACCAGCCTGACTAACAATGCGAAACCCTGTCTCTACAAAAAATTACAAAAATTAACCAGGTATAGTAGTGTGCATCTGTAATCTCAGCTACTGGGGAGGCTAAGGCATGAGAATCACTTGAACCTGGGGGGCTGGGGTTCTAGTGAGCAGAGACTGCACCACTGTACCCCAGCCTGAGCCATAGAGTGAGACTGTCTCAAAACAAAACAAAAAACCAGAACAGAAAAAAACACATCCTAGTTTCCTTGCCTGCTTTTTATATACAGTTACTTTCCTTCACCCTTATTATTTCTGGTAGTTTTGATTACATATATTGAGAGAAAATGAGGAAGTAGACAATTGTGAATTGTCTTTCCCATACTAGGAGCCTATAGCAAATTAGCAAATGTTATTAATATACCATTGCAAGTTTCTCATAGTCATACACTTCTTCATAGTACAATTCCTCATGTTTACCTCATGTTTACCAACAGAGCCAAATATATTTATCTTATCTATGCAATACGAAAACAAGGTGCCCAAAGTTTATGAACTTTAATTTACATTCAATAACGAATGTTCCAGTAGTTTATGTTAGAAATGATCTAGATTTATAATAAACATCTATTACTTAACTTAGCATAACTCTAAAGTTGAAAGTTACCAAAGAGGTTTTGGAAACTATTTAAAGGTAGACGTATTATAACTTTACACAAAGCTACCCATCATCTCAAGCTATTTTCCTGTTATCTATTTTTAACCTTATTTGCCTAGTAAACCCAAACAGAATAAAAATGTATGTTTATGTTATAGTAATACTGACAATTTAGAAGATGTAATGTTTTCATTAAACCAATAATATTAAGTTAATCTTATTTATCAATGTTTTACCAAAGTCATATGAACTGGAAAAACATTTGGGTGAGTTTTCATATTTCTGGAAGTTTGAGGAATATTTAATTTAATTTATATATGCACTTACTCATTTCTTAGCCAATTTGAATAGAACTTTCTTAAGGGATTCTATTAATTAATGTCATAATGTTATCTACATATAGAAGAAAAATATTACATATATATAACATGTATACATACACACATATAAACATACATAAACATATAGACAGATGTAAACAAAAATCGTATCACTTTCATTCAAAAATTTTAGCCAGGGATATGTACAACACAGTAATACAAAACTTACTGGTTTGTATAAAATAGTTGGCTCTCATCTTTTCTCCACTTTAGATTTTTATCTGAATTGTGTTTCTTACCAAAAAAAAGGGACAAATTGAGGTTATGTACTCAATAAGGGTGAAAGCTTTTACCACTATTCATCAAGATTTTTGATATTTTCATTTGCCCTGATATGTAATCTTGTGGAGGCTATGGACTACCTTTTAGGCTGAGGGTACATCTAGCAGCTGTCTGGGTGTCTCCAAAGCCCATCTGAGTGGATGAAAGATCCAATCTATTTCCAATTAGATGGTTTACTTTTTCAGTCTCAGGTGGTTGTTTTTGAGAGACCCTGAATTCCTTGAGAGCTTCCAGTGGAGCTTGGGGACCAAAAGCCCCAGTGAATGTAGGGAGCTAAGGAACCTAAGTGTGAAGGGAAAGGTCTGGCAGGAATTGGCAGAGGAGTGGAGGCAGAGATGGGTTTGAAGGGGACATACAGAAGGTGGTAAGAGGAAGGGTGAGGAGAGAAGTTAATGGGAAGGGAAAGGACATAGAAGAATGACTCCCAAGAGATCTGAAGTTCCCCAAAGAGGCCACTGACGTTCCCAGTTGTCCCCTGCAAAATCATGTTAACAAGAAGGAGATGGACAAAGTTGCCAAAACATATAGTAAAGATTTGAGACGAAAGGCTTCAGTGGACTGAGAAGTTCCCATGAGGAAACCAGTATCAAATATAAAGAACAAAGAAACCTCACAGCCAGTCAGGAAGAAAGACTTCTAGCCCAGGGAGTCAGGGACTAATTCCCACTCAGATCAAGAAGCCAGGAAGACTTTCCAGCCCAGGAGGTTTCTTTCAAAAGAAGCTCGCTACCAGAAAGAACTTCTGACACACGTATCTCATCAGACAGTTGTAAAGATTTTCAGTGGTCACTATGCCAAATTCCTTAGGGTGATACACGAGACCTTTCTAATGTCTCCCTCAGGTTCATACTTATTGTCTGTTCTGGATGAGCAATAGCTGTGAGGTCATGTTCAAATTGCTGTTGGAGAGAATGGTAGGCGTCATTGCCCTTTAAAACGAGGAAGATCTCTTTCTTTTTCCAATTGAGTAGCCCTGTCCCTGAGTGCCATTCCATTCCTTCAGAACCTCTCTCAGTATTTTCTTGCAAACAGCTCCAATGAGGTCCAGGCAACTGCCAGCTCCAGTTTTGAGAAAGTATTATTTTGGGGGTGTGTATGTTATTATTGGTATTTTTAACAATGCATTGACACAGCAATACGCATTTGAAAAGACTTATCCTAAATACCTGCTTATGTAACAAATTACAGGGCTATTGCTTCAAATAGCCCTGATCTTTCAGTCAAAGCAGACACCCACTTACCAAGTTAATTATTCTTCCACAAAGTACTTTCATGTAAGTGAAGAATGTTAGATTGTTTTCTTTACATAATCTCTCTAAAGAAGAGAGTCTTTGCCCTTATTCATATGGTGTGACATAGTCACTTTGAATTCTCTGACTACTTGCAAATTTATAGGAAATTAATCTGTGTTGCAGTAAGGGAGAGTGACAGGCAATATTTTTAAGAACAATGGACCAAATTTTTATATTTTTGTGCCTGTAGCTTTGTTTATAACAGGTGCTGTCAAAAATCAGTTTTTTCTCAAGTGTGTTAAATTGGGAGCAAAGTCTATATGTACCTTTTATTGTATTTGCATATCCCACTGTGTATTTTTTTCTTGTCCCTTTAACATTATCATGTCATTTTAATTAAGATAGCTTCTATCCATGAAAGATGAAATACATTGATTTTATCTTAATACTGCACTAGACACAGTGTTCTTCCCGTTCTTGAGCAAACATCAGTGATGCCTGTGACATGTTACAGTGTATTATAAAGAATGTTTAATATCTATAGCAAGAATGAAATATTGCATTGAAACATAGATATTAAAGTTAAAGTTTGCTGCAAATTGTTTTGATGAAATTATATTTCTCTGGCAATCCAGTAGAGTGTTCAAAGAATGGGGCAGCAAAAACAAAATGAAACCATGTGAGTGTAGGATCTCATCTGACTTTTGCATACTACCATTTTATATATGAAATATACAGATGGGTGATAAAATAGAGAAGCTTTGAGAAGCTCCTTCATGCCTGCACCAGATGCTTTTAATTATAGAAGGATCCTTCAATGGAGAAACTTCTGTACTGTGGAATTAGGAGGTTTGGTTCTTACTTTCATCTCGCAATCTTGCCCTCAACGAATGCCACAAAGCTGCAGGCACTCTTTCCACTATGGAGCGTGTCCCATCCAGAAGCCCCATCTGTTTTGTGCCCGAAACAAAAGCAGACGGCAGTGCTCACACACGAAGCCTGACTCTAAGTCCCAAGGGATCGTAGAATGCCTACAGTGAAGGAGGGTAAATTCTGTGAGCTCAGTTGTCCCAGCAAATTTGCCTTCACAAGGAATTGTTTTCCAGAGTAAAGAAAGCCTATGTCTAGGTGGTCATTTGAAGTATATTAGAAGGAAAATTGAACCGACTCTTTTAGGTTTCTCCTAAAAATACCAGACGCAGTCTGCCTTTCAAACCTGTGTTGACCTAGGAGCAAGTTCTAGATTGTATAGAAAGTGGACCTCCTGGACTGGAACAGACACAGTTGGAATCTTTTGTTCATTTTAGCTAAATACACTTTACTTAGAGAGTCCTGGACACTTTCT
Organism: Macaca mulatta; assembly: GCF_049350105.2. NCBI lineage: Eukaryota > Metazoa > Chordata > Mammalia > Primates > Cercopithecidae > Macaca > Macaca mulatta. Next base: position 134,170,202 of record NC_133409.1, read on the forward strand.
ATATTTGTAATGTAAGCTGAGGGTTGATAGAATGTTGTACGTGTCAAGAGCCATGATTTGTTTTTATTTATTTTATTTAAGTTCAGTGAATCATTCAACCATAATTTTGTAATTAGATAATAACTGTTGATGGAGCCCTACAAAATAACAGATGGAATGCTATGTCTCATCAAATATCATCAAACGTAATTCTTATAATAAAGCTTATGAGTTAGACAGTCCCATTTTATAGCTGAAGAAAGAGGCTAAGAGAATCTAAGTAATTTTCCAAGGTCACAGCAGTAGTAAGTGCCCAAGTCAGCATGCAAACTCAAGTTCTCTGAACGTTAAAACCAAACCACTATTACAAGCCATGTTGCCTGTGATGCCAAGGTGGTTTTGCCATCATTGCTATGGTAACCAGGTTATATGACCCTAGCATGAACTGTGGGTCTTTCCTCTGAAGACCTCTGAAGAGATCTCAGTCTATTTCTTAGCACATTGTAAGAACAGTTTTGGGAGCATTCTCTATGGTAAAGTTTTGACCTTTTTTAAAAAGGGTAGTTATTCATGAAGAAAAAATATTGATTGCTAAATTATGAGAAACTGAGCGGCTGAGACTAGGCCCTATTTGGGAACATTCAGAAGAAAATTAAAGCCAACCTAAAAGAAGAGTGCAATTTCCATTGGAAGTCTTGTCTCCAAACCCCATGAAATAGGAGGTAGGCGATATCAGAATGGATACAGCTAGGAGGGATATTTATATGTGATCGCAAGAAGCAGCATTCATGTTTATGTAATGGTGGCAGTTAAACTCCGCAGGGCTGGAATGCAAGTTGTCTTGATTAAAATTGGCCTAATTTTGAATACCAGATTCACAAGCGATGACTGCTTTCATTATAAGGAGACTATCTATCTTAATATTTGTCTCTATTGCATAAAAATTTAAGTAAATCAATTGTCAAAGTCTTTTGGGGTTATCAGTCATATTTTCTTTGCTCATCGTAACTTACTAGCACCAGACTTATTAAGGTTATCATATTTTCAAAACAAAAATGGTAGTATATGATCAAATGAAAGATTTTAACTTGTGAACATTATTAATTTAAAAATCTCACAAAAGTATAAAACTAAAAACACATGTAAAGAAGTCATCCATGATTGATCTCATTCAAAAAATGAAATGGCATGAAATTTTACCTTCCTTATTAAAGCTGCTCCAAGCATAGTCAACATAGTTTAATGTGCTGCTGACTTATTTCCTTGCTTACAACATATTTAGCTTGATTGGGTCACTTCTCTCCTACAACAGGCAAGTATTTGTAAGTGGAATGCAAGCTAACTTTAATATTAGCCTTAAGACAACCAGAAAGGCAATGCTTTTTTTCCTTTCAAGAAATTAAAAACAAAGAATTATTTTCTTTTTTTTTTTTTTTTTTTTTTTTTTTTGAGACGGAGTCTTGCTCTGTCGCCCAGGCTGGAGTGCAGTGGCCGAAGAATTATTTTCTAAGTATATAATGATTTTTGATTAATTTTTTGTGATAAGTTAAATTATCAGGTGAAACACATACACTTTGCTTTTGAGTTAATTTTTCATTCAGGTACCTTACAAATTTAAAAACAAAATTTAATTTACCTTCCAAAGGCATTGAGGTGCTCCCTTCCTAGGTATCCAAGAGCATGGAATTTAATACAAAGACTAGGCTATGCACTTGACTAAAATAATCACATCAGCCCAGAAAATGTTAACACGCTTGCAAAAGTGAGCTGTTGCACCCTCATCTCCTATTCTGAGAAAAGTAATATTTAACTTCCACATGGAGTGGAAGATAGGAGAGTACTTACTTTCTTGGCTTTATTAAAAGACTTTCAATTATTTTAATATCTTTGAAGCTGAATATCTTGGTTGTAGTAAGGAACAATTGTATGGACCTCATTAGAATGTATATCACACACTGTATTTTCAAAGCATGTCTGTCCTTTTGGGGATTAAAAATAAAAGGTAATTTAGCAAAGATAAAATGGACTTAAGCAAGTGTTATATTCTTTATCTAGTACTTTACTGACATTATTCAATAATTATCCCTCACTGTGGCTTTGAGGTAGTTATCTTTCAAATAAAGGAAGCAGAGAGATGGGTGAGGAAAGAGGAGGAAAACAGAGAGAAAGGGTTAGAGAGAGAAAGAGAGGGAGGGAGAGGGGAAAGAAGAGGAGAGAGAGAAAGGAGAACAAGAAAGAGGGAGGGAGGATTTTTCACATAGGAAAACAATGAGATATTAAAATCTAAATCATATTCAGTAAAGATACAAGGGTGTCACTTTCGTTTTATCAAAAGATTAAGACACAACTAACTTCACTCCCAAATGTAAAAAAAAGCTACATTATTGATCTCACATTCTTTCTTATGTTCATTCTTGTACATTTCCTTGAGATGTGTGCCCCATATTTGTTTCTTTTGGCTTCAGAAAGGTGACACCTTCATTCCCTATCTTCAGTGAACTTAGAAGTCTAGTTGGAGAGATAAAAAAGATACACAGAGAACAATAGTAAAAGACAATATGCATTAGTTATCAGAAGATGTTTCTTTGAGAATAAAAATTTGATACAACCTTAGACAGCAAAGCAAAATAGAAATTAGAAAAATGGGCTTCATATATGACAATACTGTTTCCAAATGACATAAATCAATGGCGTATTTCCTAGAAGTTGTATTCAACTTCATATTCTAGACTTCTGCAATTACAACTATCTGTATAATCCAAGAAAAAAAATAAACTAGCTTTCACTTAGCATGATACTTTATGCATAGCAAATACTCAAAAAATAATTATTGTTTGGTTGGTCAAATGATTTGGCCTTTGATTTGAAATTAAAGAAAACAAATGTATGAGATGGAAAGGTACAAAGGAAAAGATTAAAAAGAACCTCCTGTGGGCCAGTGCAGAAGTCAATTTCAATACAAGGAGAGTGATATTGAGCCAACAAGGTCCCCATGATCTTTTCTTTGAAAAGAAAGCACCATTTAGCCAAGTGCAAGGCCAGATCAGCTCAGGAGTTAAGTGTGTGTTAGCACTTTTCCCTACCATTAGCAGCCAGGAATCTGTTGGTATTCACTTTTAGCTTCAAGCAAAATACTATCTTTTACTTGTCTCAATGGGCAAAACCACAGTCTTTCATGAAGCAGAAAAACTTGTTTCTACTGTAGTATGGATAGTATACTATCTATACTAAAGAAAATATAGATTTTATACTATTTTTAAAAATAAAATTTTTTTTAAAAGACAGTACAAAATAACCTAACCAAGAAATCAGAAATGACCTATAATCCTATATCAAAAACAACTCAAGTTCAGTTAGACAGATTGCTTAGAACTTGAGCCTGGGCATAAGGAAATCCTGATTCTTGATCCTTCTTCCTCTCCCATTGCCTAAGTGAAATTTGACTGGACGTAATATCTAAGTCATGCCTCCCATTCCAATTTACCCTTTGTTCAGTTTTCTCAACACACTTTTTATTATTTTTTTGGTGAGTCAATCAAATTTTATAAAGATAGTATAAAATAACCTAACAAAGAAATCAGAACTGGCCCATAATCCTATACCAGAAACAAGCCAATGTATTTCCTTTGAATATTTATATATACACACTTATTGTTACATAGTGGAGATCATGCTGTAGTGTGTATAGTTTTGGAGCCCCAGCACGTATCTTCACTCTTCAGTAATGCCCTCTGTATTGTAAGTCTCCATGCTGCTTTATTCTCTTGGAATTTTATTTACGTGCTTTGTCTCTAAACAAAAATATAACCTCTTCAAAGAAAAAACTTTATCTTCCCTTTATTTGTCTTTATCTTGGTTTTGACATGCAGGATAGCAATGCACTTTCCCAGATATTCAGTACATGTATTATTAGTTAGGTGCAAAAGTAATTGTGGTTTTTGCCAACAAAAGTAGCAAAAACCACAATTACTTTTGCAGCAACCTAATATTTGTTTTAATTGATTGAATTTATGAGAATCATTAGAATGAGTAGATCACTTTTAACAACTTTGATAATTTTAGAAAGAAAATTTTTTCCAAGAATCTCTCAGCACTCTAGAAGTGGTGGTTCTTTGGAAAAAGCCCAGGTGTGGGAAAAATTTATTTTCAGAATAGTGTGCATTCCGTAAGATCTAAAAATCCTCTTTTCTAATCCTCCCATAATCAGTTAGGTAATTCTTGCCTTAGACAAAGCTGTAAGGAAGGCAAAAAAAAAAAAAATTATACCATGCCATATCTCTAGTGCTCATATCCATCCTCAAGGCACACCTGGAGTTCATTTCTCACATTGCAGCGAAAGAGAGCTTTGGAATAAGAAAATTTCACAATCTTCACTACCAGTGTCCATCTCTGAGAAATCACTCTTCTCTTACCCCCCTTCATTATATATTCCAGTAATTCTCTAAGTCTCAGGAATACAACATGCTTACTTACACAAAGGTCAGATCTAGACCTTCGTGTATGCTGTTTCTTCTGCTTAGAAGACCCTTTCTTTCCATGTCCGCCAAGCAAATCTTCCAGCTTTACTCAGATGATTGATACTTACGCTTCAGGACTCAGCTAAGATAACACCTTCTTTAGAAAGCCCCCTTAGTACCCACTAAGTTAGGTGATTCCTCCTCGGTGCTCTCTTTTCATCTTATGTTAATCACTGACACAGTACTTTATATTTTTTTTAAATGCCTGCCCGCTTACTTCTTTCCCTGACCCCACACCATAGGCCCTTTGAAGACAGGCCCTGTAGCTGTCCACCACTCTGTCCTCAAAGCGGTCTGGCACAGAGCATGTGCTCACTGAATCTTTCTTTAATGAATAAGCAATTGCCTCTTTCCTTGCCTCTTTCCATCTGTGCTGTGTGTCACATCCTTGGGTACCCCCACATATTCACACACTGGTGCCCTATGAAGGTACCTACAATGCCAAAGGTTCTTATCTTCCCTAACTTTCTTGTTTCCATGAGGATGTTTTGAGCTCTACTCTGAGTTTTGCCTCCGTAGTTTGTCAGTCTGATCTACTTTTCCAGTCAAAGGTGCTCATGTTCCAGATGTCATAGTCCTATAGCCTCTGGTTGTAAACTAGAGCCTCTTTAGAAGAGAATTTCTTAGTCCAGAAGAAAGGCAATAATGGCAGGACTTTTAATCTTTTACTGAAGGGGGACACTATACATAGAGATTTGCTGCTTTCCTCAAATGCTCCTGCGTTAGTGGTGGCCAACTTCTCTTATGTAGGTCAACATCAGAGCTAAGTGTTGTTTGATATTGGAATGCTTGCTTTTAAGAATCACTGTGATCTCTTTGTGAAAGCCTCATTCATGTAATAATAGTAATATTGCTTTTTATGGAAACTTTTGGGATAGAATCACTAATATAAGTTACAGAGAAACAAAGGTTATTTTTACATGGCTCACATTTAATGCAGATGTTAACTACTTCTGCACATTGTTAATAGCTTTGTGCAAAGACTTTACATAAGAGAGAAATTAAAACCTATTTGAACTAGTATTTGATAAGCAAACAGCAGAGAGAATACTAGTAGACATCTGGAGATAAAATGAATTTTACTATCTAAGAAATAAATTAATTCATCCGGGCTACAGAGGTGATTTACATCTAGGTAAATTAGAGCAAATTCCTTATCCTTCTCCATTTGAGAAGAATTATCTCCAGAGATTACTCAAAGAAAGGGAAAACACATGACTTGGTCTAGCTTTACAAGAAGATAAAATGCTTCTTGTTTCTATGGAAATGAACACTGGTCAGTGTGTGTGTTTTCCCTTCCTTTTTATTTTTATTTTTTTCTCTTGGTACAGATTTCTGCAGCATACTATGTAGTGTCTTACGACTTTACCACCAATGAATCATTAACTATAGGGCAGATAAGACCTTTAGAGATAATATAAGCCACACTTTTTATTTTGGAGATGAGGGCGCTGGCATTCAGAAAAGCCGAACAGCATGTCCTCTGTCACCCGGCTGTGTAGTAGCAGAACTGGAACTTGAAACCAGGTGTCTTGGTCCTGTGCCCTGTGTTCTTCCCACCATATTACAAACATTTACTGGAAAATGTGGAATAATCTTAGATGCATAAGTGAAGAAACAGTATTATTCAAGCATTTTATTTATAACATATATTAATTGAAATAATAGCCAACTGTTTCTGAGCACTATTCTAAATACTTATTATATATCCACATATTCAATTTCTAATGCCTATATAATTCTTATTTTAACCAATAATAAAACTGACACAGAGTGAGCTTATGACCCTTGCACATCTTGTCAGTGTTGAGTTTGGGACTCTAAGCAAGGCAGTGGACTCTTGGATCTGTGTACATAACCATTATATTGTAGTATCTGCCATTTATATGTATAATATATATATAAATTATCCAAATACATGGACAGTTGTGTTAAGAATGTGGAGTCAGACACACAAATCAGGTGATTGGCTGTACTACTTAGTAGCAGTATAATATTTCTTTCATTGTATCCTCTCTCTTGGTCTCAATGTCCTTATTGGTGACTTGAGGCTACTGCGGTGTAACACTTCTTCATAGAGTGATTGGAAGAGTTGCCTAAGATAATGCGAATAGAATTCTTATGTCTTAGAACTGATTCTGCCACATGTGTTAAAAATTTCCAACCAAGTCCCAGTTAATTGATATGCTAGAGTTCTCTTTTAAATTTATTTTATATTCTGGATGGTTAGAATTTTTATTTTATTTCAGCAACACAGAAATCTTGTTTTTTTAAATCTTCTTCTTTGAAAAACATGTGAACTACACCATGGCCTTTTCTTAGCTTACTAATGTGACAAAATAAATGGAATTTACTACTTATTTAGAGCATTTTAATGCTTTAAAGTCTTCAATTTGAGAATGACTTTTGATTCTTCTTTTAAAAATTAAATATCTTGTACAAACTAGGTATTTCTCAATTTTTCTCATTTCTACTAAATATGAAGTTCTGGTGTGGAAAATAAAGATAACCAACATTTTCATTTAATCCTAGTTTGTGTATATACTTGACCCTGGTAATAAAACAAAGATATATAAGTTAGAAAATAAATATGAGGAAAAATCTGATTAAAAAAGAAACAATGTCATTCCTTTGGAAATGTCACCATCTACTAAACACAGGAAGACTTTCTTTTCAGTGATAAGAGACAACTAACCATCTAAAACTTTCCAATAACTTTGCCGTGTCTGCCTCATGGAAAAATCAATGAAATCTGAATTGCAATTGTCTTGGACAAGAGCTGTGCTGTCAAATTATCTTGCAGTCACAGAAAGTGTCTGAATGCCAACCTAGTATATAGAAAGAACAAATATTGTACTTTCTCCCCTGTAATTTCAAACCATCATCAAGTAATTTTTTTCTCTGCACTATTGTCTGTGACATTAATGTCTCCATCCTCTCTTATCACTTTAATAATTTTTTAATCTTCTCTCTGAGGTTTAGTTTTCTACTCTAGAGCCGTTGAAAGCTCTGCATTGAGTAGGAGTAATTTTTAACGCTACAGAATAGTAACCTGAAACTAAAAAAGAGCTTTCAAACCCAAGATTTTTTTTTCTCTTCAGCATTAGTGCTGCTGGAGACACAATGTGATGAGATGCTTTGTGACCATGAGATAGCATCATGACCTGTAATTCCAATGATTCACCTTGGAACAATTTACCTACTAGAAACTGCCTCAGCTGACGTTTTCTTGTGCTGCATCAAGAACCTGAAATACTGCAGGGACGTCCTAACTGAGCTCTTTGCTTTAGAGTCACATTTACTTCCTACATCATTTTCCACAGTCCGATGAGAGTGAGAACTTTTGAAAGTAAATCATGTCATTCGCTTCCTTAAGACCCATCAATGGATTTGTATTGAAGGATAATTAAGTCCAACTCCTTAATAAGGCTTTCATGACCTTTACTGAAGAGGCTCTGCTGCCTTCTGTAGCCTCAAATCCTATTACTCCCTTCAGGTCCCTGAGCATCTTATGCTGGCTTTTGCCTGTGGGCCATGATACATGCAAATTCTTTTTGCTTGCACTCCTTAAGTCCCCCTGTCTGTTGACCAGCTTACTTCACATGCTTGGTGTACAGTGAAAATGAAAAAGAAACATATTTGGGGGAAATGCTGTACTAGAATAAGCAGATTGAAAAAGGGATGTTGTTGTTTCTTTTCTGTATCAGCCTCAAATTTCTACATACGTCTTTTTTCATTTGAGTTCCTACTATTCTCAGGCACTTTGATCTGTCTCTTACTTGTCCTGGTCTTAATAAAGTAGCCTCTAAAAAGTAACCTATAATTAGTTATATACATCTTAAAGTGAATTTACTCAGCTAATAAATATTATGGAATGTTTATTATATATTAGGCTTTTTCTAGGCACAAGGAAATTATCAGTGAACAAAACAGGAAAGGTGTCAGCTTTCAACAAGCACACGTTCTAGCAGAGGACACAGAAAGGAGCAATTAAATGACAAAATAAGATCATTTCAAATAGTAGGAAGAAGATAAAAAGGTCTATGCAATAGAATGATTGCAGGGAAAGGCTGGTTTAGGTCTTGTGGGTCAAATAGTTTCTTTGAAGCTAAGTCCTCTGTGACCAGGATGTAGTCCTGGCAGAAGAAAGCATTTCAGGCAGAGGGGACAGCTGATGCAATGGTCATAAGGTGGAAATTAACTTGGCAAGGATTAGGAGGAAAGGTAAAAAAAATATATAATTGGAGCCGAGTTCATGAGAAGGGTGATAGGAGATAGGTCTGAGGACTCCTTTAGAAATGGGCTAAGCAGGGCCTTTCAAGCAAGGCAAGAGGCATTTGTTGTAGTCCTAGTGCAAGCGGAAGCCAGGGGAGGGTTTTAGGTGTAGGGATGATGCTGTCTCATTTCGAATTGTACAAGTAGAGTCTGGCTTCCGTGTGGAGGGTAGATTGAAGAACAGCAGTGGACACAGGGATATGAGCTAGGAACCAAAGTTGTGTACTCTTAATGATGTCAGTTCAGTGAAGCACTCACATAGGAGAGCGTTGAAAATAGCATGTTAGCATCTTGTCATATTCTTACTTGTCTTTATTGGGACATAAAGGTGATTTATACACTTAAAGGAATTTCAGAATTTTTGTAGGAGGTTTTTGGGGAAAAGCAGAAGTTGAATCAGTATACGAGTAGGTGTCATTGCTAGGCAGTTGCTTTAGTGGAGAGGACGACATTGGAAAAGGGGGTCTACAAGTGAAATAAGTTTTAATCATAAAGAACATTTCATGGGGACCAGGAGCCAAACTGGCTTCCCTGAAATCGCTCCCCTAAGATTCTAGAAAGGACTTGACTTGGACTCGGAAGATCTGAGTTTCAACCTTGGAATCATCACTTTAGTAGGTTTACCTTCTCTGAGCTTCTAGGTTTGCTCATCTATTAAACAAAAGGGCTTCATCATGTAAAAAGTAAGATCTTTATCAATTATATAAATAATCCATTAATGACTCTCTTAGTTATAATGATATCCTTTCTGACATCCAGGCATCTTCAGTGAAACTTTATACGTTGCATTTTCATAGAAAAATAGAGCTGAAAATTACTTAATTATTATGTAAACATATGTTTATATACTCATAGTTGCTCATTTTATAGATAAGAAAACCAAATAAACTAGCCATGAGCTAATGAATTAGCCATGAACTAAGGAAGTTTTCCCATTAATGTGAGCTGCACACTGCATCTCAGTTCACATGATTCCTGTTTAAGTGTTCTTTCCTTATTACTTGTAGTCATCTTATAACTTCAAGGAAGTTCTGTCCACAGGATAATTACAATATTTCTTACATTCATTCTTTGTCTTTCCTACATAGAAGCATCTATGAGTTGGTTAGTTTGGGAAGCGAATAAACTTTTCTATAATCCCTTACAAAATATTATAGTTTTCCCATACAAATAATGTACAAAAGTGTATTTCTCAGAACTAAATTAGTTGGATTTTTGGGCCAACTGCAGGTACAAAATGTGGACCTTTTAATGGAGCTTTCAATTCCAGAACAGCCAAAAACCTTATTTATTTTGTTCTGATGCATGGAGAAAAATATGAATAAGAAATTCATTCTATCTGTTATATAAATTTTAAAATAATAGAAAAAGAGGGATAGAAGTGTACCTTTTATAAACTGTTTTTTGTAAAAATGGGAATTAGACAACTTCAAAAGAGGGGTTAGCAGCTAGCCAAACTCAATGAAGATCTGTTGTTTAAAAACCGATGATACTAGCTTTCTTTAAAATTTTGTCTTTTGTCCAGATACATTATCAGCACCTCTTTTATTCACTGTAATCTCCAAATGAGCCCCCAGAGATGAATAAATCATTTTGTTGCTGCTAAAGATCTCTAAGAAATCTTTTTGATGATAGAAATAAGTAAAGATAGCTGCAAATTCTTAAGTAAACAGATAATGCTTTCAAAAAACTGTCTCTTTCAAATAATCAGAAGTACAAGTCCACATCAAAGTGGGATTTCAAAGGTGTAGAAACAAGGGTGGAACTAAAAATTATACCAAGCTTAAAACAGAAATAAATGAGCCTAACTGGGGAGCAATTAGAGTCAACTTAAAGAGTAGAAATTTTCCACAATTTCTCAGTTCTGGGATAAGATCCCCACCTTCTTTCTCAAAGCATGCCTACCTTTCTACTTGCAGCTCATGGTAATAGCCCATGACATTTAATCAAGAGAGAGCCTTGGGAACCACAGCCAAAATTTCCATTTGATTCCAAAAGGAAAAAGATGGGAAAATTATAAAGATTACATGGAAATGGGAGACATTCTGAGAAAAAAAATCAAATTCTTATTGGATTGTTCCTTTAGAGTTGGTCACATTGAAATAAATAGAATGATTGTATTCATTTATTATGTAGGGAGAAAGTGGAGTGATTATAAAATTCGTTTCTTGTTCAGAAATTGAGGGAGTAATTAAGAGCCTACCAACAACAACAGCTAAAAAGCTCAGGACCAGACTGATGATACACAGCCGAATTCTACCAGAGTTACAAAGAGGAGCTGGTACCATTCCTTCTGAAACTATTCCAAACAATAGAAAAAGAGGGACTCCTCTCTAATTCATTTTATGAGGCCAGAATCATCCTGATACCAAAACCTGGCAGAGACACAGCAAAAAAGGGGAAATTTCAGGCCAATATCCTTGATGAACATCAATGTTAAAATCCTCAATAAAATACTGCCAAACCAAATCCAGCAGCACATCAAAAAGCTTATGTACCATGATCAAGTCAGCTTCATCCCTGGGATGCAAGGCTAATTCAACATATGTAAATCAATAAATGTAATCCATCACATAAACAGAACCAATGACAAAAACCACATGATTATCTCAATAGATGCAGAAAAGGTCTTCAGTAAAATTAAACACTCCTTCATGCTAAAAACTCTCAAAAACTAGGTACTGATGGAACGTATCTCAAAAGAATAAGAGCTATTTATGACAAATCCACAGCCAACATCATACTGAATGGGCAAAAACTAGAAGCATTCCCTTTGAAAACTGGCACAAGATAAGGATGCCCTCTTTCACCACTCCTATTCAACATAGTATTAGAAGTTCTGGCCAGGGCAATCAGGCAAGAGAAAGAAATAAAGCGTATTCAAATAGGAAGAGAGGAAATCAAATTGTCTGTGTTTGCAGATGACATGATTGTATATTTAGAAAATCCCACTGTCTCAGTCCCAAATCTCCTTAAACTGATAAGCAACTTCAGCAAAATCTCAGGATACAAAAATCAATGTGCAAAAATCACAAGCGTTTCTATACACCAATAATAGAGAGCCAAATCAGGAGTGAACTCCCATTCACAATGGCTACAAAAAAGAATAAAATACCTAGGAATCCAACTTACAAGGGATGTACAGGACCCCATCAAAAAGTGGGCAAAAAGTTCTCTTCAAGGAGAACTACAAATCACTGCTCAAGGAAATAAGAGAGGACACAAACAAATGGAAAAACATTCCATGCTCATGGATAGGAAGAATCAATATTGTGAAAATGGCCAAACTGCCCAAAGTAATTTATAGATTCAATGCTATTCACATCAAGCTACCACTCACTTTCCTCACAGAATTGGAAAAAACTGCTTTAAATTTCATATGGAGCCAAAAAAGAGCCCGTATAGCCAAGACAAACCTAAGCAAAAAGAACAAAGCTGGAGACATTACGCTACCTGACTTCAAACTATACTACAGGCTACAGTAACCAAAACACCATAGTACTGGTACCAAAACAGATATATAGACCAATAGAACAGAACAGAGGCCTCAGAAATAATGACACACATCTACAACCATCTGATCTCTGACAAACCTGACAAAAACAAGCAATGGAGAAAGAATTCCCTATTTAATAAATGGTGTTGGGAAAACTGGCTAGCCATATGCAGAAAACTGAAACTGGACCCCTTCCTTACACCTTATACAAAAATTAACTCAAGATGGATTAGACTTAAATGTAAGGCATAAAAACATAAAAAACCCTAGAAGAAAACCTAGGCAATACCATTCAGGACGTAGGCATGGGCAAAGACCTCATGACTCAAACACCAAAAGCAATGGCAACAGAAGCCAAAATTGACAAATGGGATCTAATTAAACTAAAGGGCTTCTGCACAGCAAAAGAAACTATCATCATAGTGAACAGGCAACCTACAGAATGGGAGAAAATTTTTGCAATCTATCTACCTGACAAAGGACTAATATCCAGAATCTATAAGGAACTTAATCAAATTTACAAGAAAAAAAACCATCAAAAAGTGGGCAAAGGATATGAGCAGGCACTTCTCAAAAGGAGACATTTAATGAGGCCAACAAACATATGAAAAAAACCTCATCATCACTGGTCATTAGAGAAATGCAAATCAAAACCACAATGAGATACCATCTCACGCCAGTTAGAATGGCGATCATTAAAAAGTCAGGAAACAACAGGTGCTGGAGAGGATGTGGAGAAATAAGAATGCTTTTACACTGTTGGTGGGAGTGTAAATTAGTTCAACCATTGTGGAAGACAGTGTGGCGATTCTGCAAGGATCTAGAACCAGAAATCCCACTCGACCCAGCAATCCCATTACTGGGTATATACCCAAAGGATTATAAATCATTTTGCTGTAAAGACACATGCACACGTATGTTTATTGCAGGACTGTTCACAATAGCAAAGACTTGGAACCAACCCAAATGCCTATCCATAATGGACTGGATAAAGAAAATGTGGCACATATACACCCTGGAATACGATGCAGCCATAAAAATGGATAAGTTCATGTCCTTTGGATGAAGCTGGAAACCATTGTTCTCAGCAAACTAACACAGGAATGGAAAACCAAACACTCACCCATAAGTGGGAGTTGAACAACAAGAACACATGGACACAGGGAGGGGAACATCACAAACCAGGGCCTGTCAGTGGGTGGTGGGCTAGGAGATGGATAGCATTAGGAGACATACCTAATGTAGATGATGGGTTTACGGGTGCAGCAAACTACATGGCACGTGTATACCTCTGTAACAAACCTGCACGTTCTGCACATGTACCCCAGAACTTAAAGAATAATTAAAGGGAAAAAAAAAAAAAGAAATTCCTCACTTGGAATTCCTGGTGATCCTACTAACAACATTTTTACTTTCTGTAAATATTGTAAACTTTTTGTGTTTGCAACACACTCTCAAGTATTAGGGTTGTTTTGTTGCATGTTAAAAATGCAAATACAAACAAGTGCCTTAGATATAAGTGCCTGAGCTAAACAAGTCCACAAGAATTAAGACATGTGTCTGCTAGAGTACATAATACCTCTGAGTTCTGTGAAAAACCAGAGTTATCACACTATTGAGTTTGTTGTCTTCTGCCCTACCCACCCTAGGAAGAACTGTTTCTTCTCCTGATTTTACCCCTTTATATCCTTGTTAGATAAACGCCTTGGCAAGTTCAGTTGACACACAGTCTACTTGTAACATAAACGTACCTTAGTGCCTGCCTGTCACCTGGTACTTGAGCATACTTTCAATGCTATACTTCATCATGCAACCTGCTACCAGCTTCAGTATTCTGAGAACCATTGCCACTGAAATAAATGATAGTGTGGCAATAATAAACTTTCCAAATTAATGATAATTTGTTGACAGCTCTTCAAGATTTCATTCTTCATGTTGGGGAACACTGGATGATAATTACTGTTCTCAACCTGTTTTAGTAACTCTTTGGCCACATGCATGTGCCTTAAAGAGGAGTGATTGCTTCTCTTAGCAATTTCCTACTTTCATGATCTTGCCTTCTCTACCTCATCTCAAACTCTGGAAATGAATTGATTTTTGGCAACTTGATCTGAAATTCTTATCAGTCTCATTTAGGGGATTTGTCTACTGTCATCAATAAGAAAAGGTCAACCTATGTCTGAGGCAGGTGTTGGAGGGAGCATTGTAATGTGTGAATAGGTGTTCACATCATATTTAGGAAATATTTCAATGCCATTAAATTAGTTGTAAGAAACAATATTTTTGTACTGCTCTTCAGTATGCAATTATATTCCCAGAATATAGAGAACATATAAGAATATTCATGTTTGTGTGTATTTGTATGAGTGTTGGCATAGGTATATGAATGAACCCTGGAAAGATTAGTGTGTTTATAGAACAGATAATTATCTTAACTTTTGAAATATTATTAGTTCATGGCAAGCTTTACTTTTGGCTGAAACTGAATCATAAAGCTTGATCCTGTATTAAGGAGTTGTAATGGATTGTTACCAAAGGAAATGTTGGGAATTGGGATACAAGTGAGATCAAAATATTTATCTACATTTTTCTATGCATGTGGCGATTCTTCTGTAACTTTGTAATACTTTTGTGTATTTTCTGTCCTTGATCATCATGCATGGTATCCCATGTAGCTCCGAATGTTGAATATAAAATTCTAACTTGCCTCTCCACCCACATCAGTTTCACAATTACTAGCACCTATCTCTGCCTTCCTTGTACTCCTTTCACTTAGAGTAAGAATCTATTTCCTGGAAAGTAAATCTGTTTGGTAATTGAAGTCTCTTCTTTTTCTGTTTTCAAGGATGGGAGGAACAGTTTTATTGGACACCAACTGGGCGGGGTAGTGGAAGTGCCAAACAGCAAAGACCAGCGGGTCAAGTCAGCCAGAGCCATTCAAATCACCTACTACCTCCAGACCTATGGCTCTGCCACCCAAGACCTCATAGGGGAGAAGTGGGAGAATGAGTTCTGTAAGCTTATGAGGAAGCTCCAGGAGGAGCATCAAGACCTCCAACTCTACTCTTTAGCATCCTTTAGCCTCTGGAGAGACTTTCATAAGACCAGCATCCTGGCCAGAAGTAAGGTCCTGGTAAGCCTCGTGCTGATCCTGACCACAGCCACCCTCTCTAGCTCCATGAAGGACTGCTTGCGCAGTAAGCCCTTCCTGGGCCTCCTGGGGGTGCTCACAGTATGCATCTCCATCATCACGGCAGCAGGGATCTTCTTCATCACCGATGGAAAGTACAACTCCACCCTGCTGGGAATCCCGTTCTTCGCCATGGGTAACTATCCATCCTTGTGGTAATCGGATTCTTACCGGTTTGGGGCAAGGTAGTATATTTCTTGAATTCTCAGGTGGAAATCTGTTTTAATTTTGCATTGGTGTGTCTATGTCGTTATGTAAAATTTTACTTGGGGTTGTGTCTGTTTCACCTTATTGGGCCTTTTGTGAAATTATGGGATGACCGAACCATCTTCTCATTTAATTTAATGCTGTCAAATGTTTTTAAGTTATACAACATTGGAATTCTCTACTCAGATCCCTCAAAAATAACAGGTCAGGGATTACGAGAGACAGAGTTAAGGAGATCCAAAACCTACTTTGAGCAAAATGTTGTGGTCCATATTTATGGCCATTCTCAAGTTAATGGGAGTGAAAAGTGAATATCATGAGATGAAAATTTTGAGAACCAATGATGTGTCCTAATCTCAAAGAACTTAAATAAGCTTTGTTTATTAATTTATTTCAAAGTTTCTGCACAGAGTATACTCCATTCCCCTCCCTCTATATAAACTAAAACCTTCCTGCTGCCACTTAGATATATCCTCTAACTTTTTTCATCTTTGGTGAAAAGAATTAATGAATAGCCTTAGTCAAGATTATCTCATCTTGTAATTTTTCCACCAGCTGTACATAAATGGTCTAGAAAATAGTGTAGGTGGTGTGTGTGTGTGTGTGTGTGTGTGCCTATTCCTTCAAAGAGAAGATCAAATCGGAATAAAGGCAAGTACGTGCTTAGCAACAAGATTGATGTGTCTTTTCAGAAAAGAAATGATGATGGTGATAGCTATTGGTACAGCAAGAGGGTTCTACACATCAGGTGTGATGTAATTCCCTATGTGTTGCGATTTAGAGAATAAGCTACAAAGAGTTTATTGGTGGTGAACTGACATGAGCAAGACAGTCTTCATATTAGACACCTTAGGGCTTGCTAGGGCTTTTGCTAAAATTGCTGGTGAACTAATTAGGTGATGGAAAGATTTATCAGGAAAATAGAAAATTACGTATTCCATACCAATAAAGAGAAGAGCTACCTCTCCTGATGCTGGATTGTAACATAGGTTCTGTGAAGCCTGAGAAGTGTTTTCATTCCTTAAACAAAATAATTGTTTCTCGCTCTCCAGGTTAAAATCAGTTCTGAATTATAGCTTTATTGGCAATTTTAAAAGATGCAGGCATGTGGTCAGAAAGTCTTCTAGGTGACGTAGGCACTTTCTTTTTTGACCTTAGCAAACGATTTTGAGAATGAAAATACGAAGTGTGTTTATATGATAGATGCTGGGGTCTAACTGATTTATCCATAAACTCAATATCATTGTGGCCATGTTAAGATGTTAAGTTGTTAGTTCACCTTTTTTTTTTTTTTTTTTTTTGAGATGGAGTCTTGCTCTGTCTCCCAGACTGGAGTGCAGTGGCACGATCTCAGCTCACTGCAACCTCTGACTCCCGGGTTCAAGCGATTCTCTTGCCTCAGCCTCCTGAGTAGCTGGGATTACAGGTGTCAGCCACCACTTCTGGCTAATTTTTTGTATTTTTAGTAGAAATGAGGTGTCACCATGTTGACCAGGCTGATCTCAAACTCCTGATCTCAGGTAAGCCACCCACCCCAGCCTCCCAAAGTGCTGGGATTACAGGCGTAAGCCACCGCGCCCAGCCAGTTTATCTTCTTAAACCTCAGTTACTTCTCATATAAAATGGGGAGTATAATGATATCATTTTCAAAAACTAGGTTTGAAAAATGTAACAGTATTTAATTAAAGTTCATAGCCTGTAGTAAATGCTAAGTAAATATCGGCAAGTTTTACTCTTTAACCTGATGTTTTAAGTGCAGTGGATTCACTGATGACTACAAAACAGTCCTTGGCTTCAGGAAATTGAGGCTTCCTGGATTTTGCGTATCATCTCTAAATACATATTAATGTTGTTAAGAAATGGTATCTTTCTTTTTCCCAAAGAACATATTCTATAAAAAATTCTTGTCATCAATGACAAAGATGAGTCTAGATTTGAACCATTTACACTTGCTACATTTTTTTGAATTAAGTCTCATCGCTTGAAATAATAAGATTTATAAGAACCATACAGCATGATTTACAAATGAAACATATTTCATTGGAGGTTAACAAATTGGACACCTTACTGCTTTTGAGGGTTCCTTTCTAAAACTGCTTTCTAAAACTAATTAGGTCATGAAATGATTTACCAGAAAAATATACAATTACATATTCCATACAAATAAAGAGAAAAACTACCTCTACTGATGCTGGATTGTAACCTAGACTCTACAAAGCCTGACAGGTATTTCCATTCCTTAAACAAATAACTGGAATGCTAAAAGCCACCGTGAGGGAAAAGTCTAGACCCTTCAACACACACTTTGCACCTCTCCCAGTGACCTTTATATTCATACATGAACCCTGGACAGTGTAGGTGCAGACTTTAGGAAGACTGCTTAACAGTCCCTCTGAAGTGTTTCTGCAATGCAAGTCCTTAAAATCTTCTGAAGCGAACATTTCTGCTATTTCTGAAAACACACCAACAAAAGACCTAAGAACATATACTTCAAGATTTTTGCTCCATGAAGGGGGCATTTGTTTTGTTGTGTTTTGTTTTATTTTTAAAATGATTGTAGTAGAAAAGAGGCCAAGATTGAGAACTGGTGAAATAAAAGGAACACTCCGCTGGGTTTTCATCCCAGCTTTTCTACTAACTCTGTGAGTTATATTGGGCAGTTCTGTGAAGTCCCTTTGCCCTAAGTCCTTCATACATAAAATAAAGGATTTGGAATCTTCAGCCTTGCAATGTGAAGATTTCAAAATACAATTTGTTTCATCTTTGAAGTTAGTATTTAATCCTTTATAAAAAACCTTTAAAGTATGTGTTATCCTCAAATCTCTAATCTGTAGTCTCCTTTGTTGCATTCTAATGTTAGAGATAGAGAGAAAGACAGAGAGAGACAGAGGCTTTAGAATAGAAAAATCACAGCTTTGCATACAGAGCCTCAGATGCACAAAGCTGTGAGACATAAAAACACATTGCTATGAAGGTGGTGAGGTAGAATGTGATGTTGAGCATAAATATGTTATGTTTGCCACATATATATCTGCTGGTGGTACACACAATGATGGTTGAAACCAGTTTTTGATGAATTACAGTTTACATGGTATCAAAACTGCATAATCCCTAAGTTAGTTGGGTATAAGGGAAAGAAGCCCAACTCTTCTGGTAAACCTCTATTTCTATTCCTATCTCTCTATAATGACTTCTTTGAGGTAGTGAGTATTTATTTACTCCATTCTGTGTCAATATTCAAACTATTCATGCTTGTCAGTATCGTCCCTGAAGCTGGGTGTGTCGCCGATACTGTTTGTTCCTCACGCTGAACTGGCTCAGCTATATTCTCTTTGACTGCCTATCTCCCATCTGTACTGCATCTCCTTGTTCTTTTTGGCTGGTCATTCATTCACTTAATATTGTCAATGTCATTTCAGAGGCGTATATACTGTACCTAAATATCCCACATTATTTAAGCCAGTGACAACTTTTATACTTTGTCCTGGTGTTCTCATAATAAAATTACATGTGTCAAATTGTATGTCTCAGATTTGGGTTTAGAAGAAAAGATTATTAGAGGTGCATGCAGTCTTTCTGGCGAAGCATTCAGAAAAGAATTCCAGAATTCTAATAATTTTTTTTTTCTTTTGAGATGGAGTCTCTCTCTATCACCCAGGCTGGACTGCAGTGGCATGATCTTGGCTCACTGCAACCTCCACCTCCCAGGTTCAAGTGATTCTCCTGCCTCAGCCTCCCAAGTAGCTGGGACTATAGGTGTGTGCCACCACACCCAGCTAATTTTTTGTATTTTTAGTAGAGATGGTGTTTCACCATGTTAGCCAGGTTGGTCTCAAACTCCTGACCTCAGGTGATCCATCTGCCTCGGCCTCTCAAACTGAACTGGGATTATAGGCATGAGCCACCGTGCCCAGCGATTTTATATATATATATATATATATATATATATATATATTTTTTTTTTTTTTTTTTTGACACAGTCTCGCTCTGTCGCCCAGGCTGGAGCGCAGTGGGGTGATCTCCGCTCACTGCAAGCTCCACCTCCCGGGTTCATGCCATTCTCCTGCCTCAGCCTCCAAAGTAGCTGAGACCACAGGCGCCCGCCCCCACGCCCGGCGAATTTTTTGTATTTTTAGTAGAGATGGGGTTTCGCCGTGTTAGCCAGGATGGTCTCGGTCTCCTGACCTCATGATCCGCCTGTCTCGGTCTCCCAAAGTGCTGGGATTACAGGCGTGAGCCACCACGCACCCAGCCCATAATGTTTTTAAAAAACTACTTGAAAGGACCTCATTTAGCGCTAGCCTAACATCCTTTCTCTCTCTAAGCACATACCAATGAGAATGGCACTCATTTAATTTATAACTCATTATCCGCCTTTTTTTTTCACCTCATTTGCTTTATGTGGATGTGTTTCCTCTTTCTGGAATGAGAAATATGGGCTAATATCACACACAGACGCCAAGCTGGCTCATTCTGTACTTTGCTGATATTCTATGGATAATTGCCAGGGACGGTAGTAGCCTCGGATCACTTTTTTTTTTTTTTTGTCCATTCTGAGTCTGTGTTATGTGTAGAAGTCTCAATTCAGTCAGCTCGACACCACAGGACACAGTGATGACTCGTGTTTTGCAAGTTAAAACAAGCCTTTCAGACACAGATTTTCACTCATTTTTCCAAACTGAGACTCATATTCAATTATTTATTAATTTTCAAATATTTATCGAACATCTACTATGTTCAAGGAATTTTGGTTTCTGGAGTCAAAGACATTGAACAGAATTGAATAAGTTGTCACCCTCACGAACCTTACATTTTAGGACTGAAGAAGGGATGAATAGAACAACTAAATAAAGAAATATAAACTATGTTGTATGGTTCTTAAGTGACATAAAGAAAACAAATAAAGCAAAATAAGGGGTAAAGAGCCTAAGTGGTCAGATAAAAGTCTTTCTAAAGAGTAAAACTGAAGCAGAGAGATAAACGAAGCACCTGAGATGAGTGGCTCTGGCAGAGAGAAATATACCTGCCAAGGCTTTAATATAGGACCTTGCTTGGTGACGCTGAAGAAGAGCAAGAAAGTGAATATGTCTGGATCAGAGTCTGATCTGAGTATGAGTGTCACGAGAAGGGGTCTAAGAGGTAGTACTGGGTCAGGTCATACGGGACACTGAGAATTAATCTTCGGGTCAAATGAAAGCTGTTTGAAGTATTCTGAGACAAGAGTGTGTGGCCCGACATACTTTATAAAGACATTTTTGTCTACATTACATAAATTAATCTGCAATGGGGCAAGAATAATTCTACAGAGACTATTCAACAGGTTATTCCAAATTCTGCATGAGACATAATGGTGATGTGAAATAGCATGGGAGCAGGGATGGTGATAAAAAGGAATTAGACTCAGGGTAAATATTTGAAAATAGAATTGACAGGACTCAGTGAGGAACTAGATATGGTGTGTAAGAGGAAAAGAATTGTTAAGAATGACCTCAAGCTTAGAGGACCAAGTAAGTGATAGAATGCGTTTGCCATTTACTGCAGTAGTGAAGACATGGGAGGAATTCACTGTGGGGGAAAAATCAAAACCAAGTGGCAAATGTAGAGTCAGTAATATAAGACAGTACATAGACCAGGCTCAGAGGAAATCTGTAAATCAGAGCTGAAGATACAAATTTGAGATTCATCACAGCATAGCTAATATTGAAAACCACAGAATCCAGTGAGATCAACTATAAAGATAAATATAAATGAAAAAATAAGGCATCCAAGATTTGAGCCCTGGAGCATTTTAATGGTTAGAAATTGGGAAGATGAGGGATTCAGAAAATGATGCTAAGAAGGATCAGGCAGAAAACTAGCATGAGAAGCAAGAGAGAATAACTAACCAGCAGCAGAGTAAAGAAAGTGTTTTAGGAAGGAACAAGAGATTGATTGTTCCAAAAGCGGCTAAGAAATTGTGTCCACTGAGAACTGAGAAGTAGTCATCTGATTTAGCAAAATAGAAGTCATTGGTGACTTTGAAAAGAGCTGCTTGGGGGAATGCTGAAAATGAAAGGGTAATTTCAAGAGATTCAATACAGATCGGAGGAAATGAAGTGAAGATAGTGAATATAGACAATTCTTTTGAGGGATTTTCCATTAAAAAGAAATTAATGTTTGCATGCTGATAGGAACACATAGGTGAGAAAGAAAACTTTATAGGAAAGCAGAGAGAGGAAGAAATTGCAGAAGCAATGCCACTGAGTAGGAAAGAAGGGACTAGATTCAGAGCATAAGTGGAGTCATTGCACAGACACTTCACCTACTATAGAAAAAGGAAAGGCCTAATAGATGGACAGATCCAGATAACTCAGTGTATATGGGGATGAGAGCATGTGGAAATTCTCCTCTGTGCCTTCAGCTTTGTCAGCAAATATGAAGTCAGTCATCAGCTGAGAACAAACTTGGGGAAGGAGGCATTGGTTTGTGGGAAATGAAAGGAATTTGAGTCACCTTGGAAAACTGGACACTGAATTAGACAAGAAAATTCAGAAAGATAACTAGAAAACTCTAAAGGCCCACTTGAAGTTTGTGTTATGAATTTTTTTTAAAAGAAATGAGTAAACATGGTTTCTGTTTTTTTAACCCCTAGGCACATATAGCTGTGTAGAAGACTTAGGTAGGTGTTGAGTTGAATTTAATCAGAAAACAAAAAATGAGGTTTACAGTATACACAAAGGTGTGACTATAATGACAGATCATGAAAATTGTGCAGGCCAGGGTCAGCTAGACTAGACCATGTTGCAATAACAAATAAAGCCTTAATTATGTTAACATAACAAAGATATATTTCTTGCTCGTCTCACAGTTTGGTGTGGGTCAGGAAGATCTCTTTGCCACCTCTCTTCCAACAGAGACTCAGGGATCCAGGATGCCTCCATCTTGTAACCTTGCATCCTCAGAGTTTGTGCTCAAGGCCATGTAGGCAAAAGAGAAAATAGAGAACTCACACCTATTTGTAACTGCCTTACCTCAGAAGTGATGCAGTTACTTCTTATACATTCTATTGGCTAGCCAACAGCAAAGAGTATAGAAAACACTGATGAGCAAATGGATTGTTTTATAAACATCACTTGTCTCTTTCATATAAACTAAGCCAAACAATAAAGGAAGTGGCAATATTATTCCCTATCATCACTATGATAAGAAATTGATAAGTTGAAATAGTATGGTTCTTGCTGGGTCAGATAATTGTTTTAGGTTGGAGTCTGTTCTAGTTATCTATGGCTAGATATCTAGTTAACTATGTTGGAGATATCTAGTTATCTATGACAAACACCACAAAATTTAGTAGGATAAAATAACCACTTTATTATGTTCATGGATTCTGTGGGTCAGTAGTTTTGAGAAGACACGGATCTTCTCACCTCTGCGTTGTGCACTTCTGTTTCCCAAAGCGTGAACCAGCAGTGTTTAGGATATAGTGGGCCCACTAAGACTTAATGCTTGGCTGAAGTTCTTTACAATGATTATTTTACAGTATTAGAAATGTCTCTAATATGTTGCCACAGGGCTTATTTTACTCAGGATCATCAAAAACATCAAAATCCTTCCTAAAATAATTCCATTGCTGTAAGAGAAAGGACCTTATTATGACACCCGGAATGTTTAGTTGGAGCTATTTCTTAACCTTACTAATTGTAGTCATGCTGTGCTTTGGTGATAGTCGCCTCCTTTGAAAAACACTGGCCAACGATGTGAAAATATTCCCATGCTTATGCTTAGAGGCTTAGAGTCAGAAGACTTGGAGTCCAGTCCAGCTCCTGCCTCTTACCTGCTGGATGTCTTCTCCCTGGGCCTCCTTCATCTTACTTTCTCATTAGATGAGGAAGAGCTCATTGTTCTTTAACATCTCTTCCACTTTAGCTCTTTAATCAGTGAATCACTTATTTGACACTCATTCTGTATGTCATCACTTCTAGAGATTTGACTCACTGGGAGATAGAACTGTGTCTCCTTGGCATCTTTGCCATTGTCTAAAGTACCCATAGTCAGCATTTTTAAACACTGACTTATTGGTGGCTTTTATGACTGCTAGAGTTCTTCGAGCAAGAGAAGTCTTAACTTTTGGTTGTTTTAAGCTTGGATATTTTAATATGCCTATTTTTATGTATGTAATTCTTTAGTTTTAGCTTTCTTGCCTATTTATTTCCTTCTCTGTCCTTCTTTTAGAGCTTTGACATGGACCTACTGTGTCAGAGCTTTCTAATGAAGTGAGACATTGTCTCACTAACTGGTTTTGCTAGACCTTTTAAAGGAGGTGGAAAAGAAAGCTATGTTGGCATAAAAAGTAACAGGTGCATTTTATGTCAAACATTTGAGGTAGCATTGACTAGTGTGTACTTTTTATTATATAGCACTGTCCAACACTGCTAGTAATTTTCCTGACTCCCTAAAGTTCTACATCTTCTTTGGAATCCACCTCCGTCTCTTGCACTTTTTACTGCAAATGAGCTTCCTCAAGTGGTTACTGAAGTTTAGGAATGAGAAAGAGTACTGTTACATAACAATTTTACCAAGTGTGAGATGCATATGGACCCATTTTAGTAATCTTGTTTATCTTGAGGGTAGCTGATATGCTAGTTTAGATTTTTTAAATGGAAAGATTTGTAAATATGCCTCCTGTTGTTCAATATGTGCTGCTCTTGCTTTTTATTTCTTGAGTCAGATAGTGAATCAGGATTGAATAGCTAAGCAGGGAGGGACATGGGAGTGACATCAATTTATCCAGCACATAGTACAATAATTAATATGTCAGGTACTTCCATTTCTCCAGCATCTAAGCCATCCTCAAATACATGTCTATCAAAAGCAACCTTAACACTCCTCATTAATCGAAGTCCACTTTACTGTCGTGTCAGAATGTCCCAAGAAAAAATATTCCTGGTGCAGGACAGCTGCAATTGCCAACCAGAATAGGATATTTTTTCTGCAGTACTACATCAAGCAAGGTAAATGCTGCAGTTGAAACTCTGGAAACTTGTAGGGTGAAAATACGTTAAGGGTTATGCCATTCTTTTTCTGAAGAAAAATGTATTGAGAAACTGGAGATATACTTCCTGGATTCAATTATCTTTCAAGCCAGTATTATCATACCTAGTGATCTAACAAAAAAGAAAATTGGCAGAGAAAGATGAGATACATTCTATGTTTATTTGATGGTCCCAGAGGCCAACCTTAGGCTTCCAAGAATTGAGGAACACCTGTGGTCTGATTCCCACCTGCCTTCCTGGAACATGGTGGCTTATGTTTACAGCAAGTGTTTGTGTATCATAGTTGTCGGCTTCTTTGTTAATGATTGAGTAATGCCTTAACCCAGACCAAGACAAAATTCTAATATTCAAGACTTTGCATACAGATGTCACGGTGTACCCTTAGCAAATCAGTCTGAGTACAATCCTAAGTTTGAGTGTAATATAAATAAGATGCTGCTGTTTGTTTTGCTGCTTCCCCACATTGACTTAGTCTAAATAGAAATAAGACTAGGTCCAGGCCAGTGATACCTGCAGTGATTGTTTTCCTTTTAGGTGTAACATTCTAAACTCAATATTCTATTTAATGATATAAAGTAAGATAGTATGTTAGTAAAGAATATTAATAGTATTTGAGGTGACATAATAAAAAGCACAAATAATATAGCCATATTAGTAAATGATAAAAGCCAAATAATGAAAGAAAATGAGATAATTTTACCAGAAAGAACTGGGGACAAGATTAGGTTAAACTACTTTATAGCACACACAAAAAAAAAAAAAAGAAAAAGAAAAAGGAAAAGAGGAAGGAGGTTAAATGGCTCACTTCATCACATGAAAACCAAATAAGATCACAGAAAAGAGATCACTGAAAGGCACCTAACATGTAGGTTTTGGGGTGAGACTGATGAACATAATGAGGACTCACTGTAATACTTAGCAGTAAATTAATGGCTTCACTCTTTATAATTCTGTTACCTTCCTCCTCCTTTACACTGCCATGATCAAGAGTTGAGGCAAGGTTATATACTTCACTGTGTTGTCACAACGTGGGGCAAATAATAAGTGGTGTGCTCAGTAATTATTTCTTGAATGAATGACTTGTGATTTTACTAGCTCACAGCCAAGATAAAGGTTATTTTTTTGAAAAACGGTATAAACCTGAGTGTAAAATTACGTGTTCTTTTAAAAAATTTAAATCAATGGCTCTTAAACAAAGCCATTGAACATGATTAGCTGATGAGGGGATTTGGGGGTTTCAAAGTTTAAAAGTTTAAGTTTAGTTTAAAACTTTTAAACTTAAAACTTAAAAGTTTTTTTTTTTTTTTTTTTTTTGAGACGGAGTCTTGCTCTGTCGCCCAGCCTGGGGTGCGGTGGCCGGATCTCAGCTCACTGCAAGCTCCGCCTCCCAGGTTTACGCCATTCTCCTACCTCAGCCTCCCGAGTAGCTGGGACTACAGGCACCCGTCACAGCGCCCGGCTAGTTTTTTGTATTTTTTAGTAGAGACGGGGTTTCACCAGGTTAGCCAGGATGGTCTCGATCTCCTGACCTTGTGATCCACCCGTCTCGGCCTCCCAAAGTGCTGGCATTACAGAAAACTTAAAAGTTTTAAGTTTAGTTTAAAAGTTGTACCTTTTTGTGTTTGTGTGGAGCTTCATGCACTTAAAAGTATTCAATGGCCATTTTTTTATGAATATGGATTCCTTATTTGCCAAGAGGTAAGCAGGGCAGCTGTTTCTATTAAATAAGAAAGTAAAGTCATCAGAACTATTCTCAAGACTGTGTGGAGTCAGGATTAGAACCTACATTTCTTGACTTTGCCTCGAGGGCTCCTTGGCTCTGCTACCTGTTCTCAAACTGAGCCCAGGGCTTCTGGGGTGCAGAGGGTACTGCAGGGCCTGAGAATAGTTGAGCCAGAAGGAATCTCACTGATTCTGTAGCCCAGGCTGGAGGGTAGTGCTGCAATCTTGGCTCACTTCAACACCCGCCTCCTGCATTCAAGCGATTCTCCTGTCTCAGCCACCCAAGTACCTAAGATTACAGGCATGCACCACCACACTCAGCTAATTTTTGAATTTTTATTAATGGTAGAGATGGGGTTTCACCATGTTGGCTAGGCTGATCTCCAACTCCTGACCTCAAGTGATCTGCTCTCCTCAGCCTCCCAAAAGTGCTGGGATTACAGGCGTGAGCCACTGTGCCCAGCCACTCTCTCCTGATTCTGACCCTGCACTTTGCTCTAAATATTTCACATGACAAGTTTCCATAAAGATTTAATTTGAATAAAAAATTACTATGAACTAAAAAAGTGTATAAAAGTTTGAAATAATCTGTACAACAAACCCCTGTGACATGAATTTACCTATATAACAAACCTGCACATGTACCCTTAAAATAAAATTAAAAGTTAAACCTAAAATAAACGTTAAAAAAAAGTTTGAAAACTGCCATTCCTCTACCATTCGGCAGTGCCTCCTTCCTAATATAATGGAAGGTAGAATTTATACTGGAGATGAACTAAATATGTTTCATAGCATGGGTGGCTGCACTTCCATCAAATATTTTATCCATGTACTTCCTGGAGTCATTTTATTGAAGTGTTCCTGGAGGTATGATTTTTACTTAACACCTTAACTTTCTCTCTTGTAGACAAGTTAACCCAATCTCAAAGACTGGAAGCAATGGTGGTTTATGGTTGCCAGGAAAAACTAACTCAGATGCCAAGACATTCAACGATAGAATTGCCTGTAATTTTATTGTATTCCAGGGGAAGAACTTCTGTCTTATGGGTCAAGAAATTGTTTTATAAAGGCACAGTGGCAAACCAAACTCTCACCGAAGGAATCCCATTAAGCATGTTGACAAGAGATAAATAAGTGAGTGAGAATCTCTGTCTGGTAACCTCTCCAAAAAAGTGGCTTATATATATCTTCTAATTAGGCTTCATTTTCTCCAGATATGTAAAAAGACCAACTATTATTCAGAAGGCTTTGTGATGAGCATAAATTAAAGCAGTGATAACCTGATGAATTTCTTTGTTCCTTTCAAAGAATGCTGCCCCAATGCCTCTCAGATGCCATCCCATTGCTTCCTGGATAGTTCTGTGTATGTAAAACAGATGTTCACCTTGCTGGCCCCGACCATTCTATGTTGGCCACCTCCTTTTGTTGATAAACTTTTGCCAACATGCATCAATATCACTGACTATGTAAGTAAATGAACTAAGTAAACAGTGTTTCTCATGGGACTATCACACATTCTTTCTCTTTTCTATATTTATCTATTATAAATATTTTACTTATATATGTCAATAAATAGGTCAAATGAGACTAACTCTATCTATCTAGATCAAATGAGTTTAATCCTCAGAAAGTGACCCTCTTTTTATGATTTCTGGTTCTTCCCTACTATTCCCTCCTGTAAACTTCCTGGAATACTTTTCTTTTTGGTTGTTATTTATTTCAGTCTTTTTATCCCTTTGCCCGTTCTAATTCTTCTTAACCTTTTCCTGAAAAATGAAAATCCTGCAGCAGAAGTAGGTGTGTTCTTGTATTCCCCCACCCTATCCAAATGCCATGACCAACATGCCATCTATATGTACTCAGCTCAGCACTGCATTGTTTCCGCAGCATTTCAGCCAAGGCAGAGAAGTCCCTCCAAGGAAACTCATGGTTTTAGTGTCCGAAGAGCTTCTAATTCTAAGCAAAACCAAGTTGATATCTATCCTAATACCCAAGGCTGTTTCATATCTTATGATGTTTCTTTTTCCAGAAATTACCTTCCACCACTCACTTGTAATTTACAAGATTCAAGTGTTCTTTGTCCTATGGCATTTTTTACTGACCTCCAAATTTAAGAATCACTGATTGGTTTCCTCTTTTGCCTTCTCCGTACACTTGTTTACATGCCTATCATCACTTCCCATGCTAGGCTGCAAAGCCTTCATTAAAAGATCAAGACTTGCTATTTTTGTGTCCCAGGCACCTAGTAGAGGGCCTAGGACAATATAGGAAGTAAGTTTAAATTATTTTTGGACTGAATGCTCTGTCATATTGACCCACTTTGCATAATGGCTTTTACCTTGGGTGCCTTCCATGGGGTTTGTGCTGGTCGCTCTGTTTTCCCTCTCCATTGCCACCATATTTTCTTCCCATCTTTCTCTTTTCTAATCTTTGCTTTGGACAGCTGATTCCTATGGACTGGATCACTCAGTATCCCTTATCCTCTGGATTTTGGTTGGGTTTGGCCAATAAAAGTCACCACCAGAAGATAGTAGGGTAGAAGGAAAAACAGGTCAAAGTCTTTCTTACCTGCTCCCTCCTTCCCTGATCTGGTAACAACTTCAGTCTCTAGCAGGCAGCCTCTGCTCCGTATCTACAGCCATCATCAGGCACTGGTAATACTATTTTGTCTCATACTTTAAAAGTGATAACAGCTTCCTGCTCTTGATAGTCTGAGTATCTCAACATAATCTTTGTTATTCTGTTTTGGTTTTCCATTGCCTCTGCCCATATCTCTGTAAGTAGTCCTTTAATTAGCCGGGCGCGGTGGCTCAAGCCTGTAATCCCAGCACTTTGGGAGGCTGAGATGGGCGGATCACAAGGTCAGGAGAGCGAGACCATCCTGGCTAACACGGTGAAACCCGGTCTCTACTAAAAAATACAAAAAGCTAGCCGGGCGAGGTGGCGGGCGCCTGTAGTCCCAGCTACTCTGGAGGCTGAGGCAGGAGAATGGCGTGAACCCGGGAGGCGGAGCTTGCAGTGAGCTGAGATCCGGCCACTGCACTCCAGCCCGGGTGACAGAGCGAGACTCCGTCTCAAAGAAAAAAAAAAAAAAAAAAAAAGTAGTCCTTTAATTAAGTTCTTTTTATTTCTACCATCTCAGGGATTTCCATATCCTGCTAAGCCTTTCAATTTCCTACTAGATATGAAACAGCATCCCCATGTCCTGCTGGATCTGAAGTCCTGCCCTAAGGTCCACCAACTTGTTTTAATTCATTGCCTAACTCTTGCCAATCAACCATGTTCAAGGGAAATGGATTCTACTCTCTACCAACCCAATTGCTGGCCATCAGTGGACTTAGGAGCAGTCTGCATTGTCCACCTGACTTTGAATATCAACTGACACCTGGACATCTACTGCCACATTCCGCCTGCTACTTTGACATCTCAAGTTCACAAAGTCCTTAATATATTGTGCATTGCATCTCCTTTCAGAGGCCAGGCAACTGTCAAGTTTCATTTTACCTACTTTTATAATTCCTAGAGTCTGCTTTCTCCAAGTGGAAGTCTTGAGGGCAAAGCTTCCTGTGTAGACTTACTTTAGTATCTATCTTAGCTATTGTGATATGTCGGCTTTGAGAAGGAGCCTGAAGAAAATTCTTACATACATGTTTTTGCCATCATCATTGGCAAAATCTGAGGCTAGCATTAAAAGAGGTTATGCTCTCTTAAAAGCAAGAATAGAAAAATTATTGCATTGGTGACTTCCATATCCCCATTATCATTTTTAGGTCATGGTGGCTATTTTTTTCCATGTACTTAGTTTAAGCTAAAAGTAGTTTGACATAAAATTGTTGCCTTACAGTCAGACTTTCCAAATATATATAAAAGAGGCTGCCTGTCCTTGTTTTGTGCCATGGTGCCTGTGCTTTTACAGCTGAAAATAGCATTGGCGTTCATTCCTGGCACATTACACTGCAGGCTTCTATCTAATTTGCTGTCCACACTCACCCTAAAGTCCTTTTCAGCACTGCTGCTTTCCAAGTATTCCCTTCTCATTGAGTATCTGTGTCTCATACAGTGCTATTCATTTTTCATTTTCAAGGTTGACACACATCTTTCTACCAATCTCTCTTCACTCTATTCTGGGTAGTAATAGTGGGTGTCTGTGTTGAATTCATGTTTTCCTTATTACAAAAGCAATGTAGCATATTTATTATAGGAAAACATTAAAAGAAAAAGAAAATATCAAACCACCATGCAGAGACTATTAGTAATAAAAAAGTGTACATAATTTTATTACATCTATACTTAGATAAATATATAAATATATGGAGATATCAAACAAAAGTAAGATGACTGTATATATGTTATTAGGCATTCTGCTTTTTAATTTAATAATAATGAAGAATTTTCTTAAGTGCAGAAACTGTATAAAACCTGCATGTGTACTATTTTTACTAACAGCTATATGTTGACATGTGTGAAGACTGCTCAAAGGAAGAAATAGAACATTACCAGCATTCCAGAAACATCCTGAGCACGTTTTCTTAATTAAAACTCCCTCCCTCGTCTTTTGTGATAACCTGTAAGTCGGAAGGAAGTCTTCTGGTAATCAATTTTTAGCTTTTCTTCAGTTTCACCACATATGTTATTACGTATGTGCATATGTATGTGTGTATATATATGTATATATATGCGCGTGTGTGTGTGTATGTATATATATAGACACAATTATATTATCTTGGTGAATTAAATATTTTATCAGAATGAAGTGGTGTTCCATCTCTAGAAATAGTTTTCTGTTTTAAAGTCTATTTTCTAACATTACTATAGCTTCATCAGAATATTTTGTTCATATTTGTCATTTCTGCACTGTTTTTGTACTAACCTGTTTTCTTACATTTTCCGTATGTGTCTTGTAAATTGTGTATAGTCGAATGTGGAGATTCTTCCAGACTAATGATTTTTTGTCTCTTGGTGGAGAAATTTAGTCCCTTTAGTTCCTTCAAAATAATTTTGGATACGGTAAAATTTAAATCTATTGTCTTATTTTTGCTTTCTAGTTGTCTCATATTTCTATATGTTATTATTGTTCTTTTTTTATTAAACATCTTTTGGATTGAATTAATATAATTCATCACTCATTTTTCCCTTTTGCAAATTTGAAAGTTAAAAGTTTAGATTTTGATTTTGTGATTGTTATACAAATTACAGTACTCATATTTTAAAAATCTAAAATTAATTAAAACCTTCCTTTTCCTTTTATATATAATAAATAGCTTAGATCATTTAAGCTCCATTTAGACTTCCTCCCGACTTACATGATATTACTGTCTAGCACTTTAAGTCTATTGTTAGTTGTTGTTTTTTTAAACTTCATTAGACCTTATTATTTCTTTTCGATATAGCTCATAATCTTTTACATTTACTAATGCACATCTTTACCGCTGTTTAACAATTGTTATTTCTTCTTACATCTCTGACCTTCCATCTGGGATCAGTCTTCTTTCTAAAGAACATTATTTAGTTCTTTAGAAATGTCCTGCTGGTGCAAACCTCTCTCCGTTTTTTGTTTGTTTGTTTTACTCAGAATGTCTTTTTGGTCCTTATACTGAAAGCTGTTTTCACTGGGTACAAAATTCCTTTATTATATTGAAAATAACCATTCTCCATCATCTTTATCCCATTGTCTTTTTCTCTGACTGCTTATAAGACTTCTTTGTCTGGTTTTCTGCAGTTCAGCTGTGATATATCTAGATGTGACTTCCTTTGATTGATTTATTCTATTTGTTTTGCTTTGAATTCGTCTCACTGGGGATTAATTGAACCTCTTGATTTCATGGTTCATGATTTTTACAAAATCTAAAAAGCTATCAGCTTTATCTATTCAAATATTATTTTTATATTATTCTTTCCCTTCCCTCTTGTACTCTAATCAAACATATATTAGAATTTTTCGTGTCTCTTATACTTCCTTTTGTATTTTCCCCTTGTCTGTGCACTACATTCTGAAAGATTTCTTCTGTCTGATGGAACAGTTTCTAATTTTCTTCTTTGTAGCATCTAGACAAAAGAGAATACATAGCTAATATGAATATGTAGCTCAATATAGTCATTAAATTTTAAAATATTTATTAATGGATTTTTATTTCTACAAGTTTTAGTTCTTCTTTGAGTTGCCTATGTCTATACCTGTTTCCTGTCATCTGAAGATATTTTTTCAAGGTTATATTTGTTTTTATTAAGGTAAGCACATATATTAGTCCATTTTCATGCTGCTGATAAAGACATACCTGAGACTGGGAAGAGAAAGAGTTTTAATTGGACTTACAGTTCCACATGGTTGGGAGGCCTCAGAATCATGGTGAGAGGCAAAAGGTACTTCTTATATAGTGGTGGCAAGAGAAAATGAGAAGGATGAAAAAGCAGAAACCCTCAATAAAACCATCAGATCTCATGAGACTTATTCACTACCACTAGAAGAGTATGGAGGAAACTGCCCCCATGATTCAAATCATCTCCCACCAGGTCCCTCCCACAACATGTAGGAATTATGGTTTGGATCTGTGTCCCCACCCAAATCTCAGCAATTCAAGATGAGATCTGGGTGGCGACACAGATCCAAACCATATCATTCTGCCCCTGGCCCCTCCAAATCTCATGCCCTCACATTTCAAAACCAATCATGCCTTCCCAACAGTCCCCTAAAGTCTTAACTCATTTCAGCATTCACCCAAATGTCCATAGGCCTAAGTCTCATCTGAGATGAGGCAAGTCCCTTCTGCCCATGAACCCAAAAAATCAAAAGCAAGCCAGTTACTTTCTAGATACAATGAGGGTACAGGTATTGGGTAAATACAGCCATTCCAAAGGGGAGAAATTGGACAAAACAAAGGGGTCTGAAATCCACCAGGGCAGTCAAACTTTCAAGCTCCCAAATTATCTCTTTGACTCCAGGTCTCACATCGAGGTCACACTGATGCAAGAGATGGGTTCCCATGGTCTTGGCAGCTCCACCCTACGACTTTGCAGGGTAGAGTCCCCCTCCTGGTTGCTTTTGTGGACTGACATTGAGTGTTTGTGGCTTTTCTAGGTGCACAGTACAAGCTGTTGGTGGATCTACCATTCTTGGGTCTGGTGGACAGTGGCCCTCTTCTCACAGATCCACTAGGTGGTGCCCCAGTAGGGCCTCTCTGTGGGGTCTCTGACCCCACATTTCCCTTCTGCACTGCACTAACAGAGTTTCTTCATGAGGGCCTCGCCCCTGCAACAAACTTTTTTCTGGGCATCCAGGTGTTTCCATACATCTTCTGAAACCTAGGCAGAGGCTCCCAAACCTCAATTCTTGACTTCTGTGCACCTGCAGGCTCAACACCATGTGGAAGCTGCCAAGGCTTGGGGCCTCCACCTTCTGAAGCAACAGCCTGAGCTGTACCTTGGCCCCTTTTAGTCACAGCTGGAGTGGCTGGGATGCAGGGAACCAAGTCCCTAGACTTCACACAGCACGGGGTATCAAGGGAAAACCCCACACCCGATATTTATCATGGGTTCTTTTCTATTTCCTTAAGTGTCTCAGCTGGTTTGAGAAATAAACAGAAAGAGTACAAGAGGGAGAAATTTTAAAGCTGGGTGTCCGGGGGAGACATCACGCCTCAGCAGGTTCCGTGATGCTCCTGGAGCTGTAAAACCAGCAAGTTTTTATTAGTGATTTTCAAAAGGGGAGGGAGTACACAAATAGGGTGTGGGTCACAGAGATCACATACTTCACAAGGTAATAAAATATCACAAAGCAAATGGAGGCAGGGTGAGATCACAGGACCACCAGATGGGGCGAAATTAAAATTGCTAATGAACTTTCGGACGCATTGTCATTGATAACATCTTATCAGGAAACAGGGTTTGAGAGCACCAATCTGTCTGACCAAAATTTATTAGGTGGGAATTTCCTCATTCTAATAAGCCTGGGAGCGCTACAGGAGACCAGGGTTTATTTTATCCCTTTGGCTTTGACTGTAAAAGGCGGCCATCTCAAGGGGGCCATCTATACACCTACCCTCAGGGCGCATTCTCTTTCTCAGGGATGTTCCTTGCTGAGAAAAAGAATTCAGCGATATTTCTCCTATTTGCCTTTGAAATAAGAGAAAGATGGTTCTCTTCCGTCCAGCTCACTGACAGTCAGAGGTCTTATCTCTCTTGTTCCCTGTACATTGCTGTTATCCTGTTCTTTTTTCAGGATGCCCAGATTTCATATTGTTCAAACACACATGCTCTACAAACAATTGGTGCAGTTAACGCAATCATCACAGGGTTCTGAGGCAACATATATCCTTCTCAGTTTACAAAGAAGATGATGGGATTAAGAGATTAAAGTAAAGACAGGCATAGGAAATCACAAGGGTATTGATTGGGGAAGTGATAAGTGTCCATGAAATCTTCACAATTTATGTTCAGAGATTGCAGTAAAGACAGGTGTAAGAAATTATAAAAGTATTAATTTGGGGAACTAATAAATGTCCATGAAATCTTCACAATTTTATGTTCTTCTCCCGCGACTTCAGCCAGTCCCTCCGTTCAGAGTCCCTGACTTCCCGCAAAAACAGGGACCCTGGACCCCACCCATGAAACCAGTTTTTCCTTCTAAGCCTCTGGGCCTATGATAGGAGAAGCTACCGTGAAGACCTCTGACATGCCCTGGAGACGTTTTCCCCATTGTCTTGGGGATTAGCATTTGCTCCTCTTTACTTATGCAAATCTCTAGAGCTGGCTGGAATTCCTCTTCAGAAACTGTGTTTTTCTTTTCTATCCCATTGTCAGGCTGCAAACTTTCTGAACTTTTATGCTCTGCTTCCCTTCTAAAACTGAATGCCTTTAACAAAACCCAAGTCACCTCTTGAAGGCTCTACTGCTTGGAAATTTCTTCCAATACCCTAAATCATCTTTCTCACATTCAAAGTTCCACAAATCTCTAGTGCAGGGGCAAAATGCTGCCAGTCTGTTTGCTGAAACGTAACAAGAGTCACCTCTGCTCCAGTTCCCAGCAAGTTCTTCATCTCCATCTGAGACCACGTCAGACTGAACCTTATTGTCCATATCACTATCAGGCTTTTGGGAAAAAACATTCAACAAGTCTCTAGGAAGTTCCAAACTTTCCCACATTTCCCTGTCTTCTCTGAACCCTCCAAACTTTTCCAACCTCTGCCTGCTACCCAGTGGCAAAGTCACTTCCACATTCTTGGGTATCTTTTCAGCAGTGCCACATTCTACTGGTACCAATTTACTATATTAGTCCATTTTCACACTGCTGATAAAGACATAATTGAGACTGGGAAGAAAAAGAGGTTTAATTGGGTTTATAGTTCCACATGGCTGGGGAGGCCTCACAGTCATGGTGGGAGATGAAAGGCACTTTTCACAAGGCAGCAGCAAGAGCAAATGAGGAGGATGCAAAAGCAGAAACCCCTGATGGACCATCAGATTTCATGAGACTTATTCACTACCACAAGGACAGTATGGGGGAAACTGCCCCCATGATTCAGATGATCTCCCACAGGTCCCTCCCACAATACATGGGATTATGGGAGTGCTATTCAAGATGAGATTTTGGTGGGGACACAGAGCCAAACCATATCATCACAGTCTTCTAAGATTTTTATAATTAGTTCATTGCCTGAGGTTTCTGTGGCTCTACTGCTGTTTGTCATTGGTATAGGTTTCTTAAGTCAATCACCCTGTTTCTTTGTGTTCTGGTTATCTATGAGTATGTGATAGTCACTATTTTTGCAAAAAAAAAAAAAAAAAAAAAAAAAAAATGTATGAGTGTTTTCAGATTCCTAGAATGGTGTTGTCCCTTCCAAAGTGGCTATGTCTTTGTATCAGCCTAGAACTTGAGAGCACTACCAATTGGAAAACATTTCAAATCTAGTCACAGCTTTAGGTTCCCTGTCCAATGTATAAATGTATTCAAAGACCCATCTATAATACAACTTTTTTTTTTTTTCTTTTAATATTTATTTTCCTCCTCTGCTTAGCACAGAGACAAGCTTCTATAAAATGTTATGTGACTGGGGCCAGGGACAGTGGCTCACACCTGTAAACCCAACACCTTGGGAGGCCAAGGCGGGCAGATCACTTGAAGTCAGGAGTTTGAGACCAGTCTGGCCAACATGGTGAAACCCCATCTCTACTAAAAATACAAAAATTAGCCAGGGCATGGTGATGCACACCTATAGACCCAGCAACTTGGGAGGCTGAGGCTGGATAATCACTTGAACCTGGAAGCAGAGATTGCAGTAAGCTGAGATCACACCACTGCACTCCAGCCTGGGCAACAGAACAAGACTCCATCTCAAAAAAAAACAAATGTTATGTGACTGAGAGTAAGACATGGGGATTAGTTTTCATGTGACATTGTTCTAAAGCTATGGTTTTTGAGATCCAAGCTTGAACTGGAGAAGGTATCTCAATAAGACTTCTCATCTTGAGCAACCCTTGGAATTAAATTTCTGAACTCTCTTATTCCTTTAGGCCAGCAGCCTCAAGGAATGAGGGCATTCAGAAATGACCCTTAAGTGTATCTATGTGTTTATTTTTTATCCAGCATTTAGTATTTTTTTTTTGTTTTTAACTAAAGGGTTAATGCAAATGACATAATCTTGGAATATTAAGACTCACAAGCAGCTGCACCATCACTTTAAATGGCTGGATATTTAGTCTTGTTTTTAAGCCTTCACCATTTGTCTTTTTCAAATATGCATGTGTATGTGCTTAATGTTAATATTTACTGCCTCTAACACAATTTTTCTCTTCGTGTAATTTCCTAGTTGACAATTTGTTCATTATCTTCAATTTTAATCCAATAGATAATATTCAAATGCAAACTTTTTCAAACTTACTTTTACTGTAGACCAATTATTACATTTTTTAAATACCCTGGTATCTCCTTCTCAAAAGAAAAGTTTTGCCACTATGAGAAGTTTCAAAATACAAGGTGCAGCAAAATGACTTTATCCAGAGTATGACACACTACCACCAGCGTTGTGTGTGATATCAAGCAGGCATTTCCCCTGGCAGTGACATACCCATGATTGGAATGTTGAGTGAATACAAAGCAATATATTACCAGACTATATCACTAGTAATCTTATTCTACAACTTGATGTATGTACATTATGGGAGTAAAAAGAAAGGTATTCATGGTGATTCTTACAATTTACTGTTCAAAAATATTATTTGAAGTACTCTGGGGTGGAGTTTGATTACACCAAATTGATAGAAGATGTAATACAGCTCCACTAGACAGAATAGATTCAATGATTTGATGACAGTAAGATATAAAGAATCTTTTATAAAGCAGTTGAAGACAGGTAGAAGCGGCCACATATATCTCCATATCAAAAGATTCTTAACTTAAATACCTCAGGAGGCAGGCTACCAATGTATTGTCCTGAAATTATACAGGACAATAGGGAATGTTGGGATTTGTACACTGGAGAATACATATGCTGCTTAAAAGCATTCAAATTTAATTTTTGTAAATATACCACCTGTCCAAGACTCTTCTGCAGGCCAGATCTTGTGGTTAAGAAGCCGGATTAATAACAATGAAGATTTAATAATAACTAAAATATATCGAGCATTTATAATGTCCCGGTGATGAACACTTGCCAGGTGTTAATTGACTTAATTCTCACAATAATCCACAATGTAGGAATGATTGTCATAAATAAGGACAATGTTACATAGAGAATTTTAATAATTGGCTGAAGGTCATATCAGATAGCATGCAATAAAGCTAGAATACAAACACAAGAGCTCCATCTAAGTTCTTCTACTAAGCACATTATCCCTCCATATCTTCATAAACAGCTATTTATTTAGACAAAATTTCTAGAAACGGGGGTCATACTGTCTACAGATTTTCTAAAAACTCAGACATACTTCTTATCTCATAAAAGGGATACATTTTATATGTAAATGATATTGTATTAATATTATATCGATACAATTATATACATATATATGCTTATATACACAATTATTCAGTTCAATATAGACTGAAAGTTTTCATGAAGAAGATCTGCTTTGGCCTCTATTCAAAAATAATTTGAATGTTGAAAAATCAAACAAGTCAAAAAGAGCAAACAAAATTTTAGAAAGAAATTTTACTTCAATATAAGATCAGATCATCACAAGTTTTCCTCACACTGCACATTCCATGGATATTGAAAAAAAAAAAAAGAATGCTTTTAAATGAAAATCTTCATGCTGAAATGACAACCTTTCTTTTCCTTAAATGAACAGTGAAAAATAGGGCATGGCAATAAAAAAATTGTCTGAATATGGATATATAATGCAAAAGCAATTGAATCAGCATGAATTTTATTTAATTAAAACTAATTCTTTCATCATCCACTAAATGAAGGAGTTTTTTTCTAAAACAAGAAAATTAAATAGGAATATTTATATCACAAATTGCTCTTCCTCTACCTTTTTACATATTTCCAACTAGCAATCTTAAAAATATTTTGTCTGTATAAATGACTTTCATACAGTCTTGCTATCTATGCATATGCTTTGCTACTGCAAATAATTTTATTACCATCTGAAAATATTAGATTATCCTAGCTAGTTACTTCATAAAATTGCATCTGTGTCCTAAAATTTGTCCTTGTACCACTTATAGGTTTTAGCATATTCTTCATTTTGTGCTGTGTGGCCTTTTTTTCAATATTTATTTAAGGCATAGAGAATCAATTCTATCAGCATGATGATTTTTATTCAACTATGTCAGCTTAAAAGAGTAGTAAGAATGGGAGCTATACATAGAGAAGGCAGGAGTCAGTAAGAAGTTAGCTTCTTAGAATAATTCCAAGGAATCACATGAAAAGATATATTACATTTGATGCATAAAAATCAGTTCTCATAAGTAAATGAAAATGTGTTGGAATGGTCATAATTATATTTGAAATTCCCATATTTGGAATTCCCAATGCATTTCACTGCAGAGAACTGAGCTAACTTTATACTCATTATGAAGTCACACAGAAAAATCTTAATAAATAGAATATATAAAAATTTGTCTTCAGGATTTACATAAAATCCTGACTTATAAACTATCTAATTGCTTTTTGTACCTTTGGATTTCTCCTAGCCAAGTTATATTATATGCATATTTATTTTATCTTAGATCATAAGTGCAATTATGACAAGTTACCTGAACATTAAATTAATTAAACCATATTTATAGTTTTATAATACTAATACTTATTTTTCTTTCTGGTGCATTATCTTCTGAAACTGTTTCCCATGGGTGTACTTAGGTATTCTCCAAGTATTTATTTATCTGCACTGAGCCTTTATATGAAATAGAGGCTTTCTTATTTAAAAGAATCATTTTTAATGCAAACACCAATAAGTAATTGTATTAAGATGATATGGTTTGGCTGTGTCATCACCCAGATCTCATCAACAATTGTAATCTGAATTTTAATCCCCACATGTCGAGGGAGGGACCTGGTGGAAGGTAAATGAATTACGGGGGTGGTTCCCCCTTGATGTTCTGGTGGTATTGAATGAGTTCTCATGAGATCTAATGGTTTTATAAGGCAATTTTCCATGCACTTGCTCGCTCTCTCTCTCCTGTCACCATGCAAGATGTGCCTGCTTCCCCTTCTGCCATGATTGTAAGTTTCCTGAGTCCTACCCAGCCATGAGGAACTGTGAGTCAATTATACCTCTTTCCTGTATAAATTACCCAGTTTCAGGTAGTATCTTTGTAGCAGTGTGAGAACAGACTAATACATTAGATTTAGTTTAATGTCTAGCAAAATTGAGAATCTTTGAATATTTTTAAAATAATTATGAAATCAATAACTGCCAATTTATAAATATACTTACTTATATAGAAGCATTACTAATGCAAATATATTTCTAATAAAACACTTATTGATGATGTTTGTCACAAAGCATTTACAGCACATTATTTCTAACACAGTATATTTAAATATTGGACTACAATGAGAGAAGAAGAATGAAATCAACATATATCCATCTCGTTAGATTTATGTCAGGCTGGAGATACTTTGACAGTTAAATGTCACAATTCTGAGAAGTGTGCACACCATCTTTTTAACAGAGGGATGAGATACAATGGGAATGAAATATGTTATTGTCTTTGTTTAAATATTACATATGTAATGTTGTCATGAATTTACATAACATTGGGTTAAATACCATTTGGTTTACTGACAAATGTTTGATATTTATGATTCATAGTATTTTGTAAATGCAAAAATATAGAATTATCCTGTTTTACTGGGTTCTAACACTGACTGACAGATTAGCCTATACTACCATAATATTTAGAGGTTTTTACAACTTGAACTTCATAAGTGTTTAAGC
This sequence comes from Macaca mulatta, assembly GCF_049350105.2. Taxonomy (NCBI): domain Eukaryota; kingdom Metazoa; phylum Chordata; class Mammalia; order Primates; family Cercopithecidae; genus Macaca; species Macaca mulatta. The sequence goes on from NC_133409.1 coordinate 134,211,002, forward strand.
TGTTTGCATATTTTGCTAAGGTCATCGGTAATTTACTATCTTCTTTATTCTTCCCAAGTATGTTAAGATAACTTTAGTTTAGGCATTTACCATCATTTTATCCTTTTACACACAAAGACTGAGTTTTGTCATATGGTTGCACTATAAAAAACTAAACTTGGAAATCTTAGTTATTTGCCCTTCAAATCTTGAAATACCAAATGTACCTTCCTAAATAGAAAAAACAATCTTTTTTTCAAAACTATTTTAATGTCATGCCTTTAAAATGTTCTCAGAATATTTGTCTGAACAGTAAGAAAGTGAAACATTTAAAGCACTGAGAACTAAACGTTTGTCTTGTGAAATTCAAAAACATAGTTTGAACCATGCATAAATTCAACATTGGCATTACAAGGCACCATTAAAACTTTTTTAGATTATACTTTTTAATATGCTGAAAATTCATTTTTCTACTGCAGGAACAAAAACAAAAGCAACAAAAAACCTTCATATACTTTAGTACCCAAACAATTTTCTTTCCTTCCTCCAATTTATCTCCAACATAGTTTTCTTCCCTTCAGCTTGACATTTATTTGACTTTTTGATGTCTATTTTTAATTTACCCTAACTTGCAGAAATATGTAATCAACATAAGTAATCCTCCAAAAGTATCTCCATTATCTCTTTAATTGAATTAATTTCTCAAGGTATTTAGAGCTTATTTACTTTCTGCTTTGCCATGTACATAGTATATATGATTTTATATCCTTTTAAAAAAGTTTTAAGGTTATTTATCTTGGCATACATTCAATGCCCTCCAAGATAACTTAATCTTGTTTGGAAGTCATCTTGTACTATAGTCATAAGTTAATTCATTACTTCATTCAAAATTCTTATTGAGCACCTATTATCTGCTAGGTGTTGTGCTGGGTAGAGGGGATAAAGAGATAAAACAGACGACTGGGCGCAGTGGGTCATGCCTGTGATCCCAGCACTTTGGGAGGCCGAGGATCACGAGGTCAGGAGATCGAGACCATCCTGGCTAACACGGTCAAACCCCGTCTCTACTAAAAATACAAAAAACTAGCTGAGCGTGGTGGTGGGTGCCTGTAGTCCCACCTACTCGGGAGGCTGAGGCAGGAGAATGGGGTGAACCCAGGAGGCGGAGCTTGCAGTGAGCTGAGCTTGCACCACTACACTACAGCCTGGGCGACAGAGCGAGACTCCATCTCAAAAAAAAAAAAAAAAAAAAAAAAAAGATAAATCAGACTATTGTGATACCTTCATTTATTGAGGTTAAGTTTTCATTTTTACACATATGAACAAATAAGGACTGTTTAGGCCATAATCAGGCACAGAGATAAAATATTAAGCACAGCGAAGGCCCCGGAGAAAAAGATAGAGCAGGTTGTGATGGATTTGTTGGAGAAAATCCAAAGGGAGATGGGACTTGATATCAGCCTAACAGGTAAGCAATGCTTCTAATTAAAGATGCTGCTATGGATATTTTTAATAGCTTCCCTCCTTTACAAATTACAGAAAGCAAGCAGGGAAAGAGTCACAACCCCAAACTATAAATTGTGAAGAATACCTACTATATTGGACTATGATGAGAGAAGAAGAATGAAATCAACATATATCCATCTCGTTATATTTATGTCAGGCTGGAGATATTTTGACAGTTAAATGTCACAATTCTGAGAAGTGTGTACACCATCTTTTTAACAGAGGGATGAGATGCAGAAGTCATGGCAAGTCTTGGGAGAGTCAGAGGAATGTCCCAAGAGAACTTTGTCTACTACCATAAAACATTAGGAAAAGCTGAGCAAAACAGAAGTAATCTTTGCTCACAAAAGTGAACCTGGATGAGGGCTGGAAAGGCAGCGGTATGGAGTACCTCCTAATCTAGGGAACTGCCACCTAAGAAGGGTGTCCACAAACCACTCATGTCCTCCTGAATGCCAAAAGCCAAGAGAAGATGCACAGAGCAGAGTAACAAGCAGATTCAGTGATGGGGATTTTAAGACCGCTTGAGGGTAAGCGCACTTCACTTCTGCAACCACCTCCTGAGAGTTCAGCAAACAGCTACCCCAGATAACATTGCCTCTCTTTAGTAAAGAGAGGCACTAGCACACAAAAGTAAGAAAAGAACATAAGCAAAATACAGATGATAAAATTCTACCAAAAGATCAGATTTTTCAATTTTCCCCCAAAATAGAAAAATCTCAATGCATGTTCCATAAAAATACAAACACCATGACGCCTCTAGGAATTACAAAAATGTGAAAAATGACCATAAAGCAAACAGAAAAACTGAAGAGACAGCAAAAAGAGAGGAAAAACAAGCTGGCAGAACTCAGAAAAAAATAGAAGGAAATAATAAAGCCTTTATTAGAGAAACGAGCTGCTTTGGAAGCAACAAAATACAAAATAAACAAGAGCGCAAACATATTTAGAAACATGGAGGAGAGACTTGAGGAAATTACATAAAATGAAACAAAAAGAACAAAAATAGGAAAGCAATTAGAGAAGAGATGATTAAGATGGAGACAAAGGCATCAACATAGTGATAAAATGTGATTCTGAAGAAAAAATAGAAATATGGAATAGGCATAAAATATTCATCGTTATCCAAGTTGTTGTTCAAACATGAGGGCTAAAGATAGGTGATCTCCTGCTTGCAGTAACTACAGGAATACAGCACACATGACCCTTTCCTGAAAGAGAACCTCCTTTCCAAAATGCAGTCAGAAAAAGAAGCATCAAAATAAAAGCTCAATGGAGTAAACATGATAAAGCTACTTACATACAGAAGCAAAGTCTTCAATTCTGAGAATTACAGATATGAAACAGAATGCAACTATTATCAATATTAAAATGTTAAATATATATCTATTTGACTAATTTTTGGAGGAGAAAAAAACTGTGTATTGCTTATCTTTCACAGCAGGGAATATATAGATAGCGCTTATTGTTGAAACATGAAGTTAAAAAAAAGTTCTATTTTTTTAATTTTTCATAACTTTTAACTATTTTCATTTAAAATAATTACTTTGAAACTTTACCATTATAAATAAAATGTCATGCGAAGTTTAGTCGTTTATTGTGAAGAACTTATTTAAAGAAAAGGATGTGATAACATTTAAGTTATCAAAAGAATTCAGTAACTATCATTGATATTAGACAAATGTATATATAATGTGATTTGAAAACATGATTCATATAATCAAAATCCATTTCTTTGAAAATCTATGGAAGGATAGAGGGAATTGTTAAGGGTTTACATAAGATGACAGCTATAGAGAAACAAATGATAAGAACGGGAAAAAATTAGATTAACAACACAGAGAAAGAAGAAAGGTGTACGAAGAAGTGATGAGCAATGAATGAAACTGTCCAAGTACAACGTGGAGTAGATTTTTCCATGACTAAATAAAAATTGTAGCATATAAACATATGAATATAAAATGTGTTTTTTGTGGCCTGAAGTGCATGAATTTACCCTTGTTATATAAGAACCCTGGGAAATCCTCTTTCTTCAGGTTTTAGTTTTCTTATACATAAAAATAGAATCATTTATCTTCCATGCTTAAAAAAGTGTGTTTGATTTTAAAGTTATTGCAGGGAAACATTTTTTACTCTATGCATGAAATAAATTGAATATAAACAAATATTCTTGTTTGTCAAGTCCTAGAGGTGTCAAGGTGTCCATATTGATGAATCCTAAAAATATGGTTTATTTTAAAATTCATTAGAAATAAGATTGTTGTTTTTAAAAACAGTATTGCTTTCCGGGTAGAGCAGATTTAGTAAGTAAAAATGCACTTGTTCTATGACCATCAAAAATACAGCAAAAAGAACTATATGAATGAGCAGTGGTTGATTTTATGAACTTGCAGGAAATATGAACCTAGAAGATTTCAGATCTCTATAATGCTTTACCTAAGGATAGTACTCTCATCTCCAAATTTTTAGTACAATTTTCTCTGATATATGGGTACCTGGAAAATCAAAAATGGATTTAAAAGTATGGCATATCGAATTGGATATTAGGCACTAATTGAATATTAATGTTAGACATAATTAAATATCTAATTAACATAATTTGCTTGCTAATAAATAATTAGCAAATTTCTGTCATTTAAGAGCTTAATTTTTCCTACATGTTATTATAAACAATTTAAAACATAACCAAAAAGGCTGAAAGAATTGTATCTACCATCTAGATTTTACAATCAACATTGACTACACTTTTTTTTATCATATGGCTATTCGTCTATCCATCCTCTGCCTACTGATCAACCAGCTTATTTTTCATCCATTTTAACTTTCACCCCTAAACACGTCGGTGTGTATGTCATTTACTAGAGTTCAATATTTGTTTAGTTCTTTTTTCATTTATGTAAAATTTATATATAATAAATACACGTCTTAATTGTATCATTCATTGACTTTTGATAAAAATACATACCTTTGTAACCCAAACTTCATCAAAATATAAAACATTCCATCATCCCAGGATGTTCCTTTATGCACCTTTTCAGTCAATCCCTATCCCCACAACCATCCCTCAAAGGCAACCACTGTTCAGACTGTATGTCACCATTGATTCGTTTTGCCTTTTCTAGAACTTCATAGAAATAGACTCACATGGTAAGCTTTGGTAGATGGCTTCTTTCACTGGGTGATAAGATTTTTAACTATCATTCACTAAGTGTTTTTTTTGTGTGTGTGTGTGTGTGTCAACAAACTCAGTATTTCAATGAAAGCATAAGAATGAATACAATATTCATTCTGGTTCTGGTTATGTCTAAGTTTAATTGAATCTTGGTATAACACAAGCAACAGGATGAGTCTGTGTACTTTCTGAAATCTTTTTACCAGTGGTATATGTCTCACATTTTGAAGAAACATGGAAAAATTCAGTTTTGAATCCTGACTTTACTCTCCCATTATTCTGTTGGTAGACGAGTTACTTCATTTTAATTGACCTCAGTTTGCTTAACCATCATTAGGATAGTAAGATCTGTCTCATGGAGTTATTGTGCAGAATAAATGAGAAAACTTATGTAAAGTGCTTAATGTATTACCTGGAGCATAGGAAGAATGCAATAACTGATAGCAATTCTTATCATAATTAGAAACCTATGACTTAGTTCTTATGTCTATTCTAAGCAAATTAACACATTTAACACTCACAAGAGCTATGAGGTAGTCACTGTTATTATCTCCATTTTTATATTATGAAACTAAAATATAGAGAGCTTTATTTTTCCAGAATATACACTAAGTGATAGAGCAAGTTTCACACTGAAGCAGAGTTCTCCAGACCTCTAAGTCATACCGCCTCTGGGTAGCTCAGTAGCGCTCTGTAATAAACTGGTGTGGGGAGTAATAGTAGAGTAAGAACTGTGAGTATCAGTAATAGTAGTAGTGTTGGACTAATATTAGGAGAAATGGAAAGAATCAGAAGGACACTAAATCTCAGAGTGAAGTAAGACGGAGACTACAACCAAAAGGAAATCCCAAAAGAATGAAGAGAAGGAGGAAGAGAAAGAAGTAAAGGAGGAGAAGAAACATAAATGAGAAGGGGGGAAAGGATGAGGGAGAGGAGTAGGGAAGCGATAAGGATGATTTGTTAATTGCCCTGTTTCTATTTCTATCAATAAGTTCATTCCTTCAGGAACAACTAGTGTTGGAAGTTCCCTAGGTCACAGGATAAAGTCTTTCTGGAGCTGTCAGGCTAAAGCAACTTTACCTTCACAGGCTTCAACATATTATTCAAGGGGGCATGGAAATTCTAAAATTATTCACTAAAAGAAATAGATATTTGTTGACGTATCTACAACTTTCTTTTGTCTTTTAATGTAGCTTTTCTGATTGTATAAATAGAGCGTGCTATTTACAGAAAAACTTCAAGATATGGAATAAAACAAAGTTGAAAAATGTCATTCTTATATTGTTAGAAGAAATACTTTAATTATTTTATAAATATATATGTTTTAGTTATCTATTGCAGCATAACAAATTATCCTGTGATTTACTTACATAAAACAATAGCAATTATAATCTAAAGTTTCTAGAGATTGGGAACCTGGGCATGGCCGTAATGAGTCCTCTGTTTCAGGATCTCTCACAAGGCTGGAATCAAATTTCAACTGAGGCAGGATCCTTTCCAAGCTCACTCAGTGGTTATTGACAGGGTTAGTTCCTCGCAGTCTGTTGGAGTGAGGACCTCAACTCCTCATGAGCTGTTGGCCAGAACTTATCCTCAATTCCTTGTCACAGGGAACTCTTCAATATGCCAACTTGCTTCATCAAAGCCCTAAAGAGAATTTACAAGCAAGATGGAAGGAAGTCACAGCTTTTTGTAAGCTAATCACAGAAGTGAAATTCCACCGCTTTTGCTGATTATTATTTATTAAAAGTGAGTCATTAAGTCTAGCTCACATTCAAGGGCAATGGATTACAAAAGAGAATAAATACTAGGAGGTGTAGAGATCATTGAGAGTCACCTTGAAAGACTGCCCACCTTATATATAAACATTACTTAACTTCTGTTTCTTCATTGGCAAAATGGAGTACACAATTAGAGAGGTGAGCATACAGTTTTACTCACCTCTCTAATTATTCCCTTATGATAAACTCCTAAAAGTGAAATTGCTAAGCCACAGAATACATGCTCTTTTAATAACATCCTCAAATTACTTTTCAACAAAGTTATGTTACTTTATCTTCTCATCAGGGAATGACAATGTCTCTTTCCTCAAACCCTCACCAATCCTTAACAATATCATCTTAATAACTGATGATAACTTGAAAATCAAGAAGCATTGCATTTGCATTTAAATTTATATATTCTTATTGTTGATGCCGAATTTTTAAAATATCTGTATTGATAATATAAATTAATTTTTCTTCTATAAATTATCTATATTCTTTCCCATTTTTAAGAGGGACATATTCTTTGAATCATTGCTTTGTATTTATTTATTTATTTATTTATTTATTTATTTATTTTGATATGGAGTCCTGCTCTTGTGGCCCAGGCTGGAGTATAGTAGCGCAATCTTGTCTCACTGCAACCTCTGCCTCCCAGGTTCAAGCATTTCTCCTGCCTAAGCCACCTGAGTAACTGGGATTACAGGTGCACACCACCATACCTGGCTAATTTTTGTATTTTTAGTAGAGATGGGGGTTTCACTGTGTTGGCCAGGCTGGTCTCGAACTCCTGACCTCGTCATCCACCCACTTCGGCCTCCCAAAGTGGTGGGATTACAAGCATGAGCCCCCATGCTCGGCTGGTAATTATATATTTCTGTCAATGACTCTGGAAATATTGCTGCATTGAGATTTTAGCAGACTTTCAGCAGATTCAGAGAATTTATTTCCCATATGAGAATAGGATGCTGAGAAGACTAAAGAATTCATTCTTTCTCTCTGGAAAGATAAAATTGTGCATTTGACCCCATTCTTGAAAGACAGAAAGGGAAGTATTGATTTTCTGCCTGCTAAACCATACCTAATGAGGGCTTTTCAAGGGTTTTGGGGCTCCAGCAACAAGCTGAGTGAAGAGCATCAATTCCTTAGCAGACTCAGGAAGTTCTTTACCAAAGCAGAAAACATAAGCAATTGGAGAATGATGTAGTCCATAAATGCCCGAAAAAGGTTCTGCCAACCAGAAAGGACAAGACAGATGAAACATCTGAGAGCTGAAATGATGTTCAAAAGGGGCAGAAATGGGATCAAAGCATAGAAAAGTGGAATATTTGTTTAAGAACCCATCTCAGAAATAGGACCCCTCTTTTGACATTCACCTTGTGTACGAATCACCCAGAAAGTGTCTATAAAGTTGAAGAAGCATGTGTCACACTGCGCTTTCCAAGAACAAAAGCTTCCCTGTTCATCTTTATATGCAGAGTGCTAAGTACAATGCCAAACTGATTAATAGGTGCTAAAGAAATATTAGTAGTTTAACTAGTTTAACCGAAGAATTAAAGTAATAGCACTGTCAGGAAGAGGCACAGGTGGGTGCAGCAGTGACACATGGATGCATGGCAGAAGGAAGACAGGGTAATTATTGGTGAGGAAGTGGCTCTCAAGGTCAACCTTACAATGCAAGACAAGATTAGTAACTAACAAACTTCTAGTTGAAAAATCCATGAACCAAGAAGGTTAGGGTTGATAGGTGCAGCAATCTACCATGGCACACATTGACCTATGTAACAGACCTGCACATTCTACACATGTATCCTGGAACTTAAAGTATAATATTTTTTAAAAATGTTAAAAGAGAAGATTAGGAAAACAGATGCTGAGAAACAATAAAGGGATACCTTGGTATTTGAATAAACACCTGCTTCAGCCAGAATGAGTCATAAATTTTAGAATCCATGACAAGAAGCATTTTTCAAGTGGATTAGTCATTCATTTACTTATTCAATAACTATACATTCAGCAGCCAGTATGTGATGCTACTCACTGGGTATATGATGATGAACAAAGCACATGCTATAACTTCAAGACACAAACAATCACAACGGAGCTTAAAGGCCATGATGAGATAAGGAGATAATTTTAAAGGAGTTCCAGGAAGGAAGCCCAACCCAGCCTTGGAGGTGATGAAGGTTTCCCAGAGGAGATGAGTCAATTGTTGTTGTTGTTGTTGTTTTCCCATGGAATCTCCAGTACCTAGGAGGGTTCCTAGTAAATAAATAGTAATTGAATGAAAATAAATGAACAAATGATGATGCTGCTGCTATAGTTTGATTACAAATTATAGTTTAGTGTGAAACGTTTTAAACTCCAGATTGGTTTCTGGCTGATATTTTTGTATCTATTGGCCAACTTCCTTGCTTGCCAATAATTTGTGGTCAGCAAATAAAAATCAGTGTTAATATTAGTGTATGTTAAACACAATTAACAAGGAAAATCAGCAAGACATAACAATGTTATGCCTTCCAAAATCAAATGTTTTTCTTATATTCGTACAGCATCCTCAGCCAGGGGCAATTTTGCCTCCCAGGTGATATTCGGCAGTACCTGAAAACATTTTTGATTGTTGGGACGGGAGGAATTCTACAGACATCTGGTGGGTAGAGACCAAGAATGCTTTAAACACACTACAATGCACAGGACAGCCACCCCCCCCCCAACAACAACAAAAGCTCCAAATGTCAGTACTGTTAAGGCTGAGAAATCATGGATTTTCAGAAATCAGGGTTTGTGCTTATTTGGCACAGACCATCAAAAGATGGTTCTATCTTTGAACTCATAAAACACTTCTAGCTCTCAAAGTCCATGTTTAATTACAACGAATGTATTTGGCTCCTTAATAGAACAAAATACAGTAGGAAGCATTAAGGAGAAAATGGGAGTTTGGCTCTGGGACAAAGGACATACGAAAGGTTAGCCATTTCCCTGCTGCTAAAATGAGATGAAATATTAGAGCCAATTTTCTCTTGTTTTCTTTCCAGAATGAAGCCTGGGAAAAATTAACAAGTAGAAAGTGGTTGTCTCTGGCATTTCTCCTGACTTATCCCTCATTATTTGTACTCATTCCCATATTCTTTATGTCTTCTCTTCATGTGCAGTAAACTCATACATAAAGGGCCCAATTACTTGTGTTGCCCTGTCGTCCGCTACTCTTTCAAAATTGCCTATCTCTGGGTGTCCTGTTCTTAACCATTTGAGAGAGACTCACATCAGTGGCAATTGCTGGCAATAGCTTTGATGTTACTACTTGATAACTGGATTTTCATTTTTAAAAGGATGGTATGTGCTTAACCCAAAGTAATTGATTAATAATGGTAGGATTTCAAGCAGTGATTTACAAGAGCATGGCTTTAACTTTGCTTTGTTCTTTAGGATTGAATTTGTATGTAAACTCTAACTCTATAAACCTAAGATACTATAACCAAGGTTGGTCTTCATCCTTGGCAACAGTACTGGCTGCAGTTAACCACTAGTATTGGTTAAAGTACTAAAATATTTCCATACTTATAGATCTACAGCTACTGCCCTAAACCTCCTGAATGTGCAGAATTATACCTGTTGACCCAGCCCCAGTGCACACCTTTCTCCATCTGCCCACAATATAGCCACTACAGGGTAAATGCATGCCCCTGTTGGTGTCTTCCAGCTCCAGCAGCTTCTGCTTTGATTCACAGGTTCCTGGTTGTTAAGTTGTTTCAACAGTGCCTTGATTACATCTCCAGCTACAATCATTGTAGCATTGTTTTTAGTGTCATTATTGTTGGTGAAGGTGGAGCTTATCTTCTTAGACTCCATTAAGTAAAAGTAAGTGAAACTTTCTTTTCCTTGATATTTGGGTACTTGTTTGAGTGTTTTCAAGGGAAACAGAAAGTCTTAGGTATGAACCAAATTTTGGCATTTCACAATAATTCTCCTTAAAGGTTTAAGAATTAAATAATGAAACACATGCACATGTATCTTTGTTCAGGAAAAGTAATTATAGTAAAGTATCCATTGCAAAATATGTGGCCATTCTGTTTGTGTCTCTTTCAAATATGAAATATATACATAATGGTATAAGTTAAGCACATATTTCTGACTCATAATAATAATAAATACAATGTAGTAATGTGTACATGAAGAAAAATAACAAATGAGGAAACGAGGAACATGAAACAAGTAGTTTAATTCTAAGAGTACTAAAAACATATAATGAGAGATTATAATATAGAAGCATGATAAAGGGGGAATGACATTCAACTTGCAGGCCATAAAATTCATTTAAAAATAGGTCTTCAATTTCAAGACTCTAAACATACTTTAATATATCATTATTATTAAACAATTCTAATCAATATAAAAAGTAAAAGACAAGTGTAAAAAATAATTCCCAGTCTCATCACTTAGAAGCATCATCATTAACATTAGGTGAAGCTCATTCTAGATGTTGCTCAATTAGTACCTATGCAGACAAAAGAATAGATGGATAAATGGTTTAGATATATAAAATAGGTGATAGACTGATACAGAGCATATTAAATTTTGTTTAAATAATTATATGGTATTTACTTTAGATTTTTAAAAAGCAAAAGAATTTTTGAAGCTAAAAGACTTTGCTAAACTTTATACAATGTTCAAAAAATTTGAGGGCTATCCATTTCTAGAATTTCTATGGATAAGGGAATAAGATCATGCAAAACATTAGGAGACTGCACAGTTTTAAAAAATATATTTGTTTCCTTTTTTTTGGCCACCCTATTTCTTCCTTATCATAAAATATTTAGAAATTAGTATACTTTTTGTAGCTCCGTTTCCCAGTTCCTGATCTTTGTTAGTTATTATGTAACTTTCTAACATAACCATTATCTTCCCACTTGCCTAATTTAAGTTCTACCTTTAAATTAAGCCCACATCAATGTTCAGCTTTTTCAGTAAATTCATATACAATTATTCTGCTGTTTTGTGATTAACAACTGTACATCATATATTGACTTCCTATAATGAATTGCAAAGATTTAGCCCACTTTTACCACTTCTGCCATGCGTGTTTCTCTCCCTACATCCTTTCATTATGGTTTTACCATCATTTATTAAATCAGTGTTCAGTGCTCACATTAATATGACTATGTAAATATTTTTTCAAAACTGGGCTATTATTACATTTCTTTCCTATTCAGTTTATTTTCTTAAGTTAGTAATTGCCTTGCTTTTCTGTTAATAACCCTCATTCTTCCCAAATTCAGTATCAGTTTCCATGTCAAGTACTTGGTTAGGTCCATTTCTTCCTCTCCTGGAGCCCTCTTGTCTCTTCAGCCAATCATCTAGTCACTCTCTAAGTCTGTTGCAGCACCTTCTACCTTGATATTTCCTATAGATTTGATTCTGAGGATCCTCCTTTTCTATGTCCAGTGATGGTGGCCTTCTTTCCCAAATCTCAAGTCTTCTTATTTACATGGAGTGCATTCTGAGGAAGGGAGCACAGGAGGTACATTTTTAAGATCCATGTATCTGAAAATGTTTTTATTCCATCCTCACACCTTAAAGATCATTTGGCCTAGCATCAGTGAGAAACTTCTTTCTAATGTAGCCCACATACACCATGGAATACTATGCAGCCATAAAAAAGGATGAGTTCATGTCCTTTGTAGGGACATGGATGCAGCTGGAAACCATCATTCTCAGCAAACTATCGCAAGAACAGAAAACCAAATACCACATGTTCACACTCATAGGTGGGAATTGAACACTGAGATCACTTGGACACAGGAAGGGGAACATCACACACTGGGTCCTATTGTGGGGAGGGGGGAGAGGGAAGGGATAGCATCAGGAGATATACCTAATGTAAATGACGAGTTAATGGGTGCAGCACACCAACATGGCACATGTATACATATGTAACAAACCTGCCCGTTGTGCACATGTACCCTGGAACTTAAAGTATAATTAAAAAAAAAAAAAAAGAAGAAGAAACTTCTTTCTGAAATTTGGAGGCATTTACCCATTATCTCCCAGGTTCCACAGTTTAGCTGCTGTAGTACCAGGTGCCAAATTGATTCTCCAGGCTTTATAGGTAACTTTTTCCTACCTCTCTTAAACCCTAGTGTTCTGAAACTTCAGGTTCTGAGTTGGTGCAGGTATTTTTTCATTCTTCTGCTGGGTACACAGTATATAGTGGGCCATTTCAATTTGGACGAACTTCACATGTAACTCTTCTAGAGGGATACTTTTTTAATTGCAGCAATCATACTTTCAATTTCCAAAGAGCTCTTTCTTGTTTCTTATTGTTCCTTTTTTTTTAATTGTCTGATCTGGTTTTATGAATTCAATCTCTTTTCTTAACTTTCTGAAGCTGTCAATTATAGTTTTTCTGTTCTTTCTGTACTTTTCAAAGTCACACTTTTCTCTGTGTCCTTTTTCCCATTTGTTCGGGTTTCAGTGTTCCGACTTCAAGGCTCTCCTCGAAAATCTTGTGATTCCTTGGTGTCTGGTATTTTGAAAGCATATTGGAAGCTATGTGCTATGGGTGTAACTGGCTGGCAGCCTTCATGGTAGAGTGAAGTAGTTGATACCGTATCTCTTGGGCTAATCAGTTTTTCTAGAGCAGTGGTTCTCAAATCTGAGTTTGATATTCACACCTGAGTGCTTCAGAATCACTTGGATGTCTTGTTAAAACAAAAATTGCTAGGCCTCACACTTGGAAGTTTTCAGTCAGTACAGAGTCTGAAAATTTGCATTTGTAATAAGTTTTAGGTGATACTGCTGTTGCTGGGACTGGGGTCACTATCAAGAACCACTTGTCTAGAGAAAACTCAATCCAATTTTCTGCCTAGTGGGAATACATCTGTTACCAGGAGCAAAAAACAAAGCAATCAGACTGGGGATCTCACTCTTCAGTACTGTGTTTCCTCTAAAACCTTCAGTTTTAAGAAGATTGTCATTTCAGACCTCCATTGTACCTCATGTCCTGCAAATCACAGGTCTCTAGTAATTTCATCAGAGTAGAAACCTCATCCTACCCATGGGTCTAACTGCTTCTTAAGAAGATTTCAACCAGGCCTGGTCTTCTCAGGCAAGCCTCACACTCTTACCTCCTGAGATACAGCTTGCCGCCAACTCTTGCATTTTTCTACAATTCTGCAACTTGAATCCTTATTGACATCCTTCTGTTCAGGCTCTCAGGTTTCATCTTTCCCCATGCTTAGTCAATTACCGCTCTTCCACCTGCTTTCTATTTCCCCACTTTGTTAACAGTTCATCTAGTATTGTCTCTTATTTCCACTTTCTTTTGAATGAAGTTTGTTCTTTTTTGAAAGCTACATTATCTTAATGGGGCTCCAGAAAGGAGCAGACTTAAATGCATGTGCTCAGTATGTTCTGTATTATTAGAAATCTCCTTTCTCTTCTTGTCTTTCCCTTCTCTTCTTGTAGCTTCCTTTGACTACAAGAAAACTAAGTCATAAACAACAGACGTAGCCACAGGTGTCTCTTTTATGGGAACAGCTCTCTCTTATTCCACCTACATCCATATGCTCAGCTAGTCCTCTCACCTTTAGGAACTAATGCAACCTCCTTAAGGTTTTGAAAAGAGTTATGGATCACCTTTCACGGCCCCTTTATTTACTCTGGTTTATATTTGATGGTATTTGATTCATAGTTTATTATTTGCATTGTGGATATGCTCATATTTCATTGAGGGTAAATTTTTTTCTGTAATTTTCATTTGCTGTCAATATTGGTAAATTTCAAGAAAAAAAGACTGGAGTCTAAATTGTATTCTACCATCTGTAATTGAAATTTTCATTTCTAAGAATTTTAAATGCCCTGAAGTTTTATTTATGCCAGCTTGAGGTAAAATGAAAATTAAGTACTGAGAAATTCTTCAAGCCCCCTAAAAGAATATTTCCTCCTAATAGTTATGCAATTTTATTTTTTGGGGAGGGGGGTCATTTTAAAAATAATTTTATGCCAGCAAAATTTAACCTGAACCATGTAATATACCACTTTGATATTTAAGTTTACTCATTGTTGAGTTTAGATATAATTTTACTTTCTATAGGAACACATATATGATAGGTAGTAGGTATAAATTTTTAAAAATCTTTATAAGGATATGCCAATAAAAATACAACAAATAATTTTTCAGATTTTCTCACGCGATGCCTGCTAGCATTAGATATCAGAAGATACTATCTAAACCAATGAATGAAAAATGGATTTCAACAAATAAATGCACACTTGATAGGTTTGTTGCCCCATTTGTGTTCTGTCACCATAATCAGGTGACTAGTAGGAGTACACAAGAGGAAAATACAAGTATGTGAAAATGAAACAGGCTCCTAATGTACTGCTGAAATCCTGAAGTTTAGGGGATGAAGAGATGATCAGTAACTCCATTTTTTAAAACTTTCGTATACATTTAAGCTGTAGTTCTTTCTCTGTTGTGTATTGTTTTCCTCAAGAGCCAGTGAAGTTGTTTAAAGCAAGACTTTTAGCAATGTCAAGTGGAATTCAAACCATGAGAAATAAATAGTTCTGGATTATTATAAAGTTTATGCAATATATCAGAAACTATATTTTTACTAATAGGGATTTGCAAGTTAAGCAGTAAAGGAATTTAACAAAGAAATAAATTACTGCAAATTTAGAATAAGAAGTAAAGAAATCAGTGAATAATATGCAGCCAATTATTTGGAATGAATAGGTTGGGTACTTTCATATAATATTTATCATCATATAGCATTTTCCTCTTTCCCTCTCATTTTCATTATGTTTTCCTTGACTGGGTCTTAGAGTCTTGTTTGTATTTATAGAGGACCTTTATCTTCTTTGAGGTTTCCAAGACATATTTTCCTGTCCACCTTCCTACCATCTCAAAGTTATTTAAAAAAAAAAATACTATTTGAGACTGTTTTCAAACGATTCAAAAGGGAGAGTATGAAAAGTAAATGATTCAGGAAAGCACTTAGTTCATTAGGCTAGAGAATGACCAAAGTCTTATTTACAAATCTAGGCATATCTTGTTTTATTGTGCTTCAAGTCATCACACTTAGCAGATGTTCTGTTTTTTACAGACTGAAGGTTTGTGACAACTGCACCCAGCAAGTATATCAGTGCCATTTTTCCAAAAGCATGTGCTCATTTCATGTATCTGTGCTATAATTTGTTAATTCTCACACTATTTCAAAACTTTTCATTATTTTTATATCTGTTGTGGTGATTTGTGATCTTTGATGTTACTATTGTAATTGTTTTGAGGTACCACAAACCACGCCCATGTAAGACATCAAACTTAATCAACAAATATAGTCTGTGTTCTGACTGCCCTGTTGACCAGCCTTTCCCTCATCTCCCTCCCTCTCGTTGGTTCTCCATATTCCTGACCTACAGTAATATTAAAGTTAGCCCAGTTAATAACCCTGCAATGACCTCTATGCATTCAGTAGAAAGAAGAATCATATGTCTCTGTCTCTTTTTTTTTTTTTGAGACAGAGTCTTGCTCTGTAGCCCAGGCTGGAGTGCAGTGGTGCAAGCTCCGCCTCCTGGGTTCACGGCATTCTCCTGCCTCTGCCTCCCGAGTAGCTGGGACTACAGGTGCCCGCCACCACACCTGGCTAATTTTTTGTATTTTTAGTAGAGACGGGGTTTCACCATGTTAGCCAGGATGGTCTCGATCTCCTGACCTCGTGATCTACCCTCCTTGGCCTCCCAAAGTGTTGGGATTACAGGCATGAGCCACCACACCTGGCTATGTCTTTCATTTTAAGCCAAAAGCCAGAAATGACTAAGCTTAGTAAGAAAGGCACGACAAAATGAGAGGTAGGGCAAAAGCTAGGCATCTTGCACCAGCTAGCCAAGTTGTAAATGCAAAGGAAAGGTTCTTAGAGGAGAGTAAAAGTGCTACTCCAGTGACCTCATGACAGTGAAACGCCTAATTGCTGATGTGGAGAACATTTTAGTGGTCTGTATAGAAGATCAAACCAGCCACAACATTCCTTTAATCCAAAGCCTAATTCAGAGCAAGGCCCTAAATTTTTCATTTTAGGAAGGCTAAGAGAGGTGAGGAAGGTGCAAAGAAAAGTTTGAAGCTAGCAAAAGTTGATTAATGAAGTTTAGGGAAAGAAGATGTCTCCATAACATAAAAGTGCAAGATGAAGCAACAAGTGCTGGTAGCAAGTGCAATCACAAGTGCTGCAGCAAGTTATCCCGAAAATCTGGCTAATATGATGGATGAAGGTGGCTATACTAAACAACAAGTTTTCAATGCAGATTAAACACCCTTAATGGAAAAAGATACCATCTAGGACTTTCATAGCTAGACAGGAAAAGTCAATGACTGGCTGTAAAGCTTCAAAGGACAGGCTGACTCCTGTTAAGGACTGATATTGCTGGTGACTTTAAATTGAAGCCAATGCTCATTGATTATTCCAAATATCCTAGGGCCCTTAAGAATTATGCTAAATCTACTCTGCCCATGCTCTATAAAGGTAACAACAAAGCCTGGATAACAGCATATCTGTTTATGACACAGTTTCCTGAACATTTTAAGCCCACTGTTGAAACTCACGGCTTAGACAAAGAGTCCATTCAAAATATTACTGCAAATCGACAATGCATCTGGTTACCCAAGAGCTCTAATGGAGATGTACAAGGAGATGATTACTGTTTTTATGCTTGCTAACACAATATCCATTCTGACCTTATGGTTCAGAGTCATTTTGACTTTCAAGTCTTATTATTAAGAAATACATTTTGTAAGGCTCTAGCTGCTATAGATAGTGATTCCTCTAATGAATCTGGGCAAAGTAACCTGAAAACCTTCTAGAAAGGATTCATCATTCTAGATGCCATTACAATCATCCATGAGTCATGGGAGAAGGTTATCAACATTAACAAGATTTTAGAAGAAGCTGATTCCAACACTCATGGATGACTTTGAAGGGCTCAAAATGTCAGTGGAGGAAGCAAGTGCAGATGTGGTGGAAATAGCAAGAGAACTAGAATTAGAAGTGGAGCCTGAAGATGGGACTGAATTGCTTCAAACTCATGATAAATATTCAACAGATGAGGAGTTGCTTCTTATGAATGAGCAACAAAAAAAATGGTTTATTGATATGGACTCTACTCCCGGTTAGGATGTTCTGAACGTTGTTGAAATGACAACAAAGGATTTATAATACTACATAAACTAAGTAGAGAAAGCAGTGGAAGGGTTTAGGAGGACTGGCTTCAATTTTGAAAGAACTTCTACTGTGGATAAAATGCTTTCAAACAACATCACATGCTACAAACAAATCTTTCATGGAAAGATGGGTCACTTTCATTGTTGTCTTATTTTAAGAAATTACGACAATCACCCCAATCTTCCACAACCACCACACTGATCAGTCAGCACCATCAACATTGAGGCAAGGCCCTTCACCATCAAAGAGATTATAAACCACAAGGCTCAGGAAATCATTAGCACTTTTTACCAAAAAAAATTTTTTAATTAAGGTATGTACATTCTCAGACATAATGCTATTGCATACTTAATATACTGTAGTATAATGCAAAGATATTTTTATATGCACTAAAACAGCAAAAAATGTGTAACTTTATTGTGATGCTCAGTTCATTGTGGTGGTCTGGAACTGAACCTACTATATAATCAAAATATACCTGTATGACAAAATGAATCTTTCACATTTCTTTGTGTAAACAGAGACAAATATTTCTCGCTACTAAATTCTAGATGCTGAAAGGTCTTGAAATCAAGAAACAGTGTTATCATTCATTCTGAAATATGCCATCTATCTCTTACTTATATTTTCTCCATATTTTATTCCCCAATGCACTTATATCAAATGGGAACTTCTTAGAACCAAGAGATTTTTTTGTTTGTTTGTGTTGTTTTGTTTTGTTTTGTTTTTGAGATGGAGTCTCACTCTGTAGCCCAGGCTGAAGTGCAGTGGCACGATCTCAGCTCACTGCAAGCTCTGCCTCCCAGTCCAAGCCATTCTCCTACCTCAGCCTCCCAAATAGCTGGTACTACAGGTACCCGCCATCACGCCTGGCTAATTTTTTGTATTTTTAGTAGAGACAGGGTTTCACTATATTAGCCAAGATGGTCTGAATTTCCTGACCTCGTGATCCACCCTCCTTGGCCTCCCAAAGTGTTGGAATTAAAGGCATGAGCCACCATGCCAGGCCAGAACCAAGAGTTCTTGTTGTTCCTATTAAGCAATAGATTTTGCATTTAAATTAGTATTATTACTAAGATCTGCATCATGATTTACAGATAACAGACCCCTAGTAAATGTTAGTTTTCTTTTTAAAAATGTATTTCATTAATTAAAATCATTAAACTCCTAGTAAAACAAGGAAATCATTCTGTCTGTAATATTTTGAGTTTGTCTGAGATCTTTTTAAGGAGAATACTTTGGAAATGTTTCTCAAGATCTTTTAAAAAGTACACAGTTGCTTTTAAAACTTCAAGAACAACAGAGCTACAAAGTGCAATTTCAAGTCGTCACATCTACAAATGATATTTTTGCAACTTTGTCATGAAAACTTATCTATCTTTAAATACATTCTATTTAGTTTCAGTTAAAAATAAACCCAATTTAATAGATGCTCAGGGCATTCAAATTTGCTTACTGAAGCACTAAGACTAAGGGAAATTACACCGAGGAATTTTTTTTATTTGAAAACATTTTTCCCATTAGTACCCAATTAAAAATGTACAAAATGGTAAGAAGAAAAATAAAGAGTAAATGTGGCTCACAAGAAACCTGAATGAAGACCAGGTATTTTCCAGATAACAACCGACAGGAATCCTTTTATAAATACAAATATGGAATGGCAGTTATCAATATTGTACTGTCATACCCCAGAAAGTATTTTAGTGCCAAAAAATCCACTTGAGTATGTTGTTTTTTAAATCATTAAAATACTCTCCAACAGAGCAATGACATACTTCATAGAAAATAAAATGTTATTTCAACTAAACTTTACTGCTGTAGTAGAGTATCTTCAGCTACTTATTGCAAAGTAATTACAGCTCTCAAGCAAGCAAATACACTATTAAACAGAATGTGAAACTTACGGTTTTGACATAGCTGTAATGGATTAAACCACTCATTACTAAGATGAAACTACTTTATGCAAAAGTGCTGTTGCAGGTACCAACACTCAGACGACTGGTGCATAGTTCAGAAATACATTTGAGACATTTACAATTGCAAGCCTGTACTTTTTTCTAAAAGGAAAAAAAATTAAAGTCTTCTAAGTAGTGGCATTTAATATATTATTGTCAGTCTCTGGTAGATATTTGTACTTATGCAATTTCCAGCCCCTAATAGTTAGGCAAGTCTGTATGAGTTTCTGACTGATAAATATGAGCAAAAGGGATCTGTGTGTCACTTATAGGTTGAAACTGTGGAAGTTTACATGTGATTCTCTAGTCTTGCTCTTGTTCTGCTGCAACAGAGGTAGAGTTCTTAGTGCCTCAATGCAACCTCCTTTAAAAAACAATGTAGTAATAACACTTAACATGAGATGTATCCTCCTAACAAATGTTTATGGGCATAATACACTATCATTAATAGGCACAATATATTGTACAGCAGATCTCAAGAAATTATTCATCTTGCATAGCTGAAACTTCATACCCATTGAACAGCATCTTCTCATTTCCAATTCCTCTCTTCCAGTACCTGTCAATCACCGTTCTACTGTCTGCTTCTATGAGTTTGACTATTTTTGATAATGCTTATAAGTGGAATCATGAAGTATTTATCTTCATGCAACAGTATTATCCGTTATGCAACAGCACGTTGGCATAAAGTAGTTTCATCTTGATAATGAGTGGTTTAATCCTATTACAGTTATGTCAAAACCATTAAGTTCCACATTCTGTTTAATAGGGTATTTGCTTGCTTGAGAGCCGCAATGACTTTGCAATAATTAGCAGAAGATACTCTACTACAGCAGCAAAGTTTAGTTGAAATAACGTTTTATTTTCTATGAAGTATGTCATTGCTCTGTTGGACAGTATTTTAACAATTAAAAAAACAGCACACTCCAGTGAGTTTTTTTGGCAATAAAGTGGCTTGTTTCATTTAGATAATGTTCTCCAGGTTAACCCATATTGTCACACATGGCAGAATTTCCTTCTTTTTCAAGGCTGAATAGTATATCATTGTGTATATGTACCACGGTTTCTTTATCCACTCATCTGTCCACAGACATTTACTTTGCTTCCAACTCTTGGCTATTGTGAATAATGCTACAATGAACATGGGAGTACGGATATCTCTTGGAGATACTGATTTCATTTCCTTTGGATATGTACTCAGAAAGTGGGATTCCTAGATCACATAGTAGTTCTATTTTTAATTTTTAGGAATCTCCATACATTTTTCATAGCAGCTACACCATTTTATTTCTCTACCAACAGTGTACAAAGGTTCCAATTTCTCCATATTCTTACCAAGACTTATCGTTTTATTTATTATTTCTTTTTTAATAACAGGCATCCTTACAGATGTGAGGTGATATCTCATAGTGGTTTTGTTTAGTGATTTAGTGATTATTGAGCATCTTTTTATATATTTGTTGGCATGTGTTTATTCTTTGTAGGAATGTCTATTTAAGTCTTATTCCCTTTTTTTGTGTCTATTTAAGTCTTATTCCTTTTGTTTTGTTTTGTTTTGTTTTTGGTTTTGGTTTTTTTTTTTTTTTTTTTTTTTTTTGAGACGGAGTCTTGCTCTGTCACTCAGGCTGGAATACAGTGGCATGATCTCAGCTAACTGCAACCTCTGCCTCCCAGGTTCAAACAATTCTCCTGCCTCAGCATCCTGAGTAGCTGGGAGTACAGGCACATGCCGCCACACTCAGCTAATTTTTTGTATTTTAGTAGAGGCGCAGTTTCACCATGTTGCCCAGGCTGGTCTTGAACTCCTGAACTCAGGCAATCAGACTGCCTCAGTCTCCCAAAGTTTTAGGATTACAGGCGTGAGCCACCACACCTGGCATGCCTATTTTTCATTCAGGTTATTTGTTATCTTGTTTTTTTGTTTTTTTTGGTTTTTTTTTGCTGAGTTGTAGAAATTCGTATATATTTTGGATGTCCACTCCTCATTGGATATATGGTGTCCATTTTCATACTACTATAGAGAACTGCCTGAGACTGGGTAATTTATAAAGAAAAGAGGTTTAATTGACTCACAGTTCAGCAGGGCAGAGGAGGCCTCAGGAAACTTACAATCATGGTGGAAGGCCAAGGCAAGGCACCTTCTTCATAACGCGGCAGGGAGGAGAAGTGCTGAGCGAAGGGGGAAGAGCCCCTTATAATTTCAGGAGATTCTCAGATCTTGTGAGAACTTACTCACTATCACAAGAGCAGCATGGGGTCACCACCCCATGATTCAATTGTCTCCACCTGGTCTCTCCTTGACATGTGGAGATTCTAGGGATTACAATTCAAGATGAGATTTGGGTAGGGACACAATACCAAACCATATCATATGATTTGAAAATATTTTCTCCCATTCTGTAGCTTGGCTTGTGACTTTGTGATTGTTTCATTTGCTGTGCAGAAGCTTCATAGCCTGAATGCCTAATCATTAAGCATAGCCAAGTTCCCCTTAATCTGCAAAGGCCATATAGATTGAACAAGAATGAAATCTTGACTTTGTTAAGTCACTGGAATTTTTTTGTAGTATAAATTATTCAAGAAATTATTTCATTTTATATAAAATGTCTGATTTATTACGTGAAGTTTTTCATAATATTCGATTATGATTAAAATATCTGTAGATCTATAATGATGTCACCTCTTTCATTCCTGAGACTGATTTTTGCCCTCTTTCTTTTTCCTAATAAATCTGGTTAGATCTGAATTAATTTTTTTCTGTCTTCTTGAAGAACCAGCTTTTGTTTTCATGACGCTTCTGCATTATTTTCTAATGTTCTATTTAGTTTATTTCTACTCCAAATTATTGTTTCCTTTCTTCTGCTCACTGTAAGTTTATTTTCATTTTATTTTTCTAGCTTCCTAAAATGGAAACTGAGATGTCTGATTTAAGATCTTTTTTCTTTTCTAAAATAAGTATTTAGTGCGGTAAATTTCCCCCTAAGTATTCTTTTAGTGGCACAAATTTTGGTAGTGTGTTTAATTTTTATTCAGTTTAAAATAATTTCTTTTTTATTTTTATTTTTTATTTATTTTTTTTTTTTTTTTGAGACGGAGACTCACTCTGTCGCCCGGGCTAGAGTGCAGTGGCCGAATCTCACCTCACTGCAAGCTCCGCCTCCCGGGTTTACGCTGCCGCAGCCTCCGGAGTAGCTGCGACTACAGGTGCCCGCCTAGTTTTTGTATTTTTTTAGTAGAGACGGGGTTTCACCGTGTTAGCCAGGATGGTCTCGATCTCCTGACCTCGTGAGCTGCCCGTCTCGGCCTCCCAAAGTGCTGGGATTACAGCCTTGAGCCACCGCGCCCGGCCAATTTCTTTTTTAAAAAAACATTTATTTGAGCCAGGAGCATATTGACCAAGGAATGATTAGTAAATGACCTTTGTTACTATCCCTGATAGTATTCTTTACATTGAAATTTACTTTGTTAGGCAGGCACGGTGGCGCATACCTGTAATCTCAGCATTTTGGGAGGCTGAGGCGGGTGGATCACTTGAGGCCCGATGTTTGAGACCAGTCTGGCCAACATGGTGAAACTGCACCTCTACTAAAATACAAAAAATTAGCTGGATGTGGCTGCTAATTAAAGAAAGAGAGAGAGAGAGAGAGAGAGAGAGGGAGAGAGAGAGAGAGAGAGAGTCTTGCTTTGTTGCCCAGGCTGGAGTATTAGCTTACATTTATGGAGCAAACAACAGCAGAATTTACAGAGTGCACTTATCACAACATATCGCATACTAGGCCATCAAACAGTCTTAATAAATTTTTAAAAATTTCAGGTTCTACAAAGTGTATTCTTTAAAATATGATTGGATTAGAAATCAGTAACAAAAATTTTTGAACTGTCTTCAAAATTCAGAAACTACATAATGTACTTTTAAATAATGTACTTACACAAGTGAAATTGTTTGTATTAATATTTAACAAAGCAAATTTCCTTCTTTTTTTTTTTTCCTTTCTTGAGACGGAATCTCACTCTGTTACCCAGGCTGGAGTCAGTGGCGTGATCTCGGTTCACTGCAACCTCCACCTCCCAGGTTCAAGTGATTCTCATGCCTCAGCTTCCCAAGTAGCGGGGATTACAGGTGCAATTATATGTTAAAAAAAAAAAAAAAAAAAAAGACTGCCAGGTCAAGACAGTTGATAGCAGTTTCCTAGTCATCTATCACCCTGCTGATTTTTTATCTACTTGTTTTATCAATTAGTGAAAGAAGAGAATTAAAATTTCTGACTATACTTGTGAATTTGTATTTATCTCTTTGCAGTTCTTTTTTTCTTTCATATATTTTGAAGTTCTGTTATTAGGTACATAAGCATATTATTTTGTCTTTCTAATTATTGTTAGAATTAATAATTCTAAATACTAGTCCTTCTAATGTTTCATTAGGATCTAGTCATTATTAGGAGGATTATTATGTCTTTCTAATATATTATATTGCAGGAATAATTATGAAATAACCTTCATTATTCCTGGTGGTATTCTTTACATTGAAATTTACTTTGTTCAGTATTAATATGGTCATTCCACCCTTCTTTTGGTTAACATCAGCATGATATAATTTTTCTTTTTTTCTTTAAAGATACTCATGTTTATATTTAAAGTGAGTTTCTTGTACATAATACAGTTAGGTCTTGCTTTTTATCAGATATGAAAACTTTTGTCTTTTAATTGAAGCATTTAAACCACTTGCATTTTATGTTATTTTAATGGTTTAAGTCTATCTGCCTGTTTACCTGTATTTGTCCCATCTTTTCTTTGTTCCCCTTTTCATCTTTTCTATCAGCATATATATAGAGTGCTTTTGTTATTCCATCTTATCTCCTGGGTTAGCTTATTAGCTATAATTCTTTGACTGTGTTTTATTAGTACTTAACTGCTTGCGTTAGAATTTATAGCATAACTCTTTATCAGTCTACCTTCAAGTGGTACTTTACCACTACATACATAGTATAAGAACTTTACATAGCATACTTCCATTTCTCACTTGTTGGTCGTGTCATTGTTATCACATATTATTATTATTGTCATGTATTGTACATATGTCGTTAACCATATACTATATTGTTAATATTTTTTAAAGTCAACTATCTCCTTAAAAAATTAAATAAGAAGAAAAACTCTGGATTTTTTTTTCCTACAACATTTGTGTTCTTCATTCCTATTTAGAGAATGATATTTTCATCTTTTTTTTTTTTCTATTTGGAAGACTCCTTTTAACATTTCTTGTCTTTTTTCTCCTCATCTCTGACATTTTCTATAGATGTGGAATTCTAGATTGACAGATATTTTTCTTCAATATTTTAAAGAGGTTGTTCCATTATCTTCTCACTTTTGTTTCTTCTGATCGAAATTTTTCTTTAATTCTTATCTTTGTTTCTGTGTATGTAATATGTCCTATTGCCTTGGCTACTCCTATGATTTTTTCTTTATTCCTGGTTTTGAGCACTTTGAAGATGATGTACCTTACTGTAGTTTTCATCATGTTTTCATCATGTTTCTTTCACTTGAGTTTCTAGTGTTTATGGGTTTATAATTTTCCTCAAATTAAAAAACCTTTGGCTACTATATTTTCAAATATTTTTCTGCTCCCCCATTCCTATCCAGGGATTCCAATTTTATATATATTAGACTGCTTGAAGTTATCCCACTGCTCACTGATATTCTGGGTTCCTTTTTAAACTTTTTTGTCTCAGCTTGATTCACTATTGTTAGTTCCTATTATATGTCTTCTAGTTCACTAATCTTTCTTCTGCAATGTCTAGTCTGCCCTTAATCCAATACAGTCTATTTTTATCCCAGAAATTGTCATTTTTATTTCTAGAAGTTTCCTTTAGATCATTTTGTACATCATGTCTGTTTAACTTCTTAAGCATACAAAATACAGTTATAAAAACTGGTTAATGTCCTTATCTGCTAATTCTAGCATCCATGTCACTTCTGGTTTAGTTTAAACAGATTGATTTTGCTCAATATTATGGATCATATTTTCCTGCTTCTTTTACAAATTGGAAATTTGTATCAGATGCTAAAGATTGTGAATTTTACCATGTTGAAATCGATGTATTTTTGTATGCCTATGATTATTATTGAGACTTATATTAGAAACAGTTTTCTTTCTTGGAAACTGATCCTTTCAGTTTAACATTAAAGTTTTGTTAAGTGAAACCAGAGCAATGCTAATAATCTAGAGCAAATCATTCCCGACTGCTGATGGAAGACCCTTCTATACATAGTACCAATGCCACACGAGATTTTTTTCCAGTCTGACTAATGGTAACAGGCACTATTCCATGCCCTGTTTGAACACCAGGTCCTGTTTCCTCTGAATGTTGTTTATCTTCCCCTGTAATTTAGGATAGTTTTGTCACACATGCGCTAATCAGTACTCCTCTGAATTCTTGAAGTGGACTCTTCACAGATCTGCAGAGTTCTTGCTCCTGTAGCTACTTCTTCTCCAGTATTCTCTTCTGTGAACTCTATCCACTTGAGTATTCTCACACCCTCAGCTCCGTCTCAACTCAAGTATACCAGGTTCTGCCCAGGGTTCCCCTCCCATTATCATGGCCTGGAAACTCTCTCAAGGCAATGAGCTGGAAGTAATGGTAAGGTTCACATCATTTGTTTCTCGTTCTCAGGGATCACTGTCTTTAGTTGTCTGATGCCCATATTTTGAAAACCATTATTTCAAATAGTTTATCCAGTTCTTGGTTGTTTTAGGTGTGGTCTTATCTTTTAGGTGTTGTCTTGTGGTCTTGTTCTTGTCTTGGTTGTTTCAGGTGTGGAGAAGAATGGTAAACCTGATCTCTGTTACTCTATCTTGACCAGGAGTAGAAGTCCAGGTCACTGGAAATTTAAGATTAATTTGTTACTACAATATAATCTAGTCTATGCTGATTAATATACATATATTTCCCCAACATTAGAAAGGCTACAACCAGAGGGTATTTTGGGTTGAAATAAAAACAAAACCCACAGTAATTCAAGGCACTAAAACCTTGTCCATATTTGTTAAAAATAAAAGGCATCACGTTTTCTATCAGTAGCTAAAGAGTAGGCTTTCTTAAATACTGAGAATTCTACCTAATATACTTTTGAAAAATAATGTGGAATTGATTTTCTTTCGCCTCCAATGGACAGACTTTGCTTAGCATTGATGTGTATATATCTTAAAATTTTAGTCTTATGGCTGGGCACAGTGGCTCACACCTGTAACCTCAGCACTTTGGGAGGCCGAGGAAGGAGGATCATGAGGTAAGCAGATCGAAACCATCCTGGCTAACAAGGTGAAACCCTATCTCTACCAAAAACACAAAAAATTAGCCAGGTGTGGTGGTGGGCACCTGTAGTCCCAGCTACGTGGGAGGCTGAGGCAGGAGAATGGCGTGAACCCTGGAGGCAGAGCTTGCAGTGAGTTGAGATTGCGCCACTGCACTCCGCCTGGGCGACAGAGTGAGACTCTGTCTCAAAAAAAAAAAAAAAAAAAAAAAAAAAAACATTGTCTTATATTTGAATAGTAGAAACCCATTTTACTATTTCTTGGGTTGGAGGGAGTAGGATAGGAACGTAGGATAACTAATTCAGATTAAACTTTATAAAAGATGCACCATATGTCAATTGGTCTGAAAATCCATAGCAGAAATAGAAAGTACATCTTTAGCAATAGTATTTCTGAATGGTCTTACAAATAATGGAAATTTACCTACAGTAACATATGTAGCTTAAGTAATAAGTCTCAAAGTGAGATTTGAGAATTTGTATTCTGTACAATCAACTACACTCTTTCTTGAATGAAACTACATATATTTTTTACTCTTAACCATCATACTCTTTGAATTTTATTTCTGTTTTAAAATATTTAATATATTAAAGGCAATTTTTTTTTTGTTTTGAAACAGAATCACACTCTGTCACCCAGGCTGGAATGCAGTGGCATGATCTTGGCTTACTGCAACCTTCGCCTCCCGGGTTCAAGTGATTCTCATGCCTCAGCCTCCCCGAGTAGCTTGGATTACAGGCACCCAGCACCAAAGCCACTTAATTTTTGTATTTTTAGTAGAGACAGGGTTTCACCATGTTGGCCAGGCTGGTCTCAAACTCCTGAACTCAAGTGAGCTGCCCACCTTGGCCTCCCAAAGAGCTGGGAGTACAGGCATGAGCCACCACACCCAACCAAAGGCAATTTTTTAAATGATAGAAAATGTAGTATTCTCATTGGTCTAAGACAATTATCTTCAAATGATTTTATCTTCCAGTCCTTATCTGCATATGTATGGACAGTTTAAACCAAAAAGTACGTAAAATAGTGTTTAAAAACCATACTCTCTGGCTTCAAACACTTGCCCTGTCATTGTCTAGCTCTTTGATCCTGAGCAAGTTATATATCTCTGTGCCTCATCCATATAATATTACCTATCTTATGAGGAAGTTTGGAGGATCTAATGAAAAATATTTCTGAAGTACTTAAAACAGAAGTTGGCACATAATAAGCACTCACTTAATATTAGCTATTGTTACAGGTATTTGTATAGTCAGGATTTTCCAGAGACGCAGAAGAAGCAGAACCAGATTGGTAAGCTTACTCTTCACTCATCTGTAATAGCTCTCAATGAAAAGAAAATCTCACTTGATGAAAAGGATATTCCAGTGCTGTACTACTCATTCATTCAGAAACAACGTAAATGGGAGTTGAGCATAAAAAGAACTAGAAATACCTTCCTAGATATCAAGAACCAATATATAATGAAATTAATATATAACAAAAAACGTCATTTATCTATTCATAATCATAACAAAAGTTCAATGTAGATAAAAGCTATAAGAAAGGGAAAGATGGCTCTATACCATGGGACTCAGAAAGGAATAGGACAGGCCTCCTGCCCGCAAATCCAGGCTTATCTCTTACTATACTCTTAAATGCACACACTCCCAGTGTTTTTCACACATTTTTTATAGTAAAACACAATTATTCTGTTACATAAAATGGCCCAGGTTATACATTTATGTAAACACAAGTAAACATTTCACAATATAAGCCTTACTCTTGTTAAATAAAATGCACTTTTATATTTTTTATAATATTCTATTCTGGTCCATTAAAAAAAGTCTGATTTTTCCGATTTGATTTCATGACTCACTAGTAAGTTTCTAATTCCATTTTGAAAGTCTACCTACACTCCAGGAAAACTGGACTACTTGCTGTTGTCCAAAACCAACCGTAACGGTCAATCATCTCTGGATTTACTCAAACTTTTCCTTTGTTATGAATGTCCTTGCTATTTCTCTTCTTCACATGCCAGCCCCACCACTGTCAGCTTATACTACTTCCCTTTTTAAATCATACTCATAATTCGAGAGCCTTTGACAATATCTATTTTGTTTACTTTTTTCTTTTTCTCTGATTCTTCTCGTCTGCCCAAGTAAGATCTCTCCAGCTGTAACTCTATCAATTTATTTATTTCTATATTATATGGTTCCTTACATGACAAATATTTTTACACATGCTCCTATTAATGCCTTATACTAATTTTTCTTATTGTTCCAGTTATCTATTGCTGCATGATAAGCTTCCTCAAAACTTAACGGCTTAAGACAATGGAATTTATTTTGCTCACAAATTTGCAATGTGAGTATGTCTTAATAGATATAACTCACCTCTGCTCCACTCAGAGTCAGCTGGGATGGCTCAGAGACTGAGTGGGAATCATTTGATGGTCATGCCTATGTTTGGCTAGTTGTTGCTGAGACTTTGGCCAGGGCTGGAGGTCAAAACACCTACCCCTACCATGGGGCTTGGACTTCCTCACAACATAGTGGCTGGTCCGAGAGCAAGCTGGGTGGAAGCCATATTACTTTTTTATAACCTAATCTCAAAATCACATACTGTCACTTCTGCTGCATTCTATACTTTGGGTCAGTCTTAAAGGCCCACCTACCACCAAGGAATGGGTAAATAAACTACACTTACAGATAAGGGAGTAGCAAAGTTCTGGAAAAACATATAGGAGGAACATTCCCTTGAACACTTTTGGAAAATACTGTATACTACACTAATGCTACAACAATTTTACTAATACTACAAAATAGCTGTCATGGCATATATTAAAATTGCAATACCCGTACTAATGCTGCAACACTTAAAGCATGCCTCTAACGTCAGCTACCTCACTTTAGTGTACTTCATGTCCATGTCCATCTATCACTAGACACTGACTTCACAAGAACAGGATTTGTATCTTAGTCATTTTATTTCAAAACCTTAGCAAGAGGTTTAGCACAGAACAGGCACTTAATATATGTTTGCTGTATGAAGGAACAGTTTAGGATCATCACATCTTCAAAAACAGATAAGTTATGTCCTTCTTATTTTTTGTTTCTTTGTTTGTTTGAGACAGTCTCACTCTGTTGCCCATGCTGGAGTGCAGTGGTGCGATCTCAGCTCACTGCAACCCCCACCTCCCAAGTTCAAGTGATTCTTGTGCCTCAGCCTCCAGAGTAGCTAGGATTACAGATGTGCACCACCACGCCTGGCTGATTTTTGTGTTTTTAGTAGAGATTGGGTTTCACTATGTTGGCCAGGCTGGTCTTTAATTCTTGACCTCAAGTGATCCACCCTCCTCAGCTTCCCAAAGTGCTGGGATTATAGGTGTGAGTGACCACGCAGACCTAATTATGTTCTTCTTAAGCAATTCTAATTCATTAGTAAATTTCTAGTCTCTAGCTTCACTTCAGTAGTAAAGTGGAAGAGATTATGTCAAAATAAGAAACGTTTAAGTAGTTAAAAAATATGCTGCCCCTTAAAAATTGAATTAGGATATAATGATTTGCCACAGGAAATGTTAGGGGAAAAAAGTTCCACATTCAGAAGATATTATGAGATGTAGCATTTGTTCCTGCAATTCATTTTGGCAGACAGCATTCAAAATTAAAGGAAGATTCCATCTTAGAACAGATAGTGATTTATGTCATCATTTACGCAGTCAATGTTTTCCTGGGATATTATTTCATAGTCCTCAGTCACATCAATACATCACCCAAATACTCTTTTTCTTAATGGAATATTTTTACATGCAAAACACTTTGGACCAAGATATACATGGCTTCATTCTACTTCTCTATTAAAGCATTTTATGTGCTTCATTCTTTATAATCTGATTCTAATTTTCCAATGACTATGTTGATTTTAACCTAAATCAATGTAACATCATCTTATGTTCATACTAGAACCTATAGGGATATCTCAAAGCATTTAGCCTAATGGAATTCCCTCTGAGATGTACAGTTCAGGAGTGATATTATAGTCTAAGTAGGACACTGATGTGTACATAGATGACTTCTTGATTAAAATCTCATCTAAACTCAGAGATAAATCTAGCACTTTCATGTAGGTAGATTTCCCAAAATCATTTTCCCCACAAAGCAAGGTGGTTAACTTTTTAAAAATTCAGACCATTGTAAAATGCTGATGAAAGATAAGGACCTCACCTTCAGATCGAAAGCAAACAAACATAATTATATAGTCACACTTTTTTGCATACAATTGTCAAAATTGTCATAAACTCTCAGGAGAACATCCATTATTCAGAAGTTAAGGGGGAAACTCCTTTGTTCTAGAGGGTACATTCTGTCATTTACAGTGTCATCAGCAGCAGCAGCAGCATCATCCTCAATGTTTCACAATTATGCGTTGTTTCTACAGTAGTTTAGTATTTTTCAATGTACATGAATGTATCATTTGATTTTAAAGAATAATTGTGTGTATATGTGTATATGTGCATATATATGAAATATACTGCACATATATGTGATATATTTTATACTCTGTATGTGTATAGTATATATACTAGAGTCATATGTAGTCATGAGTCATCTAATGACAGAGAAATGTTCTGAGAAATGCATCATTAGATGATTTTGTCACTGTGCAAACACCATACAGTGCATTTACACAAAACTAAATGATATAGCCTATTACTACACACTTAGGCTATATGCTATAGCCTATTGCTCCTAAACTACAAATCTGTATAGAATGTTCCTGTACTGAATACTGTAGGCAATTACATTATAGTAATAATCATTTGCATATCTAAATATAGAAAGGTATAGAAAGGTATAACAAAAATACAGTGTTGTAATCTTATGGAACCACTGTGGTATAATGCGGTTTGTCATTGACTGAAATGTTGTTATGCAGCACATTATTGTATCTATGTGTGTGTGGTGGCGGTGGTGGGGGTATATACTTATTCTACAGTTAATTTAGCAAACATTTACCACTGAGTATACACTTTGTGCCACGTAGTCTCATAGACGCTAATAATTAAAGGCATAAAAAGTCCTCTGAAGGAACTCGTATCTTTTGCTGTTGATAGACCGACAACAAAAATTTACAGAGTAATTGGAGTGCTAAGCCAAGAGAACTATAGCTGAGATAGATAAGAAAATATTTCAGCAGCACAGCTCAGGAGACAATGAATTCTTCCTTTGGGGAACTCTATTATAAAAGCTTGCATTAAATAGACATGGACTAAAATAAGCTCAAATTACCTTACCACTACCACCATTCATTTCCATTGTCCCCTTTTCTGTAATATTTATTTCTGTCCAGTTCATTCCAATTTTGCTTCTAATCCATGCACACATCCAGCCTCTCTGAGCTGTCCTCTCCTATACTTGACTAACAAGATTAAAAATCTTTTGCCAT
The DNA here is from genome assembly GCF_049350105.2 of Macaca mulatta. Taxonomy (NCBI): domain Eukaryota; kingdom Metazoa; phylum Chordata; class Mammalia; order Primates; family Cercopithecidae; genus Macaca; species Macaca mulatta. The sequence continues at coordinate 134,243,332 of NC_133409.1, forward strand.
AGCATAATCGGGAATGGAATACACCTTTGTCTCTCTTCTAAACAATAGCTTGGATGTGCAGTGTATTTTCTACTCTAGAACTTTGTGGTAACTTTAGTCATTGATATATTATCTCGGTATGTTATATAATATCTCTATCCTGCTTTTTTTTCTTTTCTATCTTGGGAAACTTTCTAAAGATTATTGTAATATATTCATATGCAAATTAATCTATTTTTATTTTGTGCAGATTGTCTTTCACGTTTTTCTCCTTAATACTCTTCTATTCTTCTGTTTTCTGGCAAGCTGATGTCTGGTCAAATATTCTTCTAAGATGTAAAAAGGGGTCTTTGTATAGAGGTGGAAGGGTCATTGAGGAACCAAAAGAAATACAAAAATATCCAGTCTTCCTTGTTTGGGGCATGGCCTGTCTTCTGTTATTCAATAAATGATTTCTGAGTATAGAACTGGCCGCAACATTTCCACATCTTACTGCCAAATAAACACCTGGGTCCCCTTGTGTGTAAATGGCTTCAGTGATATATTTTTGTTGTAGTATTTTAATACAATAACTTGACTGAGTAACCTAGATAGTGCCCAGCACTAGTCACACATCCTCCAATTCTGTGTGATATAACTCTGTGAATGATAAATACACAATGTCTTAGAGTCATCTAGGCTGATATCAAACCCACTCAGGATCCAGGAGCCGCTTCTCCCAGTGCCCCTTTGCGCTAGGAGTGATAAAGGCTCCCCACATACTAGCCCTGAAATAATGAGCTACTACTAGAACTGTGGTTTCCCTACATCCTGCCCATACTTAATTTCTAGAAAAACTACTTGAATTTTCAAGGACAAGAATTAGATTAACACACAGGCAAAGAGGATCATGCCGCTATATCTCCCATTTAAAAAGAAAATTATCTTGACTTTCATCCCCTTGCAAGAATCACATGTTATTCTTTTGCTCCCATTTACTGCAAAATCCTTGAATTTTTTTCATTTGAACTCACTCCGATCAAGCTTTTACTCATCTCACTCCACCAACATTAGCGACAAGGTCACCAGTGAACTTAGTCTTCCCAAATTCTATCAATTGACACATTGACTATTCCGTTCTTAATTTGACCTCCAGAATCTCGACTCACTTGAGTTTTTGATACTAACCAGGTTGCTACTTCTTATTCCCTTTTTATGGTTTTTCTTCATCTTCCCAACTTTTAAAAGCCAATCCTTTCTCTATCCATTCACTCCCTAGGTGACCTCATAGAGTCCCATAGCTTCAAATCCCATCTATACTCTGTTATCCCCCACATTTACAGCTCTGTAAACTACCTCCCCTTCTTCCATTCATCTAGATATAATTTCTTAATGGACATTCCATTTAGATGTCTAATAAGCATCGCAAAACTAACTTCCCCAAAATGGAAATCTTTTTTTTTTAACCTCACTGAAAATCTGCTTCGTTTCTTAGGTAACTCCCACTATTCTCTCCTTTGCTTTGGCCAAAAATTTCAGAGCCCTTGGATTCTTTATCCTCATCTTTCTCATCCAATGTCTATGTAAGCCTTTTCATCTCTGCCTTCAAAATGTATCCAAATCCAGCTGCTTCTTTCTACCTACACTGTTTCTCACTAGCAAGATTATACCTATTGCTCACCCGAGCCTCTGCAATGCCCTCTTAAGTATTGTCCTGAGTCTTGCTCTCACCCAGCTTCTATTTTCCATGTGGGAGGTAGAGTGCTCTTTAAGGTGTAATTTATATCACGCAACTTTCCTCCTTCAAACCCTCCAGGAGTTTTCCAAGTAAAACAATCCAAGTTCCTTACTGAATTAGTTAGGACCTCTAAAGGAAAGAAACAGAACATTCAAACTGGGGTTGTATAGAAGACTTTGATAAAGGGACTGTTTACAAACTATGAGCAGAATGTGGGGGAAAACGCAGCTTATAGATCATTACCCCAAGGCTAGTAAGGAGGGGAGATTGTATCACTGTTTGTTCTGAAGGATCAAAGAAAGGAGGAGTTGGAAATGTGAGGGAGAAAAAAAAGAGAGAGAGACAGTTGCAAGGAGAGAGCTGCTTGATAGTATCTGCGACCTTGAGTCAAGGACACAGACAGCCATAGCGACCCCTCAAGCAGAGAATCAGTACAATAAATTCCCAACTGCCTTCTCCCTCCTGCAGATTTCCCACTTGTGGCTTTGCATTTCCTGCCAGGGAGCCTATGGATTCACGTACACAGATCAGACTTCAGGGCAGAGACCAGGTGGCAAGGGTTTCAGGGGACACAGAGAGATATTGAAGACACTAATCAAGGCCACAAGACCCTTTCTTCCCCACCTGGTCATATCTCTTAATGCTTTCCCCTTGCTCTGTTCCAGCCCCATAAGTAAGTCTGCCAGGTGTCCAGCAAGCTTGATCTGATGCAGGGCCTATATACTTGCATTTCCCTCAAACCTTCCCATGGATGCTTCCAACTCATCAATCCAATCAGTCCTTGGCTAGCCCTTTCCTACATAGGCCTGTCCTAACAACCTTATCTAAACCAGGCACAGGCCAATCCATCCCCGTCACTTTGACATCCCTAGCCCCCACATTATCTTCATACCCTCTTTGTGATCTAAGAAATATGCATTTATATGTTTGTTTAGTTGTGTATTCATTTATTTTTCCAAATTGTTTATTATTTGTCTCGATGAACAGCATTTAATTTTCAGAAATGAAGATACTTGCCTTGACAGTTTGCTATTGGTTCCTAGAGCCTTCAAGTATATGCTCAATAATGTTTTGTCGAATAAGTGAGCTGCAAGTAATTCAATAAAAACGGAAAGAGGGTAGGGAGGGGACAGTGGTGAGAAACACAACTGGATAAATATAAAGTTCCAGGGCTAAGCAAGACCTGGAGTTCAGACTGGACCCCAAGGCTGAGTGAAGCCACTGAAAGGTGTAAACAGAGCTGCTCCACATTCAGATATACCATGTTAAAAGATCCTATGGGTTGCAGTGTGCAGAATGGATTAGAAGGAAGTCAGATTGAAGGTAAGAGACCAGTTAGAAGAATAGTATAGAAATCCAGACAAAGACAAACAAATGGAGAGAACAGAAGAAATTTCAGCTTCCTCTCTTATAATGATGCATTCTGTTTCTCATTTTAAAGTTTATAAAATCAGATATAGTAGCAAAAATAAATAAGCTAAAAAAGTATATTTGGTGGATAAACTCTGTGGTAGTCCTCACAATTCCCAACCTCTGATGTTCATGTCCTTCTGTGACCTCTCCCATTGAAGGTTGGTGGGGCTTGCAACTTGTTTTAAAACAACAGAGTGCAGCAACAATGGTGGGATGCCACTTCTGTGATTATACTATATGAGACTGTGACCTCTGTCTTGCAAAGAGCCTCTCATCATTGCTGTCTTTGATAAAGAAAGAGCCATGGTTGGAAAGCCCACAGGGCAAGGAGCTAAGGGTAGCCTCTAGGACCTGAGGGCACTCTCCAGTTGTCAGCCAGCACTAAACAGCGACCCCAATACTACAACAACAAGAACTGAATCCACTGACAACCATGTGAGCTTGGAAATGGACCCTTCCCTAGTCCAAACTTGAGCTAAGACCACAGCTCCAGCTCTGAAGCAGAGGACCCAGTTGAGTTATGCCTGGACTCCTCACCCATACAAATTTTTTGAAGGAAGAAATTTCTGAGAAATCAAGCTGAAGAAATTATTGAACACTGCACTTAGAAACAAAGAAATAAAAATTATGAAAGAGAGGCTAAGGGACATACAGAACAAAGTGAGATAATTTAACACACCTTTAGTCATAGTCCCAGATGGAAAGAACAGAAACAATAGTGGAAAAATAATATTGGAAAACAAAACTAAGACTATTCCAGAATTTATAAATGACTCAGTTTCTCAGAGTCAGAAGGTCTAAAGGAATTCAAGCAGTTGAAATAGAAAGATATCCATATCCAAATATTTATATTGAAATTATAAAACACTAAAGACAAAGAAAATAGTTTAAAAGCAGCTAGAGAGGAAAATAACATACAATGGAACAAAATTTAAAGTGATATTTCAACAACTATGCATAGTAGAATACAATTATCTTTAATGCACTGAAGAAAAAAAAAACTGTCAACATGGAATTCTATATCCAGAAAAAAAAGAAACTCTTTTGAATAAGGGTAAAATAGTGACATTTTAGACCAAAATTATACTGAGTTTAGTAAATATGAATTAATACTAAAAGAGGAGCTAATGAATGTAATTCAACAAGAAAAAAAAAAAATGACCTCAAAAGGAAGATATGAGATACTAAAAGAAACGTGAAAAAAAGAGAATATAAACTCTGGCAAATACTAAATAATCACTGATTATATTAAAAAAAAATCTAATGATAGGGGAAATGTGTCAAGATTGAGCTAAAAGATTGGGCAAAGTTAGCATATATGTGGAAAGTAGCATTATCAATATAAAATTTTCTTTACTTGTTTGGGGAAAAGGTGAAAATATTGATAAACTTCAAGCTTTTCTGAGTTAAATATGCACATAAACATTTCTAGAGTCCCTATTAAAAATAAAGAAATGAGGCCAAGGATTACACCTGTAATCCCAGCATTTAGAGAAGCCAAGACAGGAGGACCACTTGATGTCAGGAGTCTCAGACCAGCCTAGACAACATAGCAAGACCTCAACTCTACAAAAATAAAATAATTAGCTGGACATGGTGGTACATGCCTGTAGTCCTCAGGGGGCTGAAGTGGGAGGATTGCTTGAACCCAGGAGTTCAAGACTGCAATGAGCTACGATCATGGCACTGCACTCTACCCTAGGTGACAGAGCAAGACCTTGTCTCTGAAACGAATAAAAACTAAAAAGAAATAGAATAGAAATTGTGCACACAATTTCAAACTAAGAAAGATTTGAAGAAAACTCATTACTGAACAAGGCAAAAAGGAGCAATAAAAATGAAACATTAAAAGCAATATAAATTAAAGCACAAAATAAGAGGATACAAATAATCCAAACATATTAGGAATCACAATCAATGTAAATTGACTGAACTGTTCAGTTAAAATAGCCAGATTGCATTTTTAAAACACAACTATATGCTGTTTATAAGATATACATCCTAAACATAAAGATAGACAAAGGATGCATGTAAACTAATAGAAAAATACAAGTCAGCCAATAATAACCAAAGGCAGGTGAAACTACATCAATATCAGGGAACAAAAGACATCAAGTCAAAGGCTTTACTAAGAGATAAAGAGGATCATTACACATTAACAAAATTCTCAAGATATCAGAAAGATGCAACAATTCTAATATATTCTTAATAGCATAATTTCAAAATATATAAAGAGAAAATTGGCAGAAATATGAAAATAAATTGAAAATTTACTATTATAGTGAAAGATTTGAACTTCTCTCAATAATTGATAAATGTAGCAGGAAAAAGCAGTAATAATAGGGAATATTTCAACAGCACAATGAACAAATTTATTCTAATAGGGATCATGCATTGAGAGTGAGAATATACACATTTTTTTTTTTTTTTAATTTTGAGACGGAGTCTGGCTCTGTCGCCCAGGCTGGAGTGCAGTGGCGCGATCTCGGCTCACTGCAAGCTCCGCCATTCTCCTGCCTCAGCCTCCTGAGTAGCTGGGACTAGAGGCACCAGCCACCACGCCCGGCTAATTTTTTTTTTTAGTAGTAGAGACGGGGTTTCACCGTGTTAGCCAGGATGGTCTTGATTTCCTAACCTCGTGATCCACCCGCCTCGGCCTCCCAAAGTGCTGGAATTACAGACGTGAGCCACCGCGCCCGGCCCATACACATATTTTTGAGCTCAAATAAAACAATGATGGAAATTGACCATTATTTGGACCTTATAGCAAGATTCAACAAATTTCAAAGAATCAGTATCATATTTACCACATTCTCTAACATCAATGCTATTAAGTTAGAAATGAATAAGAAAAATCTCATTTGTTTGTAATTAAAAGTGTACTTCTAAATAATTGTGGGTCAAAGAAAAAATTATAATTACAATTTTAAAGTATATATTATGACTAACAAAATACTACTTAAGAAAACATGAACAATGAAGCTAAAGTGGTAATATTTACATGGCAGCTAAAATATAAAGTAACTAGGAATATCCTGACAAAAGATTATAAGACCTTTATGAAGAAAATTATAACAATTTATATTTAAAAGGCAGTAAAGGGGATCTAATTAAATTAATAATTTATAATTTTCATAGATCAGAAAATACAATATCAAATAAATGTCCACTTTTCCAAAATTGAGCCATATGAAGGTAGTAAAAAAATCAATGAAAGTAAATAAACTTCAGCTTCATCATTCAACCTGGATTGATCTCAAAAAAACATCTTTTGCACAAAAGAAAATCATCTTTTGCACTTAGAAAATAACATGCAGAATGATTACATTTATAAAAAGTGCAAAAATAAGCAAAACTAAACAATATATTGTTTAGGCATTACTTAGAAATGAGGTAACATTTTAAATAACAAAATGATTGATTTAAAATTTAAGAGAGGGTTTACCTCTGCGTGGGGGAGAATTTAAGAAAGGATATTTGTAATGTATTTCTTAGGCTGGTTAGGTGTACACAGGTGTTAGTTTTATTTCGTTTTCCACTAAAATAAACAAGTATATTATACATGCCAGTAATATTTGTTAAGATTATGCTTCTCAAATTGAATAACTGAATTCTACTCTGTTCTGGGAGGGATGGATTTTCAGAGAGAGTAAACCCAGTGAATTCTGAGGCATTCATCCTACTTAAGATGTTTAAAATATTTTAACATTATCAGTGTGAATAATGTTAAAAAATGTTAAAAAGCATTGTACCTAATGATTATAGTAAAATTTTCCTTCTCGGTTTCCATGGCAAACACATTATTCCTTGTCAATTACCCATTGTATGTCATTGCCTTGCAGACATAAATGGATTCTGTCACCTTTAGATTTGGCATTTTATTTTTATCACCTGCTTAGCATCTACTTTTACTGATGATTTCTCCTGGTTGCATGACTCTACATTTATCCACATTTTCAAATGGATCCTTTCCTACAGGATTCTATATTCCCCTATATCCATTAGCATATCATACTTTATTGTAATTTCTCAATGCTTCTCTTCATCTACTAAACCACAGGCACTGTAAAGTGAGGAGTAAGTTTGCTTTATTCTCCATTGTATTTCTGGCACTCAACTCAGTGTTTGGCAAAGAGTAGGTCTTCAATAAATGCTTGTTGAACAAATGAATGGACAAGAAAGATGCTCCCAAGTTTCATTGCAAACAGAGGTGTAGTTACAGCAGCCTAAAGAATAACATGATGACTATTCCTATTTGTTTCCCTGTGTTTTAATTCCTCTACCCTTGGCACTGTACCTGTTATTTAAATGGAGGTTTTCTAGTAGAGTTATTCATGTAGATATGTCCAGCCCATTCTCAGGTTTAAAGCCCCTGTTAAAGCTTTAACTATCTGTGTCAATGAATCACTTAGACTATATAATTTGAAGGAATAATTATTGCCATCTACTCTGCTGTTGATATTTTGTATTTTATTCTTTAAGGGCAATTTTTACAACATATTCACCTGCTAGCATCTGATAAATGTTTCAAAAATGGGTTGCAAATGCTGCCAAGCTATTTTCATTGATGTTTTCTGAAATTTCTTTGAATAATTTGTTATTGTTTAGGGGTTATCCTTACTTATGAAAAATAAAATTTGCAAAATTTGAATTTTTAATTGTGCAGTTGTAGGCAGGTTAGTCTCAATCTTTCATTGATTTCCAGAAACCACTGTGCAGTGTGTTTTCTCCAGCTGCAGCACTATATTTAATTTTAGACCGTGACATTTTTATTATAGAAACATAGAACAGTGAGATATTGGAATAGGAAGATTCTTTCAAAGTCATCTACTTCTGCCCTCTCATTTTATTTATTGCGACCCAGTCTGCCATTCCCTTTCTGACATGATGCATGCAAAACTACACTCTATTCCTGAAGACTGATCATTTCTGGAGATGGAGGTTTTCAGTCCAGCATAAAAAAAAATAAAGTTTTTAAAAGAAATTTATAGAAAATATTTACTACTAATAAAATAGTAACCTAGGATATTATGACCCTGAAATTTTGACAAAATAAGATGGAAGGGCCTTTGTAGCCAGATGGAACTGTGTTCAAATGCCTGATTTGCAATTATACTAACCTAAACTAGGGGGAAGAAACTTCCCTGAAGGGGCAGATCGTGGATATTTTAGGCTTTACAATGCCTCTCTTTCTAGGTGCTCAGCTCTGTATTTGCAGCTGAAAGTAACCATAGGCAATATATAAATAAATGAGTTTGGCTATGTTCCAATAAAACTTTGTTTATGAAAACAAGCAGCAGGGGGGATTTGGCTGACCACTGATAAACTGTAATTTTCCAGGCACAAGAGCTTGAGAAATGTATTTAAACTTAAAGCACTGTAATTGACTCTTACTTGATCATTAATACATTAACTTTCCAACCTTCACTCCCTCCCCACAACACATGTAAATTTTTCCTCTCTGGATTTAAATTTTCTCTATCACCAGTAGCACAGTGCCAAGTCCTAGTAGGTATTCATCAATGTCTATTGAATTACTGAATGACAAATAAATAAGGGTATTCTCAGGAAAGCACAATAAAATCATAAATATAAAATAATCTTAAGTTTTGTGCACAATCATCAAAGCATTTTAAAAACCTAAAGCCCCTTTCTTTCTTTACAAATTTTACATAGAACATGCACAACATTGTACATGTTGAAATATGTGACTCTCAGATTTGCATTTATGAGGCAGGAGAATGGTGTGAACCCGGGAGGCGGAGCTTGCAGTGAGCCGAGATCGCGCCATTGCACTCCAGCCTGGGCGACTAAGCGAGACTCTCTCTCAAAAAAAAAAAAAAAAAAAAAAAAAATTTCAAAAAAAAATAAGAAGTTTTCTCAGTGCTTAATCTGATATTTTTCCCCAAATGAATAGGATTAGGAAATTGGGCATGTTCTAAAGAACCATCTTGATAAATTACTGATATCTGCAATCAGCTGGATTGAAATAGACTAATTTACTAGAACAAGTTTCTCATGAAACTGTATACAGAAGGGTTATACCATAAGAAAGTTCCAAACTGCTGTTGCAGGCTACAGAATTGCCACAGAATGTTTTCTGATATAAACACCTGGAAAAATATTTTTTAGGTTACCTGACATATTCTTGCTGCATTTCTCAACTGATGAGTGAAACACTTAGAAACCAGAGGGAATAGTTTTGCACCTGAGAGAACAAACAAGACAGAGATTATTTTTTCCTCTTTCTCCCCTGGGTGGCATCTGCCAAGAACAAAAAGTGTACCTCACTTTGCAAAACTGAGCAATGTCTGCTAGGAAAAGCATAGAATGTCAAACATGAGGTTGCTACAGTATGAGGAGGTCTGCTTATTTGTTGCTGTTGTTGTTTGCTTTTTGAGACAGGGTCTTGCTCTGTCACTGAAAAGACCTGCTTTTTGAAACCAAATTTTCCCATACTTGAACTTTCAGCTGTCTGTGCCTAACAGGGCAACCTTGGCAACCTTCACCAGCTGTGACAAGAACAACAGCAATAGAGAGATCCTGCAGCTTACACTTTTTGTCCTTGAAGCTGTTTCTGTTATTATTTTTTTAGTTGTGTTTTGCTATTCTTTATTCTGCAATCCCTGAGAATTTATGAAGGACAACCCTCACATACTCATGGGATTTTATAAACCAAGAAAATTATTTTTTTAAATGCATCAACTAAAGAGTTCTATCCTTTTCAAAATAGTTATTCTGAGACCATAAGCTTATGCCAGTGATGGTGTCATTGTCTAGGATGTATTTGCAACTCCTCAGTTGGAATCCCTTTGGATTCTCTGCAATGCTATTTTGAACATCTTTGAAAGTAGCAGTGCTTCATCCTTTGAGAGTGTGTTTGATTTTGGATAAGCAGCCCTAAATCATTCAGAGTTAAAGCACATGAACAAGGTGAATGGCCAAGTTGCATAATATAGACAGAAATACTGGGGCTTGGGAGCTTCCTGCACTGGGAAAAAGAATATTCCAAAATGTGCAATTGCTGATTTTCCAATGTGACTGCTAGATTCACATTCAACACAACTTCAAAAATGTCCACATTCTAGTAATGCTTGGAGCATTGGAATCTTTTCTAGTTTGACACTGATTTTCTTAAAAACAGACCACTTTTAAGGAAATATCAAAATGTGTATTTCTTTTAATTAATTTTTAAAATTAATTTTTCTTTAGAAAAAAAATCTTAGTAGCAACCATATATCAGCCTCTATTCTATGCATTTTACAAACATTAGTTCATTAAACCACATAACAACCCTATAAGGTAGGTACTATCATTAACTTCATTTTACAAATGAGCAAACTGAAATCAAGTAACTTCCTCAAAGTCAAACAGCTAATCAGTATTGAGTTTGACTTAACCCCTACTCGGTTCAACTAGAGAGTATTTTGCATCTTTCTAGATGGTATCAATTTTGCTACTTTATGGCTCTGCCTCCTAATAAACTGGTCTATACCACGTGGATTCATGTGGATAACTTCTGTCTCCCAACTCATCTCCTCCCACCTAATCTAACTATGTCAGGTTCTGTCAAGGAGAATGGTATTTCACTCTAGATCGATACAGTATAGGAAACTGGGAGCTTCAAGACCATTAGAAGGGATAGAGGATAAAGGACAGAGAAGTTCTCCCCAAGCTTTCAGAAATTCAGGAGTTGCCGACCTGCGGGGCATGCCAGCAGCTTCCACAACTCCCTCCACACTCTAAGATTCACTTCTACCATGGTACATGTCTTTTGCTTTTTCTAGAAGAACACAAGTATGTCTTCTGCTTTTCTTCAATGTCCCAAAAGTTTCAAAAGTGTCTTTCATTGGTGAACTTTAATCAGAAACCCAGCTAGCAAGAATTCTGGAAAACATAGTTCTCATGTGTACAGCCCTTGCCTTACAAGGTAGTATGGAGGTGGGCTGAGTTGCCAACAGACAGGCATGCTGGAAGCTAAGGAAGATTTGTTTCAAAACAATTGATATGGTGACTGTGTAGGCAGGTCAAATAATAAAAGGTCTGGAAGTGAAACTCCGTGTCAGGAAGTCAAGATTTATTAGTTATCTGCTGTGGATCAGCATTGGAATGGTGCTATGGGAGATATTAAGCTTACTGCCCCCTTTCACATTTTAATATTCATTTGACTGTTAGCTTGAGATGGCCTATTGCTCCCTCTTTAAATGGATTAAGAATAGCACGACTCCTGATGTTAAGAAGGAGTGAGTAATTAGAAGGAAAAGAAAAATGGAAACATCTAAATTGGTTTTTCCCTTCCCTTATACTCTGGGTGACTTTCTTATTAAGTCACATTTTTTGAAATGCTATTTCTTACATAAATAAGCACAGCAAGTGGTGAAGGGAAATGTCTATTTTCACAAGCTTTTACAGGGTTGTGAAAGTTAAGGCTTTAACTATTTATGGTTTTAATTTTAGGCTCAGATGCAGTACAATGACCTAGAAAGACTAATGCTTTATGGTATAAAGTTTAAAACATATTCAGCTAAATGACTCTGGGGAACTCCCTTTGGAGATGAAAAACAAAATCATTCGTTAAATTGCTTCCCACTCTCTCTCTTTTTTTTAAATAATTTTTTTAGGAAAGTCATCCACTGCAGGGTGGGGGAAATATATGGATGACATGGAACCCAAGCTTTGGTGAGCAGCCACTAATACCTCTTCTTAATTATACTGCATAGGGCATAATGCAGGAAACATAATCTAGATAATTTAAACTCAGTGTACAGGCTAGTTACAGTGGTTACATTATCCAGTGAAATTATAGTGGCATTGAAGATGTAGGAGAAATATTTCTATTTATTTCTCCTGTAGTTTCATTTTTTATTGTCTTTGTGGTCATGTATGAGATTCAAGATAAAAAGATCACAAAAAAGCTGTGGTTAAATCCATTCCCATCACTGGATAAGGGACCTTTGCAGAAAACAATAATGATCATAATTATAGTTTACAATACTTCCATGCTATGTCAATGTCCTTTAAAACATTGCTAGTTCAAAGCAATGAATGTCTAAATCACCAAAAGTTCCCTTTGTTATGGGGAGTCAGATCTTAAAATTCCAAATAATATTGTGGAAAGTATAGAGTTCACCATCAAGCCAGAGGCAAAAGACCAGTTTCAGGGCAACATAGGGAGTTTCAGGAGAACTCATTTAAACAAAGAACGTGCTCTTTCTATAAGAATTTATTATTTGTTTAATAAATAACAGGTACAACTGTGGTGAGATTAGTGAGCATCATGTCTCAAAACTGTAATAAGCACTTTAACATTTTTAACTCATACATCTTCCCCACAACCTCAGGATTTGGGGTAACAAAAGCCCTACTTTAGAGATGAGGAAACAGATACGCAAAGGTAACCAACTGGTCCAAGGTCACATTGCACATAAAGGACAGATACAGAAACCAGCCTGATTTCAGAAGCTTGAATCACTGACACAGAGCAGAAGTGTAAGACAAATGTTTGCATTGCATTATCATCACATTATGATCTCCACAACACCTCACTGAAACCGGTCTCTACCCACCTCTGGGTTACTCCTCCCTCCCTTGTTTCTGGCAATTTTAGCTCCAGCCTCAGTGTTCCTCTCTCCCATATTATTCCTCTCCTCATTACTAGTGACTTTAATGTACCTGCAGGCCATGTTTTCCAAATGTAGTCTCCAACCAGAGACATCAATACCACCTAATCCTCAGGCCCCTCTCCAGACCAACTGAATTAGAATTTCTGGTAGTAGGGTTTAGTAATCTGAGTTTTAGTAACTCTTCATGGGATTTTGATTCAGCTAAAGTTGGGAACCACTGCTATGGATAATCTACTTCCTTGGTGTGTTAGTTCTTGGACCTCCTCTTCTCCAAAGAACTTATCCTCAACTCAGGCTCAGCCACTTGTTCCTACACCCATAACCTATGCCTTCCCCATTGTCCCCCTGTAACTTTGTGTAATGTGTTCCCTCTCTGAACACTACCTGCAATTTTCCAACTCACTCCTTCTTGTACCCTGAACTCTCTTTCCGCTCGACTATGACCTTCGGTACATTGATTCTATCTGTTTTCATTGCCCCTCACCCTCTTCATGGTCTCTGTTTTCTCCTTATCTAGCTTAAACTTCATTGTTAATTATTTTAATCACTCTCTTGGGAAGATTCTCAACACTCTGACCCTCTCTCATGTTCCTGATGTTCCCAAATAAAACTAAAATTATAGTTAAATTTAATTCTGCCTGCCTGCACCTGTACTTGTGTAGCAGAATATGGTTGAAGAAAAACACACAAGCATGCTACTATTCTCACTATAAATTCATTACCACATACCTGAATTTTCCCTGATACGCTGATTCCCGGCAATTATGTTCTGCATCCCCAGTCCATTCACTACCCGCTTGCCTACTACTATGTTGCAGTCCTCTCCCATCGCCTTTAGCTGAAGGTCTTGTTTTATATTTCACTGAGAAATATAAATAGAAGCATTCAAGAGAAATTTGCATAGGATCACAATCTACTTTTTAGCATCTGTAGTCACAGGCTCTCCCTTTCCTTCCCGTGATCTAATCCCTTTGCTTCTTCGTTAGATTGTTGGTGCCTAGATGTGTTCTATAGACCAGCAACGTTGGAATCATCTGAAAAATTGTCAGACATACAGAATCACAAGCCCCTTCATTCCACCAGACAATTCATGTCCAGTTCCCATTGACTTCCATACTGTTAAATTCAATGATTAATCTTCAGTCCTCATCTTTCTTGACGTACTAGCAACATCTTACAGTTGATCAGTCCCTCCTCTCTGAAATACTTTCTTTTTTTTTTAATTTTTTTTATTTTTTAAGAGGGAGTCTCTCTCTGTCATCCAGGATGGAGTGCAGTGGTGCAATCTTGGCTCACTGCAATCTCTGCCTCCCAGGTTCAAGCAATTCTCCTGCCTCAGCCTCTTGAGTAGCTGGGACTACAGGTGCGTGCCACCATGCCTCACTAATTTTTGTATTTTTAGTAGAGATAGGGTTTCACCACATTGGTCAGACTGGTCTCGAACTCCTGACCTCAGGTGATCCACCCACCTTGGCCTTCCAAAGTGCTGTGATTACAGGTGTGAGCCAGCCCGCCTAGCTGAAATATTTTCTTTACTTGCCTATCCAATCTCTTTCTTGGTTTTATTCCAATGTAGTTGCTTCTTCCAAGTCTCCATTGCAGATTCCCTCTATTCTTCCTACCCTCTTTTGGTTGAAGTGCCTAGACTCAGTTCTTGGTCATCTTTTCCATATCCATTCATCTCCACAATGGTATCATCCAGTGCCCTGGCATTGAATACCAAGTATGCGCTGACAACTCCAAACGTATGCCTCCAACCCAAATCTCTATCCTGAACTTCAGGTGTGTCTTGATGCTCATACACCCAATAGCCATTTGATCCGTAACAGACATAGGAAACCTAGAATGTCTAAAACAAAACTCCTAAAACTTCCTCACAAACCTCCTTTACCCACAGCCTTTCCTGTGTAAGTTAGCAGCATACTCCAACCAGTTATATAACCAAAAATATGGAATAATCCTTACCAGCTCTTTTTTCTTCACACAGTCCCTAAGGAAATAATGTTGATTTTATCTTCAAAACGTGGCCACACCCTCACCTCTTCTCACCATCTCCACTGTTACCTTACTGGTCCAGGGCAACATCATTTTTCATGGTGATACTATAGTACTTTCCTAACTAGTCTCTCTACTTCTACTCTTGCCCTGTTACAGTTTATTATTGAAAAGCAGCCAGTCATTCCCTTAAAACACCAGTCATAGCATGCTTTTCCATGACTCAGAACTTCATAGTTGATTCTGATTTTACCCAGATGGAAGACCAAAGCCCTCACAGTGGCCTGCAAAGGGTTACATGATCTGACCCCATTGTCAATCTGACCTTTCTTATGACTCCTTCTGTTGCTTACTCTGCCCTAGCCACATTTGCTTTCTTGCTATTCTTGGAACACAGCAGACTTGCTATTGCCTGCAGCCTTCACTCTAGCTATTCCCTCTGCCTAGAATGCTCTCCGGCTTAATTCAGTCACCTTTTCTAACCTACCTTGACCACCTCTAGGTTAAGACGGGAGTGTTTTTGGATCAATTTTCTTTATCCTACTCTACTTTTTTCTATTGTACTCATCACAGGCTAACATACTATATATTTTACTTATTTATCATATTTATTATTTCTTACCCTTTTTGTATGTATTAGAATGTAAACTGTAAAAGGGCAGGGATCTTTGGTTGATTGATGTGTCCTAACTGCTTAGAACAATGCCTGGCACATCACAATAGATGTTTAAAAAATGAACAAGCACTAAGTAAAGGGATAAATAGTGTGTTTGTGTCTTATAGGTAGAACGTCACTGGGATGTAGGAAAAAGAACATTGGATTGGAAGCCAAAAGACCTGGTTTGAAATTTTGGATTTGCTATGATTATGTTGGACAAGTCACTAAAATTTTCTCAGCTTCAGATTTTTTGTCAATCAAGAGAGAATAATGGTATCAGGGATTTTTGAGATTATGTTTGAGGAAATGTTTTTGCAAGTACAAAGTGCTTAATAAAGAAGGGACCATAAAATTTATCATCTAAACTGAAACACTTTTGAGAGTGAAAGAAAGCACTATTCCTAATTATCCAGGAGGTGTCCAATGTAAACCAGGACAAAGAGTCATCCTGTATGTATCAAATCATATTGGATAGAACTTCAATATATGTCTCTAGAATCTTGTAATTCTCATCACGTCCACCAACACTGCCCTAGTCCAAGCCACCATCTTCTTTCACCTAGTCAACTGCAATAGCCTCCTGTTTTGTCCCCTCTTGTTTCCTGTGGTGTTTTCTCCACCTCACCCTGAATGATGCACAATTATATGTAAATCAGACCAAGTCACTGCTGTGTTTCCAAAGATTCACAAGCTCTCCCTCTCACTCAGGACAAGACTCAACTACTTTGAATGGCCTACAAGGCCCATTGTATCTCTGACATTCTCTCCTCTGCTTAAATGTCACCTTATCACCCTATGTGATAAAATACCAAGTCCTCCCTATCAATCATACTGCCGCTGGCACTCTCTACTCTCCTTATCTGCCTCATTAGTTTTACTTTTCTACATACTACTTGTCATCACCTAAAATTATATGCTTTGTGTAAATGTATTCATTGCCTGTCTCACTCATCAGAATGTATCGATGAGAGCAAGAATGCTTCCTTTTCTGTTGCTTTATACCAGGATCTAAAATGATGTCTGGCACCTAATCAGTAATCTATGTATTTGTTGAATAAATGAATATATAACAGAAATTGAAAGCGTAATTAAATGCATACCAGATACAAATGAATGTGTTTAAAGAAATAGCAAGAAAAGGAGGATATGTATGTGTATTTGGTACTGATGAATTCCTCCCAAAATGCTTTCTTGGTGTTTGAGGCCTCCCTTGATGCTGTTTGGTGTCTGAGAAAAAGAATATTAAGTCAGCCTTAGTGGTGATGTAAAGGTGAGCTGGCAGAAAGCACAAGATGAGTCAGGTGGTGTTACTTCTCTTGAATTCTTGCAGACATCTGAACAATGCAAAGTGACCCATGACATGTCCTCTTTTTAAAAGACTCCAACATATTAATTTTTCCCCTAATTGAGACTCACCATAAGAACAAGCCTCTAAATACAGTTCAAAGCCACAAATTAAGAGGTAACATAGGGATGATAGACTTCCCAATTTTTATTATAGTTTAATTAATTAATTTAACCCGAGAACAAAATCGGATATAGCGTGTAAGGTTGTGTGCAATATGTGAGAACAAAATAAAGAAGAATGGCTCTAATTTTATAACAAGAGTCCTTAAAAATATCCAATTTATAAATCTATGACTACATCACACAAACACAACTTACTGGAAATTAAATAATATTCACTCTAAAACAATACCAAGAAAAAGAAACAAGTTACATAAGATCTTTTTCAACCCTATTTATTTTGCTATGTGAACATAGACTCATTTAATTTTAGGCATGAGTGAAATAAAATATTTTAAAACCTAATTTAATACTACTGTGCACATCCAATACATAAATTGGTTTACAAAGTCCCAGAAGTTTGAAAATTTATTTAAAATCTCTCTTCTCAAAATTGACATGGGTTTTATAGTCATATACAAATAATATCTGTATTTTCACAAATATTTCTCACCTAGAGATGAAGATAACAGAATCAAAGTGGGTGAGGAAGTGAGTAAATATATAAATTGAAGGTATTTTGGGGAGTGATTTATTGAAGAGCTGCTACTTCATTTCAGACCCAAATGCTTTATTTTAAAATAAATACAGTTTTAGGAGTTTAAGGAAAATGTTTAATAAGAAAGAATTTTGAAAAGTGAACCAAAAGTCATGCCAGTCAAATTTAACTGTTTCTTATATACTTTTGCAACTAAGTCACACATATATATTTTTATGCTACTAGATTACATTCCTAGATTTAGATCTGTAAGATGTGCTGGAAAGCAAGCATTATACTCATGTTTTTTTTTCTTGGCTTAATATCTAGAAAATTTCCATATATAATAGTGTTGCAGGACTTTTTCCTAGTTCAGCTAAAGATGGGGTTATTTTGTTCCAGGACCATGAAAATTCAGGCTTGCAGACAATTTGAATGGTGAGTAAGACAGGGTTTTACTGGGTGACAAGGAAGAAAAAGGGGAAACAAGAACTCTCTCAGGGCCAGAGTCCCTGGAGAGCGCTACTCGCCTGCAACTTGAATCCCAGGTTCCACACATGAGGAGGAAGGACCAGGCTCCTCCCTGCTGCAAACTTCCTGAGGCTCCACCTCAGTGGGCAAGCTGGTTGGAGTTTCTCCAGGGACCCCCCTCCCACCTGGCTGTCCTATTATAGTTCAATGGAATAGTTTCACGAGGAATTTGGTGATATGGATATACATGTACATTATATATACAGTAAAGTTTTAAACTGTGAACAGATGACCCGCTATTCTACCAAGATGGCATAAAGTAACATCTGAAGTATAATAATCAAATGAAGCTTAAATTAATAATTAATAATTTGATGCTTTTATTAAGAAATAATTTGTTTTATAATTCATAGTAATCAAAATAAATGGCTAGCAGTTTAAAAATAATATAATCAGGTAAATTTAGTTACGGTTTAAAACAAAGAAGAAAGAAGCTGTCATTAATCTTGTAAATACAGATAAAGCATTTTTCTATCGTAAATGAAGATTGGCCTTAATAAATAACTGATATGCATGATTCTCAAAAGAAAGAACTTGTATCAACTAATCTTATACTAAATCCATGATTTTCCAATATTTAATTGACTTGTGTCTTACTGCCCTACCTATCAGGCCAAACCTCAGTTTTCGAGAAGTATATTTGAATCCAGTTCGTCTTACAGGATTCATTAGGAATCTGCAGCACGTAAAATGTTTTGGGTTCCTTATTGAGATTTATAGTCAAGATGGATAAATATTTATTATCACTTTGAAATTTCTTTAGACTAAAATGATTTCAGTCAAGATCTCTCCAGTGCACAAAATGTGGGCCCTTGAAGAGCTACGTGTATCTTAGTGGACACAGAACTCTTTCTTGAAAAAACTGAATTCTCTCACAGGAGAATCTGGAAGAATATCTAGCAATGACTATTATTTGTTTTCATGCTCGCTCTTAGAAAATGCATCTGAAGTCATTGAAAGCACCTGTGGAGCTCGCAGTAGGGAAATGACCTCTCATTCACCATTTGTTCAATTGGGTTCCTGAATTTTCATTTCAGATGTCAACCTAGCCTTCCACTGGGCTGATTATCAGAGTGTATGGTTCCTCCTCTAATCAGCCATATCAAATTCCTGCAGGCTAGGAACTTGCAGAAAGTGTGACCTTGAACTCTCACTACTTGACTGTCATCACAAGTGCAGCAGCAAGAAATATGGTTTATTGTATGTGTGGCCTACGTTATATGTCCACTTTCTTCTAGATATTCTGTACTCTCTTCCTTTGATTAATAATACAAAAAACTTCGTGCCAGTGCACTACTCCAAGTCTTCACATATACCAACTAATTTAGCCTCATAATAAAACTATGAGGTGAATGATTTTATTACCCTCACTTTATAGATAGAGCCAGGGAAATGAAGTAATTTGTCCAATGGCACATAGCCAGGAAGTGGCAATGTTGGGCTCCCAACTTAGGCCTGCTGTCTGCAGCCCGTGCTCCTGACCCTCACACTGTACCACACAGAACTAGCCTTGCACTTGCTCCAGAATATGTGGGTTGCCCTTCAAAACTGTGCCTTTCTGTAGCTTTGCTTTGGCATTGAGCCACCTATTGTATTGTAGGCCATTCTAAGATGTAGCCTGAAAAAACTCATCATTAGACTCATTGAAAAATAGTACTCTGAACATAGTTTACTGAATCACACTGTGTACCTTCTAGGAAACTTCTCTCTAACATGTCAGAAACAAATAAAAACTTACGCTCCTTATCGTATGGATGCCATTAGTCTCATTCTCATAATCTGTTGTGTGTATCTCATTATCCAGCCACTGGTAGAAGTTCCAAACCTAATTTTTGTTCCACCTCTAGCCCCCATCTTTGCTCTTGACAAACATTCTTTCCTTTGACTGAACTTGAGTCAGCCTCCTCTGAACTCACTTTTTACATGCCTTACTCAGCACAGTGCTAAATCCTCCTAGCAATCCCTGAGGTCACAACTATTATAATCCCCTTTTAGATATGAGGACCAAGCGAGGATAGATTACTTATGTGCAGTCTCCTGGATAGTGAAGACGGAAATCAGCTGGCTACAGAGTTGATGTTCTCAACTGCCACACCCTGGGGATTCTGCAGTGGAGAGCAGAGAATGCAAGCTAAGCAAGATTGTTTCTAGAAAGAGGAAATTCCTGTGCAGAGAATAATGTCAAAGGTTAGGTAGAAGCAGTCCCCATGGTGCATACAAGTTGAGGCCCACTGTTAGGTTTTGCAGCATTATATGGATTTCTATAGTGTCCAGGGTATCCCAGAGAAGCCCTTTAGTCCTTGGGTCACTTCACCTTTGAATCTCACTTTCCTCACCACTAAAATGACTATAATTCTGGTTGCTGTTTATCTCCCCTACAGGAACTTTGGGAGGATACATGACACACCTCTGTCTAGGAAAACTTCCTGGCCCCTAAAATATGAGCATAATCATTACCCCTGCTATTGTGTATCATTATTATGCTAATAATACCGTTATTGGCTTCAGGCCAAAGGAAGAATCTGTATGTTTATTCAAAGAGCATACAGCCTAAATGAAAATGGGAACTTGCTTCTTCATATTTATTTTTAAGCGTATTCACATTTGGAGATTATGTTTTTAAAGTACATCGCATTTTAACAGCAAGTAAAGGAATCATTTCATTGCTTCTCAGTCAAACAGCAATGATTATACAATTACCTGTTTTTCTCCATCTGAAATTATCACTACAAATGCGCTCCTTTATTCATGCATTTAATTCTTAGCTTTTCAGCTGCCATTTGAAACACTTGGATTTTGCTGTGCATTCACAATGCTGTGTTCGTCCATCTAGAATTACTTCTTTTTCCAAAAATGGGAAAACTTGTCCAAAAAAAAAAATGCCAAGGACACATATGTAACTCTGATTGGACTCTCATGATATTTGCATGTCTGGTGGTAAGACCAAAAAGTCACTTAATGACCAGGAACAAGGACTAGAGTAAGACTGGTGATCATTGGAGAGCTGGCTGCAGCCTCCTCCTGTTGGTGGTGAATGGGGAGTGCTAAGCAGGATGCTGCCAGGCCCCTCATTCAGGAACCCTGTGGGTGGATTGATGAACCTTCTGGGAAGGATGCTGTCTTACATAAAGTCAGCGTCAAATAAAACACAATGCTCGCCGGGCGCAGTGGCTCGTGCCTGTAATTCCAGCACTTTGGGAGACCTAGGCAGGTAGATTCCCTGAGGTCAGGAGTTTGAGAACAGCCTAGCCAGCATGGTGAAACCCCATCTCCACTAAAAATACAAAATTAGTTGGGTGTGGTGGTGCACACCTGTAATTGCAGCTACTCAGGAGGCTGAGGCAGGAGAATCACTTGAACCCGAGAGGCAGAGGTTGCAGTGGGCCAAGATCATGCCATTGCACTCCAGCCTGGGCAATGAGAGCAAAACTGTATCTGAAAAAAAAAAAAAAAAGAGCTCTTCATAAATCATGTGAAGTAAGGATGCCACCATTTCCAGTAGCCTGCAGGGCGAAATCATCAGATGTTCAAAGAGCACTCGGGCTTGCCTCTCTCCTCTTTTTTTCAGCCTTTTTGATTCTGGCCCTTTGACTTTCCTCCTTCTCCTTGATTGAAGTTATGATACCTAATTCCTTCCCCCATATTTCTTCCAAATACACACTGTGAAGGACCTGGTAACCTCATATTTATAGACTAACAGACCCAATTAAATTTGGACTAAAATCAATTCATACCAGAGTGTTATCTCAGCTTCAACTCAAGTCCTCTGAAGAAATCCCTGTAACACACCTCCACATCTTAAAAGGTATATTTTTCTAGGTAACTGCAAAGAGGTAGATATCTTGAGAAAATGGTATGCAGAAATCTGATGTTAGGGAACACACACTAGAAGGCCACCCCTCAAAGAAAATCTGATTGACAATTTATGAATGACAAAGACAGATGGCTGGATGGTCACAATCTATAAACTGGCAGCACTTAGAGACATGGTGCTCTCCCAGGAATCCAGTCTAGACTCTTGCGACTGAGGAATAATCACGTTTCAAAAATTGCAAAGAATGTAAAGAGTCTATTCTATTGATTTGTCCTTCTCCCACCCCCACCCCCACGCCTCAGAAGCAGATCCTGCCTTGCCCATAGCAAAAGAGTAGTTTTTGCTCCTTCCCCCATCACAGCTAACCTCTTTGCTCCCTCTGTCAGCTTTCCACATCATAGATAATGAATACTTTTTAATATTGTGTATTTATCGTGTTTATGATTGTGTTTTGGGGACCGAACTCCCTTTCTCTAATAATAGGAAATAGAACCTAATGACATCAACATTTCATATCTACCCACTGTATGGAAGTTTATGAGAACAAAGAATGTTCCCACAAAGAGTATTTTTCTGCTGAATAGGAGTATTATTAAAAATACCCCCATTATTAGGTTTATTGAGCAATTCTGTCCAGCTCTGTAAGGGACTCAAAAACAGATAAAAGGCAGGGATCCTTTCCTCAAAGAATTCACAGTCTTGAGAATACTGTTCAGCCCACCAGAGATGACAAGTCAATACTATCAGCTAGTTATCTTCAAAGATATGATCCATTTAAGAGAAAGAAGAAGATGGGTGTCAGTGTACAAGAAAAAAAGGTCAAATTGCATTTGCATTTGCCTGAATTCTCTGAATGATGTAAACCAGAACAGAGTGTGTCTTGAGTTACCCAAGTAATTGCTACTCTAGGTCTCTGAATGTTTAACCATTTTTAAACAATTGGAATAAAAAATAATATAGAAATCTATATTCAGGCATAAATCTGGGGGGTTTTTTATGGCAAACATATTCTCACACAAATAGCTAAAAGGAAAACTGGAGAGTATAATATACACTTCAGGCCAGGTGTGGTGGCTCACGTTTGTAATCCCTGCGCTTTGGGAGGCCGAGGTGGGAGGATTACCTGAGGTCAGGAGTTCAAGACCAGCCTAGCCAACATGGCAAAACCCCGTCCCTACTAAAAATACAAAAATTAGCCAAGCATGGTGGCGTGCACCTGTAATCCAAGCTACTCGAGAGGCTGAGGCAGGTGAATCACTTGAACCTGGAAGGCAGAGGTTGCAGTGAGCTGAGATCACGCCATTGCACTCCAGTCTGGGCAACAGAGCAAGACTCCGTCTCAAAAAATAATAATAATAAACAAAATATACTTCATGAGTACACATGTATAACTTCATCATAATACCAATATTTATAATATGAAAGGAGACAATATTTCCTGGACATTGCCTATGTAATGTAAAGTTTCTGACTCACTCAAATTCCAAGCTGGTCCAGAACTATCACTTGGAATATACATTTTCCTAGAACTCTGTGTACCTTCTAAGCATACATAGTTCTCATGAATTTTATTTTTTTTAGGTTTTCTGGAAAGTAAATCTCCTAAAATTATTTTCTTTAATGTGTGTCATGGATCCTTGGGAATATGTGCCTAGGAATACACAGAAACATAGTGATCTTGTAGACACAGATAGCTAAGGTTTTGCTACAAGAATTGATGTTGTAGAGTCTCAGACTAACCTTATTTTAGGAAATTATATTTTAAAAAGCCATGTCTCTTTTACAGACTTTATATCAGATCCTAAACATCTGTATACAAAACAAAATTTTCATCCAATTACCTGAATATATTTAGAATGGATCTTTGGAATTATTTAATGTAGCTGAATGCTAAGGCATAAGACATTGTTATATGTCTGTAAAATATCCACCTTTTTTACCCTTTCAAAGAGCTTTGTGCTTACCCCAGTGTGCTGCTTCTCCTCCCACTCCTTCTCTTTCCTTTCTTTTGCATCCACTTTAGAAAAAAATATACTATTTTCGAATAGTTGATTGAAGGCCACTGACCCAGCTTTAACCACAGGGCATGGAGGTCAATAGAACTAGTCAAAACAAGCTTGAGAGGAGGACTGCAAAACAAGTTTCTTACTTCAGACTCTCCACATTTGGTCATGTAAAAAGTGAATCTGAGAAGCTGTAGAACGAAAAGCAGGTGTCACTGCTTCTGTCTAGCATGGTCTCTGATTCACTGATTTGTGAGGGGCGTAGAATGCTCCCACCAGGGTGAAATGAAAAGTGAAAAGGGCCAGAAAGAGGGCCACATTCAACAGCAAATAATACCTGGCAGTGGGTAGGATGGTCAGGATGGCTTGTGTTGGCACACAGTCGTTGCACACTCAGCAGATATCCACAAATCACCTGTGAAACAGCACCAGAGCATGTAAGAGCCCGCTTCTCAGGCAATGATTCAAACTCTTTATAGCAGCCTGGAGTTCCTCTCTGGAAAATCACGATTTCACATCTATAGACATATATGACACTGTAGTGTCACAAACTAAAATGTAATGGTGATTTGTCAGAGTGTACAACTTTTTTACCTACTGCAAGATGAAGCGACTAAAGTTATGTTCTCTTCAAAATAGGCAGCATCTTAAAATGCCCGCAAGTTTCAGGAGGGAAGAATTGCAGTGCTACAGAAGCATCCCTTTGGGCTTATCAGATACCCTTCTCCACTATGATTTATATTAAATATAAATGTAAAGGTTAAAAAATAATAACTGGCCACCTGGGTGCAAGTAGGCTCTTGATATTCAGTGACCTATTTAATGCTTTTTAAGTAGAACTTTTTACTTCTGCTAAATCTTCTGAGCTTAAATCTTTAGTTCAAATGAACACTTTCATTTTGGTATGTAAATTATCTTTTCCATGTGGATTATTTCACTTGCTTAGCCAATTTTTTTTCATTTGATACTGTTTCTAAGACAGATTTTACGTATCAAGGTACTTATATAATATTTGATAAAATGTCTGGTTATTAAAATGAAATATTAGATACCAATGCATGATTTGTATAATAATAGCCTCATTCTAAATGCAGCTCCATTTAGAGCCACACAATTTGAAAACATTCTCTATACCTCAGATGTGGCTAGCATCAGCTCGAATCTTGTTTTAGATTAGAAATTTCCACTGTAATATGGAAAATCCATGATTGCTTATAATACTTCTCCGCACAAGCACTATTATAATAGGTTCTTTACATATTAGTGCATTGCATATTATTATAACTCATTCATTCAGCATTAAAAACACATTTATTGAGTATCATCGACACCAAGTACTAACTTAGTCCCTGGGAGGACAAAGATGATCAAGATATGTTTCTTATCCTCATGGAACTCACAATGGAGTAGGCAAAAATATAAATAGGAATTGCTACAAAATAATATAAAGGCTACAATGTAACATATATCTGAATATAATACAATAGCATATAGCTATATACAAAGCATGGTGCTATAACAAAGACAATCAGTTCTTCATGGTTGGGAGTACATAAGGAAGTAACATTATTCAAGATGAATTCTTACAAAAAGAATGTGAGTTCAACGGTAGGCCTGTTATCTGTTGATATCGTTTAATAAAAATCACTGAAGACTAAAGAAAATGCTAAAAGTAACTTCAGTCATTTTATTTCCTCACTAGTTTAGAGAGACGTTTTTGGAATCTCATCCCCTGTCCTAGGCCGCTGCCTTTGATCCACTATAACACAGCATGCCTTTAGATCTCCTGGTTCCATTCTCACTGACTTTCCTATTTATAGAAATAATTGTCAGTGCCAGTTGTAGAAACTATTTCCTGCTAAAGTTGGAATGAAAATATTTCACTCATCTTAGATAAGGGATGCTCCTTTCCAAATTATTTAGACAGGCTTTTTTTACTGCCTTAGGAGCAATTTTTTAAAACTGAGCCAACCAGACATCTTCAAGGAGGTGTGAGCTTGGGAAAAGCAATAGTCCAGAAAAACAAAGTCACTGGATGAAGGAATCCCTCCACACCTCACGTGGGCCATAAAGTGTTTATGTGGAGAAAGACAGAGAAAACTGTCACCATTTATTTTATGTGATTTAAAACTTTATGTGAAAGATGATGATGCAATCTATCAAACTTTTATAAAAATCTTTGGGTTTTTCATCTTGGTGCATATGAGATCAAAAAATAAGAAATAGGATGGGTACAGTGGCTCATGCCTGTAATCCCAGCACTTTAGGAGGCCAAGACAGATGGATACTTGAGACCACAAGTTCAAGACCAGCCTGTTTAACATGGCAAAACCTTGTCTCTACAAAAACAATAATGAAAAATAAATAAATAAATAAATAAACCATTGACTTTTAAAAAATGGAAAAATAATTTAATCCAATATTCTCATATTTAAAAATAGAAAATACAAACCCAAATTGATAAAATGTCCTGGAAGAGATGATCCAGATAATTGTATGTATGGAATTAGAGAGAGAATTAGACCTCAAGTCCTAAGTTTTAGGAGAATGTTCTTTCTCCCTCTCCTTTTAAACATAAGATCCAGTTCTGATCCCTTCATCACATCTTGCATCACTTAGATTAAAAGGTGGTTGTTTTTTCCCATTCTTCATTGTGTGCCCAGATAATATTGTTTGGCAAAGGGCTCAAGCAAAAATTAGTTGCATCCCTGAAAGCAAGCTGCAACGCATGGATGACAGGACCAGCAGGGAATGAGTGCCCTGTTATTTCAGCATCTTGCAGAAAGGCTACAGAGGGACTACTTGACCTGAGGCAACATGCTTATCCCCACTACCACTCACATTCTCCCTCTATCAATGGCAAGCAACAAGAGGCAAGCCCCACAGAGATTTAGTCTCCTTGTAGATCTCTCTTTTTAATAGAGCAAGTATGAGGTAGGGGATAGAGGGCACATAAGCATATCTAGTTCAGGCTCCAAGTAGCTGAGCTCAGGTGCCGACTCTTTTGGATAGTCCTGAGAAATGATGGCTTCCAATGCCTGGAGAACTTAGGGGATCCCCAGTCCCATGAGAAGTTGAGTGGGTACAGCCTCTTCCCTAGGAGGCAAAGGGCTCATCCAGTCCTAGAGAGCTCACCAGAGGACAATCTAAAAGGATCTCATCAGACAATGCTACTGGCCTCCCACTAAATGAACTTCAGATGAGTGCAAGAGTTTCAATAATCCCCTAACTGTATAGATTTCAATGAGAAAACGATAATAGTTATCAGGTTTTAGTGCCAGATATTGTGTGTGCTAATACTTTACATATGCAGTGTAACCTTTAATCCTCACATCTACCCTGGAGGCAGATGTTGCTTCCTCCACATTACAGATCAGAAAACTGAGGTTATTTACCCAAAGATTACTAGCAATGTAGCTGAAATTCAAATTCAGATCTATGTTCTTTCTACTACAGGCTATTTGTTTGCATTTACAATAGTATCTTCTTTTACCTCTGAAATAAAATAATAGAATCTCAAAATATTAGCTCTGAAATCAGTACTTTCAAGCCTATAATGTGCTTATGAATCAAGTGAACACAAATTACAATACAGATGCTGATTCAACAGATCTTGGATGGGGCCTGAGAGTCTGCATTTCTAACACATTCCCAGGTCAAGCTGATGCTGCTTATCCAGACAACACACTTTGAGTAGCAATGCATAAAGTGTTTTATGCATCACCTACTCATTTTCATCCTATGGGATTTTAAGTTACAGAAAATCAGACATATTATAGTTAAGAAATAAAAAAATAGTATCCTAGTTCTATCAAACAAATAGCATCTTTTCTCAGAAGCAGTCCTATCCCATTAGAATAATATAGTGTACACCATTAAGCTCTTTGGAGAAAATATATAAGTATAAAAGTGTCAAGGGAGACATCTTCTCATTGGCCACTGTCAACCTAGAGCACTCACCTTTGCTCCTCATCTCCAGGAGAGACTTTTACTCCAACACCCTGTCAAGATTGTGACAATTGCATTTACAACATTGAGGTGAGGATGTTCTTCACATGTCCTTTGATAACGCAGATAAGTTGAGCTACAACATCTTTGAGTGCAGTTGTATTTTGTGTTTATTGGGCTCAACAGAAAGAGGAAAATGAACAAGAGTCTCATTTGCGAGAGTCTTGGAAGCTTCGCCTGCCAACCCCCAGCCTCAGCCTCTGCACAGCAAATTGCTCATTAATGTGAGGAGCTCCGATAATCAATCCCCGGAACCTGTTCTATACTCAGCTGAAGAATGATGAGATAAAGGAGGTATATGTAACTGGAAGCAAGTGGGAAGCAAGCCCTGATAAATTGCACCGAGACTGAAACAGAATAAACAGAGTACTGCATCTGACCAGAAGGGAAGAAAGGGCCAGGCAAATTCATTGGGAAGCAAAGAATAACTAAAAGCAAGCCAACAAAGAAAGTCACAGACCCCTGTGGAGTCCCACCTTTGTGGTTGTCATTACAGGTCATGTGTGAGATGAGACAGGCAAAAAGTTAAGGAGTTGTGATGTTTCTGTGCTTCTTTTAGGATTGCAGCAAGTCATAAAGAAATCCGTCAGGTCCTCTAGGAACTCTTTGCTTTGATAGTATGAGTTGGTGCCACTCTTCTCTAAGACAGAAGAAATTTTATGGTCAATTAAACTAAGCATACTAGGAAAATACCCTGCCAGTGAGATGTGTAACTCTCTCTATAGGTGGCTGCAGATAGTCACCATGATAAATGCCATATATTCATAAACACGAAATAGGAATATCAACAAATATTCATGAATGCCTTCTTTGTCCCAGACGTTTTTCTGAGTACTAGAGATACAGCAACAAACAAAAAACAAACTTTTTCCTTCATGAAGCTTAGATGCTGGAGGAGGAGGAGACAACCACCAGCAGTAACAAAAAGCATATACATACACACACACACACACACACACACAAACACATATACATATATATTAAAAGCATATATGTATATATAAATGTATACATATGTATATGCTTTTTTATATATAAATATATATAATGTCTGGTTGTAAGGACTATACATATGCATATATATTAAAAGCATATATACATGTATACATTTTATATATATATATGTATATGCTTTTTTATATATATAAAATGTCTGGTTGTAAGTGCTATGAAGAAAACAAATCAAGATAAGGAGAAAAGGCCGGGCGCGGTGGCTCAAGCCTGTAATCCCAGCACTTTGGGAGGCCGAGACGGGTAGATCACGAGGTCAGGAGATCGAGACCATCCTGGCTAACACGGTGAAACCCCGTCTCTACTAAAAAATACAAAAAAACTTGCCGGGCGAGGTGGCGGGCGCCTGTAGTCCCAGCTACTCTGGAGGCTGAGGCAGGAGAATGGCATGAACCCGGGAGGCGGAGCTTGCAGTGAGCCGAGATCGCGCCACTGCACTCCAGCCTGGGCAACAGCGCGAGACTCAGTCTCAAAAAAAAAAAAAAGATAAGGAGAAAGAAACTGATGGGAAATGCTATTTTATATAAGGTGGCTGGGGAGGGGGTCTTCGTGAGGAAGCAACATTTGATTAGAGGCTTGAATTAATTGAGTAAAAGGAGAGAAAAAAGTTAGACTCAAAGGATTGTATTTGCATTCTTAAAAACATATTACAACCTGCTCTCAACTGGTTTTGAACAAAGTCTCAGTGAAAATTGCTTAGAAGCCCAAGGCCAAAGTTCTTGAACCTGTTGTTTTGAGCTACTAGTTACAGAATGCCTGTTATGGGTGGAGCACTGTGCTAAGTGCATCACATACCTCATGTCTGTAATCCACACAAGTCTATAAGGGAGATATTATGTTCCCCATTTTACAAATGAGATAACTGAGACTCACAGAGTTTAAGGAATCAACCCACGATACTCGAAAGAAAGTGACAAGCTTGGATTCACTCTGGGGTCTTTACCCACTTGCCCTTAACCTCCACATCTACTCCCTCATTTTGAATGCCTCTGTGCCACTGAGTTTCAAAGTCATCTTAATCTTCACTTTGATAATAACCCGAAATAGTCTGTTAGACATCCTTCTCTTTCTCTCTCCTCCTTCGTGTTCGCTCTAAAGTGAATCTCGACTCTGGGCTTTTCCACGTAGTCGTGACTCGGTTACACTGGGCAGCAGCAGGACAGTGCCGGCCAGCAACGACCTGGATCAAGTTTCTGGCCAAGCAGGAGAGACAGCAGCTCAGGAGAAGGGTGATGCTCATAAGAACCAGCTGGCAACATTGACCAAGATAGTGAATTCCATGTAGAAATAAATCAGGGAATAAAGGATGTAGCCAGCAAGATGCAAAGCCCAGACAGGTAGAAATATTTAGGGCAGTGTCAATAAGTACTGGAAATGTCAAGGGGAGTGCTGACCATCCAGAGTTACTTTTTTGTTCCCCATTCATATTTTGTGAGTATTGTTAGCCTCAGCCAAGCACTGTGAAGTGTCGCTCAGAAAGCAGAGGATTTTAAGGAATCACTGCCCCTAGCTGGGACAAGAAGCACGTGCCAAGAGAACGGAGGCGACATTTGTCATTCACCCGAGCTGATTCCAGAGAACCTCTTTAACCTATGCAACTAAGCATTCTTACATGTTCAAACTCATTTTTATGTCCAACAAATAAAAGTTCAGATGAGAAAAACCCAACAAGGAGCCTATACCGTTTACAGTGGTTTTATAGTCACCATTGTCATTGACATGAAATATAAATCACCAACTTGACATCATCCATGCTCTTTGCATTTGGAACAAGAAAAGAAATCAAATGAAGGGCACAGAAATCACCCTGTAAGCTTATATCAAGTGGAGAAAACAATAATAACATCAGTTTTATTCTTAACCTTAAAGACATCTGGTTGGAAACGACACGGAGGTCTAAGCAACATCGATCTGTGCAACTTAAGTTTCTTTTTATATGTGAGGACTCTAGAAAAATAAAATATAAAAAGTGCTTAGTGCTATAACTTGAGTAAGGCCAAGAGATCTTTGATTGTGTTGGTGGAAAAAGTAGTCAGACTATAAGAATTCCTAATGAAATACAGTATATAATATACTTCCAAATTCCAGAAATTAGAAAAAAGAAAGCCTGTAAAGAAAACGAGACTGCACTGCCTAAAACACATAGGGAACTCTTTTTATCAAGTATTTTGATTTTCTCTTTTATACTTTAAATTTGAAGAATATTTTAAATGTTATTTTTATAATAACATATTTACCTAATGACTGACAGAAGAGTCAGTATATTTGATGAATTTTCCAGCTATTAATAATTTCTGATATCATTTTCTCTCTATACTCCTGTCCAGCACTAGTCAGTAAGACATCAGCACAAGAGAAAACTGAGAACTCAGATAAGAACGAAATATGTACCAAGCGCTTCAAAAAGCAAAATGAATATCCAGATAGACAAGCTTTG
Source organism: Macaca mulatta (assembly GCF_049350105.2). Taxonomy (NCBI): domain Eukaryota; kingdom Metazoa; phylum Chordata; class Mammalia; order Primates; family Cercopithecidae; genus Macaca; species Macaca mulatta. The sequence goes on from NC_133409.1 coordinate 134,274,505, forward strand.
GTAACTTCTACCAAAAACAGTGTCAGCAATAAAGATATATGCATTCAGCAATGGAATCCCAGTAGGACTCAGCAGTAATTGGGAATCAGGCACGTAAAAAGAGTCCATTTTTAGGCAAGGAAAATGAGTAACAAAAATAATACTCGATACTGAATCCAAGGGACTGAGCTCTGAGCTAGGGAACCCTTATATGTTTCCTTGTATCACAGAGTCCTGTTGCAGATGAGCTGAGCCTACTAAAGAATGACCAGCCAGCTGTGAACATGCACATAGAGTTCATTGAACAAGGGCACCCAGCCAAGGGAATGAAAGGGATTGAAACCAAGCCCAGATTCCACCTGCCAAGTCATATGTTCTGTGTGGCTCTGGATCCACCTGGAGGAAGGGATACCTTTATCTGGTCCCCACAATCAGCCCTCTCACCAAGTTGTGAACTGATGGAACTGCAGCCACTTAAAGAATCGCCTCTTTCTAATTCCCACAAAGGAGCCAGTTGGGCCAGCAGGGGGCTGGTAAAGGAAACTAGACATTCATATCCACAATGGGAAGGTGGTGGCGAAGAGGGAAAGGAATGGAGATGGGATAAAAGGAAAGAGTCAGAGGGAAGAGTGAAGTCAAGACACTAAATGTGGAATTTAATAAAATAAGTTTACTTCATGATTTCTTCCAGCAACTACCTTGTATTCAAGGAGTCTCTTAAAACTGGTGTTCAATTGAAAATGAAAATTTGAATTTAATAACTACATTAGTTAAAATTAAGCTTAGCTATGAGTAACAGAAATCTACAAAATAGTAACTTTTTTTATTTTTATTTTTTTAAAGACAGGGTCTTACTCTGTGGCCAGGCTGAAGTGCAGTGGTGCAATCCTACGTCACTGCAGCCTCACACTCCTGGGCTCAAGCAATCCTCCCACCTCAGCCCCCCAAGTAACTGGGGCTCAGGCATGCACCATCATGCCTGGCTAGTTTCTTTTCTTTCTTCTTTTTTTTTTTTTTTATAGACAAGGTGTCTTGCTATGCTGCCCAGGCTGGTCTCAAATTCCTGGTCTCAAGTGTTCCTCCCACCTCGGCCTCCCAAAATGCCGGGATTATAGGCATGAGCCTATTTTGCTGCCAGAATAGCAACTTAAACAAAATAAAAATATATTATTCTCTCAAGTAAAAGTTTGAATGTGGACAATCCAAGGTTGGCATAGTGACTCCTCTTCTGAAACCCAGTGTGATTCTTGGCAGCCAGCTACAGAAGATGTCCTTGTCTTCATGGCCCAAGAAGGGGATGAAGTCATTGTGTTCATATTTTAAGGACAGGGATAAAAGGAGTGGTAAAGGGCTCATGCCACTGTCTCTTAAAGAAATTTCCCAGAAGTTGCTATACTATGTTTCAACTAATAGGGCATTGTCTAGGGCTTAGTCACATGGCCATACCTAGCTGCAAAAGAGGATGGGAAATATTGTCTTATTTCAAGCGGCCTTAAGCACAGCTGAAAATTAGGGGTAGCAAAAGGGAGAGAATGGATATTTGGGTAGGAGATTAATAGTCTTTAATAGAGAGACAAAAGCTGATTTTTAAAAACAAAGCCAAAGGACAAGATCATTTAATTAACAAAAGATAAATATAAGTGGATAGCAAATAGGAGGGTGAATGTGTAATGCACTATTAACCAAAAGTGTAAAACAAACCAAAGAAATGCTCTTTCTCCTATCAAATTAACTCTTAAAAAGAAAAAAATGCTGAATAATTTATAGAAAAGTGTCAGAGTTAATAATAACTATCTTGAAGCAGTGGTATTACAAATTTATTTTTGTCATAAGATCATATTTTATATTTAGAGTAGTGACAATAATATTTTCTTTAAATGTTAGCCAGTTGTTTTGCTTTGTTTTGTGTGTGTGTGTGTGTGTGTGTTTTAATCGATATCTCTATGTTTAGCTGTTGCTGCAGACAGCTTCAGTCCTTGTCTCAGCGGCCTAACCACAGTGTGGTAAATGGAATTAGACTCCAATGATCACCTTTTCTTCCTTCCTCTTTCTATAATCTCAGCAATAATCAGCAGAATCTATTTAGCTGTTCTCAAGAGGTTCCCAATTTCCTTATCTTATCCTTTTCTTTAACACTTGGGTGGCAGCCATCATTCTCTTAGGAATGGAATTTTACCTTTTTTAAACCTGTATGTCTATCCATGAGCTAATTCTTTACACAAAGTGTACTTGTTTGTCCAGACTTATGTTTTTCTGACATTCTTCTCTAATACAACTGTATGGGTGGATCTTTGTAAGTGTTGTGGAGCAAAGCAGTAGACATTGGTAAGGGATAGGCATGTTTATGAGAAACAACCAATTCTGTGGACAGGATTGTGAATGCAAATGTTGGCTGAATCTACATCCTATATTGGATGATAATTTCAACTTTTATCTTGAAGTCTTCTTTCTCTTCTGGGATACAGATTCATGCATCCAACATTTCCATTTGATGGAAATTAAGTATCTCAGAATGTATCCAATTCAGAATACAATGCTTAATTTCCCTCACTCTGCATATAATTGCTAATTCCCAGGTTTCCGCATCTGGACCCCCACCCTACAGTTAATGAAATCACAAGCCACACAATCAACTCAGGTAAAAATCTAAATCATCATCGTATATACATACACGTTTTCTGCCTTCGCTAGCTCCATCCTATCCTCAGTAAGTTATATTTGACCCACTTTCAAATTATATCCCAAATCCAATCTCTTCGCATATGTCTTGTGCTACCTTTGGTCCAAGCCACTATCATTTCTTGTTCAGTTACCTCACTAGCAGTCTGTGTTAGTCAGTTTAGGCTGACTGTTTAAACAATCAATACTCGAACTTCCAGCTTAACACAGTAAAGGATTATTTCTAACAGGGAGGCTCTGCTCCATACAATCATTCAGGGACAGGGTTCCTTCAAGCAGTGACACCACCATCACCTAAGTCCTCAAAGTACAGCACAATCACATGAGGAGTTGTAGGGTTCAGGTCCTATAGTGGCCTCTCTCATTTCCACCCACATTCCGTTGGCCAGAAGTCAATCCCATGACTCTACCTAATTGCAAGGCAAACTCAACAACATAGCCTTTCTGTCTGACCAGGAGGAAAATAAAACATGTTTTGGTGAAAACCCAGCATTGTTTTTGTCAGACATATATCCTGCTTTGACAACAGAATGTCTTTTGGAAAAATTAAAAATCACAGCCTAACACTGCCCTGTTTAAAGCCTTTTAATAGTCGTCTTCTGCGATTACAAAAAATGCAAACTTCTTATCCTGATTACAATATCCTACATGATCTGACACTTCCTTTTATTTATAATTTTCTCCCCTCTCTAAGCACACTCATGGCCTGGGGCTTTGGTAAAAACCAGTCTCTCTGCTAGAACTCTCTTCTTTCATATCTTTAGATATTTAAACTCCTTCTTGTCATTCTGATTTCCTAATTGTCAGCTCCTCAAAGAGGCTGTCCATAATCAACTGATTGAAAGTACTCTCCTTACATAATCAATGGCTCACTCTCTAATTACTATATTTTCTTTATAGCATTTATTATTATGAAATTATCTTATATATTGTTTTATTTTTATTATTTTCTGAAGCCCTTCACTCTGTTAAGAGCAGGGATCCGGTATGTTTTGTTTTCCATCAAATTCATCATTAGAACAGAGACTGATATATGACAGGCTTAAAATACCAATTCAATTTGTTGAATGATTGAATACCTATTTTAGTTGAATGTGAGTTTGGGTTCAATGTCTCTAAAAGAACCCAAAATAATGGTGCTTATGATCAAAGCTTATTTCTCTCTCAAGTAAATAATTTGGATATAAGAAGCGCAAATTCAAGCAGTCCCAGACAATTATACTGTCTTCACAGAGCCAAACTCCTAGATCCCTTCAACCTCATTGCTTGGCTATCACTAGGGGTTTGGTCTAATCTAACTAGTTCACTATGGCTCACACCTCATCCGTATTCCAGCCAGCAGGTGGGAGAAAATAGGATCCAACCTTCTTTATCCAGGACTCAGAAGCTGAACATATCATTTTCTCTTACATCTCATTGCCCAGAATTTAGTCATGTGATTACACCTAGCAGTTAGAGTACATGAAAATTTCAAAGTTAACCTATGTAACCATTTTAGCATTGTACCAAAATAAAAACTGGAGTTCTGTTACTGTAGAAGAAGGAATGATATACTGGGAGAAAACTAACAGTCTCTTCCATAGTATTTGAAGTGATTTTTTTTCCACTTAGAATTTTATAAGGGAAAAAGTCCACTGAAAAGAATTGAATCTACAGTAATGAATGACCACCATAGCATCTGGAATAGCTAAATATGTCTATAGCTAGCCAACTACAAATATTGTGCAAATATTCTAACATTACCAATCCTTTTCTTTTAATTATCCATAATATCCTAGCAAAAATGGCATAGGTCAATATCTGACTTATTTCTTACTCAACTTTTTTGGTACTTGATTGTCCTGGTTCTTGCCTCTTACTCCAAGATCCCACACCATTTTATTTCCCCAGGTTGATCTGGATTTTTTTTCCTAGTTTAGAGTTAATAGACTAATTGCAAAGAACTCAATTTCAGGTTGGATCTTTAAAATGCACAGGCACTCTATCTTTACTACATTTACTTTACCAATAGCATTTCTATTGATTTAGCTGTTCTTGTTCTCCTTAGAAATACACTAATATGCACAAAATGAAAATTCAAAAAGGGTGGCTTTCTAGTGTAAACATGAAATTTTTTAGGTCCAAATGTCTGTGAATGCCCTCTGCAGCTGCTATTGGAGGTTTAAAACAATTCCTAGGATTTTGTGTGGAAAATATAACATCTGTGTTGAGTGTAAGATAGAAAACATGTACTTAGAAGCTCTTTCTTCTATTGATTTCTCCCCTCTCCTCTTGGCAAATCATTTTCCTAGACCCATCCATCCCCCAACCGCCTCTAGGCTCTACTGCTTCACCAACTTAAGTTTGACATTATGCCTGGAGATGAAATTCTGCTCAACTGCAGTTTAAATTTTTCTATTTCTTGTACACTTTTTCATGGTTACAACTATATGATACAACATCTTGCTACTGAGATTTTTTTCTATGAGGGTCTTTAGCACTATCAGGATAGAAATCAATTGCAGGTATGTCTGTCTTCAAGAAAGTGTGATGAAATCCCCAGAAATATTTTGAACTTCCAGTAACTCTACATAAGAGACATACATACCGTACATTCATTTGGCAATTGTAAGATTTCAAACCTTTTTTCTCCAGTGAATGTCTCGATTTATTTGAGTTTGAGGAAATTTATAAAAGTGTGTGCATAGTAGAATCAAGTGTTTTCTTCAAGATGGTTCATGAGCTAAAAGGGTTATGGGATACTTAAAGAAGGAATACTAAAGAGAACATTTCAAGACTAGCAGGAGGTGGTTTATAGTGTGTTTGTGTTTTTGAGCATCTACCTGTTTAGTAATACACATGTTTTGTGTATGTGAAAGCCATTGTCCATTTCACTGGTCATGCATTTTCATCAACCTGACTTTTGCTATTTAGACTGTGTAGGGTGACTGATGATGCTTTCAATTCTAAACCAGTTTAAAACATGACCTTGAGCAATTTACTTACCTTCTTTGTGGCATGGGAATTTTGAAAGAAATGACTGATTCTTTTACTCTGATTCTTTCAAAACATAGTGGTTGTTTTGCCCAAAAGTAGTGTTATTGAAAAAAATATAAATTAAATTTTGAAAAATATAATTATGTTTTAGATACAAAAATATAATCAGATATTGCTTTGCCCAAAAGTAGTATTATTGGAAAAAAGATACAAATTAAATTTTGAAAAATATAATCGTGTTTTAGACACCAAGTTATCCACTATATGTTACTTTGTATTATAGTTGTAGTTTAGAGAATGAATCTCCAAAAGACAAATAAACAACTTGATTTTATTTAAATTAAGATCTTATTAAACCAGAGAATTTCTTTAAAAGAATAACTGAGAAGTACCACCCCAGGAAGATGTAAATATAAAGTTGTTTTATTTTTCTCTAATTATTTTCTCCAACTCAAGCTTTAGCATTTTGGACAGATTCTATAACTTTAGGTGAAAAACTTTTTAGTTATTACAATTCAGCCTGTTTCACAATAAGTCGTCAATTTCCTGGCTCATTAGCCATTATCAACTAGCCTTGTAGGAGGAGGCATGTTATATTCCTCTGGTTCTAACACCTTAGAGTGTATGTGTGTGTGTGTGTTTGTGTGTGTGTGTATGTGTGTGTGTGAACTGGGGGTGGGAAAGAAAGTTTGGTTCAGGGCTGCCTGTTTCTACCCCATCTTCTAGGTCTAGCTCTTTCATAATTGGGAATGGAGATAAGAGGGGCAGATCTTCCTAATCAACTGCTTATTTGTAGGTGGTAGGGAGAGAGCCTTTTCTTGCTCTGGCTCAAAATGGTCCATCCTGCTGCTGGAAGCCTCAGCAGTTGTGGTAGTCTTCGCCTGGATGACAGGAGTGGTTTGCTGAGGATTCCCTCAAAGAGGGTCAGCAGTACCAATGCTTGGATTCTGGGGTGGGGTATAACCTCATTTGGCCAGTTTCCATGTAGGCAATTTGTGTCCTGCCTCCTCCATTAACATTTCTGCTCCTTCACTGAAACTAGAGGGACTGCTAAGGTCCTTTCCCATCGACTGAGAGAGCCACAGGGACCCAGAGGAGAATATCAGCATCCTCTTATCCTGAGCCATACTACACAGTCCCTTCCCACTCTGCCGATGTCAGGTCCTCTAGCAGCCTTCAGCACTTTCTGGGACTGGCAGACCAGAAGCAGCCGTTGGTCTTTGTTCACACTCACAGCCTCAGGGCATGCACACACACCACACTCTCTCAAGAAACCTCTCACCATGCACTGGATGATAACACTGAAACAGGATTTAGATTCTGCAGCTCAGAAATCTTTCAGCAGTGTGTATAAAGGATTCTTACAGTCCACCCTCACTCCCCCAAAATTCCTCACTTTCTCTCTTGCACTGAGACACTCAATGGTTTCTTTCAGCCTTTGTTACTGATTTTATGGAGTTAGGGGTGTTCTCAGGTACTTTGTGCTTCTTTGTCCCAGTAAGGGGCAATGCTGAGGCAATGCAAAAAGTCCTAGTCTATGTTTATAGTAAAGATGGTAATTATAAATGTCAAGCACTGTAATTTATTATCAAATGTATTACAAATAAAATAGCATTACGAAGAAACTAACTTCCAGGTGTGTCTTTTAGTTTTCACTCTTTTTCAGCTTCAGTTTTCTTATATGCAAAAAAAAAAAAAAAATCTGTCTTCTATATTCTATGAGTCTCTTTTACCACCTGAGAGCCTTTTGGAACTTTCCACCATTTTCTTCAGAGCTGATGTAACCACCATTAATCTGTGAAAGATGCTTAGGACTTTCAATGCCAACCAATAATTTTTCTCTCTACCCAGGAATTGTCAGCATCTTGAAGTGATTGCCATAAAGAATTTTCTTATACTTTGTCATAAACTTGAATTCTGACTATGCCTCAATAATGGTTAATATTACAATATAAACCTAATACATAAATCAACATACCTTGCAATGTAAAAAAATGCTGACAAAATAAATACGTCATTTTCTTAAATAAATAAGTGCTTAAAGATTTAACATCAGCTTTTACAATCCATATTGACAAGCATTTTGGAGAGCCTGAGGCAACCCTCTTTATGGCTTTACTTTTTAAAGCAGAGAAGTAGTAAAAAGCCTGTGACATTTAATTAGGTTTCTTTTCCATGGAATTACCACTGTAGACCTTTCAACATGGATGGTTAATCACTACCTCAGGCAGACACATTTTATTGCCCCAACTTTGAAATGAATTCTAATAAAGTTTCAGGAAGTAGCTTTGGAGAAATTTGAAAAAGTTGATGAAAGAGGAGAGGAGAAAGAACATTATGATAAATAATAGATCATTTTCATGCTCCCTTTTGACTGATTTACACGGTACCCGCTCTTTTATTTCTTCTTTCTTTATTGATTTACTTGACTGTATTAATCAAGGTTCTCCAGAAGAAAAGAACCAATAGGAGATGGTACAAATATAGATAGATAGATACATACATACATACCTACATAGACTCTATTATATATAAAAATCTTTTTATATAGTTTAATTATAATAACATTATATTAATACTAATTAGAGAGAAAAAGATTAACTATAAAGAACTTCTCACATGATCCTGGAGACTGAGAGGTCCCATAGTATGTCTTCTGGAAGATGAATACCTAGGAGGGATGATGGTGTAAGTTGAAGTCCAAGTATAGGAGAAAATGATGTCCAAGCTCAAAAACATTCAGTCAGAGAGAGCAGATTCTCCCCTCCCTTGCCTTTTGTTTTACTCTCACCTCTACCGGGTTGGATAAGGCCCATCCACATTGAGGAGAGCAATCTGCTGTACTCAGTATACTAATTCAAATGCAAGTCTCATCCAGAATCACCCTCACAGACATGCCCAAAACAACATTTAACCAAACACCTGTACATCCTGCAGCCCAGTCAAGTTGACACATGAAGTTAATTGTCACAATGACAGTAAGAAAACACTTAAATGGCTGCTAAAACAAACACAAAACATACTGGTAAAGAAAACAAAAAGATTCTATCATCCATGCAGATATTTTGTGTAGCATAATACCAAACATAAGGATATTTGAATGTATTTTGTAAATTAACTAAATTTTCCCGCTGTTATTCATATTTTTGGTATGGCATAGTCAGATCATTTAACAATAACAAACATGAGAGAAAAAAAATCACTATTATGTTAACACTTGTGCATCACATATATTCAGAAATAGAGTCCAGCAGTCTGGATACAGAGTGTGCCAATATCTACCTCAGAGAAAACCTGCATCAGAATTGCCTAGATGCTTGTTAAAAGAGCAAGTTTCTGAACTCCAACTCAATCTACAGAAAAATGTCTAGAAAAGGGACATTAGAATCTACATTTTAACAACCTCTGCAGCATCAGCCTCCTCCAGCATTCTTCAGTTTCAGCATCTCTGCTCATAGACTTTTTCTTTGAAATAACTGGAGCCTCGAAATGAGAAGTGGTTAGAAAATAATTTGGGCTCTGTTTGTTTTTGTTCACTGACCCCACTACTTACAGTGATAGTGCTTTTCAAAGGGGTTTCAACTTCTACTTTTACCTACACCAATCTAACCCAGAATACATACTATTTTCCCCATTGTGAATCAATACTTTATCTCATCAAGCACTAGTTTGCCCCGAAAGTGCAAAACGTTTACTCAAAATTCAATCATTTTCTTTCTCTGAGTTTTTACCAGAGTGAAAAAATAAGTTATGACATAAAAGAGAAACACATTGTTTCAGTTTCTGGAAATGAGGATTGGGATTGCAAGTCACCCAAATCGAAAGAAGTTAAATAGTGTGAGATACTTGTCCTCATTAGAGGAAATGAATATGACTTTTTCTTGGTGTGCAAAGTGATATTCCATGAACCTCATTTTATAGTGCTTTCCATTGGGATACTGTCGTTATAAACAGAATATTATTTAATCCTCATGAAAACACTATGAGATTAGAACTACTGTTGAATTCCCATTTTACAGATGAAGAAAACTGAAGCATAGAAAGCTAAGTGCCTGGCACAAAGTGACACAACCAATATGAGGTAGGGCCAGGACTGGACCCAGCACCCAAACAGAATGACAGAAACTCAAATTTTTAACAAATCCAAACTGTAAAATTGGGAATAAATTAGCTTTTAGCAGTACTGGTCACTCAGAACTAGAGATGACTGTCTAAGATGACTTTAAGAGAGATTCTTACTCTCATCTTGAGCAATCATATGGGGAAGCAAGGCAAAAGATAGACAAGCTAGACTAAAAAGAACATTTTAAAGATTATTCGGAGGAAGAGGAGGGAGAAATAGGAGTTGCTCAGCATTTCCACTGAAATTCAAGTCACCAAAATTTCCCATTTTGCACACTGTGCTGTTCTTGGAACAAAGCCTTGCAGATAATATTTTTTTAATGTATAGTTCAATGAATTACATTATTTGACAAGACGAAGGGTTTATTTTACCTTATATTATCTCCCTACGATTGTTACAGTTCATCAATTATTGATCCCAATAATAATGTCACTAATTCTTATTCAATTGAATTATTAAATGTCTGAAAAAGAAAACATTCAAAGAAGGTGTGAAGGAAGGTAATAGTGAAACTGAGGAAATGGAAATATGGTTGGTAACAATGAAAAGCATGTAGAGAGGAGAGCATTAAAAAGCAAGTGTAACTATTTTGGCATTTAGGTTTGGGGGACGCAATGGTCAAGGATACCAAAAGTCTTGTAATGCATTGGCAGAGTCCGGTTTTACAGAATTTTCCTACTCAAAATGTCATAACCGGTCCAACTGAGAACTTCTGGCCCAGAATTACAGGACAAGGCATCGTAGGTTTTTCGAATTTCAGAAACTTATTCTCCATTGGGATGGGATTTGGTGGGGGATGGAATGGGGGTGGGAATTGCTTCTTTTTCTAGATCAAGAAGGTGTCTATTGTCTAGTTGAGTGAAGGATTTGTTTTCTGCTTTGGTTTTCCAGATCTGCTGCCTTTTGTCCCTTGAGCAAAACCCCACTACCATCGTCACAGATGCTGCAGGGCAGTGGCTAATAACTCTAATCAAATAATCAATTCTCTATTCTCCTCTTTATCAGCCTCAGAGCAACATTTGACACAATTGATCATGCCCTCCACTTGAAACACTTGTGTCACTTGACTTCTTGTTGCCACATTTTTCCAATTATTTTTCTACCTCCCTGGATGCTGCTTCTCAGTCTATTTCATTGAGTCCTCCTCCACTATCCACCTTCTAAATATTGAATTGCTCCAAGGTTTAGTCCAAGGGTCTCTTTGACATTTCTCAGCATTTACTCTCTAGATCTCATCCGGTCTTCCAGCTGTCTATACATTAATGATTCCTAGAATTCATCTCTAGCCCAGTCTTCTCCCTGGGACTCTGGAAACACATGTTTAAATGCCTACTTGACATCAGAATTTAGATGTCTACTCTACTGGGCATCTCAAATTTAACATATGCAAAATAAAATTATTGGTTCCTGCCATCCTCAGAGCCCTTTCCATGACTATTCCTCATAAAGTCTTTACCAACTCAGTCAATGTCATCACTGCCCATGGGGTTGCCAAGGCTCAAAACCTGGACATCATCCTTTACTCTCTTCCTCCAACTTCATTGCACTGTGTCACACAAAGTCCTATATGGAAAAAGAATCCACAGTAAATGACCCAAAAGAAGAGTTGTGTTATAAAGAAATAGTAATAAAGGAGTTGGAAGAAGCAGCATAGAGATTAGAAACAAATAGGAAATTGCTAAAACTTTAGTGCTTGAGGGAGAAAGTGAGACAGCCTCACCAGAGGCCAAGAGCTGCCCTTGGGTAGGGAGTGGTAGATTTACATAGTGGCTTACATACAGAAGATATGTGGCTTATCTAGAAGAGATGCAGCCATTGTAGGATACACTGCCTGAAAAAGGAAGAAGGGAAAATAAATACTCTGGATTTTTTTTCTCCCCTTGCTCTTCAGTCTTCTATTAGTTCTTCCTTTTGACATTTGGGTTTGGGGGACGCAATGGTCAAGGATACCAAAAGTCTTGTAATGCATTGGCAGAGTCCGGTTTTACAGAATTCTCCTACTCAAAATGTCATAACCTGTCCAACTGGACATAACCTGTCCAAATCTAGCTGGGGACCAGAGTACAGGGAACCTTTGGGAATATATTTTCCAGGGGAAAAACTGGGAATGGATCCAAGAACAGTAAGCAAGTGATGACCACAAGCACTAATCATTCTTTGGCTTTATTTTTATATACAGATACTTGCTGTTGTTGTTGATGATGTTGGATATTTGTCTTCTCTATTAGGTCATGAGCTTCACTAAGAAGATGTGCTTTGACAATTTTGTTCTCTCCTGTATGTCTGGTGCCTAAAACAGTGCCCAACACACTGCACCGTGAATAAATATTTATAAGTGAGGAGAAGGAGAAGGGGTAGATTTAAACTAAAAATATTTAGAACATATTCTTCTATCCAAAGTCTCAATGAGGGTGTTATTGCTTTTCAAAACCCCTTAATATCTTAAAATCATATGGTTATATCTTACCAAGAGAGGAGACTATTCGTCTCTTGGAACGATGGATATTTAGGGAGTGTATACTGAGATTCAGGGGGGAGGGCTATAAATGATGCCATACCAGAAAGTAAAAAAAAATGTAGACTCACAAGGATAGCTTACAAGGGCTATCATGATTTAAAGAACCAAAAGAGTTTGTAGCAGAACTGAAAGAATGTATTTTTCTAACACATTCTCTTTATTATTTATATGGCTATGTGTAGCAAGAAAAAATTAGCTTAGACTGGAAAACTGTTTCTAAAGGGTTTTATCAAGGTGATTCCATTATTTAGGGGAATATAGGAAAAAAATAAACACTCAAATGAGAAATAAGACTCTGCTTTTATGAACAGAAATATACAACATAATATGCCCTCCCTCTGTGCTGTGTTTGTTCAAGTTACAGAGGGCTAACAGACACAGGTTTGAACTAAACTAATGAATTCTCCATCATGTGGAGGTGTTTTGAGTAGCTCAATATGGCAATGGACACCTTGAGTAGGTGAAGCAAGAGGTAAACAGTGTCTCTTCTGCTGGTCCATTATATCATAAAGGGAATAAATGATAAAAACAAAACACCAAAATATTAGCTAATTAAGGAAGATGACATTATATCAATGTCTACAACCAGGAAAGTCCTAGAGGGGAAAGAAGTGCTTTACACATCCAGTGAAGAGCAATGGTGGTAGTGCCAAGATCCTGATTATCTCCTACTAAACTCACTGCTTTTGGTCAGATTTTATAAACGTTAATCAGTTATTAATGACCTCCTAAAAACAGCTGAAAATAAACACATTTATATAAATTTAATAGCAAGTTATTACAAATTCCTCCCCAAAACATGGGAGATATAAACTTTAGATACCGACCCTGACATTTCTCATGCCAAACCATAGCCAAGGGCTATGATGTATAATGTTGTAATGTCATGAATTAGAAGAGAAGGTCAGAAGGGAGTGAGGAAGAAAGGAAAAAAGGAAGGATGGACTTTGTCAAGAAAATCTAAAAGAAGCCAAAAGAAAGAAAAAATAAGACCAGGTATGGTGGCTCATGCCTGTAATCCCAACATTTTGGAGGTCGAGGCAGAAGGAGCATCTGAGGCCAGAAGTTTGCAACCAGCCTGGGCAATATAGTGATACCCTGTCCCTACAAAAAAATAAAAACAAAAAAATTATCCAGGGTGTGGTAGTCCTAGCTACTCAAGAGGCCAACAGAGAAGGACCACTTGAGCCAGGAAGTCAAGGATACAGTGAGCTATGATCACACCACTGCACTCCAGCCTAGGCAACAGAGCAAGACCCTGTCTCACAAAAAGGAAAAAAGAAAGACTGAAAGAAGGAAGAGAAAGACAAAAACAAAATTGGGAAGAGATAGAAGAATGAAATGGATTGCAGAAGGAAATCAGACCAACGAAGAAAGAAATGAATGAGATGGAGATGTCTGAATTCTATCTGCAGTTGGTTGATAGTGTGGGATTTAGAGTGGGAGGAGAAAATGGCTAGCGTTGTTCTGTTGGAACCCGAACTGTCGATTCCTTCCTGGGCAGGGTTTGCCGCGAAGGATCACCGACACGAGATTCACAGCAGAGAGTTATTTATTACTAGCGCGCTAGGGTCCCAAGCTCTAAGTTGGCCCTGGGACCCCGACTGCTTGTTACAGGCTGTTTATATAGGCAAACACAAGTTCAAACACAGCTTAGGGCGCGAAATTCAAACAAAGCTTTAGGCGCATGGTAATTGGGTCTGTCTATGGCCTGAGCAAGGTGTCTTGTTCTAATTGGTTAGAGCAGGACCTTATGAGGTTTTTTTCCTGGAGTTGTTGATTCCGGGAACTTCGAGGCAGGGTGGGACCCCCGGAATTGGCAGGGTGGGACCCCATGAGGTTGTTTCCCGGAATTGGCAGGGTGGGACCCTATCAGGGTGGGACCCTATCGAGGCAGGGTGGGACCCTATCCAGAGCCACCTGGTGTTAATTTTTTTAAGTTCTTTTTTTATGAGGCCTAGTTTCTAAGTTTTATGCGGCCTAGTTTCATTCCCTCCTCTTTTTGTGTCAGAGGCTCAATCTTGAGCCTCTTCTTCAGTCCTGAGGGTCTGGTATTGTTGGGTCAGAACCATAGCATGTACTATGTTTAATTTACTTTTAATAAGGGTGAGTAAGCGGTTGAGTATGCATGGCCCGAAAGTCAGGATGAGCGTGAGCAGGATGAGGGGTCCTAAGATGGTGGAGATTAGGGTGCTAAGCCAAGGGGATTGGTTGTACCAATTTTTAAACTAACTTTGTTGAGATTTTCTCTCTTTTTTTCTCTTGTCTAATCTTTTTCTTAGTTTTGCCATAGAATCTTTAACTATTCCTGAATGATCTGCATAAAAACAACATTGCTCTTTCAGGGCTGCACAGAGCCTGCCCTCTTTCAGAAAGACAATTTCTAGTCCTTGTCGGTTTTGTAATATAACTTCAGACAGAGAAGTCAAGGACTCTTTAACTTTTGTGATAGATTGTTCTATGGCTCTAAGGTCTTCATCTATGGCTACTTTAAGTTGTTGCAGATGATGGTTACCATGCACTAGGGCTGTTGTCCCGGTCTCAACTTTAGCCGCTACCTTAATTCCTAACATGTCGGCGAGGGTGAGGGAGATTAAGGGCGGGGAGGTGCTTTGAGGAGCTTTTAGTTGGGGCTTCTCCGATATGGAAACCGGGGGCTTCCTAGCTTCTAATAAAACCTGGTTTGGCCTTACTGCAACAGGGGCAGTGTCTGGATTGACTAATAGTCTGATTTGGAGGGGAATTTTAGGCGGGTTGTGCTGGTATAAATAGAGACCTTATATTAACCTTGTTGTTATCTATCTGTTATCAGATTTTGCCGCATCTTCAAACTTGATGCGAACCAGGTTGCAATTTTCCAAATATTGGGTTGTGGTACAGGGCTGGACAAAGGACATGGTTATATACCAAGGTTTTGTGGCCTATTTTTACTTTCTATTATTAGTAGTCACACAGGACCAGCTTTTGCAATACAAGTGAGTCAGATTTTCACAAGTTTTTCTTATTTGTCCTGTCCTGAATCCGGGACAGGCATAAAACCTGTTCCAGCTGATGGACACCTTTCTAGCCTGTCCTTTCCATTCTTGTCCATCCTGAGGAGTCCTTAATAGGACTCCTGTGGGACCAGTAAACCGGGGCCCTGTGTTTTTTATCTTTCCTGCTATTTTTTTTTTTTTTTTTAGGTTGAAATAGAGGTCTGGAAACCAAGTCTTTATAGGAGTATTCTCGGAGGTCTTATTTAAGACCTCTTGATTATTAAAATTAATTATCTGTCAGGTCAGGCTAAATGGCCGGTGGGGGTTAGCGTCAAAAACTACACTAGAGATGGCGCAGGGAAGAAGGGTAAACAATAAGCAAGGAGTTAGATACGAGAGTCTTATCTTGAGCGGGTCCGCGGAGCGTCGGAGTTTCCATGTCTCAAGTGGTGTTGGTCCGGACGTCTCTGGAGCAGCCTTGGCGTGGGATGCGTGGATCCAAGTGGAGATTCCGTCAACCTTTATGGCTGTGGACGTGGTCAGGAGAACAATGTAGTGTCCTTTTCACCGAGGCTCTAGTCCTTGAGTGCGGTGCCGTCTAACGTAGACAGAGTCTCCTACCTGGAAGGGGTGACTGGTCTGTGGATGTCCTGGTTGGTACAGTTCTGCCAAGGGGGCCCAGATTTGGGCCTGTACTGCTTGGAGTCCTTTTAGCCGAGCCTGTAGGTCAGTTTTAGGATCGGAGGGGGAGAAGGAGTTAAGCAAGGTTGACAAAGGGGGAGGTCCTCCGTACAGGATTTCATATGGAGTGAGCCTAAAACGGTTAGGCGTATTTCGGGCCCTTAACAGAGCTAAGGATAGGAGGCGTCTCCAATCTTTTAAACCAGTCTCTAAGGTCAATTTAGTAAGGGTCTCTTTTATTGTTCTATTCATTCTTTCTACCTGTCCTGAGCTCTGGGGTCTATAGGCACAATGTAATTTCCAATTAATCCCCAATATCCTGGCGAGCCCCTGACTTACCTGAGAAACGGAGGCCGGCCCGTTATCTGACCTAATTACCTTGGGAAGTCTGAATCTAGGAAAGATTTCTTCCAGAATTTTCTTGGCTACTATGTGTGCCATTTCTTGCTGGGTGGGGTAGGCTTCTACCCATCCTGAAAAGATATCTATAAACACTAGTAAGTAGTTATATCCAGCATAGTGAGGTTTTACTTCAGTGAAGTCTATTTCCCAATAGACTCCTGGGCGATTACCACGAGTTCGTTTCCTTTCTGGCACTCGGGTAGCCCCAGCGTTTACCTGCTGACAGACCTTACAGGCAGATGTCACTTGTTCTACGAGGGTACTTGCCTTTGGGATTAGAAAATCAGTTTTTTTCAATCAGTAATTTTAGCTTTTCGACTACTCAAGTGTGTCCAGGCATGCATCTGCTGGATCATTGCCAGGGCCTCCTTTTGGGGAAGGACTATTTTTCCTCCTTTTTCTCAGTTTTTAGTGTCTTTGTTCTCTATAGCCCCTATGGCTTTTGCTTCTTCCTGGTCTCCCGGGGTTTAAGTATGTTTAATAGTTATGTGGCTGGTTTCGTCAGGTTCTGTGGCTAGGGTTAGTACTTCCGCCATGGCGGCTTGCCTGGCCACTTGGTCGGCCTGTCTGTTTCTTACTGCGACTGGATCTTGTCCTTTTTGATGCCCGGGGCAGTGAATTATAGCCACTTCTTGAGGAAGAAAAAGGGCTTTTAATAAGGCAATTATTTCAACTTTGTTCTTGATTTCCTTTCCTTCTGAGGTTAGGAGACCTCTTCTTTCATAGATACTTCTATGAGTATGAGCCATTGCAAAGGCATACCGGCTATCAGTATAAATGTTAGCTTTCTTTCCCTTGGACAGCTCTAGGGCCTTGGTTAGTGCTATTAACTCAGCCTTCAGTGCAGACGTGCCAGGAGGTAGTGATTGTGCTTAAATGGTGTTGTGGCCATCTACTACCGCCGCTCCCGCCCTCCGGGTACCTGAGTCAAGGTAACTGCTGCCGTCTGTGTACCAGGTGTGATCCGCGTCTGGGAGTTCTTGGTCTTTAAGGTCTTCCCGTGTTCCATGGGTCTCAGCCAGTACTTGCCGACAATCGTGTGGGCTTGGTTGGTCTTCTGGTACCGGCAGCAGCGTAGCAGGGTTTAGGGTGACCGGAGGGCCAAACTGGACGTGGTCCATGTCCAGTAGGAGGGCCTGGTAGTGGGTTAGGCGTGCGTTGGTTATCCACCGGTCCGGGGGCTGCCGCACTATGGCCTCTAGAGCATGTGGGGTAATAATAGTTAGTGGCTGCCCAAGGGTTAACTTAGCAGAGTCCTTGACCAGCATAGCGGTGGCTGCCATGATGCGAAGACATGGGGGCCAGCCGGCCGCCTCCGCTTCTCTCCCTCTCTCCCTGGTCCTTTTTCTCTCACAACTGCCGCCAGGATTTTTGTTAAATGCTTATCCCTCACTCGGTCCTTACGATCCTCTCGCTCCCTCTGTTCCTTCGCTAACCTGGCTTCCCTTTCCTCAGGGGTTTCTCTCTTATTATACACCTTTTCTGCCTCCTTAACCAATTCCTGTAATCCATAGGTTTGGATTCCATCTAGTCTTTGGAGTTTTCCTTTGATATCTAATGCAGCTTGGTCTATGAATGCCATAGCTACGGTAGCCTTATGTTCTAGGGCCTCTGGATCGAATGGGGTATACATTCGGAACCCTTCCAGAAGCCTTTCCATGAAGGCTGCCGGGCTTTCATCCCTTTCCTGAGTTATGGTCCTTACCTTGGCCAAATTTGTGGGGCGCTTTCCTGCCCCTTTGAGACCCGCCAACAGAGCCTGGCGATAGATTTGGAGACTCTCCTTACCTGGTGCCGTTTCATAGTCCCAGTCTGGGCGGGTGAGGGGAAATCCCTCGTCTATTTTATTGGGAAGTTGGGTTGGGAGGCCTCCTGGTCCTGGCACATTTTTCCAGGCCTCCAGGAGGACTTGCTGCCTTTCTTCAGTGGTTAGGAGGACCTGCAAGAGTTGCTGGCAATCATCCCAAGTGGGCTGGTGAGTGAGGAGAATGGATTTTATTAACGAGGTTAGGGCCTGGGGGTCTTGGGAAAAGGAAGGGTTATGGGTTTTCTAGTTGTAGAGGTCAGAGGCAGAGAAGGGCCAGTACTGGACCGTGCGATTGACGGTACGGAGGGGAAAAAGGGAGGATTGCCAAGTGGAAGGGCCATCTGGGTCCTCAGTCTGCCGCAAGCGGAGACGAGGAGGTGTCGGTGGCGGTGTCCGAGGGGTGAGTTTGGGCGGGGCTGGCGAAGGAGATGGGGTGGAGGGAGGGGCCGAGGGAGAAGTTGGAGAAAGGGTAGGGGCCGAGGCGGTAGAGGAAAGAGCTGGGGACAAGACAGGGGGCAACGGTGAAGCGTAAGGTGGAGGTCTCAGAAGGGGGTTTTGAGGTGGAGGAGGCAGGGGGTCAAGAAGGAGGAGATCCCTCTGGGGTTCATCTGGGAGGACTGGCTTATGCGGGTCCGGTTTCCGATTTTTTTTTTTTTTTGGGGGGGGCTTCTAAGGCAAGAAGGGTAGACCGGGGTGGGGAAGGGGAATGGAGGAAGGGTTTCACCCAAGAGGGAGGGTTTCGGACCAGATCCTCCCAAGTAATTATGTAGGCCACCTGGTCTGGGTGTCCGTGTGGCCCAGGATCCATCACTATTGCTTTAACCTGTAAGATAATTGGGAGGTCAAATGTTCCGTCCCGGGGCCACCCAACATGGAGGGTAGGCCACTCGGACGAGCAGAATTTTCGCCATCGTCCCTTACGGACTTCTATGGAGAGGTTGTGGGCTCGAGCCCGAACGTCAGGGAAGTGAGTCAGGGTCAGAGAAAAAGGAGTCGTCAACATCTGTCTTATTTCGTCCACGTATAACAAGGACAAAACAAAAGTAACAAAAACAAAGACCAGACAAGTAAGGAGAAGCTGCGCGGCCAGAGAGTGGCGCCACAAGATCATAAAATACTCAGACGGCAGGGGCGACCTGCCTACAGATTTAAGGAGGCTGACTGAGTCGTCAGCCTTCTCCCAGACTACCGCCAGGGCATCCCCCGGGGCGTAAGTGGGAAGGTGCCGGACACATCTGTCCCCCTTCCCCATTTAATTCAAAAGGAGTACTCCCCAGAGTTCAGAGTTAGCCGGCAAGACAGACAGAACAAAATGAAAGTACCTGGTAGGTCCGTTCAGTCAGCAGTCCGTGGCCCGGGCACGATGGGTCTCCGCCGGATGGGTCGGGGGTCCTCGGACGACCCCACTTCCCGGCCAACGCACCAAATGTTGGAACCGAACTGTCGATTCCTTCCTGGGCAGGGGTTGCCGCGAAGGATCACCAACACGAGATTCACAGCAGAGAGTTATTTATTACTAGCGCGCTAGGGTCCCAAGCTCTAAGTTGGCCCTGGGACCCCGACTGCTTGTTACAGGCTGTTTATATAGGCAAACACAAGTTCAAACACAGCTTAGGGCGCGAAATTCAAACAAAGCTTTAGGCGCGTGGTAATTGGGTCTGTCTATGGCCTGAGCAAGGTGTCTTGTTCTAATTGGTTAGAGCAGGACCTTATGAGGTTTTTTCCTGGAGTTGTTGATTCTGGGAACTTCGAGGCAGGGTGGGACCCCCAGAATTGGCAGGGTGGGACCCCATGAGGTTGTTTCCCGGAATTGGCAGGGTGGGACCCTATCAGGGTGGGACCCTATCGAGGCAGGGTGGGACCCTATCCAGAGCCACCTGGTGTTAATTTTTTTAAGTTCTTTTTTTATGAGGCCTAGTTTCTAAGTTTTATGCGGCCTAGTTTCAGTTCTTCCACTGAAGTCTTTAAACACAGTGATTGTTGATGTGGCAGAGTGAGCTTGTCACTGACAATCCAGTTGTTTCTAATCCAAAGAATGCCAGAAATGAATCCTGTGCCTCTGGTTTTATTTGTTTATTGTTTTCTGAGGTGATCATGGAATAGCCTGTCCTAAAGAAAAGGTGTTAAAAATATTTGGGATCAGAAAACCAGGTGCTATTCAGTTTGCTTTGTTCTACTTAGCTTCCAGGACTTAGTTTCAAACCGAATACATGCTTTGAGGGAAAGATAAAGAGGTAGCTGAAAAATAAATAAAAATTTGATTAACACAGAAGGAGAATAGCTCCTTGAAATGAAAAAGAGTATATAACTCCACGTTGCAACCAAGTTATAAGTGCCTGACTAAAATTTGGAATGAGTCTGTATGTCTCCACATGGCCTGTGTATGTGCATCCAAGCCTATGCAATACATGTCAACGTGTGTCTGTGCAATTCGCTTGACCTCACCCTGACTTTTTAGCTACTCCTGTAGCCTCGCTGTGAAGATCTCAATAGGTCTCTCTACTCGAAGGAAGAAATCCTCAAAACAAAGAAAGCTGTTATTTTCTGGTGTTAGATCAGAGAAGTTAATACTAGGTAAGATCTTACAAACCGTTTAATGTAAAATTCCAGATATAAAAATTGAAGGTCAAAAAAGTTAAGTAACTGCTTCTTTCCCATTTGACCAGATGGAAGTAGATCATTTTTTCTTGGAGGAGATACTGAGCCAGATCCTCCCATTACAATAGCTGTGTTTCCCATGCGGAGAGATGGCCCACTACTTATATTCTGAGGAATAGTATGTATTTGTGGTTCTGATGTGATAAATGCAATGCCTGCCAGTGCTACAAGGCAGCCAACACCAGAACCTAGCAGGGTTAAGGTTTACAGAGTTCAGTTACTCATCTATATTGCCACTGTTAACCTCTTGGCCCAGTCAGTTCATTGTTAGTGCTTGTTTATTCATCTGTAAAAAAGGGGGGAGATAGTATCACTGGCTCGTTTCAAGGAATCCAAGACATGAAATAATAAAGAATGAAAATGGCATAGTAATTGAGTTTGAACTATAAGCTATTGAATCATCATTAGACAATTGAGGGTGACAAAAATATTTGTCATATGCCTTATAGTAATTATTTTCTTAGCTAGTTTTAAAACCCTGACATCAAAATCAAAGAAAGTACTGCATCTTAATACTAGAAAAATTAAAATCTTCAAATTTTTATTCAATATTAATAATGTTTTGCACATATAACTTTTGTCTCTACTTTAAATATATTAAGAAAATGTACATTGCATTCTTAGTGGTTTATGATGATATCATGTGAGCAAAACCTTTCAATTTCTCCATTTTAGGTTAGCATTTGGTCTTTATATACTAATCTACAACATATCATATGAAGAAAAGATTTAACCTAACATTTCTCAGAGATTGGAGAACTGGCATGACTTTGCAGAATCTATAGTCTCTAGGTGTTTGATGTGTATTCTCTCTGGTATTTAAACTACCTCAAACTACAATGATAACTTTTATCTCAGGATTACAGCTCATTTCTAGATTTCTTTTGACCATCCTGACTAAAGTAGCATTAAGCCCATATATTAGTGTGAACAAATCATTCAAAACATAATTTGTGGTTTTAATTTTAGTAAATATATATTATTACCCACTGTATACCTGGTAACCTGTTAAGTAGTTTGATATTTCATTTATGCAATATTCCTGAGAGGCTTTTTAAATGAGCAAACCATTATGTCTTTTCTATTTACATCACTATTATTATTTCATTATTCCATACTGTAATCTCTTCAGATGGATCATTAGCCACCTACAGTTTTACATTTACTCTCAAGGAAGAATCTTATTAAAATGAATATTTCATAATTGTAGTTAGTAGAAATGATATGGGTCCTAGGCAGCTGAATTTATAGTCAGGGCATAATTAGATACAACCAAAAGATTTGGTGACTTACATTTGTCATTTCTGCTAAAAACCATGACATTCCTTAAGAAAACATTGGTAGAAACCATGATGAAATCTCAATAAGATGCGTTAGTGAGAGGTGGTGACTTCCAGCCCAGAATAGATTGACAAAGAGTGGCATGAGGGAAACTGACTTAGCTCTCAGGCTCCTCTGGGCATTATGTTCAGAAGGACCCCCACAATGGGGTAATATCATATTTATATCAGCTGATCCATTCACTAGAGTCCATTCATTGCAGAGGCCATGTGGAGCAGAATCAGCTGTCTCTGCTAGAGGCATTAGTCAATGCACATGACGCTTGAGTTGGAATCACGACTTTGAGTTCTAGGCAGGGAAAGGGAAACAAAATCCCAATTCATGGGCAAGAGCTGGAGGGTGAGGGGCAGACTGAGAATTGATTGATGGCCATTGGAGAGTTCAGTGCTCACCCCAATAGTAATAGTAACTGGACATTTGGAGCACCATGTTATAAGACCATGTTATAGATCCTAGTTTTCTTTTAGCTGAGTCCCTCTATAGACTCATCATGGAGGTTCTGGTGTGCCTTTTGGGGCTATGGTTCCAGTGACAACTCAGTTTTCACAGCCTTTGCAGTGTTTTTGGGTGTGCTTTGTGTGTGGGCTACTCAGAGGCCAATCCATAGCGTGGGGCAGTATTCTATACTGTAACTCCTCTCAAACATTTTACAGTGTTAATTCTAATCAATTTCATGTAAGGGTTACTAAGCATCGACCCATATAAAGGTTTAAAGAAACCCTTTCTCCAGCTTCCTCCTCTCCAAAATCCTCCCCTTCTAACGAATTGGCAGAGGGAAAAACACAGCTTGAGGTGGACGTAGGGGAGTCCAGGTTTCCCCTACAGTCTGCTGACACCATCCTGGCTACAGGGGATTCTGAAAGCTGTGTGCTACCTTGCCACGGGTGGAATTAGAAGTCCAGGCTCCCTGCCCAACCTTTTCCAGCAGCAGAGGGGAATAGAGGCAGGCATGTTTTTTTTCATGATGTTTGGTTGGAATAGGGTGACTATTGTCAAAAATATTGGTATCCTGCTGGACCAGCTATTTTCTGGTCCTTTGGTGATAGAGAGCAGACTTTTAATAGGACTTTTTGGCTGTGCCTTTTGGCATTTCTAAGTCATGGGCTTCTCCAGTACCAAGCCTAGGGGGTATGGAAGGCAAAAAGAAAACAAGGCATTCATCCCGTGCTGTTAAAATCCCTGGCTCCTTAGCCTATCTACTCTCTTCATTCCTCCTTTCACAGTTTCTTCTTCTTGTCTCTTGTATTATGGCCAGGGTTTTATAATTATATTTAGTGGGAGACAGAGAATGAAATGAGTCTTTTCCATCTTGCACAAAACCAGAAGTCTCACACTATTTATTATAATCATTAACAAAGCCCATTCTACACAGTGGTTGTGCGTCTGGGACCCTGGACTAATGTAAAATAATACCAAGACCATTTGGCTGCAGAATCTCAGGAAATTTTACTGGCCTCATGAGGAGGCAGCCTTCTACTGAGAAAAGTTTTCTCTGTTCCAAGGTACAATCGTTTCCAAAATCCCTTCCCACCAATTCCACTTGGCCACTAGAGACTTGTAGCTCCATCCAAGATTTGAAAACAGGTTCGTTTCAGATGGTGTTCTATGTGGAAAGAACAAAATGCAGGCATTCTGCTGATGTATATCATTTAAAATGGTCCTACTTTGTAAAACAAAGATGGGAGGAAGCATGTCAGAGTTGACATTTCCTGTCTGTTTACTAAACTGACTTATGATTAAGTTTCTGCATGAGTAATAATTATATCTCAATAAACAACAATATAGTAAATTCAAAATAACTCTATAAGTGGTGTCCCAAAAAGTGAAGGTCTCACTACTGTAAAGTTAGTGAAATGATGAGAGTGAGCCTTCTGTGGGAAACTGCCAATCCCCTTATATCCAAAATGTGCAAAATACAAAAATGTCACCGCAGGGATTTCACCATAACTACCACTTATCTAACACCGGTATTATGTCAAGATATACACTAAGGATTTTATCCTGGGTAGAAGATTTTGCTATTCACTTTCTATAAATGGAGAAATTGGGTTTTAGGGAAGCTAAGAAATCTGCCCACATCATGTAGTCTGAATATAGAGGTGCAAAAAGAGAAAATGAGAAGATCTAGCTTCCAAACACTTTTCTTTAATCAGTACTCTATCCTGCCCCACCCCTCAAAAGAACCAGAGTATATGGCTCATGGCCTAATACCAGGCTCCATCTCTTGCATGTGAGTAAAGTTTGCAATATGGCTCATGCTGAGTGAGCCTGATCAGACAAGTGGAAATGATTCCAGCTTGGAGGGCAAGGAAAAGACTGAGGCTTGGCAGACTCTCTCTCTAGCAGCAGGAAAACATCCTTGAATAGTCTTCACTGTGTGCAATGACAGCTGTGAACTAGCCTAACTGAAACTTCACCACAGCTTGCTTTTTATTTTTTGATTTAACTAATATTCATTAGACTTTTAGTGTGTATAGGCACTCTTGGAATGGCTGGGACTCCACAGCTCTCATAGAGATCCAACCTGAATTGAATAAGACAGGGTACATTTGTGAGATCCTGGACTTCTGTGCAGTATTTCAACTTTATTTGGAATCTTCATTTCTTATTCTTGGCTTCTTTTCACACTGTGAAGCCAGGCACAGATTGACAGATAGGAGGAAAGTTGATGGACCCCCAGGGGCCCAACACACAACAAGCAACAAGCAATGGAGTCCAGCAAGCTGCTAGCTCAGTGGGGGACACAGTTGTCCTGGCAGGCTGTCTGATCATGGCCTCAGGAGGGGCTGGTGGCAAGCCGTAGGCCAACTGCTAGCAACAAGAATAAGTGTAGAAAGGAGCACAGGTTGAGAGATGCAGTTGCAGAAATTGCTGTGCTTGGAAACAATTAGACAAGGGTTCAGTGATATGATCAAGGACATTATTCCAGTATTTCCCAAGCCTTTACTGTGTGTGATGTGTCGATGTATTGTGCACATTGGGGATACAGTAATAACTAAATTTCTTCACCAATCAAGCTAATAGAAAATTTCCTTCCTTTGGGCTCCACTAGTTCCAAGTATTCATATAGAATTTATAATTTATCATAGTAGGCTACGTGTAACAAGTATTTGCATACTTTTCTTACTCTTCAGAGCTAGTTTATTGAAAGCACGGGGAGTTTTCATTTCTCTTTGCTACTCCCAATATAGAACCAAGAATAATATTTAGTTCATAGTAACAATAAAGTTTGCTAAATTAAACTATAGACACAAACTTAGTCTAAGCCACCATTATCATCTCTCTACTAAGCCACTGCAAACCAGCTCTTGACTAGTCAGTCCCTGGACATCAATTAGTGGCCCATTTCAATTCATACTCTTTACTGCAGCCAGAATGGTATATAACAGGTAAAACCTACCATGTTTTTGCCTATATCCTTCAATGACTTTGACTTACAATAAAATTAAAACACCTTCACATGATCTACAAAGCATTTTTCAAATCTACAGTATTTTTCAAACAACTCATCATCTCCAGCCGCATTCTATGACTGTTTCCACATTGCTGTCAAAAGTCTATCCGTTCATTTATGCGTGTGTGTGTGTGTGTGTGATGGCTGCATTTTCTTCTGGTTCTTCTACTTCGAATTCTCTATTTTACCGCCTTTTCACATCATTTCTTGTGCATGAAATAATTCTTCGCCATCTTCTCACCACTTCACGTCTTAACTCAAATGGCATTTCCATTGGCCTCCCCTAATGTAAATTATTTTCCTTGTTTTCTCATCATTGAACTCTAAGCCTTTTCTTCACAGCATTTAGAGCTTTTGTAATTTATACTTACTAAGGGTTTATGTATTTGATACCTCTCTAGCACATTAAACTTTGAAATGAAAACATTGCTAAATGTTTTCAAAGAATATTGAGTGAACGTATGAATGATATTCATTATCACTTATTAAAAATTAATCATATTTTCATACTGTACCATTCACTAGAACCCAGAAATAATCCTCTCTACCTTCTGCAAAGTTTGTACACAATTGTAATGGTTTGCTCCTGTGCTATTTTGGATATAGGAGATAGTTTTACTACTATAATCCTCTTTCCAGGACATTCTAAGTCAGAGGTGGGCAAACTTTTTCTGTGAAGAGCCAGATACTAAATATTTTCAACTTTACTAGGCATATGGTCTATGTCACAACTGCTCAACTCTGCTATTGTAGGGGGAAAGCAGCCATAGGCAATAGGTAAATGAATGAGTGTGACCGTGTTCCAATAAAATTTATTTCCAAAACAGTCCACAAGCTGGTTTTGGCCCACAGACTCTAGTTTGCCAACCTCTGCACTAAATGCCTAGAGACACAGCTTTAGATAACACATCTATAATGCCTGGGTTATCCTAACTGGCACTGACTCTTCATCACTTTTATCTCTAGCTTCTATTCTCATGATAGCGACCAAGTTGATCTTATCTAATAGCCTCCCATCTTACTCCATGCAAAATCGAAGGTCCTTGCTGTGATTTACAAGGCTCCGTCTGCCCCTCACCATTATCTCTCTGAGCTCATCTCCTATCAATCCCCCCTTCTTTCAGTCCACTCCAGCCACACTGGCTTTGGGCCGCTCCTTGAACATTTGAGGCAGGCTCCTGCCTCAGTGCCTTTGCCCTTGAGGTTTTCTCTATCAGGAATATGCTTCTTCTGAAGACATTACAGCCAGCTTCCTCCCTTCTTTCAGGCCATCTTACAAAAGTGATCTTCATAGTGAGACCTTTCTTGGCTGCCCTATCAAAAATCCACCACTCACACCCCAGATGCTTCTAACCCCTCTGTTCTGCTTCAGTTTCAAAATTCATCAATATATAACATATTAAATACTGTGCTTATTTATCTTATTTATACTTTGTCTTTTTCACTAGAATGTAAGTCCCATGAGGGCAGGGACTTGCTCTGTCTTGATTATTGTTGTATTCTTAATGCCTAGAACTGTGCCTGACACATAGTATACATTCAATAAACATATATTGAATTAAATAATGAATGAATGGGCCAGGCATGGTGACTTACATGTGTAATCCCAGCACCTTGGGAGGCCAAGGCAGCCAGATCGCTTGGGCCCAGGAGTTTGAGACCAGCCTAGGCAACATTTCAAAACTCCATCTCTACAAAAAATACAAGAAAGTCTGGCATGGTTATGCATGCCTAGAGTCCCAACTACTTGGGAGGCTGAGGTGAGAGGATCACTTGAGCCAGGGAGGTTGAGGCTGCAGTGAACTGAGGTTGTGCCACTGCACTCCAACCTGGGTGACAGAGGGAGATCCTTTCTCAAAAAAACAAAAAGAAAAAAAATGAATGAATGAATGAATGAATGAACAGATCATCTCCCCCTATAGACACCTCTGTACCCGAACCAAGATACTATCACAAGTAGCTTTTTCTTTTCTTTCTCTTTTAATATTCAAGAAACTAGTCAAGCTGCAAAAAAGTTTGTACACATTGTACTCATCTTTGTGCTCAAAATAAGAATACTTCAGAGTTGCATTTTGGCCACTTCTTTCCCTCTAAACTATCTCTCTCCATTGACAGGATAGATTTGAAGGGAAGGAAATTAAGTTACAAAACAAAGACAAGATGTACCTTTTTCCCTCAAATAAATGCATGCACAAAAATTTGATATTGATAAGTTTTGCTTAAATTATCTGTGCTGACCAGACCTTCAGTCCTGGGTTATCATGATGCCAAAAGCTCTTTTTAGAGAGCTCCAAGACAATTTATTTCATAAGTTTACAAGGAAGCTATTATATGAATGTATGTTTACACTTCGGAACAAGGAAAAACATCAAAATTTTTAATATTCAAAAGTGCACATGGGTTATTTATGGGCATACAAAATTGGCTCAAGGTAAGACGTATTTTACAATGACTCTTCCATGGAAAAAGAAAGATTAGAATGTGCATTCATTTATATGTAATTAAAAGGAGACCACAGTAGTTGAAATTTTTTAAATTGGTTGCTTTGTTCGAAATGGAAGTGAAAACTATTGCTAATTAATCTTCTAATTGAACTTTTCACTAAATGTCTCCCATTTCATTATTAATTTAAATCCTTTTCACCTTTCTGGGTTCTAGAATCATTTCCCTCACATGAACTTTCACATTTATGTATTTCCCTGAGCTCTTATAGTTTTACCCCTGAATTTTATGCAGTACCTTGAACATAGTGGGTAGGGACACAGATACCAAATTTCCTATTTTAAAGTGCCTTCAAAGTATCTTGAATTCTTATTTAAGTATTGCTTGTATATATACCTTCATCCAGTGAGACTGTAAACTCCTCCAAATAGAATGTATCTGAACCTCCCTCTCTGTAATTCCTCAAAACCCAGAGCATATGAGTACTGAGTAAATACCTGTTTAACTTGATTTTTTAAAAAGAAATATTGATGTGTATCAAACATTTAAGAATTAAAATAATGTAATTTTATAGTATTTAAAATGGAGTACATTCATAAAGTCTAGTATTGTGAGAGGGACATGAAGATGTTGATTCACCCAGAATCAGATAGGTTATTATGTGGTTGCTGTTGTTGTTGATGATGATGATAACTCTTCAGTTCCCCAGTGTTTGTACTATGCTAAGTGGGAAATATGAGTTAGGCTAGAAATATAACATTACTATTGTTACTGACTTGCTCATACTGTTTTTAAGGCATCAGTGGGTTTTCTCCACTGAATTTACCTCAAGCTAGAAACAAATTTAGTTTGGAAGAAAGAAAGGAGAGAAGGTGGGAGAGAAAAAACTAGAGAGAAGGAGAAAAATGTCACATTTGGAAGATTATATTTTAAGACTCCCTAGAGTACAATAAAATCATCATCATCATCATCATCACCACCACTACCATCAGAGCAATCCGAGAGTTTAGTCTAAGACACTATCTCTCTGGTTTTTTTGGAGGATAAATATCCTCCAGGTATTTCTTTCCTCCCTGTGCTTAACAGCTGTGTGTCTGTAACCCATACTGTCTTTTCTATCTCCCACCTGGCTCCGCTAATGAGAAACTAAATTGATTTAAATCATATGGAAGCATTATAAGCACTATTTAGTGATGAGAATAAATTGATTCAAATCATGTAGGCACTTTCCTAAATACTGACTGATGAGGAAGTTTAGATGTGTTGTAATTTCTAAATAAAATGAAGGAGGTTACCTGGCAAGATGTGAGAGGGAGGAACAATTATTGTATTCGAGATTTAAAGGAAAGAGTAATGAACACTTCCCAAATAATTCTATGAGATAAGTATTACCCTGATACTAAAACCAAACAAAAACATCACAAAGAAGGAAAACTACAGGTTAATATCTCAATGAACTTAAGTGTAAAAATTCTCAAAAAATACTAGCAAGCCAAATTCAATGAACAAATGAGGTTTATTTTATAAATGCAAGAGTGGTTTAACATTTGAAAATCAATTAATATAATATACCATCAATAGAATTAAGGTCAAAAACCACATGATCACCTCAATAGACACAGAAAGAGCATTTGACAAACTCTAACATCCTTTTATGACAACAAAATAACTCTCAACAAACTAGTAATGGAAGAGAACTTGCTTAATCTGATACAGGTATCCATAAGAGAAAGAATGAATTTAAAACTTTTGTACTTTAATGAATACCATCAAGAAAGTGAAAAAACAACTCACAGAATGGGAGAAAATATTTTCAAATTATCTATCTGATAAGAGACTTGTATCCAGAATATTTAAAGAACTATTACAGCTTAATAATAAAAAGACAACTCAATTTTAAAGTGGACAGAGGATTTGAATAGACATTTATTCTAAGAAGATAAACAAGTGGCCAAAAGTATATTAAAAATACTCAAAATAGTGAGTTATTAGAGAAATGCAAATCAAAACCACATTGAGCACATCATATCCATTAGGATGACTAAAATCAAGAAGTAAGGCAATAACAAGTATTGATGAATTAGGATTGGAACCCTTTACACATTGCTGATGAAAATGCAAATGATGCAGCTCTTTTGGAAAATAGTCTGACAGTTCCTAAAAATGCTAAACTTAGTGTTACCATTTTGATTCAGTAATTGCACTGCTAGGTATATACTCAAGAGAAATGAAAATATTTATCCACACAAAACTGTACAAATGTTCATAGAAACATTATTCATAATGGCAAAAGGTAGACAATCCAAATGTCCATCATCTGATGAATAGAAACATAAAAACTGGTATATGAATACAATGGAATATTATTCAGCCATATAAAGGAAAGAAGTACTGATACATGCTCCAACATGGATGAACATTGAAAAGATTTTGATAAGTGAAAGAAGTCATGAAATGTACATAATTGCATGATTCTATATATATGAAATGTTCAGAGTAGGCAAATATATAGAGACAGGAAGTAGATGAGTAGTTGCTAAGGATTGGTGGGTTAGGGGATGAAGCCAGGGAATGGAATCACTGCTAATGATACAAAAATTATTTCAGGGTGATGAAGTATTCTGAAATTGATTATGGTAACCATTGCACAACTCTGTAGTATACTAGAAACTTTTAAATCGTTCACTTTTAATGGATGAATTACTTGGCATCATATCACAATAAAGCTGTTAAAAACAGAAGGAAGGGGTTCGCCTTCCATTACTTTTTTTCTACTTCATTTGCAAACCTTATTAGGACAACATGCAAAGTTATTTCAGCAAATACTTGCTCGCTAGACTCATTTTCTGTCCCCAGTAAAATGAATTCAAACTCAAGAATCTTCAACAGCTGTACAACATTGCATCTATGTTATGGAGCATAATAGAGGATTACTGTTCCCACAGCCATCTCACAAATACTGTCTCATTCGGTGTCCATCAGGGGAAATATTTGCATTCAATCTGTCAAAAACATGTCCTAAGCACCTATGATAATCATAGTACAGTGAAAGCTCAGGTGTTTGGGAAAAAAAGAGACATCCGACGTTATTTCATGGAGTTGGCAAAATAAGTGAAATGGCAAGACCAAGATAGGAGCAACTAAGTAATATCTAACTATGCATTACATGGGAAAATTCCTGTGAGAATCCCAGGATTTGTGGTGGATGTGATATTTTATAGCCTTGCTATTGAAAGAAGAGTTTCTCCTAGACCTGTATCTGCTTTAGTATCTATCCCTTGCCTCTGGTAGGAGCAAATACTTTTCCACTTATGGATACTTCTAGTCTTCTCCCTGAAGAAAGAGTGTAAGAGGAAAGCCTTCCATTTCTTCATGAAAACCAATCACTGGAATTTTCTCCAGGGAGAGCATGACCCCTTTCATTGGAGAAACAGAGAGAATCTGACACTCAATGTCCCCAAAACCAGCGGGGACTTAAAAAGGAAGGACACTTGCTTCTTTTCCTCCTCTCTCTTTTTTTCTTTCCCCTTCTCTCTCTTTCCTTTGTTCTTACACCTCTTCATTTTCTCACTGGTGGCATGACCTCTCTCCTCTTGCAAGGGATGCATCTCTCTCTGAAGTGACTTTGATTTTAAATACTAGTCATCTACATCAGGTTGGGGGATAGAAGTATACTTCTATCTAGTTTTACCACAAGCAAACTGATCAATTCATTGCTGCTTAGCTCAGGTCTTTGTGTTTACTTTATTTACAAGAATCCTTGAAAAAATGTGAGTGGTAGCATGTAAACATTAAATTGTTGCTGAATTTCCAGCATTACTCATAAGATTGTCTTTTGCTGGCCCCATGCTTTCATTCTTGTTCAATGAGTAAAGTTCCTAAACACAGTATATGTTTTATAGTTTTGAGTAATTACTGTGTAGCGGAAATCACTGAGAAGCACAGGATCAGGTCTAAAAATGGGAGAGGTGCTTTTTATGCAGAAATTTAAAAATTAATATTACACCAGAAGTCTCTGGAGGTTACCTAAAATTTTAGATATGGGATTATGATAGTTTAAAATGCAGTTTTTAAAATATAGAATGATGTTTTGAAAGGATGAAATGATGGCTGGGTGCAGTGACTCACGCCTGTAATCCCAGCACTTTGAGAGGCCGAGGCAGGCAGATTATGAGGTCAGGAGATCGAGACCATCCTGGCTAACACAGTGAAACCCTATCTCTACTAAAAATACAAAAAATTAGCCAGGCGTGGTGGCAGGCACCTGTAGTCCCAGCTACTCAAGCGGGTGAGGCAGGAGAATCGCTTGAACCCAAGAGGCAGAGGGTGCAGAGTGCCTGGGCAACAGAGCGAGACTCTGTCTCAAAAAAAAAAAAAAGAAAAGAAAGGATGAAATGATAACAGATATAGAATAAAAAACTGCAGCTTCAATGTGGTATATTTATGGCATGTCTATTAAGTTAGAGATGTACTCTCACTAGTCATCGCATAAATATTGTGTGGCAATCTATCATCTCAATCAATCAACTATCCTCCTTGCTGGGCTTTTTGTAGTAGAGAATACACCAAAGAAGCTAAATAAGAGTAAAGCTGTAGTCCTTATAAATAAAAGCACAGTGTTTCCCAGTCTTTGGAAAAGCTGGAATCGAGACCTTATTTGGGACCAGAAGCCAATGTAGGAATCTCCACCTAACAAATCCAAAATCCAGATTTTCTTCCCTCACCTGAAGGGAGAATTAGGTCTTAATGGCATCTCCCTCCCCAGGAATTACTTAGCAGCCAAGTACATGGAGGACTGTGGTTTGCCTCATAAATTCAGTTGCTGTTGGAAACAGAATGCCAGAGACCAATGTTAAGAGACGGGTGACTGGCATCGTTTTACAACATAGGGCCAGGACTGCCTCACGCATGGAATGAGAAAGCTGAGAGAAAGCCTTGGCACTTCTTACTTGTCTGTTATGCAAGTAGTGCAGGAGACAGAAATGAGATTCCACTTACTCACTGTTTTAGAGGAATAGCAGCCAACCTATTGATAAATTGTGGCAAGGGGTTATCAGACTCTCATCATCAGATCAGCAGTTCCCAGTGCTTGGAGAAGAATAGTTAAAGAGTGAAAAGAAGGAGTAGAAATGTACTCTTTAGCACTCCCCAAATGAAAGTGGAGTAGGGGGTACCCTTTTCGTGGAAACACAGGAATTAGAGAACAATCATCTTGATCTAAAAATTCTCGAACACCAGAAAACATGGGAGCTCAGAGGCACACATTCATTCCTCAATTTTACAAAAAAATTTATATTTACTGAGTGCCAAGTACTGACGTAAGAAAAGATGATACAGGAATGATGGCAAGACACAGTCATTGCCCTCAAGACTGATCCTCAAGGAGATCAGTCTCCTTACACTGGAGTAAGAGTCTGATGAAATGGGTTTTGGTTGTCTACCAAAAGAACTCTGTACATTTGCATGTCTCTGATTCTTCCGAGCCTCCATTTCTTAACCATTAAATGAGAGGAGAGCGTAATATGCCTGCCTCACAGGGAGTTAATGGGATTCAGATACAGCGGTGTTCCACAGGATCCCTTTGTGTACATCTCCCCGTTTAGTGGGTTCTTCCTTTGTACCTAGCCTACTTTATCAATACCTTAGGAAAGAATATGAAAAACTCATTCACCCAAAGAAATAAAAAACTACTGTGCTTGTAAAATGAGTCTTCCCAGGAGTATTTACATTTTCATGGAAGATTAACTCCTAAAATTGAATATGGAAATAATTTTCACTTATACACTTCCATGTAGTAACATCTTTTCTTAGCATTAAAGTGGCAGGCAACTCCACTAACAAATCAAACTAATGCTTCTTCATGGAAAACAGTGATCTGGAGAAAACCTATTTTTTAAAGCATTTATTAGTTCATTCATAGACTTGGTAAACTTATCCAAAAAGTATTATTAGGATATTCTGCCTCACAAGAGAGAAACGGGTTTCTTTCCTTTGAGGATCTCCACTGTTGGTGAAGACAGAATTTGTGCAGTACTGACTGGACCACATCTGTCGCAGAAATCATCTCAATCATCGCATTAGAAGAGAGTGTCACTACCCACTACAGTACAGAAGATGAAAGAAGTGTAACAATTCACAGCATGTAAATGTTCATCTCTCTGCCATCTTCCTTAACTGTAGTTAAGAGATGATCACAAAGTTATCATCTGCTACTCCCCAAAACCTCAGTCTGCTTTTGAGCTTAGCAAGTTTATCTACAAAACATCTTAGCACTAGATTCAAAAATATTTATTTAGTACCCATTATCCCCGTGACACTGCTAGGTACTGAAGGGCAAATGAAAGACACAGGCTTTGGTTTCAAGGCACTTTCACTGCTATATGACACTCCGAGTGGAATCCTATGCAGATGGCATCTGAGTAAAAGTTAAAGTAATGAGACGATTGACCAGGAGTAGACGGAACATACCATGCTACTATCTCCAGTATCTGAAGTATGGGTATGTGGCAAAATATTTGGCATACAAGAATACAACTGGGAGCAAATTTTGGAAATTTCAAGGTAACGAATTCCAATTCTAAATATGGAAGAACTTTCCAAATTCTAGAAAATACCTGTGCAGCTTATGTACTTGTTGGGCACGTGGAAGGAGGATACATATGTTAGGGGAAAAGTTGAATGTTCTCTCAGGTAGCACCATGACTTGCATCTGGTAGGTGCTTAATTAGTATCTGCTGATTTGTTGTTTGATTTCTTTGAAAGGCAGGCTATCTTATTGAAGTTTCCATGTCAATGTTGAATAATCTACCTCTTGAGAAATCTCAAGGAGTATCAAAGAGAAAGTTTACAAGCTGCTAACATGCTTTTATCAGCTCTTTATTTAACATTTCTAAACCCTAGGTTGTTGTCAGTTAATTATAAGTGAATATGATCTGAAAAGAAACGATGTGGACCTGTTTTGTTTTGCTCTGTAACTACTGGAAAAACCCTAGAGTTTTTTATAGTTTTAGAAGCCTTCAGATCATTTGTCTAAACTTTCTGGTAGTCACGTGGCCAAGCTTATCTTTCCCTAAGGTCCAGTTAGCTATTTTATAATCATAGCTGTCTGGGTGGGTCTTCATTTGACTGTTTCTTATTATTGTTTCTTTTTTTTTTTCTTTTTTGAGACAGAGTCTCACTCTGTCGCCAAGGCTGTAGTACAGTGGCACAATCTCAGCTCACTGCAACCTCCATCTCACAAGTTCAAGTGATTCCCCTGCCTCAGCCTCCCCCAGTAGCTGGGATTACAGGCATGCACCACCACGCCCAGCTAAATTTTTTGTATTTTGGGTGGAGACGAGGTTTCACCATGTTGGCCAGGCTGGTCTTGAACTCCTGACCTCAGATTATCTACCTGCCTCAGCGTCCCAAAGTGCTGCGATTACAGGCATGAGCCACCACACCCAGCCTTTAGTATTGTTTCTTGATGAATCTTTGCCTAATGCAAATGAGCAGGACAAAGTCCATGGACATTATCAAGATGGAAAGAAAGAATAAAATTTATCACAAGAGAGCAATAAATATTCTGGCATGTTATCATGATTGACTTCATTTCTATTGATAACTTCAAGAAAGAATCTTAGAAGTGTATTTTGATATACTGCGAGTATATAGCTAAGATCTCAAATTAATGTTCATCCATAAATAAAAATGATAGCTAACATTTATTGAAAGTTTAGTAAGTGCTAAGGGCACTTTATACAGATTATCTCATTTACTACTCTCAGCAACACAGTCAGATAGGAGTTTGCATTCTTTGTCCTGCATATGAGGAAGACTACATGGAGCAGTTTCTTGTTGAAGGGTATCTAGTTGGGAAGTAATGCAGATGGGAATGAACCAGGCATAAAATCCAGAACTGGTGCTCCAGACCTCTCTGCCATGCTGCTATCTTCCCCACGCCCTATCCTCAATTCCCTGACTTCAAGAATTAACACCAAATATTTTTTGAAAGAACTTCTGTTTATAAATTTATGTTGTAATGAGGCCAAGGCTAAGCTGTGGACTGCTGAAAGGGAACTGACTGCAGCAAACGATGGCCTTTTCCATTTGAAAGGAAGCCTGGACTGTACTCGTCAGGAATAAGTTCAATTGACTCCTGCTCCTGTCACTTCTGAGAGAGTCCTCTGGCCAAGGTCTTCCTGCCCCATGGGCTGATAGAACTCAGCTGGCTGCCCAGCAGCTCGACTGTGTTCTCCTCCTGAGTGTGACTGGTTTGCTGTTATTTGCAGAATAAATTAGAGACAAGAAAGCTCTCTTTCAGCTTCTCCCTGCTAAATGAAACCAACTCTATTAGCTTATTCTGAATAAGAACATACATATAAGGAATGCCTCAATTGGTTTAATCCAGTTAACTAAACCCTTTGTTAACGAGCATATTTCCACAATTAACTTCTAAGGACAAAAAAGGCAAATTTCAAAATAATCAGAGAAGAAAACTTTAAAACTCTGCTCTAGGCCTGATACACATTCAATTTAAATCCCTATGCTGCTACAACTATATAATATTACTCACTAATAGTTAACATGGAAGGGAGCACAGTAATTGTGTACCAGATATTTGGACTAAGGGACTCATGTATGTGTGTTTCCTTTAACACAGCAAGTCTTTGAAGCAGACACTGTTATTCTCTCCATTTTGCAGGTTAGCAAATCGAGCCATGGAGTAGTTCATTTGCCCATCTAATAGATAATAGAGAAGAAATTTAAACACACATAGCCTGATGCCTTGACCCATATACCACATTGCCTCTTGATTATTAATGCATGAGAGAATGATGACTCCAAAATATATTATTCAATATATGGAGCCAGAACTGGGAACAAAATGCCTGACTCCACAGTGCATTTTTTTCATTGCTACACATACAACCTTTTCTTTTTCATTTTGTCAGGACTCGATACAGAAGAGGTACAAAAGTCTAATGCATTTTAGAAAGATCTCTAATAGCCTGGCCATGGTGGCTCACGCCTGTAATCCCAGTACTTTGGGAGGCTGAGGTGGGCGGATCATAAGGTCAAGAGATAGAAACCATCCTGCCCAACATGGTGAAACACTGTCTCTACTAAAAATACAAAAATTAGCTGGGCGTGACAGCACGCGCCTCTAGTCCCAGCTACTTGGGAGACTGAGGCAGGAAAATCACTTGAACCCGGGAGGCGGAGGTTGCAGTGAGCCAAGATTGCACCATTGCACTCCAGCCTGGTGACAGAGGGAGACTCCATTTCCAAAAAAAAAAAAAAAGGGCCGGGCACGGTGGCTCATGCCTGTAATCCCAGCACTTTGGGAGGCCGAGGCGGGTGGATCACGAGGTCAGGAGATCGAGACCATCCTGCCTAACACGGTGAAATCTCGTCTCTGCTAAAAATACAAAAAAAAAAAAAACCCAAAAAGCTAGCCGGGCGTAGTGGCGGGCGCCTGTAGTCCCAGCTACTTGGGAGGTTGAGACAGGAGAATGGTGTGAACCCGGGAGGCGGAGCTTGCAGTGAGCCGAGATCGCGCCATTGCACTCCAGCCTGGGCGATGAGCAAGACTCCATCTCAAAAAAAAAAAAAAGATCTTTGGTAGAGTTAATCAACCAATCAGAGTTAAATCAAAAAGGAAGTTCTGGTTGATTAATTTAATGGTTCTTCTAATGATCAGAATCATACTTTTGGTTTAATTGGTTTTCCATTGGCTTCAGGGTATTCTGTTCAGAAAAAAAATCAGCTGTGGAATGTTTTTATTTCATCTTCATTAGTAAGAAAGGCCACAAAACATTCAGGGATGCTCGTAAAAAACTTGTCCTCTGAAGCATTATGCTTTTATCAAACATCTGTGCTACAACTTGGAAGATTTTTCTCTTGAATCATATTTAGTAGAAATCAAAACTGTGCATAATCTAAGTTTGCAAAGTCAGATTCCTTCCATTTCATAAATACATCCTAATGACTGAATCAGACATTTTAAAAACATTCTCCAGCTCTTGATATCGTAAAAATCCTAAGTCAGCATCCATTTTACTCTTTATAGGATAAAATATTTCCAGAGCTTACAATTAATGAACTGTTAAATTCGGGCATATGGATGTGATATGGTTTTCAAATGGGACAAAAAGAAGTTATTAAACTTCAAAGTGATGACATTTTACCGTATCTTACTGGGCGCATTCAGGAAATGTCCTTCAAATGAAAGAATTAACTTTTATTCCTTAAATGTGTGTAGTTCAAGAAATGCTAAGATTGTCACAATTGTTATTTCTGCAAGTTCTTATATTTATTATTTTCTTTTTTATTCTAGGTCTTAATTTTTTAAAGTGTATGCTTGTATTTAGTTTATAAACTACCAATTCCTTCCTCCTGACAGTTGTAAGATTTTCAACCCCACTCCAGATTATTCCATTAATTGCTCTTCTCTGCCTAAAGCAATGAATTTTTAGTTCTACATGGCTCCTCCTCCCTTCTCCTATGTTAATATTCATGTTATCATCTTCTTAGAATATCTTCCCACTTCTCATATGCCCAACTGGCATTCTCTTTTCAGTGGTAACACAACTAACATATTACCAGGAAGCCACCCCTTTTAAGTGGTGGCATGGTTTGGATATTCAAATCTTTCTGGGCTTAATTCTCACCCAATGTTCCTGTTATAACTCCTATATTCAAATGAGACGTACTTATAAATCAGCAATGATAACAAAAGTTTTAGTGCATTTTAATTTCCAAAAATATTTGTTATAAAATACCAGCATCCTCCAGCCAGACCACCAAGACTACTACTATCATTGAACATATTTAGGTGTATTGACTAATTACAATGAGGAAAAACCCACACCATCAGGGACCATGGAGTATTTTAGGAAGAAGGTATTAAAATGGACTTATATGATTGTTGCAAATGTTAGATGATTTGGAAGAGAATTCAAGGGAGCACGGTTGTTTACTGTTAAGAAGAGAGGGTAGTTCTGTGACTGGTTATCTTAATAATAGTTATCTTAGTAATGATTATACCTAGATGGAGAGAATACTAGAGTAAGTGTAAGCCGTGATTGGTAAAGAAGTGGCAATTACTACTATCACTTTTGACAGGAAGAGATTTGGTCCATTTTATGTTTTGGACAATGTTTGTGTTTTGTTCAGGCTTGGTTCTGATCATGGAGGGGTCTTGTTTTGTCTCGGTTCATCCCAGTCATAGAATGGCCTTGTCTGATGCTGTTTTGTGAGGTTGTCTGTGGTTGAGAAGATGACACTCAACACAGCTGGGAAAGCCAGAACAACTCCTGGCGGCACCATGGCCTGCTTGACAGCACCCAGCCCTCAGAGGCTGCGTTTCCTTCCTCAACCTTTTTTTTTTTTTTTTTTTTGGAGACAGAAGCTGCATTTCCTTCCTCAATCTTTTTTTTTTTTTTTTTTTTTTGAGATAGAGTCTCACTCTGTTGTCACCCAGGCTGGAGTGCAGTGGCATGATCTCAACTCACTGCAACCTCCACCTCCCAGGTTCAAGCAATCCTCCCACTTCAGCCTCCCAAGTAGCTGGGATTACAGGCATGCACAACCACACCCAGTTAATTTTTTGTACTTTTTTTTTTTTTCAGTAGAGACAAGATCTCACCATGTTGGCCAGGCTGGTCTCAAACTCCTGACCTCAAGTGATTCACCAGCCTCAGCCTCCCAAAATGCTGGGGTTACAGGTGTGAGTCACTGCACCTGGCCCCGTATATTCATTTTCTAAAACTTGAAAAGCATGGAAGGTACAGAGAAGAAAATTAAAAACTTCCTGATAGTGGCTGTTTAGCAGGGAAGGGGAGAGAGCAGGAAAGTAAGCCATCCTGTGTGGGCTGGCTCCGCAGTGGTGCTTCATCTTTTGGCAGCACCAAGGCCCTGCAGCAAGGAAAGCTGAAAAGAGAGCTCCGGGAATCTCCCCCCAAAAAGCCAACTCAGCTGGGGCAGTAAAGACATCAGTAACCAAGCTGCATTCAGAAGCTGGCATTCCAAGTCCAACAATTTGGAACGTTCTCCATGGCAATTGTCCTGCAGTTGCCAGCACTGTGGTTTTCCATTCAATGTAGCACTTACTGTGTTCCAAGCACATGTACTAACTTATCTAAAATGCCTAACAATCCCATGAAGTACATCTCACCATCACCCTTTCTTACAGATGAGGAAACAGATACATGGAGGCTTACAAAAACTGCCCGAGGTCACAGATCTAGGAAGTAGGAGATATGGGATTTAAACTCAAGCAGTCTGTTCTGGGGGAATGTGCTACCAGCTACAATATCAAATAATGTTAATTACCAAGTTTTGCCCACTTTGAGTATGAAAATCTTGACAGCAATTGTCAACAAGTTTTAGGACATCCCCATCTCCCATCTCTATTGCCATTTCTCTTCTCTCTTTTTCTCTCTCTTCTCATATATATATATATATGAGCAGTCTCGGCTCACTGCAAGCTTTGCCTCCCTGGTTCACTCCATTCTCCTGCCTTAGCCTCCCAAGTAGCTGGGACTACAGGCGCCCACCACCACGCCTGGCTAATTTTTTGTATTTTTAGTAGAGACAGGGTTTCACCGTGTTAGCCAGGATGGTCTTGATCTCCTGACCTTATGATCTGCCTGCCTTGGCCTCCCAAAGTACTGGGATTACAGGCATGAGCCACCGCGCCCGGCTCTACTCTCTGTTCTTTACTCTGACCCATTCTGTACTGGGATGGGAATATTTCAAGAGGAGTCACTTCCTGCTTAAGGACAAGATGAAGCGAGGCCCTCCCTCATTGAAAAACATTATCAAAGGTTTCCAGGTAAAACCATCATACGGGCCGGGCGCGGTAGCTCAAGCCTGTAATCCCAGCACTTTGGGAGGCGGAGACGGGCGGATCACAAGGTCAGGAGATCGAGACCA
Source organism: Macaca mulatta (assembly GCF_049350105.2). Lineage (NCBI taxonomy): Eukaryota > Metazoa > Chordata > Mammalia > Primates > Cercopithecidae > Macaca > Macaca mulatta. Next base: position 134,315,458 of record NC_133409.1, read on the forward strand.
TCCTGGCTAACACGGCGAAACCCCATCTCTACTAAAAACACAAAAAATTAGCCGGGCGAGGTGGCGGCGCCTGTGGTCCCAGCTACTCGGGAGGCTGAGGCAGGAGAATGGCAGGAACCCGGGAGGCGGAGCTTGCAGTGAGCTGAGATCTGGCCACTGCACTCCAGCCTGGGTGACAGAGCGAGACTCCGTCTCAAAAAAAAAAAAAAAAAAAAAAAAACCATCATACGTATCCCTGACAGTAGCAACTTAGAGAATTCCTGTTGAACACCCTCTACCCTTTGTGGGCTATAAAAGAACCAAGAGGTAGACGCTTTGGCCATTGTCTGAATTGAGCAACCTTTGGGGCTTGATAATCATCTATTTACTTTAGATGATACTAAATTAGAAGCAGTCAGTATACAAATACACATTGATCATCACCTCAAGACCTAGACATTATGGGGATGAGAAAATATCTAAAGAGTTCATCATCTTTTAGGCAAATTTCTTATGAACCCGTTTCTACCCTGTCAAAGAACAACATAGATCAAGTAATTTCATTTCATATTCCATTCTCTGTTAGACATCCATAGTCCTGAACCAGTCAAATTAATGAATAATATGCTAATTTCCCAATTAGGCATAATTGACATCTATTGCCACCTCTACCAACGTGAACCGAACAGAGGAGGAAATGGGAGAAAAATTCAGAATCATTGGGTGACACTCAGCAAGTTTCCTTCTCAGTAAAATGAGGCAAATAATATCTATTTCACAAAACCCATTGCCGAATATAGGGCTGTTAATAATAATTATTGTAAGAACTAATGATAAATAGTAACATTTATTATTATTAAAGTTATAATGTATATTTAATTACTCAATAAATTTTATAAACAAGATATATAAAATATATAATTCTATTAATATACAGAGTAAATTTCATAAAATACAATAAATATAAATTAATGTATTTATATCAATTATACCTATTATTGTTAAGCTAGTATCATTACAGTAACTATTACAAGAAGAATGTTTTCAAATATCTTTAAAATTCCTACATGTAGATCATGGCCAATTCAGTTTTAAAAACATTTATTGAGGGTTTACCATAAGCCAATAATTAATATACAAAAGTGAAAAAGGCAAGTGCCTAACCTGGCCAGTGAGGAGTTTCTGGACTGGATAAAAGATGGGCCCACCAATGGGCAATCTCAGTCTAGTGTATAGTAAGTATTGTGATTTGGGTTGGAATACAGAGGAGAGACGTCTAAGCTGGTGGAATGGGGGTGAACAGGGCAAGCGGAAAGTGTTAGAGATGACACATGTTCGAGTGGTGAGCTTATGCTTGAGATCATGCTAAGTAGGAATCAGCCAGCTAAAGAGAAGGAACAATGGATAAATTATCCCACATAATGCCAAAGACGTGAACAATAACCTAAAATACTGATGCATTATCCAGACTTTTTTTCAGCCGCTTTGCTGGACTGAGTTTTCAGTTGACTGTGATTTTATTTTTTCATTCATTATTCATTCATTTAGTTGGTGCTGGGATGTCATAATCAGGGGTGATTTTCACAAACACAATTATTGAAAATGTAGCTAACCAAATGCAGAAATAACTGCTAAGGGAAAGTAGTAAGATTTCTTTGGAACAGGTCATAAAAAGGAGTATTTTTTTTAACCTCTATTTCTTACGTCTCTGATATCGGTGTCAAGTTTTCACATCGTGATTAACATGTTCAAGTGAAAAGGGATATCCACTAGTATGTCTTCGGAAGGCAAATGTAGAGAATTCTAATTCTGCTGATTAAAATAAACTAGAAACCACAGATCATGCTTATTAAAGCAGTGTAGCAAAGAAAAACTCAGTAGAGAGCATTAATTGAGTCAGTTACAACTAGTTTCAATTGAATTTGATCCTTGTTAAAAGTATTTTCTTTGGAATTGCAGGTTTTGGAGAGGTTGAGTGTAGGATTAAAATAGCAACTGTAAAAATTATATTGGATTTGTAGAACAACATTGCTCTGGAAAAAAAAACTTGCCAGCACCATGGCTCGCGCCTATAATCCCAGCACTTTGGGAGGCCAAGGCGGTGGATTACTTGAGGTCGGGAGTTTGAGACCAGCCTGGCCAATGTGGCGAAACCCATCTCTACTGAAAATACAAAAATCAGCCAGGTGTGAGGGCGGGTGCCATAATCTCAGTTACTCAGGAGGCTGAGGCAGGAGAATTGCTTGAACCCGGGAGGCAGAGGTTGCAGGGAGCTGAAATCTTGCCACTGCGCTATGGCCTGAATAAAAGAGTCAGACTCCGTCTCAAAAAAAAAAAAAAAAAGAAAAAAGAAAAACTTCTCTTTAGACCTAACTAAAGAGTCACCAGAGAGTTTTCCTACAGCAACATTAGATGCAATTACAATATGGAAGCTCACATTAGAAGAGTAGGAGTTTGGAAAAATGTTCTTACAGGTAGGCTGGAGCTGGTTCTCAGAGAAGATCCATCTAACTTTAGAAGTCATCTTTATTTGTTGGAGAATGATCACTAGAGGTTCAAACGGAATTATAACCAGTTCTGAGTGCTCCCCACCTCAATGAAGACTGATATCAGTTTTGTTTGGTAACAATAATTTTTTTTAATTTAAAACATTTAAATATTCACTCTGGCAGACCTGCACTACCATGACCATGAAGAACTTTCATGATCTTTATCCTTTTCATATGGCTCAATTGCAAATAGCAGAACTTACCAAATCATTGTTAAATGGGGATATGTTAGCAAGCTGCCATATATGTTTTCCTTATTGTTACACAATGCTTCCAATGGCTTTCATTTGGAAAGAGGTCTCCCCATCAGCATCCCATCAGACTTGTGGAGCACTCAAAACACACACACACACACACACACACACACACACACACACACAGCCCTATTATTTCTATTCATCTCCCTTCTTGAATTTTTCTCCCAGTTTTTCCTCTGTCAAACTCTTTTTTACCCTTAGGAATTCTCTCTCTTTTATTTCAAAAAACTGTGCCAAAGGAAATATTAGTCATCTAATAATGTCCCGAGTGAGTTACTTATTATATTATTCTAATACAGTGTGCAAATATGTACTAATGTAATTTAGGGAAATCATGACCCAAGTGTGGCAGTCAGATTTTGGAACATTAAGTTAAAAATGTACTTTGGACAATAGTATACCAGCTCTGTATACCAGCGAGCTAATCTCTACTGAGGGGAAAAAAAAGCAATTATAAACTTTAAATACACAACTACCTCTTCGTAGTTCACAGGGGTTTCTGTCTCTATTCATGTTATCCCATCAGCCTAGACTGTCATTAACATCATCCTCTGCCTAAACCTTTTGAAGCTTTCCCTGATCCCTCAGAAAGAATCAGCTGCATTTTCACAGTACACGGCATACAGCCCTACTTAGTAAGAACAAAATTCCTCTTTGTGTATTAGCTAACTGCATGTAAAACGAGTCCAGAACTTGAATGGAGTTGTTCTTAAAACAAGCAGTGGCCTCAGGTGAGAATGAAAGATTTTGGTGGGAAAATGATACAGACGCAAAGAACAGTTAGGACTGGGTACTGGGAAATAATATAATGTAGTTCTAATCATCATTCAGAGGGGCACGTCACATTTATATGTGATCCATGCATCACCTGAATTGGTGGGCCACCAGTGTCTTTGGGGTGGACACTGGTGTATCAGTTTGAGGTGGATGACTTGAATTGGTGGATGACTCTCTGAGTAAGGGTGGAACTTCAGGGAGTAAAATACTATTTGAAAAAGCTACAGAGAAAGTTGGGACTTCTTTCAAGAGAGCAGATGCTCAAAAAACGGTTCCAGCCTCAGAATGGAAACCAAAGTGAAAAGTAAGAAACCAAGACAGAAAACACTGCAGAGATTGGAAAACAGACACTCCATGGTTGACTGACCTCTGGACAGAGTGGCAAGAGTAATCCTAAATCCCACTTTTTGGTTGGTAGCAATCCAGTTCTTTGAATGAGTTATATAGGTAGTTACCTATCTGAATAGATGGCTAGAGAGATACAATATATAGATAAATATATACATACACACACATACAAACATACATAAGCCTGGAAGATAATAAACAAATGACTGGAATAAATACTTGAAGTTGTTAACAGCAGTTTTCTGTGTCGTGGGATTATGGAATAATTTGTTTCACCACTATTTTTCATCTTTCCCAAATTTTCCTTGGAAATGTGTCCTGATTTTATAATCAGAAACAGATAATTAAGTATGTGTGTGTGTGAGTGAGTATACTATTTCTTTTCTCTTTTGACTAAACTAGTAATTTTCAACTGAGGCCAAATTTGCCTCACAGACAGCATTTGACAATGTCTGAAGAAATGTTTGGTTGTTGCAACTGTGGGGTGTGCAACTGGCATCTAGTAGGTAGTGGAATGGTGCTAAACATCCTCCAAAGTTTGTGACAGTCCCCGACAACAAAGAATTATCCAGTCCAAAGAGTCAATAGTGCCAGGTTGGGAAACCTGGATTAAAGAAATGAAACTTTTATTAAACTTTTATCTCTCTATACAACTAATTCCATTGATACTATACACAGTTATTTCATATTAATTAAGCTTATTTTTAAATCTAAAATCCTAACAATATCTACCATTTTAATAAATATAGACATTCTATATGCATTAGCAAGAGCTTAAAATAAATAAGCTGTTTTCACAACAGTATATTTTCTCATTGTATGACAATAGAAGTAATATCTACAAAAAGAAAAAATCACTCTGACATATTCTCTTCTTAACTCATGCTCTTGCTTCTTTATTTTTAGGGAAGTATTGATGGCTTTGTTACAAGTGCCAATATAATTTTTTAGGCATATATCCCTATTTTAAAAGCAGTTGCATTAGAAACTATAATATTGGTCTCAGAATTAAGTGAAAATGACTTCCTGGACAGACAGTTGTTGGAAAGATTGTGTTTCTTGTTTACCTTTATATCTTACATATCGGCTAGCAAAAGTTCTTATATAACAAACTCTAAATAAATATATATTGGATTGAATGAAAGTAAATAGTGTATAACTCTTCTGGATATGGTCGATATTTATATAGGTATAAAGATGTATAATAAATTTTAGAATAAGTAATAAAAATGTTCATTTTTGGACCCATCTAGAATCAAGAATTACAGTTTATTTAATTCAATAAGAAGTTAATGGTCATCTTTGGGGCATCTATCACTTTACCAGATGTCCTGCAGAGTATAAAAGTAAGATAAAATGCATTCTCTAGCCATGAAGAATTTGCAATCCAACCAAGAGATAGAACATATCTTGAGAAAACCATTTAATTCCAGAGCAAAACAGCACATGGTTGAGGGCCAAAAGGAGTGACTAATTAGTGCAATAAAAATTTAAGGAATAGATATATATATATATCTGACTGGAATCATTAGAAATGGATTTACAGCAAAGAGGAGAATTGAACTGATCCTTAACAGACCAATGAATAGAATTTTAATATGACCAGAATTGAGGAAAGTATTTTAAGGGACAGAAAATATCATAAACGAAGCTAAGAAGATAAGACTAATCAGGAACATGCACACAGGGCAGTGAAAGACAATTACCTTGGCTGGAGCAGGCAATAAATTTGAACTGCTAGTAAATGGGCAGATTATTGTGACAGTCAAATGAGTGAATATCAGTAGGAAAATCCTATACAATTCTATAAAATATCAAAACATACGAGTAGAATGAAACATAACATCTCCAAACAAAGTTTGGAAATTGTATTTTCAGTCTCGACCACATTTAAAGTGATTACCTAATCTAATATGGTTTAGTATCATCTTCCTACACCTGTAGGCCTTTGTACTACATAAAGCAAAAATCTGGCCTACATAATGTACCTAATGTTCCATAAAAATGACCACTATCAAAGGCAAGCCAAATTTAGCTGTAGCTCTATGTAGCCTTTCCCCACCTTGTGACTACAAAGATAGCAGGAGTCCTCATTTCTGAGGAGAGGTGCTCTCATTAAATAATTATTTTAATTACCTTAACCCTTATTCTAACATTGTGTTTTAGTCAAGAGAATAATAGAGCAAGTACTGTATTCTGTCTCTTCAAGGAGTTTTGCCGAAGATAGGAATGAACAACTAACATTGTTAAGAATCATTAGACTAAATTTAATACACATATGTTGAGCTCATAAAATACAAGAAGGAACAGTTCATTACCTCCAAATGGAAAAAATAAATGCCTTTTACCTAAATGCAGTTTACACGAACCTTTCTACTTGCTATGATAAACTTATCTTTCCTGATTGGAGACCCATAAGAGACAGCTCTGAAGAATAAATAGGCTTTACATTTGAGGTAAAAAGAATTCCAATGCCTAGCTTCCTTTAGTAACTATTAATAATTAATAAAAACTACCAAAAGTTTGGCCAATGTGTCTTTAAAAATCAAACATTTGCATTAAATACACTTAAGTCTGTAAATACTACAGCTATGAAGCAAGAATTCTTAGATCATCTTAAAAGAGGTTTTTGGTAAACGTTAGCTGACCTATGAAACGTTGTTGGTTAGGAATGGATTCAGCTGCAAGTAACAGCCTTACCTACAATGGCTTAGCCAAATGGAGATTTGGTTTTCTTAAAAGAGAATTCCAAAAGGAGGCAGACAAGAACTCTTACTAGTGGCTTCATTATACTATTTCAAACAAAGTGTCCTCTGGTTTTCTAACAAGTATCCTTAGATAACTTTCAGTTACATTGCATTGTCCAGAACTATGTCACGTGAACCACCTCTAGTTGAAAGCTAGGCTGGGAAATAATATTTTTAAGGATGTACATTGTAGTCTCAAATAAAAGAAAGAGAAGAATTACATAGGTCAGTTAGCAAAAGCTATCGGCAGTGCAAATTCAGAGCGATTGCAGTAAGACCCTAGCTATCGTATATTTATTAGAGCACTACTAAGTAAATTAAATTTGTAACACCTAACTCCAATATCTAAGTGCCACACAGAAATCCATGTTCCAGGTTTTCATAAACTAAGTCATTTTGTGCCTTTCAGGTATGTCTTTGTCTAATGGATTTCTTGGAGAACAGCCCAAGCACAGCTTGTATCCGTTCACAGAAAAGGTTCCTATGTAGTATTGCTATTCCCACAAAGGCAAGAGTGATCTATGAAGATTTCCACTCACTCAGAAAGCTACCAATTGACATATTGTGGATGGTCCTTGATAGGTCCAATTCAGGGAAGTGAAAAAAGGGAAAATTGCAGATATGGTATAATACCTTTATTTACCCAGCTGCTTTCTTCTTTTGCTAGTAAGAAAGTGGTAGCATCTTAAGAGCTGTGAAATTCCTCAAAATTACAGCTCAGTAGCTACTAGAGTCTGGTATACAGTGGGTGTTCAAGTAATATTTGTTGACTAGGCCTTTTGCCTACTTACTCTTATCAAAAGATATGCAAACATTGGTTTAAAACAAGCATTCTTCATTTACTTTAATGAAGCAGTCAGAAGTATTTAGTCAACATCCATCTCACGTGAATCAGAGCTCTATGAGTAGCCCAAAGGAAGTGCTTGCTAAGATTTTCACCCCGAAGGTCTTGCCCTGTCTTTTACGTGATGTGGCAGATTTTTTTTTCTTTTCTTTTTACTCACATCCAGAGCTAATTAATCAAGTCTGTGGAAATTGGTTTCTAAGCCATTTGGCCACCAAAGAGATTATCAACATTATAAAATCAGTTTAGAGCCATTTTTAATTGTTTAACATCCTTTTAAATCAGCATATAAATCAGCTTGAAACAAAAGTTAGGAACTGTCAGTCAATGAATCAGCTAACCAAGCACTTGACATGATGTTAAGGGTCATTTGAAGGCACACAGATAACAGCCCCTGCCCTTGACAACTTACTGTCTATTTAGGAAGACAATATGTGTTCAGGGGAAAAACTCATGTAATAATGTAACATTATATTTACAATTTGTCATATTAATAGAACAGACAGTACATGTTTCATTTTTCCCAGAATATCAATAAATTTGGGCTTTGCTAAAGTGAAACAGGGACCGAATGTATCCTGTCCATAACTCAACTTCTGAGGCCCTGATAGGAGGATCACAGCCCTTTGAAGATTAGAGTATAAAGTGCCGTTTAGCATACATAAACTATAAGGAATTCACTTGAGCCATAGGAGGAAATAAAAATAATTATTATTTTCTTTTTTTAAAACATTAGGTCATGGAACTAAAGGAGTGTTTGAGCTTCTGTCTGGATGGCGGAGAACCAAAGAGAACTTGCCCTTCAAAGACAGGATAGCAGATGCCTATTCTGACGTGATGGTCACCTATACCATGACCAGCTCCCTGTACTTCATCACTTTTGGCATGGGTGCCAGCCCATTCACAAACATAGAGGCTGTGAAGGTCTTCTGTCAAAACATGTGTGTCTCCATTCTGTTGAACTACTTCTACATTTTCTCCTTCTTTGGCTCCTGTCTGGTCTTTGCTGGCCAACTAGAGCAAAACCGCTACCACAGCATCTTTTGCTGTAAGATCCCTTCTGCAGAATACCTGGATCGCAAACCTGTGTGGTTCCAGACAGTGATGAGTGATGGGCATCAACAGACGTCCCATCATGAGACGAACCCCTACCAGCACCACTTCATTCAACACTTTCTCCGTGAACATTATAATGAATGGATTACCAATATATATGTGAAGCCATTTGTTGTCATCCTCTATCTCATTTATGCCTCCTTCTCCTTCATGGGGTGCTTACAGATCAGTGACGGAGCCAACATCATCAATCTACTAGCCAGTGATTCGCCAAGTGTTTCCTATGCCATGGTTCAGCAGAAATATTTCAGCAACTATAGCCCTGTGATAGGATTCTATGTCTATGAGCCCCTAGAGTACTGGAACAGCAGCGTCCAGGAGGACCTAAGAAGACTCTGTAGTGGATTCACTGCTGTGTCCTGGGTGGAGCAGTACTACCAGTTCCTGAAAGTCAGCAACATCAGTGCCAATAACAAAAGTGACTTCATTAGTGTCCTGCAAAGCGCATTTTTAAAAAAGCCAGAATTCCAGCATTTTCGAAATGATATCATCTTCTCCAAGGCAGGGGATGAAAGCAATATCATTGCTTCTCGCTTGTATCTGGTGGCCAGGACTAGCAGAGACAAGCAGAAAGAAGTCATAGAAGTGTTGGAAAAGCTGAGGCCCCTATCCCTCTCAAAGAGCATCCGATTCATCGTGTTCAACCCCTCCTTTGTCTTCATGGACCATTACAGCTTGTCTGTCACAGTGCCTGTTCTGATTGCAGGCTTTGGTGTACTCCTGGTGTTAATCCTGACTTTTTTCCTAGTGATCCACCCTCTGGGAAACTTCTGGCTAATTCTTAGCGTCACCTCAATTGAGCTGGGCGTTCTGGGCTTAATGACATTATGGAACGTCGACATGGATTGCATTTCTATCTTGTGCCTTATCTACACCTTGAATTTCGCCATTGACCACTGTGCACCACTGCTTTACACATTTGTACTAGCAACTGAGCACACCCGAACACAATGTATAAAAAGCTCCCTACAAGAGCATGGGACAGCCATTTTGCAAAATGTTACTTCTTTTCTTATTGGGTTAGTCCCCCTTCTATTTGTGCCTTCGAACCTGACCTTCACACTGTTCAAATGCTTGCTGCTCACTGGGGGTTGCACACTTCTGCACTGTTTTGTTATTTTACCTGTGTTCCTAACGTTTTTCCCCCCTTCCAAAAAGCACCACAAGAAAAAGAAACGTGCCAAGCGAAAGGAGAGAGAGGAAATTGAATGCATAGAAATTCAAGAGAACCCAGATCACGTCACCACAGTCTGAGGGGTATAGACCAATGGATTATTTTTCTTTTCCAGTATTGCACAATGATGCAGGGCAAGTAAAGCTCAGACCTCAGCTGCTTGGGCTGGCCAGGGGTAACAAGGCAAGTCAGATCAAGAGTGCATTATTCATGACACTTCAAGGTGTCTGTTTCTTGAGGGGGGAAGAGGGAATAAAAAAAGAGGAAAAAGTTATTTGCAACCCTGTTCTCCTCTAAAAACAAGTTTCTGGATGTAATCTGAGAGCTCTTCCAAGGAATGGATGAATCAATGGAGTGTTGAGATAGAAGGCCAAAAGAACCAGCTGCTTTTAAAAATAAAATGCTTAGGAGTGATGGAGAAGCAAGGAAAGGTGTCCTTCAAATAGGGGGAAAGACACAGGATATGTGCCATGGCACTTTTCATGCTTGTTTTTTGAACAGGTTGGTCAAAGGAAACCTATGCACTTGGGAAGTACATATTTAATACTGTCTAAACCAAAGGACTTCCCAATCCATTTTATGTGTACATATATATGTATATATCCCATATATACATATACTTAGACTTGTCTTTATGTGGAGGGAGGTGTCCATTTGCAGATAGGCTGGCCTTTCCCTAGAAAGTCAAATCAACCTTAGCCAAATATATAGATTCATTAATAGCCATTCTAAATCAACCCAAGTGTCTCAGCAGTAAGAGTGCCATTCAACTGTGAGATAAGGAAAATAAACAGAGATGTGAGTTCATTAGATTATGCATATCATGTCAGCAGTCATCTAGACTTTTGCTTTGGATGACTTCGCCAAAAAAAAACCACAAAAGGCATTTGAATTAATAACCACATGGACAAGGTTTACAGTTTTATATTAGAAATAAATAGCTGATATGGATTTTCATTGGCTTTTACTGTGTTTGGAAGGCTGATATGACTGCTTTCAGTGAGCTCACCCAACTGCAAATGAGCACTTACACAGATTATCCATATATGTGTCTAAGGGTGCACAAGTATGTGTATGTGAGTTGGGATACTCCATAGTTACACTGTTCTTATTTTAAATAGGGAAAATAACTGCTGTGGAATATAGTTAATTAACACAGGAGAAAGGAGACATAACTAGGAAACTCATAGAGCAAAATAGAATAAAATGGACCATACCCACTCATCACACGCCATTTACTGGTTCTTAGTGTAAGGAAACTATTCTAATCCTATAAACTCTAGTGAATTCCTTGCATTAGTATTTGGAACATAACCCAGGCCATGATCACTACAGTGGTGGTCACTATACCTACTGCAGTATCATTTGTAGCTTCTTGCAATAGCGTTGCTCTTGTTACCTGGAAAGTGCTCCTCAGTTGGCCCACCTCCTAGGGTGATCACAGCTCTCCATGGGTGGCATATTAATTGTAACCGCTGCTGAATTCTTTCTCAAACAAAAGTACTGAAGTAAAGGTTTTCATTAAGTTAAAGTTTAAAACTACTTCCAAGCAGATGGACTCAGCCTGTTGGGTGCTTACTTGGACTAATGCTGTGCTTCCTGTCACAGAAGATTACTAGAAAATGCCTTTTCCCATGCCAAGCAGTAACATAATTTATTTCCAGGTAGGACAGAATAAATGTCCAATGATTATAAAATCTGCTAGTAAGCTTTTACCTAGAAGAAAGCTACTGTTTCCCATCAACTTTGGTTCTATTGGTTCTATGTTTTAATCAAATTAATAATAATATCTAAAATAACGAAACTCCTTGACTCAATTATGTTCAGAAAAAAGATACAAACAATTCCATTCTTGTTATAGTCGCTGGAAATGAAGTTGATAGACTAATGAAGTAACAAAACAAGTGTACTTAGACATATAGCTTTCCAGGATATAAAGGGGAAAAGGAATAGACCCCAAAATGAAAACATTTAAGTAGTATTTCATTTATTAAATGGAGTTTGTTTTGTTTTACCTTGAGGTAATTGGGTTTCAACAGGAAATGATGTATGTCTTCTCCATTGTGTCAATTTCACTGCAATATCTATAGATTTAAGCATGGAAAATTATTACCCATAACCATAGGGTTGTTGCTTTTACATTATTTGTAAAGTCATGTTACAAATACTCCTAGTCTTTTGCCTCATGAATTGCTGTACTAGAATGAACTGGTATTTCATACAAGTAGCCTCCAGACCATTATCTCATATCCGAAGTAGAAGTTTCTGAGGAAGTTTTTGGCTTAGGTTTCAATTTTTTGTTTGAGTGGGGGTTTTGTGGTAGGGGTGCAGGGAGGAGGAGAATTCCTCTTACAGATTACTCATCATTTGTAAAGATTTTTATTTTTTGGCATCCCTTTCAAAAAATGGGAGATAATCACTGAGAAAGTTAATTAACTATCACTCCTTCCCTTTATGTGCCATGCTCCACTCATTCACCTATGTTTTAAAAGATTGGCTATTGGGGTTGGTTTTTTTCTTGGTTCCTATAGACATTCTGCATGCAAAGAAGATTGGCAGGCTGATTTACAGAGAAAGAAGCAAGCATGCCAGTTGTCAAATGCACATGGAGGAAATGGCGTATGCTGCCAAACGGCCAGGGCAGATCTAATATTATGTCTCCATCCAGATAATCTGTTTGGATAGGGAAGAACAGTTCTTCTTTTTTAGTTTGTGTCTTCAAGAATCAAAGTGTCTAAGATAAATATGAATTTCTCATTGTTCGAGTGACTAGAGGGCATTTTGGAAGGAATGTTATCTTTTCCAGGACACTGTAGTACTCTTTAGAGAACTGTAGCAATAATTTACTGAAATGGAATTATTTGTTCTGGAAGAATTAATATACCACCTAAAATGTCTTATCTCAGTACTAGGAAGTAATTTAATCCTAAGAAGCATCTAACAGAGCATCATCTGACCTCCCAACCTCACTGTGAAACAGATGTTTCCAAGAATTCCATTTCCTAAATACTAAGATACATCCTAAGATATGAGATCATGATTTGCAAGTCACCCCCAACCCCAACCTTTTTTGGTAGCTTGTGTGCACCTCTCCCTAGTTTTTCAAATTTACACTCATTGTTTTGTTCATTTGTGAGGTACTAATGCCATTCAAATTAGGAACTTATCTATTGTCAGCAGATGACCTGTTAACTCCTAGAAGAGAAGAAATTTGTGGGAAATATGTCAACTTTGTTTAACATTTTATTTAATTGAAACATGTATGCCCTTAAAGTAAGATGTTATAAAGTTTGAAAAAACTACTACTTTTCTATATTTAAACTGGAATGTGGATTTATTTCCTTCCATCAGAATTTAAATTTGAATTAGAAAATGCCATGTGAACTCCACTCTCTTTGATGTTAATAAACTTCAAAGAGGTACTCACCTAAATTACAGAAAGAGATCAGCTAAAAGTTAGATTCTTAACCGCTTATGGTTAAAGGTAATCATACCTTAGAGTTAGACCAAGCTTAATTCTTTTTAATGAAAGTCATGTTTAGATGTCTTCCCAGGAATTCTTGCAGTGACTCTGAACCTCTTTGAAGGTTGTGCATGAGTATTCTGTGAAAGAACTATACTCCTCTATTGTTGTATCATGTAAGTGGCTCTTTCCTATTTGATTCCCATTTATTTCCACAGAATTTAGGTTTTTACCTTGTGAGGTGAGAAGAATAATGATGACAAATGAAGTTTTATGATGCTATTATAGTTATTCTTGAATGTTGAATTCAAGAGAGTAAAAGCTTTGTCCATTTTGTAATTATCGCACTTTCCCATAATAAGCTAATCCTTCTAGGCTTGTGGTTAGAGCTAGGGATGAACTATTGCCATTCAGAATTACATGTATTTTTATAAGTTGACTGTAAATATCATCATTACAGTCACATATTTTTATGACCAAATAGTTATGAATGCACGGCACTATGCATGCATTGCTATTAATAGTGCATAGGTTATTAAAGACACTATTTTCAGGGTTATTACAACTTTTATTAAAATTTCTTACATCAACTATTCATAAATGCCTCATGGCTTTTGGTCTTAAGGGCCTAAAGCCTACAGAAAGTTCCATCCCCAGGTAAGCAATTTAAGAATTGCCTTCCCTGGGTATCAGTAACAGCCACCTCTTCTAGAATGACCTTTGGAAAATCTCAGAAGCGAAATCTGGCTTCCAGGTAAAGGGCCTAGCATATTCTGTATTGGTTAGTCAATAAACATAATTTTATGTCTTGTGTTTGCTAATCTTATGCTGAAGCAGAAAATATAATGCCATGAGACTGGCATTGAGATACTGTCTCTTAGAGATTGGAGAAGTCAACAATTTGCTTGGCATCCTACCACAGGGATCTTTCTGTTCAGTCTGGTTTGTTGGTGTCTGTGAATGATATTGGCAATCTTTGCAAAAGTGAATCTGAAAACTGTTACTTACTCCAAAAGAGCCTCAGAGGCACTTTTCTTCCCTTTAAAAACAAAAAACAAACAAACAAACAAAAAAGGGTTTTAGCTCTTTCTGTATTACCAAAATTTTGTGACAATTTTATGACATTGACTCGAAACATATTTATGGCTGAATTGGTATGCCCTTGCTATTTCCCCATCTTCAATCTCAGTATAAATTTGAACATCATCACTGTGGTGCAGACCTTTATGGTAATATTTTAAATCAATGATCTGCAGATATATTGTATAGGGAAAAATCAAGTTTTTTACTGCTTTGTCTACAAAATAACTGCAATGATATTGACTCAAGTGAAAGCAGCAAAATCGTAAGTGAGGGCAACAAAGCCACATTGCATGAGGTCCAGCAGAGGACGGACTGTGTATGGGTATAGTAGCAGTAAATTACCTTGATTTCTCAACTAAAGGACCAAGATTAACCCACCATCACGTTTTACTTAGGGAGCACAAGAGGTGGTGTTCTGTGTTTGAAGTGTTGTGGAGTTAGATCAGGCGACATTTGAAATGACACTGGAAGGATATTGAGAGATGAGCCCACATCTCAGAAATCAAGATGTCTGTAAGTAGGTGTGATAGAACAAGTGGAATAATACCACATATTCTGTGATTTAGAATACAGCAGAGAGAATCATGTAGTGTTGCACAACTACAGATTCTCAACTGCTAGCAAACTTGATCATAGGCAAATACATCGCACTTGAAGACTGGGTTCTCACTTGTCAGATTCATAACCTAAAATTTGCGGTGGGAGGTGCTCCTGAATTTCCAAGCACAAAGGAAGAGCCATAGACCCTTTGTTAGTGAAAGTGAAAAGCTAGGGAGACTCTTTGTAAAGAAGCTTAATGTAAGCACCGAGATAAACTTCATTCATTCCCAGAGTGGCTCTCATCATTGACTGGATTTTGTGAGTCTTTGAGTCATAATGAACGCTTTTTATGATACTTAATTTCTGATACTTTTTTTCATACTTAATGAGGACCTCCCTATTGCTGATAGAGAAGCCACCTGCTTTTCTCATAAAATGGAAAACAATTCAAAAGAGCAATATATAGGGTTAAGAATATATTTATAGTATAGCTTGCTAGTCTACAAATCACATTTTATGTCTTCTGCATCTCTAAAGATGTCAAAATTAAATTGGAGTGTACCTTAAACTGAAAACCTCTATAAGGCAGATATTTTTAATATAATGAAGTATTTATAAAGAAAACCATCACTGATTTTGCACTATCTTAAATTACAGAAAGCCAGCTTCTACTATTTTTCCCCAGTTGAAAATTTCCCTTAAAAAGATCTCACAGGTCATGGTAATTATAAAATCTTAATAATCAGAAAGAAACTTTAGGAACAGAGTAGGAATCATCCACTGATGGTGTGTGATTCTTGGTGTGTATGTTTTTATTGAACTTATCTGAGCTGAGGTTTTTAGAAGTCATTTGCAACTGAGCTCTAGTTTCCCAACAGCGAATGGCATGGTCCAATATAGGAGCATTACGGTTTTCTTTCCCTCTATTGCCACAGTTCGTAGAGTAAGCACATTACCCACAGGGCTCTGTCAAACCAGTGGGGGAAAAAATCTACTGCTTTGGAAGATTACATTGAAGAATTTCCTAGGAATAAGTAGGAGAGACTCTCATGGATGAAAGATTAGTGATGTTTAATAAAAATGTGTAATTTTCATTGCTATACAAATTTAGCTTATATTTTCAGTAGAGGCAGTCTACAGTATGTTATGGGGAGCATTTAAATTATCTAATGTAATATGGTTACTAGAATCTCTCCCTGGACACTGAAATACCTTCTATCATTTTATCTGATGAATTCACTGGTTGTTGCTAGCAACACTGATAGAGCTGGGGGGTAAAAAAGAACAGGCCATCATATTCTTGCATCTCCTGGTACAGTCTGTAGCATCTATTTTCAAGTAGAATAACGAAATCTGGCATCTTTTCTTCACAAACATAAATGTGCTACAAACTGATAAATTAGACCTTAAACTGGTCAATGCAAATATCCCAAAGTTTTAGTAGAGTTTAAGCAACAACTTTATTATACTTTCCTGTTAATTGTGCATATTTTTCAGCAATAGACTTTTTTGCTCTTAACTAGGAAATCTGTCACAGATTGAAAAGGGCAGAGATCTCTCCAAGCTACCTCATAAGGGTATTTAAAGACAAAATAGCACACAATCTTTGATTAAATGGCAATATAGTAAAGCCACAAAGCAATATTATTTATCACCTTTCCTTGATGCTTATTCACTTTATCAAATTAGACAAGGCAAAATGTAAAATGAGCACTGCTATATGCAGTCCCACTTACACATTCTGGTTAACGTAATATTCATTAATATGAAATCTCTCAGGGCAGTTGTTAGTTGTTTCTCTACAGATATCCCAGAGCACAAAAATTGACTCAGAAAGAGAGTAATCTGACTTTGATTAGAGGCAGCGGTCTACCTAGTAAGATGCACAAATAATCTGTGAATAATTTCAGAAAAATTCCAAGTGCATTTCACTTATCACTTTTCTTGGAGGAAAAAAATCTGCTTGTGTGTTTATTTGTTTGTTTAATTATTCTAGGCAAATAGAAAGAGACAAAGTTACCATTATTTGGCATTTTACTTAAGTTTTCTTTTCCTCTGGAAGGCATTGCTATTATTTTCTACTAAATTAGGGTTTTTAAAACACAAGTCACTTACGGAAACATTAGCATCAATGAAAAGAAAACTCCTAGGGAGGAACAGTCTTCACCCATGCATAGACAAATTGTAGAAATGAGAGTAAAAGTTGAGCATTTTTATTTTTTTTCCTAAAACAAAAACCCACTTGTTCTTAATCCTAGCTAGATAGAATACCAATTTCTACAGCAAAGAAGGATGACTAAATGTATGACACTATGAAACTTTGATGTATTAACACAAACCTCATGGCAAACCACCAATTCCAGATGTCTTTACCCATAAGAATATTCTTTCTAAAATACTCTATTACATGTAGCTTCATCCCATTCATAAAAACTGCCTCATTTATCACTCCCAAAATAGTACAAACAAAGCCATTATAGGTTTCTGCTCTGTAGTTCTGTACCTTGGGCTCTACAACTAAAGCTACCTTACTGAGGAAAGCTTAAAAACGAATTGTGAACAGAAATGTCAAATCTAAAAAACATTACCCAAGTTGTATTTCCATCCAAAAATATCTCCTGTGAAATAGAAGACTGCTGTGTGGCCATTTTAGATCTCACAAAGAAGAAAATATTTTAAAAGTACCTATTTTGGATCTTACTAAGAACCCAAACCAAAAGTCCTTCCAAAGTTTCCAATTCACCTGAATTTGGTCCATTATCAAAATTTACCTCTACTTTGGTCAGTGAAAAAATAATTTGCAAACTAGATTTTTCTTAACTATATAAATAAAGAACAAGTTGTTTCTCATAGATTTGCATGTGTAAACACACATTTAATAATTAAATGAATCTCATACTCAGTCAAGGGAAATTATGTTACAAATATTTCCTTGTTCAGTTCTTCGGTTCATCATTGTTTTCATATTTTAGACACGCTGAAATACAATAATTTTAGTTAAATTGCTCAGAATTTCTCTGCATAACAAATCTATTATTTAAAGCTTAAAGGTAAAAATTTTAAGAAAAATAACAATTAAATCTTAGCTACTTGGAAAAGAAAAGTCATCAAAATTGTATTTACTACAGTGCCTCAGGCAAAGTTAAACAGAGCATTTCTGGCTATCTTGACTTTTTGTTTTAACAACAACAAAAGAAATCTAGTTCCATTAGTCACAATAATAGAAATAATTTATATATTAAAATAGCGATAAATTATACAGGTGTATATTCTAGAGTTCTTAGGGTCAAATATGAGGTCTTTAAAATCACAATCTCAAATGCTGTAAACGCTAGGTTATTCTTAAATTCACCACACTTTTCTTCATTTTTTACTGTTAGTATTAAATGTCCCACAGAATATCGTAATATACAACTTATTCCTCTAACCTCAGTGAGAACTTCGAGCGTGCTACGTTTTCGGGAAAGATTTTTCTAGGCTAAGAATTAAACTTCCTAAACAAAACATCTTATAGCATCACAATGTAAAGTAACATAATCTATGCTTTTTTTAGTCTTTTCTTGAATCACAAGTTCTAAAACTTATAATGTAATTTTTTTATCCTTTAAACATTCAAGAATACATACATTAAAAGTAATACTGCAGTAATATATATCAATTATCTCTCCATGGTTAAGATAAGAGATTCTGAAGCAAATACAAAATGTCTTGGCATTCCTGAGAGATATTTTTATGAATCCCTAAGTTCACAAATATCTCTAAAACACAAAAATTACTAAAGTATTACTAAAAGATTCAGCTAGCACTTTAACACCGCTTAATAATTATGTTACCTTCAAATCTGAAGCAATTTATAATCGGGTCAAATAAATTCTACCTAAAATGTATCACTGCATTACATTGCATTATTGTAGTAACATTACATTAACTATAAAAATACTTGAACCAACATTTTTCTCACCATATGAAAGCTACAGAAGATGGAGACAATGAGTAAGCCAGCGGCTCCTCAGTAGCACCCAGAGATTACTCACAAAGCACATCCCTTTGGCTGCACACTGTGCAGTTCCAAGCCAGGGCATAATTGTTCATGCGCTGTCAGCACCACTTCTAAGTCACTAAAACCAATCATGTTAAATACTGAAATATCCAAGTCCACTGTATTTTGACGAATAATGTGGTGGCATTATATGTAATGCATAGATAACCAACTTTCAAAATATTTAAGGTCACTTGATGCCAAAGTTATACTTAAACAATTTAATATTCCACAACCCACTTCAAAAGCTTTATCTTTGCAAAGTTCTCCTCATTATTGATGTATAACGAGGAGGCGAAAGAAGTCTTAGTAATATTTCCATTTATATAGTTTGCCATATGCTTTCTTAAGAACAAGGATGCCTTTATGTCTTTCATGGAAATGTTTGGACTTATTCAATAGCCATTTTTCTGTCCAAATTTAGTATTTTAAATATTAATTTTACTCTGCTTTTTTCCTTTGTTTAAATATGTTCAACTTTCATCATTTCTAAAATAACTTTTCTTTAGAGTAATTAAAACATGTTTTCTCCTTTACATAAAAATAAGCATGGCTAGAAAGGAATTAAATAAGAATTTAGCAAAATTAAGTTGGACATGGGGAACGTATTTGCAAATACTAAATAAAGTTTGCAAAAGTACTATTTATTGTCATTTATATGTGCTTCAAGTTGAAATTCTCCACTGATTTTATTTTAAAAATGGCAACTGACATGGCAAACTATGAAGCACATAATGTCCGTTTTGCGAATGTTCAATAATTATCTATTCAATGAAGAAAAATATAAAAGACTTCTCCAGCTTCTCAGTTGCCTGCTCATGACCTAATGAAAAGGAAGTTATTTAATAATTTCAATCTTTGAGAGCCCATATTCAAAAGCTTTTGTTGTTGTTTTGTTTCATTTTCTAGAATTTTCCTCTATAGCCAGTTACATAAGAGTAAGGCCCCATATAAAGGAAGAATTTAAGATTTGTTGATAATAACTGTCCTTTCCTATAAGTTGAAATGCTAGAGCCTAGAGCTATACATATATTGATAGTAAAATAAAGGAGAATGTGATCTGATGTAAAGAAAAAATTAAGAACAAAGGTCAGTGAGAAAAAATTTTAAAACAGATCTAACACTGTTGAAGAAGGAACTAAACAACTGAACTAACACCTTTTTGTTTTATTTGGTTTCTGTTCATCAGTTTAGTTTGGCTTTTAAAAAAAGAAACACATTGGAAAGTTTCAGAAAAATCCTGACATATCTAAGTCTCCAAAAGTTTGTTACTCTTTAAAAAGATAGAACTAGAAATTCAGTAACATTTTAGGATCAAGAGTTGATGTAGATGGGTTTCTGAAGTACCTCTAGATGGCTTGGGATTGTACCTATTTACTCACCACATATTTAGGAGCACCTACATTGGTCTCTGTGCTGGGCTCAGAAGAAAATATCACTAAACTCTTCATAGCTCCTGACTTTGAGCTATGTATGATCTATTGAGGAAATTTGCAGCTGGAGCATTCAAGGAAAGTGAGGAAGGAATTATGAACTAATCCACGTTGAAGAGTGGGTAAGATTCTAATAGATGGAGATGGAGGACGGGCACAGCAGTTAGGGAGAAAAAGTAAAATATACAAGGGCAGGAAAGCAGGTTGTCCAGGATGAAGGCTATAGCAGATGAGATGATAGGAACCCAGAGGAGACTGGTTACAGATGGGAATAAAAAAGGAAGCACCTATTGTGAGTGGTATAATAAAGGATTGTCAGGATATGGGGAGTTATTTGGAGTTGGGAGAGGGGTCATAAAGAAAAAGCTCTTTTTATGATATATTCTTGGGCTTAAATGCAGTGAATCATTTACAACATGTAAATACACAGTCTCCATTTTTGAATTTTATCTGTTAAAATCCAGGATCCCAAAACTCAGCAATATCACATAAATTTATAATGTCTCTTGTTTGGAAATGTAGTGGTTTCAAGAGCCAGTTTAGGGCATGAGTTTGAGTCTCCTGATGATGGAACCCTGTCCATGTTCTAGCACAAAAGCCCACAGCCAACTGGCCACCTCATATACACCTGGTGTCCCTCAAAGTGCTGAGAGTAAGAGACTGAGATGGATTGCTTGGAACCCAAACTCTCCAGAACACACAGCTCAAACTAATACACTCCAATTAACTATCTCTGTTAATATTATTTTAATTAACAATTCAAATAATACTTTCCTAAGCATAGGTATTATTGTCTCTGATTTATAGATTGCTTCAAGAAAGAAAACATTGTAAACATGTACTATGTCCCTATGGTACAATATATTATCTTTTCATCATAAATCAGTATGAAAGGTGCATGTACAGAGAAGTCCAAATGCAAATTATATGTGACGAAAAATAACTGCATAGATTTTCTCCCTGTTAATCCTTTTCTAAATGTAAATTTTAAGACAATGCATTTGTTAAAATGCTTAAAACTATTTTTTAAATTCACTTCCTTATGATTCACTTATGCTTTCTTTGAAGATCACATAAAGTATATATGCACTTAGATTTTAAGCATAAACCTAACCGATTTATACACTAACCTTGTCCTTTTTAATAGTTAAAGTTTTAATTATAATAGTGGTGCTCCCCAAAACCAGCAATCAGATTACAAGGATGTTTGGAGGAATACATTTTAATCTTTAAACCTGAAAAAAGCATTTCCTAATTATGCTATTTAGAGTTATAGATAAGGTTGGAGTTAGCCTGGGGAGGCCCCATTTTGCAACTGGTTTGTGGGAAGGACATCTGTTCACAGAAGTAAAATGGAGATACATCCACCAACCAAGTGGGCATAGGAGACCATGGGCAACAAACACTACTCTAAGAGACATTTTGGATAACCCTAAGAGTAACAAAACTAGTGGTCCTCAAAATTTGCTGTGCTTTGGAATGACCTAGAGAGATGTTTAAAGTCTCAATGCCCAGACTTCATGCCAGACTACTTAAATCAATATATACTGTAGTGAGACCCAACCTCAGTACTTCTGGGAGCTCCCTTAGTGATTTCAATGTGTGGCTCAATTTGAAAAGCAGTGTCTTAGACAACCAACTCAACATATTTAATCCAATAAACACTGATAGAGTCTTCTATTAAGTGAAGTTTTAAAAAGTCAGAAGACAAAAGCATCTATGACGTCTATAACTAGAATATAAGCCAGAACTTGTACAGAGTCCAAAAGGGGGTATCTAGAGGGTAGAGAAATGGTTTCTAGTAGAGCCAAACCTGGTAGGAGTGCATTGCATTAAGATAGCACTTAAGATGAGGTAAGATTATTGGCCTGAGCACCCCATGTGACATGACCAACCTGAGCAAAGCCGTAATATGGAACAAAAGCACAGAGTATGTGCCTAGGTCAATGAACTCAATTTAGCTTGAGTGTACATTTCCAGTATAGGAGTTGAATTTGTACAACCAGAAAGTTTGATATACAGACCTGCAAACATCGTGCTAAAGAATGTATGTTTGATTTAATGGACTCAAATTACTTTTTATTATTGTTATTATTAGATTAAAAATTTAGAAGCATTAATCTGCAGTGTTCTAAGTGTAGGTTAGACTGGAGATGAGAGACCTGAACCAACGAATTAAGTTAGGAGACTGTTGTTATCATCAGCAATGAAGGTAACATTGGCCTGAAATAGAGTTGTGGCACTAAATATAAAAAGGAAGAAATAAATACATTTCACAAAACTTATCCGTAAGATGGCCTGAACACTCAAGAACTTTGTCTAAAACACAATGATATGGTACCCTATAATTGAATATTCACATTAGTGAATTTAATGTGGTGTAACAGTAACCAGTTATTAACTCTGTGTGATCTATTTACTACAATACTTTAGTGTACAGTTCAACCATCACATTCCTGTGGTTGTGACATGCAGCGTGGCCCATTTTTATAACATTTATAGAGCTTTACCACAAATCTTCAGGAAATCTCTTTATCTTTACAGAATGGTTGATTTGGTTTTCTGCATATCTAACTTGGGGAAAAATGGTTTATATTGCATTATTTAAATTCAGTAAATAAAAGATGAGTCAAAGAGGAAGAGACAAATATCTTAGGAACATAAATAGGTAGTCTAATCTTTTGTACTTTTCTCCATGTAAGATTGCTGGATACTGGTATATATAACTCTTATCTACATGCATGTATTATAGCTAGAGACACTATGATAATATCTAGATTAATCTACATATATAAACATCAATTTAATTAGCAAATAATTCTTGAGATTTATTTGCATTTCAGGGAATTTAGCAGTTCAGGTGATTTATGCTTAGAAACAAGATCACGGTTCCTCCCACAATCAGAGATCTGGTCTGCAGTCATCTTCTATGAAAGTTTTGTATAAGGCACATGCTTTTATTCTACCACAAAGGTGTAGTATTGCAATGTTATATCAGCACTGGGCAATGATGGATATATATGTAAAATGTAATTTTCACAACATATCCTTACACATAGTTACACATACATTGAATGGCCTGTCTCTAATTCAATACTTTTCCTACGAAGTAATTTTCCTGTCAAATATTTCACACATACATGTTTTTTAACATTAGCATTAAAATGACCAGTGAAAATAATTCATACGAATTCTTTGTATTCTTCTACAGTCATATAACTAAAATATGTGAGGATGAGGAAGCAGATAACAACTTGAGAAAATGTAAAAGAGTTGGAACTTGGAGCCGCAGTGCCATGCAATGGGGCCACACAGCAGCTTGATCATCCACATAGTTTTATGCAATGCCCTTTGGGTCATGGTTTTCACCAGGTAACTTACTCAAAAAAAAAGTAATTATCTATTAACCCCTTTATTCACCAAATCATTCAAGAAGAATTTTAAACATCTTTTATGTGACAGACACAGAGAGTGTAAATGCAAAGAGAAATGAGAGGCAGCCACCACCCATCAAGGATTTTAGCACAGCAAACTAGTAGGTGAAATAGCTCTCTCTATATATAAAACAAAAATAATGGGTGTCATTTATAGAGCAGTGATTCTCACACTTAAGCATGTATCAAAATCACCTGGAGGGCTTGTCAAAGCACAGCCTGCATATCCCCACCTCCAGAGGTTCTGATTCAGTAGATCTGGAGTAAGGCCTGAAAATTTACATTTCTAACAAGTTTTCAGGTGATGCTAATGCTACTAGTCTGAGGAACCACACTTAGACTTTGAAAATCTCTGTAATACAAGTTTATGAACAGCAGCAGGCATTCTGAGAGTAGTTGGATTAAATCTGTTCAGGGAAGAAGGTGAGGACAAAGGTCAGCTTCTCACCACTAGTCCTGAAACGCTGCGTAGTTGAAGAGTGCAAAGACATTCCAGGTTGAAGGAAAGAAATTACCTGAACTAAGGCCATACCTGACAAGTCTACCTGTTGGTAGAACTCATCTAGAAGACTTTTTAACCTCTTGAAGGGATGGCCTTAGTAATCTGTATTTGTAATAAGTTTCTCTAGACAGTCTTTTCGTGAAGAAAACTTAGGAACATGGAACTGAGGCATAGAGTATAAAAGAATGTATCATTTTCAGAGAAGTCCTATTATAGACTGGTTTAACTAGAACCACTGTATACTAGAACTAGCACTCCATGCTAGAACTGGATTCATATAGGACATGAGTTAAATTTGAATTTCCAATAATCAGTGAATGAAATTTTTAGTACAAGTATGTTTCATGCAGTATTTGGAATCTACTATACTAAAAATACTTGTTTCTCTGAAATTCAAATTTAACTGGACATCTTGCATTTTTACTTGCTAAATCTCACAACCCTAAGAATGTAGGGTGTGTGTCAGGTGGAGAAAAGAACCAGAAATAATGAGACTGAAACAATATTATATTATTAGGCTAAATAACAGTAAAGTGCTATTTTTCTTGAGGGATATGCAAATGTAGCATGTAGCTAATGAAGCTCAAATTTCTGAGCCCATTGCTTATGTAAGTCTTTTGAAGGCCCTAGGACAGTCTTTAGCAGTATATTCTCATCTTATGTTTATATAAAATTTTCAAATGTATGATATTTTTGTATTATTTTCCTTAAAAAGGGACTCTAAAAACGTATACACTTCAGGCTCAACAAAATTTTGATCTGCCCCTGCATGTGGGACCACATGAGTATCAAATACAACACAAAAATGATATTGATAAATACCAACTCTTAAGTAAAAAGTTAAGTACAATGAATGCCCAGAGAATTTGAAGATCTTTTTGTTCCTATATCATCACGAAGTGCTACTTGAAGTTCAAATGGCTTCAACACTGGCAAAATGAAGCCTATTCTTTGAATTACCCTCGATGTGTGAAAGTAATGTTCCAGTAGCATAAAGACAGTATTTCATTTCCCAGATATAATTGACCATGGGACATTATGTTCATGGGGCATCGTAAAGAACTAGTGCTCCAGGGAGCAAACATTGATAATGTCGTGTTAGAGAAGCCTGTCTTTGTTACTGAAGCACAGATGAGTATTACATTTCCAAAGGAAACAGTATTAATGGGTCTGTGTGGAAATCAGTTCCTATTTTCCAAACAATATTGCTGATTTCTAGCTAATCGAGTAATTTATAACCTAATAAAAGAATAGAATACTTAAGGAAAAATGATTAATCAACATGAATTTCAATTAAAATAATACAGAACTAATTTTTCCCTTCTATTCCAGTACAAATTCAGGGAATGAGAAGTAAGTAAATAGAAACCAAGTTATACTAGACCATAAATAATAAAATATGAAGAAAAAAATTGCCAAATGGCCAGGAAGTCAAATAAATACACAGGTTGATATTTTATTTTTCATTCTTTTGAAAAATGATATAGCATTCTAGAATAATTGAAAATTTTTGATGTTGAATAAAAGACTTGAGGAAGGTTATTTCCTAGAGAACTTTAATGAAGGGAAAAGGGGAAAATGGCCTACAAAAAAAAATGTAGTAGGTGTTAAAAATGGTTGTAAGCAGATCTTTGGTCCCAACAGCACAGCTATTAAACTATGATATACGCCAGACCCAAGATATTAAAAAAAAGGGGGGGGGGGGAAGGCCATGATGCAACAAAAGTAATGATTGGCAAAACCAATAATTCATTAAAAATCCATCAGGCCTCCTAAAGGCCAACTTGGTCATACCTATACAATAAAGAGGTGTTGAAACTCCAATCAGAGTTACACACAATATGCAAGTCAAATATCTCTTACCAAATATTCCAATAGATTTTCTTTTTGTATTAGATTCAAATACTTAAGAGTACTGGGTTATGTTCAATAATAGGAAGTCAAAGCTAAAAGTCAACAAAGAGAATAATTGATTGGAAGAACTTTTTCAATAACAGGAAATATGGGCAGTTACCTAGGAACTAGGAAAATAAAATGACCTGATGAACTAGCCATATCGTTCATTCATTAATCCATCCAACAAACATGAATTAAGAACCTTCAAGGTGCCAAGTGATGTACAAAGTCCTGTGTGAGGGACAAAGAAGTTCAAATTGCTCAGCAGAATATCTTAATGTCTCATAAAAAGAAGAAAGTAACTATTTGCTTTCACTGAAACATTTGTTATGAGACATTGGCAAAACTAGTTATTTGCCTGCTATTAACCTAATTAATCTATTAATCTAAAAATTGTTCAAGATTCTTAGTTAACATGTTTTCCATAACAAATAGAAGTTGCTATACTAATTTTTTTGTTTGTTGGACACAAATGTCAATGAGTACTAGATGTGTTTTGGACAAAATGGTAAGATAGGAACGCAAGGATGCCTAATGATTGATTAGCGTATTAAACACAGAAGATACAGCCTTGAGGGTATACACTTAAACAAATTAGTGAATGTAATGTAAACAGGTTCCCAAACTCATAATTTTACCCAAAGAAATAAATACTAGTAAATAGAATAGTCAGGCAAGAATTGAGACACTAATAACATTTTTTAAAAAATAGTTTTATGAAAGAACATCAGCAAATAGCATTAATGAGTCATTTTCTACCCTGTTGCCACCTCTTCTATTTAGCATAGCAATGACTAACACATATTTAGAAGGATGGCCTAAAGAAAAGAAAAATCAAAACTAACTAGTTTAGGTAAAAAGAAGAATTCATCTACAGATGGAGAAAAACAATCTTGCTCCTTCTTCACACCAAGTTCCAACATGTTTGAAATTGAGCACTGAAGGGATTGGGAGATCTCAATAATTAGACTGAGATTGAAATGTTCCACTAAAATAATGATTTGAGAGGCATCCAGGGGCACCTTCTTTTCTTCTTCACTCAACCTCAGCATGGAACACATCAACTTTGTTTCTTAGTTGAACTATACTACCTTAGATACAGAACTGATTTTAAAAAGTATATGAAATTATTTCAAGTCTAAAAATCATAAAGAATTTATTTCAGGATAAATAATTTTATGTGAGTATTTTATCGTCAGTTCATTTGTAACCTAATTACCTTGCTTAAGTAGATAAATCCCAAGCAATGGGTGAAATAACTAGTAGACTAGTGGGTTTTTAACCCTCTAGCTATGTCTCTCAAATGTTTATAATCTGTGCTCCACTAATAGCTCTGACCCTGCTAGGTAACAATACTATAGGAAATTGGAGATATGAGTTTAGAGAAAAAAAAATCATAAATGAAGATAGACATTGTGGAGAATGGGCAGTAGTGCTAATATAAAGAAAGACAGAAGGCTGCATGGATGGGGTATTACATTTTCTGCAGGACAGGAAGAACACATCTACAGATGTATAGGTATAACCTCTAAGTTGGGATAAGCAATGACGTAGATTACTAAATAAAATCAGATCATGTGTCTTATCCAGAGTTCCACCTTAATGTTTTTGTTTTCATGGCTATATTCTCAAAATTAACTGAATTTATTTTTAGAGTCATATATTTCTTTGTTTGTTCTTAATTGACAGTTTTATATATTTCTTTCATTTCTTTCTAGATTACCTTGAGTTTAATATCATGTGCTATACAGAATGAAGAAAAAGTATGATGTATTTTCTACCTTTAAATTGCTTGCAATCTATTTAAAGATGCTGACAGAGGAAATAGTCACTCACAATAAAGCACAAGAAATCATTGCATGATTCATACTTTAGAGTTAAGAGAACCTAGGTATAGGGAACTATTGGCATTAAACGGGAATACTTCAAAAAGGAAATGCAGCTTCAAATAGGCCTTGAAGAAGGCATTCTATCTGCCTAAACAAAAGATCCATCTCTTCACAGACATTAACTTGGGTGGGAGATTCATGAAAGAGGGGAAGCCCTACCCAGTCTGTCCCCCTGCCTCCTCTCTGACCACTTCTCCAGCCACTGCCCCCTGTTTTCTCTCTGCATCGACCATGCACCCACTTTGGTCTTTTGTCATTGCTGTTCCCACCATGCTGAATGCTTTTCTTCCCTCAGTTAGCCACAGATCTTCCTCCCTCACTTCTTTTTGGTTTCTTCTTAAATATTAAATAAGTATGCATTAGAGAGACCTTTCATGATCATCTCATGAAAATATAGTAAATCTCCTCCCTTCTTTCCTATTTGTCGTGGGATTTGTTTATTGTCTGTCTGTCCCCAGTAAATTGAAAGCTCTAAGGGGGCAGTGATTTTTTTTTTCTGCTCTGTAAACTGCTATAAGTCCAGCACCCTGAAAGAGTGCCAGGCACATGTTAGGCATTCAATACATATTTGACAAAGGAAGGAAGGAAAGGAGGGAGGCAGGGAAGAAATTAGTTCAAAGTGTGGACCAATTTCAGGTGGACCTTGAAAGCTTCAAGTGTTTCAGTTGCAAACTGATATTAGATGTATCTCATTATCTAGTAAGTCATTTTAAGGTAGACTTACTGATACCTTTGAAAGTTGTTTGCCTGTGAATTCTTTGCTAGGTAATATTAACATCTACTCCTGCACTCACTTAAATATTTATCAGTAGCTTAAACTTTAACAAAAGCCATGGTTTCCTTTGGCAGAGCAGGGACTGTGCTCATATCCTAGCTTGTCAATGGAAAGAAAAAGAAATACAGCTGAACAAGTGAAAGATTATCATGGCAGCCACATCCTTAAATGGGAGCAATTGCTAAGCTGCTGCTTCTCAGGCTTAAAGAAGTAAAAGATACTGCCCCAAGTCATTTTCAGCTGGAATTGTAAGAGTATGCACACAAATACACAAAGCTACCCTGACATAAGCGTGAATAACATATATCA
The DNA here is from genome assembly GCF_049350105.2 of Macaca mulatta. Taxonomy (NCBI): domain Eukaryota; kingdom Metazoa; phylum Chordata; class Mammalia; order Primates; family Cercopithecidae; genus Macaca; species Macaca mulatta. The sequence goes on from NC_133409.1 coordinate 134,344,612, forward strand.
TCTGATGCTCAGGAACAGTTCCTTCTTCCCTCAAAATGAATAATTTATTGGTTTTTCTACCTGCTGTTTCCAAGCTCACATTAATGATTCATTGATTAGTCTCAAAAACAGATGCTTGTAATTAAATCATAGGTTCTGTAAGATCATTAACTGGTTCTCTAATGACTGAAAGAATTAAGGAGAATTGGGGTAGTTTAAATTCATAGATTCAAGGATTATAGGAAGCATTTTCTGTACAAATGTGACATTTGCTGTATTGTTTTCCTTTCTGAGAGAAATTTCTCACCTTCTAAATTTTCATTTGTATGGAACTTGTTTTAGTTTTCTTAACATCAGCAGTTTTATTATTTATTCCACCCACAGAAATTCTGACTCAGATGGCTAGCGGAGTGTAGCCTTATTACTTGTGTTCAGATTTCTTATTGCTTTTTGTTTTATGCCTTAGTTTATCCTTATTAGACTCTCTCCAAAATTATGGATAATTTATGTTGGTCAAGTAACATTCCATTATCTGTGGTAAAAAAAAAAAAAAAAAAAAGAACGAATGCTTTATTAATTATACCACATAGATTTCAGCATGTGCAAAGTCTTCTGAAAGTATTGTAAATGATAGTTGTTTGGGAGACGTGATAACTTTTATTTCCATTAATGTTTACATTTCTGCCTCATTCTCAGCTGAAATTGTTACTTATAGTTTTATCCACTTGAATCTTGAAGTTAAGGTAAGCTGAATATATCTAATTGTCTTTCATACACATTACTTTGTTCTATATAAGAAATTTATTTATGGAGTAAGGTGAATATGATAAACTCAAATCAGATTTTCTTCTGTCTGCTTCTGAATCCAAAATCGGGGGTGCCTGCTACAAAACCAAGTATGTTTATGAAAACCTTCCCTCTCCTATAATTGCTGGAGTATTCATTCAGAGCTCTCACTTGCTACATAATTTCTAACCAAACACTTTCCAGGGAATGTACAACAAGGAAGTACATGGGCAACACTCAAATTCAAATGTCCATAGATGGTGGAATTTTGCCACTCTTTAGCTTACCAGCTAAATCCACTGAAATGTTTCAGAAATGTTTGTGTTTGGGATTTGGGTTTGAGATGTGAAACAAATGACATCCTTAAACATGTTATTGTTAGTCTTCAAGGTACATTTGAGTACCTTGATATAGAATTATTTATAATTACAGTTTGCTCAAAAACTATTATAATGAAATTAACTTTGGGATGTAGATGTTAAAGTACCAGCTTGTAAAAAGAATGTTTAATGGCAACCATTTGTATGTTTAATACCTGTGTGCTCAATGTAGTGGCATCTTTACTTGATGATTTACTTCACAATGTTTTCATTCCTGTTCCCCAAATGAAAATAAGTAGTCTATTAACTAGTTTACAGCTCTTAGTTTGGGATACTATTGCAGAGACACAGGAGCACTTTTAACTCAAACACTATGGCTTACCATTGTTTTGTGGTGGTATGAAATTGAGTTAGCACTGCAATGCAATATTGAAAAAAATCAGAATGCAATAAAGAAATGTAGATATCACATGTGACTACTTCATGTACTACCCAGGCTCCTCATTTATTGTTTGAACACAAGGGTTAGTTTTTTTATATCGCCGAAAGGACACCGTCAGGAAGTCAGTGTGATACCACCTTGCTGCAGGGCAGAAGTTTTAAGAAGCAAGATATTTTTTAACGATGTACTATTACAGGATAGAAGTCATCCCCCACATGAAACTACATATTTGCAGAAACTTTGTGTTGTCAATATGCATCTGTTCTTACTAGTCTGGAGAGAAAAAGATAAGATTTCCAGTTTTCTGCTGATCCAACACCATTTCCCATAGGCAGCACAATACACCAGCACACGGTTAGCAGCACTTTGAGACAAAACTGTTGAAAGAAACAGTGATTATTCTGAAAACATGTAAAGCAACACTGATCATAAGTAATTTTTGTTAGGTGGGACAATACTATCTCCTATGATTTCTTGTGTCTAAGTTTTCTCTAAAAGATTATTTGGGCTGGGTCAAGAAGGCTCAAATTTCCCTAAGCAACCTTGATCATCAATGTCGTCCTGCTTCAGCTTTTGGCAGTTTTGATTCATTACTAATTATTAATATCATTATTTAAATACGAATATTGTCCCTACCCATTATGAAAAGCTATGACAAACATATATGGATTTATATAAAGGTTGACGACTATATGCTTTTTTATATTAGAAAATCACGTGAAAACAAAATCTGATGAATGCTGTTAATTATTTTAACTTTTTTATTAGGTATAAAATGTTCATAAAATTATTCTCTCTATAACTTACCAAGATTTATTAGCTTGTGTAATTTTTATAATCAGAGGAGTCTGGTTTTCTAATTAAAGTTTTGTCAAAGAAAATGAATTGTGTGTCTCTTTCCTTCCTTGGAAGCATACAGTAAAAATGCCAAAAACGCAATCCAGGTTTTCTCTCCTTCACTATGTGGTATGCAAATGAAATTGTATGCGGCCAACACACCTGGATCTGGGGCGATTTTCAGTTCCCACTACTGGCCTGAGGTAGGGTGGTACGGTGGTGGAAAAAAAACTTTATGCATATCTGAATACCATTAAAACAATTTAAAACCAGGAAATTCATGTAATTAAAAGCTGATTATACTGGGGTCCTAATCATGCTTTCTTAAAAGTCACTTTTCCTGTCTACTTTCAATTTGAGAGAAAGTGCTAACATGATGTCCTAAACATTATCAGCTTTCCTCCAGGAAGAGCTGTCAAGTCTCTGAGCCTCATAAGCCTTAATTATGCCATTTCAAATGCCAAATGAAAAACACTACTATTACTGAAAATATAATCACTAAATCTCAAAACCCTGATATCCTAGGAAATAATGACAAGAACAATCAAGGGAAAAGCACTAAATCACATACAATGTCACTGTCATTGCTGACTTACCTAAAAAATGACAACCAAAAAGAAAAATATTATCAAAAATAGCTATTATTTGAAACTTTTATTCTCAAAAGAGCCCACCTTACCAATTTGCTGGATACAAATTGTATGGGATAAATTAAAAGAGTGACAAGCACGAAAACTATCTCCAAAAATATCAACTTCAGGGCCATGTTTCATTGTCATTTCACTCCTTTGATCTTGAAAGCTTACTAGTTCCCTTAAGAGTTCCCTGTCGGCCGGGCGCGGTGGCTCACGCCTGTAATCCCAGCACTTTGGGAGGCCGAGGCGGGCGGATCACAAGGTCAGGAGATCGAGACCACGGTGAAACCCCGTCTCTACTAAAAATACAAAAAATTAGCCGGGCGCGGTTGTGGGCGCCTGTAGTCCCAGCTACTCGGGAGGCTGAGGCAGGAGAATGGCGTGAACCCGGGAGGCGGAGCTTGCAGTGAGCCGAGATCGCGCCACTGCACTCCAGCCTGGGCGACAGAGCGAGACTCCGTCTCAAAAAAAAAAAAAAAAAAAAAAAAAAAAAAAAAAAGAGTTCCCTGTCAAGACGCAAAGGTCTCTTGAAAAAGTAATATGGTAGGTCCATAGTTGTGAATCCTAACAGCTCAGTTATCATTTATTCATTAACAATTTAGCAGGGATTAGCAAAAATGGGAGTTGGCTTTTTTTCCTCTGAGGGATGATTTGTTATGCTCTAATTGGAAAAAAAAAAAAAAAAAAGGAAAGAAAAGAAAGTTTAGGATGAGAAAAATTTTACTTCCTCCTTAATTTACCAAAACCCAGAATTCCTTTAAAAAAAAAAAGTCAGTCGAATGTACATAATTTTAACACAAGGGTCACATGTCTTAAAATACCCAAAACTGCATGGTAATGCCACACCACGCTGTCAGGTAGATATTTTACTATAAATAACACTATTCAAGCTATTATTTACTATTACGCGCCATACCTAAGCATGGAACTGTCCATATGGGCTTATAACCTCAGTTTATAACCTCTGAGTCTATGCATCATGCCTTATACATTAAATAGTCCACACGTCACCAACAGTCTAGGTATGAATGCTAATCTAATCTAGGCTAAACTAGGCTCTCTGTATCTTAATAATTCAGGACGAATGGAATGTTTGCCATAGAAAGGAGGTAGTTGTATCTTCCTTCTGTATTGTACAGTAATTCCTTGTGTATTGTACAGCAATCAGTCTGCAGCTGAAGTTCTGTGACCAGTTCAGGGCAAGCTGCTTCCAGAGTGTCACTGATGAGCTGGAGCATGTTCAAACAGGATAACCAGTATAATGAGGTGTCTGGAGATTGTGTCATCTGAGCAGTTGTTGAAAGTGCAGGAAATTTTCTTTTCTTGCATTTTTTTTCTATAAGACAGGAGTCCTCAGGGGAACAAGTGAGCTCTCTTCAAATATTTGAGGAACTGCTTTGTTAAAAATGAATGAGATTTATTCTGATTAGACTAAAAAGTAGACATAGATATCAGATCAATATAGGGAGGAATTTTTTTATTGTACATAACTGCTGTACAATACAAAAGGGAATAAAAGTGGCCTATTGGGCAAAAAGGACCTTGATAATTGTCATTTGGTAAACAGGCAATTACAGTTTGTTGAAATATGAATCTAATAGTAAAGAGAAACCAGTAAATATCCATGTCATCTCAAAAGGATGTGATGAGGACTACATATTACTAAAAATTCAAGTCAGGGTGGGAGAGAAAATGAATATATAAGCAATATGCCCATATAGTCAGGCTTTCAGAATGCATTTGAGATAATATTATCAAAATCTTACTTGCAAATTGCTCAGGCTATACATGTTGCCATTGTTGAAAGGCTTGACAGTATCAACAAATGAATAGAAATGAATCTTGCTGAAGGAAGGTGTCATCTGCAGCCCCTGGGAGTCAAACATTGTTTTACATCTTCATTATTGATTCAGAACAACAGATAAATGAAATCTGCAACTGATAATAAAGCAGGCAAAGTCCCCAAACCTCACAAGAGAGGAAAATCAGAAAATACAAGCATAAAGATGTTAAAGATGCAAGCATTAGAAGGACCTCAAATGAATTTGGCTCAGAAACACACTGGGAAATTTACCAGAAACTCGGATTTGGAGGTGCAGTTAGGAGAAACACACACAAAAAAATAGTTAGGCTAACAGAGCTGAACAAAGACATGAGAAAGCAAGCTGAGAGTGCATTTGTAATATTTATAAGAAATAAATAGGCCAGTGCTATTTGGGATGACTTGCAGTATAAAACTGAGAGATGAAAATAGTTTTTAGATACCACTGAAATGGAGAGGGTTGGCCATTTTTAATCCCAGAAGGGTTTGAGACAAATTGGGAAGATCAATAGTGAGAGAAAAGATTGGAAGCAGTTAGGTTAATACACATACAAAAATAGGCTGCGGCTCAGGAAAAATAGAGCAGTGACACACAGTGGCGATGCAAGTCAGGAGGAAAATAATAAATCTCAACTTGGGCTCAAAATCAGTGAGCCCAAGATATGCAGCATTTGCTCAGCCTGTTGGGTTATCATAGTGATAGGTGCTTGAAAAAGCAACTGACAGCATTTCTCAAGGCAGAGAACAAGTGCCATTGTCCCACTACCATGAAAACTACAGGAGATAGAAGGGCATGCTGTTTGGTATAAACCAGTGTTTCTGAATTTTCAGCTGCAGAGTCTGTCTCCAAAGGCCAATGCAGAAATCAAACATTTACGGTAGATGAGCGCAACGGCACTGAGCTCATGAGCCTATCCCTCAGCCTCCCTGGATAATTTTGAAAATCAATGGTAAGTGAAAGGGCAGAGGATCTCTTTTACTATCTCCTTTGTTTCAAGTGTCTAAGTGGCTGAAGACAACAGTTAGGCTTGTCTACAAAATGAATGAATTCAATTAATGACATCTCAGGCTCCTTCCTTCCTTCTCTGGTCACATTAGGTATGGCCTCTGCAAATTTAGCAAATGAAAGTCATGATATCCTAACTGGTACTAACTGAACTATGCCAGAAAACCAGACCTTCTTCCTATGCCAGCTTCCACTTGTGCTCCAATATTTACTGCCCAGCCTTCTATCCAAGCTGCAAACATCTAGTTTCTGCTTGCACACATCTTATAGCGGGAGGCTGACTCCCTTGTGAGGCAACACATTCTGTTTTTAGACAATTCTTAGTAAGTTCCTCCCTACTTTGATCTGATATCTAAGTCTACTCTTCAGTCTAAACAGAATAAAACTTACTCATTTTTCACAAAGCAGTTCCTCAAGTATTTGAAGAGAGCTCACTTGTTCCCCTGAAGACTCTTGCCTTATAGAAAAAAACTAAAAGAAAAGAAAATTTTCTGCCCTTTCAACAATTGCTCAGATGACACGATCTCCAGACAGCTCATTATACTGGTTATCCTGTTTGAACATGCTCTTGATCATCAGTGACACTCTGGAAAGCAGCTTGCCCTGAACTGGACATAGAACTTCAGCTACCAGTGGATTGCTGTACAATACTGAAGGAACATTTATTACCTCCTTCCTGCAGCCTAAGGTCATATTAGCTGTCTCTGCAGCCACTTCACACTGTTGCCACAAGCAGGATACCGTCATCACACAAGGAGAGGATTGTTACTTCTCAGCCACTCTTCTGCTGTCTTCTTACTGAGTAGACATCGAGAACTCAATCCTTTGTGATGTACTAATATGAAAGAGGAAAGGAAAATCCCTAGGTGTCCATGATACAGTCAGTGCCTACGTTTTCAAGAAACCAGCACCAGTGCAGGAGAGAAGTTATTTTTTGCCAGCTTCCCTGACTCGAGCCCTATGTAACATCCTCCAAAAATTTGATCCAAAAGCAATTTCAGAGTCCACTGCTCTATCAGGAGTAACCCATTTATTTACTCAGGCAGTCAATGCTTATTGGCATCCCCATCTATCCTTTCATATTTGGGGAGTTAATTCCTAATTTGGACAACAGATTATCATTTCTAGGCTGTGGAAGAGAATGAGCGTTAAGCAAATCCTACCTTCCTTCGATTTTTATTTACAAAATTTTGTGTACAAAATTGCAGTGCATTCAATCAGTTCTCTTTAAAGCAGTACCGTACGCTCCCCTTCCTTCACAGGAACAATTATTACTCATCATACCTGCTGCATCTAAAACATAAAAGGTATGTTCTAAAGTGCTTTGTCCTCGATACCAGAAGTCATTTTCCATCTCACCTGTGAAGAGCTTCTCCTTGCCCATGATGCCATTGGCTTTCTGGAAGCCAGGTTAGTCTTCTGAGTCTCCTAAACCTCTGTGCATACGCTAACTGTGTAATTTTCAAGCCATGGAATATTTGGCAAGTTGCCTAACTTCTCTGATTTTATCTGTGAGGATAAAATCAGATAAAAATTTTATCCTCACAGATAAAAATACGTTTTATCATAATCAAGTGGCCAAAACTCATTATATGTTTACTTCTTTCTTTTCTTCTTCTACCTGGAATTTTGTGAGTGTGATTTAACCAGGTGACATACAGGTGTCCTCATTACAGTCTTCACTTCAAAGGCACTAGCTATTATGGAATTTCAGGTGTTTCCTTCACAGGCCTTCTGCAGCCTTTCCTCACCCCATGGGCTGTAGAACATGGAGAAACACTTTAGCCACAAGAAGGCCAGCTTCCAGGACTACTCATTCTTTCCCAAGTCTAGAATGCTTCCAGGTTGAAATGTTTGTTCAGTCTTTCATTCAGTCATCCACATGCATCAATGATTACTTGAGCAGTTAGTCCATAATGGTCTCCAGGATAAGCACAGGAGATATGAACACTCTGCCAAACAGCGTATACTTTAGCAGGTGAAGACCAACGTGGTTTTGAAAAGTGCTACATGAAATCATATGTTATTTGTTTAGATTGGAAGGAGATTTAAACATACAGATAAAAAAGTTTTATGCTAAAACTTCCATAACATGTAACTGTGATGCCCTACGCACTATATTTCTTCTCCCAAGTTCCTATTAGTGCTGGATATCTAGAGTTTTCTTTCTCAGCCACTTCCCACGGTGGTTTGCATATAAAAGTTTTGCCTTCTTTAGGGCCCTTTCAACATTTTGCTCTTCCTTCCTAGAGAGCTTTAGTTTATCCCTGTGCCAGGTCCTCCAAATTCACCTGCAGAAGAACCTTCTGGCTACCAGGCTCCACTCATGTCAGAAGACAATTGGAGATTATGTACAAAGTCCACACAAAGTATGAAAGAGCGCAAAGGAAAGAATATTTACTTCTAACTGAGTGGAAATAGAGTGTGAGAATAAGAAAGATGTCATAGAAAACATTTGTAAAGTAGATCACAAATCTCTCTGTGAGGAGAGAGACTTATTTGCTTATTTGCCGTTGTTTTCCTTGGAGCTTAACAGGGTCAATTAAGTGTTCAGATACTAAAGAAGATCGAGACATAAAATTTGTCTACATTTTCAGGCAAAGAGAAAAGAGAAAGACTCTTACCCAGAAGACTAGAAGTTCATGACTCTTCTCACAGGAAAGGTCGGGGAAATTTGCTGCATTCAGAGTCTAGTTAGAATAAATTTTGTATAGCCCCTGAGACTTGTCCCACATTGCTTGACCCCCCACTACCTTGGCCCTTGGCAGAGAGGACTATCCCAAGAGTTAAAGTTTTGTTTGGTGAGCTTAGATTTAAAAGTTAAGACATTATGTGGTCTTAAGGATGCTTCCCTCAGGCTATAATGGAATCCAGTGGGCCATCATCTGTCACTCAAAGTAAAGCAAATTATTATTTGGATTTAAGGTGTCCTTGCATGCATCTTTTGTTCTCACTGACACCAAGTTTGAAGTAGAGCTCAGCACATCTTTCCATTTCTCAGAAGAGAAAAAAAAAAAAAAATCTGCTCACATCCAGAACGTTAGTGAATGTAGGATTACAGGGAGATTTAGGAAAGGAGATGAAAAGGTTTTATGCTCAAAGTTTCTTTTTTAAAACTTTTTATTTCCATAGGTTTTTGGTGAACAGGTGGTATTGGGTTACATAAGTAAGTTCTTTAGTGGTGATTTGTGAAACTTTGGTGCACCCATCACCCAAGCAGTATACACTGCACCCAGTTTGCAGTCTTTTATGTTCAAACTTTCATAGCAAATAACTGTGATGCCCTCAGTAATGTGTTTCTCCTCCCAAGTCCGTGTTAGTGCTGGACACATGGAGTTTTCTTTCTCAGCCATTTCCCACGGTGGTTCTCATCTGAAAGTCTTGTCTTCTTAAGAGCTCTTTCAATCTTTTGCTCCTCCTTCCTAGAGAGCTATAATTTATCCCTGTGCCATGTCCTCCAAATTCACCCGTTCTTGCTCAAGCCCAGATGTAAAAAAGAATCTTCTAGCTACCAAGGCCCACCCACCTTAGAAGGCAACTGAAGGTTATACATAATATTCACAAGAAATGTATATTTATTTCATCACACATTACTAAACAGCATTGAAAGTTTGTTTGACAAAACTTTCTTCTTTCGGTATTTGTCATTTCCACATTTCCGATTTTCATTATTTTACACTACGGAACTTGAAATTTGAAATATCTGGATTTATTTCAAATCTTATATCTGCTTCTCTCCTACTTGAGTGTGACCTTGAGAAAGATATTTAACCTCTTTTTAAAATGTTTTTTTCCCAAGGCAGAGTCTTACTCTGTTGCCCAGGCTGGAGTACAGTGCTACCAACTCAGCTCATTTCAACCTCCACCTCCTGGGTTCAAGCAATTCTTCTGCCTCAGCCTCCAGAGTAGCTGGGACTACAGGCATGTGCCATGATTCCCGGCTAGTTTTTGTATTTTTAATAGAGTCCAGGTTTCACCATGTTGGCCAGGCTGATCTCGAACTCATGACTTCGTAATCCACTCGCCTCAGCTTCCCACATTGCTGGGATTACAGGCGTGAGCCACCACGCCTGGCCATATTTAACCTCTTAATGTCTTGGTTTCCTAATCTCTTAAAAGTGTAAATGTATTGATTCTATGAATGTTGTTGAGAGATTACTATCTACTATTTGTGCACTTATTCATTCACGAAATATTTATTCTATTTATTCATATTAGTGCTTATCAGTTTGTATGAAATAATTAATGTAAAACTCTTAACATAGAGTTTATTGTGTTGAGTAAGCCATTACCGTTATTACTACTATCATTTTTTCATTTTTGGGAAAAAGTCTAGAAAAATTTCCTCTACTTGGAAAATGTATTCCTTTTGATCTTTGAACTTGTATTCATCCAGCAATTGCCTTCTGTTTTTCGCTCCATTTATTTCTGCCTCAACTTTGAGGAAACCAGGTATGTTGAGCTTTTTGACTACTTGAATCTATTACTCATCTCATATTTTCAAAGAATTGGAAGATAATGACCTTTATTTAACATCAACACTGTATTAATTATAAAGCACTCTTTCTTCAGTACCTTAAAAGTATAAGCCAAACTCTTGTTATCACTGAGTTGGGGATGTATGGGAGTTGAGGTATCTTGATCAAGTTCCAAATTGGCTGATTTTATTGTCCATCAATAGAATGAAGAAATAAAATATTTTACCAGTTTTTATAATGAGTAATAATTTAAATAACTCTTAAAAATTCAGTTTGCATTTTCCTTTCTTACAACTTAATCTTCTCATTATACTCATCAAGTCAACCCAGATGATGTTGGCTAAAACAGAATTAGCTTTCCCTACAGATCCAAGCCCAGATAGCAAATCCCTGAAATAAATAAAGTATTGTGGTTTTAAACCACTAAGTTTTAGGGTGGCTGTTATGTAGTAATAGATAACCAGAACACTACTATACTATAATATCTAAAATCATGAAAGGCAGAGTATCAGGACTGGAAAACACTCTGGAGGCTAGCAACAGAAATCTTTTTACCTTTCATAAATGACCTTAGTAGACTCAAAGAAGTAAAATGACTTGCCTATGGTCAAAGAGATAGAATTTACACAACCAGAACATACATAATTTGCCTTTCCTTTCCATTATTTAGGGCTTCCTCCTGGGCTGTCTTTATTTTTCATGTCCTCCATTTTTTCTGGAATAACTTTTACTTATTTGAAATATTTTTCTTTCTAAAATAATTCATGACTTATTTTGATTCACGTTAAACATTTACAAAGGGATAATATACTTGGTATATTTCTTTTATGGTTTCTTTTAACTTCAGTGATCCGTAGTTACAACTTGTTCTCCATCACCTATATCAAAGCCAAAACTTGTAAAAGGAAGTTTTTTTACATAGTTTCAAGGCATTACTTTTTTACCCTTAAAGTGGAGCCATGAAGCTGAATATTCCCGAGAAGGAATTTATGACAAAAAGGAAATGCCTGACCAGAGAGTGAAAAGCTCTTTCTGGGCCAATTGAAGTGTAGAGACAGGCAAAGGTAGAAATGTACAGGAAACGTGTCCCAGCTTCCCTTCATCGTGCCAAAATCCCACTTATAGAAAGCCATTTTGTATATGTTAGGGAAAAACTGAAAGCGAAGGAGTTTCTCCCTTGTTCTGACTTGAAACCTTGGGAAGAGCATGCTGGGACAACAGGCTCAAAGTCAACATGGAGCACTTTAGCACAATGACGCAGCTAGGGAAAATGACCAGAAATAAATGCCTTTCTCTTCACAACCTTCATAGGGAGTGCAGGGACAAAGAACCTGCTGGGCCTTCAGAATGGAACCAAGGGACACTGAAGGAGCCAGTAGATTGAAGGGACCTGGAAATCAGGCCCAAATGACATAGAGAATTCACTACTGATAACAATAGGCAGGACCACAGCCTTCAGCAATCTGTGTCAGATGGGACAATTTGTACCTCAACAGTCACCAGTTCAAGAGCCAAACCATACCATCCATCCCATAGCAAAGACCCTAGAAGATCCAGAGAAGACTGAATGAATCTGAAAGCTCCTCTACTCTCCCCTTTATGTATTTGGAAGCCTTATTGCCAGAAAGGAGAAAAGGAATCATCCGCAAGACTGAGTACATAACCAAAAAAAACCTGATTATCTCAAAGACTATTTAAACCAACACTGATAGTGAGTTCCATTTACTGATCGTTTCACTGAAATCAGCTGTATCAACCACAAGAGACTGATACATCAAGCCCAAGTGTTCTGCTTTAGAGTGAGGCACCAACTCATGAAGAACACTGGCAAAACTAAAAGACCACACTGCAGATCAGCATAGTGGTTTGCCTCTTATTCCTCATGAAAACTAAAAACAAACAAGCCATTTAAGGTATACAGATGGCATATGCCCACAACAGCAAATACGATCAGACATGCAACAGCAGATAAGAGATGTCAACAAAATTTTGGAAACTTGAAAGCAGATGGACATTTAGTGACTGGTCTAGAAGACTAAATAAGACTGAAAACTAAGACTACAAGGAAGCAACTACTGAGAAGCACACCAATTTTCATCACAGAATACCAGAAAGTTTCAGAGATTGAATGAGCAGGTTATCTAGAAGCTGGTGGTATGAGTGGATCAAGAAGCAAGAGTTAAATTACTCACCCACACCCAAGAATCCTCCAGTAGACCAGCATGGGGCCAGTGGAAACTGAAACAGATGAGGGGCCTAAGTTCACAAGACTCCACATAGGGTTTACATGCTTTTTGTCTTGTGGGAAAGAAGGCCATTGGAGGTGGGAACAACTAGAAGAGTGGGAATACATGAAAAGGTGAAAAAGAGAGGACTGTGAGGAAGTCATGAGGACTGAAAGGAACACAGAAGAGAGGAGTGTGGAGATTCATGCAAGACACCCTCCAAGGACCTACTTGACAAGGTCCTGTATACTTGTGTGGGGGAAAAATAAGGTATAAGATAGCTATACCAGGCACCATCGCCAGGCTTTTGATTTTGCAGTGTTTCAAAGCACTGGTTGAGCATCCTTAATCCAGAAATTCAAAATCTGAAATGCTTCAAAGTCCTAGACTTTTTGAACACCAATGTGATGCTCAAAGGAAACGCTCATTGGAACATTTTGGATTTGAGATCTTCTAATTAGGATACTCAACTGGTAAGTATAATGCAAATATTCCAAAATTTGAAAAAATCCAAAATCTTAAACACTTCTTCTCCCAAGCATTTTGAATAAGGGATATGCAACCTGTATTAGCTTGAACCACATGGTAAAATAATGTATTAAACCTCCACTGGGTCCAGAGATAAACTGTCTTTGGTAGATGGAAGCAGCTCACTAACCCCAAACTCTGTAGTTGCCACACTGACCCTGGCCCACCCCATTACAAAGTGGAAGAAAAGGAATAGGACTAAAGAGCAAACAACTACAAGTTCAAAACCTTGAGTTCAGTTCTTTTGACAAATCCCCAGAAGGTTGCTAACATCTTCCCCTGCAGATCAGAGAGAAAAGTCTCTGATCCAATAATTGTACTATTAAAGTTATGATAGTGGAGTAGTTAAATACAAACACAGAGATTGGAATCCCTAAACATGGTTTTAATCCCTGCCCCGATACTACCTAGTTATTCATTTATTTACCCAGCAAATATTTAATGAGCATCTACTATGTGCCAAGCATTGTTCTAGGCAACCAGAATGCATCAGTGAAAAGATAGACAAGGTTCCTGCTCTCATCAAGCTTACATTCAAAGAGAGACAATTAATGAGGAAATATATTTTGAAGAAAAAGACAGTCATAATTATCGTTAGAATGGAAATAGAGTAGTGTGAAAGAGAAACTTAGAAAGAAGCCAGAAAAGTTCTCTTTGTGAAGATAATAATTGACCTGACCCGTGAGGAAGCCAGTCACACAAAATATCTATGAAGAGAAGAGAATGGCAGGAAGAGACGATAGCAGGAGCAAAGGCTGTGATGCAAGAAAATCACGAGGAAGGCCAGCATTGCTAGAGTCCAGTGAGCAAAAGAAAAATGGTATGAGAAATATTGGAGAACAAGGTACCTGAAGAACTTGAATATTGTTCTAAATACAGTGAAAGTCCGTTAAGGGTTTTATGTTCACGGTTGACATGCTCTTTTAAAAAAAAATCAAATGATTTTTTAAAATATCAATTGGATAAAGAAGGAGTTGCCAGCAAAGGAAAATGAAAAGAAATGAACAGTGAGATGCATGGAAAACTTGGAAAGTCAAGTGTCAAAAGACAAAGCCAAGAGAAAAAAGGGGAAAAAAAAATGACTCTCTTGGTATAATGCAAATTAAAATCTTGAATGGAATGAGAAAAGAAACATATGCATTAAATTTTGAAAGATGGGAGTCATTGGCAAATACGAAAATAGCATCTTGAGTGGAGTGGGAGAAAGCAGCCAGACTGCGGGGGCTTGAAGTGCGCTTGAAGAATGACTGGGAAATGAGGAAGTGGAGACAATGAGGGGAGACAACCCTTTCAAAATGTTTTGCCTTGGCCAAGAGCCAAGAGATGAGGTGGTAGCTCAAGGCGCTGTAGAATCCTGGAGGAAGGAAAAAAGAATGTCAAGTTGTATGCTAGTGGGAACTTCCAGTTGAGAGGAAGAGGCTGATGATGCTCAAGAAGAGATGTAGACCTTAAAAATATGCAATAAAAAAATAAGAAAAAGAATGGAAGAGGGTGTGCAACTTCAGTTGCACATTGTTGAGAAGAGAATGGACTTGGGGTATTTCACACATTGTAAAGGTGGGGGGAATGACTGAGAACATGTGTATATGTGCATATATAAATATGTAAGTGTGAATCTGGCTCAAAATATAAGGAAGTTTTTCTCTATTCCTTTACATTTCTCAATTAAGAATGTACAAAAGGAGATGGGAGAGGGGAAAGTTTGAGGAGAGAGAAGAAACTATTAAGTAGACTTTTTTAAAAGTGGGAAAGTGCATAAGGCAGGTACCAATCTTATCTCACAACATCATTGTACGGCAAATGTAACTTTCTATAATCTTTTATAATGGAGCATAATCTGCAAAACTCCATTTCACTAGGTGATGGAAGCTTAATGTTAGCCAATTTGGGAGCTTACTCTTAAAGATTATATTTGATTTCTAGTGTTGGCTGGGGGCTTAAATAGTGCCTGGGCATGAGGGTTGTGATGTAGTCGTTATCAAAACCACTCTGGCATCCACCAAGATGGCTTTGTTCCTATTCTGTCTTGAGTCTTGAACTCACAGAGATCATCTTAAAGTTGTCCCTGGTCTCCAGTTACAAAGCTCTTTCAAAGCCAGTTTACCCTTAACTAACTTTGTTCCACTATGAAACATGAGATTATTCCACTGCCAGAAGTAAGGATTTTAGAAGTATTAATGTCAGGGATTGGGAAAAGGGACAGACAAAAGGTCATTTGATGTGTGGATATTAAAGAACTGATAGTTCAGGCTGTTAACTGGCTCATTTATATGGATATTACAGTTATCATAAGTGATGACAGAACTAGAGATAGAGAGGAAGATAAAAAGTCAGGAGTCAAAGTCTTAAAGGAAAGAATGCAGGACAGGAGGCCAGTAGTCAGCAGCAAGGTTAAGAAAAAACGATAAAAGAGTTGAAAGCACTAAGTTTCAAAGGAACTGCATTTTTGCTGTTTTTATTTATTTATTTGTTCTGAGACAGGAAAGAAGAGACATGGTTTGGAAGCAACAGTTGAGAGCCAGGGATATGCCTACACCATTTTCTGGCCTTGAAGTTTATGAGATGTGAGAAAAAAACAGGGACTTTATTTGAGAGAGTCGTAAGAGAAGCCTCATCATCAAAGGAAAGCCAGGTTAGAGAAAAGGCAAGGATGTAGAGGGAGCATTCAGAGAGCCATTTGAAGATACAGAGAAATAAGCAAATTGCAGTGGAGAGAGGAGACTAGAGGTTGGATAAATCTACAAGTTGCACAGAGTAGGGGAAGATGAGCATCCAGTGTTCTATGGTTTGAATATTCATGCCCCTCCAAAATGCATATGTTGAAACCTAGCCGTCAAGGTGGTAGAATTAAGAGGTGGGGCCTTTGAAAGGTTACTAGGTCATGAGAGCTCCTACTCAAAAGGGATTAGTGCTTTTATAAAAGAAGCTTATTGTTTCCTTGCACCATGTGAGGACACAGTGAGAAGATGCCATCTATGAGGAAGAGGGTCCTCACCACACACTGAATCTGCCAGTGCCTTCATCTTGGACTTCCCAGCCTCCAGAACTGTGAGCAATAAATTTCTGCTGCTTATAAGCTGCAACGTCTAAGATATTCTGTGACAGTAGCCCAAATGGACAAAGACACAGTTGATAAAAGATGACAGGAAAGGCATGGATGTATGACCATCCCAGAATTCTTCAACTCCCTGATCCTGAATTACTTCTGTGTAAATTACTCTACTATGGAAATTACTTCTGTACATATACTTTTCATTACACATAGAGTAATAAAATGTATATGTACGTAGAGTAGATGTAAAAATTAAAGTACTGGGGAATATTTATATGCTCAAGCCTGTAAAGAGGGGCATAGAATCAAATATGGACACCCCAATCGACAAAACCAGAACAATCTAAGAAAAATGTTAAGATAGAATAAATGTTAAATCTCAGATGTCCAAGGGTGTGGACTTTCAGTGGGAAGAGTAGACAGGAAGAGCTTTGATGTATACTGCCTGAAGGCTCCTGAAAGGTGGAAACTTACCTGTGTCTAGAAGCCTAGGTAGAATTAATACAGACAGAAGAGAGTATATTCCAGGTACACCAATGTTTAATTTTTTTTTAATTCCCTTGTCGCTCCCTTTTGAGGAATAATGCTAAGCCTTCAGGTTGTCTTACATGTGATTCTTTCCCCTGAGTATCTTGGAATGATGCTCCCTTTTATCATCCCCACATTTTCTCAAGATCTACTCTCCATATCTACTTAGTTCAACACTTCAAAGCCAAAGAGGCTTCTCTCCATGATCTTTCAATATCCTAATATCTATAAGAAGAGTTATCTTTCACATATCTTTTCAACATACCCCTCATTTTATTTTTTATTTTTTCTCTTTAGATAAGCATTTTCTATTAATGCATTCATAGAGTTTGATGTTGTATTTATTATAAAAGGCAGGTGGTACCAAGTTATAAAACAACAAGGGCTATACAGGAAGAAATAAAAATCTTTGAATATTCTTTTCAGAACTTGAGAGTCTTTTCATTTTTCTCTTTTTATAGCACATAATTAAAAATAACTGCCTCCTGTTTAGAGCTCACTATGTGCCAACCACTTACCTAAATACGTTCTATATCTTATCTCACTTAATCTGCTCATAAACCCCAATGAGGCAAATATTAACTGTATCCCTATGTCCCTGCTAAGAAATTGAGATTAGGTTCAAAGAGGTTAACTAACATGCCCAAGATCACAAACCTAGGAAAGGGTGGAGCTGAGGCTTGAATCAAGAGCTTAACCATGACCATTTAGTGTCACGACCCTTTGTGAAATATAAGCCCCTTTTTGACACCTATGAGTTAAGTGAATCTAGGCACAGGCTCTTGAATCTATAGACAACCAACATCAATTTTCCAGATCTTCAAGGCTCTGTACTGCAGGCCACAAAAGATGACTAGAATGATTGAAGGATTCATTGAGGAAAGTTCATGGAGAAGCCACTAGTCTTCTGAATACAAGGGGCAATATGTCACTCGAACAATTGCCATGAAGATAAAAAGCACTGGCCTCTCTCATAATTTTTCTAACTCTGAAGCTAGTTGGAAGGAAACACCTAAAATTAAAATTACCAACAAAATTTTAGGAGGAACATTTGGGCTCGGCATCTGAACTCATGCTTTCAAAGGCATTGCTGTTATAGCATTAGGCTCATTCTTATGAGCAGAATTTTTTTAAAAATCTAGCTGTAACAGGCCCCAAAACTTTTGGATCTCCTGTCTGGCAGGCAATTTTGCTTTCTTAAGCATTCTGATAGGTCAACTTTGCTCTCCTGCCAAAAAGCCTCTGCTGAGAACACCCCGTTATTAGTACAAATCTAAGGAGCTATCACCCTGTCCTATTTTCAATTGAACTTGACCTTGGAGAAATATTTAAAATGACTTGTTTAGAAAAGAGAAGAAGAGAATTACTTCATTCTCCTGTCTCTGTCAGCTCTTCCTAATCAGAGGAATTTCACACCCAGAGGAACCTGTAACATAATGAATTACTAAAGTGTGAAATCTACCAGAGGAGGTGTGCTGCTGCTCCACCATGATGGGGCTGAAAATGTACTACTGTAAATAGATTTTTATAAGACATCCCCTGTCATTTAGCCAAATGAGATGAAGTAATTTCCCCATCACTGAATCTTCAGATTTGGACTTAGGAGGAAAGCAAGAAAATGTTTGGTTCTATTTTTAAGAAAAATTTGTTATTATAGTTCACCTTCAATTTGATCTTCAAATTTTATAAATGATATTACTTATATTTTACAATAAAAGAACAAGAAGGTATCAATTTTACTAACCAGATATCATTTTAAATTTAACAAGAACTAATATTTTGTATTTGGGATTCTTCAAAGTGTGTTCAGGTTCCCTCTGGGGAGAGCTGGATGTTTCTGTTTATCTATTGGGATCCTCCACATTTTACATGTATCAGCCTCAATTCAAACTCATTTTCTTTTGCTTTGTCACCAAGGGCAATGTCTCATAGTCACAGACTCTATTTTCTTCTTTATTTAGCACATCTAGTCAGTCCTCTGCTCCCCTCAATTATTTTAAAGATGTCTCATTCAGTCTTAGTCCATTTGTGCTGCTATAACAGAATGCTATAGACCGGGTAATTTATAAAGAACGGAGATTTATTTTTCCACTGTTCTAGAAGTTGGGAAGTCCAAGATCAAGGCACCAGCAGGTTCAGTTGTCTGGTGAGGGCTCTGCTTTCAAGATGGCACCTCATTGTTGCTTCCTCAAGAGGGGAGGAACAGTGTCCTCACACAGGGGAAGGCAGAGGGTAAGCTAGCCAAATGCTGTGAGAAGCCTCTTTCATAAGAGCCTTAATCCCATTTATGAGGAAGGAGCTCTCATGGTCTAATCATATCTTAAAGGCCTCAGTCTCATCACATTGGCCAGTAAGTTTCAACACCTGAATTTTGGAAGGGACAGTCAAATCATAGTACACGCCTCCCCTTTCACTCCCATTTCCAGTACTACCACCCTTCTGGAACTGGTCTTTGCAATGATCTTTATATGAGGGAAATCTGGCTCTTCCAGTCTGCAGTGGGTTCCCGTTACCACCAGAATTAAGTGTCAATGCCTCAAAATCCCTTATAAAGCCCATGGTCTGTCCAAAAGTTCCATCCTCAGCTTGATCTCCTAAATTCCACTTCTCCCAAATTCTGTCCCCATCTTCAATAGTTATGAACTGCTTTTAGTTATTCTTCCTTGCCGAGTGGCCAATCACTATGTTCTCTCTCACTGCTGCATCCCCCCCCTTCACCCCACTCCTCCATCCCTTGCCTAGTTTCCCCAGTTGCTGTCACCCCATAGGTCTGGTTCAAAGCTGCTCCTGTAGCCTCTGTACTCCCCCATTATAGGACGTTTCCATGTTATCCTATTGCAGACTTGCTTATTTCTCCACACAGAGGAAAAGAAATGAATTTTTGTGACGTTTGTTTGTCTTTTCATTACATTTATTCCTAAAGCCTGGCTTAGTGCCAGATTAATAGCAAGCACACAATATGTCAAATAAATAATTAGATTAAAATTCGTTATCTAACGTTTACCTAAAATGGTATTATTTGCTAGTTTTCTCTCCACATTGCTTGGTGTTTGTTTTAGACAAAATAATGGTCTCAAATATCTCCATGTCTTAACCTCCAGAACCTATGAATAACTCACATTGCAGATGGAATTAAGGTTGATAATCAGCTGACCTTAAAATAAGACTATTCTGGATTATCCAGGTGGGCCCAATGTAATCACAAGGGAATTGAATGGGAAAGAGGGAGACAAGAGGATCAGAATGAGAGATGTGACATCACAAAAAAGACTCCACCAGCCATTGCTGGCTTTGAAAATGGAGGAAAGGAACGATGAGTCAAGAACTGTGATCAGCCTCTAAAGCTAGAAAGTCAAGAAAATGAATTTTCCCCTAGAGCCTCTAAAAAGGAATGCATCCCTGCTGGCACCTTGATTTTAGCCAAGTGACTATTGATCATTTCAGACTATTGACCTCCAGAACTGTAGGTTAAAAAAAAAAAAAAAGTATTGTTTTAAGCTACTATGAAAGTTGTCAGCATTAAAACGGAGTCACTAATATTAAGAAAATGGTGACAGGCTGGGCGTGGTGGCTCATGCCTATAATCCTAGCACTTTGGGATGCCGAAACAGGCAGATTGTCTGAGCTCAGGAGTTCAAGACCAGTCTGGGCAACATGGCAAAACCCCCTCTCTACTAAAAATACAAAAAAAAAAAAAAAAAAAATAGCTGTGGCACACGCATGTAGTCCCAGCTACTCAGGAGGCTGGGGTGGGAGAATCACTTGAGCCCCGGAGGCAGAGGTTGCAGTGAGCCGGGATCATGACGCTGCACTCCAGCCTGGGTAGCAGAGTGAGATTCTGTCTCAAACAAACAAACAAAAAAGAAAATGGTGACAAATAGAGCTGAGGAAGGCCATGAAGAGAGGCTTCTTATGCCTGTATATCTGATTTAAAAAAAAAAAAAAATCAAGCACTACCAAAACTAACGACCTTGCATAAAGGCCTTCCACAAAAAAATACTTCTGCAAAATTATCTGCCCAGTAACTCCCTGTCCAGCCTTGGACTGGCATCACCTTTGTTATTGATTTTTGTAGGCAAAGATAATTGCTTCAAAACAATTATGTAAGTTTTCTCATTTTTAATTTTAAAAGCTATCAGGCAGGTGCATTGGCTCACACCTGTAATCCCAGCACTTTGAGAGGCCAAGATGAACAGATCACTTGAGGTGAGGAGTTCAATACCAGCCTGGCCAACATGGTGAAACCCCATTTTTACCAAAAAATAGAAAAATTAGCCAGGCATGGTGGCACATGCCTGTAATCCCAGCTACTAGGGAGGCTGAGGCAGGAGAATAGCTTGAGTCTAAGAGGCAGAGGTTGCAGTGAGAGGGGATCACGCCACTGCACTCCAGCTTGGGAGACAGAGTGAGACTTCGTCTCAATAAATAAATAAACAAAGAAAGAAAGAAAATAGATAAAGTAAAAACTTTCATCTTCCTTTACCTCCCTGAATGTGCTCACAGTTTACTATGACATGTGTATTCTCATTGCAATGCTGTATTCCCAAACAAATATATTTTATTTTAGAGATTCTCTCTCTGTTATTTAGGTTGACACTAAGTTTGTGGTGATTTGCTACAGCACCAATGAGAACCTAACACAGTCTTCCATCAAATTTTCACCTTGGCTTAAGTTATTTTTATGTAGAAATGTTTAGCAACTTCCCCAATCCGGGGTAATGCTTCTTAATGGGTGTGTGTGCGCGTGTGTGTGTGTGTGTGTGTGTGTGTGTAGGAGTGGGGCATAGGAGGTGAATAGACATCAGTTGCACCCCAAAAGTTCTTCCAAAATCTATCATTTTAAATAAAGCAGTGATAGAACAGTGTATCAGAAAAGATTTGGAGGATATTTTTCAAAATACTCAAGTCTCCCTCTACACACAAACGTACACAAAGGGGTCCACTGCTCTAGAATCTGTGACTGTTGACCTTGTAGTCCTTGAACTGCTACAGTTTCCTCTATTCAGAGAAAAAATATCTTACAGTTCTCACAAGGATACTCAGGAATGAAGCCCAAAGCCAGGATGGGAAAGAAAGGAGTCCTATTTCCAGGTTTGGGGGTGGGGGTAAAGAGCACAGTGAACTAAAATGGCACAAATTACTTTGGAAAATAGTAAGAATGCAAGCGATTATATGCTCTTTCTATTTTAATAAACTACATTTCACCAACAAGAGATTTAAAAAAGACTTCAAGGCTGATGGAAATTCAAACATTCCTAGAAATGGCAACTGCTTACTCACCTCAAAAGCCGGCTGTCAGGACTGAACTGGTCGGGGCCCTCAGAGACCAGAGTTCAAAGCACTCATTTTGTAGATGAGGAAATCAACATTGAGAGGGGGACTTGTCCTAGTCACACGTTTGTGGCAATGACAATTTTAACTCCAGTTTCAGTGCCTTCTGTCTCTACCCCCACTTTCTCTCGAATCACAGGTGTGGGGCAACACATGCAAGTCCCATCTTCAAATGATGTGATTTCGATCCCTAAAATAAACCCTGAACTTCCAAACCTGCACCATCAGCAAGCCAACTGAGGACCCTCTGCAGCTTTCAGGAAGTGCACTCTCTCCAGTGACTACTTCAGATTTAGTAGTAGACAATAAAGAGCCAAAAAGGATTTCTTAAAAGACACCACTGGAGGCCAAAGAAGCTAAATGATAAGGGATTCCTTCCATTTGGAAGAACCAGCACTACCAGATGGAGCTGATTAAGGAATTTACTTCACTGCTTGAGTTGGGAAGTACCAAAACACCTGCTGAGCTGGATTTGCTAGATGCCATAGCTCTCTGTGATTCAGTACGTCCCTTTCTGCACTTTTCTGAGGGAAAATCTTTATAGTAATTACCCAGTTCCTACCCTCACCATTGTCTATTGTGTGGAGTTGGGGATGAGGGGTAACAGACCATAGGATGACTCACCCAAATCTGATAGAAATGACTCACATCACCCTGAACTTCTGGGCCCTCCCAATGCAATTTACCTGATGGGACTTTGTAGTTGTCTTTCTTGATGGGAATGGAGCAGGTGACGAAGTATGTTCTATCAGTGAGAAGAAAGGTGCACGTAGGTATTTGGCAGGAAGAGAGATAAGCCATGGCAGAGGCCGCTATATGTCTCTCGTTCTCTCCTTCTCTCTCATAATAATTAAATTTCATGTTTTCACCATGGGGTAACATGCCCCTCAATAGAATAAAGACAACTTTTCTTAATCTTTGTCATAATTAGATGTGGCCATGTGACTAAGTTCTAGCTATAGAACTGTGAAATAAAATGATACATGAGACAATGAGACCTCCAAGTTGTGTCCTTGGAACGGATATGCTTTTTCTCCTTTCCACCCTCCTGCTCTCTGGATTGTGGAAATAATGGGAGGAGCTGGAGAAAACCACCTTGATCATTGAGATGGATGCTACACATTGACAATGGCAGAGCAACAGGTGGAAAGAGCCTGGATCCCTGATGAGTGAATACATTCATCATGATAGCACTAGACCACTTACCAGGGAAATAAACTTCTGACTTATTTCAACCACTATTATTTGCAGTTTCTATTTTATATATTGTGAGGGGATTGTGAAATGAGTTGATGACTATACCTGCAGGCCTGTGATGTTGGTTTATAATTAAGAGTTAAGCAAAATAGCAAAAACTATAATATGATTGAGTTCCAAAATATCATGTAAACTGGATCCATAAACTTTTTATTTAGAGTCATGGCCCCTTCTAACAGTGTTAAAACAAGTAGAAATACAGTCATTATTTAGATATGTAGATCAAGAAAGTGGAAAAAGAACAAGCCAAACACTAAATAATGATGGACCTACAATCAGAATTTTTAGAATTTAGTGCTACTGATCACAACCTCATTTCTTCTAATGGCAGCTTCATCCTGAGATGGTCAAGAAGACATTAGATACTTTTTACCTTTACTGTGATATTTGCAGTTGTACACTACAATGACTAATACCAAATTCAATCATTAAATGCAATGATATTAATTTAAATGTTAGCTTTAACTTCTTATGGCATCACTTCTAAAAATTTGTCATACAAATAGTCACATATGAAAAACTGCAAAAACATTATAAACAACTTAAATGTCCATCAATAGTAAACTAGTTTATATAGTCTGGCTCTGTGTCCCCACCCAAATCTCACCTTGAATTGACCTTGAATGATTATCTGAATTGTAATCCCCATGTGTGATGGGTGGGACCAGGTGGAGATAATTGAGTCATAGAGGCAGTTACCTCCATGCCATTGTTCTCGTGATAGTCAGTGAGTTCTCACAAGATCTGATGGTTTTATAAGGGGCTCTTCTCCCTTCACTCTGTACTTCTCTCTCCTGCCTGTTTGTGAAGAAGGATGTATTTGCTTCCCCTTCTGCCATGACTGTAAGTTTCCTGAGACCCCCTCTACCAGCCAGGCAGAACTGTGAGTCAATTAAAGCTCTGAGTTCTTTACAAAGAAATAGCCAATTTCGAGAAATTTCTTTATAGCAGTGTGAAAATGGACTAATACACTGGTTGAACAAATTATAATATATTCTTATAATTAACAACTATACAATGGATAGAAAGAATGAAGATATTGTATGTATGAATATAATTACCAGGCTAAAATGTTAATTGCAAAAAAAAAAAAAAAGCGAGAGTTGTTTTAGAAATTTAATCTATTTACCAAAGGGTAAACAAATTATATAAATGAATTATACCTATCAGTCTAGTAATATGGATTGCCTTTGTGCTGGGAAAATGAGTGGAGAAGGGACAGAAGTGGCTGGGAGAGTTTTCACTCTAGATCCTGAGGTAGCTTTGGGAAATCTCAACCATGTGAATATATTACCTATTCAAAAAGTAAATCACATTTAAATCATAAGGATATTGTGCAGCCTGTATTGGATGGAATTTAATGTACTTCACAGTGATTACCCCATTTGGTTTGAAATACCAAGGGAGTAGGAGGTATTTTTGTCCTTCCTTTGTAGATTATGAAGATCAGGCATGGAAGGGTGGAGCACTTAGTTCTGAATCAAGACCAAGAGTGAACCCAAACAAACACATATGGGACTCAGTGTTTGGTGAAACAATATGACTCAGTGAGTAAAATCCAGGCTCTGACAGCAAATGGCTGGATGGAAACCCAGCTCTGTCAATTACAAAACAAGTTCTTAATTAAATCTCATTTTTTTCATCTATAAAATGAGTGATAACAATAGTATCTACTTCATACACATAGGGTCTGTAAAGATTGGATTAAATAAGTATTGTCGCACTTCTAGCATGTACTAAGAACTTAATAAATAACAGATATTATTTATCCCCCTCATTATATTTTAACAACGACTTAAGTCTTGCACTAGTATTAAGAGTTAATATTCTCACGGGTGCCAACAAATAAAATAAACAAAAGAACAATCACTGTGTCATGTGTTCAACAAAACCATCTCATTTTCCACTTGGCCACACAGGAAGACTCATTTTTCCATACCTTGGTATGGTTGGGCTGGGATACATGGCAGTTCTGTCCAATGGAGAATGGGTGGAAGTGACAGATAAAACATTCCGGTATGACTTACAAAATCTCACTGCTTGAGTCTCCATTGTCACTTCCCCTTCATAGCAATCTATGAAGATTGCATGCAGAAGATGAAGATGTCACAAAATGGAAGGAGCCCGACCCTGTAGGATTGCGTGCACAGAGTCCCTCTGCCCACTGGCATTGGATTGCGATGCAAGCAAGCAATAAACTTCTTTTTTTTTTTTTTTTTTTTTTTTTGCCGGTAGAGATGAGGTCTTGCTATGTTACCCAGGCTTGTCTTGAATTCCCAGGTTCAAATGATCCTCTGGCCTTGGCCCTCCAAAGTGCTGGGAAGCACCTCTAGTAATAAATCTTGAAGCAACACAGATTAGGGGTTGACTTGGAGTTTTTCATTTGATTGATTGATGGTATTGGTAGAGCAGAGCAGACCCTTTGTTTTACATACCTTTGTGAAATAGCGCTACTTGTCAGTAACAAAATGTTAAAAGGTTTCAAATGTTTTCACCTCATGAGAGTGAAGAGACACTCATACTCTCATGAGTAACTCTCTTCCATGTTTTCTGTTTTGTATTGTTTCTTTCTCAAATGGCCATAATATGGGATTGAGATGTTTGCTATGGTGCTGGATTTATAGGACAGTGTGTCCCTCTAAATTTCTGAGGCCTTTGTTGCAACATGCACAGATTGCCTTAAATACTTAGAGCCAGTGGGGAAAACTAGCTCTTCTAACTAGAAAATGTTACCTCCTAAGATGAAGGCATAAAAATAACAATAGAATATTTATTCGTTATTCCACTTTTTAGAGAGTGAAATTCAGATATTTCCTTTTGCTTAGACAAGTAAATAAGTAACATGCTTCATAGAGATATCCTGAGTTTCTTGGATAGCTCCCAGTGCTGCCAAATGTTTAGAAATATTCCCAACCACTGAGCATTTTTACCTAAACCTTGTGGTTTTAGAAAAGTCCACACAAATCACAGTTATGGGCAAATGGAGAATTACTGAATTGTGTAATTTGGCTGATCCCTTTAACGTAAGGTACCCTTATTTTAGTTCTGTCAAAGCCTCTCATTTATTACCCACTGTGTTGCTGAATCTTTAAAATAAACAATGCCAACAAAACCAGAATGACTCAGAATGTCAATGCAGTATATTTTCTTTATTGAAAAAAAAAAGTGCACTTGAATAACACAGCTGTGACTTAAAAAGAAAAGAGAGAAATTATTTTAAATGTGTGGATAAAGAGAAACTGACAGAGATAAAAAGAACCTAACCCATTTTTTCCTAGTGCAGTAGTCAAATGTGTCCTTCAGTTTAACACACAACTGGGCTAGAGAGAATGAGTCAGAAACTGTAACATTTTCTGAGTGTTCTCATAGAGAGTACTTACAAATGCTGTGTACAGGTTGACTTGACAGTTTATGCTTCTAGAAGTTTCCCAGACAATATTAAAAGTTCTAACCATCTACAGGAAGAAATAATTGGTGGTTTCAAGGACATTTTTACAACAATAAATACATCAAGAAGTTCAGTTGCTATCACAATGAATGAAAAGCTTAAGCGATTCTTTGCCTTCCCATTGCTTAGAATGTCCTTTCCATCTTGGGTCACTATTTTACACAAATCTATGAAGACTGAAGAGGGAGTAGCTGATGTACATTACATACTCATGATTAAACTTCGACAACACTTCAGTTGGCATTGGCTATGTATTTTCTCAAGTTTAAAAGACAAATACAAATAATACACTAAATTCTTTTCTGCATTTCAAAAAAGATATTGGAGTTTGCCATTCATTTCTGAAGCCCTGATGAACAGGTAAGAGGTTTCTTGGCCTCAGAATATAGGTTCATATTTCTTGCCACAGTCACCATCATTACTATGACTGTCTGCATACAGATTATTGGGACAAGCAGATCTGTTCCTGCCCTCTTTAAAAGAACAACATTTTTGAGGTGCAACATATCCACTGATTTTTAGCATCTATTCAACAGGTTTTTATACCCATTCATAGAGAGCAGAACAATGTAGATACTCTATATACTCTATAAACTCTGAACCATACTCTCTGAGGCCAGATTCATCTGTCTATTTATTTACCAATACTGGGGTGGGGATGGGGGGTTGTTCTATGTTTTACCAAGCAGCAAGTTGAATGCTTGCTTTAGGGAACTTCAGTTGGATCTTAGAGATGGAAGCCCAATGGGAAGGAAAGAGTTCCAGAAGTAGTATCCAAACCCTGTTGAACTTGTAATGAGAATTGCTCACTGTAACATACCCTACTAGGAAATGATAAAAGCAGTTTACTTCTGACCTTTCTGTAAATAAAACTGATTATCACAAGAGAAAGAAATACCTAATTTTCCCATTTGAGAGAACTCCAAAAATAATGCAACAACTCACCACATGTGTTTCAAATTTGTTTGGTCTTGTATCTATGCATACACATGTGTACGTAAAGATATACATACATACATATATATGTTATATAAATGAATGAACGAAGAAAAAAGAAAGAGAAAGAAGGAAGGAAGGAAGGAGAAAGAAAGAGAAAGAAAGAAGGAAGGAAGGAAGGAAGGAAGGAAGGAAGAAAGAAAGAAAGAAAGAAAGAAAGAAAGAAAGAAAGAAAGAAAGAAAGAAAGAAAGAAAGAAAGAAAGAAAGAAAGAAAGAGGAGAGAGTGAGAGGGAGGGAAGGAAGGAAGGAAGGAAGGAAGGAAGGAAGGAAGGAAGGAAGGAAGGAGAATGAGAAAAGATTTTTGACCCAAATTCTTCCATGGAGTGGTCAAATATACAATGTAGCTATAATGGTGTTTGTTATTTTATAATTTGGATAGCATACTACCTGTCAAAACCCCCCAAAATATTTTTTGAATAAGTAACCCTTGGCATAGTGGGATTATATCCCGGTGGATTTAGACTGCAGTTTCATCTCTGCATGTGAAAATTATCTTTCATTTCAGCCCTTCCCTGTGTTATATTCACTAGACAGAGGTAGCAGCATGTCTGGAAGTGAGACAGCTATTCCTGCCTAGGCTCATCTTGTCCAAACGTGTACCTGTTCCAGAGGTTCCTTCGTCATCATTCCACAGAATACAAACCAGACACATTGCAAATATATTTAAATATATTAAATCCCTGGTTCATTCTGCTACTTATTTTGCTTGTTCATCTGCCTCTGGGTCCTTGATTTTCTCTTTCTATGCCCTGGAAGTTAGGGCCGTATCTCTTTAGTTTGATTTCCTAACCTTTGCACCATACAACCACATGCTCACCAAGATGTATATTGAATATACCTTGATGATTACAGCTTCCCTAAGGATACATAAGTCGCTGTTGACATGTCACCATGTACCTCTCTCTATAAGCAAAATGAAGGAGGAAGGTTGAGAGAAGTCCCATGGCCTAGCATTTAGTATTCTTCAGAGAACTAATTTTCTAGAAATAAATGCTTCTAGGTATACTTCTCTTGGTGCTCTTTTTTGACCTCCACATCACTCTAGCCCCAATGCTTTAGCCTAGATTTTTCTGTATTAAGATTGAAGCCAAAGAGAATAGTTACGGTTTTCTCTGATTCTGCTGAAAAATCTCAAGCACTTTGAGATTCTTTGGTTTTGTTTTAAGCATTTTTTTTCATATGTGTGAATAAGGAGTTATGTGGAAAGGCTCATGTCATGCTGCGAACACTAATATTATATTGGAGGGAAAGTTATAGATTATGTTTGCCTTTGTACGTCTTTGTGCAATATTGTTCTAATTGTTTCCATGAGATTGTATCACTATTTTAATTTGCAAAAATCAAATAAGAACTTTTAGAAGTCTTCTTAGTATTTTTGTAGTACCTCTAGTCTCTTTAGGGTGAACTAAACTATGTCTACATTTTCTCTCATTTTTACATTATAACATAAGAGGCAAACTTAATTATGTGGGGAACATTTTCCCACCAATAAATCAACTTGCCACTCAAAATATTTGCAATCTATATGAGGCTTGCTCTGAAAAATAACTGAAGCTGTTACTTTTGGGGATTTAGCAACGGAGATTGTCAAATTTTCCCTGAATAGTATGGTGACAGTTACTGACAACAGAACTGCCAGAGCCTATTCTAAAGCCAGAAAGAATTCCCACCCCTTCCTTTCCACCCTAACTTAACTCATCTTTCACTGATTTATCCTCTCCACCTCTCCAACAAATTACATGCTGCATTCTTTCACTGCTAACTTCATGTGGCCCTGAGACTTGCAGTCAGGCATCTTTTTCACTTTGGAAATAATATATACCATACCTTCCTATTGAGCAAGTAATTACTGACTTTTACCAGATCCCCACAAATCCCTTGGAGAGTTACCCTCAAATAAGCAAATTTCAGACACTTCTTCCTACCTGTGCTATACTCTAAAGCCTCCTTTTTCCTTAATAATATTATCTGTGAGGAGTAACAACCAGGCTTGGGATATTTTGCAAAACATCCAATTAACCTCCAGTAGATAAAGCAGGTGGAAAAGCCCTGAACCATGAAGTCTACTGCAGCTCTATTACTTACTTTTTGTGCTACCTGGGATGTCTTTGGATGGCAGCGGGCTCTTTGAGTCTCAACACCTCCAGGAATGAAGCATGGATAGGCTGACTGACCTTCCTGTGGCACATGAGTGCTTTGGACATTAACTGATTTCAAATTTTGGTGTTAGCAGGAGTTCCCTGGGAGCACAGAATGAGCATTTTTCACTCTGGATTATCTCAACCTAATTAAACCACCGAGAAAAAAAAAAATAACTCTTATATCACAATGACCACTGCCTACCAATATGCATACTTGGAACAAGGAATCAGGTGGCCAGATGAAGAAAAAAAAATTCACCTTTCCTTCTTCCTAGAGTCATGGATTCCAAAGCCAATATTAGTACATCTCTTAGGTTGATACTTAGGTTATGATTGACT
Source organism: Macaca mulatta (assembly GCF_049350105.2). Taxonomy (NCBI): domain Eukaryota; kingdom Metazoa; phylum Chordata; class Mammalia; order Primates; family Cercopithecidae; genus Macaca; species Macaca mulatta. The sequence continues at coordinate 134,374,763 of NC_133409.1, forward strand.
CTTGTGTTTTGCCCTGGCTCACTGCTCTAGGACCGGCTGACCTTCTTCTCATCAGTAAGACTGTTTCAGGAGAGCAGGTCTTGTGCTTGCACACCTAGATATGTCCACTCCTGCAGAGGCTCTGTTGTCATTTGGTGCTGCCTTTCTGCTCTGACTTTATTGCTCATATTTTTTAACCATATTATTAATAGTCATTTGCCTAGAACTTTGCAGATTCATCTATTATTTGACCACCAGAAAATATTTTAAGAATTTATTGTTAATTTCCGTTTTCAAATAAGCAAACCAAGGCTCAAAGAGATCAAATTGGTTTCCTGAGGCCATGTTGTCAAAGGTATAAAAAGTGATTCCTTAACCCCAGTGGTCTGATTCCAGGACCAGCTCTCTTTTTGATATATCATGGTGCCTCCACATATTTAATAATACATTTTAAATTTTTACCTCCCTTAATTATGAGAGAAGATATAATAAACAGTGGGATCATGGTGCTTTACTCTGTGTCTCTCCTCTTTTAATCTGTCTGGAGACATTTATTTTTAATTATCTACAATGAATGACTGCTTATTATATAATTTTATGGTCCAGGTCTAAAACCTATTACTGAATTGCCTTTGGTAATTATAGCATGTGGAAAAAACCTATCACATTTACTTACCTTGACCTACTTTAATGAAGTGATAACACTCATTATTTGCAGCTATACATCCAAATGTTCCCTATCTCCATGCAAGTTTGTCTCAGCCAGAATAAATGCCCAGTTAATCAGAGGTGTTTAGTTTGCCTTGCTAATAATGCTTGTGCTTAATTCTCTGTAGTTATTACACAACTATCCTTCTTCCCATAATATCTTTAAAAATAATTGCATCTACATTTTAATTTTTGCATTTTTTGACTCAGGGAATAATATACCAAACATGTCATCTAGAAAATAAGACATTGACCTTGACAAGGAACGTGAGATAGATGGTAAATAACCACTCTTCCACCTCACCATTTGGTCCTCTTCCCAGCTATATCATGGATACCTCCACTGAGGAATCCCTGAGTGGTTCCACAGAGCCCCTCCCATCACTGTTGGGCCATGAACCAGAGCTTCCTAAACAGCCTGGGGATAAGTGCATATCAAAATGAGCACTGGCAGGGTTTTCCACGGTGTAAAGAAGCAATGGACTATGATAGTAGTTCAGTTTTGTCCTAAGAAAACTGAATCTTTAGATTTTCCTTTCCTACCTGAAAATATGTAAAACATGATATAAATGCTAAGAGAAGCACTAGACCTTGCCTCTGAAAAATCCTGAAAACAGTATTAACACCAATGGACTCTCCACTATCAACTATCCAGATTAACGCAGTCTCCCTTCCCTCCCAGTTCTTTGGTTCCCCAGTTTACACCAACCAGAACAAGCCGGGAGTTGGGGGCATATCCTATTTGTCAATGCAATATTCATGGTGCAGCCAAAAAAATTGCCCTGGACATAAATATCTATTCTGGTTCCAGCTCTGTAATGAACTTCAGACCTCTGGCAAGATATATATCTTTTCTGTGTCTTATTTCCTGAATTAAAAAAAAAAAATGCTTACCCTAATTTTTTTGAAAGGCATTGGGAAGTTTAAGCCAATAGAGGTGAAAATAATCTACAAAGCACAAAACAATTTTCCTATGGAAATAGAAAATATTACTAAACAAAGTTCTTAGCCTAATGACTCTGATCATGTATGCTCTGTTGTTATTGTTTCCCTTGTTAGCATAAGAAAATAGGAGTACAACATTATTGATTCATAATATTTTCTACTTCCATAGAAAAAAATTGTTTTGTACCTTTTAGATGATAGAATGTACAAAAGTTGTTTTGTACCTTTTAGATTATTCTCACCTCTATTGTCTTATATAAACTTCTCAGTGCCTTTCAAATCAGAAAGTGGAATACATTAAAGCCACAGAGGATGCTCATGTCATCAGATATTGTTAATATCCCTTCTCCAACTGCATAGCATGAGGGTTGGGAACTCAGGTTCAAGGGTCATTCAGACCTTGGAGAAAATCTTGCCCCTGATGTGACCTTTGCCAAGTTATTTTCTATTTCTGAGCTTCAATTTATTCATCTGAAAACGGGGTAATATATTCATCTGTCAATCTCACCTCACAGGATTGTTATAAGGATTAAATGAAGTAATGCCCATAAAAAGCATTTAACAGCAAACCTGACACATAGTGAGTGCCTGGCCAATGTGGTAAATACTGTCTCTTAACATTTCTTCCTCACAATGTAAATAGACTCTCCTGGAAATAAAGAATTCCAGACTCAATTAAGTTTGGAAGACACTGCTTTAAATGCATTCTTAGGTGAAGAACCATTAATGTATTCACACATGGGACAACTCTTCAAAAAAGAGAGATGATATCTAACATTTGCCTAAAATGTTTGGAGATTAGAACACTTTATTTTTGTAGTGGCTTTGCAGGACTAGGTTTCTGGGGATCATGCTTTGGGAAATCTTGTTCTCACAAATCAGATATTCATAATATTTTCATGAAATCCCAGGATCTCATTTGTCTCAAAATAATGGGGAGAGATGGGAAGAGAAAGAAGTGGATGAGTGTCAACATGAACCACAATAGGATCACTGTTGAAGCTGGATGATGGGTACATGGGAGTTCATCATAGGATTCTTTCTCTTTTGTACATGTTTGAAAAATTCCATTAAAATTTTTAAAAAGATATTAAACAAACCAGAAATATATATATATGTGTGTATACACATATATATGTATTATATATACCTGCATACATGCTGTGTCTTAATACATACACCAAACTCTAAGAGAAATGGCTAATCTCCCAAGGTCTACAGACCCACTCAAGCAAAAGTAAATGATCTGTTTCTTTCACTAACTTGGCAGTGAAGCTCTTCTCACACTTCGGAGCCTAATGAGGTCACCTGTGGTGATGGCAGTCAAAGGCGAACCCAGCAGGGTCATCCAAAGGCGAGTATCATCTCTACTCATAATCTCAACTTTCTTCCCTTCTTCCCCATAAAGGCTTTTACAGAAAAAATAATAATAATAATGGAATAGAAATTATATTTTTAACTTAATTTTTTTCTCTCATATTCCTGCCAGATGTGCTACTACAGTCAAAATCAACCGAAGGTTTTGACAGGAGGAAAAACAGAATCAGTTCCTGAATAACAGAGACTTGAATCACCAAACATTCAATAGATGTGGTACAACAGTAGTTTTGACTTGAAGACTTGGGTTCATCTGTCATTTTAACTGAAGCTGTCTTTTGGGAATGCCAAGGTTTCTAGCTGCCAGGGAACCCAAAGGGACTTGCAATTGGCCTAGAACCCATTTCACTTGCCAAAGTACCTAATTTATTATATTAAGAAAATTCTCTCTCCTGATAACAACAAAATCAACTGTCACTTTTTGGCTTTTTAGACAAAAATTATCCCTAACTTCTCTCTTGTTCTAAATGTAATTATTTTAACCATACCTCATTACTTCTTATTATGCCCAATTAAAGGTACTTGCATATTTGCATCATGTCTTTCATGGTTTAAACTCACTTTGGCACATTAACAAAATCCCATTGTTGTTTATTTAACCTTTAGAAAGTTCACAGATAGCTAACCTACCTGTCACCAAGATTTGTGTTTATGCATTAGGCATCTCCCAGCTGGACCATTTCACAGACTCCTGGCCGGCCCTTCTCATTCATTCATTATGTGTTCACAATTCACTCAAAATTTACAAGATGCTTAAGTTTGTTTCCATTCTCTAAAGTTCCCCTTTCCGCTCTCCCCCTGGCCTGACATAATGACTTTCTTTTTTACGTAAGAGTTACTTTTAAAATTAAGGTAGAGTCTTCTTACTTTGTTTCTGTTGTATAGTTTCCAACAAAGTAAAAAGAAAGAAGGTAAAAAGCTAATTTATGGAATTACGGGGATAATTTTGATCTCATTTTTACAAAAAAAAACAAATAATAGATTCAAATTGTCCTAGCTTAACCTCTTATTCTTCAAAGACTTTTAAGAGTTTAAGAGGAAGCATCCCAAGGAGCTTTAAGCAGAAAAAAACAAAAACAAAAACAAAACAACGAAATAATTCAATTTCAAGAACCGTACAGTTTCTGCCCACATGGAATTCACATCTGGGAACTTGCAGCTGGGCTGGGGCAGTAACCTACATATTAACTGTAGTAAGAATATTCGGGGCATAGAAAGCCCACACTATCCTCACTGAAACTGGAGCTGGCCTGGAAAAACTTGAGAGCGGCTCAGATGCTGTGGTAAAGGCATCAGGGACAAACTCTACTGATGATGCTTCTTATCAGTAAAAGACCCCCTGCACTGCTTTGCCAGTCATAAAAACAGATTTTCACCAATCCACACTCACCTCTGCCCAGTACATCATCTGCAATAGAACAAATCAAATTACAGATGTGGAGTGTAGCTGCTCCAGTTAGAGACACAGCCTGATCTCCTTGAATCAGGCTTTCCAGGCTAGCGTTCACAAGCCCCAGTTCAGAAGAAAGTGAGGTCCTTACTCACTAGACTGAGGTGTGCACTGCAGGATGCTGAAAGCGTGGGTTTCTAGCACTCTCTAGTTGTAACTCTGCCACTATACTAGAGTGAGATAACTCAGCTAAGATACTTGGATACTCCTAGGGTGCATCATTGTTTTGATATTCCTTGTGAATTATTTTTTCCTGACAGGGTGAGTGGAGTGGAGGCGAGAAGTCAGAAACATAACATTTGTAAGCTAATTTCTCTGCATGTGCCAGACGCTGTGTAAGCACTTCGGATGCACTCTTCACAACCAGAACATTTGTTATTCCCACTGTAGAGAAGAAAAAATTGAGTTTTAGGGTGAGGCACACAGCCGGTAAGTGGAGAAAGTCCAAAACTAAATTCAGAGCCTAAACATACCATACACACACCAAAAGAACCGGGATTGCAATGGACATTGTCACTGAGATGGCTTCTCCCAGAACATGCAGAGTCCTCTTTCCAGGTGCATCCTGCCCTGTTCCCTTCCTGGATGTTCTAATGGCTGCAATTCTAGTTCAGGGTCCTTTCTTACCTATAGAATCTCCAAAGTTTCCCAATACATGTCCTTGTCTTCTACTCCTAAGCATTGCCTAGAATGAAATGCAACCTCCAAAGACTAACCTGTAAGGCCTTGCAGGATCTTCTCCCTACTCACCTATACTGCCTAATTTTCTCCCATATACCCTTCTTTTTCATTTTTTAAGATTTTTTTTTTTTTTTACCAGAGGAGAGCATGAACACAGTCCCACACTACCACAAATTCTGCAGTAGAGTTTCCCATATTTGGAGGTGTCTCAGGGGTCAGTACATCCAACTTGCAATGGATAAGCCTTGCCCTGGGAAAGCAATCTTAGGAATCGTGGTGTCTCCCCTGACAGGCAGATATCTTCTCCTTACATACCCTTCAATCCATCCAATATAAACTTGTGTCTGTCTTCCAGGTATGACTCTGCTAGGGCTTCCAGTTATGTCCCTCCGCCTCCTTCTATGCCTGACAACTTAATCTGTTCTTTAAGTTTTTGCCCAAATAGTGCTTCCTTGTTGAAGCCAGACTATCTCTCCAACCCCTGACCCTGTCTTTTCTGTTTAAGTATAAGCTTCCTGAGGTTTAAATTTGTGTCTCAGTCTACATCAATATGCAGTCACACATTGGGTCAAGGCCACATAACTAACCAGAGTCAGAATTCAGTTCTGATGACTGTCTTAGTTATGTTCCTTTCAACAAGTATGTGGCTTGGGGCTTCGCTGGGATCACAGCAGGATTTTATGCTATTTTCTTGTGTTATTCAGAGCAGCCAAGGCAAACCGTATCCTCCTCAAAGTTGTGTCCTTCGAAAACAGGAGAGGAAAGTCTTATCCTACTTTTGGATTATCTAGAACAGATTAGCTTGTGGAGCTGTGAAGACGGAAGATGTCGTTTGGAGGATTTGAACAACATAAGTGTGGCAGGATAAAAACAATCAACCAAATAACATTTTTTTACAATATAAAAAAATACTCTAATGATGTTCATTCCTGAACAAATTTTTATTAGCTCTCATGGCCAATCTGCCTACAGAACAGACTCTGTACTAGAACTACACTGCCCTTCTTGCCAGACTCCACAGCACTCTCATTTGGCAAGACAATTTCAAACACACCCTGTTACATACCAGCCTCTTCATCTCAAGAAATACAAATTCCAACCTACTACTCTGGACATGCCTTTGAGTTTCTATGGAACTAAACTGGGCATCCATTTCCAAAGTGGCTGGCATGTTTCATTTCAGAGTAAAAACTGGGGAATTTATTGAGCAAAAACCTAAATTAATCTAGTAGAAAAGATAGGAAGAGTACAGTTTTGGGTGTGAGGAAAATATTCTCTATCTCATGTCAATAGCCTAAGTCATATTTTTTTCAATAAGGAAAGGCATTTCCTTACTTCTTGCTAGCCACCATCCACATTCAATTAATAACAAACTCTCATCCATGTTTATTTCCAAAGTACTTCCAAAATCTAATTACCCTCTCTCTGCAGCCCAGGTACCAGCATTCAGACATTTAACAGACCTTGTATGGATGTATTTTCCCCCGATTTCTTCTTAAAACTATCCTTCAATGTTTCTCAAATTGTGGAGTGTATAAGAGTCACCTGGAATAAGAATCACCTACTTTTTTTTTTTTTTTTTTTTTTGAAACGGAGTCTCACTGGAGAGCAGTGGCGTGATCTGGAGGGCAGTGGCGTGATCTCGGCTTGCTGCAACCTCTGCCTTCTAGGTTCAAGCGATTCTCCTGCCTCAGTCTCCCAAGTAGGTGGGACTACAGGTGCGTGCCACCACACCCAACTAATTTTTATATTTTTAGTAGAGACGGGGTTTTGCCGTACTGACCAGGCTGCCCTTGAACTCCTGACCACGTGATCTGCCCACCTTGGCCTCCCAAAGTGCTGGGATTACAGGTGTGAGCCACCATGCCCGGCCTCACCTACATTTCTTAAATGCAGATTTGTAACCACTGTTCCACAGACAGTCAGATGTATGAGGTGTGAGTGGGGCCCAATGATTTACATTTTAACCAAGCATCCCATGCAACCCTAAATAGGTACTTCGAATGCTACATTTTGATGAGAACAAGGACAACATTGGCCTGAAACTATAGGATTTAAAGTAAAAATCTTAAAACAATTTACATGTACTCAAATTGCTCACATATTTTTCCCACAGTCAACTGGAAACAGCGAAAATTATTGACCATGATGATATCAGTGTTCAAAGACCTTAGTGAATTGACTCCTTTCTGTCTCTTACCCAACTTCTCAGAGCCTCCAGAATAATACTGTGCCAAGACATTCAGTGTGCTCTTCCTCACAAAGCTCTCTCTGGTTTTGAAGACCCTCCTAGAATTTTTTTCTGACCAACTTCCATCGGGGATTGCGTCTTTCAGCAATGTCCCTGGGTTCCATTCCCTCCCACACCCGTGTGGCTTAGGAGAGCCCTCCCTGTGCAGCTTCTGTCATAGCATTCCCCACAAGGTAGTGAGACCATCTACAGCTGACCCTTGAACAACACTGGTTTGAATTGCACAGGTTCACCTATATATGTGGATTTTTAAAGAAACAAAAGTTAAACCAAGTGTGCCTGCCTCGCCTGCCTCCCCTTCCACTTCCTCCACCACTTCTGCCTCTGCCATACCTGATGCAGCAAGACCAACTCCTCCTCTACCTCCTCAGCCTACCCAATGTGAAGACAATATGGATAAAAGCTTTATGATGATTTGCTTCCATTTAATGAACAATAAATATATTTTCTCTTTTCTATGATTTTCTTAATATTTTCTCTAGCTTATTGTATTGTAAGAATACAGTATATAATACATATAACATAAAAAATATGTGTTAATCGACTGTTTCTGTTCTTGGTAAGGCCTCTGGTCAACAGTAGGCCATTAATAGTTAAGTTTTGGGAGAGTCCAGAGTTATAGGCAGGTTTTCAACTGCATGGCTGATCAGTGCCCCTAACCCCCACATTGTTCAAGAGTCAACTGTACTTTCTTCTTTGTTTTTCCACCACACCGTGATCTATTTTCATATAAGGAGCATGCCTTATTTTTTGCCTTGCATCCTATATAGGAAACACTCAATAAATAATGTCTATTGGAATTTATCCTCAGATGCTATCACACCCCCATACAACTGGTTCCCTTATCCCATAAACCAAGTTAGGATTTGGTGCGCTTGGTCTAGGACCTCCTGACTGCCTCAAGAGGAATAGAAATCAGCTCTAATTACTCATCTCAAGTGTAAATCAAGCAAGGAAATAGAATTATTGTAAGAGACCTAGAGTGGGAGTTTAAATCAAGCGAGATGAAAGAAGAAATCTAAATACAGAATAAATAGGTCAACCATATAGCAAAGTACTCAGAGTCACAGGCTTCAGAGGCAGACTGAGAAAACTGGAATCCCAGCTCTTCCACTGACAGGCTGTGTAATTTTGAGCAGGCTGCATAAATTCTCTGTGCCTCAGTTTCCTGATAGGGGACAAAGAATAACCCCTAGGGCTGTTAAAACAAGTAAAAAAGTAGAGCAGACTTCAGCAAAGTTTTCCCATAAAGGCCAGAAAGTTCCTATTTTAGGTTTTGCAAAACTGACAGTCTCTGTCTCTCTCTCTCTCTCTCTCTCTCTCTCTCTCTCTCTCTCTCTCTCTACTCGAAAGGAGAAGCGGCTATAGACAATATGTAAACAAGTGGGCATGGTTGTGTTCCATTAAAACTTTATTTACAAAAACAGGCAGTGGGCCAGATTTGGCCACAGGGCTGTAGTATGCTGACTCTTACATAAAACCAATGCTTGGCGTATGTTAAACTTAATATTGTAGCTTTTATTATTTTGCTTGAAGGAATTTGCTTCCCAGAAAATAACTCAAGTTTCCAACTTTAATCATGTTCTCACTATAATGAGAACACATTTTACCTATTTGTATTAATTGGAATCAATACAGAGTGAGCTGACATCTAAGACTCACTACCTCAGAATATTTCTTCCCACTCCTCACTTATGTTTGCATTAGAAATAAAACCAGCAGGGTATTTTCTGGAATAATATCGCTTACCCTATAATTTCAACCATTCTGAAGCACAGAACTTAAATTGAAAAACCTATAAGACACTATAATGGGAAACATGCCCGCAACAGCAGCAGCCTGACTAATGCAAATGGTTTCATTCATGTGAAAATCATTTATAGTGAATGATGAACTGTTAATTAATAATTGTATTAAATTAAATTAAATTAAATTCTGCTAACACTGAATGAAACCGAGGCACTAAACTACTGAATGTGGAATAAATTACTCCCTTTCTCCTCTCCAGTATCACATTTCTACTTATATTGTAATGTATATATATATTTCTAATTATACTGTAATATATATATAATATTCCTAATTTTCAGAATTACTTAGAGATTTCTGACCAGCAAGTCATGGCACTGATGCCACTACTCAGGAAATTTAGGATGTCCTGGGGTGAGTACAACAGTCACATATTCTTGTTGTGATTCTTATTGTGCTGCTAAATTACAAGTACAGTTACTTAACCACTTCTGATATTTGCTCCAAGAGCTAAAAATAATTAAAAAAAAAAATTTAAAGAAGCCACACCTGCCTCCTTTTTGTACCAACTTTTGCAAGCATATTTTTTTTGGCAGGGTTTGTCTAGAAGAAGTTGTTGCTCTCCTCTGCCCACACAGTCCTCAGCTTATTAGATCTTCTAAATGCCTGTCTTCGTTTGCAAGGCTTGGACCAGCAGTAGCTGCTGCAACCCAGAATGAGACAGGAAATTCTCTTGCTTATTAACCATCTCAGACACTCACATTGCCTCCACTCTCCCTCTCCTTTCCACCATATTTGCTCAGCCTCAATACACTCCAGTTGCTTTAAACCCTTGTCATGAACACCTTTGAGCCAGTCATTTCTTACAGTGAAGTCTACATAATATCCCAGCTCCCAGCTGACCTGACTGCTGATTTTCCATGCCTGCCCAGGTACCTCATCTAACAATACCGAAAATAGCTCAAAAGAGGTGGATAGGGTCATCTCTCACCTTGGAACACTTTCCCATGCTTTGGAGGGACATCATTTTTGTGGAGTGTGTGGTTTCATCGCCATCCTGAGCTAAGAGCCTCATCTGTGCCCCACACACAGGCTCAACTGCAGATTGAGATTATCCTCTGGATGAATGCCCTGCCAAATCCCCACTGGCAGTGAGTTTCTACAAAACGCTAGCTTGGAAGTGTTTGTACAATGTTCAGGCCCAGTCCTATATTTAGAGAAGAGTGCCTGATTCTCCACTCTCTGGAAATGTCGTGAGTAACTTGCTGCTTCAATGCTATTATTCTTCTTCACTTCCAATCATTTAAGTCATTTTATCAGCCTGGTCTCACACATGGCTTTGCTTCTACATGGATGGAATGTCAGAATGTGTAGATTCAGATCTATTCTGAGCAGTTTGAATAAATCCCACATGCTTGCTGATGAATTTGGCTCATTTTTCAAATATATTAGGTGCTTTTTTCCCCCTCTAACAAATTAGATTTTATTCTTTGGGTGTATATATATGTGGATCGGGTGGCTATTGGAAGTGAATGCCACTTTCAAAGTAGAAAATACTTAGATAAGTGTAACTCTTGGTATTAAGGAAAATATCCTTCTTTCTGAACAAATTAGCTCTAAGTAGTCAATCCTAACATAGCTGTATGAGAAGAAATGCTGACTCACCCAAGAGCTTCATTTTCCCCTTCCCTGGTTTCTTAAAGAGGTTACTGGGCCTTTGTCCCTAGTGTTCCACTGGAGGCTGTCATCTCAGAATTCAGCCTTCCACTAGACAGTTTGCTGAGATGGGAACACAACTCCTTACCATAGATTTTTTCTGGAATGCAGGCAGAAACAGAAATTCTCACTGAGCTTCATGCCAGTTACAGAAATTCTCAATTATCGAGACCTCTAATTCTGACTTTAAATATATAAAAGTGTATTGAAAGCAGAGAAGATTCCATTTTGGAGGCCCATCTGGGGTTTAAACTCATTAATATCTGCGTATGATGTTGTTGTATATAGAGTGGTTTAAATCCTTGTTACCCAAAATGTAGTCTGCAGACCCAGAGCTTAGGTATCACAAACAGATTGGACATCTCCCAGATCTATGGTGACCAGACATATTAAGAAATGTCCTCCTACCTCCTCAAGAACAGGATTCACTCCTATCACTACAAAACCCACTTGGAATAATTACCTATTTCCTCTAATAGTGATGATAACAATAGTTTCCTTTTATCTTATATTTTCAATGGGCCAGAACTGTCCTGAGAATCTTACAGATGATACATGAATCACAACAAATCCTAATGAGATGAGACTGTCCCTATTCCACAATGAGGACAACCAAGGACACTGAGAGATCAAGTAATTTGCCTACACAGCTGGTAAATGACAGCACCTGAGTTTGAGATCAGATCTGCTAATTCTGAAACTACTCTGAACTTCTACGCTGTGCCTCCAATGCTCTAGGTACTGTTCAGAAGAAAATGTTCTAATCCACACTGCCCCAAATCACTTGGCCAGCTCCATTTTGCTGTATCCTGAAGAAGAAAACTGACTCAAGAAATTTTCCCTTGCTTGAACCAAACATTCAAACACCCAGAGATAACAGGAGAACATTGGCCTGGCAATGATTGAATTCTGCCCTAGAAGACCTTGCAAAAGCCCCACAGTTCTCTCCTCATCAGGGGAACAGAGACATATGCAAATCAATTCCCAGGACTTCTCCTGATATTTTGCAGTTTCTGTCATCAAAGTAAACCTATAGGTCTTCATCTAAAAACTACCACACTTAAAGGTATTTACAATATATAGAAAGGTCAAAACTTTGCCAAAACCCTCAAATCCCTAAGGAACTAAAAACACATTGTCCCCTTCTTTTGTATCTTCCAAACATTCAGGACAGTGTATACTGCAGGTGCTTAGAAGTGCCTGAATGCAAAGCTGAATGAGTGAATGCAGTATTTGCCTATGTAGATTTGGCCAATATTAAAACCATACTAAAACAAAACTAACAAAGCCCATGTATACCTGAAAGAATTTTTTCTCTCACATATGTTTTAAGTAATAGTTGTCTGTCTATTCCAGACCTCGTGGTGCATGTGAGGGTATATTTGTCAGGCTAAGGAAAGAAGGTTCAAAGGAATTGAGAAAATCAGTTTAAACGATAATGGTTTGATTCAAATTTCTTAAAGTATTTTTAGAATATATCCCACGTAGTCCCATAACCTGATGAACAAATATGTTGAAGGTTAAATCATTGAGGGTCACAGTGGTGACCAGGGATTTTACAATACGGCATCCACCAATAGCATGAGGCTTTGAGCAAAGTCTGTACTGACTGAGGGCATGCCCTTAAATGTGTTTTCTTAGCAAATCCCCTGTGGGGTCTTATATTTATTGCCTTTTGCCCCATGATAACAGAATGGTCAACCCTTTGACCTCCTGGACAATGAGGTCTGGCTCCCTCTCTACAAAATTAGTTATTGAATCAAAGACTGATGCTATCTCTGCTAACCTTTTTTCTTTAATGACATATATTTTCAATCTATATATAACGTTCTCTGACGTTTTGGCAGCCTTCAAGACATTTCATTATGCCGGCATCATTGATCCCCGCAGCAGCCTACTCATCAGCTAGCTCTGACTCTTCCTCTTTCCCCCTCCTTTCCTTGTCTTTTCTCCCTCATTTGCACTAACTTAATGGAGAAGCATTTCTATTCGTAGACTTGTGGCTCATGTTGCTAAAGGTCATTAAAGGCAGTGGTGGGAAATTAAATGAGACAGATTTCGGTAGTTACCATTTCAGTACTAAATAAGCATAATGCTTGATTCTCAAGACAATTACATTTCTAAAAGTCGAAAACTTGGATTTTACTGTGAAATATATTCTTATTGCTTCATTCTACTTGGAGGAACTTAAAATATATTTATATTTTATTATGATTCTTGAAATCCAACTTTTCAAGTTAGTAGGGCATTTCTACTCTCAATTTCCATTTTACAAATTTATTTACTCATTTATTTGTTAACAAGATAGGCCATGTTTAAATGAAAGTCCAGGGATCCAGGATTTTACATTCTTGATTTAATATTCTAGCCCATGTTTCCATATCTCCCCCAAGTCATTACTTGTTTGATTTCAACCATTAACTTTCCAAGTGTCCTTTATGCATCAGGCACTAGACCAGTTATGAAAACCCAAAGGAGAACAGGCATCGCTACAAGCTCAAGGATTTTGCAGTCTTTCTCATAATGCTCCCAGACATAAAATGCAATATATCTTTTTTTAAGCTAAAATTGAATTTGCAGATGTGTTTGAGGACTGTACAGAGCTTTCTCCAATCATTGGAAGCCACTGGGGAAATAAAACCCACTCAGGAAATTATCCACTGACAGTCTGGTGTACATGAGCCAAACTTCAAAGACTCCTTGCTTTTTCTTCCTCCATTCTACCCCAAGAACCACATCTCTATCAATTCTGGTGCCTCCCAGCTCTCAGAGTATTACCCAAAACAATGTAGTACCAAAGCATGGAGGACTTAAATCATATTTTTCAAATTGATAGCAGACATTAACTCTAGGATCTCCTCCAAAGCTCCTACAATTTAAACTCTTTTTTTCCTTTTCACTATGCCAATTTTTCTTATACATGCATTTATAAAGCCATGTTAAAGACCATATTCTAGCTAAACAGTTAAAGTACCTGTTTTCAGGAACGTTTGTACAATGTTAATGTTAAATTCCACCTTCCAGACAAATCTACACCAACCTGAGTGTTCTTTTCTCCTTTTCCTACCCGCACCACCATCCATCATCCACTTCCATAATCATCTCCCCACAAAAAAGAAGAAGAAGGAAAAAAATCTCCTTCACTTCACTTTCTTCAGGTCATTTAAAACCAGCAATTTCTCTTTTAGCATTCTTGTCCTACCTGCTTCACTCTGCAACTCTATAATCTATAATTATATCGTTATAATGATATAATGATATAATCTATATATCATTATGACTTTAGATTATTTTTAACTACCTATTTTGAATATCTTTACCTATGTTGCAAATGCTCCACGTTCAACATGTTCTAAATATAATTCACTCTCTCCCCCATCCCACTCGCTCTCCTGTATTTTTCCCCTCTGTAAACACCATTATCTACATTATTTCCTAAACAGATGGCCCCAAGTTATCTTCAACTCTTATTCATCCATGTAATCAATTACCACTTTTTTGTCACTTTTCAAAATATTTTAAACCTAAATTTTCATCTTCATTTTTAGTGCCATTTTTTAATTCAGGTTCTCATAAGTTGCAATTTTTTTTATAAAGCCTCTTAACTGGTCTGCTGACCTCTACTCTTGATTCCCCACTCTCATGCAGACAATCCACCTTCCACACTGCCACCAGACTGGTCTCTCTTCCCCAGCCTAAAATCACGAATGGTCTCCCTATCACCATCATGATAAAATCCATATAACAGCATAAACAACAAGGCCTTTGGAGTCTGATTTGGCTCCTGCCAGACTGCCACTCCCAGCTCCACTTCTGACCACCACCACTCGCCTTAATAATAATAAGAGCAGTTGTTAGTACACAGGGATGCTTCTCTGTCACCGGCATAGTGCTAAGTGACTTATGTGGATACTATTTCATAAGTCTCACAATGACCCTGTGATACTATTGTTATTATCCTCATCTTTCAAACTTGCCAAAGGGCACAGAGGAGGAGTGCAAACCTGACTGTGCTTTACAGCTGTGTCCACCTCCATCTGAAGTGCCACACACTCTCACACCTCTATAATTTACACATTTGCCGAAAAGTTCCTTGCCTTTCTAGTCTAATGACAATTCTGCCTCTTCTTTTCTCCAGACTTTGATATGCAGTCATAAGCCCCAAGCAGAGTTGTTGCTTCTTGTTGTTGTTGTTGTTGTTGTTTTGATCATAGAGCATGTTTTTCCAACATTTATTTGGCATGTATCTTAAACCAATGACACCTATCAAGTCATTCCTCATCCCACACCCTTGACTGACGAAGAACAAAGACAAAGGAACTGAAGGTGCCATGTACTGAGGTTGAGCCTTGGAGGAGGGTATGATTCTCTATAAACCTTCAAGTGGAAGGAGTGGAGAGGTTATCAGTGGCATGAGAGGGACCACCCTCTTCCCCTTTTCACTGTTCTTGCTGGCAGCTACCAGAAAGGCAGAATCACAAGTGATGAGCAAGGCTTAAGTTCATAGCAGAAGGGGAGGTGGGTGGAATAGAGAAGCATAGAGAACACCTGTCTAGTCATTTAATTAAAAGAACTGCAATGTAGATGGCCCTGCTTATCAGATTAGGAGAAAAGATAATAGACAACGAGTAGAAAACCTATTTGGACATAGTATCTACATGCCTTCTCCTTTCAGTAGCTTTTAAAGGGCAGGAATCTGTCTTTGAAATCACTCTATCTCATTCATATCTACATCTCTTTACCTATCTGCCTCAAAAGGTGTTTGTTTAAAAAAAGAATGAACAAAAGAAATAACAAGCTAACAAAGAACAAAGAGAAGAAATAACACTTCCAAATAGCTATCTTCACTAAATTCACTACTTAAGCAATTACAACTCATAATGCCCTGTTACATCCATGATTTTAGTAAGTAGAACTTAATGAGAAAACCCACGTGGGTAAAATTATCATCAGCGGAAATTACTGTTGTCTTTAAATTTGGAGATACAGGAGAGTTTTCCATTAGTGATTTAAGGCAAAACTGATTTCCCCAGAGGACTCCTTTGTGGAATGACTGCCATCAGAGTGTGAACCTCCCCCAGCATGAAAAATGGCTGTGAGAACCAAAGTACCTACCAAACAGCCATGGCCCAACATATATGATCATCCACCTAAATGAGCCCCAGAAACTGCCTCCCTAACCCGACATTAAGAAATAATAATGACAATGATATAATAAAATTAAATAACCCCCTAATAAATAAAATTTCTCAACATTTTCCTTACTATATCACATTCAATTCTGTTTGGCATGACAACAGGTTTTAAAGTACATGAAAAGAAAGTTCCAGGGACGCTCATCCTGATAATATTCCTTAAATTAGTATCCTGTAATCTAGTTTCCATTTAGCCATTGGAATTTCCCAGCAACCCCTGGCTTGAGGAAAACTATACAAAATATAAAAATATAATATAAAGACAAAAGTGTGGCCACAATCAAATGTTTACAGCAGTGAAGAGGCAAATAAGTGAATAGTGTGTCCATACTGATGCCGTATCCATCTTCATACCTCTTCGTGAATCTCCAGCACAGCAGAGGACTTCCTGACTGTGGTTACGGTGTGCAGCCTAGATACAGGAGAAGAAAAACGCAATTTTATATATACATATACACACACACAAATACATATGTACATATACATACCTATGTATATGTCAAACTCGACTACCATGAGGATTACGTGCAGAAATCTTGAATTAGCAACAGATAGAAAATGATAATTCAATTTGGAATATTCAAAGTCAAGGAATTATTTGAGCAGAGTTTTCCAAAAACAAGCCACTCATTTACGGCACATTTCCTGTGCCATCATGAGTTTCCTGTTTTCTAGAACACAATTAATTGTACACCTACCTGCACTCAACTAGGCCTTGTGATTCACCCACTGAAGGAATGTTCTTTATAAGACAGCATTGCAAGCCAAGGTGGTCAGGGGAGGTTTGATTATGATAACAATGCCAGAGTTTGCGGCTTTGTTCTCCCTTGTTATCTTCACTCAATACCAGGAATGCAAATGACTCCATCCTTCACTGCACACCCCCAATCAAATGTTTGAACCCCCAGTGCCTTTTAAACATTTCTTCTCCATCTGAGATAGGCCTAGCATCTGAAGCCTCTTTCCCCTGTCACTGACCATAGGTGCCCTCACTTGTCTCCGTGTCGGCAAAGGCCTATGATTCCATGAGCTGTACTGCCAGTGTCTTCCTTTCTTAGCCTCTGGTTCGTTAGCTTTCAACAATGTACAAGATAATCATCTGGGAGAGGTAAACAATTAAACAATGGAAGCTCAGGACCAATCCAGACAAAGCCAAATCTCGACAGATGGGGCCCAGGGAGCAGTCATTTTTCAAAGTTCCCCAGGTGTCTCCATTACACAGCCAGGGTGGAGAAGTGCTGTTTACAAAATATGGGAGACTACATCTGGATAAAAGAATAACATTCCAGAAAGAGTTCTTGGCCACATTTGTTTCCTTTGGTTCACCAACTTCTACCAAAATCTCAGGGGATTCAATTCAGGAGGAAAAAATGAGTTTAGCTTGTAATAGACTGTTAAAATTACCCAAAATTTATTTCCACAATCCCATATTCAATACATTAGCTTTATTGTTTGATTTCAAAATATTTCCCAAGAGGGTGTCCCCTTACAAGCAAAAATATTTCAGGCCTCAGAAAAGAAAAGAACAAGGATATTGATTAATCTAGTTTAATTCACTTGTTTTGGTATGTGCAATAATTCTAAACTAGCTTCACATCGCTTAACCTTGCTCTGCAGACCCGCACATTACTCACTTCCATAGCTTCTTAATAACAACAAAGAGAAACAAGGTTTCTTTCTGGCTTCTTTGTAAAGATATAAAGAAACGTCTGGTGGCTACCATCCACCCTTCAGCTCTTCTCTGAAGCTGCCCCTTCTAAAATCTGCGACTCAATATCTCTTCAGCATTCCTTCCACAAAGAGGCTTCAACCTCTAGCACCTAAGGGCTCTTCACTGCTTCGACTCTACCACCTGCTTTTTCCCCTGAAAGCTGACCCTCTAGAGAAAAGAAATAGCCCTGTCCTTCTCTAGCAGAGTAATTGATGTATTTCGTATAAACGGCTAATAGGAACCAGTGAACCGAGCTGTCTCTTGCCTGACTGATTTTCCCAAAGGTCTGTGGCCCTAAGTCACTTTCTCCCACATAAATTTCCCTCTTCCCAAAGTTGAGTATTGAATATTTATGGGTTGCTCACGGTTGTGAGTGAATGTACAGAACACAGAGGCAGTCTGAGGCAAAATTATGAGGTACGTGAAATTTGCTTGCAGTCATGCCTGTCAAACTCCCATCTCCTTCAGATGAAGAAGTGTGCCATTACTTTCTCCCACAACTGCTCTATTAAAATTATTCTCTCCATCTGCATTTGTAACAAAATATCAATAGCTGATGAGGACATAGTGTTATTACTTCAGAAAGAGATGCGTTTTAGCACTTGGTTTTAACTGTTCAATTCAACAGCAAAGGCAGCAACCACCAAAAAATATGAAAGCACTACTAACAATTATCCCTTAGATCTTTCCACACATCAGTTTTGCTTAATTCTTACAACTTCAGGAGATGGGTATTATTACTGTTTATTCCATTTCTGGCTCTATGTTGTTAATTTGTCCAACGATATAGAGCTATTGTAAACATATTGTAAACAGCCGAACATTAAATACTGGTCTTCTATCTTCAAATTGTGTGTCTCTTCCCCTGTACCACAGCAATAATGATAATGCTACCTTTTATTTGTGCCTTTTTGTCATCTTTTCGTTTGATCCGTTGTGAGGAACCTAAGGTCCAAAATATATGTCACTTGCTCAGGCACAGTGAAAGAACAAGACAAAACCCACATCTTCTCATAGCTAGTTCTACTTTTTTTCCACTGTCCCTTACTTACTCAAGGGAAAAAGTATTGAAAAATATCTAAAAATCAAGTAAATAAGAACAAAAAGCACGGAAACCAGGGGCCCTATCAACACCCCTCACCTCAGACCATGAATTCAGGTGCCTGTTCCACTTTTTACTGCTAATACTGGCCCTAAGTGGACACAGAAGACCACCAATAACCCCCAAGTCTGTACTCACCCTGAGCTTTTTGGGCCTTTAGGAAAAATGGTGCTGGATCCCCAAACTTTTTTCATTGTGTAGCACAAACAGTATCAACCAAGGAGCATACATTTTGAAACCCAGCAGACTTGAATTTGAATTCCTCCTCTGCTACTTTCTGGCTGTTTAAACATGGGCAGCTTGCTTAACTTTAACCTTACTTGAACCTCAATTTCTTCTTCTGACAAAGAGAATAACCCAAGGCTCTTGTGAAAATAAAATAAAAGAAACCTGGCACACAGCAGAAATGTCATCTCCCTTCTCCCCTTCCTTCCTCTGCCTGCCCAACTTTTGTGCCCTTAGTTAGTGGTAATTATGTGCCAAACAAGAGAATCATTCTATTGTGAGATCAAAGCCATGTGAAATAGTACTCTTGGAATAAAATGGATTTGGTCCCAGATATGCAACTTACGAGCCATGGATAAACAGTGGTTGTTGCTCAGATGGACACATCTCTGTATCTTAGTTGCTCCAGAATCGAAAACAGAATCACTTCTCACTATCTATCCATGTCATATAACCTCTACATAGCTGATCACTTGATTTCAGGATCTTTGATAAACAGAAAATAAAGTCCTTCCTACACTACTCCTAGGAGATGAGCTTTAACCCTGAGAAGACAGCACATCTGAGGAGCTTGAACCCTGCCGGATTTTGAAACAAAGAGAGTGTAATTCATTTCCAGCTTCTGAAGTTTTACCTGAAGCCTTCCAGAGACTTCTTCTTGGTTGCTTTCAAACCACCAGTTTGGCAACAGGCAAATTTGTAATCAATAACTTGGTAGATGATGGGATTGTACATCGCTGCAGATTTTGCAAGTAGGGTTGGCACCACAGAGAGCTGTATGGGAATGGAGTCTGGCCTTCCAAAAGCTGACCACACAGACACCACTGCATAAGGAATCCAGGCAATCAGGAATCCAGCACAAATCAACATCGCTACCTGATGAGGGAAAGCAACAGAGAAAAGAATCAAGACAGCTGGTAAAGGACATGAGTCTGAAACGATGGGTACGGAGAAGGATCAGGTCACCTCTCACACCCAAGAAAGTCTGTCATTGTTTTCATTTACTTTGTCTATATCAATCATTTCATATGGACTTCTGCGAAGTTCAGCCAAAAGAAGTGATTACAATTTTTTATCCCATTTACCACATCCTATCTAGTTTCCACTCTAGAATTTGAATGTAGCTAAAGACCCAAAATATAACCCTCAAATAGCTGTCAGATTATGCCTCCATGTGGCAGGAAATCATATTTCTGGACTTCTCAACCCACATTCACTTAAAAACTCGATGGAAAATATATTCACCTTGATGAAATTTTTTTTTTTTTTTTTTTTTTTTGAGATGGAGTCTCGCTCTGTCACCCAGGCTGGAGTGCAGTGGCCGGATCTCAGCTCACTGCAAGCTCCGCCTCCCGGGTTAACGCCATTCTCCTGCCTCAGCCTCCTGAGTAGCTGGGACTACAGGGGCCCGCCACCACGCCCGGCTAGTTTTTTGTATTTTTTAGTAGAGACGGGGTTTCACCATGTTAGCCAGGATGGTCTCGATCTCCTGACCTCGTGATCCTCCAGTCTCGGCCTCCCAAAGTGCTGGGATTAGAGGCTTGAGCCACTGCGCCCGGCCAACCTTGATGAAATTTTAAATCATCATCCATATTCACCTCAGGAAACAGAAACTCTGCCCTAGTTTGAAATTCTAATTTGCATTTTCAGAAATTGCTATTAAATGTTATTTCTTTTGACTCAAATTTTTCTCAGGTTTGAGGCTCAGATAGTGGAAATCACTGGGTACATAATGTAAAATAAGTCATTGAGATTCAGCCAAAGTGGTACAGTTTTATAGAACAATACTTTTCCAGAAAACACTTTTCACTCTCACAAAATTATAATCACCTTCAGGACCTCTTTATTTTCAGACCAAAGAATAATTAGTGATAGGGTTTAAAACACCCTCACAAGTCTCTCACCATCTGCAATTCAGTCCCTTTAATAATGTGGTCCTAATTAGTGCTGTGTAACTACCTACCTGACCCCTATACATCATCTCACTTCAACAAACTCTTTTCAACAAGTCTTTGTGTAAGACACTATGCCTAGTGCTGTGGGGTAATACCAGTGAAACCTAGAGCCTGAGTTGTATCCCTCTAGAATACAAATAACTACAGTACAAGGCTGAATATGATTTAAGTGGCAGCTCAGAGGAAGACACATGTACATCCTATTGGGCAAATTGGGGAGTTTGTTTTTTGAGACGAAGTTTCACTCTTGTTGCCCAGGGTGGAGCGCAGTGTTGTGATCTTCGCTCACTGCAACCTCTGCCTGCCAGGTTCAAGAGATTCTCCTGCCTCAGCCTCACGAGTAGCTGTGATTACAGGTGTGCACCACCATGCCTGGCTAATTTTTCTATTTTTGTAGAGATAGGGTTTCACCATGTTGGCCAGGGTGGTCTCGAACTCCTGATCCTAGGTGATCCACCCACCTCAGCCTCCCAAAGTGCTGGGATTACAGGCATGAGCCATTGCGCCCAGCGTATCGAGGAAAGTTTCAAAGAGGACATGCACCTTGACAAGTAGAAATAAAGAAATAGTGGTGAAACAAAGTAAAGGCATAGACAGGAATGTGGGAGGTCAGTATAGGAACCAGTGAGCTATTCACTGTGGTATGAGAAAGCAACAAAGGGAAATGAGGCAGGAAAGAAAGATTCAGGGTTTTGTATGGCATTATGAGCTTGCCCTTAATTCTATATTATTTGAGACACTGGTAGGTTTTTGAGCAGGAAATATGATGAGAGCTCTGCTTAGGAGGATTAGCCTGTAGAGGAAAATGGCACAGAAAAAAATAGAAGGTAGAAAGATCATTGTTTATTCATTCAATCAACAAGCTTCTACATGCTTTGTGTGAAGGATAAAGCAATAAACAAAGCAGACACATCCCTGCCCATGTAGAATTTCTACTCTTGGCAGGTTTGATTGGGCAAGAGTCTAAAGAAGAAATCAGAAATTAGAGTATTGAGACTAACAAATGCAATCAAAACTTTGGTTTTTATTTAAAACTTGTGCTATTTCAGGCCCTAATTGAAAAAGCGTACACTAACTTCAAAGTATCTTTACACACTGTTATCTACTAGGATATTCCTTCCGTAAAATAAATTTGAAATCTACATTCAAATCAGTCTTCTGCACAGTAGACATCTATTTGTTTGGGGCGGGGGATTGTTTGTTTGTTTGTTTTACCTTTGTTTCTACCTTCCCAGTGTATCTCTTCTACCTTAGCATCACCAGCACCCCTCAACCTGCTAGGCTGCTTTATGAAGCTGACATCATGGGCATCACATGACCCAAGTCTGACCAAGCAGAGGACTACACATTCCTGGCTACGATAATAGGAATAGAGAGCAGCACATGACTCAAAAGATCTTGATCAAACCCACCTTGGGGATTTTATAAAGTTCCAGGAAAATTGGACTTTCCTATAATCTCTGAGTAAGGATGCAGCTATGCCGGGTATCACTTCCTTTTATTCCCATCGCCCACTTTAAGAAGCAAAATAACAATTCCCAACATCAGGGTCATGACAAGTTCTAGAGAATCAATGATAAGGAGTGAGACATACAATGTTTTATTAGTAATAATTAAAGCAACACTATTTGTGAATGCCTTTATTGTTTTAGACGGTTGATTGGATGTGTTTTTCCCATAACAAGGTCATATGTGTGCACGTGCATCTCAGTACGCTTTAGTGGTAAGCAAGAAATGCTCCACAGCCTCCGGTCTACTTGGCCTATGGAACAGCCTGTCTATGGGGTGTGTTTGCCCTGGAAACCCACCTCTGTGGAGTGTATAAGAATGAAACATGGAAAATCTGCCCTAAAGTCTCAGGTTCTAAAGTTCCACCCAAGAATTTCAGAACTTATCTCTGAACATTAACTGCAGCATGCACACACAAAAACCCTTAATAATATAAATTTTGCTCCATTTGCAAATAGAGAATCTGAATCCCCAGGAAATGAATCAGGTGAGCCCAGATCTGCTGCATGACCTGCAACCTTGCTTTCAGTTCTTGGCCAAACTGTCACCTGTGCTTAACAGTTAACCTGTCAAGTTCCAGTGTACACATGCAGCTCTCCCATTGGACTTGCTTTTCTATCTTTCTACAAAGCTTACCCAGGAGAAATTTTTATTTGGTTATGTCTGTGTGACTTTTGCTTGTAAATGGAATGGATGCCTCAAGGCTCACAGTGAGGGCCTTCTTTTTCTAAATCCCCAAATAAACACTGACTATAGAAATAAAGCTTGCTTTAGCAGATGTCTAGGGACTTAACATAGCTCCATCTTTGCTTCTTTGGTGAGTCATATGATGAGTTCACAGTATCCCAAAAGCTGTTTTCTGTGTTGCTGCCAAAGTCATTGACAAAAAATAGATTAGCACTTAGTCCATAATATTTTCTACATTTTACGTGTTTTCTACTTTTAGAAGTGTGTGCAATTGGGGAACAGGAAAGACTTAAAACATTTGCATTATGTTATCCTTCTTAAAAGGACATAGAAGAATTAAATATACTGCAGTTTTACAAACACATAGCAAATGAATCACTGTGGTTTTTCTGGGATTAGAATAAATCTAAATACTTTAAATTGAAAGACTTAGAAATTGAGTTTAAAGCCGAAAGAGGGATAAAAGGCTAGATCTAAAAAGTACTACGCAATGTTATTTATGTTTCTGAAGTGAATACAAAGTTAATATAAGGGACATTCACTTTCTATAACCTTTTCATTTTAAAATATACTCCACAAAATATTAAACATTTAAATGTAAAAACTATTTTAAGATATAGGCCACGAAAGTTTTCAAAACTTTCATGTTACACTCCATTTTTGTCAACACTTTCTACTCAGCTTGGAATACATTTAATCTTTTCATCAGTCTGTTTTTGACTTTCCTCAATTCTAAATGTGTCTTAATTTTTATTTTCTAAAATCTCTATTCCAGATATTATTAAGCCAGTTCTAACACAGGCTCCTGTACCCATCAACTTTTTCTAAGTTGTTTATTTTTTTTAATTACTTCACTTTTATCACTGCCTTTTTGGGTCACTGGAAAAGCAGTAAGACTTCAAATCCTAAATTAGACAATTTTTGTGGGCGGAAATTCACAGGGTACGTGTTTAGCTTCTACAAAAGAATCACACATCTGCAACCCAGTTCATTTTAAGTACATCATGCTGTAGAGGACCAAGGGATATAGCCAGTTTCTAGCACCAATTCAAACTGGTATTGTGTCACAAAAGCAGTGTTGTCCGTAATTGCTCAATTCCAATTAATTAACCAATTAAAGCAATAATAGAATAATGTGGTTGAAAGTAAATTCTCCAAGGCTATGCCTCTGGGTCTAATACATCTGAAGCATTCCAGCAGGTAAGGTTTCTAAGAAGGAGTTTCCCTCCTTTCAATGTGCTGAGGCAGTGTGGAATAGTGGGAAGAGTCATTGGCATGGAGATACTCTGAGTAACTCCGTGATACCAGTCGTGGTTCAGCCCCACTGACCAGTGTGAGTGGGGCAGAATCGCTGATTTTCTAGGAACAACTATTTCAGAGGGGGTGCCCAGCTCCTCTCTCCAGGCTCCTTTGCTCAGATGCAAATAAGACTTCAGCTAACACTTGAAGCTGCATACTACCTGGAATAATAAAATAGATGAGAGGAAGATATAGAATTGATGTGAAAGTAAGGTTGAAAAAGAGGGCCAAAGAGATGAAGTAAGTTCCCCGTCAATAACAAGATTGAATCGCATTACAGAACCAATTAGACTGGGGATAGCAAAGATATTTCAGTGGCTAGAGTGAGATAATGTTCCCAGGAGAGATCACCTCTATGCATTAGGGAACAGGAAGAATGTGCATCCTGTCTGCTTCAGGAGACAGCGCAATTGACGGGAGCATGCGGGTGACAAGATTTTGTTTTTCTAGCTTGGGTCTAGCTAGCAAGTATATGGATTTGATTCCAACCAGTAAGAAAATAATATTAAAAGACAGTAATTCCCGTTATGGGACTACTACCTTCCCTGTATAAGAGCCACCTGTCACTGAGTGACTCTACCAGTGACAAGCAGGAAGGGAGGGATCTTGACAACTGTGACCTACCTTCTTTGGTTCCTTCTCAAACACACACAAATAAGAGTGGTGACACTCACTTAGCTTTCACATTACCTTTTAAGAAATTAAGTAATTTGACAGCTTTGAGTGTGTCTAGTTGGAATTTCTTCCTTCTTTCTATTTTATCCACAGAATGATAATGAAGGTCAACCATCCTAAACCTTCCTCCATAAACTTGTAAAGAAAAAATTTCTGACATCTTTGGTGTACCTTCCATCTGTGAATCCTGGTTGTGATCTAAGCAATAAACATGAATTCATACTTCAAAAAAAAATCAAGAAAAGAAAAACAAGAATTTCACACTTCCCAATTGCAATTTTCTCGAATCTTAAAATACCACTACTCTATAAACAAGCAAAAACTGCAACTGAAAAGAGAGGCGGCAAATTAGGTCATGTCACTCTATGCATCTGTGTTTTGGGGTTTTGGTCCAAAACTGAACACAATATTTCCTGACTAGGCAGTGGCTGGCTTAAAGAACAGAAAATAACTTACAAGTATCTGGTTCAACAAAACAGGAGAGATTTCACTATTGGTTATAGATGGCCCAAAACCCTTGAAGTGACGATATGCGGCTTGGAGAGGAACAAATACTCAGGTTGGAAGGCCATGTGGTTTTAGTAACAATAGCTATTGCCAAAGACCTTTAAACAATTGAACAAATCTAGTCATTTTCATAGACACATGGAGTTTAGAAGGTAACTGAGATATCATTTCATTCTCTTCCTCTACTTTCTTTCACAGATGAGAAAACTAACGCCCAGGAAGATTAAATGATTTGCTCTAGGTTTAATTCATCAAGACGCTGAGTTGCAAGCAACAGAAATTGACTATGGGTGAGTGAGGCAGAAAATACATTTATTTAAATGATACTGGTTAACATAAAGTAACACTGGGAAACTGCAGTTTCTACTGAGATCAAGCAGAGAGAAATGCTACCCAAAGCTGTGACAGAACTGGTTCTGATGCAGAAACCACTGCTGCTGTGGCCATGGCCTCAGGAAAGAATTCCCTGCCCCTAGAGGCCATATCATTACTTCCTGGGACACATTGAGGGCTGGTGCCCAAGTCCATAGCTGTAGGGGAATTCTGGGAAATGAGTGGCTGATCTTTTCAGCATCTTTTAAATTAAGAGGCACAATGCTTCTCCTCCCACTCTAAGCAAGGAACAACATGTTGGAAATTCCTCAGACACAGAAGTCTTTCAGCCTCTGGCAGGCAAAATAAAAAACACACATTGACTATGTAACACCTCTCAAGGAGCTAGTGGCAAAATTGGAATTGACCCCTAGTTTAAACCTTTTTCATGATTATATTGCTCTGAACTAATCCTTCCTTCCTTCAACAAATATATATTAAGCCCTTACCATGTATAGGTCATTGTATTAGGTCCTGGGGACACAAAGAGAACAAAAAAACATGGCTGTTACCCTCTCAGGGCTCATCAAGTAGTGGTAACAAAGGAAAAAAAAAAGGAAATGAAGGAATAATCCTCAAATAAGTATGAAATTGTAAATTAATTAAAAATTGTGACATGTGCCAAGAAGACAATGTAAAGGCTGCAATGAAACATTTTAATAGGAGGATCTGAATTCAACTTTTGGAAATGCTTCTCTGGGAAGTGACATTTAAGCTAAGAACAGAGGGATGTAATTAATTAATTGGTGTGGGTTTTCTTTAAAGCAATATAGTTCAACTTTCCCACAAACTGCCTTAGAGTCCACACAGGGGGTCTTCTGAATCTGACCCCTCAATGATAAATAGCATTTGACGAGCTATAAAAGGGAGGAGTCGTTTAAGGGAAATGGAGCTTTAAGAGTTTTAGACGGATTTCACAGTCAATGTAAAAGAGCACAGTGAAGAAAAATGCCCTGTCAGGTATAAAAGAAACAGAGGCACTCAAGCCAGGGTTCAAGGGACCTCTTAACATTCATCAAGGTAATTAGATTAACTTCGTTTATTCAATTATGTATTTTTTCAAGCGATCCTGATTAAACAGCTAGCAGGTGCCAGGCTATAGGGTCCAGTGGCAAACAGGACCCCCAGCACTTTCCTTTGCCTCACTTACTATCTTACAAAAGAGAGTTATAAACATGTGATTCGGTAAAATATGACCAGTGTCACCAAAGATAACGTGCCAACTGCTCTGATGGCTCATACATAGCAGGTAGACTTTAACCAGCCAGGGAGAATCAGAAGGGCTTCCTGGTATAAATAAGGGGCACTAAGAGAAATTCAGGTGCCCAGGGGATCTGTATAATAACTGTAGACCTGTAACATTGTAAATGATGGATGTGTGTTAAATGAATTACTATGAAGTACCAACACGTATGGCATAATAATATTTGGAAAGACTAATTCATGCTTCTGGGATTGTCTTCCTGTCATTGTACTGAAACTGTCTTTGCAAAAATTTTATCAGTAAGAAAAATTGTAACAGTGAACTGAGCTGTTCTAACACCCCCATCTTGACTTTCCCTTAATTATTCCTGGGATTGGGGCCAGGCTGACTTTGAGGGACATTTAGGCTCAAGTTTAAATGATAACAGGCCTTTCCCCAAACTCAAGCACTTTTGAAAAGCTAATGGGAGGCTGTCAAACTGGTGGAAATGAGAGGAGACTGAGTTCTGCTAAAGTGCAGACATAAATGATTGTCAGTCATTATTCTGGAGGTTATAAGATATGCAACTTCCCCAATTACTCCTGCAAATAACATCACTATTGTAGAACCTATGGCCTTTTGAGATATCTTTTCAGGTTTTTTGCATGTCTGACACTCATAGCTACACCTGGACCCCAAGGCTCCTGTGGCCCCACCTGGGCAGACTCAGCTCAAGAGGACAGCTTTGACCCCCTATAATTTCATCCCCAACCCAACCAGTCAGCAACAAGCACCCATTGCAGAGCAATCCCCACTCCTTCACCCAAACAGCCTTTGAGATACCCCTCACTTACAAGCTTTGGATGAGATTGATTTGGGTACTAACTCCATTTCCCATCTGGCATGACTGGCCTAATGTCTATTAAACTCTTTATTGCAATGCCGTGGTCTTTCTTTGTGCAGCAGGTAGGAAGAACCCCTCAGGCAGTGACTCTACCATTTCCCTTATTTAATCAGCAGCAAGAGTGTTCACTGCATTGTGTGAAGATTTTTATAAGCAAAAGTACCCAAAGAAGTAAAACCTTCATTTCTCAGCTTCTGAGTTTTAAAATAGAAATTTGAAACTCACAGGAGAAAAAATAATTGAGAAAAAGGGTTTTGAGTGTAGGGAAAAAAAGTGACTTTAAGTATCCACAATCAGAGGCTTAAAGGACTCAGGGCATTAAGATTACTGTGTGAAAAATTTAGAGGATGTACATGGAAATAAGAGCCAGTTTTCCCACTCCCAAATAGGTACAGGGCCTACACCCCAAAGGCAAGTGGGGACATCAGAGGAGTTGGTAACCAACCCGGAGAAGGTGTCCTGAACCTACCCCACTGAGCTGAACACCAAGGGCTGGGATTGGGGCTGGAAGAACAATAGCCAAGGGTCGGGGATGGGGATGGAAGAACAACAGAATTCTCAGGGATGTGAAAGCAGAAAACATGTGTCTCACTTCCCAAGGTCCCAGCCAAGACCCAAGACGCACCTGAGGGGCTTCAGCGGAAGGGTGGGGAAGTAGCTTACAGTGCTGATGAGCCTAAAGATGCTTATAGTTGGAACAATGAAGATGCAAAGTGACCCATGAAAACTGTAACTAAGACCGCAAGGAACCCTAAATATCACAGCAATGTCAGAGTCAATGAATGACAACACCCAGACCAGGAGTCCCCTACCCATTAGCACCGACATTGTGAAAACCTTCCTGAAACTTTTAGGTAATCCTGGGAAGAGGAGAGAAATTACTGATTTGACAGAATTTATATTGATTGTCCAATAAGAAATCAGTTTTACAAGGTCAAATGCAGGCATAGAAATGAGATTATGCTGAGTCATCGAAATATAAAGATAATCATATCTATATCTGTGTATGTATGCGTGTGTGTGTGTGTGTGTGTGTATATATATATATATATATATATATATATATATATATATATCACACCTCTGTTTGTAGCCTGTGAAATTTCAGGCTGCTACAAAAGTCTAGCAAAACCATTGATTTTTAAAATTAATTAGAAGAAAGCTACAAAGTAGAGAAAGGCTTGCAGAGAGAATGCCAACTTTTAGCTTCACGAGATCAGACCCTCAGAATACTGGCCCCAGTAATAACCCAGCTAGAAATAATTAGAGTACACAGAAAAGTAAGTGATTTTGATCTCAGAATCCCGGAAGGTAACCTTTAAGTAATCAGCTTTTAGAACAGGCTGTTCTGAAGATCAGAAGCACCAAGTGAGCAAGCAAATTGACAATCCTGAGCAGTAGCTAAATGAGCAAAAAGGTTGCTAAGGCTATGGAAGGGTCCAGTATAAGGTGGTTTCTACTTATTTTTTTTACTCAGTAGGAAAAATCAAGGTCAAAATTGAGTAGTAGTTAAAAATAGTTTAAATTTAGTACTGAAGATGTCACAGTAGTTATGTTTGTTTCTCAATTGGGTTAAATTTTGTCTTACATTTTCTGTACAAATATTAATAATTAGAAACATTTTGTGTTTATGTTATTTTAAGATAGGTTTATATAATGTGTACATAAATAAATGAAATATAGACACATTAATATATTACATATTATGTGATATGTCATTAAGTATATAAATTAAAAGAATATACATATATACATAACAAAATTATACATATGTATTCCTATACTTCATTTAACATTTCTTTGGTTAACCTTGTCTAGAGTGAGCCTAACTATTTGATCTACCCAGTCCAAGTCAAGCAGAATAACACAATAAATCAAATTAAATGGTGTACGTGCTGAGCTATACCTCATATGTATAATGAGTTCCAAAAACATTGACTCACATGTATAATGAGTTCTAGAAGCACTGACTGGTCTAAACATTGACTAGGTTCATTTTTCAATATGGGTTGAATTTTAGCTTAAATTTTCTGCACAAATATTAATAATTAGAGATGTTTTGTATTTAGGTTATTTTAATACAGGTTTATATAAACAAAATATAGACACATTCTTAATATAGTATTACATATCATGTGCTATAATATCAGTATATAAATTAAAAGAATATACATATATACATAACAAAATTACACATATGTATTCCTACACTTTGTTTAACATTTCGTTTAACCTGGTCTAGGGCGAGCCTATTTGATCTACCCAGTCCAAGTCAAGCAGAATAATAACAAATCAAATTAAATGTATATGCTGAGCTATACCTCATATGTAGAATGAGTTCCAGAAGCATTGACTAGACAAACTGCTCACTCCTCAAGAATACACAAGAGAACAAGATGCTAGAATGTGCGAGGGTCAAATTGAGCAGTTCAACTGACAGGAGAGATGATTTATTGAGCAAGGTCAACAAAGTGTCAAGGCCAATGACATAATAGGGGATGGCAAAGAGAGAGGTGAGTGGGATGGCAAAAAGAAAGCACATTCTCAGACATTGCAGCAACTGTATGCTACGTCAAACTACAGGGCAACAAAGTAAACTTCAATGTCACATACCAGTGTGATGAATGTCCACACATCGTTTCCTGGGCACACTTCCATAAACTATTGAAAAGCAAAATTTTCATCATTGGTACAATTGCCCAGTTTCCAAAATAGTACCTGATACAAAGTAGGATTTGCATTAAATCTAATTCAACTTTAACTGGGATTGATTTATTTAAATTTCTTTTTTGAAAGTTGCAGATAAGAGCTAAAGGGAGAGCTAGAAATGAAGAACCTAACTCATAATGCTTCATTTTGTGAAAATATTTTCCTACTTTATAGCCAATTATAAGACAGAAGAATATCATGCTTCCTGAATCTGCATTTTTGTCCAAGAACTGTTCTATTATTAAGCTATCAGTATAGATTTAGAGTGATGAAAACGTCCCTTAAAGCTTCCTCTACTCAGCATGTAGACTTTGAGCATAACAGTCAACTGGAGCCATCAGGAATCTAGCTCACAATATGTGATATTGTTTGGCTGTCCTCCCACCCAAATCTCATCTTGAATTATAGCTCCCATAATTCTCATGTGTCATGGGAGGGACCTAGTGAGAGGTAATTGAATCATAGGGGCAGGACTTTCCCATACTATTCTCATGATAGTGAATAAGTCTCACAAGATCTGATGGTTCTATAAAAGGGAGTTCCCCTGCACACGCTCTCTTGCCTGCCACCATGTAAGACATGACTTTGCTCTTCATTTGCCTTCTGCCATGTTTGCTAGGCCTCCCCAGCCATGTGGAACTGTGAGTCAATTAAATCTCTTTCCTTTATAAATTATCCCATCTTGGGTACATCTTTATTAGCAGTGTGAGAGCAGACTAATGCAATATGCAACCAAGAGATCTTTGCATAACTCCAAAAATTCTGCAATTTGGAGAGAGGCATATTACTAGAACCAAGGCTCTGATTTACTAAAAAGCCATCTCTTATCTGGAGGGAACTGTGTTTCTCTGGGTCCCTGAGACCAGTGGTCTCCAAAGTGAATGTGAGAACACTTGAGGGTAGGATAGCAATCAACATGATTGATTGGGATACAGGAAGAAGTAATTATAACTTCAATCTACCTTTATTTTTATCTTTAAAATAGAAGACAAAAATTGGGGGGTTAAATAAGAGGGTGCTAATATTTAATACAAAGCTTGATGGTATTACCTGTATGTCATTTAATATTGAGGGCATGTGTTGGAAAATAATTTTTCAGTATAGGGGCAAAAAATCATGAACATGTGAGGACCACTGCTTTAGACTTTACCGGTAATTCCTAACAGTCATAAGGAAAAAGGAGAAACCACGGTTGCTTTAACACATTCTCTGCACCAGATGACAGAATAATATGCTTTATCTCTTTGAATTCCCACCATAACCCAATGAGACAGATATCACTATTCCTGTTACAGAAGTGAGGAAATAGAGATTCAAGAAAGCTAAATATCTAGCTCTAGGTCACAAACCTGGCAGGTACTGGTGATGGGATTAAACTCTAGTCTTGTTCTTTTCCTTACTCCACAATATCTAAAGAACTGCCGCCTCTGAAACTATCATTTACCAAGGTACTCAAGCCTGCAGAAACTGCTCGTGTTCTTAACACAAGCTTCCCATGGGAAAGCACACGTGGTAAACTCTTACACTATAAATAATTCAGGTGGTAGAATGTCCCTAATGATGTCCCAAAGTCTATGCAACACAGTAAATACTGTGAGGCATTATATGACTCGTAAAAGTTATCCTTATTACTGAAATAATGAATATGAATCCATAGTACCCTATTTGGTAGAGAAGATAAGCCCTCAATGGATGGGTTATACAAATTTGGTAGATATTAAAAGTGTGTGTGTGTGTGTGTGTGTGTGTGTGTGTGTGTGTATGAGAGAGAGAGAGAGAAGAGAGAAGTGGGGAAATAGAGACAGAAAGAGGAGAGAGATACCACAAAGAAAGGCTTAGCCAATCATCAACAAAGTTCAGAATTATGTAAAGAATAGAGATTCTAAGTTCTCTCAGTCTCCAACGTTCCCTATCCATTTTTTTTTTTTTTTTGAGACGGAGTCTTGCTCTGTCGCCCAGGCTGGAGTGAGTGGCACGATCTCGGCTCACTGCAAGCTCCGCCTCCCGGGTTAACGCCATTCTCCTGCCTCAGCCTCCCGAGTAGCTGGGACTACAGGCGCCCGCCACCACGCCCGGCTAGTTTTTTTGTATTTTTAGTAGAGACGGGGTTTCACCGTGTTAGCCAGGATGGTCTCGATCTCCTGACCTCGTGATCCGCCAGCCTCGGCCTCCCAAAGTGCTGGGATTACAGGCGTGAGCCACCGCGCCCAGCCTGTTCCCTACCCTTTTTACCCTATGAAGTTGTAAGTGGTCAGAAAACACGTGTGTAAAATATTAGTGCAGTTACCTTTGTCAGTTTCATTTCCAGAACATGACTGCTGTGGATCCGACTGTCGAAATGAGCTACTTCTTTGGAAGAGGACTTAACCTTGGCAATGATCTTTACGTAGGAGAACACGATCACAGCCGTTGGGAGCAAGAGGCAGAAGAAGAGGATGTTCAGGATGAAAACCTGGCCCCCTACCGAGGCCTGGGCCAGCCACCAGTCCAGGGTGCACGAGGTTCCGAAGGGCTCAGGTGCGTAGTCCCCCAGACCTACCAAGGGCATGGTGGTCCAGAAGGAAGCATAGGCCCAGATGGCTGCCAGGCAGATGTAGGCGTGCTTTCTTTTCAGCCAAACCCCTGGAGGCGGAAGAAAAGCATTACCCGGATGTAATCTGCCCTACACCCAGATACCTCCCCTCGATAT
This sequence comes from Macaca mulatta, assembly GCF_049350105.2. Classification (NCBI taxonomy): domain Eukaryota; kingdom Metazoa; phylum Chordata; class Mammalia; order Primates; family Cercopithecidae; genus Macaca; species Macaca mulatta. The sequence continues at coordinate 134,408,341 of NC_133409.1, forward strand.
GTCAAATTCCACCTCCAAAGATTTATTCCATTGATTTCTGGGAGACCTGGGCAGATAACTGAAGCCTGAGGGAGAGTGGAATAAACGGAAAAAAGTTCCAGAGCTTGGGCCTTTCTCCAGGAGAACACAATTGGAAGGTTTTCTCTAGGCATCTGGGAGCTTTGGGAGGGAGAAGTGACAACAGCTGGGAAAAGGGACAGGAAAGAGATGAGAGGATGCTGAAGACAATGGAGGCCCTTGAGAAAACATCTCGGAAAGGGTGTGTTAGTGGATCATCCAGGGAAAATCCTTCTGGGAGGTGAGGAGTCACAGAACATGGCTTGTGTCTTTAAAATGCCCTTCCTCCTAACAGCTTTTGTGTTGCTAGTCTCATCTGGCTTCCTAAGAACTTGTGGAAGGGGCTTGGTGGCTCGTGATCATTACACAAATGGTTTGAGATTAAAGTGCTTGACTGTGTTTTAGTAATTTGTGGAGCAGGTTTGGAATCTTCAAACATCATTCACACAACAATCGCACTCACACAGCCACAGCGGGAGAGGCAGAGAATCTAGGTAGGTTGCATCATGTTCTGCAAAGTAATTCTGTGAAGATATTTTCAGGAAGACAAAAAATGAGCTCCGTTTTTCAGCACTAGTTTCTGTTAACCAAAAGAGAATTCCAAGCGGAGGAAATAGTGCAGTCATCTAAGAAAAGCTGTAAAGCACTAGTGATCATTTTCAGAGTTCAACACAACCACCAAAGACAGATCGGCCTGATTAAGTGCAGCAGCCTCCACAAGAAATTACCTTCACACCTCACTCATCACCTCAAACGAAGAGGGCCGGGAAAGTGACTCTTTACTGCCTAGGTTTTGTGTCAGCAGAGAAGAAATATCAAAATATATTCAATAAAAGCTAAATGCTTACTTCAATATAGACTGAGAGCCTGCCTCTGCTTAGTGCAATGTGAGGTTTGGAAAGTCAGTAAGGCCTAATTCTTCTGTGTCTAGTCTTTGACTGACCTTGTGCATGCAAGACTATGTTGCATATGGGTTAAATAAAATAATGTAAGGGGCCTGCTTTGCAGACTAGAAGGTGCTACATTAACGTGAAAGTTTTACTCCTGTGTAAGTATATCTCATTTAGCGCTAACAAGAAATATAACACATTGTTTCTATACTCTGTTGTCTCCATTTTTTTTCAAATATGTGGCATTTTGTGTCATGAAATGCAAATTTCATGCCCAACCAGATAGGGGTAGCAATCATGTAGCCACATTATAACTCAGCTCTTGCTTCTCCACTAAAACCAATGAAACATTGGCACAGGTAATCACATATATTCATGGGAATGTGCATAGGCATACGTATAAGCATTTATGGTTAGGGTTACTTGTGAGGTGTTTTATACTTACATTCCAGTATGGTGAAAGGCTGTCAAGTACAGGAGGGAGTAGATTAGTAGATTGGTTCTGTGTTGCTCCAGAAGTCAGAACTAGGACCAATGGGTGGAGGTTACTGGGAGGCAGTTTTGTCTTAATATAAGGAATAACATTGTAACAATGAGAGCAGACCAATCAGAGAATGGGCTGCCTTGTGCAGTAGTAAGCTCCCCGTCACTGGTCACTGGAATTATTCGAGAAGAGGCCAAGTGGTCGTCTCTCAGGGATGCCTTAAAACAGTTTACCACGTTACATGGGAGAAAAGTCTACACGTCCCCAAGCGACCTTCTAATTCCAACATTCTGGGACGCTGTGTGGAGGGTTTAATAGTGCATCAGATTAAATGATGAAACCACACTACTGAGGTTCAACCTTAGAAGAAGCTGGAAAACATACACAGTTCCCACACATGGAGTTACGGCCTGCAATGATCCTGGGAGTGGGCGGCATCATCTCTTTAACTGACAAAGCCTAAACTCAAGAAAATATTTAAAAACAGAGGTATCAGGGTTTAGTATTCCTCAAACACTCTCAGGAAGTTTAACTATTTTGCCTTCTTATCTATAAAATCGACAGTTAAATCTAAAATCTCTTTGGTATGAGCAAAAATAAGTCTATAGAAAGAATTAGAGGTTGACGTCACACAGAATATGTATAGTTGTATATTTTATATCTTACTGGAAATTTTGATTCAAGCTATTTCTATTGGAAGTTTTAAATGTTTAAAAAAGGAGATGTAAATTAAAAAAAAAAAAAAAAAAAGTAGTGCTGGATGATGAAGAGGATGGCTCACAAGCTCCCACCTCCCACCCACCCAAGAAGGGATTCTTTGGAGTCTGGGGAATGTAATCTATAACAATATAAAGGGAAATTCTACCACATTGACAGTGTCGGGTCAACTTGATTTTTCCCATCTCAGTCTCCAGGCCCTGCTCTGACACCACAGTCTGTCGCCCGTCACAACCACTCTAATCGACAGATTGACAATCAAAGCAGCTTTATCCAGAGGAAGCCTGTACTATTCCTTGGTTTGTGCCTGGTTCTCAATATTAAACTTAAAGGCCCAAATGCAGTTCTCTCAGGTTTAATAAATTCCGAGAGCTCCAAGAAACAAAAGTACTAGAAATTATTTTTAACCTGTAGAATGGTCTAATCATTAAAAAACATATATTTAGGCCCTGGAAACTTATATTCTGCTGATTCACCAATTCTTATAATCACTCATCTTTCTACCAACCAACGCCACAAAAAAAAATATGTTGAGGGATATTTCTACATGTGTGTCCTTGCATGCAGAAACAGCTACATGACTCTAACTTGGAGGTGAACTTTCTGGAATTCCTTATCTCTGAAATTACAGGGAGCGTGAGTCCTAAGGGAGAATCTTAAACAGCTTTTCTTACAATTACACTTACTAGGTGGGGAATGAGCTAAACCTCTTGGACTTAACACCCTTTCGATGCACTTTATTTCTTTTGTTTGCATGTAAAACATGATAGAAGCTTACACGCTCTACAAGAAAATGATACTTTTTTAAAGCATTGTAACCAAACACCAGACATTACTATAAAATACGTATTAAAAGAAGTCTACTTTGACATCGGTTAAAATCCTTAAACATGTCAGAACAAGATGATAGGCTATAAATAGAAATATTCTTGATCTCTGAGGTTATTCATAATCTTTGTTTATTACCTGCATAAAACATGTACAGTTCTAACACTCAATCCACCTAGCTTTAACTGTCAGGGAATGAGAAACCTGCCAACTTACCATAAGATAAATAGCAGATTTTCAAATATCGATCCAGGCTGACAGCAGTCATGGTGATAAGGCTTCCACAGCCAAAGAAAAATCCAGCCCATCCATACCAGCGGCAGCCAATCCAGCCAAACACCCAGCGGTGGCAGAAGCAAGAGATGATGGTGAACGGCTTGCCTACAACTAGAGCACCAGGTGACTTGTCAACAGAGGTTCCTCTGGTTACTATTTCCCCGCCTACCTCAACTCACCTGAACCTCCTCCCCTAAAGCACAGGGCACATGTGAACACACACACACACCCGTTCCTAGATTAATAAAAGTCCAGCAGTTATCTATGAATAAACTCAGTTTGGAGCTACCCAGAGAGGACTTTCAGTCATCCCAATAGCCAAAGATAGTGAAAGGATATAGAAGGAAAACTTTTAAGTATTACTTTTGAAAAAACTGTCTCAAAGAGACCTGGTTTCAGGAGTTACAGACATGATACTAGTAGCCAGGGACAATGATCTTGTCACTTTTAACATTTTATTGCAGTCCTTCATTCGAAAGGTATAGAGAAAGGGGCAACATATAAAACCTCTGAGAGAAAATACCCTCTTCAAGCACAACTTTTCTATTCTACAGAAGTTCTTTCTCACACTAGTCTGTTCAGATTTTTTCTTTTTACCAGAAATAGGCGTTAAGTTTTATTAAATGCTTTTTCTGCATCTACTGAGGTGATCATAACTTTTTTTCTCATTGAATCGGTTAATGCTGGTTATTAATAGATTTGTTTTTGAAACATACTTACGTTCCCGGGACCAATGCAACTTTTCTTAATAATAAAACTCCCAGAAAATTATCTCAGTGAATAGAGGAAAGAAGAGATGGAGAAAGAGAAAATGAAGAAAAAGAAGAGAAAGACAAAAAAATATGCAAAATGGTGATTTCCATCCACCTCATCTTCCTCCAAGTGGGACATTTTAGAACCTGCATAAGGCATGAGATTCCTTATAATGAAAAGGGGAATTTGGTTTCTGTTTTCTTTTGGCAGCTGCATCCTTCTAGGAGGAATATGGTTTCTAACACCCCAAGATAACCTTGTACTTTAGGAGTTAAGTGTCTGTGAATGGGGTTTGGGAGGGGAAAGAGAGAGGTTCTCTATCAGAGAAAGCCTTAATTAGAGAAGCAGGGAACTAACTGCTGTGAATATAGAAAAGGGGGAGGTTTAACAGCACTCTGGAGAATAAAGATTCTAAAGAGCACTGGAGAAAGAAGGTGTGAGTTCCAGACACATTTTAAAGAATGATGTGGACAACTTTCTCTGAAATGTGAATTTGTCCTTTTATTTATTTAAAAAATAGAACATATTTAGTCTTTTACTATTTCCTTGTTATTATCAATGAATAAAGAGTGCTTAAGAAACTCCAGAAAGTTGAATATTCACAGGGAAGCAATAGGATGCGGGGAGGTGAAGTAGGGAGAATAATTATATAGCCCAGCAATTTTCATGTGTATTCCTGCCTAGACCCCAGAGGATTCATGGAGCTCTTCTACAAGAGAGTGAGAGAGGGAGAAAGAGAGAGAGTGGAGAGTACCCTGAAGGGGAAGTAGGTAGGTCATTTAGGGAAAGAAATATTAAGCAGCCAAGGCTCCATGCTCCACCTTCTGTCAATAAGGAAAGATAATTTTTTTCACCCGTTTTATATATTCAGCTTCTAAGTCATCTTTTTCAAAGAAAAAAATTTACTGTTTTAAAAAAATTGTTTAGAAATTTTATTTAAAAATCCTTTGTGTTGAGGTTAGAACCAGATTTCCACATTTCCTTCTGTTTCAGTTCTTTCTTTCTTTCTTCTTCTGTTATGTCTTATTCAAATATGGTATAGCTATTTCAGTAAATGTGAGGTCCAAGCTGTTTACAACCAGATCCAGATTTCCAAGATTTAAACTATTTATTCCTTGGGCCTCCATTAGAATTTTTTTTTTTTTTTTTTTTTTTTTTTTACTTTCTAGAAAGCATTCTTCTACTTTTACATAATACCCTGTAGCCCTCCCTATTCAGTTATTGTATTCAGTCCCCCAAATAAAAAAATAAATAAAATGTGCTGAGGAAGCTCCTCAAACCTCTAACTGGACTACATCACAAAAGAAGGTTCCCTAACCTCAATGCTTTAGGAAAGCTAAGTAACTGATCTTCACAGCCTCCAGGTGCTAGCGCCCAGCCCTCCCAGGTGTATTACTCTATGGTATACAAAAGTTTTCAGGAGTTCCTGTTAGTTCAGTCAATCAACACAAATGTACCGAGTGCCTTCTGCAAGCTGGACACACATCTCCTCTAGTTGTCTAGACGGCTAGTGCCACCTTTCAGCTTGCGAGACTGGGTGCCCTCATATGAGAGCCTCCTAATTCCAGTAAGTCCACAAGGAAATGGAGTGTAAAATAACTATTTGGGTTTGTGGTTTTTTTTCCATTCAACAACTAATTTTTCAATGCCTAATGTTTAAGAAACACAGAGCAAGGTGCTAGAGGACAAAGTGGACATCAAGACTGACAAGTTTATTTTCTAACAGGAAAAGCAGACACACTCAAAAAAACCTAAATTTGTAACATAAGATGTGGTATGACAGAACGATAGGTAGTGATTAGTACAGCGAAGGAAAATAAAGCAGAGAAGGCAGGTAGACGGAAATCATTGTTTTACGTAGAGACATTAGGGAAGACTTCTCTGAGATGTGACATTTAGGTAGATACCTAAATCGGTGGGAAAGAAGTCAAACAAACTTCTGGAGGGAAAGGATTAGAGGCAGAGGAAACAGCAAACTAAAAGCCTTGAGGTGGGTGCTAAAGGCAGCAAAAAGGCAAGTGAACGTGACAGAATGGAGTAAAATTACATCTGTTGTGCCTGGGATCCTGATTAGCAAAAGCGATTTCAGGCTTCCTTCTTCAGTAGAGCTTTGGATTAACCTTTGGGGTGTCATCTAGAATGTCTCTCTCTCTTCCACTTAATAGAATGTTTCCGGAACCCAGTTGCACATTAGCGTTGCTGGAGGGGTTGTTTTGCTTTGCTTTGAAATATCTGCATCCAGGGTTCCATCCCTCCCCACAAACCTCCCAATATTGTCACTTATCTGGAGCGAGTTCAGGCATTTTAACACCGCTTCCCCTCCCCAGGTTATCCTAATATAACACGACTTTCTCCTAAGAGGTTAGCCTAATATAACACGTGTATATAATATGCACGACTGGGAGCCCTTGATATTTAGTCAACAAGTATTAGTTGCATAGATGCCATACATCTGGCCTCTAGGAGGTGCTTATAATGGAATATAGCTGAGCAAGAAAAAAATAAAGCAGGCAAAGTTTTAAGGTTTATTGGAAGGGAAAATGTATTATAGATGCTCAGAAGTTGAAAAAATGATCTGGGTTAGAGAAAGCTGTTATATGAAAGAAAATGGTTTCTGGTGAATTACTCTGAAGACATAAGCAGAGTAATGAGGTGGTTTGTGCCATTCTAGAGCCGACTTGCTTGGCTGAAAGCATGTTTCAATGCATCAGGCCAATTAAGGACATTTTTATTCAAGCCTAGTCTAATTCAGCAATGAGCCTGCTATTATTCACCGATGAAGGAGGTAGCTGGAATGACAGGTTTCATTCAGGCATGTTAAACTCAATACCAGGTAGAGCACCAGAGGGGCCCGCGGGGCGAGCTGGCCGGGAAAGCTACCGTTCCTGTTGCGACACTGCCATCGCGTGGCAACGAGTGAAAATGGCAGCCATTATGCAGCCTCACAAATCCCCTGGGGTTCGTCCTGATTGTTTTCACAACACCAGGCATGTCGTGTTCTTCTTAATGTGCATGTGCATTCATCATAAGGGTTCATAATGTTTATGCAGGTCCATACTCAGTAAAGCCTTCCCAGATAACCCAGACCATGGAAACTCTGAGTGAGCACACATCTGCTATGTGCTAAACTGTGACTCAGAACGCGGAGGATTAGTATTGAGCGTTGTTTTTAGAGATCGGCAGAAAAATCCACTTATGAAGACAAAAACAAATATCAGAAAACTCTTTTTTTAAATTAAGGTCTCGCTTTTTCACCCAGGCTGGAGTGCAGTGGTACTATCATAGCTCACTGCAGCCTTGAACTCCTGAACTTCATCAAGTCCCAGCTATTTTTTGTTCATTTGTTTTCTGTAGTTTTACCCAATACCCAGACTTCAAGGATAAATTTGTTTTGTAGAGATGAAGTCCCACTACATTGCCCAGGCTGATCTTGAACTCCTGGCCTCAAACTTGATACCCAACTCAGCCTCCCAAAGCTTTGGGATTACAGGTGCAAGCCACTGTGCCCAGCCAGAAAACATTTTTTAAAGAAGGCTTTTGATGGGAAACTACTAACAAGTTTCTAATGGTAAGAGGAGCTGCTGTATACTGTTCAAACAGATTACCCGACTCTAATGACCTAAAACCAGAAGATAAAAGCAGGTGTTGGGATTCAAGGACAGATTAGAGTCCGTCTAAGCAACTCTGAAGTTGTATAGAAGAAGGTGAAGAATGATTTACTTAAAATGGTTTGTATTTTTAAAAGTGAATTATGGTGAAGGAGAAATCTTATTCCAACTCCTCCTTGCCGTGTGTTATTAGAGAAGTGAAAAAGAAGCCAGTGGTTCTCAATTTTAGCCACACATTAACATACCTGTAGATTCTCATTTTAAATATCCTGATGCCCAGGTAACATTCTCAACCACCTAATTCAGAACTTCCCCAGATGATATTTTGTGAGTTGCGTTTGAGGACCACTGAACCAGAAGCTTGCTATGCTTCAGATGTGTCACTAAGTCATGATTACATATATCATCAGCAGGGCACTCCTTTCCTCTTCTTATATTCACCTCTCAGCTGTCTTCAACTGTCATTTACCCTTCAAGATTCCTGTTGATGTTTATTTTAATCAGACTTCCATAAGGGTTGAAGAGGTGTAAAGAAGCTTAAAATATTGACCCGGGACTTGCCTCCTGATTTCTGATTTCTGAATCATTTAGCCCACTACACTTTGAGACATCTGAGGTATCATGTATTATTTCAAATTGTGCCTTCAGCATCTAACATGCCTGACACACAGAAAAGACTCAATAAATATTAAATGAATCATCTTGTCAACCGGACAGCACCCCATTGATTTACCACAAAAGTCTGAAAGATGATTTGTGAAGCAAAGAGTGGAAGGAGATAAGAAGGGAAGAGATGTCAGGGGGTGACGTCTGAGATGGTGAGTACTTTAGAATGGGGCATAGTTTAAACCCACAAAGAAAAAACAGCATGGTTGTGTTACCTGAAATCCCCAGATCACAGACAGCTAAATTGATAGTCATTATTTCAGCGGGTCTCAGCTTCTTCTTTCGTCTAGAAGACATATAAAGGACATATCCATTTCCAAATGTAGACAGAATCCCTACAAGGAAAAATAAAAATTCCCATCGTTAACACTAGGATTTAGAGTTCACTCAGATATGAAACACTTCTCAACTTCAAAAATGGACACCATAGATTTAGAGGGTAGTGAGAGGACTCTAAATAAAAAAATCTAAATTAAGAAGATGAAATAAAAAGCATGAGTTGTGAGTGACAGGCCAATGGGGCAGGAGTCAGGGATTATAAGACTGAACTTACCCAGAAAAAGGCATCGCTAACTTCCCCGCGAGGCTCAGGAAAGTGTGGGAGTCCCAATGGTCAGTTCTTGTCCTGGCCCCCAGGGGTGGAGTACTTTCCTCAGCCATTTTTATAGATTATTGGCTTTATAGAACTCCCTCCCTCTGATCAGTAGGGTTAAACCCTTAGCTCTTGATAAATTCTGAAGATGAAGCCAACCAAAGAAGGTGCCTTCAACATCACTGTGAACTCCTAAGGGAGCGCCAGTGTTCAGGAGAGGCAGAGGCCAGGTATGGCTGGCGTAACTCCCTTCAAGAAAATGGACATCTCCCAGAGAAGCCCCAGGACTTTTGCCTCTTTGGGAGACATGGACACTGAGTGTCTGGCAGATAGGACAGCCTTCAGCTGCTACTGGACTAGACATCAAGGGTAAGTGGGTGACAATCGAGAACCTGGGCACTGTCCCTCCCACCAAGGGGAGAGAAAGTGACCCTCAACCCACCGAACCTACCAACAATGCCAGAAGTGTGTTCCCACTTTTTTCATATCCTTTTATTAATGACTAATTGCCTTTGGCATTACAATGAAACTGTTCGAAAGTTCTTACACACCCAGTTTAAATCCAAAAAGACCCAATCCCTACTGACTTTATTTAAGAAAAGAATACACCTACTTCCATAGCTTAACATGTAGAGTAGATTTTCTTCAGGAATTCTTGCTTCATAGTGTAGCTGTGTATAAATGAGAATCTGGTACAGCTGCCTTTAGTAGTAAGGAATAAGGAGAGTATTAACAGGAGAAACCCAGAGTTTTCTGTTTTAATTTCTACTTCTCCACCACCATTCATTTTGGGGGCAAAGAAAGAAATGTGTGATTCAGCTGATGGTGTGAAACCACCAGGAACTAACTGCATTGTGCTCTTAGGAAATTCTGACTCCCTGGAGTCAGCACTGCCTAATGGTCCATTAAAACCTCTTTAGCTTTCATAGAGCAGAAGAAGAGAAAAGTAAAAGAGATTACGGAGTTCCAGAGCAAACCAACTATAATGAAACTTAGGGCTCACTCAAGGAAACCAGCTAGGAAAGCAAAATGAGAAAACGTGGCCTGAAAAATTATAAACGTAATGCCACCTACTTTGTATCCAAAAAGAGTGAAAACAAGTATCCATTTTCATTTGATACCCAAGGCTCATTGAAACACCTTTTATCTGTCTACGTCTCTTTTGAAAATATTTGTTTTCTTACTTTTCCTTCCTTACATTTTCTTTACTGACCTTGCTTCATAAGGTTTTACCCAGTGCCCAAAGCATTATCAAAAAATAGTCACCTCTCTATTCATTACATGTAAATTATTCTGACAAGCAGTATGTTATAGATAAGTGTCAGGAGAAAGCAAATTTATTCTTAATATTAGTGAAAAGACAACCAGATTAAGAAGACAAAGACCCAAGTAGGGACACTTTTAGATGATAAAATCCTATCTCATTTATGGATATAAAAATGTCATATATATTAACTATTAATAAACTTAGTATTTACGATAATAGTAAAAGTGTGGACGGTAGAAAATGGTTTTGTAATTTATGTCTCCTGTATTTCAAACTTAGATTTATATTGTTATATTTCAATTGTCTCTTAAGACTTCTAGTATTTAACAAAGCCCACCAAGAATGTTTATTCCACTCTGGCCCCTTAAAAGCAATCTGGACACACACATGTTGGCTAGGCGCGGTAGCTCACGCCTGTAATCCCAACATTTTGGGAAGCTGAGGGGGGCAGATCACTTGAAGCCAGGAGTTCGAGACCAGCCTGGCCAACATAGCAAAACCTGTCTCTACTAAAAAAATACAAAAATTAGCCAAACATGGTGGTGCGCACCTGTAGCCCCAGCTACTCAGGAGGCTGAGGCATGAGAATCACTTGAACTTGGGAGGTGGGGGTTACAGTGAGCTGAGATCGTACCACTGCACTCCAGCCTAGGTGACAGAGTAAGACTCTATCTCGAAAAAAAAAAAAAGGAATCTTGTCACATCTACACTAGCCTATTCTAGGAGAGTGAAAACCAGACACACGGCCAAGTCCAAGAAGTGGATCTAAGGTGAGTCCAAACCCCTCCAGCTGACCCCTCTCCTCACCCTGCATGACTGTTCTCTAACATACCATTGGCTGCACCTCCCAGTGCCCTGATCCTCCTGAAGCTCCCCATGTCCAAGCACTATTATTGAACCTGTTTTTCTGGCTCCATCTCAGCAAACCCACTGGAATATGATTGTGGATTTTCCTTCCAACTCCATGTGCGTCAGGTGGGAATTTCTGATTTTCCCCCACCCCGGTTGCCTTTTCCTGCAATCCTCCCTGCTAAAGATTGGGAATGGACTGACATGCCTCTCTATTTTGTGTTGTCTGGAGAGATTTGTCAGGTTATTGATGTTACTTTTTAATTCATTCCTTGAAAGTGATGGAGCTATGCTAAATTCAATTGATCAAGTTGCTTATTTTTCCGCCTTTTCTGGTAATTGAAAGTACTTAAGTTTAATAAAAATGCCATGTGGATTTTACAGAGGTAAGATAGTCGCTGTTCCAGCAGAACGTTTGCCCATTTTATTCGCTGCTCTATTCCCAGCAACTTAAAACAGTGGCGAAGAGTGGGTGCTCAATATATATTTATGTGGAAAAGAGATGGGGACTCATTTATCAGAAACAGAATGTAAACTAGTAAAACACTAACAACAATAAAGACAAGGATCCAGGGAATCACTTTACAGCAGAATTTGGTTGAATCGCATGAGTTCCTTTTGCCTCAAGCACTGACCATAGAGGGGTATCAAGTATTTCTAATGAGTTTTGCTAATTTCAGGAGGTTAAATGAAATTCTTAGCCAGTAATAAATAGATGAGAGAGGGAGAAAAAGAGAGAAAGGGAGGAAGGGAGGGAAGAAGGGTGGAAGAAAAAGATAGAAACAAAGAGAAAAGAGAGAGAGAGCAAGTTTGACCCAACATCTGAAAAAAGTAAAGGCAAAGAAACCTAAAGACATAACCCACCTTCACACTGGTCACCCAAATTTAAAACAACAATTTTAAATTTAAGAACAGTATGGTGGTTAAATCCTAATTGTCTAGACTAGTGCTGTCCAATAGAAATGCAATGTAAGCCAGAAATGCGAGCCACATATGGATACTAAAATTTTCTGGTAGCCACATTAAACAAAGTAAAAATGTACAAAGTAAAAACTTAATTGATAAATTAAAAATTTACAGTAAATTAATTTTAATAATGTATTTTACTGAGCTTAACATACCCAAAATGTTGTAGGTTCAACATGTATTTAATTTTTAAAAATTATTAATGAGATATCTTATATCACTGTTTCTTGTACTGAGCCTTCAGTATCTGGTAAGTATTTACACTACAGTCCCTTTCAATTTGGAAAAGCCACATGTGGCTACTGAAGGAATGAGATTGTGCGGTCTAGAAGCAGGTGCACCCCTTCGTCAATTATGCACAAAAATCTTTTGACCCTGGACTTTCTTCCATTTAACACCAATACATTTTTCAACTCTCACCAAAATGGCTTAGCTATGCTGTCATGATGCAGCTTTACTTTTAGGTGAAGTAAACTCAGTGTTTCCACCATTACTACAGCACAATCGAGTTTGCTCAGTTGTGAGAACAGGAGACTGACCTAGATTATTTCTAAGGCCCATTCTCAACCTAATAGCTTATGATTATATCAAAAACATAAAAGAAAAGCACTCTGTTTAAATAAAATATCATTATCATTAATTGTGGTATTCAGAAAGTAAATCTACTCCCAAAGTAACCAAAATGAAATACAATCTCAAGATAAATAATTTTGCTATGAGTTCTCGGATTATCAATGGAATTTTATTCCCAGTAATAATGATAATGAAGAGTCATTTCTAGGAAACATTTATTGAATGCCATAATGCCATTCCATCTTCTACCCTTGCCCGCTCTTCGCCTCCACTAAACTATCCACTTAAGTACCAGAATCCTTTGACAAAATTAACATATCAGCCCATGAATTTTCTAAATGCAGCCTTTGCACAGAAGAATTAAGGAAGCTTACCAATTATTGTCAGGTAAAAGCCAGCCACTATATCCGCTTCCCAAGAAAGTTTGGAAGCAAATGGATCCCCATCTCGAAGGTAATGTGGCAGGCGCTCATCCTGAGGCAGGGCAGTGTGATTTAACGCCATTCTGTTCTCGAACCAGGAGGAGTCTGAAAAGCAGACCAGAAGAGATCTCAACAGACATGAATAAGCCAGCTTAAACCATTTCATAATCGTGGCTCCTGTTTTAAAACAAAAAGCAAGTCCCCAGGGTCATGCATGATTCTCTAATTAATAACTGGTAAAAATGTTAACATTTTTTTCAATGATCCAATTATGTCATTACTCAATTATTCAGTTGGCAGATTATCCAAACCTTCTTTTTCTCCTTTGGAAGAGTCATTCCGTTGGCATGATTGTTACTATTTGTTCTGAAAGGGGAAGAAATACTAATGTGGCTGTTTCTCTTTTGAACTTGCATATTTCAAATCGAACCAATAGATGTCACTGTTCAGCTCTCTAGGCAACAATTTCGGGCGTTATATCAGGCAGCAAGCGGAACAGAGTTGTGTGCCTCACAGGTGGTGACAGAGTGATCGGCAGATATCTAACCATGTTATTCACCTTTGCAAAAGACATGAATTTAACCCCTTTCTAGCTGCCAATTTACAGCTTACAGAGGAAGGCTAGTGACCCTATCAGTGGCCAGTTAGCTAAAACTACTGTCTCCTACACACAATTTGAGGACAGTCATGTGCTAATGTTCATTCCAAATCTTTCTCCCTGAGATGGTTAGAAAGCTATAGGAGAAATCTTTGGCTGCCAGTTGCACCACATCCCAAGACCTACCCCAAGTCAAAGTTTGTCTTTACCTTTCAAACTCCTGATTCCCCTTTGACTGCCTCTTCTTCTGGTAAACTCTCTCCTCCCCAAAGATTCCCCCTGCCGAGCTGGCTGTCCAGTCCTGTCCTCCACCTTAGATTCAGAATCATTAGAGGAGGGTTGGAGTCCAACTCTGATACCCACTCTCTGATCTTGAGCAAATTATTTAAACTCTCTGAACTGCAACCACTTCATCTGTAAAATGGGCAGTCTCCTTACCCATCACTCAGGCTTATTGTAGGAGCAATAGGATATTGGATTCAAAAGTGCATTATGAATGGGCGGGTCCTGTTTATTTATTATATGCTGAGATGCTTACTGTTCCCAAACTTGCCCATCCATCAAGATGTAGCTCTTGTATAACAGATTTCCTCAGGGTCCCATGCCGAATCAATGTATGCTTGTGTGTTAACTCAAGTATTCACTGAACATCTACTATAAACCCAGCATTTTGAGGTAGGATAACAGAGGTTTACTATGTTATCTAGACTTAGGGAGGGTATCTATCATTTTGGACAGAGAAAAGATACAACCAGTGGTCAGAAAATATAATAATAATACAAGAACATAAAACAATAAAATGCTGCTTTATTTGGCTTTAGACAATTGTTTTTGAGGTAGGGTCTCACACTGTTGCCCAGGCTGGAGTGCAGTGATGTGATCAGTGCTCACTACATCCTCGACCTCCTAGGCTCAGGTGATCCTCCCAACTTAGCCTCCCGACTAGCTGGGACCACAGTTGCATGCCACAACGCCTAGATGATGATGATGATGATGATGATGATGATGATGATGATGATTATTATTATTATTATTATTATTATTTTTAGAGACAGTATCTCTCTATGGTGCCCAGGCTGTTCTCAAACTCCTGTCCTGGGCTCAAGAGCTCCTCCCACTTTGGCATCCCAAAGTTCTGGGATTACAAGTATGAGCCACTGTACCTGGCCTAGACAATAATTTTTAAAGCAAGGAAATAATCCTGTTTTCTGAGGAATTAACTAGATTGTGTGCATAATATCAAGAATTGTCCTTCCTATATCTAAAAGTATCCAGGCCTTGCACAGCCTAAGACTCGATATGTTAATAATGAAAATGATAACATAAAACTTCACTTGAGCCCCCAAGGGGCTTTAATAAGCAACAAAAACTGTAGAGAATATTTTCAGTAAGAAAATGACATGAGCTAAGATTTGGAGGAAAAAATGAACATAGAGTGTATGAGGGATGGAAGAAGAGTCATTCCATGGGAACAGAGTTCATGATGGTGGGAAATGGTAGCCATCGGGATCTTGCTCTGTAGAAACTTGCCTGCCTGGCAGAAGAGTTGCTTTTGACATATCATATGTGGACTTATTTTTTTCTGACACTGATCAAAATTAATGCTATTGTTTAAGTTTGGAAATATAGTATTTGAGAGTGTTTCTAGTTCTTTTCAAAGACATAACTTAGACACAACTCTTCCTGAGGAACAGTGAGAGAGGCAGAGAATCCTAAATACATGGTTATTTGGGAATTCTTTTCTTTTCCACTCTTCTTTGTGCATTACAAACTCAACTTGCAACTTCACACTTTACACATATTTTCCCCTATATGTAATTTGTGTTCCCTTTCTTCTCAGTCTATCCAAATTCCACTTGACCTTCAAGCTTTTATCCAAAGTCTACATCCTTCAGAATACAAAACTGGCTCCTTCAATCGCTACTAAAATACAACTAGGAGAAATTAATCCTGCTTAATTTCCTTAATTCTTCCTCTGGTTTACCTACACATGAGTAAAATAACTTTCAGTTCATAATGAAATTAGAGGTACCAGTGCATAGTATGGGATCATTATCATTATTTTGTTGAGGAGCTATTTCATCATTGATACAGAATTACACTTTTCGCTGAAAACAGGCTATAGCAATGTAGCCATCATAAATATTTTTGCAGAACACTAACTGTACTACTTAAAATAATAAATGCAACACATAGTCATGACTGTATTTGTTCAGAGATATGTTTTAGAGAATTTCTTTTTCAGTGTTGAATGTGCCTGAATTACCTTTATCTGTATTGAATGTACCTGAATTACCTCATTGTGTAAATAAAATAGAGTCATTTGTCAATTCCTTCCCTCTTTTACCTCCTGTATTTGAAGATTGCCTACCGCTCTCAGTAGATAGATGCTGTCCTATCTGCCTTCCCAGGTGGTCAGGACCCTCAACACCACATCCCCCAGTTCCCTGGGATGGCATCCTATGATCAAAGCAATGGTTCCAAATCAGCTGCATATCTGAATCTCTTATGTACTTATATTTTATTTTTTGCATATTTTTATTGTTGTATTTTGTATTGTAGCTACTCTTTAGGTACTGTAGTCTGAGTACAACTTCCAGAGTCTATGATATCATTTCCAAGAGGATCAAATAGTACTCAGTTTGTCGAATTTTGTAACCATGGAAGCTTTCCTTTCTTGCACAATATTTCATGGCACTATTGTTGGGGAAACAACATATGGGGGTTGGAGGAAAGTATCCTGTTTAAAAGTGGAGGAGAAACTAAATGACTTGTCAAAATTTCTGCTGAATTTACGATTCTGTGAAAGATATAAATGAAATTTCTTTGAGTAAGTTGTGTGTGATTATTCATGTTAGCATAATCCTTTAAGCCATAAAATATACTCCACTGCTCTCATATCTGCTAATCAATGGTCTTTTGGACCATGAATAAAGCTTCCTAAGACTGTTCTCATAACAGCTTATTACAGAAAAAGCTGAAAACATCCCCACTCTTCATCACCCATAAAAGTTTTTCATATCTTTTGAGTTACTAGAATCAGCCTTTTAAAATCCTCTATTATTCCACAATAAAAAATTAAAGAATATCTTTAGATGTAGCCAGAAGTCCTCATGTCCAAACTGAAGGGACTTACAAAATAGGTATAAGCAGATATGGAAAAGAGAATGGCACAGGTTCCCCTCCTAACAGGAAATAAATACAAGTTTGTCCAATAAATACAAGAAACAGAGTCCAATTCTGTTAGACTCTATCTAGTCTTAAAATTATCTTCAAAAAATATTTGGCAACAAATTTCTCATTGACCTGCTAAATTTTCCCTGGTTTAATGCAGGCAAGACCAAAAAGCATGGACAGTGTGGAGAGCCACTTATGTAAAGTATTTGAAAGCATCCTGCCCAGAATGGTCTTCCCCACTGGTCTGCTCTGTCTTCTGAAACTTTTGCCATTTTTTGCCTGAAGCATTATCACCAAGAAATTTCTTTCTAGTGATATATAATCTGAGAACATGAAATCTGAATCTACCAGAATCCATGAAAACTTCAACATAGTTTCTGAAATTAGTTACTTGAAACCTAGTAGAAGCCAACAGACCTCAAAATAGGTGTGAGATGGTGCAGAGGAGTCAGTTGGAAACAAACATCGAAGACCAGGAAATGTCCAGGAAGCTAACAAAGAAACAACCACAAACTAGAGAAAAGATGTCCAAGAAAGATAAACAGTTAATATTCAGTATCGAGAGGTAAAATGTGCTCAGTGTTAAGCCTGATAAAATGTAAGTAAGGAAACATAATTTACTAATAATTTAGAAATCCTTTAGCTGGTTTACATAGGTCTTTATCAAGTGGGTGATTGTTCATTTCTACTACTGTCTAAAAGGATTACCCACAATAAACCTACAGGAAAAAGAGTTTGTGGTCAGATTCATTTTTATACCAACTTCAGAAATTTGTGCCAGCCCCTAGGCTGGTGTCTGATGATAAGGACCAACTATTCAGTACTAAGCTTCTTTCACTCAACCCCAGTGAGTCAGCTGGCATGGGCCATGATTGTGTGCAGGGATGACCACACTGGAGACCAGTCAGTTTTCCTCTGACTCCTTCTGCATGCTAGCCTCTCTCCTGTCTCTATCGACCTTAAGATTTGACCTCCCCATTTGAGCACCACAGTGGTTTCAAGCATCTCCCCTTTGCTTCCCCATCAAACTGTTCTCTAAAAAATGGAATTGATAAATCTCGTTGACATGGTACGATATTCATAATACACTTTGCGGAAAAGCACTAATTTTCAAAGAGTTATGCAGCATTTTTAAGCGAGAAAAACTATAGAGAAAGATACCTAGAAATATATATGCCAAAGGGTTAAAATATATTTGTATTGTGTATAGTGTTAGCATGGTTATGATGTATAATGATGTTAGGAGTAATTCTTTCTTTACTTTTTATTTGGAGAGTGAGGATACTTGGTAATAAAGGCACTTTTGAAATTGTTTAAAAATGGCATATTACTTTTGCAATATTGTCTTTATTTTTAATAAAGATTTATTACAAATTATAACATTAGTGAAATTGCTACACCCATCCATTTATTCATTCATATATTTATTTACCATAGATTACGTGCAGGCCCCTACTCACTCTATAAATTACTTCCCTTGGAAGTTTGCCATTAATGAGATGGCTTACAGAAGCTGAAATTGAAGGTTTTTCTGAAAAGACCTACTCACAGCCCTGAAATCTCCCCACGTAGGTAAGCAGCTCACATCTGTGCTCTAAGCACATGCTAGCACTGCCTTGGATGTTTGTCAGCCAGAGGTCACAGCTTAAGGATTTTCTTCCTAGTAATTGTGTCTCTTCTTGCTCACGAAGTGTTCTATAAATTCAATATATTTAAGCCATGGTCTTCATAATTATTTTTTTCTGTGTCAGCATCTACACATGCTTAACATGCAATAAGCCATAATGATACCAATATTGATATGTCATAGATCAACTCTATATTCCAGTGAAAAGGTTTGGATTAATTTTGCATCTACTATATAAGGATATAGTGTTTTTCTTTTATACACGAAAAGAAAAACCTGAAAGCACCTTGGCATGCAAAATAGCAATCAAGAAATAAAATCAATAGTTTGGGGTCTCAAATACCCCAATCCAGGTCTCCAGAGGGGTAACCTTTACCTATTAGCTAGTGCTAATGAGATCCTTGCCTTCTCTACAGGGGAAATGTTCACAGCCACAAAGAAAACTAGTAATTAGCTGAGGTTTTCTGTCAAACAGAAATGCGCATACACCTTTCGGGCTTTTTCTGCCATGGTTCAATACGATACTAGAGAAGAAAATAAAAGAGTAGTATTTTTTTCCACATAAAACTTAACTAAAAATAGGGCAGAAAACATGGAAAAGAAGGGTGGGAGAAAGGAAGGGAAGTAGGAAGGCAAGAATCTTTTTCTCTACAGAACCAAGCCAGCAAAAGAGCAATCAATGCAATTCAATATTTTCTAAGCCATGTAAAAAGCGGGCAGAGTTGTCTGTTGAGAATAGTAACCTCCATGCCAATTTATTCCTAACCAGTTCAGCTTGAAACAAATTGACAAATCTAAGGTAATAGGAGAATTATGAGAAACAGACCTGCTCTAATACTTTCTTAGATTGATAATATTTTAAGTGTCAACTGTCATGTAATGACTACTATTTTATCCAGCTTCTGAATAGTAAGTTTCAAATTAGTTTATGCCCACACTCTTTCCAACCCACTTTTCTAAAGCAAAAGGGATGAGGTGTAAATTTCATATAACAATTACTATTGTAATTTCCAGGCCTCAATATTTCTCTTTCTCATAACAAGAGGCGCTTCCTACTCAAGTACTAGACAAGGTTGCCCACCTCCTGGCATGGTGTCCATTCTTCTATTTATTTCCCAGGGGGCCTTGCCTACATCCAAAAGTCCTTCTTAGCAAAGCAATCAAGTAACCCAATCATCTGCTGATAATGAAAGGGGCCACCTGATCTAAACACTGGCCTGAGAACATGCGGGAAACCATAAACCCCAGAGGTGAAACCAGAACCACAGAATTCCCCACCGCGTCACCAAGGAATACCAGACCTGCAAATCCTTCTCAATCTGGAAGCATCTTTGGACACTGCACTTATTGTAGACATTTTATCTCCTCCTCAGCCCTCAAGAATATAAAAAGAAACTTGGACAATAATAATAATAACTTTGAAAAAAAGGGCTATAAATCCCTTAATTTACATCTCAAATTCAAATACTCCAGCTCCGAGCTCCTATATACATACAGATCATGTTAGCTATGATTCAGAATTATCAAGTTGCCCTTAGTAATAGTAGTCAACATGAAACACATGCAGAATTTTCAGCAATAGGATCTGTTTATTCCTCATCAAAAGGAAATATACAAGTTTACAAAAAAAACTGTGAGGAACAAATTGGCTAAACACCTGGGCAGAGAAACTCAGATTGCTTCAGAAAAGATCAGAAATTGCAATTTTACAGATTCTCACTATTTTACTGCTGGGTGCATTCTTTATTTTATTCCTGACGTGAAACTCTGCTTCTGAGATGTTTTTTATATGCGTTAGTTGACAGACTGGGCCTAAACCCAACAGGAGGAAAAAAATCCAATTAACTTCATTAATTACAGTGGTTTTCAGAATAAAGGCTCAGACAGAATAGCTTTAACTTGCTCTTAGTTCTCACAACTGCAAAGAAAAAGAGAGGAATAAATTCCCTGAAAATGAATTAAGAATCATTGTTCATTTGCCTCGTGAATCATGCATAGGCTATCCTCATAATTCCTTGTAAATGACCATTCAATTCCAAGTCCTATTTTCCAGACAAACAATCTTAGAAATTTTCGTTTCTTAGTTGGTTTAGCCCCTTGTTAAAACTCACCGATTTAAGAGCCTGCCAGGGGAAGTTTCTTTCCCTGGGCTTCTGGCTGGGTTTGCTCGGGTCTTGCAATGTCTTCCTATTGGTTCCTTCCAGAGCAATACTCTAGTTACTTTGTGCTTCAGCTGATTTTGAACATATAATGTTCACAAAATATAGTGAAAGGTATTCATTTTCCAGACTTCCCTGCTCTCTCCACCCCTTTGGCAAAAGGACCAATCATATCTTTGGAAAAAGCAATCTCATCTTATTGAATTATGAGGAGAGATGCAATTTTTGGAAGCTTCACTTATCGGTGATTAAAAAACCAGCAGCAGCTATTTGGCCCTCATATTGATCAGAAACAAGAATAATGCTGTCTGTTGACTGTACTGTAAGACACCATATGCTTGATTTTTTTCTTTTCAGATTTAAAAGTCTCGAATTAATCATTAAATAATTTAGAATTAAATCCTAAAACCTTTATTATACATTTCTGGTGTTAGGCTATTTTTTAATCAAGACATACTATCTTTACTTACCTAACATAACTGCTTAAGAAATACAACTAAAATAGAAAAAGGAAAACTCACACATACTTTTTTACACATAAAAGTTAACACTTGTCCTAGCCTGGTTTAAAACCCTAAAGGTTTGTCAGGATTGAAAATGCGGTTTTTGTTCTTTGGTATTAAGCCAAAGCCACACGCTGTCATGTCTAGCAGGGAATGACATTGAACCTTTGTCACTGGCACTGTGCTTAGGGTTTCACATGCATTGTTTCATTTTAGCTTCACAACAATAATGCTCTGAAGAAAGTTACTGTTATTATTGCCGGTTTTTTAACTGACACCTAATAATTGTACATTTCGAGGGGCACTTAGTGATGTTTCAGTTTCAATACATATAATGTAGAGTGATCAGATCAGGGAAATTAACATATCCGTCGTCTCAAACACTTATTATTTATTTGTGTTATAAATGTTTGCAGCCATAAAGAAAACTAGTGATCAGGTGAGGTTGACTGTCAAACAGAAATGCATATACACTTTTATTAGATTTAGAGAGGTTAAGTTAGCTTGCACGAGGTCATGCTATTTAGCTCCTAGTACTATTTCATTATATATTTGTTGACTACATCAATGAATAAGACTTTAACCAATACATAGCATTGCTTCAAATAATGTTTTTTCATGGAGAAAAGAGGAGACATTATATGTATGTTAGAGAAAAAATGTAAAGGGCCAATAAACACAATCACTTTAGGAAAGGCTCCTAAAAGATAGGATTATTTCAGAACAGCCCTCACAAGAAATACTCCTAGCTTTTCCAATATAATCTCAGTTTTAAATGTCCTATCCCACCAACAGTAGAATTGTGCTTTTCAGATCACATGATCCCACAGTTTTTTAAAGTCTCACTATAAGTCATACTTCAGCTCGTCTCCCATTCATTCACTTACCCTCCAACTATAATAGAAATAAGATGATGTGCTTTCAAAAGCCTCAATCTGAAGAACAGATTTATGTTTTTTGAAAGTTATATGATTTCTTTTCTAAAAAAAGGTCAAAAATTATTGTTCTCCAAAAAAAAGATGCTTAAAAGAGAAAAGTAAAGGATGCTTAAATAATCGGGGTAGCGAATGGAGTCAGAACGAAATAGAGCAAAGAACATTGCCTTCCTTAATTTGCATGTGGATTATCTACTAATGTCTAGCCAGGCCTGTGTATGAAACTTGCCATAAAATTTTGTCTCTGACTGTGGATTTAGCAGACCCAAATGCCAGGATTAATTATACTACTTACTACGTAAATAACTTTATCCCAAGGTCATTGACCTTTTCAACTCCAGTGAACTTTATTTCAACAATTCGCTTCTATGGTCATACCCTAGTCTTATACATAACCTTGTACTGTTCCACCTATGAAACACTAAATTCTAATTATCACACCCACTGGCCACAATGTCCTATTCTTCCATGACACCCAAGTGCTCTCATGCCTGAATCTTCATTGTATCTTAATTGATCACCTCGTTTTATCTTCAATTTGCTTGCCCTCTTTATATATTAATATCTTAGAACCTCAAGGTCTATTGCACTAGTCACTCAACAAGCTTCACAAATTTCTGATATCCTTAATTTCTTGCTAGACCTGCCCTGCAAAACCCAGCTTGAGAATTGTATTGGTCTGTTCTCACATTGCTATAAAGAACTACCTGAGACTGGATAATTCATAAAGAAAAGAAGTTTAATTGACTCACAGTTCTGAAAGTTGTACAGGAAGCATGGCTGGGAAGGCCTCAGGAAATTTACACACATGGCAGAAGGGAAAGGGGAAGCAGGCACATCTTCATATGGCAAAGCAGGAGAGAGAGAACAAAGGGGGAAATGCTACACACTTTTAAACAACCAGATCACTCACTGTCATGAGAACAGCAAGGCGGATGTCTGCCCCCATGATTCAATCGCCTCCTACCAGGCCCCTCTGAAAACACTGGGGATTACAATTCAACATAAGATTTGGGTGGGGACACAAATCCAAGCCATATCAAGAATTCAGTCCTTCAACTTCTCTCCTGCAACATTTCAGCGTACACTCTATGGAGCAGAGTCTCTACAAAACAGGTTTCTGTCATAAATTTAGACAACAATACTGTCTGGCTATCCCAGACATGTTTTTCTGAAATATCTAGTTCTGAAACCAGATCTGTGAGGTAGCTTTGATGTGGGAAGGGAAAAGAGAGTTTATAGATGTTACCAATTGCCAATTCAAAATAATATGGCCCTTTCTCAACAAACCTTTCTGAGCCCTCAGCTTGAACTGGACATTATCTTAAGTGCTGGAAATTTTTGCTTTCATGGCACTTGCAATCTGTATGAAAAGAAAACTAATGGCCATAGAAAGTCAGGGTTACGTTCAAGCAGGGGCCCAAGCACTGGGATTCTGAGAAGGGAGACTCTAACAGTTTGGAAGATATGGCATCTTCAATACAATTTGTTGGTGTCCATATGACTGAGAAGGTTATATTATCTACCTAAAAGAAATCAGTAGGCCGGGCATGGTGGCTTATGCCTGGAATCCCAACACTTTGGAAGGCCAAGACCAGTGAATGGCTTGAGCCCAGGAATTCAAGAACAGCCTGGGCAACATGGCAAAACCTCATCTCTACCAAATTTATATATGTATTAGCTTGGTGTGGTGGCACACACCTATAATCTTGGCTACTTGGGAGGCTGAGGTGGGAGGATTGCCTGAGCCTGGGAGGTCAAGTCTGCAGTGAGCCCTGTTCACCTGCCACTGTACTCAAGCCTGGGTGTCAGAGCAAGATCCTGTCTCAAAAAAAAAAAAAAAAAGAAAAAATGGAAAGAAATCAGTGTATCCACTATGAGCCAGAAAATCTGCTGGGTGCTGAGAATACAACAGTAAAAAGACAAACATAAAATTCATTTAGCTACAATTAAGGAAAGTATGTACCAATAAGTCACTCACAGAAAATAAAACTGTCTCCAAATGTAGTGGCAGCAAATCCCTGTTTTAAAGATGGACAATAGGCCAAGGCCCTCAGTTATCTCTTCTGCAAGAGGAAAGGATTTGTCATTCTCCTAATTTATTTTGCACATCAGCTTTCCTTGCAGAGACTGAGCTAGGTGCTCCATTTCTCATCCTTAGTAAAAGAGAAATACATCTGTGAAAAACTGCCTGCACTGAGTCACAGCAGCCCCAGACTCTAGTCCTGGGTGCTTACCCTGACTGTTCAAACACAGGGAATGAGGAAACCTCCTTGTTAAAGATCTAAGTATCTTTAGAAAGGCTTCAGAGCCAGTTATTGCTTCATTAAATTCAGCCTCCCTCTCCTCCATTAGCCTCTCTCCCATGATGTTTTGTTCATCTACTTAGAAGCAATACTAATTGTTGTACCTTTTTTGCAACTACTTATCATTTATGTCTAAATACCATGTAACACGTTAATGATTGTTGAGTCATGTTATTAAATGTATATCAAGTGAACCATTTATTAATGCATGCATTCATTCAACAAAATTTATTAAGCACTTTTCTTAGTCCTTTTCTGCTGCTATGACAGAATACTACAGACTGAGTGATTTTTGAACAATAGAAGTGTATTTGGCTCACAGTTCTCGAATCGAGTAAGTAGAAGATCAAGGAGTCACATCTGGAAAGGGCCTTCTTGTTTTGTCATTACATGGCAGAAGGTATCACATAACAAGGAAGGGCAAGAGAGGGCAAGAGCGTGCAAGACAGAGAAAAAGAGATAATCGAACTTTCATGATAACTAATCCATTTCCACGATACTTCTCACAGCCTAATCACCCCTTTAAGGCCCCACCTCTTAATACTGTCACAATGGTAATTCCATTTCAACATGAGTCTGGAGTTCAACATTCAAACCATAATAGCACCTGCAATGTAGCTGGCACTCAGAATGAACAAATGGACAAATAAATATATAAAAAATAAAATGGTCATAGGATAATGGGGAAAAATAGAGCACAATGAAGAGAATACAAAATGCCAGGAGCTGGGCTGATGGTAGAGAGTCATTGTTTTATTAAAAGTGGCCAGGGAGGATTCACTATAAAAGTGATATTGGAGCAGAATGTAAGGAAAGTGAAAGGGCAAGCATGAAAGATATTTGGGATATGAAACTTCCAGGCAGAGAAAGGAGCAAAAATAGTAAAAATTTCAAAATAGTTAGCTACTATTTTAGCTATGATAAAACTTAAAGTTCAGACTAATTTATGTATCAAATAATTTGTTATGGGGCAGTAAGGTTCAGAGTAATTCTTACCTAGAGCTTAAAATGATTTAGGTATCAAGTTTGTGCCTAGCTAACACAGAGCTTTGAAACTGTGGACTGAGGGAGTATAGATACAGGCTAACATCCCAGGGGTTAACAAAAAGCTAGATATATTATTAGTTCCAGCTCAAGTGACATGTCCAATATTTCAATGTAGTTGATGCACAGTATTTTTGCTTCCTGTATGGAAAGAAATTCATTGAAATGGATTTTTACAATGATCGTTCCCTTATCTAAAAGAAGGAGCAATTCTTTATCTTTTCTGATACTCACATTTATATGCGAAGGCCCGAGGAAGCAGCACTGACTTACAATCATCTGCTCAGGTGTCACTGGTGGTAAATCAAAATAACAGACAGAGAAGATTAAGAAAAAATGAATGGACAAGAAAATCTTTCTTTATCAAATCGGGAACCCAAGGATTAAGAAAGATCTTATATCAAAAAGTTCTATTGAAAGATCAGACAAAAAGCACCATGACTAGCGATCTGAAGAATTTAGAAGCACGAGGAAAGAGATAAAAGTAACTAATTCTTACTCTTTTTTTTTTTTTTTTTTTTTTTCCATGAGGGAATGACACACTATCAAGTCTCACCGTACAGGACCTCAGCAATGTCAGCATTCATCAAGACTTTGCCTACTGTTTACAATGCTAGCATGGAACTCTTCTCCTTCCTTCATTCAAAAAATATTTACTGAGTACCTTCTGAGTATGCTTCCAATACTGTGCCTGGCCCTGAGAACACTATTGTTGGACAAAAGATATGGCCTACATCCTAATTAATTTTTCTGTCAGGCAGCTGCAAGTTTTACAAAGGAGAAGTTTGAGATTACATGGGAACAGAGAAAGGGGAACATGTATCAGTGAATAAATGGAAAAAGAAAATGTAGTCCATATACACAAGGGAATACTCTTCAACCTTAAAAAAGAAGAAAATTCTGCCATTTGAGACAACATGGATAAACCTAGAGGACATTATATTAAGTGAAATAAGACAGACATATAAAGAAAAATACAGAATGATTTCACTTATATGTGGAATCTAAAAAAGTTGATCTCATAGCAACAGAGGGTAGAATGTTGGTTATCAGAGGTTAGGAGCAGGGGGGTTGGGGAGATGTTAGTCAAAAAATTTAAACTTTCAATTAGACAGGAGGAATAAGTTCAAGATATCTATTGAATATCATGGTGGCTATATTTAATAACAATGCTTTATGTTCTTGAAAATTGCTAATGAATAGATTTTAAGTGTTCTCACGACAAAAAAAGATGTGAGGGTAGTACATATGTTGATTAGCTAGATTTAGCCAGTCCATAATGTGCACATATTTCAAAATGACATCATGTACACAATAAATATACAAAAGTTTTGTCAATTAAAAAACTTTCAATAAATTTACTTTTAAGAAAAATAAAGAAAAAAGGAAAGAAACCTGGAAACATAAATCACAAAGAAATAAAGAGCAACAGAAATGTAATTATATAGGTAACTATTATTTAAATCTCCTAGAAGTATAATTGTTCAGGCAAAAATAATAAAAATATAGTATGAGATTAATTGTGTGTGTGTGTATATGTGTATACGTTCACTAAAGTGAACATAAAGAACACAAAGGAGTGAAATGAGAAATGCAAGTATAATATTGTGAGGTTCTTATGCCATATGTGTAGTGTCTATGTAGACTGTGATCCGTTAAATACATATATATTAATCCCTAAAGCAACAACCAAATTAACAAAACAAAGAGTTTAGCTAATAAGCCAACAAAGGAAATAAGATGATATCATAAAAGAAGAAATAAAGAACAAAGAATAAATGCTGTATCGGTCAGGGTTCTCCAGAGAACCTTGATATATATATATACAAATGATAGATATTATATATATATATGTATATATATAAAATGTTTTATAGTGTGTGTGTGTGCTACTTATACAGTGAGCAAGAAAGAGAGACAGCGAGATCAGTTTATTACAAGGAAACGGCTCATGCGTTTACGAAGACTGAGTAGCTCCAAAATCTCAGCAAGCTGGATGCCCAGAGAAGCCAATGGTTTAAGTTCCAGCCCAAGAGCAAATCTAAAGGCAGGAGAAAACTGATGTCCAAGCTCAAAGACAATCAGACAGAGTCTTCCTCTATTCACGGGAGGGCCTTTTTGTTCTATTCAGACCTTCACTTGATTGGATGGAATCCACTCACATTAGGGAGAGCAATTTGCTTTACTCAGTCTACTGGTACAAATGTTAATTTCATCCAGAAACACCTTCATAGACCCAGAATAATGTTTGGCCAAATATCTGGATATACTGTAGCCCAGTGAATTTGACACATAAAATTAACCGCCATGGATGGGATAAGTAGAAAACAAATAGCAAGATGAGATATTTAAATTTAACCATACAAATAATTACATTAAATGTAAATGGCCCAAACACCAAAACTAAAAGGCAGATATTGTGAGATTAGATTAAAAAACAGGAGCTAATTACATGCTGCCTACAAGAATTGCACTTTAAATATAAAGACATAAAAAGTATTAAAAATAAAGGCTAAAAAAAGAGATACATCATGCTAACACTGATCAAAAGAAAGCTAGAGTGACTATATTAAAATCAGAAAAAGTAGATTTCAGAGCAAAGAAATTTACAAGAGATAAGGAAGGTCATTTTGTAATAATAAACGGATTGACTCATCAAAAAGACATAAATGCATAACATAATATAGAAAGAAAAAAGCTTACATATCAATGACCTAAGGTGCCATCTTAAGAAACTAGAATTTTTTAAAAGGCAAATATAAACAGAAGAAAAAAATAAAGCTAAAAATAAGAATCAATGAAATAGAAAACAGAACAACAATAGAGAAAAATAAATAACACTGTTAATGGTCATTAAAATATTTCTTGAAAAAAAAAGTCTATGGAACCAGGAATTCAATGGAATTCTCCTCAGTAAATGATTGAGCCGTGGGAATACGCCTGGGCCCCACTGAGGATTTTTTCATTCAAGTCGGGTTATGCATAGTTAAAACACCTCTGCTAACTCTCATGAAAACCCATCCATAAGTAAGAACTATTGACTTACGTCAAATAAGACTATATTTGTCCTTGATTTATTTTCATATCAATGTGAAGATATAATGAGACAGAGTTCTAATAAAATCAATAATTCTTCAGAAATGGACATGTGTGAGCAGTGACAAAACATAAGAATAGTGAGAAATCATTAGCACACACAACTCTTCCACATTACAACATGCCCCCAACTACAATGTAAGAGGCCATCCATGACAACCCAGCATGACAATCCAGTGTCTTTCTGGTAATTGCTACAAGCATGATGGAATATGAAACACAGCAAAACATGGTTAGTGATATGTCATAAAACATCAGAAAGAGTCTCTAGGTTTTTAAATAGAAGAGACAAGTTTCTCATCAAAAGAAACAAAGATTAAATAGCACCTCATGGAGATATTTATCATTACTGCCTCAAGGAAATGTTTTTCACCCAAGGACTAAGATGATAAATTTTAAAACAATGGTGATGATGGTAATAATAACTCTTACTGTTTCTTAAGTGGCTACTACATGCCAAACCTATACTTATGTGTGTATAGACATATATATAAATATATATCTAATATAAATACAGATATAAATATATATAAATTTTATATATTATATAATATAAATTTAGATTACATAGAGAGAGAGAGAGACAGAGAGGTGGAGGGAGACTGTATTTGCCTAATAGTGATGTTTACCTTGTAAGTATGAGTAAGGAAACAGCTTGGGTCTCAAAAGCTAAATTCACAAGGCTTTTTTAATGCTAGATCAACATGCCAATCACAACCATATTTTACTTTTTTAAAAGTAATTATTTCTTGCTTAGACCCCATAAAACTGCATTAAATACCCTGGCTTATCAGTTGAAGACTTAACGGTGGGGAGAGGGTGGGCAGGAAGAAGGTGTCCATGTGTTCCCTCCAACAATCCTAAATAAGAGCTTCTAAACCATTTGCAGAAGGGAAAATAAGTGTTTTTGACACGTCATCCACCCACCTTCACTCTGCAAAGATTCCTGCCAGAATGAAGCAGTGAGGAAGACAGTGAATCAAAACTAGCTGATGTGAGATAGGCCCATTCCTGAGTTCTAGCGCAATTCCCTGGAAAATGTGTAAATGCTGAATGTGGTGATTAAATGACATACAAAGCAGTCAGTTAAAAAACTTGAAAAAGAACTGTGTGGGTGTGTATTTTGAAGGACATTTCTAAAAGTTCTTATCAAATTGGCTCTCTGAAGATTTACAGGGAGCAAAGTCAGGAACACTTGCCTTCACCAAAGAGTTGCAATCAGGGAGAAAGTGAGCAAGGTGAAGTAAATGATATTTTAAGACATGGTTATTTTAGTACCAACTGAAATTTCCATTCAGATATAATTTGTGAACTCCTCAGGTGACACTTCCATGCAATGAAATAATACTATAATGACCCAATGACAGAATTTTCTAAATCTACCAACCCTTAAAATTTATTTAACAGTGTGCAGAATTTTCCCAACCTCTCTCTTGCCAGCATAAATACGACAGTTAGTCAGCTAGTAGCTGTGGGCATCAGGAACTACTGCATAACGATGTCTGAGCAATATATTTCATTTACAAATTTTATATAAACTTTGTTACAAATTGTTAAATTCCGTGCAGTTTATGCAAACACTTCTTGTCTCTTTCTGTTTTCTAGTTACATTATTTATATTGATTGTAATAATGTACATTATAAAAAATGAAAACTGAAAACAGGAATAATCAAGAAAGGTCTCTAAGCACACACATAGATACAAATATGTGTATCACTGAACCTGTTAGATCAGATCCATGCACCTATTTACTCTTACTTTAGACACAGTTCTAACAAGTTTAGGTTTCTGGCTCCCTGCCTGAAGATTGTTGGAAAAAAGAGATTAAAAGTACAACCATTGTGGAAGACAGTGTGGCAATTCCTCAAGGATCTAGAACCAGAAATACCATTTGACCCTACAATCTCATTACTGGGTATATACCCAAAGAATTATTAATCATTCTACTATAAAGACACATGCACACATATGTTTATTTTGGCACTGTTCACAATAGCAAAGACTTGGAACCAACCCAAATGCCCATCAATGACAGACCGGATAAAGAAAATGTGGCACAAATACACCATGGAATACTATGCAGCCATAAAAAATGATGAGTTCACGTCCTTTTCAGGAACATGGATAAAGCTGGAAACCATCATTCTCAGCAACTAACACAAGAACAGAAAACCAAACAATGTATTTTCTCACTCATAAGTGGGAGTTGAACAATGAGAGCACATGGACACAGGGAGGGGAACATCACACACTGGGGCCTGTCGGGCAGTTGGGGGCTAGGGGAGGGATAGCGTTAGAAGAAATACCTAATGTAGATGACGAGTTGATGGATGCAGCAAACCACCATGGCACGTGTATACCTGTGTAACAAACCTGTACATTCTGCACATGTACCCCAGAACTTAAAGTATAATTTAAAAAAAAAAGTAGGTAGCACAATATTTGTGTTAAACAAATTTAAATTAAAATTAACATTGAAAAGAAAAAATAAAGAGAAAACGAGGCTTAGAGAGTTTAAGTAATTTACCCAGAGGAGAAAAGGGTATAAGTGGAACTGGAACCAGTCATTTCAAACCTGGGTCAGTGACATTCTTTGGGGAAAAAGAAAAACAAAAAACTAGATCTTTGTCGTTGTTGCTGTTTTCAAAAAAAAAAAAAAAAAAAGAAAAAGGTAGCATAATATCCTCAAGGTTAACCATATTGTACCATTTGATAGGATTTTCTTCTTCTTTAAGGCTAAATAATATTCCATTGTATGTCTATACAGCATTTCATTGATACATTCATCCTTCGATGGACAATTAAGTTCTTTCCACCTCTTGGCTATTGTGAATAATGCTGTAATTAATAAATATGGTAATGCAAATATCTTTTTGAAATCCTGTTTTTAATTCTTTTGGAGAAATACCCAGAAGTGGAATTACTGGACCAAATGGCACTTAAATACAAATACTGCATGATTCCACTTTGGTGATGTATCTAAAGTAGTCAAACTCAAAAGAATGAGAAAATAAAATGATGGTTGCCAGGGACTGAGGAAAGGAAGAAGTGGGGAGTTGCTGTGCAATGGGTATAAACTTCTAGTCATGCAAGATGCGTAAGTTCTAGAGATCTGCTGTACCATTATGTGCATATAGTTGGCAACACTGACTGTACACTTAAAAATTGGTTAATCCCATATTATGGGTTTTTTTTCTCACAATAATAATTTGTTTTATACAGAAGTAAACTAGAGGTATCAAAGGCAGATGCAAGACGTGATTGCAACAGCCACTTTGGAAGACACTTTGGCAGTTTCTTACAAAACTAAATATACTTTTACCATACAATCCAGCCATTGTGCTCCTTGGTGTTTGCTCAGATGAATTAAAAACATGCTCACACAAAAACCTGCACACAAATGTTTATAGCAGTTTTATTCATCATTGCCAAGACTTGAAAGCAAACAAGGTATCCCTTAGTAGGTGAATAAATAAACTGTTGTACATCCAGCCAGTTGAGTATTATTTGGCATTGAAAAAATGAGTTATTAAGCCATGAAAAAATGTAGAGAAAACCAAATGCATATTGCTAAGTGTAAAAAGCCAATCTAAAAAGGCTGTTCATTATATGATATCATATTACATTATATTATATCGTATTAGATTATGTATATTATATTATACATACAGTATAATGCCAACTATATGACACTCTGGAAAGGACAAAACCATGGAGATAGTAAAAATGTTAGTTATTGCTAGAGTTTAAGGGAGGGGAGAGACACACAAGAGGAGCACAGAGGATTCTTAGGATAGTGAAACTACTCTGTATGATACTATAATAGTAAATACATGTCATTCCACGTTTATCAAAACTCATAGAATGTACAATACCAAGAGTGAGCTATAAACTTTGGATGATTATAACGTGGCAATGTAGGTTCATCAATTATAAATGTACCACCCTGGTGTGGAATGTTGATAGTGGAGGAAGTTGTGCATATGAGAACTTTCTGTACTTTCCACTTAATTTTGCTGTCGATTTAAAACTACTCTAAAGAAATAAAATTTGGCCAGGCTTGATGGTTCATGCCTGAAATTCTAGCACTTTGGGAGGTCAAGGTGGGTGGATCATGAGGTCAGGAGATCAAGACCATCCTGGGTCACATGGTGAAACCCCATCTCTACTAAAAATACAAAAAATTAGCCAGGTGTGGGTGGCACACACCTGTAGTCCCAGCTACTGGGGAGGCTGAGGCAGGAGAATCGCTTGAACCCGGGAGGCGGAGGTTGCAGTGAGACGAGATTGCATCACTGCACTCTAACCTGAGCAACAGAGCGAGACTCCATCTCAATCATCTCAATAAAAAATAAAAAAATACATAAAATAAAATTTATCAATTAAAATGTATTAAATAAAATGTATGTAATTACTTATATAGTCTACTATATATAACAAAATAAAGAATTCTTTTTTTTTTTTTTTGAGATGGAGTCTCGCTCTGTTGCCCAGGCTGGAGGGCAGTGGCCGGATCTCAGCTCACTGCAAGCTCCGCCTCCCGGGTTTATGCCATTCTCCTGCCTCAGCCTCCCGAGTACTTGGGACTACAGGCGCCTGCCACCTCACCCGGCTAGTTTTTTGTATTTTTTAATAGAGATGGGGTTTCACCGGGTTAGCCAGGATGGTCTCGATCTCCTGACCTCGTGATCTGCCCGTCTCGTCCTCCCAAAGTGCTGGGATTACAGGCTTGAGCCACAGCGCCCGGCCAAGAATTCTTAAAAATAAAAATTCAGAGACACTTAGGATCAAGATCAATAGCTCTGCATATTGAGATGGACCCTAGGTGAATCAATGTATTACAGGACAATGCAATTATAAATAACTGATATTCACAATTGCAGTTTTAACTAACCATTACACAAACATGTATTGAGCATTTTCCAGGTGGCAAACACTGAAAAGAGAGAAGATGTGGCTTATGGTGATGTCAGTCATAGATAGGTGTTCACCTTTAGCAGCTGTATGGGCTTTTAGTCCAATAACAGCAGAAAAATTAATATGTACAGCACGTTACACAATAAAGTTAGAAAATTCCAGTGAGTTCCATATGTATGATTCTTGGGAGCTCAACCTAAAACCACCAAAGACTGCTTAAGGTGAGATGATTTCAAGTGTGAGAACTTAAAGGATAGCTAAGATTTAAATAGGAGTATACTGTAGTGATTATTAGTATAGCTCCTGGAATCCAATATCCTGGGTTCAAATCCCAGCTCCACGACTTGCTAGTTGTATGCCTTAAGTTACTTAAGATTAAATGAGTTAATGTAGACCAAATGCTTAAAATCGTGCGTAGGAGAGCTGTCAAAATTTAAAAAGGAGGGTGATGACCGTGAATGAACCCAAAAGATATGTACAAAATAAACTATGTGATCCATGTCAACAGGCTATAGTAAACAAATCATTGTATATGTGCATCCACTCATACATGTCTGCATGCTAACAATAAATCTGATGTGTTGGAAAAACCTCACAAAACTAAATGGTTAAAAAGCAAATAGTGCAGAGACTATGTACTTATGACAAGTACATGGGTTCCAATACCAGGTCTGGCTGAGTGAACTTAAGATGATACTGAAACTCTCTTTTCTCCATAAGCCAAATGGATAACAATATAATACCTGTGTTATGGGGTAACTGTGAAGAATAAGTGACATTTGACCTGTAAAGCACAGTGCTTAACAAAATTATTACTAATTTTCTGGTTAACTAAAGGAAGAGAATCTCTTTGACTGCAATGATTTTATTTAAAAAGTCCTTTGAAATAGATTTATCTACATCTTAATATACTTGTAAGAGCTTGCTGTCCAACTAGAATATGCCTTTTGTCAGAGATAAGCTTTCTTTGTCTTTTCATATGAGGCTACTGATTTATTATCCTCTCTTTGTCCTTGAAAATCAGGTAAATGTCACCTATATGTAGCATTCCATTCTTTCCATTCTACTCCAACAAGCAGAATCATTAGTTTCTCACTCTTTCTGGTCCTCATAATTCTTTAAACCAAGCTATTATAAAATGTATGTCACTGTATCTTAGTTAATCCCTTATGCCCTCATTCAATTGCATACTTTTTAAATGGTGAGATGCTAATCTTTGTACATGTCACCCCTTCACCTTTCCTTCTAATAAGCATTCTTTAGAAAGCACCTTGAGTAAATAGTAATCATAATTAAATTTTTCGTACTATGCAACACACCAGGGTCTTTGTTTCCACTCAACTTAATTTCTGAGGCTTTATCATTGACATCTACATATCGTATGCATATTAGAAATTCATGGCCATAATAAGAACTTTGAGGACGTGACAGTTAGATTTCAATAAAAGTTTTACCTTAACTTCATTTATTTAATTCATTAATAAAAGTTTTCAATAAAAGTTTTACTCCAACTGCATTTTTCTGATTCATTAGATGTGAAAAATGGAAGGTAACATTTGTTGTCCAGCAGCTTCTTGAATTTAATAATGCTTAGAACCCTGAACTAGCTATTAGCATGATGTCATGGAGGAGGCATTCCTGGAAAGTAATATTACTCATTCTCATCACCAATGTACATTTAAAGGTCGAAATCTGAAGCTCATCATCTTATATGAGGGCAATCACCTTGGGAAGTATTGACTTTTCCCTCTTCCTTCTTCATTCTCAAATAATTGTTCTTTCCTAAAGTAACTTATCGAAGTTTAGCAGGACTCTTGCTTTTATTGTGGCACTATCTTTTACATTAAAGACCGAAGATTGCATTAGCTGTTTGATTACAGCTATCATTTCAACGAGGATCCAATTTAATGAAGCATCTGGGTTCTTTTCATGTCAGGTCTGCTTGTCTCTTACTGGTACGTTTTATTCTTTCAAAACTAAACTATAAATAAATGTATTAAATGAGCTATCTCTATATATTTATCCCTATTAAATTTTCTTTGAATCTATCTATCATTCTAAACCACAAAGATCATTCTTTGTCTGTTTTGCAGACTCACTACATGCCTATAAAGAGGGGGTAACCCATAAATTCAACAGGAGGTAAATGATTAAACTATGGTACATCAATATCATGGAATACTGGAGGCCATTAATTGATATTTATGAAAACTGTAAAATAGCATGGAGAAATGCTTATGATGTAATATGATACATACAAATTAAACCTTTAAAGTTTTATAAATGCTTTCACAAATAATGTGAATAAATATTTGTGGAAGAAAATAGAGCAAAAGCTTGATTTCAGGTGGTCAAATTATAATTGCCTTTTTTTCTTTTCTTGTTCCCTTTTCCCAAAATGTTCTAGTCTTCTACATTGATTTTTAAATTTTAAGAGAAATTAAGAAAAAAATAGATGGAGATTTTAGATTATTATTCAGAGAAATAAGAAAAAGAGCAATTTTTCTAAAATTACTTGGCTAACTCCTCAGTTCCTGCTGCACTGCAGTGCTTCCAGCCTCACATGGAGAGTTTTTTTGCTACATATGGCCTCAAATTTGTTTTCCAGCTTCTAAGCTTTAGCACATGTACTTTAATCTGGACAAAAACATGTCTATGAATAGGAAACAATAAGATACCCAGTTCATTGGCCCATAGGTTTTCCATACGAAGTGAGAATCATCTGGAATGTTTTTCTACCATTACTCTTGTTATAATCTTATATAACATTCAAGTTTCATTTAAGAACCACCTCCTCCATGAAATCCTTTCAGCCTCCCCAACTGGAGGTGTTTTTCCCAGTCTTTGTAACTTTCCTCTGAATTGTAGCCTGTGTTGCCTTACTTGTACATTTATTCCCTATGCTTACTCCTTCATCTCAGCACACACACATGCACACAAACACACAAACACACACAAACGCACATGCACACTTACACATTTAATGCACTGATTATGGGCAAGTATTTTGTTCTGGGAGAAAAGCTACTGAAAGAGTTACTTAGCAGTGCAATTTCTTTGTTAATTTGTAAGATGGTTCTAGTTTGTAGAGGGTTAATATGTTTATTTTGTATGGAAGAAAATAAGTTGAAGTTACCTGGAATAACATGAGTAACAACAAAAATAAAATTATTATTTTAGGCTACGCTGTTTGTCAGAAAAAAATCAAAAACCTAAGCTATAAACCAAGCGGTAGGGGACTTGAGCCACGTTTCTCCCCCACCCCACTACCAAGTACTCAGCTGTAAGTTTCATGAGCACAGCTACCCTGACACGCCACTCCCACTTCGCCAACCAATGCTGCTTTTTACCTCGGGTCCTTTCGTGTCTTTTTCCAGTGTCTGCATCCACACTCATCTGCTCCAATACTGTTGACCATTTACAACTCCTCTTCCTGCTCTCTTTCAGTCTGTGACATTGATGAGTGACACATGTGTTCCCCCACCCCATCCCCCACGACAGTCTCACTGTCTTTCACTCTCCATGCAACAAATATTCCCTCAGGTGATGTAGCTCTTTCAGCTGGTTTTAGATCACTCAGGTCTAAGTAATTCTGGCCTCAAACAGCAACCCTTCACTCTGAAGTTTATCTCTCTTTCATTTCAGGGCAGTTCCCAAGTCCTACGGAATCTGAGTCTGAAAATCTTCAAAGTGATATTTCCCAGTAGCCTTCTATGAACCCTAAGCCAATCTTCAAAAAGAAATATCCCTTGACTAATCCCCATTCAAGAATGAGACCCTACTCTTCCAGGAGCACAATTCTTCCCTTGCCCTGTATGTATGGGGCCTTACTCTTTCAAATTTCCAAGAACTTGACCTTGAGCCCAAGTCCCATTTCTATATTTCACCTTATCCCAAACTTTCTGGGGACTCCAAAGAAAAACAACACACCTAAGGTCCTGCTATGATATTCTAGAGTTCCTGACGTAGCAATGTAAACCTAGCCTCTCAACTGTTCAAGGCTCTCTGTAATGCAGATATAAACTGGACTCCTAGAAGTTTGTGGCTATTGTGCGTTGATGATTGTAGGAAATTGAGAAGGCAAATACTTGGAGTGGAAAAAAGCCCTAATATCTAGTGAGTTCCCTAACAGATAGGAATGAATTGTTTATTCATTATTGAAATTAGAGGTCCAATCACATTTTTAAAATCTTGCAAAAATGGCTGGGCACAGTGGCTTGCACCTGTAATCCCAGCTACCTGGGAGATTGAGGTGGGAGGATTGCTTCAGGCCAGAAGTTCAAGACCAGCCTGGGCAGCACAGTGAAACTCCCATCCCAGAATTTGCTGAAATGGTGACCATGTGTTCTAGGTACTTGGAGGTTATTTATACTATCATCTTTACTTTTACATATGTTCAAAAATGTCTAGAATAAAAAATGTTCAAGTGCAAATACAGATCTAAATTGTTTACCTACCTTAGTAAACTCCATGTCTAAGAACCTATCATGAGGGAACAATATAAAATTTTATTAGTTCATTTTCAGGCGGCTGATAAAGACATACCCGAGACTGGGCAATTTACAAAAGAAAGAGGTTTATTGAAATCACAATTCCACGTGGCCGGGGAGGCCTCACAATCATGGTGGAAGGTGAAAGGCACGTCTCACATGGCAGCAGACTAGAGAAGAGGGCTTGTGCAGGGAAATTCCCCTTTTTAGAACCATCAGATCACATGAGACTTATTCACTATCACAAGAATAGCACAGGAAAGACCTGCCCCCACGATTCAATTACTTCTGACTGTGTGCCTCCCATAACATGTGGGAATTCAAGATGAGATTTGGGTGAGGACACAGCCAAACCATATCAAAAATATATAAAATATTATGCTATATATGTTTATCATAGCATTACTTTAAATCATAAAATGTTAGCAAGAAATCTAACTGGATTCATCCATAGCATTAAAATATGTAGTAGAATAATATTTACTGACATAAGGAAAGGTTTGATTTTTTATTTTATTGCCAAATGTAAATGAATCAGATAATAAAAATTATATATAAGATTTCACTTAGTGAAAAACAAAATATGTATACAATATATTATATTATATAATTATGTAATGTATTATAATGTATATTCTTTATTATATATTGTATTATATGTTTATATATAATACATAATTTTATATAATTTATATATTGAATTTTAAATATATATATAGTTTTAGACAACAACGTATATATTTAGTCAACCTCATATATCCAGTTTTAGTCAGTTGGAAGTCAGAAAGCAGGGTGCCACCATGGTCAGGTTCCACGAGGGCCCTCTTCCTGGCTGGCAGATGGCTGCCTTTTTACCACGTCCTAACATGTTGGGGAGACAGAGACAGCAAGTTCTCTGGTGTCTCTTCTTATAAGGGCACTAATCCCATCATGAAGGGCCCTCCCTTCATAACCTAGTTACCTCCCAAAGGCTCATCTCTAAATACAACACATTGTGGGCTGGTGCTTCCACATATGAATTTTGCAGACACAAACATTCAGTCCATAGCATGTATCAATATTAAAATAATTATCTCTGGAAGATATATTCTTTTAATATTTCTGGGTCTTCTATGTTTACTACAACAAATGTACATTTTTTTATGTAATCAAGGGGAATAAATCCACAATAAATGCCCATTTCTATGGCTTGGAAAGGCTTCTGCTTTCACTTATAATAAGAACCAATTCTCCCACTGAGAATAACTTTAAAAGTTTGTAAAATACAGAAAAACAATTTAAATGAAACTATCAAAATGGCACCAAGGCACACAGGTTTGAGAGGCTAAGATCATGGAAAGAATACTCAGAAGTGATTCTGACATTTTTCAATGCTTTCCCCTTCAACACATTTGCTAATTCATAAGTAATGTGGACAGAAATGCTTAGAAGCTGAGCAAAAACTGGAGAGGTGGAGAAAATTTTCTGCAGTCTTTTCCGCAGAATTTTCTGCAGTCTTAGCAACTATAAAGACACACTTGGAGTTTAGGGCTGCCAACAAAGTTAGGACTTGAAAGTTCAAGATCTTGTCCAGAAAGGAAGTTTGGAAAAGTGAACTTGGTACCTAGAGTCAACAATAAGTACCTGCTAAGAGGCCAAAAATCTAAGCAAGGCAATTAGAAATTTCACTGTGCTGAGCAGAGAAGACATAGAGTTAAGTGTCTGCTTATTTGGAAGAATACTGATAAGGTACTTAAGACTTCTTGAAGAACTGCACCCTAGAAATTAAAGTGAAGTGGAACTAGATCAGGTCTTTAAACAGACAGAAGTCAGGCTTAGAAACCAATTAAGACCTGGTTGAAGTAAGGTGATCTGCTGTTCTCTGGTGGAATAGAATCATGCAGAGCCTATACATTATTTCATACATTATGTCTGATAGTCAATCAAAACCTACCAGGCATATGTATCAAGAGAAAAGAACAAGATAGAGAACAGTTGTTAAGAATAGACTCATAAGGATGCAGGTATTAACGTTAATAAACAGGGCATTTAAAATAAACTATGATTTACATGCTCAAAATTCTACAACAGGATAAAGAATTTCATCAACTAGAGTTAATAAGAAGAAGTATAAAATGGGAATGGGAACTCTAAAACTGAAAAATTCAATAACTAAAAAAATGCAATAAGTACGTTAAATAGCAAATTAGACACAGTTGAAGAGAAAATTAGTGACCTATAATTTCAGTACATAAAACGTATCCAGGTCTAAGATTAACACATATATTTGTGGTCCCAGAAAAGGACAAGAGAGAAAACAGGCAAAAGCAATTTTTGAAGGTTTTCAAAAATAATGAAATATATCAAACCACAAACTCAAGACTCATTATGAACTCCAATAATATCAAAGAAATCAATTTCTAGACATATCATAGGAAAACCAAAGACAAGGAGAAAATCTTGAAAGGAGATAGAGGGGGAAAAAAAAGACACCTTACTTTCAAAGCAGCAAGAAAGTGATAACGATACTTGCTGTCTCAACAGAAACAATGAAAGCTAGAAAGTAAAGTTTTCTCTTCAAAGTGATGAAATAAAATACTTTCTAACCTAAAATTCTATTCAAAATAAAAATATACTTATAAATGAAAACAAAGGTTTTTTAAAATAATAACAATAATAGTTTCTTGCCAGTAGAATTGCATAAATATAGATACTGAAAGGCATTCTTTAAGAAGGAATATA
This sequence comes from Macaca mulatta, assembly GCF_049350105.2. Classification (NCBI taxonomy): domain Eukaryota; kingdom Metazoa; phylum Chordata; class Mammalia; order Primates; family Cercopithecidae; genus Macaca; species Macaca mulatta. The sequence goes on from NC_133409.1 coordinate 134,448,863, forward strand.
ATTATAGAGAAGGAATATAATTATACAGACATTGAACAGTAAAGAGCAATGGAAAAGGTAAATATGTGGTTAAAGCTAAATAAATTTTGTCTTATAAAACAATAATAAAAATGCCTAGTTGACTTTAAAATACATAGAGTATCTCTATGTTGTCTCAGTTGCTGACATGCCATCCAGAGTGAGAAAGACCCAGAAACTTTGGGGCCACATGAGCCACCGCCACAGCCTCATCAGCAAACACCAGAAGCACTTGGAAGGCAGTAGAATGCTGGTGGCATGCATCACCACAGGATCAACTTTGACAAATATCACTGGGACTACTTTGGGAAAGTTGGTATGAGGATTACTACTTAGAGAGGAACCAGAGCTCCTGCTCAACTGCCAATCACGATGAATTGTGGACTTTGGTCAGTGAGCAGACACAGGTGAATGCTGCTAAAAACAAGACTGGGGCTCTCCTACCATTGATGTCGTATGATTAGACTACTACAAAGTTCTGGGAAAGGGAACGCTCCCAAAGCAGCCTGTCATTGTGAAGACCAGATTCTTCAGAAGAAGAGCTTAGGAGAGGATTAAAGGGTATTGGAGTGGGCTGGTGGTGTGAAGCCACATGGAGGGAGGTTTGTTAAATGCTAACAACTGCTACAAAAAAAATAAAAATAACAAAACAAAAATATATAGAATATTAAGATATGACAAAAAGGGCAACCAACAAAAGACAAAAGGGAGGTGATGAAGTTAAAGCATCCCAAGGTACTAACATTGTTCAGGAAGTGGCAGAAACAGTGACTTATGGTGAACTGTAATAAGTCAAGGATGAATATTTTAATTTCATGGTGAACTGTAATAAGTCAAAGATGGCTATTTTAATCTCTAAGAAAATGATAAATGAAGGTATATAACTAAGATCATTGAAGGGCTAAATGATATAATAAAGTTGATTTTTTTATTATAAAGTAGATGAGACAGATATAAAACAAATAGAAAAAGAAATGTAAACCCAAATATTTCAATGATGACACTAAATGTAAAATGTATCATATCATAATTAAATGAGAAACACTGTAAGACTGGGGGAAAAAATATGCTCCTTTCAAAAGCACCCCCCGCCCCACACCTTAAGTATAAGGACACATAGAGGTTGATGGAAAAAAGTATACAATCAGTGAGGTGTTGAAGCAGACTCACACTAGCTCATGAGCATCAATGATCAAATTTTTGGAAATATTGTGAGCCAATTAATGTCATGCTAGAAGCTTGAAATCAGTGCTGGTAAGAGTAGCTACATGATGGAAGGTGACAAATGCCACAAATCAGTGCTTCCCAAGCTTGGAAAGATAACTGTTAAAAATGTACAACATACATTGTTATATAATGGAAACAAAACCAAAAGAAAATAGATATAGTTATTTTAATATGAGTCAAAGTAGACATAAGACTAGTACTAGATATTAAGAGGGACATTTTAGAATGCTAAGAAGGCAATACACTGGCCAGGCGTGGTGGCTCATGCCTGTAATCCCAGCACTTTAAGAGGCCAAGGTTGGGGGATTCCTTGAGGCCAGGAGTTCAAGACCAGTCTGGCCAACATGGCCAAACCCTGTCTCTACTAAAAATACAAAATTTAGCAGGGCAATCACTTGAACCTGGGAGGTGGAGGTTGCAGTGAGCCAAGATCGCGCCACTGAACTCCAGCTTGGGCGACAGAGCTAGACTTTGTCTCAAAAAACAAAACAAAACAAAAAACAGGCAATACACCAGGAAGATATAACAATTCTCAAAATGTCCATGCCCACTAACATAGCTTCAAATATATAAAGTTGATAGGATTAAAGAGAGGAATAGTTTCTCAATCATAGTAGGAGATCTTAGCACACCTTTCTATTTTTAATAAAACAAAGGAAAAAATTAATGAGGATATACAACTGTGCCATTCAATATGAAAGCCATTAGGCAAAGGGGACTATTAAGCACTTAAAATGTGGCTAATGCAAATCGAGAATGGAATTTTTTATTTTATATATAATCTTAATTAATTTAGTTTACATTTTTAAAACTGAAGCACTGTAAATTTTTTTATTGTTAAGCACAAACTTATTTTTTTGGTAGGGCTTCATTTCACTTTCATGATTGAGGACTAAACTCTAATTTTTTTTTTTAAATCTTGCCCAAATTCTTGTCTAAGGGGTCTGAGGAGTCATGCCCTACAAACCATAAATTATCATCAGATGAGGTTATTTAACCCTGTATATCATGACTTACTTTCCAAACTGACTCCAGCATAACAGGGAAGATGCAGAAATGAGTAGAGATGCAAAAATTAGTACTATAACCAATACAATAACTTTTTTTTTTTTTTTGATATGGAATCTCCCTTCGTCGCCCAGGCTGGAGTGCAGGGGCACGATCTCAGCTCACTGCAACCTCTGCCTCCTGCTTTCAAGCAATTCTCTGCCTCAGCCTCCCGAGTAGCTGGGATTACAGGCGTCTGCCACCACACCCAGCTACTTTTTGTATTTTTAGGAGAGACAGGGTTTCACCATCTTGGCCAGGCTGGTCTTGAGCTCCTGACCTCATGATCTACCCGCCTTAGACTACCAAAGCTGATACAATAACTTTTTAAGAAGACTGAACATAAGGATGCTGCAAATTCTACAATGAATGGCAATTTTACTTTTCTGTGACAAAACAAAGCAAAAAAAGCTGTTCGTTGTGTAAAAATATTTTTAAGGATTAAAGTGAAGAATATTGTTACATTTTTATCATTATGTAAGAAGTTTACTCTCAGTAGTCAAAGGAAAATTGGCAACACTGTCCGCCTGAAATCAGAATGCAATGTCCAATTTTAAAAAGTTAAACAATATATAACAAGATCCAGCCTTATAACTTAGTCCATCTATAAAACAGCTTGGATTTTGCAGAAAATAGAAAAACATTTTGAGAAAGTAAATTCTAATTTTAGAAATGGAAATGTTGTTAGAAAGTTCTGAGGAAAGTAAAAAAAGAAGGTATTTTACATTCAATAATCTTGTAAATATCTTTGGTTAAGCCACTAAACCATTGATCGTAGATAACAAAACTTTTCTAAAAATATCAAAGATTAATTGACTGAAAATTTGAAAAATTGCAAGTACTTTTCTTTAGCTTTACTTGAGTCATATAGGGTCAAACAGACCCTGCTGAATTAATATTCAGAGTATACAGTGTCTTGGATGTTCCAATTGCCAAAAAACAACAAAAAAAGGTGTACATTTGCAACGTAAAATTTAAATTTTTGGCATGGATATTCTTTAATTTTTTATATCTGTCAAAGAAGAATTTCCACTAGATGCAAAAAAAATAGTTTCTATCACAACAGATGGTGCTTCAGTTATTTTAAATCAAAACTCTGGATTTACTAGAATTTTAAACCACAGACTCAAGTTTTCCTCCTACTTCATTCCAATATGTGCTACATATTGAAAATATTTGTGCTCATCATTCTGAAACAGTCTCTATGAAGAGTGTCAAGCATACTGCAAAATTATTCAGTATGTAAACATAAATGTTATGAATCATCCATTTGTGGAACAATTAAAAGAAATAAAAGACAGTGAAGGTAATTGTCTTATGTTCTTTGCCAATTGTTGTTGGTTGAGTTGTGGAAAAGTTTTACAAATATTTATTGCAATGTTAAGTCCAATTCTAGAAAATTTTCAAACTAAAGGAATGTCTGTCAAATATTAAATAATCAAAGAAAAAAAAAACCAGTAGTTTGATTTGTGTTTCCTGACGGGCATCACACTGCACATGAAGGAGCTAAATTTTCAAGTTCCAAGGAAAGAAAAAGCTATTGTAACCTACCTAGACAAGTATGTGAATTAATATTGACCGGGAATATTTTATATTACAATCAATAATGATGTTGTTTTTACATTTTCATAACAAGAATCAATATATAGAAGATTTTAGTTGTAATTGAAAATATGTAAATTGGTAACAAACACTACAGGAAATTTGAGTAAGGCTTTCTTGATACTGATAAATTTTAAATTGCTTCCAATTTTCATAATACCCCTTTGAAATTGATATTAATTTGTACATGGTAGTTTGTGTAGCTACTATTATGAGTTATTTTTGTACTTATTTTTATTTTAATTTTACGAATACCCTTTAGAACAAGAATATTCTGTCTTGTCCTTCAGTTTTGTTTTTAATTATTTAAAGCATAAGTTCTTTGACCAGGCTTTATTTCGACCTTGTGAAATGGTAACTCATATATTTTACAGGATTCTATTACAATAAATTCTATTTTATGATGCAATGTAAAAAAATTTAGTAAATGTACTTAACTTGTATAGATGACTTTTTTTTTTTTTTTTGAGACAGAATCTCACTTTGTCCCCCAGGCTGGAGGGCAGTGGTACGATCTCTGCTCACTGCAACCTCTGCCTCCCATGTTCAATTGATTCTCCTGCCTCAGCCTCCCGAGTAGCTGGGACTACAGGCACACCCAACTAATTTTTTGTATTTTTAGTAGAGACGGGGTTTCACTTAGCCAACTTAGCCAGGTTGTTCTCGATCTCCTGACCTCGTGATCCAACTGCCTCGGCCTCCCAAAGCGCTGGGATTACAGGCGTGAGCCACCCCTCCTGGCCAACTTTTGAAAATGATATGCTTTCCCTTCAAAGTCAAATCAAGTTTTCTAAAACAGATAAATCTATTTTCTCAATGTGGATGCGAATTTTTTTAAAGGACTTTTTTTGCCACTTGATTAGGGTACTAAAAACATTTAAGACTGGTTGAAACAACCTGGATATGTGAGTCTGTGAATCTACTTTTTCAACAGTAAATTTTATGAGATCTAAACACAGATCAAAATTTAGTACCTGCCATTGCACTCCAGCCTGGGCAACAAGAGCGAAGTTCCGTCTCAAAAAAAAAAAAAAAATTAGTACCTGCATTGAGATGTGCTGTATATATAAATTGCGTATCAGATATTGAAGGCTAAATATGAAAAAAAAATTCATTAATGATTTTATACTAACCACACTTTGAAATGAAAATGATTTGGATGTATTGTGTTAAATAAATATATGACAAATTAATTTTACTTAATTTTTACTTTATAATGTGGGCTACTAGAAAATTTTAAAATAAGAATTACATATGTAATTCTCTTGTTGTCCAGGCTGGAGCGCAATGGTGCAATCTCAGCTCACCGCAACCTCCGCCTCCCGGGTTCAAGCAATTTTCCTGCCTCAGCCTCCTGAGAATCCCCTCCCAGGAATTCTCAAGCGTTATCTTTCTGTTGGATTATACTAATATAGAAGATCTGAACAGCAAGAATGATTGAAATGACCTAAATGACATTTATAAAACACGGTACTCTACAACTACATAATATACATATTTTCACGTGCATATGGAACATTTATCAAAATTTATCAATGCTGGTCCCTAAAGCTAGTTTTAATAATTTTCAAAGAACTGAAATTATTCAAAGTATGTTCTTGCCAATGTCAATATAACACTCAAGCAAACAAAAATACGTCAGCTGAATTTATCTTATACAATGGTTGAAATGTCAAGTGTGACGAATATAGAGCTACATATAAAAAATAAATATTGCATAAAATCATAGCACTCAATAATATAGAGACCTACACATGTGTTAACAGTATATGTTTTAAAAATAAATAGGCCGGGTGTTGTGGCTCACGCCTTTGATCCCAGCACTTTGGGAGGCAGAGCGGGTTGAATCACCTGAGGTCGGGATTTCGAGACCAGCCTGACTAACATGGAGAAACCCCATCTCTACTAAAAATACAAAATTAGCCAGACGTGGTGGCGCGCGCCTGTAGTCCCAGCTACTCAGGAGGCTGAAGCAGGAGAATCGCTTGAACCCGTGAGGCGGAGGTTGCGGTGAGCTGAGATTGCCCCATTGCACTCTAGCCTGGACAACAAGGGCGAAACTCTGTCTCTAAATAAATAAATAGTTATTATGTGAAAGGACCTTAGGTTATTTTAGATATTATTATCAATAAAATGGTTAAAGACTATTTTAAAATATGCTTTTTATTAGTTTAGAAAAATGAGGTCTCACTCTAGTAGTATTTCTGAAAAACAAAAAAATAGACACTGTAGCTTGATGAGTAACAATGTAATTTGAACTTTCCAATGAGACCTTTTTTTAAGACTCAGCTTAATTTTTTATTCACAATGGTGGGAATTCTGTGTCACGGTATTTACCCACAAAACCCGGAACTTCCTACCACAGGAATATAATAATGGGATTTACTTTGTAAGAATGCCATTATCAAATTAACAATTATGATTCGTAAATAGATAAAATATACTTTTTCTCAATTTCCAGGACAATTAGTGGATGGTCAAAAGGGATTTCTTTTCCTTTTTCTTTTTTTAAAATAAAATAAAATAGAAGCTACTTTTAGGAGAAAAAAAGAAAATGAACCATTCAGGTTATTTGGGTTCAATACATGTAGAAACAAGATAGAAAACAAGCCATTATAGAAACTGGCACTCTGCTTTATATTCGCACGTTCAGTACTTGTTTCGCAAAGACTAAGAATGTGTGAATGTTGTCCACCAGTTGGCTGATTTAGAAGAACTGCGCTCTAAAAGTCCCTAGAGGCCTAAACTTTTAATTGGACACTAAAAAAAAAAAAAAAAAATCACTTGCAGTAATCAGAAAGTTCAATATTAGAAGTAAAAAGGATAATAAGCAAGAAGACCTCAAAAAGCTATATTTATTTAAGGAGTAAAGACTAAATTGGCTTGCTAGGGAGGGTAAAGTGAATTACTTGTAAACTCTTCCACACAGTACTACACTCCCATTAAACATGTTGGAAGAGAGTCTTTGTAGGAAGAACCACAGAACACTTTTCTTCTCTCCAAAGGAGATTGGCTCCCCAAAACTACAGGACGGTGAAGAACGTAGATTCCTCAGTTTTCTAAATTTCCCTCTGTCTGACTTTACTGTTTTACCAATATTTGTTCTAGTCTTAATTTTTTTTACTGCCTTCTTCCTTTAAGCAGTCTCAAATCCTTTGTGGAATAGCACAGCCATTCATGAAGAAAAACAATTTTAAAAAGGTTAAAAAATATTACATTTTCTACCTTCTTCATTGTCAAGATCCTGTAATATAACCTGTTAGCGATGTTTCTCAGTCGACCCTTCTTAATTTCCTTTCTTCTTACCTAGGTTGCTGGGATGGCTTGTGTCTTCATGTGTAATGACCAAAATGTCCTACAAGTTAATGAACACAGTTATCCTCAACCAAATGGCTGGTATCTCCTCTCAGATTCATTGATTTTTTTTTTTTTTAGTTCACGAAAGTAGGAGGCCTACTTAAAAGCTATGGAGAACATTGTCTAGCTACTGGCCTCCTGTACTGGCAGAGTGTAAGCACAGTGGCCTGTGGGCCAGCATATCTGTTGCTTGTCACGGCCACTGAGATCTGGAGTTGGGGGCAGAGGTGAGCATTAGGCCAGAGCTCAATGAATAAGCGGTCATTACAGGTAGACTGATGGAACTGGGAATCATATGCAGAAGAGTTAACAAAGCATGGAATAATGAGGCTAATATAAATAGTATGAAATAGTTTTAGAAAGAATTGCCCAATTCACAGATCTGCAGAGTCAAATGTAAAACTTAATCATTTCACCTCTTTCAAAGCACTAGTGATCTTTATTCATGTATTTGCTCTGAAACATACTTACTTAAAGTCATGGCCAAATATTAATTTTTGTCTTTGATGCTCTGAGGTGATGGGAGTAGGTTGACTGTCCTTATTAAAATCTCTGTAAGGTTTTCTAAAGGATGCTCCATAGAGTGCATACAGACATGGACTCACACTTTCCCAGAGGTAGCCAATGGCATGAAAAGTACTTGCTGTTCCTGACACATCGAGCCCATTAAAATCTGATTTCAAAATCTAATATAGATTTCTTCTAGAAGTTTAAATGTAAACAAATCTTGAAAGCCATATGATTTATAAAGATAAATGTGCTGAAATATATATATTGAGTCTAGCAGCCACTTATGGTGAAGCCTTGCAAGAAAGCAGCATGCCTGGACTCCCTCCCACAACATTACTGACATGAATACAGGCTATTTCTATAACAATAATGACATTATACAATTAGCAGCTGACTTTTTAAAGTCAGAGACTTGTTATGGGTATTGATAGCATTAGTTTTTAAATAGAAGATAATTTAACCAAAAACAAATAAACAACAAAAAATATAATGAACTTGGAAGTCAGACAGACCTGTCACCTTTCAGCCACTTGACTTTGGAGAAGTTTCATGACCTCACTGGGCCTCGGATTCCTCAGCACCTGATCAATAAACACATTTCCATCTGCTTTATTTCTTCAACCATAAAAAAAATACTGATGAAACTTTTCTGAACTAGCAAGTCATGAAGATAGGATACAAAGTCAAATTATGTTTTTTCTTTTGTAGTCAGCTGAAAAATGGCTTCCCAAGTATGTCCATTTCCTAATTCCCAGGTCCTGTAAATATATTACCTTACATGGCAAAAGAGACTTTGTAGATGTCATTAAATTAAGGATATTGAGATGGGAAGAGTATCCTGAATTATCCAGGTAAAACCAATGTAATCACAAGGCTCTTTAAAAGATAGAGACAGGCAGGTCAGAAAGAGAAGATGATGTCCTGATGGAAGGAGAGATTAAAGAGCAAGAGAGAGATTTGAAGATGCTATATTGCTGACTTTGCAGATGAAGGAAGGGACCACCAGCCAAGGAATGCAAGTAGTTTCCAGATACTGGAAAAAACAAGGAAGCCATTCTCCCCTAAAGCATCTGGAAGGAATGCAGCCCTGCTAACATCTTGATTTTAGGACTTCTGACATCCAAAGTGTAAGATAATACATTTGCGTTGATTCAAGCTACTAAGTTTGTGGTAATTTTTTACAGCAGCAATTACATCTTTCAACACTGATTCCACTCTAACAATTCCATAGTGGATGATGTGGCATTCTGCCTAGCTAGGGGTAAGTTCCTTGTGAAAAATTGCAACATTTGTCAACAGACTGAAAATGTGTTCATCATTTGACCCAGTCATACCACTTTTAGGACTCAATTACAAATAAACAATGATAAACTTGCCCAGTGCTCACCTTGTTACTATTTATAACAACAAAACATGAAAATAGCTTAACTATCCACTGATAAGGGTGTGGCTGCATAAATTATGCAGCATGTAAATTATGTATGAAACATTATCAATTTATACATGCAATACATCCTCAATTGCATTTTTTAGTGCCTGGATAAGAATAAAATGACAATTAATAGAAAATATAACAAAACGTATAAAGAGGTTATCCTCTAGATGGTGAATAATTTTTATTTTTCAAACCAATATCTTTGTGTATTTCCAAAATTTCTATAAAGATATATATGATTCTACATATGAATCAATTATTAAAAACAAGTGTTACACTGTGTTGGCAACTCATGCCACAATTCAGTATGAAAATGGATTATTAATAAGAGACTCCTGACATAACAAAAAACCACCAATCTAAAAAAAAAAAGAAAAAGAATCTGCACATTTAAAAATTTCAACATATTTTTTAAGTACGGCAATATCTAATTAATCAAGCAAAAATATGTTGCACATATGTAACTTTTCTGGATAATTGAAGCCATTCATTCCCTTTAGTTCTCACCATTTCAGAGATGTTAATACTGTTATGGTGAAAAATTTTGAATCATGTGTTATATATGTCTTTCTTTTTTTTTTTTTTTTTTGAGACAGAGTTTCTTGTCACCCAGGCTGGAGTGCAATGGCACTATCTCAGTTCACTGCAACCTCCACCTCTTAGGTTCAAATGATTCTCCTGCCTCAGCCTCCTAGTAGCTGGGATTACAGGTGCCCGCTAACACATCCGGCTAATTTTCTGTATTTTTAGTAGAGACAGGGTTTCACCACTTTGGGTAGACAGGTCTCGAACTCCTGACCACAGGTGATCCACCCACCTTAGCCTCCCAACGTGCTTCCACTTGCCTCAGCCTCCCGAAGTGCTGGGATTACAGGCATGAGCCATAGCGCCCGGCCTCATGTGTTATACATTTCTACCCATCATTAGAGCAGCAGTCAATATACATGATTTGTAGGATCATTCGATACAGGGTGCACCACTTAAGATGTGTGTATTTCCAATTCCTTACCTATAAACTGGAAATAAAACTTCATACTCTGGCTACCACACAAAGTGTTTGGGGGGTCAAATGAGATAATATGTGTTTTAAAACCTTAAAAACTGGAAAGTACTATACAAAAATAAGAAATGTAAATTATTTTTGTATTCTAGGAAATTCAGAGCTACTGTTGTAAACATCAATATTTGTTGGATGCTGCATTAAATGATGCCACGTGAGTTGTCTAAATATTCAATGCTAATTGTTCCTCATTTCATAGGCCAATGTCCCATGTTTTTGTGAATTAATTCTTTTTAGAATCTATGCCATGATTATTTCTTAAAACACATAAGAATGAATGGGGGAGAGAATCTGAATATACAGGACTAAAATGTACATGTATACGTGTGTGTCTATGCATGTTTATATATATACAGGCAAACAGATATATGCACCCTCTTTTTTGTTTATCCATGTTTTAATTGTATTTAAAAAGCAGCAGTTCTCTCTCCTTTTAAAAAAATCACCACTCTAGTTTTCATCTAGTTAAGACTTTGGCTATAAATCTTAAAATAACCTACCCTATATCCTCATGTCAGGAAAAATGCTCTAACTTCTAGTCCCGTGAGGCTTCTTCTTTCCCTGCCACCCAGATTCAATCCTCTAGCCCTTCTGTTTCTTCTATACACGTGGAAGATAAAGGCTCCAATTCTGAGAAGAGAAGCTATGAGAAAAATGAAACAATCACTGACTCCTCAGGGTTATTTTATTTGCACTTTCTGAGTCATTTTGATTCACACAGGTAAGAGTCAGGGTTTAAATTAGACAATTTCTGGCTGGGAAAGTTATACTGTTCCTAAAATGGAACGTGGAGAAAGGAGGTGTGACAATAGTGTAAAATGACTCATCGTCAGCCACAATTAGACTCTCTCCATTGCCTGCCAAGTGCCCAACAGCCCTGGGCTCAGAGCCACACAGTCTCTGTTAAAGGCCGCCTTGGCTTCTGGTAATCTTCCTCAGTTACTGAAAATTATCGATCCTGTTTCCACACATCTCAATGTTAATCGGCTTCTCCTGAAGTGTCCCCATGGACACCAGAGACCAGCTTGACCTGTTAAATAAGCAGAGTTGATTCCTATTAATATTTTTTCTCTTTTAAGTTGAAGAGTTAGACACCACCAACTGAGGCAACTTTTAATTTGTTCTTAAAATAGGACAATCATTTCTGTATGACCCACCCACATGAGTCCCTATCACTGATAGTGATTCAGCAGTATAAGTGGTACCAAGAGAGATGGCGGGACAGGGCGAGCCTAGATGGAAAGAAAAAATCGCACAAGAGGTAAAATCATATGGACACATGGGCTTTAGAATCAAAGAATTCAAATCCTTGAGCTATCACTTCTCAGCTATTTGCAATTATCAATAAATTGAAATATAAAATATAGATACTCAATTCTCAAAATAGTCCTCTTAAGAATGCAAAGAAAACTTTCATCATGGGATGCTGGCATTTCTGGTTGCAGCATATATGTAATCTGCATTTAAAAAGTAATAAATTTAAAAATCCAAGGTGTCTACAAGAAAACAATACAAGGGAACAAATCAATCTCTAAGTTTGCGGTTTTGGTTTTGGCTTTTGATTTGCTAATGCCTTATGAAAATCAAATTCTAGCTCAACAGAAGATAGATTTCAACAACTTCCACCATAGTCTGTGTTCCTTGGGACAGCACTGGCTTTATATCTAATACTTTCCACTGTTTTTTAACTGAGTCTGCTTGAAGAACACACACTGTGTTTCACTGCCTTGTTGCATGTCCTGTGGCACCCTGAACAGTATTAGGCCCATAGTAGATATGCAGTGAATATCAATTTACTGAAAGAACTCACGATTCTATCATCCTCAGTGCCTCTGAATGCTTCCTATGACAGTAATGCAAATGTTTGTCTTTTTCTGCAGATACCATCAGTTAGGTTTGCCCTTTCTAAGGGAACTCAACTGTTTCCTGGAGTGCTGCTATTTGAATTTCATACTTTTCTGTTGTGGAAACAAGATGATGCCCTCAACCCCCATTATTCTGAATAAAGACAGGTGCAACCAACCTGCTTCTCCAGAGATCTCCCAAGACTTCAATAACGGGGTCGAAGGAAACAGACACCCTTGGGGTAACCCCCACTGCCCCACAGAGGAAGAGAGAACTGGTATACTTGCTCTAAGAACACACCTCCCATTAACCTACAACTCTACCTACCTCCAGCATCAGTGTAAAGAGGGGCCTCTAGAAACTCGCCCTCTCTGGCCCCCTCTAGTCAGAGCCTCACCCCACCCTCTCCTTTGGATCCACCTTATTTACTTTATTCCTGTTTATGAAAACCACCTCAAAAGCCCCAAACTGCAAAGCCACCCCTCAACTCCCACATTGTAAGGGTCTGCTCACCCCCATTCTGCCCATCTCTTCCACATTTCCCCCAATCCTGAGATCCTTCCATTGTGCTATTTGGATTCCTAGCAAATCACAGAGGACAAATCCCCCTTATTGTCCTCTCTTCTCTGAATGTTCTCTCATTTTCTTGTTGTTCAAACAGAAATCAGGTCCACAGGAGTCTTTCCACCCCACTAACACCCATGATTCATTGATTCTTAAATCTCGTTGCTGTCCACTGCTCCTGCCCTTCTTGATGGTTTCACTCCCCTCCTTACGCAGCTGAAACTCCATAGTTAATCCTTTGCATGTACCCTTTTGCCCTTAACCCTTTCTCATTTGCTCCCACTTCCTTGGCAAACCACAAACTTGGCTAAATCCAACATTTCATTCCCTGAAGCCCACTCTAGCAGTGGTTGATTTTCCCCCAGACCTGGAAGGGAGTAAGTGTCCTCCTTGCCTGCCCACAACCTCCATTGCTGCTTTTGGGCTGTTCTCTTTCCTTCAATTCTGAATTTCACTGTAACTGTCATCTGCTGCCCCCAAGTCCTGCCTCCTTATTTTCCATGGGAACTCTTGGTTCACTGTCACTTCGTACTATTTTGGTGCTAATCCTTAGTCATTTCAATATACATGTAATTGCGACTTCTAATGCCTGGACTACCCCATGGTCAGACTCTAAGACCTCATCATTACCATCCTTTACAGAGCTGTGCACCCTTCACAGTCTCAGGTGTGCACATCCCACTCTCTGCCAGCTGCCTCCTAACTGCAACTCACTCCCTCTAATGCCTTATGCCAACTGTCTTTCCACCACACTGACACCCAGTATTCATCGATTCTTAAATCCCTTTACTGTTCACTGTTCCTTAGCTCCTTGATGGTTTCACTCCCCTCTTTACACAGCTGAAACTCCATAGTCAACCTTCGCATGCACCCTTTATGCCCTTATCCTCTCTCATTTGCTCCCACTTCCTTGGCAAACCACAAACTTGGTTAAATCCAAATCAGCACCTTTTCTGCATACAATCTCTTTAAATTTGTGACCACTAAATCAAGTGGCCTCTTTATGGTGCCCAGCAGTCATAAGATACCCCACTTTCCAAAATGACTATTCCACACGTTCTCTTCCCCTCTCAAATTCCACACTTCCTCCCCCATTCTTATTCTCAGCCAATGATCTTTCTTTCTATTTCTCTGAGAAAATAGAAGCAAACGGAGAAGAACTTCTACAGGCTCCCACCATCACTGCTTCCCACCACCAGCATCTATATTCAATGACTCTGGGTTTCTACCTGTTAACCAGAGCTGATCCTCTGCAAAGCCAGCCTTGACCCCTGAGTACTAGATCATAGCTACAGGAAGTTTTACATTGCAACTCATTAATTTTTCCTAGCTGCAAGGAGCTTCTAAAATAATTTGAAAAGGACATTTCATAACAGTTTGTCAGTACAGGAGATTTTGCTATTATTAATATACACAACAGATCACAGTGAAGGAAAGACTTGACTTGGGTGGCCATTACAGCTAACTCTGGGCAGCTGTGAAGTAACGGAAAAAACACCAGTTAGGTGTTTCAATGCTAGTGCTTTTAAAGTGACCTTGGGAAATTATTCCAGAGTTATAACAAACTGAGTTTGAATCATAATTCTGCTACCAACTGGCTTTGCTATTTGGACAAGTTATGAAATAGCAAAGGCCTTTAGTTTCCTGTACATAACAGCACTGCCTCATATGTTGTACTGAGGTCTAAGTGCATAGAATCATATAAAATGTTCGTTTTTAAATTTATTTTCAAGATGGAGTCTCACTCTGCTGCCCAGGCTGGAGTGCAGTGGCTCTATCTCAGCTCATTGCAAGCTCCACCTCCCGGGTTCACGCCATTCTCCTGCCTCAGCCTCCCGAGTAGCTGGGACTACAGGCGCCCGCCACCACGCTTGGCTAATTTTTTCTTTTTTTGTACTTTTAGTAGAGACGAGGTTTCACCATGTTAGCCAGGATGGTCTCGATCTGACCTCGTGATCCGCCCACCACAGCCTCCCAAAGTGCTGGGATTACAGGTGTGAGCCACTGCACCTGGCCTAAAATGTTCTTGAAATATATAATTTTCATGTTTAGTTTCTTCTTGATGTGTTCATTTTACACTGTTAAAAAGTAAAAACATTGTAATATCATTTCCATGCTGTGGAAGGAGGAAAAGTGACCAAACCCTGCCCCAGCCCCCAAGATGTCCATGTCTGACTCCTCAGAGTCTGTGAATATGTTACCTTACCTGGGAAAGAGAGTTTGTAGATGTGATTAAGGATTTTGACATGGAGAAGTTATCCTTTATTATCTGGGTTGGCCCAGTGTCATTACAAGAATCCTTAAAAGTAGAGGCTGGTGTGGTGGCTCACTCCTGTAATCCCAGTACTTTGGGAGGCCTAGGTGAGTGGATCATGAGGTCAGGGTTCAAGACCAGCCTGGCCAATATGGTAAAACCTCGTCTCTACTAAAAATATAAATATTAGACAGGCACGGTGGTGAGTGTCTATAGTCTCAGCTACCCCGAGGCTGAGGCAGGAGAGCTGCTTGAACCCGGGAGTTGGAGGTTGCAGCGAGCCGAGATCATGCCACTGCACTCCAGCCTGGGAGACAGAGCAAGACTCTGTCTCAACAACAACAACAACAACAACAAAGTAGAAAAGGTACTCAGAAGAGTGAGGTAGAGGAAGATTGACTACAGAAAAGGAGGTCAAAATGACTCAGCGTGAGAAGGACTCAGTGCATCCTTGCTGGCTTTGAAGATGGCAGAGCAGTACCAAAACATGTGGGCCGCCTCCGGAAGCCAGACAAGGCAAGCAAGTGTATGCTGCCCTAGAAGCTCCAGAAAGGAACACAGCCCAGCTGACATAGCCCTGCTGACACTTGGATTTTAGCCCAGGGAGATCCATTTTAAACTTTTGACCTCCAGAACTGTTATATAATAAATATGTGTTGCTTTAAGCCACTAAATTTGTGACAACTTTTTTATAGTGCTATAGGAAACTAATACGCTTATGTGTTCAGTACAACCTATGCCTCACCCCACCTTGCCCTGCTTCTAATGGTAACCACATTTACCACTTTCTGCTTTATTCTTCCTGTGGATATATTTTTAATAAACAAATACATATTGGTTACTCTAGCTTTTTTCTTTCTTATGCAAAATATTCTATACTACATACAACAACTCTGCTCCTTGGATTTTTTTTTTTTACTTAACAATGCACATTCTTGTTCTTTCTTTACCCTGCACAGTAGCCCCACCCATGACCCAAGTTTTTGCAATCAAAATGTCTCCAGACCCTGCTAAACATCCCTCCCGTTGAAAGCCACATTTGTAGATGGAATAAATACTTCAATCTAGGGAAACATCTTTACGGGCTGTGGGTACAGAAGAATTTCTTTAAACACAACTTCAAAAACACAAACATAAGGCAAAATGTGGATCAATTTTTATGACATCACTCAGGCGATTGTATTGAGAATTAAACAGTAAGGGGATAAGCGCTGAATCCAAAGGACCAACCAGGCAGTTCTTAAACTAATTTGGGGAATCCAAGGCCACACAGCAGGCAAACGGTAGAACCAGAATTCAAACCTGTAGTGTCTTATTTCATGCACACACTCTACCTCTGCTTAATACCTTTCTAGAGTGTCAACATAAGGAATATTGCAGGCTGGTAAAAGGCCTAAAAGAGTTAAGTTGGCTCAAGTACGATCAAGTTTCCTTAAAAATAGGTTATGTGATGAAGTTCAGGTTCTACATTTAGAGGCTTTATAAAGTTATACATGTTCTGAAAAATCCTGATAGAAAGATCTGGGGATAATGTGAACACATCTTTATACCAGGAGGAACTCATGGCTGACGGGAGAATTGAACGTTTTCAATGAATAGCAGAAAATCAGAAGATGGAAGGGTAAAGCTGTGCTTTAGTAGTTGTGTCATATAAAAATTGCAAAAGAGAGGCAACTCTTGGGACCATCTGAAGAAGGCTCACAGATGTTGACTATGTTCAAATGCCACAGCCTTCAACCGGCCTGTTCAGTGGATAGGGACGTTCGTGGTGCCTCAGCCAGAGGCCTATATGGCCATTAGAAGAGGGGATTCACCATCCTTCATTCTGTCCTGTGCGTGCTCCACTATCCTGCATTTTATTTTATTATGGTAATAAACACATATTATAAAATTTATTATCTTAACCATGTTTAAGTGTATAGTTCAGTAGTGTTAAGCATATTTACATTGTTCTGAAAGAGATCTCCACAACTTTTTCATCCTTTAGTGCTGGAACTATATATCCATTAAACAATTCCCTTTTCCCCCATTCTCTGGTAACCACCATTCTATGAATCTAACTATTGTCTAGACCTCATATAAGTGATATTTTGCAGTGTTTGTGTTTTGCGTTTGGCTCAATTTACTTAGGATAGTTTTCTCAAGTTTCATCTATGTTGCAGCATGTGACAAGTTTTCCTTGCTTTTAGGATTGAATAACATTCCATGTTTATATACGCATATATATATAAATTATTCTATACATGTGTGTTGCTTCTACCTCTTGCCAGTTGTAAACAGAATTGTTATGAGACCCCACTTTCAATGTTTTCAGATATACACCCAGAAGTTGGATGGCTGGATCGTATAGTAGTTCTATGTCCTTTTTTAATTTACTGAGGAATTCTCATACTGTTTTCCACAGCAATTACACCATTTTACAATCCCACCAACAATGCACAAGGGTTCCAACTGCTCTGTATTCTCGCCAACACTTGTTTTTTTATGTTTTGTTTTATAGCGGTGTAAAATCAAAGAAAAATGACTGAGGCAAGTCTAGATCAATTTCAAGGTTTATTTTGCCAAGGTTGAGGATGCACAAGGGAAAAAGGGACACTAGCCACAGTTGGATCTGCGGCCCATAATTTTGCTGAAGAAGGTTTGAGGACTTCAGTATTTAAAGGGGGAAAGAGCAGGCAGTAGATGAAAGAGGAAAGAAAAAGGAGGACAGTAGATAAAAGTGGTAATCAGTTGCATTCTTTTGAGGCTTTCGATCACTGTTCACTGAATTCACATTTTTACATGTGAAAAGAGGGGCTAGAGAAACAGTCAACTACATATTTGTGTGGCCTTCTGCTCAGTGAATCTGCATTTCGACATAAGATAAAGTAAACATAGAGTAGAAGCAGCAGTCAAATATGTATTTGTCTCAGGCAAGCAGAAGGATGACTTCCAATCCTGTCCTTGTCCCAAAACTATGAATATAAGTTGTTGATGTACATTGTCAGGGTGAAATTTAACAGAATTTCTGTTTTAGAGTAAAAATCTTGGAGCCCACAAGGAATTTCATTGTAAGCAAATTGTGAGGGAGGCCCCCTGGGGAGGTAAGTGGCCTTGCATCTTTGCAGCTCTCTATTTGGGAACACAACAAGAGGCAGTTTTGCACTATTCAGTTCCCAAACTTAATTCTTCCCTTTGGCATGGTGAGTTCGGAGTCCCGAGATTTTATTTTCCTTCCACAACAGCCATTGTAATGGGTGCAAGATATCTTGCACTTTTGAATGGCCATGCGTGTACAAACAGGTTCAGATTCTGTATAGGAGAGGATTAGAGGTGGTCTCTGGTTGAAATAATGCTACATTTGCATCATACTTTATATATCGGTTGAGAAAATGTAATTGTCCATAACTAATATGGAGAGAATGGAGATTTCATAGACTTTGTGAGGTAAGGTCTGGGTAGAGTGAAAGTTCTCCCAAGTCACCTATCACTGACAAATGATGATTCCTAGGCAGGTCTCGTTGGCTTCGTGTTTTCTGTCGTGTGTCCTTGCCGTAAAATGCTTTATTCCTGAATGTTTACAAGCTGAACTGCTTTCTTCATTGTATTATCTGGTGACCCAAATAAATCCTTCCATCTTTTATTTTGAATCATTTAACCAAAAACAATAAGCTTAGTGTCATGCTTGGAGCATTTTACTTCTACTGCTTTGGGTAGATGCCATTTCAGCTGTCATTCACTCTAAGATTTCAACCACCAGGTGGCGCCTAAGTGTTTATTAAAATCAATTGTCTGTTAGCCCAGTTTTAATTTGCCTAATAAGTTATTTATGACTATAAAGTCACAGCTACTGTATTAGTTTTGTATCGTTGCTGTGACAAATCACCAAAAACTTATTGGCTTAAAATATCACAATGTATTATCTTACGGTTTTGCAGGTTAGAAGTCAAAAGTGGGCCTCTCTGGACTAAAATCAAGGTGTCAGCAGGGCTGCATTCCCTCTGGACGCTCCAGGAAAGAATGTTTTTCCTTTCGTTTTCCAGCTTCTAAAGGATACATGCCTTCCTGGGCTCACGGCCCCTTCCTCCAATCTCAAAGCCAACAGCACAGCATCTTTATATCTATCTCGTCTCCCTCTCGCACTTATAAGAACACTTGTAATTATATTGGGGATACCCGGATAACCCAGGATAATCTTACCCACGTTAAAGTCAGCTAATTAGCAAATTCAATTTCATCTGCAACCTTCATTCCCCTTTGCCATGTAACCTAACACAATCTCAGGTTTCAGGACATGTCTATCTTTGGGGGTCATTACTTTGTCTACTACTGCTACCACAAGTTCTGGAACTTTTAACTTGTCTTGATTTTTTCATACTCTGCCCTGACATGCTGAAGTCAAACAGTATCAACATTTTTTTCTGGAGTATTCAAAGGATGGATGAATGGATGGATGGATGGCTAGATGATTTGATATTCAGACAAATGTGAGGTATTAATGTGTTTCACACATACAAATCCCATTTAACTTCATGAACTTCTCCTGCACCCCGCTTGAGCTTATAGATATGAAGTGGACATCAATTCCAGCTACCATAATTACCAGGCTCAAACATCCAATTCCTAGCTTTTTAATTTCGAAAATACTAGTCTGTGAACAAGACAAAAAGTTTTAAAATAATACTTGACGAATTTTTTTTCCAGATTCAAAATGGGTTTTGGCATTCACAAAATAGGTTAGGATTCTCCTGGCTGGGGGAGAGAAGACATGCAGAAGCAGGAAAACCATTTGCTACTGGCAAAGGTGTCTAAGACACGTCCTGAGCTCTGGGGTTAGATCCCAGATTGGCCGAGAGTGTAGGGAGAAAGCAGATGATAAGTTTGGGGGACCAAGAAAAGAGGAAACTTGTCCACACCCCTACCTTTTGGAATATGACAGACAGACTCACAAACATTCAACACACTATAGTGGCAGGGGGTGTAGAGTGGAAAAGGCTGTGGGAGCTGTTAGGGGCAGAGAGTAATAAGCAACCTCACCGTGTTTCTCATGACTTCAGAGAGACATGAGATACCACCTGTATCCTCTCCACACACCTGAGAAAAGGACATGGAAGTTAGGAGAAAGAGAGGAGGAGAAAGAAGTATAACAAGCCATTTGTCTAGATATGTTCATAGAAATCTCAGCAGATGCTGGGACAGAGTGATGACTATCCCCAAAGACGAGATGGTACAAATCCAGGGCAGATGCCCTCATAGATAGAGCAGCCCAAGATTTGAGACCTCCTTTCTGCTGATACACAAAACTATGGAAGCCCCTAGAACTTAAATGGAATCTTAGGAAGAAAAGAGAGGGAGGGAATAAGGAGGACAAATCCTGAACTAATTGAAATTGGCCTAGAGAAAGTGAGTTTATTTTGAATGGGCTCAATTTATATATATATAATTTCGCTAAAGGTGAAGCAAGGTTTAAAATTAAGTTGATTTTTTTAAAATTCTATTTCTTATACACATGAGTACATGACTTGAAACTATATGTCTACTAAATACAGATAATGTCTGCTAAATAGACTGATAATTAGAACTATTAAGCCATATACCTCAATTTTTTGCTCAAAACTATGCAATCATATTAGTGTACTAGGTGAAAAATGATATACTTGAGAAAGTTTCGTGCTTGTTAGAAAACCTAAATTTTGATTCTCAGTCACTAGCCCCAGTTTTCTATCTATAACCTTTACCTTCTTCCTCATAGAAATAAGTGTTGATGTTTATGTGCATTTTCCATATTTTAATGGGCAATAAATACCAGTCATGAAGTCAAGAAGTTATTTGGGTAAGTATATGTCTAATACCATAAATCTAAAAATCTGAATTATACAATGTATAAACTGTGTAAGAATCTTAATCTTAGGCCTCTCCACAATTGCTCCACTAATAAAATACAAGAAAAACTTAAAGAGTGAATACCAGGATTATCATTTGGGGTGGGGTATCAGTATTTGGTACCCAGCCAAAGACAAGCTCAAGTAAAGTATTTACTAAGATTACTAATATTTTGGCTCTCTGATTTGGGAGCTGGGTTCTATTTTGAACCTCTCCCACATAGGAATAACTGCTGGCCTCTTCAGCATAGGAATAAAGCAAGGATTTCATTTCTCCAAAGTTAATTATGACTTAATTGCTAGTTCCTACAGTGACACCATAAGCCTCACAGTAGTGTAGGGACACTAGAGAGGTTCTCAAGGCATTATGGCAGTGCTGGCTGCAAAATAGGACAATAAGGCTTGGAAAAGCTTTTTAACAAACTCAGTCTCTCTCTCTCTCTCTCTCTTTCTCTCTCTTTCTCATTTTTAAGGTGTTGTTTGTGCACAAAGAAATAAATACAAGGCAATACTAATAAGACATGACTGCTGTGAGCTACAGAGAAAAGAATGAAACCCTTATTCATAAGTTAATCATAGAGGGAAGCTCTCCAAAAGCTACACAGATCCGACTCTTAGCAACTCTGGTGGCATCCACTCCTAACTCTGGCTGACAGCAGAGTGTAGAGTAGTTAAGGGTCATTGCTGAACAAGTCCCAGTTTTAATCTAGTAAAGAAAACAGAAACTTGAGAAATTAGTCAGAGAAAAATACATCCTATGACATCCTAGTTATTCATTATTTATTCAGATAATTAAATGATGTAAGAATAGTAGAACAAGAAAAATAAAGATGTGAGTATTCAAAAAGAGAGAGCTGCCTTTATTCATTTAACACTAGATTGTATACATAGAAAAATCTACAGATAAGAGATTAGAAAATATAGTAAATTTAGCAAGGCTGCTAGATGTAGGAGCAATACACAAAGAAGGCGATTTTTTTCCACATGACAGAAAAACAATTAAAAATGAATACTTTTAAAACAACAAAAATATCAAAAAACACTAAATACCTAAAAGTGAAAAATATGCAAGACATACAGAAAACTACAAAACATGTGGAGAAATTAAAGAAAACCCATTGACCAAAAGACAGATGGAAGGGTAAACTATGTTAATGAATTAAAGACAAAAATCTTACAAAGATATTAACTTCCTACAAATTTAATTTAATTCCAATCGAAATTCAGCAGATTGTTTTTGTGTATGTTGACAAACTGTACTTAGACTCATGATTGCATAAGGTTAGGCTTAGGATAGCAAAGTTGTAAACTTTGCTTTAACGTTTAAAGTTTAAAACTTTGCTATCCTATGTGACCCAGACCAACCGACTTCACCTATCTGAGCCTCACTTTCCACTTCTATTAAAGTGGAGATAATAATGTCTCCCTCACAGGATTCCTGTGCAGATAAAATTGGCAATTTAAATAATGTTTTACAGTGATCTGCTCCTCATATTTCCTATTTGTCTCTCTCCTTCTGTAGACTATAAGCTCTTTGAAGACAGGGACTGGGTTTTGTTCACAATTAAAAGTCTAGCGAAGATGCTCAATAAATGTTGCATCAATAAATGTATTTTGAAATATACAATAGGAAATAGATGGCATTTCAAGCAAATATCATGCAAGAAGGAGCTCTTGTAGGAGATAAGAAGGGTTTCCTAGTAAGTGGGCAAGTATGTGATTAAGGTATCTGGGAGCAGACTCCTACTCAAGTCGGGGAGGGATCTGGGAATCAGTCCCTGGGGAAAAGGAAAGACTGGAGCAAGGTAGCAAGTTGAAGGCCCAGATTTATATGGACTTAAAATCAGAAAGGATGATCAATACATGGCACAGAGTCATTATTAGAGCCGGTACAATTTGGAAAGTTGGTTCCAGGAGCACAGTGGAAGCCCCGTTACAACCAAGGCATATGATCAAAGTAAGCAAGGAGTTTCATTAGATATTGAATCATCCAGCTCATAATGAAAAAGACTTCTTATACTTCCTTCTGATTAAGGTCAAAATCAGTCCTAAAGCCTAAGGCAAGGTTGATCCTGAAGTTTAAGATGAAGTGACCTTCACTGGGGAAAAACATTTCTTCAGAGATTGGGGTCTAAGCAGAATCATTACACATTGGAGACCCTCATTGACACATTGATTAAAATATAAAATAATATTTGAAATAATTGGTTTGTTTAACCCCATTGGGGGGACTTTTTACATGCAGATCTTCTCTACTTAGCTCCCTTTGGTGACAGGGCTGGATAGCAGCAGCAGGGGATGCAAGGCAGGGGATGGAAGAAAGAAGCAGCTCTTCCTTGAAGTTTTCTGAGACCTCAACAGAGGAAGCTTATGGGAATTGACAAGAAGCTGGACTGAGCTCACTTACCTAGAGGACTGGTCCTATGTGGAGTGAGCAGCTACCCAACTCTCAGAGCGCAGAGAGGCTGAGTAGCCAGGGCTTGACTTGGCCATGAGCACTGCCTAAGGGGTCTAGGATACTTCACAGGGTATAGCAGCCAGACCAGGAGTAGGTGGTGACAAAAGATCTCAGGGGGCTGACCAATGGAGCAAGGTCCAGCCAGAGCATGGGACAGCACCCAAGAATGAAGCTGCCCAGAGGAGGTGTGAGAGCTCTGCTTTCATAAGGTACAACTCAGATCAGGACACTAACCACAGCATGACAGCTGTTTAGTAAACTAGACCCCGCCAATACAGGAGATAAAGGAAACAACAACAGGCTGAAGACACCCAGAACCCTGGACTCATCTTCAGCTCACCTAAACCAGGTTGATGGTAGCAAATCCCAGGTCCTAATCACTGCTGTGCATGAAACTCTGAGCATGCTTTCCAAATTATTGGCATTGGCTCAAAAGTGGGCAAAGTTGAGCTGGTAAATAAAAGGCTCAGTAAAACAGTGCAGAGGCTAGGAGGTAAGGGCTAAGGTGAAGATTCTAGGCAGAGAGCATGATTCAGAGGTGACTCAAGTAGACTGCAGTAGGAAACCTTAAGCAGGAAACCTTGAGTCTGCAACTTAAGCCACTGCTTCAGTGTCTACAGAGAAAGATTCACTTATACTTGAAACACTTTTCTTTGAAAAACAGAGAGCGAAGATTAGAGAGAAAATAAACCAAGAAAGACATGTGACCTTACCCCAGAAAGACAAAGGTGTCCTTGTAGATCCCAAGTGCATGGTCCAGCCCCATTCACCAAGACTGACTTCCTCATGGGAATATTATTGCACTAAGAAGTCCTCGTGAAAAAGAGACATGATTGAAACATCCCCTCTGCAGCTCTTGTTTGTGGCAACAGCAGATCAGGGACTTGGAGATTCAGGATTGATTGCAGCCCATTTTTCCACTCTGTCCATGGTGACAGGTGAAGAAACAGATGGACAGAAGAGTTATGACTTTCCCTAGGTCACATGACTGGTGGCACTCAGGTGTTCTCAGGGCTCAGAACATATTCCAGAGCCTGATTTATTTCCAGATTTCTTTACAATAAATCACTCTGAAAACCAAGAACACTAGATTATAGACTTCTTGTGCACTAATATCAGAGCTCCTTCAGAAATGGGTGGCCTATTCCTGGGGTGAACAATCATATCTCAAGGTGCATTTATCCTGGGTAGCCACATTCAGCCCTGTGTTTTCTCTTTACATAGTTCCAGCAGCCTGTAAGGTCACTGATGGGCAGTCCTCTAATAGTGGCTTAGTAACTCAAAATATTTGGATCCCATATTTATTTGGCTGCTATGTGGCTAATTTTTTTTTAAGTGAGTCCTACTTCCATTGAGCATATGTTCTCTAATGTCAGAAAATTTTCATCAACATACATTCTATCATGCAAAACATTCAGACTATCAATTACTTCCACTTACTCTGAGCAAAGAATATCATTAGTATACCAATAAAAATAGTTTTCTATGAATGGCGTCCTTGTTCACATTCCCTGGAGAGCAGAATCTGAGATGGAAGTTTAGTTGTATAAAGTTTATTGGGGAGTGTTTCTGTGGGTGAATGAAAGCAGCCAAATGGGGAAGAAGGAAGAGTTGAACTATGAAGCAATGAACAGTGGCTGCTGCTGATCCCACAGGAAGCTCTGGAGATGGGTGGTCCTTCAGAAATATTCCAAATTGAGCAAGGCCTTTATGGTTAATGTCATTCAATCATTGCATGCAAGCTGACCTTGGCATGATATAGGGAGAGGCAGTTGACTTCAGTTCTTATAGGACAATGCTTAGGGTGTGATGTAGTTTGTCCCCACCCAAATCTCATCTTGAATAGTAGCTCTCATAATTCCCACATGTTGTGGGAGGGACCCAGTGGGAGGTAATTCAATCATTAGGTGGGTCTTTCAGTGCTGTTCTCATGATAGTGAATAAGTGAATAAGTCTCATGAGATCTGCTGGTTTTATAAAGGGATGTTCCCCTACACAAGCTCTCTTGCCTGCCACCATGTAAGACGTGCCTTTGCTCCTCATTTGCCTTCAGCCATGATTGTGAGGCCTCCCCAGCCATGCTGAACTGTGAGTCAATTAAACCTCTTTCCTTTATAAATAACCCAGTCTTGGGTATTTCTTTATGGCAGTGTGAAAATGGACTAATATGACATGCCTGACTCTCCAAAACCTAGCTTCTTTCCATTGGCCTACAGTGCTTATGTATAATGGGCATCACAAAGACAAGCCCCAATCCAGCCCACTCTCTCCAAAAGTTCCCAGGTCCAAAGGTGTAGATGTTCATAGTCTTTACTCCCTGACTTTCATACCCCATTTATGTGTCTGAAAAAAGGTTCTATCCACTGTCTTAAAATACCCATATCATATAGAAGGGTGGCACTCTTCTGCACATGCTTGTTTCCTGTTTCATGAGCTTCAACATTCTTCATTTGTTTTATCAGCTTAAGTCTTTTCTTTGCCAGCTCATCACATCCTGCACTGAGGGCTGTTAAATCTGCACAGGCCCCCTCCCAGAGGAAGTTGTGGGAACTGGGCTGAACGCGAGCTCCCTTCTTTGGTTGCCTCTTTCAGGGGTGCCACTCAGTGACTGTTTCCCCAAGGTCCTGTGACTCTGAAAACCAGTTCTCCACTCCCCAGGCAGATTGCTATCTCTCAAAGAGCTGGATTGCAAAAACAAACCTACGTAAAACCTACCCCTTCCATTTGCAATACAAACTTTCAGCCAGATCTGCCAATGGAACGAATGAAATGGGTGGAGAGGTAGAACGAGATGACAAAATACCACCTGGCTACAGTATGCAGGTAAAAATGGATTTCTTTTTAAAGAATGATATAGTTTAGATGTTTGTTCCCTCCAAGTCACAGGTTGCAATGTGATCCCCAATGTTGGAGGCGGGACCTAATGCGAGGTGTTTGGGTCATAGGGATGGGTCCCTCACAAATAGCTTGGTGCCCTCCCGATAGTAATGAGTGAATTCTGACTCTATTAGTTCACATGAAAACTGATTGTTAAAAAACACCTGGCGCCTCCTTCTCTCCCTTATTTTCTCTCTCACCATGAGACACACCTGCTCCTCTTCCCTTATGCCAAGCTTTCTGAGACCTCACCAGAAGCCCAGCAGATGCTGGCACCATGCTTGTACAGCTTGTAGAAGCATGAGCCAAATAAACCTTTCTTCTTTACAAATTACCCAGTCTTGGGTATTCCTTTATAGCAATGCAAAATGGACAAATACGAAAGGCTATAATGGAACCACAACCATTGAGTCATTGACTTGTGACATTTACTAGAAGGCAGAAATCGATAGCTGTAAAATTTACCTTCCAATGAGTGGCTCAGGGCTGAGATCTTTCTGCCTAGGGTTCATGCCCGGATACTGTAATCATAGCGAGATAGTCATCCAAGAGCCTGGGCAGTGCCTTCCTAACAGATAGCCCCTTTACTCCACCCTGTCATCCTCTCCACATTTCTCTGAGTCTTTGGTTTCCTTAATAAGACTAACCATTGTTCTCCAAAACAGAAAGCTGTGCATTAAGCAGTATTTATTACATTTACTGTCACATACCAGATCCAGCCCCATCACCCCCACACCAGGTATGCTAGGCCTTCCAGAATCTGACCTACTCTCCTTCCATGGCCAGCATGGCCTCCGCTTTGGTTAGGCTGCTGTCTGCATGGTCTCCCATGAGTGCCTTCTATACTCTTTACTTCCCTCTCTGAAGTGCTCACGCTCTCCTCCAGGCCTAGAATAAGCATCTGTTCAAATCCTTTCCAGCCATTAGGCCCAGCTCAGGTTCCACTTGCTCTGAGATCACCATCCAATTCCACAATTATCTGATATATTCATTACCTCAAGTCTTTGTGTAATAATTCAATGTTGGATAAAACTGTTTTAAAATATCTTTTTCTGTGGATAGATATTTGGTCACAAGCAGAAGACTAAGAGAGACTTCATTTTCTCCACTTGAACCCCTCAATGTAGGCACATACAGTAAGAAACCAGTAACTATTTATCTGAATTAAACTTATTGAGTGAGAAGTTTCTCTTTCTTCATTCTTCCAGCTAGAAAGGTTTTCTTTTCCCGCCTTTTCAAAGACTAATTGGATCAGAATCTCTGGGGGTAAGGCTCAGGGTTTCATGGTTTTAGAAGCTTTCTAGGTGATTTTTAATGCGTTTCAGTGCTGGAACTCACTGTTCTTTATGGTGGTTCACCACGAGATACAGCCAGTTCTGCTATAATGCTTGTTTTGAAAACAAGAATTTGTTCTAACTGGATGGATATATTCGGGAATAATTTGAACATAACATGAATTTCATGTTTGCTAATATGTGATACCATCTTCAAGAAACATTAGGTGAACCCAGAAAACTGTATGTACATGAATCAAGCAATGTAGGAGTATACAAAACATGCACACACGCATGCACACACACACACAAACTTCAAACATCTACCAGCTCTCTCAATTCACTACATGTGTTATAAGCTATACCAATTTACTTCTGGTGTTACAACTTTCTATCAATGTCAGATAACCTTCCTTCACCATAACTAACAAGCTGCAACCTTTGTGACAACCACTTCCAAAAGCAAATTTCAGATCTTTTTCAATGGAAAGTATGTGTGTGTGTGTGTGTGTGTGTGTGTGTGTGTTGTCGTATTTATATATTTCTTGACCACTTAACATGAGTAAAACTGTGCTATAATTTTTATTCAGTTATCTTTTTTAATGGGTCTCTGACAAAGTTTTGCCATGTTTTATCTCCAATCCATTTTCCCCATAAGCTCTGTGGTTTTTATTGCCTATTTTGCATAGCAAGGTGATTTTTGAAATGCATATGTGGCCTTATTGCAGAACTGACTGCACCCAGTACTACATTTCTCTTACTATGTGCTACGAAGATGGAAAGCTTTGGAAAATATGGAAAAGAAAGAAGACTAAATGGTATTAGCATATGGAAATTATAGATTTGGCCTTGTTACAGTATCAAATAAATCTACTAAACCAAAGGCAATTATTTGGCTTGGAATTGCATAATGCTCAGGAATTTCTGGATTGAGAGAAATAAAAGTTGTTTTTATAGTGACAAGAATCAGAAAGGAAATGTGAATCAATAAATTAATGCTAAAGAACTTTTATACATCTAAAAGTTAAACTCATGTCTCTCCAATGAACATTTTATTTTCATTTCATGAGAGGAGAAAAATTTGCAATTGACTGAGAATTTTCACTCTTTAAATAATTACTATTTAGTATGAAACCAGATCTTATCTTGTTTCTAAACCAATACTAAAGGTTTTGACAGGAGCCCTGCAAAGAGATATTCATTCAGTTGTTTTGTTGTTTGTTTTATGAAAAAGCATGACCACTAATCAGCTTTCACGACTTCCACAATTTGAACCCAGTGCTCTACCCATGCACATACCCATCTTCAGTCCTGAATGCCTCACTATAAAGCCAAATTGGTGATAGAAATTTCGTTGAGAATCCCTGAAAGACGCTAGTGTTCTTTGCTAAATATTTCCAGGTTCCCGCCCTGTGAACGCATGGCAGGATTGCATTCTCAGGCCTCCTATAGGTATGATCAATGCACTGAGGTGGACTGATAGCAGCACTAGTGCCCAAGAATGTGTGGTACCAATGGACAAGCCCATCTCAAATGAACTCACACATGAGCAAGTTGTGAAAGGTACATATATTCATTTTTACATCTAAAATAACAACCAGAATCTTCTTTATATATAGTATTTTTAAAAGACACACACACACACACACACAAACACAAACACATGCAGGTAGACACAAACACACAAATAGTAATACCTACAAGAATTTTTTTTTTCCTGTTTCACAAATAAGGAAACTTGGATCCTAGAAGCTAAATTAGTTTACTCAAGGTCTAAAATACACTAAAAAAATTAGCATATGAAACAGTTCTCTTACTTTTCTTCTGTTCCCTATCTTTAGGAAACGTACCATGACTTAACTGTCTCCAAAGTAGACTCATTGTTCCTCCTGCCACCCCACGCTACCACTCACACCCCCAACCCTACTCCTAAAATTGGATCTAACCCTCACTGTCGAAAGTACCCAAGATCCACGCAGAGTGATGGAGGACTGAGCTATGGAGCCACACAGCAGGCCTCAGAAGTGAAAGACAACCAAGCCCAGCAGGGCCCCACAGCCCCCAACTGGCCCAGGAGACCATAAAACGGCTAAGATTGACCAAGAAGCCAGCCTCTTGCAGGGCGCAGGTAGGTCAAAGGGTCCATAAATCACCCTCCTTAAAGCTCAGTCAGCAAATGATATCCTCAGTTTTTCTTCAGCAGACCAAGAGCTTTGGAGTCACTCCTGACAAGAAGAGAAAGTATTCCAAGGAAGCATGACCATTCCTCCTCACTCCAGCCTGCTTTCCACGTCCTCTTTCTCCCAATCTCCCCTCTTGGTCTCAGGACATCCATCAGAAATGGGGCAGCCTGGGAAATATGGTTGAAAAACAATTAATAGCAAGAACAACAGCTTGCATTGGGTTTTTAACGTGTTAGTTCATTTAATCCTGAAACTGTCTTGGGAGGCCTGTAGTATTATCAACTCTGCTTTACAGAAGATGAAATGAAGCACAGAGCCATTGAGTAATTTCCTCAAGGTCACACAGTAAAAAGGCGATGCTCTCAGCTGCAATTTTTGGTGCCTTTGCCTTCCCTGGGCTGCTCCTTCCGCCCTAAACTTGGTGCTCAGTGTCCTCCCTCCTCCTCTGCTGTTGGAACTTGGATTCTAGAATGCCTCTGCTGCTGTGAATTTACATTGTAAACCGTGTTGCTTCCCTCGGGGTATTTGCTCAACCAGTCTCATTTATTATTGTGGAGTGAAAAACTCTGTATCCTTTTAGTGATAAACCAACACTAAACAAGCATAAACAAATGCGTGGAAGACACTGGAGGAACCCAGCGCCTTCCTGGTGCCCCTGGAATCTAACAGCCTGCTTGTCCTCCCTTTGATATGAACAACAGAGGGTGCTGTGGAGCTGTGGCCTCCAACATAATGCCGTGGCCCTCTCTCCCCTGCCTCCCAGGATGGGGTCCCCCAATGAGAATCTATTCCCAAAGCTAAGTTCCCTGTTTCTCTACCTCTGCAGTCCTCCTTCCCTGACCCTGGGACCACCTGACAGACCTGTCTCAACCCTGTTTCTAAGAACAATTCTGACCTGCGTTCATTGGGATATGAGGAGGGTCCCCCAATGCTGGAAACCTCAATTCTCCTTGCAAGTCCAATTCTGACCTCTCAATCCGTTTCTCAGATTGAGAGGCTGAGATCAGGTCAGCCTTCAATCCTGTATTCTTGGTGAAGGTCTGGAACACTGCCTTCCCCTATGGTTCAGCCCTGCCCTGGACCACCACCACTCCTGGTGCTTACCAAATAACCCGAGTGTGCCTGGGGTTTTGCCCTGAACCCTGTGCATGGGGCCCCTCTCTCTGCTGATGGACCCCCCTGGTGCTGCTACCCTCCACTCTGGACTTTGGAGGATGATCTAGTGTGAATTTCTTAGCCCCGTACTGTAATCTTTGTTGGGTCCTCAACACGGTCTACCACGATGCCAGCTGTGATTATAGAGCCCTTCTGATATCACGTGAGTCCAGAGCATAGGACCCAATACTGAGAAAATTCAATAGGCACAGAGCCACCTACAAGGGATATGCTCAAAGAATCCAGTCCTCAGCTCCTCGCCTACCTCTTATCACTTCCAAAATAGAGCAAGTTGATAGTTAGAGAATTACGTGATGAAGTCTTCATCATGGAGTATTGTAAGGGCATTCCACCTCCTTCCTGGACTTCCTTCTAACACTGGCAGACTCCTTTGTACATCCCCAACCCTAGTTAGTGTAGCTCCTGATCTTGCCTTCTCCTGTGTTTCTCCAACATGGACTACAGCCAACCAAGGATCCCCAACCAGCTGGAGATAAGGCCTTCACTACGCACTTCTTCCCTTGAAAGGCTGGACACAGTATCCCCCAAAGGCAGGGCCTCCTCCACCTGAGACAGTCTGATAAACCTAAAACAAGCGGTTGTTTAATTAGGACCTTAATAGAAAGGCCAGCTGTGTTTTTAATAGGTCATTTGAATTAGTGACTCTCTATTAGTGGCAAATTAAGAAACATAGCGATGTTTCATCCTGGAGGAAGCTGACAGACTAGGAAATGGGCAGCGAGCAGGAGGATCAACCTTTGTAAAGTTCTCCTATAAAATTCCAAATATGATGACAATTATTAAGGGTAACAGGCCTATGTTTTCCCCTCCCCATTTTCCCAGCACTCACACATGCCACTCCATGTATACGACAGAGCCCTCCTCCTCTCTCTCCCTCTCCCTGGGACTGTACCTCCCATACCAGCACAGCATACGGTTTGCAGGGTCTGTAACATGGATGTCCCTTAAAGGTTTTTCCAACTCAGAGTGTCTTTGGTTCCATGAGATTCAACCCCTTGTTTTGGCCCGTTGCTCAATATATGGACCATGACTCAGAAAAGTAAAGAAATATAAAAAGGATGTGGCTGCTGCCAAATGGTATTTTGTTTGAAAGTCTGAGACTCTTCTATAACAATGCAGAAAGGCCATGAAACCTCTCCAAGCAAAACCATTCCCAAGGTTGATCATCCCTGCCCACATTCCCCCAGTACCTCTCAGGCTTCTGGCTGCCATTTTTGTGACTTACTCTCCTGCTTCCTGGCTGCCTAATGTGTGTTCTCCCCCTGGTTTCACCTGTGTAGAAATATGTCTCAGGGGCTGGCTATGAGTAGGTAGCTAATTTGCCACAACCCCACCCACACCCGCTTAGGAATGATTCTGGATTCCACTTCATTAGGAAAGACAGACCTGTTGCTTTGTGATTCCAATCAATCAAGTGTTCTTTTTCAACAATGGGGCTATTATGAGTGTTACTACTCACTGACAAGATGGAATTAAAGTATGTGAGTACTGTAGACAGCAGGTGTGATGGGTTTGGTCATGTAAGCTGAGATGACATAGGTTTTAAAGAAAATGTACATATTTTCATTTATGTGCTAGACAATCAAGATGTTTCCATTCTCTGAAAAATATGTCCCCCTGTTCCCCTCCTACCTCATTCCGGCATCACATAGCAGGCAATAGTGTGGTCACA
Organism: Macaca mulatta; assembly: GCF_049350105.2. Taxonomy (NCBI): domain Eukaryota; kingdom Metazoa; phylum Chordata; class Mammalia; order Primates; family Cercopithecidae; genus Macaca; species Macaca mulatta. The sequence continues at coordinate 134,481,283 of NC_133409.1, forward strand.
AGGGGCACTGGTGGATTGATACAAATTGCAGGTGAAATTTCTCTTTGTATTTTTAATACTCACATTTCATCCTTGACGATTCATTAATTCAGATCCATTGGTTGGGCTTAATGATGCATTCTAAGTGGGGGAAAAATAACAGTGGTGGTAATGAGTAATGATATTGACTAAATGTATATCCCTCTCTAGAGATAAACATGTGAAAATGAATACATGAAAAGGAGTACCCACATTGATATAGCTACACAAAACTAAATTATCATATTTCACTGAATCGAAGTGTAAGCTACATCATTATTTTTATGTTCTGCTAAAAAACAAAGGGAAACAAAACTTTCCAATTAAACTCTGACATGCCATTGAATATAAGATACATTCCAATTTCAGACACATTAAAAGATGAAGAAAATGCCTATCTTAGAATAGATAATCTATGATACTAAAAATCACACTCAATGCTATCTAACGATAAATGGTAGTTATCAATGTATCCAAAAAGTTTTTGTTTTTAAGGAAGGGGCTCCTAATGTGAATCTGTAGGTTAAACAAATAACTTCTAATTAATAAAGTAGTATCAGCAGTTTTACTTGGTGCTTTAAGAGACTGATAGCCAGGCTCAAAGTCTCCAAGATCTGTAAACACACAGATACTCCAATCCAAGAGAGTATGGTTTACTCAAAAGAGTCTCAAGGAGAATGGAAAGAGATTTCAATGCCAATTGTTCCCTGTTGTGATTCTGCTACTGATTAGCTGGGTGGCCCTGTGCCCATCCCATAAGCATTCTGGGCTTTGACTTCCATACCTGTAAAATGAATGAGTTGGACTAGAATCTCATTTCTAACTCATTTGTCATTTCACAGCTCTCACATTTTATGAATCTATGATCCTGAGTTCATGTGGTCCCATCTTGATGGGTTCAAATGTCAAGCTGAAATACATCCAACATGAAACATTCTCTTGAAGGGTATATTCCGCTGACCTTCAGTTTTAGCAGAATACTCCAAATTTATCGAATGAAGAAATGAATGAATTATGCTCTATTGATCCTCTTCGACCGCAGATCCTGAGTACTGAGCTATGGTATTTGTCTCTGCATAACTGGTGAGGACACGGACCCTCCAGGGCTGAGACTAAAAGGGGAAGGCTTACCTCAGCTGCCCTTGATTTCCCCTTCAATGAAGACATCCTCATCCTCAAAGCATCTCTTATCTAAAGAAGCAATGACAGTAAGAAGTACCTCACGGATATTGGAAGAAACAACAGAATCACCAGGGCTCAGATGCCTGTCCTGAAACTTTAAGACCAGTAACCCTGGCAGAAGCAATATCAGAGGACTTAGCATAGTGACTGGCAAGTAACAAGATTTGGATAAAAGCTAGCATGTAGTTTTCATTAGATTTCGGATTTGGTATTAACATTAAAATTGTGATTATGATTTCCATTTTTTTCACCAGGAATACTCCTCCTGTTGACTTGATAAAGAGCCTTCTGTTGACTTGATAAAGAGCAAGAAATGACAGAATATTGGTTTTGTTTTGTTTTGTTTTTCCTTTTCACAGCTGATTCCTCAAACCATCCTCACAAACTCAATTCCCCTGGACTATGCTCTCCAATCAAAACTGCTTCATCCTCCTGCTTCCCCCAGCCACATGAAAATCATTGATAAGGAGGAAGCAAATTCAAATTACCTTGTGATCCATAATGGTTCCAAACAGCAGGATGAAAAAACCCTGTGGCAAAATTCAACAGACTCATGAGGGATGGTTTTTCAAAAAATATCTCAGCTGTTATTTTCATACCACTCTTCTAGATACTCCTAGGGCAGTTATTGGACATTAGAAACTTCAGTTTCCACTAATGCAGATAATAATGTACTGATGGGTGTTCCTTTGAGTCTGCCCCCACCCTTGGAAGAGGATCATCGCCTGCACAGGAATATGCAGGAGGGTTATTGATATTTATTGAATGACTGTAGATGTAGGACAGTTTTCAGCCTTATGCAGTTATGTTACTTTCTTCCCAAATATAGAGGTAGCTGTTTCTACTCATGATGACAGTAACGTGTGACAGAAACTTGTAATTCAAAATCACAGTCATGGAAGGTGTCTTAAGAAAACGAAACTTATATTCTAGTCTACTTTGAGCTGGAATTAAAAGTCAGTAAATAGACAGCCAAGGCCTCTAAGCTGGTGGGGGAAGAAAAAAAAAAAACAACATTTCTACATAAAAGTAAGAGAATGCTACAGAGATTTATAAGGCTAGGGTCTTTTCACAATCAATCTAAGGAGAGTTCATGGCGAAGAAACACTCATCAGATTAAAATTTTAGATGTTAAGTCACAGGGAGAGCTTGTTGAGAAAAGAGAAATGTATATAACTAGAAACATTTGAGTATTTTTCTGTCAAGAAGAGAGAAACACAAATGAACTGAAAAAGAAATACATAGCAAAATTTCCTGGGGTTTAATTAAGTTGCAAAGTAAGGAAGGATGAGATCATTACTCACCAGAGTAACTTCAAGAGTGGGGAAATTTATCAAAAGTCCCAGAGTCTTTGATTTAAAAAAAAAAAAAAAAAATCCCTCATTTCAAAGATTTCACTGTAAAGCAATGCAACAGAAAGAGTAGAATAAGTGTGCTCCTTAGTTATTATAGAATTATGAGTAAGATATATAATTGATCTGAGTTGGTATTTCTTTAAAGGCTGCTTTCTATTTTGTATCATGCTTTTAAACAGAATAATACTGACATGTTAATAGGAATACTTTACTGTTAAATTAGTTATATTATTTAAAACAGTAGTGGGGAAAAATTGTACTGAGAAGAACCAAATAGTAAACATTTTAGGCTTTCCAGGCCATACGGTCTTTGCTGTGACTACTCAAGTTTGCTGTTGTAACTTAAAAGCAGTCAAAGGAAAACTGTAAACAAACGAGCATGACTGGCTACCAGTAAAACCCTATTTACAAAAACAGCCTGCAGGCCATAGTTTGCCAACTTCTGATTAAAAGCATAATCAAGAAAATGGACTCATCAAATTTTCTATTACTTGTGGGTATGAAAAGCAGTCTGGTCAATGATAGCCTCCCAAAAGTGTAAGCTTAGTAGCCAAGAGACAGTAAAACAACTTTGAGAGGAACAATCTTGCCAAACCCAGTATGTTGGAGTAGGAAAAGACAATAGAGATCATTCTAGATGCCTATCTTTATTTTACAGATGAGAAAGTTGAAGCCCAGAGAAAAGTGTCATTCCCAAGATCAGGTAACATATGGCAAGATCTGTTTCTATAAACAGATAGCTGTTAGCTGGGTGGCCCTGTGCCCATCCCATAAGTATTCTGGGCTTTGATTCCATACCTGTAAAATGAATGGGTTGGACTAGAATCTCATTTCTAACTCATTTCTCATTTCACAGCTCTCACATTTTACAAATGTGACTAGCAGGGAAGGGGTATGAGAACTCCTGACTGGCTAACACCCAAAGTGAGTGGCAAGGCCCATCTTTTCATAATATAGAAAGTGGCTGTTATTTCACTGAATTCCCAAACCACTGGAGAAAGGATAAAAAATGTACCTGTTTTCAGGCATAACATGTAGCTTCACATATCCTTGACCAAACAATAGTCCTCTATAAGTGAAAGTTGGCTTCTTCTAAGATTGAAACTTTAGTAGGGATACAGGTGGATCAGTGAGGAAAGAAGGAAGGAGATTTCCACCCAACCACCCTGGTCAGCTAAATTCAATTTAAGAATCAACAGTTAGAGATGCCATAGCCAAATAATCCTAAGATATAAAAGGAAGTGGAGAGGACATTTTGTGTTCTATAATTTCAGATCATAGTCATTTTTTGTGGTGTAGCCAGAGTAACACAGAAGTCTCTCTCTTGGAACTTACCTGGAAAGCATTGAGCAAGGCAAAAATTATATGGAATGTCAAGGAAGTGCCTTCTATGAGAGTGGCTATTCCAAAACCCCAGGTCAGTCCCAGCAGTGGAGTGAGGATGGCAACATTTTTGCTGATCCTCATAATTATGGCCACATCCTGAGACTTGGAACTGCCAATAGAGGGCCTCTGAGTGTTGATGGCAACAACCAAAACCACAATGAGATTCACAGCCACAATGACCAATGCCGGGATGGCAAACGCTAAAAGGGCTTTGGTATTGTCCCAGTTAAGCCAACAGGCCTCGAGTCTCATGTAGCCTTTCTTTGGCTCTGTGATAGCAACTGTGGTGACAGCAATGATCAATGGGCACCCATAGCCAATGGCAAAGCCAATGACCATCATTCGGGACTTCATCATCCTACGGAAAATGACCAATATTCCATAAATGATAAGCAGTGCTTTGAAGAGCATCCAGAAAAACAGAGAGAGGTAGAAAAAGTGGCTGAAAAATGTCACTGCAACACACACGTTGGAGTCCTGGGCCTTAGGGTTAAAGTTAGAGCCTATGATAAACCACACATTGGCAGTCAGAAGGGACACTGCTATATTCACGATGCACACGTGACGCATGTATGATATCTCCGTCACCACCACCCGGGACCACACCGTGGCTTCAATGATCAGGCAAAGAACCAAGCTTAGGATTGAGACGCTGAGCCCAATGCAGGTGATGTAGTCCAGAACTTTGTCAGTCATTGATTTGGGGGACATTAGAATGGAAAAAGACATCACTGTACTGGTGTAGTTACAGCGGCATTTCACTTCGTTCTTGATATCCGATATCATTTGGCATGCTTTCTCATCCCATCTCCTTTTCTTGGAGTGCCAGCCAACACACTGGGCTCTGGCATTGCGGCTTTTATTGATCTTTTCGAAGGTGAGTACGATTTCTTGCAACTTTTCTGGTAAAACCACTGATAGGACCAGACCATTTACCGGTCTGGGAAGACTCACATTTTGCAAGTGGGCTTCTCTCAGGATAGCTCCCAAGGTTGGGAAAGCTATGCTAATGGCTCGGGATGCATTTGGCCACAGCTTCCTTAGCTCTTGCCTGGGAATCTGTACCATTCCTAAGATATCTTCTGTAGTATTGTTTGTGCTCATGGAGAAATTGAGGCTCTTCTCTGAGGTATTATGGTTGATGTGAAACCCTTTTGTCTGAATGAAGAGTTCATTCACAATGTTCTCAGATTTATTGTGGATGTGGAGGTGCCTGGCAAACAAATTCACTGACTGCAACAAATCCGAGCTGGCATTTTTGTTGGGAATGAAAGCCCAATTTGAAATGGCTGCCGTGTCCAGGATGTGGTTGGCCACTTCACTATAGCTCTGCAATGGAGAAAGGTGAACATTATACTAAGGATTTACACATTGTTGTATAAAGTTGATTTCTAAAACCTGAAATTTCTAAAGATCAAGTTACCCAATCTTATTTGGCATATTTCTCTTCAAATTCCCTATGTATTAGAATCCCACATTAGTAAGGTCACACAGAGGGAAGAAAAGTAAAATAACGCAAAAAAAAAAAAAAAAAAAAATCACAGCTAAGGTTTACCTGCTTTATTATTGCACCCAGGGCAGCATTTCCAGACTGCAGTGTGTGTAGAACTCAAGTTTCCCATTAGATTTTAATGATTGTTTAATGGAGGAGAGTGGAGGTATGTTCTCTGGTCATTCAACCTTGACAAAGACTGCACACCCTGTCCCTATCTCCCCCTGCCTTACAAAGAATTCCAAAGTTCATTAGGACATTAAAGGCTCTGAAAAGTTGTGCCATACAGAAACCTGCCTAACTTTGTTTAACCTAGAATTTCCTACAACTGATGTGCTACAGATCTCCCTTTTAAAAACGGAATCTCCATTAACATTTCTCAGAATGGTTATGTTCTACAGCAGTGGTCCTCAACCTTTTTGACACCAGGGACTAGCTTCATGAAAGACAATTTTTCCATGGACTCTGGGCGGCGGAGGTGGGGATGGTTTCAGGATGAAGCTGTTCCACCTTAGATCATCAGGCATTAGATTTTCCTAAGGAGCACACAACCTACCTCCATCTCATAGGCAGCTCACAATAGGGTCCGTGCTTCTATGAGAATCTAATGCTGCAGCTGATCCAACAGGAGGCCGAGCTCAGGCGGTAATGTTCGCTCACCCTCCGCTCACCTCCTGCTGTGCAGCCCAGATTCTAAGAGGCCACAGCCCGGTACCAATCCACTGCTCGGCTGTCAGGGACCCCCATTCTAAGGAATATAGTTTTAGAAAGGTACATTCCATCTTGCTCACTGCCATCACTACACTATGTGACATTTTCTTGAAAATGTGAAGTGTGTACAAAGATAGGTATTCAAAATGTTTTAACTTCTTGAAAACTTCCATAAACTAGAATGAATCAATATCCCAAACCGAAGTGAAATGCCTGCTGTTGCTGTGATGGTTGCTGTCACTGTAGTGTTTGCCCTGGAAAGTACATTTGAAACTATTCAAATGAAAATTTTAAGAGAAACATCATTTTTAAATTATTAACAAAGAATACCTTCATTTTCTCTCGAGTAACATCATCAGACAAGTCTGTAGAAATATTTTTTAATAACTCCACTATAAATGCAATATTTCCAGATGTCGTTTCTGATGATTTCACAACATCAATGATGCAGGCATAATCAAGGGGGCAGTTCTTACGGATTCCTTGAGCTACATTCTCAATGGTCTCAGGAGCCCGAAAGTCTAGAATGTGCAGGGGTATAGATGCTGCTGCTACAGAAAGGCGAGATGCACCAGTTGAGTCCTGTTTAAAATAAATGTAGTGTCATTCAAAAATGATTAAGTACCTACCATGTGTCAGACTAAAGGAGCTAAAACACAAACAATCTACATGGCGAAGGCAGATGAAGAAGCAGAATCCTAAAAAGTGGATTTGATGCAGAGCGGGGTGGAGAGGATACAGTGGGGTCAGAAAGAGGCAGAGGATTTCGCTCGAATTAGCAGGGACCAGGATATTGACCTTTACTATTGGAATTTGCTTTCAGGACATTGATTTTTAACTCACGCATTATAACAAGATAATTTTCTACAGAGAAGGGAAAGAAGAGCCACATGGAATTTCATGGGGGAATGGATTTGGGAGGTTGGCAGGTCAAACACAGAACGCTAAGGAATTACAATTTTGGACTTTAGAGTTTACTAGTTAGAAGAGGTGATTTGCTCGTTTTCTGATTTTTTTTACCTAGACTCACTCAGAATGTGACTTTGAATAAGGAAAAGCAATGATTTATTTCCTTTCATTCACTTTTGAGTGTGACCATAGTTGCAAGGACTTCTATGTGATTACCTAGGCTAAGTGACAGAGAAGCCACCTGCAATCCCCTTGTAAAACCACTGTTAAAATTTTAGAAAATGCAGAGATCCATGAGCTTCCATGGGATTGCAGGGGAGGTAGAAGATAACAGTTGCTACATGGAATGATACAAAAGAGATTTTAACTTTAACTGGATGTGTATGCATTCAATTTCTGTTCCTCTAGATAGAGCACACATCTCTCCTTTCTTTTGGTCAAGAGATTGAAAGTATTAAAAAGAGATATCAAGGCCCGGCACAGTGGCTCATGCCTGTAATCTCAGCACTTTGGGAGTCCCAGGAGGGCAGATCACGAGATCAAGAGACCGAGACCATCCTGGCCAACATGGTAAATTCCCATCTCTACTAAAAATACAAAAATTAGCTGGATGTGGTGGCAGGTGCCTGTAGTCCCAGCTCCTCGGGAGGCTGAGGCAGGAGAATCGCTTGAACCCAGGAGGCGGAGGCTGCAGTGAGCTAAGATTGCACCACTGCACTCCAGCCTGGAGGCAGAGCAAGACTCCATTTCAAAAACAAAAAAAGAGATATCAAAATAAATTTGATTCTAGACACATTTAGTTGATTAACTGATTATCACAAGAGGCATACAAACCCACCATTAGAGCTAAAACGTAACCTCTAAGCAATCATATGCACCATAGTGTAAATGAGTTTCATATCTTTGTTTTTTGTTGTTGTTGTTTTTTGTTTTTTGTTTTTTTTAAGAGAAGTTTCTTAGTGGTAGAAAGAGAGAGCATGTGGAGAGGAGGGAGAGTACCTGAGAGTTTGGGTAAGGAAAGAAGGTCAAGAAACAAATGTAACCCACTCTGTAGATTTTTCTAAATTTAACCCACTCGGTAGGTTTTGCAGATCTGAGACTTTTTGTCATGCCGAACAGATCACACTAAAAATGCCTCACTTTCTCCTGGGGGATTGACTTCTGTCACCAATAATTTTTGAATGCATTACCTTAAAGAGTTTTTCCACAGAAAGACTTGTACATGTTTCGGTTGATTTTTGCCACTTTTTTTGATTACATGTAAATCCTATTTCTCCACGAAAGTCCTTAGCACAGGGCCGGCTGCAGTTGGAAGAAGAGATACAAGGTCCATGGCATTTCTCTAGAGAAAAAAAAAAAGAGAGAGAGAGACAGGAGCCCAATTAGGATTTCCATACTCTGACACGTGCATCAAATTCATTCTGGAGATTTTTGGATTGCTTCCTGGAGGAAGTGACGTTGAACTGGGCCCAGGGCAATGAGTAAGAGCTGCCAGGTAGATTGTGAAGCTGGTGTCCAGGCAGAGTGAACAGTACGTGGAAAGGAGAATTTCACGTCATTCAGAAAGACTAGTCCAGAGCACCTGAAGGGGGAGTGGCAAGAGATGAGGGTGGGAAAGAAAGCAGAGGTTAACTCACGCAGGGCCTTGAATGCTGTGCTAATGTGGGAGTTACCAGAAGACATGATTGGACTTGTTTTTGAAAGATAATTGATAAGATAGAGCAGGAGTCCATAAACTTTTATGTCAAGGAACACGTGAATGGTGTTTCCAGATAAAATATGGGAATCCCAGTTAAATGTCAATGTTATTTTCACACACAGTTGATTCTCATTATCCACAGGAGTTACATTCTATAAAGACACCATGAACACTAAGTGTTCTGAACAATCGCTCCTAGGGTAATATAAGGGTAGGGTCCTACAAGCTTCTGCTTACAGCATTTTCATCAACTAATCAATATATGACCTCTTTAATGTATGGTTCTATATAAAGATACCTTATTTAATATATATTGTTGATTCATTAGCATTAACCTCATGGCCAATAGCACTGTAACTCATGCCTGAACAAAGCTTATCTAACATATGCATTTTCTCCATAAGATACATTCCAGCCTTTTCTGGCTTAGGAATGCTAGGCAGCGCTTCAGCAGTATGTTTGGGGGCTATTTTAAACAGCAAAATCACCAACAAAAAGCACAAAAATGCAAAACCAAAACTGTGATGCTGCACAGACTAGGAAAGAACAGTTGTTTATAGTAGGAGAGCTAGAACAAGAAGGTAAAACATCACCTTGTCCAGCTCCTGCTGAAAACATATGTACTGGACAACTCAATTTTTTGCTGCTTTCTACATGTCTGTGAATGACCACAAAAGCACTGTGAGTATTGATTTAGGGATTACAGATAAATTTCAGCATTAGGCAAATTTGCAAATATAGAATCTGCAAATAATAAATGACTGTAAATGCTCAGATAAACAACAAATAAGTTTTCAGTGTCTGTATGATCCATGCGCTATTATTCATTGTTTATCTGAAATTCAAATTTAATCAGGCATTCTCTATTTTTATTTGCTAAATATGGTAACTCTAGCCAGAAAGTAAATATTTTCAGCTTTGCAGGCCATATGGGTCTTAGTCACAACTACTCAACCCTGCCTTTGTAGTGTGACAGCAGCCAAAGACAATATGTAAATGAATGGGTATGGCTATGTTCCGATAAAACTTTATTTGCCAAAACTAGTGGCAGGCCAAATTTTGCCCATGGGTCACAGTGAAGGCGCTTTGGATAGGAAGAGTGAGCCTGTTGAAATATTCTCAGGAGAATTGCCTTAAGATAGCAGCCGGGGAATGGAAAGTAAATGATGCTGAGAGCTATTAGGGTGTTCAAATCAATAAAATGAGGTGACCAGTTACCTGCGAGTCACCTTTTGTGGCTTGGACAGCTCTGTGATGACTGCATTCACTGGGAAAGGAAACAAACTTTGCCAAACCTTATTTGCAAAATTTGCATCAAACCTTGCCTGCAAAATTTGCATCAAACCTTGCCTGCAAAATTTGCATCAGTTTTTGCAAGTTCATTAACCAGAGTAGTTCTCAGTTTCTTCTTCCATACAGATTTAATATGATGCCATAATGTTGTTATAAATATGGAATGAGACAGCATCTTGTACAACACTTAGATCCAAGTTGTCTTAAATGCCCTGTAAATGTTAGCTACCTTTCTCTCTGCTTCCCTTTCTCACCCACAAATAAGGATGTATTTGCCACCTAGCCATGATTGTGCAGAATCCAGTTACTCCCCACTATGTGAGTGAGAACCACAGGATTTCACTGAAGTACTATTAGTGATTACCCCCTTAGTTTATGTCTCACTTCTTGAGAGTGACCAGTCTCATCACCCATGATGTCCATCTTACAGTGCTTTAATAGACTTCTCAGCACCAGAGTGTTGCATACATTTAAGCACCCTGAAAATCTCTTTGAACGAAGGAAGGAATAATCTTGTCCTCTTTCCTTTTCTGCCTCCTGTTAACTCATTACTTTGAACAGATTTCTCTTTGGGATTTGGAGATGTGCACTTCTCTACTATTCTACAGCATATGTGAATATTTGATAACTCCCTTCATTGACTGTGCCACTGGTAATGGTATAAATGTAAGAAAATCTATGAATACTGGTAAGCGTAGAGAACTTACTGGAGATTGCTATTCAGTTGGAAAGCCTGTGATCTGGGGACAAGTTTGCAACACCAGTGCCCTTCCTTTATTCTTCCCTGTCTTCAAATGGATGAAGACTGTTCTATAGTCACATACCTTGGATCCTTCCAGTCTTGGGTTTCCCTTCAGGGCTTTGAAGTTTATCTCCAGCCTGAAAAATATAAATTCCCAAAGATCCTCTTTACTGTGGGGCTCTGCTCCCTCATCTCAGCTGAGAGGCTCCATGTGAATATGAAAAGAAAATGCGTTCAGGACTAGAAAGAAAACTGCAGCAGATCCACGTGCTGGTATTGTGGGAACTTGCTGAAGGAAACGTGGGTGAGAGCACAGGGAGAATGCACTGCCCTCCGATGAGGGATAGAATCTTGACGGTGGTCACTTGGCCTTTCTAGGTGAAGTTAGTAAAGATGCTATATCTTTCAAGAAGTTTAAGCATCCAGGGAGAACAGAACACAGATGAGAATTAAACGACTAATCTGTTCTCTGCCTGTGTTAACTGTAAGGATGAAATGAAGTTAATGTGGTCCACCAGACACTGTAGATCCTTAGAAGACAGAAATTAACAGATACTAGGAATAATCACTAGATCACAATAATAGAATCACAAATCTCTTATATCCATAAAGAACTATAAATAGTATCTTTAAAAATTTCATCTTATAGATAAGGAAATTGGGACTCAGAAAAGTGAAACAACTTATGCAACTACTGGGGAGCAAAATTAAGATCTGACTCTCCATTGCTCAACTGCCAGGCAAGTACTTTCCTCTCTCAGCAGCAGTCTATCTGCATTCTATCTACATTTCCCATTGCAAAGTGATTATTCTACTGTACTTTCCCTCTCCAGGCAAGTCCCTGCCACCTCTCAGCTTTTCTTTGTTCCCTTCTTTAGAAAGTTATTATCAGCAAGAGTAAAGTTGTAACCATTTGAAAATGTATTTAAAATGATATCTTATTTATCAGAAGTCTTGCCATCGAGGGCAACTGAGAGATTTCTCTTTGGATCACATAGGAATAGTTCAAACTTACTTTTAGGTGAATCTTGGATCTATAGTGGGAACATTCTGTGGACAGAAAGAACATTAAGCAGCAAATCATGGTTGCCTGGGACTTCATTTTCATACATGAGGATCTTTACCTGCAATAGAGAAAGAAGGCATACCCACCTGAAGGTGATACCTTCATGCAACTAACAATACTTATCAGGCTAACCAACTCCTTAGTGAACCCACCGGATATTCTGAGATAGTCACACCAAAGCAGCCGGCCCCGGAAAAGCACACCAATATCTATTTTCAAGCCAGCTAAAATGTATGAAAGAAAATAATTTCTCTCAACTGTTAACTTTTCTACAGAAGAAGATAGAATGATGGAAGAACCAGGAAGGATGTAGTTTCACCAAAGCATCATTCCTTATTATTTAATTGACAAGTTTATATAATAGTCATATTTATCAAGAATATCTATTTGCCAATAACTGTTCTAAGCACTGTCTTTTATAAACTCATTTAATCCTATGATGTAAGATGCTATTACTATCTTCGTTTTATCACTGGGGAAAGTAAGGGACAAAGAGTTGAGCAACTATGAGCCCAACACTACTCCGATAAAAAGTGGTAGAGCCACGAGTTCAACCCAGATGGTCCAGCTGGACAGCCATTCTTCATCTCTATAACAGGATTTCTCTGTGATGGTGCTATTGACATTCTGGGTTGGATAGTTCTCTGCTGTTGGGGGCTGTCCTGTGAATTGTAGGATGGTTAGCAGCATCCCTGGCCTCTATCCAGTAGATGCCAGTAGCACTCACTACCCCCCCTCAATTGTTGTCAAATGTGCCCTTAGAGGAAAAATCTCCCACAGTTGAGAACCACTGTCCTATAGTGTACTGTCTGTCTAGGCATATGGAGACAAGTAACTTAAAGTGATTTTAATAAGCCCAATTGTCTGCTACCAGAGCAAGCTCTGAGACTCCCTCTTAGCAATGGATAAACTATTTATACAGATAAACTAGATGCACAGGAAGATAACTCTCTATTCTTTTGCCATATCTCTGTTTCTTGCCTTTTTCCTGAGAGTTCTACCTTTCAAAGCCAAATCTCAAAAAAAAAAAAAAATCCTTACAACAGTTGAGATTTATCAACATCATCATGATCGCTACTATGACACCTTCATATAAGATAGTGGCAATTCAGACCACTTATTGGTAACAAAGTTCCTTAAAATGATTTTCCTGGAAATTCAGATGCAGCAAAATAAAAAGATCATTGATTTTAGAATCAGCAAGAGCTATACTATAATCTTATGTCTGCTATGGATGAACTAGCCTGTTTTTTCATCCATTTCATAAAATGTAGATGATCATTCATTCTATCAACCAACATTTATCAAGTGTCACTCATTTGCTAGAAATTGTACCAGATGCTGAGCATACAGAAATAAAAGATGCTATTTTTCCTGTAAAAGATGTTCAGTGGGTAACATAGACAAATCAAACCAACAGTGAGAAAAGAGATCACCTACACATCGCATTCCGTGAACACAGCCAGGCAAAGACTCTCCTCAGCAAACATAAATTCCCTTATGATCCAGTAGAGATGACCTAGGCCCTGATCCAACTAGGTCCATAAGGCAATCGGTGAACAGAGAGCAGACAGAACTGATTGATCTGACATCAGACCCTTTCTGGGTAGCGTCAAGCGTAAGATGGACTTTCATGAGTCCAGTGAGCCTTCAGCTGAGATGACAAGCCACAGGCACGTACAGGAATGCTTCCAAATTATCTTTGAGTTTAAAGTTTCTAACCAATGAACAGAGGGGAAAGTATGTTTATTTACAACATCATCTGGTAGAGCAAGTCTGAGCAAGGGAAAGAGAACATGGCAGCATGACAGGCAAGGTGTGGTAATGGATTTGACAGGGGTTGGGATTATGAATGCAGAATTGATGATCTGACAGTGTGGGTAGAAAGAAGTCACCATGTAGGCCGTAAATTGATGAATGGGCACACTAAGCAATTTGCAATATGAATATTGTCTAGGATAGATGCTTAACTGATCATCACTAAAGAAAGTACCAGAAGAACCAGTATAAATTGTTTTAAAAGTATCCATATATTTCACATATATGACTTTGGCTTTCAAAATTTTTTGACAGGCCGGACACGGCGGCTCATGCCTGTAATTCCAGCACTTTGGGAGGACGAGGTGGGCAGATCACAATGTCAGGAGATTGAGACCACCCTGGCTAACATGGTGAAACCCCATCTCTACTAAAAATACAAAACATTAGCCAAGTGTGATGGCGGGCGCCTGTAGTCCCAGTTACTCTGAAGGCTGAGGCAGGAGAATTGCTGAAACCCTGGAGACGGAGGTTGCAGTAAGCTGAGATCGCACCCCTGCACTCCAGCCTGGGTGACGGAGGGATACTCCGTCTCAAAAAAAAAAAAAAAAAAACTTGACAATAACACAATAAAAAACAGATCTCAAATCGCATATTATGACTCACTATGCACAGCCATACATAGGTATGTATCTATGCATGTATATCAGTGTCTATACATAAGACCAAAAAAACGTAATTTTTATATTGACAAATTTTATGTAAAATAGTTATCCTTGCTACCTACAAGTAAGAACTCTGATACGTCCAATAGTTTTATCTTATATTCTTCTCCATTCTATTTGACATTCTCTCAAATACTAGTTGTCACCCACTAAGTTTAATTCACAAGCCTCTAATGGATTGTCACCTGCAGTTTGAAAAACAGACTATAAGATTCATTTTGATTATCAAGCTGAAGACTGTTCACTTCTCTCATTAAAGTGATCACTTTAATCCTTTCTCTTTGCTAGTCTTCACGATTATACTGAAGTCTCCTTCAAAGGGTACATGTGTCAAGGAGAAAAGAAACCTATTCTCAGGGCCAAATAATAGGACTGATGCTGAAGGCAAACCCAATTCCTCTCCACGCTTCAGATCATGGTCAGAAATGTGCACTAAAATGGGTGACGACGAGATGAAGGGAGGCATTTATAAAGAATAGCATCTGCTGCCGGGGGCTGTGGCTCGCCCCTGTAATCCCAGCACTTTGGGAGGCTGACGCAGGCAGATTATTTGAGGTCAGGAGTTTGAGACCAGCCTGGTCAACATGGTGAAACCCCCACCTCTACTAAAAATACAAAGATTAGCCGGGCATGGTGGTGGGCACCTGTAATCCCAGCTACTCGGGAGGTAGGAGAATCGCTTGAACCCGGGGAGGAGGAGGTTGCAGTGAGCCAAGGTCATGTCATTGCACTCCAGCCTGGGTGACAAGAGCGAAACTCCGTCTCAAAAAAAAAAAAAAAAAAAAAAAAAGAGAGAGAGAGAGAATAGCACCTGCTGTCTGAGGCTTCAGGAGAAGGGTCATGTTTACTGTCCATTACCTTTAATATAGGAGTTTTGCTTAAAGCTAACCTTGTTGAAAGCAAGTCAGACATTTGGCATAATGATGTGACGTCATTTGTGAAGTCTAAAAATGTCTCTCCAACTAGTGCTAGGCCCCCAGCTGCACACAGCTCCTGAACGTGTTCAGGGGGTAAAGGATCCAACAGCTATGACATTTTCTGTCAATCATTCTTTGTGGAACAATATTGAATAATGATATATTTCATATATGTATATACATAAAAAATTTTACTAGCATAAAATATATATGTAATATGAAATCATAAACGTGACCATAAAATACACGAATTTGAACTAAGCACAATTGGCTGGAGGGTTTTGATTAATTAATTTGCTACTTGATCATTCACGTTACTATAGTCTGGCATAGGTAACTACATACCATTTGGGATGGCAATTTATATAGTAAATTTTCTTCAGTTATTACAAATGTTGGGGGAGAATATTCAGTGACACTGCCCAAGAGGAATCATAGCAGTTTTATTTTAGCCCAGTTTGATTGGCAGGGATGGATGAGATAGACGTTTTCAGGTTGGCCCTAATTTGGTTGGTTCTCTTCTCACCAGAAAGAGTTGAATGGGATCCCTCCTGTCACAGTTCAAATGTAGCTGAGGCCAAAAGCCAGAGTCCTCTGCAGAGAAGAGCTTAAGGACTCTGAGAATGAAGAATTTAAAAAAAATATTTGGCAGCATAATTTATCCTCCCAATTCATCCGTGGTTGATATTTTATAGAACGTAATGGAGGAAACACACATCCTTACATCTACCACTGATAAAGACTCAATAATTAAAGTGAATTGGAGTTTTTCAACATTCCAAACTGAAAAGTTTCAGTAAATACAAATATAGTATCTCTCCAGCACCTAGCACATGTCTATATGTAGTGAGTAGTCTCCCGAAAGGATGAGGGAAAGAATAAGCATGCAAAACCCGAACATTAAATTAAATGTAACAAGAACAGTGAGAATTATCCAGATGGATATAAGCAAACCATGGCCCGTACCTAAAGAAGAAGCTTCCATACAGGAGCCTTACGGGGCTAACTCACCCAGGTGAGGGACATACCAGTTCCTGGTAAAGAGTGGGGAGCCAATGCTGGATCCTATCCTACGTGGAGAATCCAGACTTGTTCCAAGCATATTCTCCTTAAATTACTTTTATTCCATTTATTGACTTCTGGTTCTACATTGTGTTCAGGTTATCAACAAAATTGTGTATTCTCTTTGTGTGTGTGTGTGTGTGTGTGTGTTTCATTATGCAATAAATACTGTGGGTTTTTTTATACTTTATATTCTAGGGTACATGTGCACAACGTGCAGGTTTGTTACATATGTATACATGTGCCATGTTGGTGTGCTGTACCCATTAACTCATCATTTACATTAGGTATATCTTCTAATGCTATCCCTTCCCACTCCCCCAACCCCACAACAGGCCCTGGTGTGTGATGTTCCCCTTCCTGTGTTCAAGTGATCTCATTGTTCAATTCCCACCTATAAGTGAGAACATGTGGTGTTTGGTTTTCTGTTTTTGTGATAGTTTGCTGAGAATGATGGTTTCCAGCTGCATCCATGTCCCTATAAAGGACATGAACTCATCCTTTTTTATGGCTGCATAGTATTCCATGGTGTATATGTGCTACGTTTTCTTAATTCAGTCTGTCATTGATGGACATTGGGTTGGTTCCAAGTCTTTGCTATTGTGAATAGTACTGCAATAAACATACGTGTGCATGTATCTTTATAGCAGCATGATTTAGAATCCTTTGGGTATATACCCAGTAATGGGATGGCTGGGTCAAATGGTATTTCTAGTTCTAGATCCTTGAGGAATCGCCACACTGTCTTCCACAATGGTTGAACTAGTTTACAGTCTGTGTATTCTCTTATATTCCCTACCTTTATAAACCCTCTGTGTATGGTGGCAGAAAAACACTTTGTTGGGAAGAGATGTCACCACTTAAATTAAGATTCTAGTACCCAGTGAGGGGAAACAAAAATGGCAAGCAGTAATCGTGACAGAATAATGCTGGAATGAGGCATATTTATGTTTGAGGCTGATGCTTATTATCCACCATTTGTTTGCCAATCATTTGTAGCAGGCACAAAAAGATTAAAGAAAATGGAACAGAAGAAAAATTTAACCTTGAGGGCATTTGTAAAGACTGATCTAATTTTCTTTGAATTGGGGGAGTGGGACTGCTCTACCTTTAGTAGGCAAACAGTGGAGGCTTTGGTGTCTACTGTATTTGACCAAGGCCTTGTGTCCTCACGTGGGTTTCTGTGGAACGCTGGTCTCATAAAAGACAAAGGGGTTCCATGGCCAAATCAGTTTGGGAAACAATGTGTAACACCACTGCCACAACTCCCCCCAACACACACACAGACACACACACACACACAGGCGTGAACACATATCAAAGGTTCTGAGATTTCTTGTAGTAAGAAGACTGTTTCATCCAGGTTTTACAATTCACTTGATAATCAGAAATTCCAGGCCAGGCGCAGTGGCTCACGCCTGTAATCCCAACACCTTGGGAGGCCAAGGTGGGTGGATCACCTGAGGTCAGGAGTTCGAAATCAGCCTGAACAACATGGTGAAACCCTGTCTCTACTAAATACAAAAAAATTAGCCGGGCATGGTGGTGCATACCTATAACCCCAGCTACTTGGAAGGCTGAAGCAAGAGAATCGAATCGCTTGAATCTGGGAGGCAGAGGTTGCAGTGAGCTGAGATTGCGCCATTGCACTCCAGCCTGAGCAACAAGACTGAAACTCTGTCTCAAAAAATAAATAAATAAATAAAAATAAATAGATAATCGGAAATGCTCTGGGGAGTTTCAAGCTGCAATTCCATCACAATATGTTATCTTGGAGGGAAACACATTAATCTATCCAGACTTAGGCTTCACATGTATTTGCTGGGCATCTACCTAATGCCCGTCCCTGTGCTAATACATTCATGGGAGTTCTTTAAGTCATTCACAGCAAAGCTTGGGTGACCAAAAGAAAGAGATCAGTTTCAGAAACGAAGAATTAAAAAGTGAAAGAGAAAACAAGAAGCAAAAGAACTCCTGCCTGAGGTTATCTGTGGCAAGAAGGTAAATAAAGAGTTATCAGTTATTTATAAATTCCCTCCAATTTCTATACTAGTCACTCAATAAGGGCAGCTCCACATCTCGTTCCCAAGGTGTCTGCAAGATGACTTATTTCAGAGAGAAAAGCAACTAAGCCACCTAGAATGGCAGCTTCTCAGGACCTGCAAAAGTCATGTCCCAGGTTCCTTCTCCTCCACTTCCATAACCCGCCTCTTTCTGTACATGATTATAAAAGTGTTAATTACCCACTACCATCCACCTTTGTTTTTCACACAGTACTAAAAAGCAATTCAAGCCTGCTGAATGGAGGCCAGGCTCCCCGCTCTAACATGTTCATCACAAAGAACAAGATCACATTTGCTGGTCATTACAAAGAAAATAACATTTGCTGGCCTCAGAGACTTACAGGAAAACGCAGCTAGACCTGATTGTCCCGGGGTGGGGGATGTGTCTAAGGATCTAACTCTCCATCAAGTTTACAGTAATCAGCGACTTTCACACTGCTGCCGAAATTCTAATCACAGTGGGTCAACAGAGCACAACAATTTGTGCTCTTTGCCCCGGAGCCTCAGAGAAATTAGGCCGCACCTAGTGGTCTAGTGAAATAGACCAAAAAAAAAAGGTCAGGTTGTCATTAGTCAGAATGTAAACACCTGATGTTTCTCTATTCTTAGCACCCAGCAGAAGATACAGAATAGACAATCGGTAAACGTTTGTTGGATGAGTGAATGAATTGGCAAATGATCCCTGCAGAGTGACATCAGCATCTGAAGCATCTGAAGTTTTTGCTTTAAAATCATGAGGCAACTTTTCTATCTCAGAGGGGCAGGTGAGCACATTTGCAACTCTAGATAATTTTGGAACCTGGTGTGTTAAGTAGAAACACTCCTGGATGCCAGTCCGACTGTGGACCTCCTCTTTATTGTACTGCCTGGAGCCTTATGTGAAAGAATTGAGCAGGAAATAATGCCATGCCAGGTTAGGGGATGTCCACCATGGGCACAAGAGGGTGTCATAACAATGCATGTGTCTCTTTCCACACTGTCTCCACAAGTCAGAACTAATAAAACCCTGTTTCTCTGGACAGACCCAGATGACCCCAGCTGTTCTGAAACACCATCTCCTATTTGTCCCATCTTCCTTGTACCTGGAGCAGATTTTCTGAATGAGTTGGAATTTAAAACTACAGTGAGTCTGCCTGGGTACTGGAGCTCCTTTCTGAAACATGCTAGATGGAATTGTAGGGGATGACTCACACAGACTGAGTACTCCCTACCCGTCTGAACACGCTGAGTGTGGCCTGACATCGGGATTCCCAAAGAAAAATTTAAAAGGTCAGCCGGGAACTATAAGTGGAGTCAATCAGGAAGGAATGCCTTGGAAGGCGTGATCTCGCAAACCTATTCATGCAAAACACCCTAAGGTGAGTGGCCAAGAATATTTGTGAATCAAGGACATACTTTCCCAAAGGGGTCCTCTCCCTGGAATTGTACCACAAGGTAAGAGGGAGCGCCTATTCTCACCTGTTTGCCAGTCTTCAAGGTGGCAACTCGCCTCACACTCCCAGGCCAGACCACTGTCTGATGAGAACAACCCATTCAAAGAGATTAACTAGAGGGCAAGGAACCTAAGAATTAAGTGACCCACATTTTGGGGTGTGTATGTGTGTGCGTGTGTGTGTGTGTGTGTGTGTTGTTCCCCTAATTCTAAAACCGTCTGTTTCCTCTGCTCCAGTAGTATAATTAGAACTCTGATTATAACATCAGATGGATAAACGAGTTGTTTATGTGTTTAAGACCCATTATCTCTTGCCTTCAATAGTAGACGAGTTGTTCATGTGTTTAAGACCCAATATCCCTGCCCTCAGTAGTAGAATCTATTTAGTTACCCTTAGCAGTTCTCCCTTGCCATGGACAAACTGCTTCACATAGAGCCTTGGGGGAAAGCAAGATAGAAAAGGACGATTAGAATCAGAAACATCTCATCTCTGGCTATTTTAGATGGCTTGCAGCCAATCTGTTGGTAGCCCAGTATCTTTTCTAAAAATTGGAATCTGGATTTAGATACTGATAGGTTTCAAGAATCACATAATTTCAGAGTTGGAAGACATCCAGATATCTCACCAACTATCTTGATACTCATAAAATTTTAAAGAAATTGATAGGCCCAGCAATTGCCTCTGCTCCATGAAGAAAGCTCATGGAGTGCTGGCACTGAAAAAAAAAGCAAAAACAAACAAACAGCACCTAATGATGCAACACTTTAGAGCTCTCACAACTGTCTTCAGAGTATAAGGAATATAGAGTTTCAAGTGGCATAGAATTGGCCACTTGAAACAAGGGAAGATGCAAAACGTGTTGGCAGGAACTGGAGAAATGTTTTTAAAATTGATACAATGACAGTTTTGTCAGGCTCACTAAAAGAAGAAACTGATAAAGAATGCTTTTAAAACAACATCCAGCTTTACATTCAGTCTAAAAGACAGGCATTGAAATGTATCAAGCAAGGGGACAATGCAGGGACAGTGAGTTCATTTGCCTGACAGGATACTTTGCATTTTCACTCCTAGGAGTGAGCCACGAAAGCCTGACAAATGACTCTTAAAGAAAAACAAACGTAAAGGCGGCTTAGGAAATACTCCAACCTTGAGCTAGCCAATTTCTAAATCATGTTACAGAAGTTTCCGGAAGAATCGAGCATTCCAGAAAATACCATCATAAATCACACATTTCCCCCTTCTGGAATATGTGCAAAAACAAGCCTTTCTTCCACAGGAAAATGGTGTTGGTGTGGGACATCTACTCACGGCATCCAGGAAGCAGATCTAGCAGCCATGAGGTGGAGAATCACCCGGCAGGAAGGCCGGCGCTCAGCTCCCCAGCATGGTGCCCCACCATCACGTGGCACCTCCCACAGTCCCTGGTCAGCGGCTGTGATCTGTCTTCTCCATTTTTGAAATGGAAGGTCCAAGGGGCCCAGTGAGAACTCACTGCCTGTTGTGAGAAGCCGATCTGAGAACTGTAAAGTTGCCCACAGTTTCAAGGCTTGTGTAAGTCTGTGATTCACTCCACTATGGGTCCATGAAGCACGCCTAAGAGAAATTACAGGTTTCTCCTGTCTGAAGCAGATCCATTAAAGTGAGTCATCTGTTTGTCTTTCAGTTCTCCATCCTTATCTCAGATGATCGCATGAGACTCTGCTTGCATCTGCTGCGCTGGGGTAATTGGAACGAGGGTGATAAAATGCAAGGTTATGCCACTACTCTTGATGATTTTTAAAGGCTGATACTTTTTTTGTCTTTTTGCCTGTTCTGATGTTGAACTTGGAGGAAATTGGCTGACAAACTGATGCATAAGTTGTGATCCAATTCCTAACCAAGCAACAGAGAGATTTCTGTTTTATTTTTGCAATGACCGGGACAAGGAGTTCTTACTGAGCCACTACATGGCTGTGGTAACTCAGACACAGAAGGCACTGTGGGGAACGCACACAATTTGACTTTAGACAGGGGAGTTGGTTTGCATTGTTCTGCTCACCACCAAACAGTCCCACACACTCCAATTCTACTGTTGTCTACTCACAGGTTTCTTCCCCGCAGAGATCTAAAGCAAACCCTCATTTAGATATTTCCAGGGGAAATGTGAACAGTAAGGAGAGGTAAGTGAGGAGGCAGTTTCGTTATGGGTTTTATAGCAATGAAGGTCAAGGAGGTGCTGTTTATGGAAATGGGTCAGTTCCATTTAGGTCAGTAGTTAAGAAGAACTGGCTCATTTGGGAAGTGGAAAAGCCAATATCAAGCCATTGTGTAATCAAAGGACTTTTTATTGCACATATTTACCGAACATATTCTATGTACAAGACACCATGATCTGCACTATGGGCATACAAAAGTGAGTAACATACTGAGTAACAAAAGTGAATAACCCCATTCCCCAAAACATAGACATACGCACACAAAAAGACCAAAAGGAAATAAACAATACAACACAGTAAATACAAAAGTAAAGTGAAGGACACAGATTATTAAATTACAGGAAATCAGGTGGGGAGAATCAGCACTTCTGGTTGGACCAATCAGGGAAGACTTCTCGAAGAAGGCGGAAAGTGAGGGCGAGCTCAGGCACACATGCAGTGAGCACAGCTCTGTGACGTGTACTCTTTCCTGGCCAGGGAACTGTGTATTATGACCACAGTCATGAATGAAAAGATTTTTCAATGGTAAGCTCAACAAGTTTTGCTGACTGATACCCCTAATGTCAAACAGACCAAATCAAATGCTTAACTCTTTAATTCGGAAGTCAATGAACTAGTTCCCATGAAGGTGTCTACAGCCAAACTTATGCATGGAGGCATGGCTGTGTTTTTGCTTGTGTTTGTGTGTGGGTGGGTGGGTTCATATATTCACAGGACTCTAATTAAAAAAAAACAAAAACTAACATTTGAATTTGAATGAGCAATTATTATGTGCCAAGTACTATACTACTTTAGCTACATTTATCCACTTAAAGTTTAAAGAATTGAAATGGCTTTCCCAAGAATCATTATATATTAAGTCTGATACTTACAAATCTGCCTTGGACACTATCAGTATCAATTTCTCCTAGGGTCACCTGACCAAATCACTTTGTTGGTGAGGTGTCAGCAGGAAACTGAATGTGTCTCTACCCAGGGTCATCCAGAGTCAAACTAATCCATACAGTTCCTTGACATTTTTCAAGATGGTGTAGAGTGGGCTTTGGGATGCAGGAGAGAGGGCATAGCTTCTTCCAGGAATTCCCAAATAATTCCAGAGGTTTTCTCTCAGCATCCTGGGGGCTTTCTGGTTAATGATGAGGCTAAGGTGGGGTGTCTTTCCCATCATCCTGTCTCGGGGAGTGAGTATAGCTGAGTAGTGAGTACTTCCATAGTAGATGTGACTGCTCAAGGCACAAAGCAAATGAGAGGCAAATCCCTCCCTCTCTCCCTAGTGCTCAGAGCTGTTATCTGTGAAATGAGGTAATTGGAGTTAGTCTTTTATAAAATTTGTCCAGATTTACCATCCTATACCTATATTTGCTTCATGAAATTCCATTTTCACTTCAATATATGGACTCTGGGTAAGTGACATTTCTTTGTACCTAGGCCTGCACTGAGGAAAACCAGGACTATGTCTTTCTCACCCCTTCTCTTGAAAAGAATATACAAATATATTGGTAAATGGTAAATTAAAACCACTCTCTGACTTTATTTGTGAAGGATGCTTTTGTTGTCCCAAGATAAGCAATGCCATTTGAAAAATGACTCTTTCTCCAGGTTGATGCATTTTTTTAAACTTCAGATTGATGCTTTTCGTCTGCTCAAACTTTCCTACTTTAGGAAGATAATTTGTAATAAGAAAGAAAAGAAAAGAGAAAAGGAAAGAAAGAAGGAAGAAAGAAAAGAAAGAAAGAGAAAGAAAGAAGGAAGGAAGGAAAGAAAGAGAGAGAGAGAAAGAAAGAAAGAAAGAAAGAAAGAAAGAAAGAAAGAAAGAAAGAAAGAAAGAAAGAAAGAAAGAAAGAAAGAAAGAAAGAAAGAAAGGGAGAGGGAGGGAGGGAGGGAAGAAAAGGAAAGGAAAGGAAAGGAAAGGAAAGGAAAGGAAAGGAAAGGAAAGGAAAGGAAAGAGAGAGAGGGAGGGGGGAAGGAAGGAAGGAAAGAAGGAAGGAAGGAAGGAACTGCACTCATACATAAAGCAAGCCCCACTTTCTCCTTTGTAATGAAACATCATTAATACTGACTTCTTGTTGGGATAATTAGAGGCTGCCCATTGCCCCTTTGCCTTTATCCACTAGTTAGATGCTGCTGCCGTCATCTGTGTCCTTGCTTTGTAAAGAGGCTTTTTTTTTCTCAAAGAGCTTCTACCTACAATACTGTTCTATCAGGTAACACCTGGTTTGAATGTTGAATTTGTTTACATACAAGTTAAGAAAATGAGCAGCTCTGAATTGGAAAGGTGATATTTCCTCTCTCCAATCCCAGGTATCAAAAACGCATATTGTTGGTGAGGATTGATCTTACATTGTCAGTGTAGGCAGAAGATCTTTCAGTGGCTACACAGTCTTGAAGAGGAAGTGCAGGGCTAGGAGCCAGCAGACTTGGGTTTCTACCTCTGGCTCAGTCCTTGATTAGCATTGACTCACAACTCCAGGCTTTCATCTCCTTAACTGAAAATAGTCATCTTTCTGTCTCAAAAACTCTGTGCTTTTCCCCTTGGTTCATGGCCAAGGAAGTTGTATCTAAGCCCACACCAGGTTGACCATCCAATCTATTTAAATTTGAAAAAGTAGAATATACTGGCAGTGGATTCCTTTTGGGAAAAAAAAAAAAAAATCAGCAATGACCTAGTTAGAATCAGCCCAACTCTTTGTGACTATTCATGAGGCTCCTCCCTCAGCAACACACAGAATCCAGCCAGGTGAAATCCCAGGCCGCCTTTCCCAAGATGAGACAGAGCTTGCTTTCCAAAGACAAATGTGACCCAACAGCAAAGAGGTGGAAAAGCCCCAACAAAAACCACGGTGGTGACCCCCTTTGTCTTTTTGTTTGCTGTGGCTGCTCAGCATGACGTATATGTAGCTATGTACAGTTGATGGATGAGAAACATTTAGTAGCACAGAACAGCTTAGACAGAGGAGGCTTTCATCCTTTCTGTACATCACGCCCTCCTCCATCAGCACCACATGTGTGAGCTTCCTACATATTCTCCAGAGGCAAGAAGACAGGAATGAGCACATTTCTCCTTTGGGCTCTGCCATTCCTGGAATATACAACCTTGTCAAGAACAGAAGATCACAGCTTTCATGTACAAGTAGCAAGATTCATAGGCTTTATAACATCTGCATGATAAGCTCACTGTCTTGAATAATGAGCCCATGTGGGTACATCCCTTATGGCCGATGGAGAGTCTTCTCCCTTTAAGCCACTTTGGAATCCAGAGAACAGTCTTTTCTGTTGCCCACAAATGCTGAATTACACACCTTGTCTTTCTCTAAGCTGGACCACCTCCTTTTCATTGTAACACGTCTTGAAAAAGACCCATTTTTCATACAAGGCACTGAACTGCTGCAGAAAGCCACAAACGCTGCTGGAGCCTGGATGTGTTGGGATGAGGGGTGGGAGGCCCTCTCTACATAGCTGAGTGCATCTGTCTCTGTTTCTGTCTCTGTCATGCTGTATGTGTCTCTGTGAGTCAATCTCTCTGTTTTTGTTTTTGTTTTTTGTTTTGTTTTTCTGCATTTCTCTGGGTCTCCCAATGCATCTCTTATCCCCTCCCTGCATCTCTCTGTCTCTTATTATGAATGTGGGTATTTCAGTGTGGGTTCCTCTGTCTTCCTCTCTTTTCTGTCTCCAGATCCAGAGGGACATCGAGACACAGGATTGGAAGACTTGTGTCTGCACGTGTCCTGGTATCTACGTGGCTCTCTTCTAGTCATGAGTCACCATGTCCCTCTGTCTTTATGTATCTGAATTTCTGTTTTCCCCTATGGCTCCTTCCTCTACTTCTGTTTTTCTATATATCTTTGTCTCTCTCTAAGATCTCAAATGTAAATAAACTTCTCCATCATCCCTGAGGCCTCTCACAGATATTGTTTATCATACCTTGATCTTTTCATGCTAGGGAAAAGAAACGGGCCACAATGGGAAATTTGGGGATACTGCTGATGTCATATAGGATGTCCTGGGATAGAGAACTAGATAGAAGATTGAAGAGAGGGAGCAGTTAAGTAGAGCAAGCAGCTCTCCTCACTCCCATCTAAAAGTCACCCAGGCTAATTTAAAAGCATTTTCAGACATGCCTGCTTAATTTTCGGGGCCAAAAAAATTTCAGTAGCCTAAGAATTTGAAGTGTGAATATATTTCCAACCATAGCTAGGTGAGAATAGACTGTATAGGAGAATCCTTTTAATGAAGAAAAAATCATTTCCAATTATAATTAATCAAATTGCAATTTTAAAAGAAATGTCACATATATGACATATATGGGAATCCCTTGCTTTGCACTCACCTCCCAGGTTAGGAATGTAGCCTGGTTTCTTAACTTGGGCCTTTGATGGGATGACAAGATAATTCAGAAGAAGCCTTCTGTTGAAGACAAAGTATAATTGCATTTATTAAATATCATTATTAGTCTGTTTTCAATTATCACAATTATTCAAAGCACCTGGGAAATTGTGATCCACAGTAATTCCTTTTACTCCTTCACTTTATTCCTCTTCTCTCCTTTTCTTTTTTTTTTTTTTTTTTTTTTTTTTAAGACAGAGTCTCACTCTCTCGTCCAGGCTGGAGTGCAGTGGCACGATCTCAGCTAACTGCAACTTCTGCCTCCCGGGTTCAAGCAATTCTCCTGCCTCAGCCTCCTGAGTAACTGGGACTACAGGCATGTGCCACCACAGCCAGCTAATTTTTGTATTTTTAGTAGAGATGGGGATTCACAGGTTGACCAGGATGGTTTCCATCTCTTGACCTCATGATCTGCCCACCTCGGCCTCCCAAAGTGCTGGGATTACAGGTGTGAGCCACTGCGCCCGGCTCCCTTCTCCCCTTTTTTGTATTGGAACCACTGACAACATAGGAACCGACTGCTGTGAGAGATCCTCCTCCTCCTTGGCCTGACCTGGCTCCACCTACTGAAGGAGCCCCAAATTTGGGAAGGTCGTAGATAGTGGAGAAGACATTGAGTGGCATGGAGAGAGAGAGATAGACAGCAAAATGGCTCCAAGCTCTCAAACAGCTCTCTCAGCTGGTCTGCTGAAATCCTCAGTGTTAAAGCCATCCCCTTGTAATGCACCTGTCTCCAAAGGATGTCCTTGTGTTTTAGGAATGTGTTGCCTAAGATAGGTAATACATTAACTCACTGGTAGAATTACTACCACATAAACATAGGCTAATTCATCACATCAGATATCAAATGCACACAGACAAGCAAATTTATTATGCTGGGTTTGGGAAGCAGGACTGACACTACTCATGGGAAGCCATGAGGAGGGGAGTTGAATCTCGACTACAGAAGATTGCTACCTAGGGATTAGAGGCCTGCAAAGCAGAAGAGGAGAGCACAGATGAGACACCTACTTGTCCTCTGAGCAGAGTTGACAAAACTAATTGCAGGCAGTGGCCTAAAGTTAGTGAGCAAGAAATGAAGGGGGAATTGCAAGAAATTAGGATAAATTTACATAGTACCTAGGCCAGTGATTGTTAACCCAGGTAGCACATTAGAATCACTGGGGAGCTTTAAAAAATGCTTAGGCCCTGCCTCTAAGAGTTTCTGATTTAATTTTTCTTGATTAGGGCCTGAAAAGTGTTTGTTGTTGTTGTTGTTGTGTTGTTGTTGTTGTTGTTATTGTTGTTGTTGTTTTGAGACGGTGTCTTGCTCTGTCACCCAGGCTGGAGTACAGTGGCACAATCTAGGGCTCACTGCAACTTCTTCGCCTCCTGAGTTCAAGCAATTCTCCTGCCTCAGCCTCCCGAGTAGCTGGGACTACAGGCATGTGCCATCTGGCTAATTTTTGTATTTTTAGTAGAGATGGGGTTTCACCATGTTAGCCAGGATGGTCTCGAACTCCTGACCTCAGGCAATCCACCCGCCTCAGCCTCCCAAAGTGCTGGGATTATAGGCGTGAGCCACTGTGCCCTGAAGTGGTATATTTTTAAAGCTTTCTAGGTGTTTCTAAGGTACAGCCAGCATCAAAAACCACTGATTCAATCGATAACTACTCATAAAATGCTGGATATTATTTTGACTTACCAGTCAAATAAAACCACAAAGAGAAGTGGGAGAAATGACTAGGATTTTATAACACTGAAAGGCAGAATTTCTCTATGATGACCTGAATGGATTAATTCTGAAACACATAAGGAAAGGAGCAAAGCTAAATTGGAAGGGATTGAGAGAGTCAGGACTCTCCCTGAGAACACCACAGCAGACCAAAGTGAAGGAGGAGACTACTTACATCAGGGATGCCTGTTGGAGATAAATATTCACAATGCCAGGACACTTCAGGGAGACTTTAGATGAATGACCCTCAACCTTGACTGTACATTAGAATCACCTGGGGAGCTTTCAAAATCCCCAAATCCAAGCCACACTCCAGACCAATCAAATGAGAATCTCCAGGGGTGTGACCCAGGCAACCCCATTTTTTGAAGCTTCCCAGTTGATTCTAATGTATAGCCCAAGTTGAGAACCATTGCTTTAGATATTTATTAATGTCGTTTGCATTAAACTTTTCTCTTTTTTTTTTTTTTTAAGCTGAAAGGGGTACAGAGAAACCAGCAGATTCCCAGGTATGGAGACCAAAGACTAAAAACAAGACCAAAGGTTAGGTAAGAGTAAGGCGAACGAGAACAGAAAAAGAGAGGGAAGAAAAAGAAGAGAAGAGCAGGGCTTAAGAAATCTACAGAGAGGGAATGGAAAGGCAAGGAACGAGGATGGGGCAACGCTGCTCTCAGGGCTACAGGGTACCCAGCCCCATCAATTAGCCTCTCTCCGTGCAGATCCCCTAAAGCCCCAGTCCGTGACAGGGGATGTGGACCCCAGCAGACATTGGTGTGGGAGGCTCTAGATCACCTCCTCGCTTGTTGTGGGTGTATTCCTTGGGCCAACCCTGAATCTCCTTTTGCTGCCATTTAAAAGTTTTTTAAAAAATTGAGTGGCAGTTTTTCCCTCACTCAAAACAGTTCATGGCCCTCATTCTTTGCATAGCAATATATTGTTTCCAAGTCACAGGAATAGAAGATAAGTTAGAGGCCCTGTTATAGTCCAGCCTGCTGTCCAATGACTGAATCTTCTCTACAGCAACCCTGAGCAGGCCCCAAGCCCACTTAAGCCACTTCAGCAACCATGGCAACTGGCCCCTCTTGAGTAGTTCTTTGTGTAGGATCAGAATTAATTTCCCTGCAGTTTTTACACTTTGGATGTGGGTCAACTAATTGGAGTCATAGAGAACAAGTGAGATATCATGGGAACCTAAGACTTATTTCATTTCTTTCATCACCTGCTCTCCTACTATGTGGTTTGAGGTTCACCCTCCAACACCAGCCATCTTGTCACTCTCCTCTAAATTCATGTAACTCCACTTGCATCTCTTTGCATCCCCATATTCCAGAAAGAATCTGAACTGTTTAAGAGGCACCCAGCACTTCTGGGAAATCCACATTGCAAAGTGTTAAGATGAGAGTGTTAGCAACACTCCATATGCCAGAAACTCTAAGATTGTTATCTTGTTAAACTTTTCAATGCAAAAATTAATATGAAAGCTTTACCTCTGATATTGTGGAGCTCCTTTTTGCAGAGGTTACTCGACCCTTTAAGGCTTCTCTTATCTGGATATTTAACAAAGAAGTTAAGAATTAGAAGATCATAAGAAGATAACACATATGCTTGGACCTGGCTGATATCGTGGCCAGGTACTGTGTTAGTGGCTAGGTTCTATTGGAGGGATATGGAGGGATCAGCGACCCGGTGGAGTAGTCTTGGAAAAGGTGGAAAGATGGGGAGAGACAAGAGAGGTGGAGGTGGCACAGGATACTCACTTTCAGGGCCTTAAATATGGACCCAATGGTTGAGAAATACAGTTTGCCACAAGTTTGAGGATTCCTCAACATAGCTTCTTTTTTTTTCTTGAGACGTAGTCTCGCTCTGTTATCCAGGCTGCAGTGCAGTGGGGCCGTCTCGGCCCACTGCAACCTCCACCTCCCGGGTTCAAGCAATTCTCCTGCCTTAGCTTCCCGAGTAGCTGGGATTACAGTCGTGTGCCACCATGCTTGGCTACTTTTTTTTTTGTATTTTTAGTAGAGACGGGATTTCACCACGTTACCCAGGATGATCTCAATCTCCTGACCTCATGATCTGCCTGCCTCAGCCTCCTAAAAGTGCTGGGATTACGGGCATAAGCCACCTCACCTGGCCTAGCTTTGGCATTATTTTTATGGAGCACTTATGTAATCACTTCTCACAATTTGTCAATTATTCAAACGACCTTTTCTAGAGGAAGAAAGTACTATACGACTGGATATGGTGGCTCATGCCTGTAATCCCAGCACTTTGGGAGGCCAAGGCAGGTGGATCACTTGAGGTCAGGAGTTCGAGACCAGGCTGGTCAACATAGTTAAACCCCCTCTCTACTAAAAATACAAAAATTAGCTGGGCGTGGTGATGGGCACCTGTAACCCCAGCTACTCAAAAGGCTGAGGCAGGAGAATCGCTTGAATCCAGGAGGTGGAGGTTGCAGTGAGCTGAGATCACGACAGTGCACTCCAGCCTTGGCAACAGAGTGACACCCCATCTCAAAGAAAAAAGTACTATACAACATAGCAACAGCCCATGAAATTCATCTTCCCTGACTAGGTCATCCTGTCCTTTTCTCTAAGTCTTGCCTGCTGAATACAGGCCCTCTTCTTATTTCTGCTATACAAAATATTATTCACCTTCCGAGGCCTTATAGAAGTTCTGTGTTCACAATCCATATATGCCAAAGCCCTCCAGCTCAGGGTAGCTTCGCCTTTCCCTGCAGATGCCGTATTCTTTGTCACACACAGACCTCAAACCACCCGTCAGGGATAGAGGACGGTGTGCTCAAGGGCCCACTGGAATTTGTAAGATACATTGGCACTTCTACTTACATTTCTTTGTTCTCACCCTTTTTCACTCTTAGGTTTCATAATGTACGTAACACTTTTTAAGTTAATAATGAACACATCTAGGGATATGTGCTCACTGTGTTTTACTAATCCTAAAAGTTTAAAGACTACTGGTATATACAACTTTTGGTCAATGAATCGTGTATGGTCCTGTGACACTTTTGAGTATTTACCTTTCATATCATCATTGTAAAGGTAAGAGGTTTTGATCTTGATAGAAGTTTCCATGGCTTGGAGTTCTTTGCACATCTCACCTAACACTGGTAAACTAAGTAAAAATGCAGCTGCTGGTACTCTGGCTACAGATACTAGTTGTGGTTTCACAGATAATAGAAACATAATCCTGTGGCATATGACTGGGCAGTACCTTAAGTGCTTTGTGTTTTTACCTACAAAATTGCATTTGTTCTTTGCCATAATCAAATGGAGAAGGCAGAGAAAATATTATTATCTCTGCATCATCCCAACTGGCTCTGTCGCCAAGCTGGAGTACAGCGGGGTGATCTTGACTCACTGCAACCTCTACCTCCCGGGTTCAAGAAATTTCCCTGCCTCAGTCTCCTGAGTAGCTCAGACTACAGGCACATGCCACCATGCGTGGCTATGTTTTTGTATTTTTTAGTAGAGACGGGGTTTCACCACGTTGGCCAGGATGGTCTCTATCTCCTGACCTTTTAACAAACCTTTGATATTAATTTAATAGAATATTACTGGCAGTAGGCTGGATGCAGTAGCTCATTCCTATAATCCCTGCACTTTGGGAGGCCAAGATGAGTATATCCCTTGAGCTCAGGAGTTCGAGACCAACCTGGGCAGCATAGGGAGACCCCATCTCTACAAAAACTTTTAAAAATTAGCTGGGTGTGGTGGCATGTGTCTGTAGTTCCAGCTACTCAGGAGGCTGTGATGAGAGGATCATCTGAGCCCAAGAGGTGGAGGCTGCCGTGAGCCATGATGGTGCCACTGCACTCCAGTCAGAGTAATAGAGTGAAAGTTTGTCTCAAAAAAAAAAAAAAAAAAATTAACATGTCCTTTTCTCTAAGTCTTGCCAGCTGAATACAGGTGCTCTTCTTATTTAGTAAACAATAAATAAATAAGTAAAAAATAAATAGTAAAACATAAATAAATAAGCAAACAAACAAGAAACTCTGCAGTGAAGGTGGGGTGCTTGGGGGAAGGAGTGGATTACGTTTTTGTTTGTTTGGGGTTTTTGGTTTGGTTTTGTAAATCCAACCTGGTACTGTTCCTTTTTATTTTTATTTATTTATTTACTTTAATTGACAGAAGGGGTTTGCATTTATATCTGAGAGGGTTGTTTGCTTTACTTTTTCCAGAAGGTAGTATGGTACAATGGAAAGAGGGTGGTTTTAGAAGGCTGAATAAACATTTGAGGGGTTGTTCCTTTACTTGGTTTCTATTTGTTTTCAATGCTCATCCCTTTCAAGACTCATCTGTATTTGAAGAGTTTCTTTTCTTGACTCCACTGCTGTTCAAGATACAAGTAGGAACTCACACTTCTACCCAACCTTGCAGCTAAGACATGACCATGTGACCTGAACTCAGCCAATCAGACATGACAATGAATAAATGCGGGTGCTGGTGTACCAGACAGGCAGGGTGAGGTGATCTCCCAGGCAGCAGTAGCAGCAACTCGGGCTTAAGTGTTTACTGCCTGACATTGGCCTGGTGAGCTGTGCTATCTGTGCCCAGCAAAGCGGGGAAGAGCAATGGTATCTCTTGTGGAGCATTTCTGTGCTGTGCATTGGTAACTATTCCTGGAGCAGAGCCTCCAAAACTCCAAGCTGAAGAGACCCTCCCAAAGATAATACTGCAAGATTTAATAAGTTCCTTTTCTGCTTCAACTAATCAGAGTGGGTTTCTGTAGTGATCTTGAGCAAGCTGTTCACTCTGAGTCTCAGTTTCCTCATCTGTAAAATTGAAAATATCAATACCTACAATTGTTTTAAGAATCAGCACTAATGTACATAAAACATTCATTCCCATAAGAACTTGCAAGCTGGTCAATATCATTTGCATTGTAAAGAGCAGTGATCCAGGCTTCATACATCTGTACAAATGAATGAAGTGAGAGCTTTTCAATAAATAGCCTTTACAAGCCTTTACATGGCCAAGTACCGATAATACAGAAAAAGCAACAAGAAGAATTTACATTCAGTACCTTTGGATCCAGGATGGTTCCAAACACTAGGATGAAGAAGCCCTGGGAAACGCAGAAGAGGGAAGAAGAGTCATTTACAAAAGAATGATGATGATAAAACACACTCTCAGTTATTACCAATTCCTATTTTGATAAAAAGAAAACAATTTTATGAAATCTCTTAATTTATCATCCTTAGATCACAATACCTAGGTTCATTCAATGAATATTGATGAGTGTCTTCCATATGCCAGTCACTGTAGAGGTACCTCAGTAAACCAAAGAGACCAAGGTCCCTACATCATACAGGAATATTTTTAAACTTTCCTTTTAAGTTGGGCAAATTAAAAGTGTTTGCACTTAGCAGGAGCTGGGCCTCTCAACTGAATATAATGATCCAAGAAAGAGTCAGAGGAGGTGTTGGGCAACGAATGCAGGCTTGCCGTCCTTGAACAGTAAGTAGGAGAAGCCTTCCACAGAAAAGAGCAGAAACAGCTGTTGCTCAACTTCCCATAACACCTTCAACCTCCTTCCTCATCCACTACAAAGAATATTATAAAACTTGCAAAGAAAAGTCAAGTGTATACATCCTCAAAAACTTAATGACTTTAAATAGATTGAGTTTCTAAGCACATGACAAGTATTCCCAATATGATGATGTAGAAGGAATTAATTAGCTTTTATATCTTTTATTTTCCATATCAAACAAAAAACCCCATATAAAACCCAAAACAGTCTGTTCCTCTATAGCTATAGTCCATTTGAAGTTTTTACTTCTGTTTCACATACATTGATACAAAACCCCCCTTGAGGAAAGAATGGCAAGTTGTAGTTCCATTTTCCAGTTAAGGAAAAGGAAGCTGAGATTCAGCATTCAAAATGTGATAGACAGGAACATTCATTAGACAACAATTTCTCCTAAATGTGCAGTTTCTCCATCCATGGCTCACCTGAAAAGGGAGGTTAGATAATGACCTTTTATTTAGGAATACCCACGCTAAGCTGCTCTGACTTCACAAGTGAGTGTGAACTCTTACCTGAACTCTTACCTACCCAGAGGCCTGTTAACGGGCATGGGTTTTATACAGCTGGCACCATAAAGATGTTACAACCTGGTATTCATCACTGAGAACAATACCAAATCTGCCACTATTTGGTAAAAGCCCAGATGAGAGGTGGAGAACTTTACAGGGACCAGTGTATATCCTTGCAGCTAATCCAGTCCCCCAAACACATTAACATACACCTTCCTATTCAGCCAGTCCAACCCTCAAAAGCTTAATCTCCATGTAGCTTTTATGAGATTGTTCTTCTGTGTAACACTCTGAGCCTACAAGGTAATTATTGAAATCTCTTATTGTATCTGCTACAAAAAAAAATTATTGTTGTCATGGTCCATTATGTTGCAAAGTTATCATGCTTATAAGGCCCCATCTGACAAATATATTCCAGCCTGATTTTGGTACTAGGAATACATTTCAAGTCAGGATCTCCATTAATTTGGCCCAGGAATTATATTTTTTAAAGATCTGGGAACCACAATGCTAGCATGCTTTTTTCTACAAATATGCTGATGGTTAATATTCTTTGGCTAAAGAACTAAGAGGAATTTCTCTCCTTATAGGATTTTTAATTCCTTGGGGTTGGTCTATCTATATTTGTATCTGCAACATTAAGCATAATGCTTGGCACAAAATAAGTAGTAAATGTGGTGTCTCTTCATTTGAGTGTATGTATGTGTTTAATTTCTTTATTATGCAACCTGCACTTTTATAGTCATGTCACATGACTATAAACATGACTTTAACATGACTTTACAAACATGTATCAGGGAAATACTCCACTAGGATCACTTTTCGTTGGCCCGTGCCACCTTAGATAAAGTTATGCAAAGCATCTTTCAGAAGATTTGGATTAAAAGATTGGCCATAAAGTTTGGTATCTGGTTGAGAAGGGAAGAAAGAATATACCTAACAAACAATTCACCAGTAGCATTTCTTTTAGTAGGTAAAGCACAGTTTGGACAGGTAACTCTCAAGGTGTTCTCCCAGGGTTTGGTATATGTGCTTTATTTTTTCCCACCAAAATGGCTATGAGGGAGTCCCAAAAACTCACCCAGCCCACAATCACTCTCAGTAAATACAACCAGAAGTTATGGATGGACAAGGTGGGTAGTCGAGGCAGCAACTGACACCATAATAAAACCTCTCTAGTAAAGGGGATGGGTGAGTTTTAAAACTAGTGCAGGTATTCCCCTGGGGCTAAGACCAGGAAATCTTTACAAGAGTCTTCCTCCCACATCCTCTGGGCCTCTCAATATGTTTCAGAATCTCTCCCCTCTGTCTGTGCTCCATCAGCCTCTGCTGCTGCCCCTCATCTCATCCTAAGACTCCACTTCTGCTTTTTACACCCAGTTGGTTGTGTCTCCCATCTCAGTAGATCCATGGCTCCTCTCTCTCCTCCCTCAGAGGATGCCCTGATCCAGTGATATGCTAGTAAATGGCAATAAACTCTCCTTATTTGTAGTGTTTGCCAATCTCTATAGTTAATTACCCCCACCATGGCCTATTTGAATCTTGCCCTGTGACATCGCTGAGCATGGATTTAGAAAGAGATAGGCAGTAGCACATCATTGTACAGATTTTCCACCATGCAGACACAATAGAGGCAAGTAACCTCAAGAGAAAAGGTAGACAAATAATTAGGAAGTGATGAGTTCTGAGGATACATGACCTTTACTTTTAACCCAATTTGTTTAATTGCAAGTCTATATGATTTAATTGTTATTGATGGCGGTGTTCACAGCCAGCTCAGAACAATCCTGGAAATATAATAGGCAGCTTCTGTGGGTCAATACAGGCCAGCACCAACACAGCACTGCCCAGTGCCCCCCACTGGCCTCACCAACACTTTGTTCTCATCTCCTCACTGCCCCGTCTGCACTGGCATTTAGGTAGGCCCCTCCCTGCTCCTTACTGGGATTCAAGGCAGAAATGAAATTGAAAGCACAAGTGATCCTACAATGACAGGTAAAGGTGCTCAAGATATCAAAATGCAAGTGCTCACAGCCTTGTCCAAAACAAAACTCACAGGGAAGACGGCCCTAAGGGAGACAAGAGAAGGAAAATACTGTGGAGTGAGTCATGAGCTCATGAGGGGTTTATGAAAAATAGGGTTGTTACCCAAGTCTTTTCAGTGACTAGTTTTGTAAACATGCATAAAGCAACTGATAACTACCAAAAGCTATACAAATGTAGGATACAATTAATATTTTCTATAAAAGTGCAAAAAAAGTAGAGACTCAAAATATGAGATACCCCTATTGTTATTAACTTTGTTCTTCAAGACATCAAAGTGTTTATTATAAAGTGAAATCATTTATACATAAATTCTGAAAAAGGAAAATGAGAAGACACTTGACTTAAGATATCTATTAGCAATTAGGTGAAGCATTTACTTGAAAATAGTCTTACTGGCTACCGCATACATTCAGAAAAAAAGATAATGTTTTAGATATCTTTAGAAAAATAAAAGCTTGCTTTTCAATTAGTTGCTATCTACATATTAGCATTCAATATAATAAACTTTGGATCATTCACACACTATAACATTAAAAAATGGAAAAAAAAATTTCAGTCAAGAAGGAAATTATTGAATATGCAATGCTATGCAGCCATTAGAGACATATTCATACATAATGAGCTGGTAAAATTCTAGCGCATATTTTTAAGTGCAAAAGCAAGTTACACAATCATATACCTTGTTTTAACCCCTGTGTTATGTGAAAATATATTTGTATGAGCATAGAAATTTTGGCAAAGGATGCACATGAAACTGTGAACATTGCTTAATTCATCTAAGTGTGATAAGAGAAGAAAGGAGAAACGATCTTCGATACTTTTTCTGTATAGCTTGCCATGTTAAAATAAGATGGTTTCCAATGGTAGCTAAAAATTCTAAGTGGAAGGAAATGTAATAAATGTGCAAACTTTAATACCTCCAGTTATATACCTAAATTTTGGGGAGGGTGTTATTGCTTAATTTTTAAACCATAACAACTTAGCCTATTACTAGGTTGTCTATGGTCTTAAGATCATTTTAGTACTTGATCCTTTCCCATTCACCATTTAATTTCATTTTCCAAACACTCCTATAAAGTGGACAGTATTGCACTCATTTTATATGTGAGGAAAATATAGCTCGAAAAAGTTGAGTAAATATCCCAAGATCATGTTATACATTATTAGTAAATGAAAGAGTCAGGATCCAAATCCAGGTCTCTCTGGAACAAAAGTTTATTTCCCCACTCCATATGCTATTCCGAATCCACTGGCTTTTACATAGAAATTTAATGCCACAAGCTCCTAATCACAGAACATCTTCATGAATTCTCTCACTTTGGACTTGGTCAGAAGCATCTGGACTTACCTGGAATGCATTGAGCAGGGAGAAGATAATGTGGAAGGCCAGGGATCTGTCATTGATGACGGTGGCTACTCCAAATCCCCAGGTCAGTCCCAGAAGTGGTGTGAGGATGGCAATGTTCTTGCTGATTCTCACAATGGCTCTCACTTCCTGGAACATGGAATTGCTGATGGCAGGTCGCTGGGTCTTGACAATCACCAGTGTGACTGTGATCAGGTTTACTACCACGATGGCCAAAGCTGGGACCACAAAGGCCAGGAGGGCTCTGGTCATATCCCAGTTGAGCCAGCAGGCCTCAGGTCGTAGGTAGCCTTTGCCAGGTTCAGTGGCAGCAACCGTGATGGCAGCAATGACCAAAGGGCATCCATAGCCCACTGAAAACAGAGATGCCACCAGGACCGACTTGGGCAAGGTATGGAAAACAATCATGATTCCATAGAGGATAAGGAGTGCCTTGGCAAACATCCAGAAAAATACAGAAAGGTAAAAGAGATGAACAAAAAATGTGGCTGCCACACATCCCTTGTGGTGTGTTATTGGACCACTAAGAAAGGAAGCTACAATGAACCACACATCAGCCATCAGCAAAGTGGCTGCAATGTTAACAATGCACACATGGCGTAAATAGGTGATCTCTGTCTTTGTCACTTGGCTCCAGACTAGGACCTCAATGGACAAGCAAAGGATCAGGCTGCAAATAGAAATGCCCAGGCCTATATATGTGATATAAGTCAGGATCAGACTCTCTAAGATGTGAGGTGACATAAGAATTGAGAAAGAGGTAAACAACTTGCTTGGCCTACATTTGCAAACAGCTTGCTGGGAGTTTTCTTGAATCATTGTGCAGGCCTGCTGGTCCCATCTGTTCTCCACAGAGTGCCAGCCAACACACTGTGTCCTCCTCTCCTCTGACTTGCTGATCTTTTCAAAAATTAGTGAGATTCTTTTAAGTTCCTTGGGCAAAATGACAGACAGGACAAGCCCATTTATAGTAACATTTTCCAAAAGACTGGCTTCCAAAATAGCCCCAATAGTTGGAAATGCAATGCTGATGACCTGAGAAGGGGAAGGCACCTTCCAAAGTTCATCTCTGCTGATCAACACTCTCCCAGTGACTTCATTGCTGGTATCATTAACTCTCATCGAAAAAGTGAAATTTTTTCCAATGTTATCTCCAGATATGGTGGTGCCCATAGTATGAATGAAGACATCTGGTATGTCAACGGGATATTTATCTATGAACAGCCTTCTTGCAAAGGAGTTGACTGAGTGTAGTAGGATATAGCTGCTGTTTCTGTCAGGAATGAAAGTCCAATTGGAGATGCTTTTGCTATTAAGAATGTGGTTGGCTATGGTGCTGTAACTCTGACAATAAAGAACCAGTGTTAGTACTGAGGCACTCTCTGAAACTGCCAGTGCATTCAACACTCACTTTTGTAAAGCGTGCTCCTCCAACCAGCAACCTAAGCATACTCTGGGAACTTCTTAGCAATATAGAATCTCAGATCCCACCCCAGATTTAATGAATCAGAATCTGCATCTTAATAAGATCCCCAGGTGACTTGCATGTACACTGAAGTTTGACTTAGATGATAGAGCTACAAAGGAATTGCCTCACCATGCCCTCCTCCATTTATGCAATGGCCGCCTGCGAGCCAGGCCACTGGGCAGCTTTCCACATGCTCCTGTCCATCATTCCCTCCACATCACACCTAGGCAAAACTAGCAACTTGCTTACCCTGCTCAGAGAACCCATCATGTGTTTAACCTCTGTTGCATCCCAAATGTGTTGCAGGGCCCTATACAAGAACGTAATAAATTGGAAATTCACCCTGGAGTCTGAATCTACTTTTTATTATCTTTGCTTTGAAGATCAAAACTAAGCAAAATGG
Organism: Macaca mulatta; assembly: GCF_049350105.2. NCBI lineage: Eukaryota > Metazoa > Chordata > Mammalia > Primates > Cercopithecidae > Macaca > Macaca mulatta. Next base: position 134,520,725 of record NC_133409.1, read on the forward strand.
ACCCAGTTCTATTTCATGTTTCTGCAATGGATAGGTATGGCTGTGTGTGGTTTTTTTTTTTTTTTTTTTTTTTGGTTTTTTTTTTCATTCAATTATTTTCCATGTTAGCAACCTATCCTAACTCATAAATGAAAATAAGAAAAGTCTTTCTCTCTCCAAAACAGAATGTTTCTTAAATGTATTCAGTAGCCAAAAGATACATTGGTAAATCATACTCCAAAATTCACTACAGTACCAAGTAAGTGCTCTCTATAAATATTTGTTGATTAAATATGTTTACTTTTTCCATTCATTTATTCATCCTTTCTTTACTGAACACTTGCTTTGCTAGACATTAGAAATACTGATGTGAAAGAATGGTTCCTAGTCCCTAAGAAGCTCACATAATACTCGAACTAACCTGCATTCCTTTCCCACTGAGATAATGTTCTTCCAAGTATTCAGGGACACTCACCCGCATCTTTTCCTCATCAACACCTGTCCATAATGCTGTTGATATGTTGTGTAAGAGCTGCACAATTATGGCAATGTTTCCTGGTATCCGGGGTGACTGCTGAATGCCTCTAATTACACAAGACAAATCTGTGGGACACTTTTGTAGCAACATATCTGATATGGTCTCAGACTTTCCAGTATATACACTTATTTTTATATTGTCTTCAAATGGCTGAACCAAATGTGAATCCTCCTACGATATGGCAAAAAGAAAGAAATTTTTATAATTTTTATTTTTGTGTTAAACGTAAAAGTACCTTTACTAAAACTTAGGACAGCCTAACATAATGTTTTTCTGTTTTACACTTTCAGAGTCACATCTGCTGTCAAATAACTTGACCAACACCGAGTTGCATGAACCAGCAAATAAAAGTCCCTACTTCCCATCTACCTATTCTTTAATCCCCCTCTCCCCAAATAACAACTGTTATCTTCAGCATATCACTTCAGATAACCTGTATATATAGAAATTTCTAGTACCATTTAAGCTTATTTGTAATATTTATGAAGGGCAAATCATGAGTGATGAGTCTATCTTAAAAATAGAAATTTGAAACTCGATTTGGATGAATCAACTGGAACACCAAGACTGAAAATAGCAATAGAAAGTATCTCCCATAGATTCAGACTCTGGTTCCCATACTCTAAGGCAGGGGTGGCAAACTATGGACCCAGACCGGCTGCCTGGCTTTTGCAAATAAGGTTTTACTGGAATGCAACCTGCCCGTTAATTTAAACACTATCCACAGCTGATTTCATGCTACGATGGTAGAGTCGAGTAGGCACGACAGAGACCATGTGACCCACAAAGCCTGAAATATTTCTGTCTGTCACTTTACAGAAGTTTACTAACCCTTGCTTTAGAGGACCCCCTTCTGGCCCTCCTGCAGCCTGCCCCTTCACATGGCCAGGAGTCCATGAGCACAAACTTTCACATACTCCAAGTTTAGAAGGCTATTTTTGCATAGAAAATGAGACTAGTGGATGCTTATCTATTCACCCATCCCTACACGCTGCCCTGCCACATGCTCGTCCTCTCTCTTACTGAGGGCAATATCCACTGCCAAGGGGAGCCTCCACTGGGCTCATACAGTGCACATCAGAATCCATATTGCAAAGAAAAGATATTACCTCAAAGATGTTGACGGCATTAAGAGTCCGACAGGTGTCAGTGATCTTGTGCCATGTCTTTTTCCTGCATGAAAACCCCATATTTCCCTGAGTGTCTGGAGGGCAAGGTTGAGTACACTGGGAGTTGTCTGTACAGACACCATCGCATACACCTCGGAAAATGAAAGGAGACCGTATCAGATGGGAAGGTCTGGGCTCTGGGCCCTTTGGGCCAGTCACCAAGGTGTCACTGCCAGTGACAGCACATAAATACTGAAGACATCAGTGTCTTCTCTTCCTAAAGTGGAGGAAGACTGAAATGGATCAGTGGTCATCATCTATTTTAGCAACAAAATGTTATTGTTTCCAACAAAATCTTATCCTGAACTGCAGTGTATAAAATAGATAAAAGTGGAACATGGCCAGGTACAGTGGCTCACACCTGTAATCCCAGCACTCTGGGAGGCCAAAGTGGGCAGATCACGAGGTCAGGAGTTTGAGACCAGCCTGGCCACACGGTGAAACTCCATCTCTACTAAAAATACAAAATATTAGCTGGGCATAGTGGCGTGTGCCTGTAATCCCAGCTACTCGGGAGGCTAAGGCAGGAGAACTGCTTAAATCCAGGACGCAGAGGTTGCAATGAGCTAAGATCGTGCCACTGCACTCCAGCCTGGGAGACAGAGTGAGACTGTCTAAAAAAACAACAACCGAAAAAATCTGGAACTGTCCCAGGTGAAGTGAGAGGGACAAACCCACAGTGCAGTCCACTAGGTCACTCTCACACCCTCACAGGAACCCCTGAATACTTCCTCAGACCCCTGAAGCTCCCCAGATCAGCTCTAGTTGGAATCCACTGCTTCCAATGTTTGCTAAGAAGTCTCTCAGCTCAGGAACTCTATAATATGTTATATCATCAATGACTTCTCACAGATCTATTCTAGCCACTGGACCAGTTTGAATGGGCTCAATCCAAAGGATCTATGGCAAAGAATTCTCAGACAAGGGTGGAGCAGAGGGTACTGGGAGGAGAGAGGAACAGGGTGGGGTGAAATGTACAATTTACTACCTGGTACTATGCTCACTGCCTGGGTGGGATCATTCGTACACCACACCCCAGTGACACGCAACTCGCCAGTGTAACAAACCTGCACGTGTACCCCCTAACGTAAACGTCAAAAAGAAAAAAAAGGCAAAGGTACAATTTAATATGAAGGAAATAATCAGAGTCCAAATGCAAGTCATCAAGGATTCCATCTGCCATGCCACAGGACAGAGGGCTGAGAATGGCCCTCTATTACAATAGATGGACAGCAAAACTTCCATGTGATAAGTAGCTGCTGCCAACATACCGTATGGCCTGGCAGGCACCTTCTCCTTGCTTTTGCTGGCAGCCTAGAAAGGGAAAATCAAAATTTGCATCAAAATCAATTGTTGGTATGCCAGCCCAACAGCTCACGTTAGTCACAAACAACCACAGTTAAATTAACTATGATACCAGCATGGCCCACCCAAAGCTGAGTCCATGAATTACGGCTCCTCCATGACCCCATTTTCCCTTCAGCCTGGACCACTTTCTCTCCCACTGCTACCCAGTAGGAGCACTCCTCTCTCTCCAGTAAGAAGAGTCTATGTTCTATCCAGGAAACATGTTATGAGCAGAAGTGGATTGAGCAAGAAATTGACAAAGGTTAAGCCTCAGAGAGCCTTGCTCATATGGGACCTTTTGAAGCCCTGGGAAAGGATCTAGCAATGAGCAGATCATCTCATGTGTTCATGTGATCATATGTTTTATTAAATTATCAAAAGCAAAATGTTTTAACCACCTACCATCTGTTAAGACCATCATTTTGTGCCATTTCAGTTCTGCCTCCTTCATACTCTCTCTCATTTTGGGTATCACTAGAGAAGCCATATCTATTCATGGATTCTGGACAAGTTAAGCTGGGATACGTTTAGTTTGAATTTAGTAGGATATAGTTATGTAGTTTCCAGTCACTTCTGCATTACAATGAGAACATCAACACTTAAGTGATATCAATGCCAAGAACATTTACAATTATTCACAGAACAAGAAAATTCTAAGTTCCCTGATACCTTGCAGCTCACATATGAAATAAATTGGATAGAATTTTCCCAAATTTGATAACAGTCTAACATGCTTACATGCCATTACTAATAATAAATTAGAAACTGAAAGATACTTTTCTAAACTAGGAATAATGAGAAACAAATTTGATCAATAATGCTGGAGGAAAGACTGAATAATATTTCTATTCTCTCTATAGAAAAAACAATAAGATCATGCAAGTATGCGGTCAAAAATGTAGGAACTAAAAGGTGGGCATTTCATTAATAAAAAATATTGTCTTATTACTGAATAATGCTAAATAATACTATCCAGCATTTCTAAATTTGAAATTTGTTGTGATTCCTGTTCTCATTCTAAATAAATTTTCACTTTTCCCTTAGTTTTGTATGTGTAATATTGCATTCTTTTTCCTTAGGAGAACTCCCCCAAAACTTAGCTCCTGCACACCATGAGCATCTCCATCAGTCCTAATTAGAACCCCCTCTTTGTCCCATCCATTGAGACCATATCTGACCCTTCACTAAGAAAGTGTCACATAGTGGTCAAGGGATATACTCTGGGAGTAGACAACCTGGGTTCAAATCTCAACACCAACATCTGAGACCTTGGGAAACGTTATCCGTCTGAGCCTCAGTTTCCTCTTCCATAAAGTAGAGTAGGAACTATAGTACTATAATTGTATGATACTTGCCCTAGAGCATGTTTATGAGGAGTAAATGTGCTCATCTATGAAAAGCACTAGGAATGGGCTCTAAGAATACTATAAGTCTATTTAAGGATTTACTACTGTCATTACTCTGCACATAAACTTACGAATGTCAAACGTCAATTACATACAAAGCTCACGTTTCCCCCTTCCAAGAGATCTTTCCTGATCCAGTTCTGTACATGATACATCTTTTCCTCTGGCTCCTACAGGGATCATCATCCATACAGCCATACACACATTCAATGCTTGGCATATTCTCACCTGACCTGCCATTTTGCTATCTAATCTTTTTTATAGAAGCATATTAACTCCTCAATTAAATCGCAAGTTCCTTAAGAACATGTACTGTGTATTGTGCTTCAGTATATTCCTCCAAGTAGCTAGTTCAGTGTCTTGTGCATATGTGTGTATGCATATATACATTTTAGTATGCATATATATACACTGACATATATGTACATGTGTGTATGTGAGTGTGAGGAGAAAGAGAAAGACTCAGTTTTCTTGCTTCTGCACCAGAATAGTGTTTCCTAGTGGCTGAGAAGAGCCTTGACCCAATTACTGCAACTTGGGCTCCAATTTCTAATCCATTGAGGAAGAAATTGGAAATTCGATGACACAGCTCTGTGACTAACTCTTGCGGTTCATGCCAACTCATGGGGTTCTTCTTCACAACCTTACTTCTCTCTATGTTATCAACAAACAAAGCTGAATATTCCCTGTTTTCTCTACTGAATAAGAACTTGTGGGGTATCTGAATTGAGCTTTTGGGATCTCTCCGAAGTCAAGAAAGTATCACTGAGGATTCATATCTGTGAAATCACTGACAGAAGATGACTTTTCATTTTCTAGTCCAGAGAATCAAGCCTTATTTTATAAGTGGAAGAATTAAAATTCTTGCACCAAACAAGAATGCTAAAATAACATCTTCAGAATTTTGGAAGACTTTATAGATCATCCAATCCAGCCCTTTTATTTTACAGTTAAGGAAAATGAGGCTTGATATTGCAGTGATTTGTACAAGTCCATGCAGGAAATGCCCCTTACAGCTAGGATGAGAACTTAGATCTCCTGATCCTACAATATTGTTTTTTCTAAACAGCCAGCCTGTGTCCAATGGCAACAGGCAGAGGGGATGAGTGGAAGGAAATACAGGCATCTCAAGATACTCAACACCATCTTGATAGGACCACAGTGTTTAATGCACTGTGATAAATGCAGTTATAGGTCAACAACTCTGGATGATATTTGGTCCATTAAATAAACTCTAGTGAAGTCACATTATATTTATCATGTATATGGGCAGAAAACCATGATATTCTGTTTACTTGTAGTTCTGAAAACTCTGCCTTCTTAAGGGAAGGATATGATTAATTTCTTCCCATCTAATTTGCAAAGCACATCACATACTCCTCTGGTTATTTCATTTCTAGTGTAGCATCCAGTATAGATTACTTTAGCTTGGGATACCAACCGTCCCCAACATAATACTGTGAAAAAAAGAGGCTTGCAAACTGGCAACCTGCTGAACCTGCTGAGCTGCCTGGGTGCATAGGCAGGTCAGGAGCCAGCAGTATCAGCAGCTCAGCAGCTCAGCACCCAGTAGCTTGTCTAATGAGAAGAGAAGGATAGAATGTTCCCAGTAAGGTAAATCCCAATGATCAAGAGAAACAAAGCCAACCTCCCATGCTCTACCTACTGTCCACATTCTGTCTTGTAGAAAACTGTGAATGCAGAAATGGAATGAAAGGAGGAATTAGTAACAAACTGGAGGGTTGACAGCCTTCAGGAAATGGTCTTTCCAAGAGTCTCTAACTTCTCCCAGAAACCAGGTACCTGTTTAGTATTAGTGGGGAAGGGGAGTCATGCAGAAGATTCCCATGCAAAGACAAACTAACTTGAGGGTAAAGTAAATATCATTTGAAAAACTCTTGGAAGGAACTTCCAAAGTCATTTTTTCCTAAAAAGGCTCTTGTTGAGAAGACATACATTAAAATGGAAAGATCAAGAAGCCGAGAATCTGAAAACAGGGGTTCTGGCCTTGGCCCTGTAACTGAGTAAGTATGTACTTCAAGCAAATCACATCTCACACCATGGGTCTCCATCCCCCCAACTGCAAAATAAGGGCGTGGAGTTTCGCCAGTTGATCTCAGAGCTCCCTTCCAGAACTTGTGGTCAAATAATAGTACTCTCTTCAGAAGATGCTCAAATGTTTTCATGTATCCTCTTTCAAGTGCTCCTCCACAGCTTATTTTAAATGAGTAACTAACAGGGAAATTAAAATTACTTATGGTGTCAGGAAAAATATTTAAGAAAGAGCCATAGGGCCCCCTGTCCTACAAAATTTAAAATAGTCCATTGCCAGAAATTCTGTCCCAGTGAGACCTCGCTTAACCACTGCCTGAATTGCTCCTTCCAGCTCCTTCTAGCTCCTTCTAGCTCCTCATTGCTCCTTCTAACCCATTCATGGTTATGGTTTCTTATGAGAGTTTCTTCAGGTTTCTTATGGGAGATGTTTCTTATGGGAGTTTCTTCAGGTTTCTTATGGGAGATGCTATTGCCATTTTGGATGGGACAATGCGTCATTATGCCAGGCCATTCCTAGGCCCTATCTCTTTAGAGGCCCTACCTCTAAATGCCACGAATACCTCCTGGTCATTGTGGCAACCCTTACGACCCCCACATTTTCAAGTGCACCCAGGAAATGGTACCACCCTGGTTATGAACAACTGAAACATTCACTATCAGAAGATATAGAACAAAGTATTTATTACTCTTAAATCACTTGAGCCTCATTGCATCTCAGGAACTCATGGGAAAAGGCTGAGAGACAAACAATGTGTAGCTATTGGCTAAAGTGGGTTTTGGTTAGCTGTAGTTGTAATTACTTCTGGCTGGGCCAGTCACTCTATCACCATCTTTGCCCTATACTTCAGCTCTCTGGTAACTGAGAGCTGGTAGCTGATGGATTTTTTTGTCCATTTGCTTTCCCCACCAGCTCATCCTCCACTCCTTCCCCTTTTCTTACCTGGTACAACGTCCTACATGACTCTGTGGGCAAAAGAAACACCAAGCAGTACAGCAAAAGTGTATGAGTCATTGTCTTCCACACAGCTGACTTTCTTGTTTCTACAAGAATAAATAAAAAGGCAAAATGTCTCCAATTTGAAGCTTTCATAGGCTCCATGCCACTGCAGACCCAATCAGTTCACCTATGAGACTGGGCAGTCTTCCTCTTCCATGCTGCCTACTCAGACCTTTCTGCTCCAGAGGCAGTGTCCTGTGACCTCCCATTAACTTCGTTCTCTAGGAGGCTGCAGTGAGAGCACAGGCAGCATTGGGAGACAGAGGCAATTGCTGAGATATCCCCCACCCTCTACTGTTAGCTTGCACGTCACTCCTAACATGAGAACCCCTCCAAAGGAAGCTACTGCCTGCCAGATTTCACCTTGCCCACATGGATATAATACATAACAGCCTGTATTCAGGGAGCAGGAATGATGCTTCAGTCTCTGGGTTACGCAGGGCTGAGAAGTCTGTGAATGGCTACAGTAGAAGATGAGCTGGGGTTCCTATGGGCAAACTCAACCTAGAAATATCTTTTGAAGGGGCTTGGCCTATTATTCCTCACTCCCACCTAACTCTGGAGCCGTATGTTCATAGGTAACTGGTGATTTCTTCAAAACCGATCTTCAGCATGGTCTGTTATTGTTATTTCTACCAGGACTGATATCAAAACTAAACTGATTCCTCGACACCTAAAACAGTGCTTGACACATGGTTGGCACAGAGTATATTCAGTAAAGAAAGAGGAAGGTAGGGAGGAGGGATGGAGGGGAGGTGGGTGGGAAGTGCTCATAATTTGCATCAGAGTCTGTGCTCTACAGAGGACTTACCTAAGCTAAGAAATTTAGTATTATACTTTAATAATGTTAATATATTTTATCTTGAGTTGAGATCATCCTTGAAAGTGATTTGCTGTTTCTTCATTTTTAGTTAAAAGGATTCAGAAGACTTGAATGTAATCCACAAAGGCCAGAAGCAATCACAATGGTTTATATTTGCTATTTGACCATTTTTAGCCAAGAAGAACTCTAGCCCAATCATGCATAATTCCATAGGAAACAATGTCATTATTTGAAAGACTAGGCAAAATTCATTTTCCAATCATGTTTCCTCCATCGAAATACTTGTCTAGCTAAAATTCCACTGAAATTCAGTGATTATTTAAAATATTTTGTATTGCCTATCTCAGCCTAGTATTAATACAGCTATCCAAACATTTGTAGTTCTTACTCAAAGAGGCTACTTTGTTACTCATCACTTTAAATGTATTTTGTAGCAATACAGACGGACACACAATTTCAAGTAAAATTGCCAGCCATAGTTTCATCCTTTATTCCTACCTAAGTTATTCAAACACATGAAAATTATGGTATAAAAATCATCAAACTGACCTATCAGAATCATCACCAATGCAATTACTGCTTTGGGCAAAATATTCAAAATTGGAAAAAATTGAAGCCATTGATGAATTTAATGACATAATGCTCATGAAACTTAAGGATGACTCCATGTTTTTCTGAATCAAGTTGATTTTATCTTTCAAAACTCTCCTCATACAGAATGTTCTTTTTCTTAATTAAAACTAATTCTAAAAAATGATTTAGGGGATGACACAAGACAACAAACTTTCATAATGTTAGCACTACTCAGCACGGAAGCTCAAGTAGATATTTTTTTAAAAAAGGTGTATGATCAGCTGAGTTCTGCAAATCAGGATGAAACTCATTCTATTTGCTTCAAATTTTAATGTAATATGTTGAAAATCTGTTTATTAAATTGCCATTTTGCTTTGCATTTTAAATATAGTTGTTATAATTTTTATCAAAAATGCTTTTGATTATTACTAAAATTATACTTCCGTTGTGTCCAAATGAGGGCTTTGTGATCTCCGTGGAAGTGACCTTCATTATACTTTGCAATATGGCCTTTTTTGATAGTTATGCTGCTGCACAGAGCCCAGAAGTTTTTAACATTTTCTTTACTTCCCAAGTCTACCTTGTAATAAAATAACTGAGGACCACAACTCTGACATGCTGTCTTTTTCCATGTTTCAGCAACAGTGTGATTTTAATTTTTAGCGTGTTTTTCAGCTTTATCTAATTTCTTTTAACTGGAAGAAACATTTCTTAAAGTTGACCTTTTAAAAAACTTAGCCGATAAAACTGATTGCCCTTTAAATTAAGTAGCGTGTTTTAATCTGGGCTTGAATGAAATTATTTTTCTTTCAGAGTTGTTGACATTAAACCATAGTCATTAGCTTTTTTTCTAGTTCTATGAAGCAGAAAGTGTAGTGGTAAAACAGTAGTGTGACTCTAATCTTTTGACCACCCACCTCCTATCCGCCAGAGCCTCTGTCCTCATTTTCTTGTGAAAAGCCACAGGCATCTAGTGGTTCTGACCTCCCTCCCCCGGGTGAGCAGGGGTAACTCTAGTATAACTCCTGCCTCTCAAACAAATGTTTGAAATGTTGGTTACCCACGTCCTAAGCTAAAAAATTCATTATAGACATTTATTTCAGAAAAGGCTTACCCGTCAAGAACATACAACCTAAAAATAAGTCACTTCATGTGATTCATATTAAAAAAAAAAAACCCAATTTCATTAGTATTGCAATTTCCTATGGTGAAATGTGCCAAATACAAAAGTATTAGATATTTTTTAAAATAAAAATTAAGAAACTGTTTTCCCTCTCCCTGATTTAGAAAAAAGAAAAAAATGTGGGGTGAGGGGAGGGGAACAAAAAAGGAACAGCAAAGTATACTAGTAAGATGGCTAGATCTACAAAGAAATAACCTTTCTAACCCTCCAACCCATTCTCTGCTGTCTGCTTTCCAAACCTGAAGAAGCCACTTAAGACGTTAATCTATACGTTTGTTCAACAAACAAAAAATGAGCCCCTTATGTCTGAGCGATGTCCTAGCAGTTAGAACAAGGATGGCTTCTTTCCCACAGTCCCTCACAACTCTGGGAATTCACAGTATGACAGATCTGATGCACACCCGGGGGCTCTGGGAACTCGGACTGGGGCTTTCTCCCTAGAGACTGTAAGACTCTAAGAATCAAAGCCGATCGAATCAACATGACAGGAAGCATTCCAAAATTCCAGATTCCACAGATCGAGTCTCATCTTTGTGAGCAACTTAATTTCAGAATATCTCTTCTTGTTTCTATATAGAATTTCTTCTTCTAAAAGCCACACAGTTGACTGACTACAGGCCCAACTTCCTAATGTAAGACAAAACAGGCAAAAGGAAAACATGTGAACTGCAGGCTGGGACATGTTCAGTGTTTGGCTCCTTTAGAAAAAAAAAAAAAAATGCTTGACTGAAACACACACACACACACACACACAGAGCAATGGAGACAAGCAATTTTACAAGACAATTTTGAAAATAAATTTTTAAAACCGCACCTCTGACTTAAGAAAAAAAAAAAGTATTGAACTAGAAGTCACAAATCACAGTAATCAAAAAGGTAAACAAAACTCCAGACAGAACTTTATCAGCCAACCAGAAGGATTTCAATCACCAGCTTGGTCAGCTGATAGTCTGCGGCTGCTACTTGCATAATTAGACTTTGTAATGAATTACTGAGACGTCAAGTGAGATTTCACAAAGTGTTGTAGAAGTTCCCAGACAGACTGTGGGTATACACTTCAGATGATCTCAGGGGTGGAAGATTTCACAGCGTCTGTCATTAACCACCCCACTGCTTTCCCTTTAGTTAATGACCAGTCCATTCCTCCTGCCTGAATACAGATATTATGGAAGGGAAAAAAAGAATAAAGCAAACAGTTATTGTCTGTTTACTCTTTAGGATTTGAACTCAGGTCTGTACCTTTTTTTTTAAGTATGTCATGTGGCTTTTCTAAAATAAGAAAGGGCTGATCTTTGGTTTGTTTGTTTGGGGGTTTTTTTGTTTGTTTTGCGTTTTTGTTTTTTTTGTTTTTTGTGTTTTTTTTTGAGACTGAGTTTTGCTCTGTCACCCAGGCTGGAGTGCAGTGGAGCAATCTTGGTGAAAGAGCTGATCTTTGAATGGAGTTTAATTTTTTCAGAGCATTTCCACACGCTGGCATGCCTAGGAGATATTGAGATATTGTAAGTTCAGTTCCAGACCACCGTAATAATATAAGATTGCAATAAAGCAAGTCGAAATAATTTTTCAGTTCCCTAGTGCATGTAAAAGTTGCGAGTACACTACACTGTTGTCTATTAAATGTGCAATAATAGCATTATGTCTGAAAAATGTACATACCTTTATTAAAAATATTTTATTGCTAAAAATTGCTAACAATTATCTGAGACTTCAGCAAGTCCTAATCTTTCTCCTGGTGGAAAGTCTTGCCTTAATGTTGATGGCTGCTAACTGATCAGAGTGGTGGTTGCTCAAGACTGGGGTGGCTAAAGCAATTTCTTAAAATACGACTGCAATGAAATTTGCCACATTGATTGACTCTTCTTTTCATGAAAGATTTCTCTGTAGCATGTTATGTTGTTTGATAGCAGTAGAACTTCTTTTAAAATTGGAGTCAGTCCTCTCAAATCCACCTGCTGCCTTATCAACTAATAATGTAATATTCTAAATCCTTCGTTGTCGTTTCAACAATGTTTATGGGATCTTCACCAGGAGTAGAGTCCACCTCAAGAAACTGCTTCCTTGCCTAATCCATAACAAGCAACTTCTCATTCATTAAAGTGTTTTCATGAGATCGCAGCAATTCAGTTACATCTTCAGGCTTCATTTCTAATTCTAGTTTTCTTGTTATTTTCACCACATTTACCGTTACTCCCTCCACTGAAGTCTTAAACACTCATGAGGGTCAGAATCGACTTGTTTCAAACTCCAATTAATGTTGATATTTCCACTTCCTCCCATGTTCTTAATGGCATCTAAAATGACAAATCCACCAGGTGCGGTGGCTCATGCCTGTAATCCCAGCACTTTGGGAGGCCAAGCAGGCAGATCACCAGAGGTCAGGAGTTCGAGACCAGGCTGGCCAACATGGTGAAACCCTGTCTTTGTTGGAAAAAAAAAAAAATTAGCCGGGTGGGGTTGTGGGTGTAATCCCAGTTACTTGGGAGGCTGAAGCAGGAAAATCACTTGAGCCTGGGAGGCGGGTTGCACCATTGGACCCAGCCTGGGTGACAAGAGCAAACTCCATCTCAAAAATAAAACAAAATACAATACAATGACAAATCCTTTCCAGAAGGTTTTCAATTTACTTTGCCTAGATCTATCAGAGGAGTCACTATCTATGGCAGCTATAGCCTTACAAAATGTATTTCTTGAATAATAAGGCTTTAAAGTCAAAATGACTCCTTAATCCCTGGGCTACAGAATGCATGTTATGTTAGCAGGCATGAAAGTAACATTAATCTCACTGTACATTTTCATCAGAGCTCTATAAGTGACCAGATGCATTGCTCATTGCTATGAGCTGTAATATTTTGAAAGGAATCTTTTCGTCTGAGCAGATCTCAACAGTGGGCTTAAATATTCAGTAAACCATGCTATAAACAGATGTGCTATCATCCAGGTTTTGTGATTCCATATAATTATAGAGCACAGGCACTGCAGATTTAGCATAATTCTTAAGGGCCATAGGATTTTCAGAATGCTAAATGAGCATTGGCTTCTATGCAAAGTCATCAACTGCATTAGCCCCCAGCAAGAGAGTCAGCCTGTCCTTTGAAGTTTTGAAACCAGTCACTGAATTCTCTCTGGCTATGAAAGTCCAAGATGTCATCTTCTTCCAATAGAAGGCTCTTTTGTCTCCATTGAAAATTAATTGTTTAGTGCAGCCACCTTCATCATCCCAGAACTTTGGAAGGTGGGGGTGGGTGGATCAGGAGTTTGAGATCAGCCTGGACAACATCGAGATCAGCCTGGACAACATGGCAAAACCCTGTCTCTGTGAAAAATACAAAAAATAGCCAGGCATGATGGTTCATGCCTGCAATCCCAGCTATTCAGAAGGCTGAGGTTGGAGGATCAATTGAGCTCAGTAAGTGGAAGTTTCAGTGAGCCAAGATTGTGCCACTACACTCCAGCCTGGGAGACAGAGTGACACCCTGTATGAAAAAACATAATAAACAAATAAATATTTAAAAAAATAAAAAACTTTAAATCATGTTCATTGGCTCCTCTGAGGATTGGCCAGTTTCTCTAAAGCTTCTGCATTGGACACTTTCCCCTTTATGCATGCAGGTTTCAACTGAAGCCAGGTAATAGATGATGACTCACATCTGAAATGTAAACAGTAAATAGGGATGAGCATGTGCAGATGGCAGCTGTGTCAGGCACTTGGTGAAGGTATGCCTGAGGCTCATCCACCTTGTGACTCACCAAAAAGCCAAAGAGAGAATTTCAGCTGACTGTCAGAGGCTGCCAGGATAAAGAAACTAGGAAAATAAACAAAACTGGGTAAGAAACTTTAAATAACCAGGTAAAGCCAAACTTTTACGGCACTTGCAGCACTTCTAGAACTGTGTCATATAGAAATAACTGGAAGCACAGAAAAAATCAAAAGGTACAAGGTTGCTCATGGCAGTTGTATACAGAGTAAAAAAAAAAAGACTATGGAAAGTATAGATGTCAAACAATAATAAAGTAGATAATAAACTATATAAAGGAATATTATGGAAACATTAGAAACCTTTATGAAGTGCTCTGACATTATCAGTATGAGATAGTAGTAGTATATAGATTATTTTATCATATTAATAAGAAAAGCAGTCTTTATCAGATGCTTATCCATAGAGAAACACTGGTGGGATTTCTCACCTACCTGGTAATGAATTAAAGAACATTTTCAGCATCTAACAAAATATTGAAATTACTTTAGTTGTAAAAAAATGAGAAAAGGGACAATCCAAAACTATTAAAGAAAAGAAATCAAAAATTCTGAAATGGAGTAGAGTGCAGCAGCAGAGCACAGATCCTCAAGTTTATTCTCCTTTTCTGTTCCCTTTAACCAAACTATAGAGTAGACAAAATCTTTAGAAATGTCACTAATACCTAGAAATCTAGAAAGAGGCAAAATACAGTAATTATTTTGTTTTTCCTCATCTAGCTGAGAACTTTAGAATTGGATGTTAGGGGCACATTGTGAAATGGGGAGAGGGAACAGTGAAACTGCCTCTTTCTGAATGAAGAGGCAGACTTTTGGGTCTTCTGAATGAAGACTTTTGGGCTATACCTAGAGTCAAAGAAACAAGTCAGAACCTTAAGACATCTGCCACTGGCATATACAACCCATGAAAATGGAGTAAGTCCTGATACCATGCAATTAACAAAACCGCAGTATCAGAGAGCTAAGCCTAGGTGGGTGGGTTGCCCTCCATTTGTCCCCTATCACCCATTGGAGTTATTCTCTGTTCTTCCACATCCTACTCTCTGCCCCAGGAAGCTGGCCTCTGCAGACTGTCTTGACTCTGGCTTCCAAGTGGCTTATTCCAATGGGAGTCATTGGCAGGAGATGAGAGGGTGGGAGGATAGAGAGATGAGGAGATGTATTCATTTTCTCTGCCTGCACAGTCACATTCCTGGCAGTGGCTGCTTTTGTCTGACTGCAGTTCCTGTTAGGCATTCTCTCTTATGCCTCAGTTGGCACCTGGCTCTAGGAATTCCCTCCTCTGGCCTCCCGCCTCCCCAGGCCTACGAATCATAATGGCTTTCCACTCCTGAGGCTCCCTGTTGCTTGTCTTGTTGAGTCTTTTAGCCATTCCTGTACCTCTGTGAAAAAAAAAAAAAAAATTCTCTTCATTAAGTTCTCTTCTTTTCAGCTAAATCTTCTTCAGGAAAATCCTATGGAGAATACTGGCTATTTGTTCCTTGGAGCTTTCCCGATATACCAGGTGTCAGTGCTGCTGTAGAGCACCTCTTCCGCCTGCTCTCCCCCTTACACTGCCGAAAAGGAGATACAGATCAAAATGCCTCTACCTCAAACCTTATCCTGGTAAAGAATGAAGTAGTGTCAGATACTGAGAGAAAGGAGTCAAGAAGTCACCTTCTGTGTATCAGAGTATTTAAGCACAAGGAAGATGAAAGGAGATGCATCCCAACAATGCAAACACATTATAGAGAAACGTTTTGAAGAAAAACAAAGCAGAGCTTGTGTCAAAGAACCCAACATAAAAGTTAATATCACACACATATGCACATACACATACACGTTTGCAAGGAAATTCTTCACAGTTAAAGATACAGAACAAGATAATATGAGCGTGTTTTTTATTACACCTGAGTTCAAAGAAGAAAAGATAAAATAACAGATCAAGATAACTCTTGAAAAATCAAAATACCATCATGAAATTCATAAATAGGAGCTTGAAGCAAAGAGACATCAATAGAAGCAAAGTATCAATATAAAGTGAAGATTTGAGGTAATCCAGCAGAAATATTTTAATGACAGAATCAGATTTCATTTTAGAAAGATTATTTTGCCAACAGTGCAGTAGGTAAGTCAGAAGGCAGAGGCCAGAACCGGGACGTCAGCGAAGAAGCCATTCCTTAGTCCAGGTGAAGAGTAACAAGGACCTAAACCGAGGCAATGGCAGGGAGATGGATACAAAGAAGAAAAATGATGGGACCCATCAATGCCCAAAAGAGCAAGAGGGAGGAGTGAAGAGCAGAGGTTTTTATTAACTTTGGAGAAAAAGACAATAGTTTAGTGGCGGAAACGCATATATGAAAAGGGTAGCAAAAAGAGATGACATTAATGTTTTTAGAGTAAACTGTTCTGAGGCCATTAGGAGATGAAATAGAGAAAGAGGAGCAAGTCTGGAAACAAAGAGAAATAAGGGAATTCAGCTGAAATTTAGGTAGTATTTAGCCTGAAATGTTTGTTTTGAGATTGATGTATTTTCATTATGCAAATTTTTTCCTGAAGCACTTCTACTATTGTTCAGCTTTCAATAAGCTACATCTTGTTTTTTCTGTAAAAGCCATGTTGCTATCACAACTGTAGGACATGTTAAGCCATGATGCCTCCTACTTCTGCAAAAGCACCCCAGCACTATGTCACTCACATGAGTGAGGACTCGGGAATGAGAAAGCCCAACATAAATACGTAATAGTTCTAAAAATACGTGCAAATTTGTAAATATTTGTACATATAATGGTTGCATGTATAACAGCTGTTCCGGAGAGCTTATAATAGTTCATCTCAAAAGAATGATTCCTGACCTACAGATGTCTCTAAAAACTTTGCATCTGAATGTTTACGTAGTATAAACTATCATAACTGTGTTCATTGATGAGTAATAACTATTTCCTTTTTGACAAAATGAGGATATTGAGTGAGAAATTTTAGGTCGCATCTCTACTCTGATCGCATGGCTGGAGAGGGATTAAAAATGTGGACCTCTTGCCTCAATGGCTTAAATAATTACACTAAAATACGCATACTCACCCAACCAGTGATCTTTTAAAATTATTTTACAAGTTGGAGTTTCAGATTATTTGTGAACTTTAGCTCCAACCCATGTTTGGGTTTCTCTCTCTCTCTCTCTCTCTCTCAGTAGATATAGATATAGGAGCACTATGAATAATTATTTGTGATTAATTACTTCATAAATGAAGAGATAAAAATGTCCCCAAATGGATGTTCAAAAGTAAAAAGCAATATGAAAATAAGGGGCTATCTAACCCCTAAAACCAAAAGATATTTCCATCCTCTCCAGTTCTCCATATTGGAGCCACATTTCCTCCTTTGGTTCCTTACTTTTTACATTCTTTCTAGTATTACATCTCTTTTCTCTGTATTTGCTTTACTTCTTGTTCGACTGCATCCTTTCAAACTTTTTAAATGAACATCTGTGGTTGAGAACTCTCTTCATCCTGGTATATCTGAAAATACTGTATTTTACTCTCATTCTGGATAGCTAAACAAATGAGTACATGGTCAAGGTATCAGTGTTTCTATTCAAAGGGTGACTTGTTTACAATTTGGTTCTTGAGCAGGAAGAGAGTTTTGCACCAAAGAAGTTTTGAAATGGTTTTTCCAGCATGAGATCCCAGAAGGACAGCAGAGAAGGAGAACTGAGACACAGAGGCTCAGGGAAAAGAGAGCATTTCAGAGGCACAGGCAGCATTTTGGAGGAAGACATGGCTATCTGAATAACCCAACTAAGAATCCTTACTTAAACTCTAAACTTATGACAAGTACACACAGATGATGATTGTGTCTAACAGCCATGAAACTAGTGAGGCATGAATGCAAATGTTTTTGTTTTTGTTTTATTTATTCTTTTTTTTTTTTTGCATTATAACTCATGCAAGGTAACACACTGACTTTCAGTTTAAACTAGGTCTCTTCTGATCAATTCAGAATTTCTTCCTTCTTTTCCTCTTCCTTTCTCTCCTGGGATAATATTCTGGTGTCAGGAGAAAGACATCCATGGATGAAGCCTCCACAGCGGTAGCTTCTGCCAAGATGTACAATCATTGCTGGCCTTTGGGCATCAGTACTCAGCCCTGCTTTGCCCACACTGAAATAGCCATGTCCCGCTCTCCTCTCTGGTAACCAGGTCCACATAGATCACACGGATTCTTTGTTTTCTCAGTGGCCAAAGACTATCTGCCTGGGTCAGGTCTGGTCTTCACCACTTCTCAGGGATATGGGAAACTGCCTGTCCCTCATTCTGTGCTCTTCCTTCTCTCTCTTTTTGCTCTGATTGCTTCAGAACTCATAGAACCTTTTTGTCTCCCAAAGCCCAGTTCTTGCTACAGGACGCCCAGTTCTCTTTTCAGAACCAGCTGAGAACATGTCATGACTTAGGCATTTGGCATCAGCATTATGCTTCTCTTGTCTTCCCTTAGCAGTTCCACCTCACCAAAGCACATGATTCACAGCCCTCAGGAAATGGCTCTGGGCCATTGTGTGTGTGTGTGTGTGTGTGTGTGTCTCATTGTTATAGAAGAATGGGCCAATGAAGAGGTATCTTTTCTGAACATTTTTTAAAGTTCTGAGCTCTCTACCTCAAAGGGTTATTATAGGCTGTTGTGATACACAACCAAAGAAGAAATTGCTAAGTACCCAGAACTCAATTCCCATGTAGGCTTTCTTCTTGTACAAACACCTGGCTTAAGAGGTGTTCCAAATACTGTAAAAATATAGGTATTTGGGGCAAGGAAGAAGAGTTTTCCTCCTGGTATGGGAAAGGGAAGAGGTTATATAAACTCCCTAGGTATCAGTTCCTGTACCACCAAATGCCTGTAGAAGTGAGAAGATATTCATGGATGACTCAGCATGTGAAGAGAACTGAACTTTGAGATCAAAGGCATTAAAGACCATCATAAAATGTCTCCATGCCCACGCTTGCACAGAAGGGATAGTGCCACTCTCTTCCAACTGCAATGATGACTTGAGATTGCTTTAGACTCTCCAAATTCTTACCAGATCCTTAGTAGGAAATAGCCTCTCCAAACACAAAGCCAAGATAGAATTTCCTGCAAAAAATATTTGTAGGAAATCAAAGGGCGGTAGGGAGGACTCGTCCTATTAACTGATTTATAACTGATTTAGAATCTTTGAGGAAATGTGATATTTTAAAAGCCAGATGTATTATGAGATAAAATTTATACCTGCTACAACTAGAACATTATGCCAAGCACAGTATTTGCTAATACACATCATCTAATGCAGAGCAACTTTTGCAAGTTCCTACTCTAATATGGAGAGGATTTTTGTTTTTGTTATCAAACATGTTTAATTTGTATTTTGCGGTATAAAAGTTTCAAATTAACAAAGACCAATTCTCTGTTATTCCATTCTTTTGAAATAGACATAATTTGAAAAAATGGCGGTCATAATACGCAATGGCTTTGTCTTATCAACAGCTGGATACTCTCAAATTCAGCAGTTCAGGACTCACTTTGCATTTCTGTTAGAGGAATACACTGGACTCCTATTATCATTACACTTATTTTCCGAACTAGCCCCTCAGCCGACCCATGCCTGTCTGGAAACTGCTTAGCCTGTCCATGTTTCCTGTTTGTGCAGCCAGCTGAATGGTGGACCTGGCCAGAGCTGACTGCATTAGGGGATGGCAGCTGATGAACCCATCCATCCTCACCCCAGGAATTTTGAAATTTGGACAAGAAGAAAGAGATGGGACTCACTCTCTTTGTCGAGAGAAGCTGAAAATCCCAGCAATCCATAGCAGTAATTTCCACCTTCAATCGCCCATCGGGATTCCCAGAGGAGCTTTTAAAATATGCTCATGCCTGGGCCCCACTTCAGAACCATTGAAATCAGAATTTCTGGGGCTGAGACTCAGACACTAATATGTTGCCCCAAACTTTTCATCTCGAATAATTTAATTACAACTGAAAAATGGAAAGAATAGAACAATGAACACTTACATTTCCCTTCACCTAGATTGTGCTGTTAACATTAGGATAAACAGTCTTTTAAATTCCACAGATGATATTAATATACAAAACTGAGAAAAAAAAAATCTCTAGGTGATATTAATATGTGATTGAGAACACCCCAACTGTAGAAAGAAGGACAGAGCAAAAGGAAGCAGATGCACCAAGAGGGGCAAAGATCATAAAGAGAGTCCTGAGGCCACTCAGACCCCTGTGTCTCACACCCTGGGTTCTATGAGATCTCTGAGGATTACTAAAATAGAATCACCTTTGGGGCTTTAGCTAACGAGTTGTTCATTGCAGTCAAAATATTCAGGAATAATAGGCAGAAACAGTAGATTCTATAGTGTCATCCCTAAATAAAAATAAAATCAGGAGTTTTACTGGCCTGGGAGATGGCTCTTATGTTAAAAGAAATATATAAAAATAACAAACTCAGAAGCCATCAATTCCCAAGATAATGAGACTGATAGACCGTGTGCTAAACTATGGTTTTTTGGAAGTAGCCACTGTCTCCTGAGATAGACTGTTGCCCACTATTGAATTAAGTCAAATCTCACACACACACACCAGCAGTACCAAGTGGGGAAGGTGGCTGTGGGCCTGGTCTGCCCATATCACTGACCCATATCACTGACATGGGTTAGAATTACCAGAACATGCTGATGATAAAGAAGACTGATTTTCAGTTGGTTCTATTATCTTTTAGACATACTTAAAAATATTATCCTCTATAGGAACTGCACCCTGTTAATGCTTGAACCCAGGGCACATGACTTCGACTGACAAACCCTGTGCTCTCCTCCCATGTCCAATTTTAGAAAGAGCAACCAGTTACCAGGCCTGGTAACTGAATCCCCTGATCTCATTATCTGTGAAGAAGAGGTCTGATTTCTGTTTACACATTTCTATTCATTTTTCAAAAAAGACAATGATGTTGTAACTGTATATTATGCAAATATTGTTAGAACAGGATTGTGGCTACATTATTTTAGGATACTATCGCTAAGGACACAAAGTACAAGTCTTGCAGTCTTTTAAGGCTAACCACTTGCCCGGAAATATATTTGAAATTATGTATTTGAACTACGAATAAGTGGATTTTTCGAAACTATAAGTCTATGAATGAATTTTGAAAGAGGAAATGTAATAAACCAAAATGTGAGAAAAATTCAAGCCTCACTTTCATCTGTCAGTTCGCTTTAAGAGGCAAAAACACATTTTGTCAAATTTCAAAGGATAAACATTTTTAAGCAAAACTAAACTTTTAAAATTCACATTCAACAAATACTGACAAAGAATCAGAAAAAACGAATGAAACATCAATTATACTATTTTAAAGAATAGTATAAAAAACAACGGAACTGTAGTTACATCCCCACAATACGAAGAATGACACAATGAAGACAAGCTTAAGAACCAAGAGAAATCTCCCGAAAGTCTACCTTCCTCTTGAGAAGGTCTCATCTGAGAAGAATGTGTAAGGCCAAGAGTTTTCATTGCATAGGTTAGTCGTTGGTGCAAGATTTTTTGAGAAGGTATAAAAATATTCCTCAGTTTCAAGAAGGATTTGAGGCTAGTGATATCTTCATAATAAGCCAAAATTGTAGATAAAACATTACAAGGTCTGATGAGGGAAAATAATCATAAAAATGTTCATTAACTTCTGTATTTACACCTAGTAACTTGGAGATGATCAGAAAAAAAATGTTATTTAGAGGTTCCCATTTCCTATATTCTGATCTTTGGATAAAATTAGTGGGGCACAGAATAACAGAGAAGAATAAATGAAAACAAAAATATTTTTATACAGACTTGTGCTCTTATTATATAAAGTGCCTCAAAGTTAACAAATTCCTTCTTATTCACTGTACATGTTCCCTTATTCACTGTATACATTCACTTATTCACTACATATGTTATTAATTAAACCCCGAATTACCAAAACCTCATACATACAGAATCATGAGTGGCTGGTCATCTCTGAAATTCCTCTCCAAAGAAAGTCATTGGAAGAAGGAGGACCTGGGACTACTCACTGTGGCTGGCCAAAGACAAAGTCACCGGCAAATTTGCCCCACTCCCTGGCAGCTGGAGATATGGACATTACTGGCTCTCCTCTGTCATACCTTGCTACAAATCAGCAGGCTGGGCTCTTGTACGAATGAGAGTCAAGTTAGCCTCGAATGGCAGCTCCCCAGGCTGGGCCCTGCGTTCCCACAGGCAGTCAGCCCCATGGGCAGGAGTGCTGCAGCCTGACAGACAAGTCCTGCATGGGAGTAGCTCCTGCAGTGGGAGGGGCACTGCACTGGAGAATGGATGAGTCACACTGGGTGACAGACACGGACTCTCACAAAAAGCAAAGGCTCCTGTCTTGGGCAAGGGATTCAAGACTGTGGTGATAGCACAGGACATATGATACATGGCTGTAGCTCCTTTGTTCTTACAAATCAGCCTGAGCCTAAAGATGAAATTTGGAAATCACGAGTGCCTCTGCTTGGGGCTCTGGTACTGGCTGGCTGGCTTTCTGGTCACTAGGATTATGGTGGTATAGTTCCCTAATCATTCCTATCAGTCCCCAGTTGCAACCAAACGGTAGTATTGCAATTTCTCACCTCCTTGTGATCAGTGGGGCATGCAAGTAATTCTGCATGGTGCCGGCAATTCAGAATAATAGTTACTCCATCAGACTGGGTTCCTGAGTGACCATGATAAGAAGAGGTCCCTGCTAACACATGATGATCATAAGAAACGATTACTTCTGGCCGGGCGCAGTGGCTCACGCCTGTAATCCCAGCACTTTGGGAGGCCAAGGCGGGTGGATCACGAGGTCAGGAGATTGAGACCATCCTAGCTAACATGGTGAAATCCCGTCTCTACTAAATATATATATACATATACATATATATATATATTTATATATATATATATTTACATATATATATAAAATTAGTCGGGCATGGTGGCAGGCGCCTGTAGTCCCAGCTACTCTGGAGGCTGAAGCAGGAGTATGGTGTGAACCTGGGAGGTGGGGCTTGTGGTGAGCCAGGATCCCACCACTGCACTCCAACCTGGGTGACAGAGCAAGACTTGGTCACAAAAAAAAAAAAAAAGAAAAAGAAAAAAAGAAAGGATTACTTCTTACTATTCTTAGTCCCTGAGATTTGGGAGCTATTTGTCACCTCAGCATAACCTACCCTACACTGACTGACACAAGGACAAAGACTCTCAAAAAGCAACATGATCAGTGACATATCTTTTTTTAAATTTGAAACACTCAAAAATTCTTGGTTTTTTTGTATTTATGAACTTCTTAGCTTCCCCAATCCCATGTTTGAAAAGCTATATTTATCTAGAGCATGGCATTTTTCAAAATCCTCATGAAGTTCTCTTAATATACTGAAAGGCACCCCTTAATTTTAATCTCAGCATTCCCCCTTCCTCATTTTGTTTCCTTGGTTAGTCTTAATCTTCTAGGAAGTGACCAGGGAAGGATGGGAAAGTTCCCAGCTGCTGTGAGTACTGTGTTGCTATTTTTCTCTAGTTCTAAGTTTGTGAATCCCCTTGAGGACTGAATACTCCTCTTAAAATTCACTCAAGTCTGCTCCTCAGATGGGAAAATTCCATCTTTTAAAAAATATAGGTTGGCCACAGAGCCTGACACCTGTAATCCCAGTACTTTGGGAGGCTGAGGCAGGAATGCTTGAGGCCAGGAGTTCAAGACTAGCCTGAACAACATAATGATACCTTGTCTCTACTTAAAAAAAAAAAAAAAAATTAGCTGGGCATGGTGGTACACACCTGTAGCCCTGGCCACTCAGGAGGTTGACATGGTGACATGGGAGGATCACTTGAGCCCAGGAGATTGAGGCTACAGTGAGTGGAGATTGTGCCACTGGACTCCAGCCAGGGTGACAGGGTAAAACCCTGTCTCAAAAAAAAAAAAAAATTTTATATATATATATATATATATATGCTTTATTTTTTTGAGTAGTTTTAGGTTTGCAGCAAAATTGAGGCAAAAGTACAGAGATTTCCCAAATATCCCTACCCCCCCCATACACACAACCTCCTCCACTGTCAACATCTCACAGTAGGTGATGCATTTGTTACAACTGGTGAGTCTACACTAGCACATCCTCACCAGCTGCATTGTCATTATGTATATACAAAATGCCCAGTGTGCCATGCATCTGTGGATATATCAATTCATATAAAATATGACCCCTAACCTCCCAGAGTTCACACCTCTTGTTGGAAGAAGAAAACACATAAATATGAAAAACATACAAGATCTTCTCTACTAATAGCTGAGGCAGTCACTCCCAACAAGGGAGGAGTTGACGGAGGCTGGGCTGGTCAGGAACCACTTCATGGAGAACACAGGGACAGACCAGGCCTTGAAGGATATGTCTTATTTACACTGATGAGCAAAGTTTTGGCAGCAGGAGAGACTGTTTAATGGTTAATGGTTCACTTGTTCAGTAAACGTTTATTGAGCATCTACCAGAGATCAGGAATGTAAAAAATGGAAGTGTTCTTGAAGATCGTCCAAGCCCAGCCCTGCACAGCATAAATGAGGAAGCCAACCCAGCTATTATTTCCAGAGCTGGGACTCCCAGCTTTTGAAAAGGCAGGTGCTTGTACTGGCCTAAACCAAATGAAGCGGGACTCCCAGCCATGGCTCCAGCCTCATCCCCAGTCACTCTCTGACTCATACATCATCCACTGGTGATGCTCTACTGATGGTTTCATCACATTTTTTCAAGCCTGCAAGCCTTCATGCCTGCTGTGTGTGCCCTGTGCCTAAGCGACATCCTTCCCACCTCTGTTCCCTGGCTGACTCCTTGTACTCAGTCAGATTCAACCTAACTCTCTTCTTGAGTAGGTCTCCTCCAAAGCCCTAGGTGAAACTGAGTACCCATTCTTTTGCATACATCTGCCTTATCGCTGATTTCGTAATGCTGGAATCCAAATCCTCCCCTCTGCAATCATCTCCATGAAGGCTGTGGCCTGCCTTGTCCTGCTGATCTTGCTCCAGCCATACAAACTGGCTCACATTGCTTTTCCTCTCCACTGGGCTTTGCTGTAGCCTGAAAGTCCTCCGCCCCTCTCCACCCATAGCTTCATCTGGCTGACTCATTCTCGTCCTCAAGTGCCTCTTCCCCTGTTAGCCCTTCCTGACCATCTACTCTGGCCTAGCTTCTCCTTTTGTGCCACCATGAGACGTGGTGCACAAGACTGGCACCACCTCATCGTCTAGGTTCTGGTTCAAATGTCATCTCCTCAGGGAAGCATTCTCTGAGGTGGCAATCATTATTTACCTACCCCAGTCCACAATGCCTTCTTCCTTGCCCAAAACTCAGATTTGATGCCCCATGATTATTTTGAATGAACTGTGGTAATATAGTTCTTCTTCATTGGTCACGAAACTACATGTAGGGAGGGCACCATTTCTGGTTGATGAATTTTAGGGGGAAGTCTGCTAGGGGGTGTGAAAGCTTCTAGAAAGAACCTTTCCCTGATAATTAAGACAGCTACACTAGGGAGAAAAAATGTTATCTGGTCCCCATTCTCCCACCCCTTTTTCCCTTCTGGCTTTGGAAATTGAGAGGATGTAGTATCTGCAGCTATGGCAGTCATTCTGCAGCCATGAGGAAAATGTCAATGTGTTGCGAATGGGGAAACAGACAGATGGAAAAACTCTTGAACTTTGATGACATGACTGAATTACTAAATCCATACTGGGATTGATAACCTCTGGGCTTTTAAAATAAATAATTAGTGTCTCGAGGGCTTAGGCCACTGTTAGACTTTCTGTTACTGCGGCCAAAATAGCTTAATTTGGCCAGGCACAGCGGCTCACGCCTGTAATCACAGCACTTTGGGAGGCCGAGGTGGGTGGATCACCAGAGGTCAGGAGATCTGACATGGCAAAACCTTGTCTCTACAAAAAATACAAAAATTTGCTGGGCTTGGTGGTACACTCCTGTAATCCCAGCTACTCAGGAGGCTGAGGCATGAGAGTTGCTTGAGATCGCGCCACTGCACTGCAGACTGGGCAAGAAGAGCGAAACTCTGTGTCAAAGAAAAAAATATATAGCTTAATTTATACTCTTAACATTCAATCTAAAGTAATACCCAGTCATTCTCTATAACATTTCACTGTTTTCCTCAGTCTATCACTAGTCAAAAGTATCATGCTTAGTGGTGTGCTATTGGTCAATTGACCTATCTCACTAAAAGGTAAGGACCACGGAGGTAGGGACTTGGTAATTTTGTCACTGCAAATAGCACTAGGTGCTATTTCTGGCACCTAGAACAATGCCTGGCACTCAGTAGGAGTCCAATAAATACATGTTACGTAAGTTATTGGATGAAAGAATACTTCTGGTGTCAATTCTTTCTTGTCTGTTTTTTAAATCAGACTGTGGGCTCTTCAACATCAGATAATTCATTTTGTATTTTTATTTCCTCAAAACCCAATAGACTGCTTGGCATATAGCAGGTAATTATTAAATGTTCTGTGAGTGAATACACATGTTCCCTATCCTTTCTTCAATAGTCACCCAGGACATGACTCATGATCATTCAGTATTGGACATCTATCGGAAAAGGTGATTGATAAAGGAATTCTGAACTGTTGTTTCATGAGTATTAAGCTTACAAGAGAAATTTATGATACGATCTTAATTTGGCAAAACATCTTAGACTAGCCATGTGGACCAAAATTCCAGATTAAACTCCTCCGATAATGAAGAGCTGATCTCCACAGGAAGCAGTTTTTCTAGTCCCATTGCAATTGTGTTTTTCCCTAAGTGGGCCAAAATATGCCTGTTATTGACAGCTATTGTCAACTTTACAGCTCTCTCTCAACTTTATTCATCTTCTTTAAAACCCAAACCTGAAACAAATGCCCTCTCCATGTCTGTACACAAGCAGCTGTACTTGGCAGGTATAAAATTACAGAACAAAGCCATCTACCATACCTCATTCACCGTAAGGTGCCATTGATTATGATATGCCCATTGTTTTATGAACCATAAAGAAAACAATGGTGGCAATTAAACTATGAAACAATGCGAGGAAACCAACAATACTAGGAAACTATGGAACAGTGCTAGAATGCATCCCAAATTCTGAGGTTAAAACATGTGCATCTTGTGCATATTAGAATAAAATATAACATGCTAGTTTCACTTTAAAATAATAAATACAAAATTCCACACAGCTGGTCAACCCTGATATGATTCACTGGCAGGCTCGTTTATCCATGATCATGGATGACTAATTACATTCATTGACTTTCCTCAAACGGTTGCTGCAACTCTTCCCCAGCCTCACCTAATATTTTACAGAGAAAATCGAAGCCACCAGATGAGGATTCTATCTTCTTCTCACCCCTAAACCCACGTTCCATCTGCATGCACTCCAGCCTTCTCGTCCTTCTTTCCTGTCATGTGAGAGGGAGTCTCTGTCGTCCTGTCAAAATTAGTCCCTTCAGAGGAGCTCTGTCCCTATCTCCTCAAACGTTCTTAAGGATTGCATTTCTTTAGATTTTCTTCCTGTTTCCTGCACCATCAATCTCTCCCTCTACTACGGATAATGCTATTTATGTTCAAATATGCTGAAGTATCTTCCTTCCTCAGACAAAAGAAAGCAAAACAAAATTCTCCCTCAATTTTTTGTCCTCTCACTGACTATGCCTCAAGTCTCTCTTCCTGGCTAGACCTCCTGAAAACTGCACAAACTGTCTCCACTTCTAACCTTCCTGTTCTCATGCTCTTCATGCCATTGAAACCAACTGTATAAAGGTCACCACTGTTCACCATCTTAACAATTCTATAATTAACTTTGCTCTCATCTTGTTTGACATCTCAGCAGCACTCAATTCAGTTAACCATTTCTCTCTTTTTTGAAATACTTCCTTTTTTAATTTTTATTTTTTAAATTGTGGTTTAAAAAATAATGCAAAATTTACCCTCTTAATTATTTTTAAGTATACAGTTCAGTAGCATTAAGTATATTCACGTTGTTGTGTAACAGGTCTCTAGAACTTTTTCAGGCAATACTGAACAACTCCCCACTACCTCCTCCTCCCAGCCTCTGGCAACTACCTTTCTACTTTCTGTTTCTGTGAATCTGACTACTTTAAATAACTCATATTTGTGGAATCACACAGTATTTATCCTTTTGTGACTGGCTCATTTCACTTAGCATAAAGTCCTCAATACTAATTGATATTGTGACTTATGACAGGATTCCCTTCTTTTTATGGCTGAATAACATTCCACTTTATGTATCTATCACCCTTTCCTTATCTATTTATCCATCAATAGACATTTTGGTTGCTGAAACACCACTCTTCTTAAATTTGTATGTACCTCACTTTACTATTTCCTGTCTGATCTCTTCTCTACCAGACTTCTAAGTGTTAGAGCTTCCCAGACCTTCTCCTCATCCCTCCTCCCTTCCACACCCCATTCCTCCCTCCTTTCCTCTCCCTCTTTCCTTAGAGGAGCTCACCCACTTCCATAGCCTAGATCTCCAAGCCACACTTCTCCTCTAAGCTCCACATCCACATGTCAGCAAGTCCTGTGATTTCTGCCTCAAAATATACCTCACATCTGTCCATTTCTTTGTACAGTCATGAGCCACAAAACAATGTTTCGGTCAACGGACCACATATATACTGGTGGTACCATAAGATTATAACACCTTATTTTTATTGTACCTTTTCTATGTTTGGATTTGTTTAGATATACAAATAGTTATCATTGTGCTACAGTTGCCTACAGCATTCAGTACAGTAGCATGTCGTACAGGTTTGTAGCCTAGGATCATAGGCTACATCACACAACCTGAGTGTGTAGTAGGCTATACCATCCAGGTTTGTGTAAATATACTCTGTGATGTTTGCATGATGACAAAATCACCTAGTGACACATTTCTCAGAAAGTATCCTCATTGTTAAGTGACACATAACTACATCTCCATCCAGTCCCGACCATCTTCCTCTCTGGCCTGTACTAACACAAACACTTCCTAATTGTTCTCTCTGCTTTCACCGTTGCCCCCTTTCTTTTTTTTTTTTTTTTTTTTTTTGAGACAGAGTCTCGCTTAGTCGCCCAGGCTGGAGTGCAGTGGCGCGATCTCGGCTCACTGCAAGCTCCGCCTCCCGGGTTCACGCCATTCTCCTGCCTCAGCCTCCCGAGTAGCTGGGACTACAGGCGCCCGCCGTCTCGCCCGGCTAATTTTTTGCATTTTTAGTAGAGACGGGGTTTCACAGTGTTAGCCAGGATGGTCTCGATCTCCTGACCTTGTGATCCGCCCGCCTCGGCCTCCCAAAGTGCTGGGATTACAGGCGTGAGCCACGGCGCCCGGCCACCGTTGCCCCCTTTCAATCTGTTTTTCAGAAATCTTGTAAATATATATTCAATCACATGGCATCCCAGATTAGAAACTATTCTAATGACACTTAGGATAAGATCTGTATGCCTCATGTGGCCTGCAAGGCCCACCTGATGCAGGATCTGCCTGCCTCTTCACCTTCCTCTTGGGCCTTTTCTATCTCTGTCCATGCTCATCCAAATATAAGGGCTTCCTTTCAGCTCCTGAAACTTACCAAATGCCTTTCTACCTCAGGGCCTATGTATAGCCTGTTTATTCTGCCTGGGATCACTGTGCATATATCCATCTCCCCAGCCCCTCACCTTACTGCTTTATTCTACACACACACACACACACTCCACAACCTTTGTGGGACTGTCTATTTCTCCTCTCTAGGGTGCAATAAAAATTAACACGAGGAAAGAGAGGCTTGGGAAAGTACCGATCTTGCCTCGTGTAATGCTGAGACTGAGGGCTTCCTTCAATGCTGTGTCGTATGCGCCACCTGCCTCACCCTAGTCCAGCCTTGCTTCTCTCTCGGGTCTTAGCTTCAGTACCTCCCACGGAGGCCTTCACTGCCCATTCTCTCTAAGAGGTCTCCCCATCCTTCCAACCCACTGACTCCATAATCCTAAATTACTGTGCCCTGTTTGATTCCTTTAATTCATGTATCTCTATAATTATTTACACAGTTGACTCTTGAGCAACATGGGGGTTAGGGGTGCCAGCCCCCTCATGCAGTCAAAAATTTGTATATAACTTTTGACTCTCTCCAAAACTTAACTACTTATAGCCTACTATAAACCAGAAGCCTTACCAATAACATAAGTCAATTAACACATATTTTGTATGTTGTATATATTATATACTGTATTCTTAGAATAAAGTAAGCTAGAAAAAAGAAAATGTTATTAAGAAAATTAAAAGAAAGAGAAAATATATTTCCATTCACTAAGTGGAAGTGGATCATCATAAAGGTCTTCATCTTTGTTGTCTTCACACTGAGTAGGCTGAGGAGGAGGAAGAGGAGGGGTTGGCTTTGCTATCTCAGGGGTGGCAGAGGAGAAGAAAACCCAAGTATAAATGGGCCTGCACAGTTCAAACTTGTATTTTTCATGGCTCAATATTTTGGGATTGTCTCTTAAGCCCCCCTCTCCCAGGAAAATAAGAGCTGTACACACACAATAAGTGTTTGGTTTTGAATGAATTTAATAGTTACAATTCCTTTAACCATCCATCCAACCGTGAGTGAACATGGCTTCAAACTCTCATCAATCTTCTGTTCATCTTCTTCTGCCTTCTGAATGGAGGAGGGGAGAAGGGAGGAAGGAAAAGTGCCACCACAGGACTCATATGGAAAATAAGACTTCTGTGGGTTTCTTTAATTTCCAAGGGTAAAGAATAATGCAAGGTCTACTAGACCCAAGATTCTTGAAGGGATCCAGAGAAATTTTAACATTTAATCCAATATTCAAGATGTAAAGGTAATTTGATATGACATACATAATGTTGCTCTTCATACATAAGAATAACATTTCACTTTTAACATGTCAACTGCCCAGAAGACCACTAGAAAAATCCATTGATCAAGCAAAGTTAAGGCTGTTAGATGTATTGTACATTGTAAGAGATACCACTACCTGGGCAGTCTTAGTAAGTTTCAGAAGTGGGAAGTCGAGGGAGGATATTCACAGGGTTTTCAAGTCTTAAAAACTAGGAAACTGGTTGGAATTGGGCAGAGTTCATGACATAATGGCTTGGATCAGTGTGAACTGCATGGTTGAAGGCTTGAGCAAGTCGTGATAAGCCAGCTGTTACTCTTGATCATAATGTAGCAGGACAAGCCACAGACAAAACCCCTCAGACATCAAGTTAAAGAAGGAAGGGCTTTATTCAGCCGGGAGCTTCAGCAAGACTCATGTCTCCAAAATCCGAGCTCCCCAAGTGAGCAATTCCTGTCCCTTTTAAGGGCTTACAACTCTAACGGGGTCCATGTCAGAGGGTCGTGAGAGGGTTGTGATGAATTGATCAAGCAGCGGGTACGTGACTCGGGGGGTGCTGCATGCACCGGTAATCAGAATGGAACAGAACAGGACAGGGATTTTCACAGTGCTTTTCCATACAGTGTCTGGAATCTATAGATAATATAATCGGTTAGGTCAGGGGTCGATCTTTAACCAGGCTCATGGTGCGGCGCAGGGCTGCCAGCCTATGGATTTCATTTCTGCCTTTTAGTTTTTACTTCTTCTTTCTTTGGAGGCAGAAACTGGGCATACAACAATATGAGGGGTAGTCTCCTCCCTTATTCCCCTGCTTTGAGAACCTCACTCATTAGTGGGAGTTCTCACTTTCATCCTCACAACCCATGTCTTCTTACAAGACAGATCAATAGTGATTCATATAGTATACTTGTGCTGAAGTACTTTGATGTACTAAGGTAGTAACAAAACTTTTTATTACTTGAAGGAGCAAAGGCAGCACACAGGGAAGCAACAAGCAGGTTCCTATTACTATTATAATTTTTATTATAGGAGTTTTAAATCCTCCTAATTCTGGAAACCATTTTCCAAACATGGACCTAGTATTAAACCTATGCCACACTTGCACAGGCACATGTGCCAGCTTTGTTATATCTCTAACTACATCTTTAACTACTTACCCTTGGTCATCTATGTGCAGACAGCAATTGGTCAGGTTAAACTTTCCACAGACCTGTCTTTCAGCTGCTAGTATAAGTAGTCTATGGCTAGTCTATTTTTATAGATAGCATTTCTCATCTGGGTTTCTTGCCAGGCTAAAACAGTTAAAGCTCTGCCAGTTTTATCAGTGATTATTTCTAAGACAGCTTGTAACCGTATGATTCGGTTGAGCATATAAATGGGGGGTTGGTATCTTTATGAATCTTCTTGTGCCCAAGTGGCAGGCCCATAGTACTTTATGATTCTTCCAGGGGGCCTCTCATCATCTTTCCAGTCTCCTATAGCTATGCCTCTCTTTTCTCAGGAAGCATAGACAGGGAATCCTAGGAGCTCGCCTGTTTTTATGGGCAGTAGGAAAAAGGATGGTTTAATGGTGCCAATAACACAACTACCTGCCTATTGGTCAGGTAACTTGGCATAGGCTCTATGCCCACATATCCAGTGGGGGCTGGATGGGACTCCAGGTGGGTCCACACGGTTTGTAACTTTGGAAATTTACTAAAGGATTTTTCTCGGTGTGGTTTGAACTCCACCAGGTGGCTATTTTTGTAGTACTATTATACAGTTTTTGCCCAAGGCAGCTGAGTCTTCCTACAGGAAGGGTGAAGTCTTTCCCCACTCTTGCTATACAGTATTGTCTAATGATTGAGGCTTTTAGGACCCAGAAGTGATCAGGGTGATTCTTTTGAGCCAGGAATTCATCAGGAACTGGGTCTATAGGTACTAATTCTCGGGCTTCCCATGGCCATTGATCTCCCATTACTGCTCCTCCACATACATAACATGAAGTGACACTGAGAGACTGGGCTACGTGCTTGGCTAATTGCAAAAACAAATTTCTTGTTTTTCCTGGAATTTCTGGTACTGTCACATTCAGTTCATCATAGAAGTTTTGAAATACTAGTTTAGGAGAGCATTTATAAACTTCTCCTCAAACCACGATATTTACTCAAGGATTCAGTCCAGCCCCATCAATTCCTAGGGTTTCACACTCCTCTTCTTTCTAGTGATGATCAAGGGGGTTGGTTATTAGTAGTTCTAGTGGGTTACACGGACCACTGGTACAGGAAGGGCCACTTTTTCCTTTTTGAAGGTGGACAGGATCCTTTCTATTTTTTATCCAAGTAGCCTAAATGACACAAGACCAGTATCCACATTCATTTTCACACAGTCCTAATTCATGACAAATATACTTATTTTCTGCCATATAGCCTCTTCTCTCATTAAGAGAACCACATCCTATTCCTAACTTATTACTATTAATGACAGCATAGGCATCAAATTTCAAGGTGACTTGTTTGGGCACCCCTTCTTCTGTTTTGGCTAATGCTCTACTCATATCATTTATGAGCCCCCACTAGTCCTCAGTCCTTAATCTTATTTCAAAAACTGTGGTCATAGGAGGCTCAGATGGGTCATAACACACATCAGGTTGGTCATTTCCTGGGCTACATACTTTGTATAGAATAGCATTATACAAACAAGTTCTTTTTAGAGTGCCGGTACACTTATAATAACCATAAAATAATAGGGCTGTAGTAACATTTTGTCCTACCTCAGTGACTTGATGTATACACTGGGAAGAGTCCTCAGTCTGAGGAAGGTCAGTTGAAGTCTTTACTGTATAAGTTCAAATTTTAAGGAAAATGAGTCCTGCGATGTGTTTTCTTATGCTTCAGCCGTGCGTGGACCAGTCAGCTTCCGGGCGTGACTGGAGCAGGGCTTGTCTTCTTCAGAGTCACTTTGCAGGGGTTGGGGAAGCTGCTCCCATC
This sequence comes from Macaca mulatta, assembly GCF_049350105.2. NCBI lineage: Eukaryota > Metazoa > Chordata > Mammalia > Primates > Cercopithecidae > Macaca > Macaca mulatta. The sequence goes on from NC_133409.1 coordinate 134,554,433, forward strand.
CACATACAGCTCACAGTCTACTGATGTTCAAGGATGGTCTCGGAGGTTGGCCCACTAGAATAAACTGAGTCCAACACCTCTACACAGTTATGTTTAAGTGGGCTCTCTGGTACTGGGAGCAAGGTGGCAGGGTTTAGGGTGTTGCAAACTTCAATGGTTATATGGGGATTTTCACATAGCAAGCTTTGGTACTTGGTTAATCTAGCATTTGTTAGCCAATGATGTACTTTGGTATTCATCAAAGTTACCACAGCATGGAGGGGCTTGATATTCAGGTTTTGTACAAGAGTTAGTTTATCTGTTTCTTGTGCAGATAAGGGCTATTGCTGCCAGGGCCCTTAGACATGGGGGCCAGCCTTTGGAAACCCCGTCTAGTTGTTTTGAGAGATAGGCCACTGGCCTTGGCCAGGGCCCCACAGTCTGGGTTAAAACTCCAACTGCCATTTTTTTTCTTTCTGACACATAGACTGTAAAGGGTTTTGTCAGGTCAGGTAACTGCAGGGCTGGGGCCGACATTAGTTTTTCTTTTAACTCATGAAAACTCATTGCTGTTGGTTGTAATAAATGTAGTTTATCCAATCTACATTTTTATTAACTGTCACCCACCAAAATATTGGCTCAAATCCTGCAGCTATTTGATTTCAAGCTTTAAATTGATCTGGAATTCCCTGTGGGACTCCAATTGTGTCTAAATAGACGTGAGAGTCAAAAGACCCATAAGGGACTTCTCTCATTTTATGATGTCTTATTTTCTCTCCCTCTGGTTGATGAAATGCCAGGGTGAAAGGGATGGCCAATTGGACTAAAGCACGAGTGACACTCCAGTTATTCAGCAGAGTGCCCAGTAAAGGTCCACCACAATACCACCACATATCCACTCAGGGATGAACAAGGGCTGACTGATTGATAAGCTCTTGAAAATTCTTAAGCTCGCTGCATCCTTTCAGGTCTCCAAGGAATGCTAAGTTTCATCCCTGTCATGAGATACAAAGCAAACTTAGTGTTGGGAGACAGAAGCTGGATGGCCCTTGGGGGCTGACACACAGGGTGCCAGACTTTGGGATATAGCAGAGAGAGCTTGGCATGACTTATTACTCCAGGCTGTAGGTCCTGGAAAAGAACTACCATGCAGCCTACGCCTGGTCGACTGGAGGACCACCTTTGTGGAAAAGGGACAATCTGGGCCTCTGGCTTGCCATGTGCACAAGCATAACAATTGCTTTTGTTTAAAGTGCGGACAGAATATTTGATCCATTCCAACCAGGCATTTGCATCTTGATATCCTGTCTTAATTGCCAAAGTTTGTTTTAAGTCTTTAACTTCTATGATCCTCTAATAAAATGAATGCATTATTTTAGGAAATTACAAAAACTGGTTGGGGCAGTCCATCCTTGCTCTTTAGTGGTCCACAGAACATTGGACCAACTACGGCATAAAACCTCTACATTGAGGGGCAAGACACCTGGTTGTCACTGGGGTCTTTATCGAAATCTCCCTGGATTAAATGGTCCCAATTTACTAATGCCCAGTCTGAGGAGAGTCAGGAGGGACAGAGGTACTTTTCTAAAGTAGAAAGCTGTCTTTGACTTGGTAAGTCCCCAGAGGGTATAACAAGGCAAGCATTAAATGCAATAGTTTGAAGCAAAATTGACTTGGTTATGTTAATAACTAGTCAGGAATAGAGCGAGGAAAGAAGAAAGAGTAATAGAATAGATGAAGGAGTTAAACTTTTCTTAGCTTTAGTTTGGTAGGGTTTTCCCCTAGGACTGTGGCCTACAACTCTGCAGGGGGTGGCACTTTGACTCCAGTGTGATAAGTCCATCACTTTTTCGCTGTACAAACAGCAGTCTTGGTGGTTAGCAGCACAAGGTAGGGTCCTTCCGAGGCTGGCTCAAGTTTTCCTTTTTTCCACCCTTTGATGAGAAGGTAATCTTCAGGCTGGTGCTGGTTTACTGGAAATTCTAGGGGTGGTACCTGCGCTAAAAGACTTTTAGTTTTGAGGGAAAGGAAAGTGGAAGATAAACCAAGTATATAATTTCTAAGAAATTGACCTTTTGTTTTAAATGTGGGGACATCACAGTGGACTTAAAAGTCCTTGGTGCCTTCTCACTGAGAAATTTCCTTTAGCACCTATTTTTATTAGTTTTTAGACCAAAGAAAGCCAAACATCATTTTATATTTAACAATGCTTCCTGTATGATTTTTACACCAGATAAGCTAAATTTCACCTTTATATTAGTGTATTATTAATGTTAAACTTAGTTTTAATAAAACTTTGTAGACATATGTATGCAATTTTTAATGTCGGATCATAAGGTAAGATTTTTATAGACTCTTTTTAACCTTTTACAATCTTTGTTAAAGAGCAGGTTAGTGCTTTAAGAGAAATCCATTGTGTTTTTACTTTAATGCCCAGTTCACAGAAAAACTGAATGATACCCTTTAACTTTAGCTAATATGTTTACACAAAGAATTTTATTTACAATTAATATTTTAAAACTTGCTTAAATCTTCAAAACAATTTTTTTTTTTTTTTTTTGAGACGGAGTCTCACTCTGTCACCCAGGCTGGAGTGCAGTGGCACAATCTCGGCTCACTGCAAGCTCTGCCTCCCGGGTTCACGCCATTCTCCTGCCTCAGCCTCCCGAGTAGCTGGGACTACAGGCGCCCGCCACCATGCCCGGCTAATTTTTTCTATTTTTAGTAGAGACAGGGTTTCACCGTGTTAGCCAGGATGGTCTTGATCTCCTGACCTCGTGATCCACCCACCTCGGCCTCCCAAAGTGCTGGGATTACAGGTGTGAGCCACTGTGCCCAGCCAAAACAATTTTTTTTAACCTTTTAATGTAAAAATTTACATTCTTATGCCTCCTTATAATCCTTTTACTAAAGGTATATTTTACTTTCCTTATATACCTTGCACATAAACTGATTCTTCAGTAGTTTTACATTCAGGAGGCCTAATTACTTTTAAATTATACATTTCTTGCATAAATTCCTTTTTTTTTAACTTTTTTTCTCTTTCACGACTTTCACAGACAATTCTTCGACATGCCTCAATTTTCTGACTTATTACAAACATTTCTTTCTTTAAACAACCCGTTAATTCATTTCAGGACAAGAATTTACCATATAACATTCTTTTTACATAAATTCTGCCCCCATCCTTTTTTCTCTTTTTTTTTTTTTTTTTTTTTTTTTTTTGAAGATGATAACCATTTTTTTCCAAAGCAAACTTCCTTTATGTCTGTGGACTAGACTGTCTAAGGCCACAAGATTAGAAGTTACTATAATACATGTTACACTGTTAACTTTTAGCAAACTTTATTTTTGTTGAAAAACTTGTAAGTTTGGGATTTCAATTATCTTTTGCTATTAATAAGACCTTGTTTAGTCTAAATTAACTTAGAATTGGTATAGATAGCTTTTTTTTTTCCCTTCAATTACCCAGTAGGAACCATCTATTGTCCTGTCCTGAAGGGAGTTCCTCCTAGGTCCGGTTGGACCTTTCTATGATAATTAAGATTCAGATCCCCTGTTAGGAAACCTGCTGGGTTAAGGGAATTTTCAGTAGTTAATGTTAAATCATCTTTTTTTTTTTTTTTTTTTTTTTTTACTAAGGATACTACTGAACTGATGGGGTGTGCTCACAACGAAGTTTCCTCTAAAAGTTATTTTTCTACTTTCTTCTGTTAGCAAAGCAGTTGCCACAACAGATGGAATGCATTTGGGCCGTCTGTGGGTTACTGGGTTAAGGACTTTTGATTGGAAGGCTACAGGTTGTCAGTGGCCTCAGTGCTTTCAGGCTATGCCCTTGTTTACACTTACAACAAGGTGGTATTGGAGTGTTGTAGGGTCAATTACCAATTATAGGTTTTAAATTTAAATTTACCCTGGCTTTTAAAGGAATCAGGTACACTGTTGTTTTTTGTTTTGTTTTGTTTTCTTAACTACTTGTATGTTTCTCTTTTTCTCTCTTTCTTTCTCTTTGACTTTGTCTCTCTCCTTTCCTTTTGCCTCTGTCTCTTCTTCTCTCTCTGCCTCTCTCTCTCTCTCTCTCCCTCCTTGACTCTGCTTTGTCTCTCTGTCTCTTCCTCTCTCTCTTTGCCTCTTTTCTTCTCTGTCTCTTTTCTCGCTCTCTCTCTGCTGGTCTTTCCTTGCCTCTGCCAGCTGCTTATGCTGCTGTTCTCTCAACCACTGTGCAGGGCCAGGGAATTTAAAACCAGCTGTAAACAAGTGTCTATGTATGGGAACTGGTCTGGGTGCCCTGGCTTACGAGTTACCTTGTGCCATACCTTTGAAGCAAGTGACCTGTCAAGGCTTCTTTCTGATGGCCAGCCCATGTCTAATGCTGGCCAGTCTATTTCACACAAAGTTCTAAGTTTTCCTGGTGTCAGAGTAACACCATAGTCTCCCTTAAATCCTTTCTTGAAATTTTTCATCATAGTTCCTGGTGGGGTGGGCTTACTTTGTGCCTGACCCATGCTTCCTTGAGACAAAACACCACACTCACACCACAAGCACACTACAAAACAAAGAACGGGTAAAAAGGGCACACGCACACTTTTACAGTTTGCACCAAACCAGAATCAAAATCAAAATCAGAATATCAAGAAATCCGAGCCAGGTCAAAACCAAAACCCAAGTATCCAGCAGTCAAAGTCAAGTCAAAAACAAAAATCAAAGTGCCAGTACAGGTGCGCCGTGAGTGATCAGGCCACACTTCCACTGAAATGGAGTGGGCAAGTTCCAAAGACCAGTCTCACCAAGTTTCAGATGTCCAGACTCCAAGTGCCAGTTCCTTCCCAGTGTTCAGCCACTGCATAGATCCTCCACCGGGGCCTGCCAGGCACTGCTCTGGCAAGGCATTCCACCGGGGCAACTGCATACCCGGGAGTCCTCTCAGGATTCCTGTTGCTCAAGCTGGCCGGAGTCCCCCACAGGGATGCTCCACAGGGCAGGCCTAAGCTGCCTAAGGGGCTGCCTCGACCGTCTGTTAATCACCTCCCTTCCTAGTCAGGGAACCAAGAAATGTAGCAGGACAAGCCCGGACAAAACCCTTCAGACACTAAGTTAAAGAAGGAAGGGCTTTATTTGGCCGGCAGCTTCGGCAAGACTCATGTCTCCAAAAACCGAGCTCCCCGAGTGAGCAATTCCTGTCCCTTTTAAGGGCTTACAACTCTAAGGGGGTTCGTGTGAGAGGGTCATGATCTATTGAGCAAGCACAGGGTATGTGACTGGGGTCTGCATGCACCAGTAACCAGAATGGAACAGAACAGGACAGGGATTTCCACAGTGCTTTTCCATACAGTGTCTGGAATCTATAGATAACATAACTGATTAGGTCAGGGGTCAATCTTTAACTACTAGGCCCAGGGTGTGGCACTGGGCTGTCTACCTGTGGATTTCATTTCTGCCTTTTAGCTTTTACTTCTTCTTTCTTTGGAGGCAGAAATTGGGCATAAGACAATATGAGGGGTAGTCTCCACCCTTAATAAGCTATTTTGTTTTATTCAGAATTTTATCTTCCAAGAGCAAATATTTCCTGGAGAGCAAGTACCTGATCTATTTTTGCTTGCTTTTGGTATTTCACTTGGGACAGGAAAGAATGTCCAGTTCCAGTATTGTTTATCACAAGGACAGGAAAGTATGTTGGTTTGAATTCTCAGCCATCAGGAAGACTTATTTCTAAAGTTCTAAAATTCACCCTCAAATTTTTAGTATATATTTTCTCTTCTTTGTCTACCACCCACTTTTCCTCAGCTTTGTTGTTTAAGTAGTCGATAACCTCATTTCCCATCTTACTCACTAAATAGGCTTCAGGTTCAGATTTGATCAGCAGGGGATCTTATTATCTTCCTCTTTCCAGTGCCATTATCTACCATGAAATTAGTTGACTAGCTAATTTTAAGAGTCTAATTGTTGGTATGGACTATGACGGTGAATTATTCCCAGGGTAAAGTGTTTCCTTTTCACTGTATTCATCAGTTCCCCTCAAGACACACCCTTGTTTTCTTTTTTTAAAGGACTGGTCCTTTGGCTAATTTCCTGCACTGTTTAATGTGTATTGGCTGCTCCAATTCTATTCACTTCCAGACTTGCCTGCCAGTATCTTTATTCTGTGTTTATGATTCTGTTCTTGCTTGGGACCCTATGTATTTTGGTCTAGGGGAAAACTTCTAGGCACATTTGCTTCCCTATCTTTTCAGGAGTCCATGGACTCATTGGTTGAGGCTATTGACTTGTTGACTATGAAAAGTCTCCTCTAAGATTCAACAACGGTAACACCTGAAAGAGGAGTAACAGCCAACTATATTTATTTTTCATATAGGTGACATCTAGAGAAAGAAGAGGTAAACACGAAAGACACTACTTTTAAAAATAGAATGTTAGAACTGCTCTTAAAATTCAAGGCCCTAATTTTTGAGTTGAAAAACGGTTGAAACAATGATGTGATGAAATCTACTCAAGTTCTCTGAGATGGTGAACACAAGGCCAGGTTAGAATCCAGATCTCAACTCGTATCTCTCAGTTCAAAAGTGGCAAAAACTACTCAGTAGCAAACAAAAATACTGACATGTAACCTTTCCCCCTTGCATTGTCTATGGACCCTCTCTTAGAAAACTTTGTTTTACAACAAAGAGAAGGTTTAGTTCTTATAGGTTCAATTTAGTGCCATCAAGGACCCTAGTGGGGTCCTAAAAAGGCATCTATTAGTGATCTCTATTAAGCTTTAGAGATATATAAAACTCTTAAAACTGTAGGCAAAATTGTGTATATAGGTGTATGAGAGCATTTTCTGGTGTAAAAGAACATAACTATTGGGAAATTCTCAAAGCATAAAGATCCACTGTACCGGAACTTCACTTTGTGAAAGCTTACTTCATCACTTTCCAGCTATGTGAACCTGAGCAAATTAATTTAACCTCCTCTTTTCTGAGTTTGCTCCTCTGTAAATACAGATGTGGCAGACACTGTGATTTGCCTGTTCAATATTTATGCTCCCTTTTTCCTTTTTACTGAGCTCTATTTTTTTCTGGGTAGCAGTGTGCTTGGTTACAATATGTACCTTTCTACAGATCCTTGCAACTAGGCTTGGGGATATGACCAAATTCTGGCCAATGAGATGTTAGTTGAAGTCACTGGGTTGGGCTTTTAGAAAAGTTACTATTTTTCTCATTAAATAGAAGTAGAGTGAGGGGAGCAAATTTAGTAGGCATAAGTGTTTGGCCAACTCACCATTTTCCTCTTTCTAGCTGGAACACAGATGCAATTGCTATTTTGTAAACATTAGAATGAAAGCCATGTGCTAAGAATGACTGAATCAGTGTTAGAGAAGATGTGGTTCTTGATACCTCCCCTGAGCCATTACAAAAGTCCTAGACTGCCCGCCTCCTGATTTATGACATTGTGAGAAAAAAAAAAAAAACTAACACTGTACTAGATTTTTATTACTTGTAGCCAAATACAGGATTTGGTAATATTGCCTGCTTTATATGGCTGTTTGATTTAATCCATGTAAAATCACTTAAAATAGTAATATTCGGTCTGGCACATTTTAAAAAGTCTTTAATAAGGGTTAGCTATCATTACTACTACTATTACTACTTTGATTATTACCATGACTATTACTACTCCTTCTAACACTAATATTATTACTATAGTGTAGCTTGGAGCATATGAGCCTAGAGGATGAGTATAACAGGAAAAAAAAAAACTGGAAAAATTAGTGTAGATCAATACTGGGAAGGGTTTTAGATGTCAGAAACTATTGAGTCTGAGTCCCTGGTACCAGCTTGTCAATCTGATCTGTCTTCAGAGAGGCCTAGAAGACCAACAAGTAGAATTTCTAGCAGACCATTAGCTTTAGAAACACAATGCTTCACGGTAAAGAATGGTCTTAACGCCACAAAATGTCAAGGTGAGATGGAAAAGCTTAATCTGGGACAAAGCATTGTAGTCAAAAGGACATTGGCTTACTAAAGAGCCTTCTAGTCTCACTTTCTCTTCCTGCCTTACTATGGACTTGTATTAATGTCATCTGTAACTAGGGTTGCCACAGAATTTATCATTAATACCAGGGTATGCTGGGGTCTCTGGGGTAACCTGGGATGTATGGTCAGCCTACCCATAGCCCATGCAGACTCATAAAGCCTTCTTAAGAGACATGTGTGGAGTATAAATTAGTACAATTTATTCAGGGCACCCCTGGCCATATGTATTAAAAGCATTAAAAATGCTCATACCATTAACCCAACTGGTAATGCCACTTATAGGCCTTTCTCTTAGATGAGATGTGTCTAGGTATTCATGTAAAAGAATGTTTATCCCAATGTTATTTTTAAGAGTGAAAAACTGTCAAACAATAGTAAATTTGTTAAATATATTATAGTAAAAGCATATGATAGAATATTATACAGCATGTAAGTTCATGTTTTGAGGACTATCTAATGATGTGAAAAAAATAATAAAATATAAAGTGATAAAATATCCAAACATGTATATATTATGTTATTTTGAAACAAAAAACCTGCATGCATATGTTCATTGTAGCACTATTCACAATAACAAAGACATGGAATCAACTCAAATGCCCATTAATGATAGACTGGATAAAGAAAATGTACTACATTACACACCATGGAATACTATGCACCCATAAAAAAGGGATGAGACCATGTGCTTTGTAGGGACATGGATGAAGCCGGAAGCCATTATTCTCAGCAAACTAATGCAGGGACAGAAAATCAAATACCACATGTTCTCACTTACAAGTGGGAGCTGCACAGTGAGAACACATGGACACAGAGAGGGGAACAACACTTACTGGGGCCTGTCAGCGGGGATGAGGAGAGCATTAGGGAAAAGAGCTAATGCACGCTGGGCTTGATACCTGAGTGATGGGTTGATAGGTGCCACAAACCACCATGGCACACATTCACCTATGTAACAAACCTGCACATCCTGCACATGTACCCCAGAACTTAAAAAAAAAACTAAAAAAAGGAAGAAGAAAATTGTATGTGATACATGCATGGCCAACATCACACTGAGGAGTGAAAAGTTGAAAGCATTCAGCCTAAGAACTGGAACAAGACAAAGATGCCCATTTTCACTAGTCCTACTCAACATAGTACTGGAAATCCTAGCCAGAACAATCACACAAGAGAAAGAAATAAAAGGCATCCAAACTGGAAAAGAGGAAGTCAAATTATTTCTATTTGCTGACAATATGATCTTGTATCTTAAAAAGCCCTAAAGACTCTTCCGAAAGACTCCCAGATTTGATAAATGAATTCAGTAAAGTTTCGAGATCCAAAATCAACATACAAAAATCAGTAGCTTTTCTATAAGCTAATAACGATCAAGCTGAGAAACAAATCAAAAACTCAACTCCTTTTACAGTAGCTAAAAATAAAATGAAATAAAATATCTAGGAATACATTTAACCAAGTAGGTGAAAGATCTGTATAAGCAAAACTACGGCCAGGTGCAGTGGCTCATGCGTGCAATCCCAGCACTTTGGGAGGCCAAGGCAGGTGGATCACTTGAGCTCAGGAGTTCAGAACCCACCCTAGGCAACAGGTGAAACCCTGTCTCTAAAAAAAATACAAAAATTAGCTACACATGGTGGCACTCGCCTGTAATTCCAGGTACTCAGGAGGCTGAAGTGGGAGGATCATTTGAGCCTGGAAGTTCGAGGTGGCATTGGGCCAAGATTGTGCCACTGCACTCTAGCCTAGGCGACAGAGTGAGAGGCTGTCTCAAAACAAAAACAAAAACAAAAACAAAACAAAAAACTACAAAACACTGATGAAAGAAATTGTAGAAAACACAAATAAATGGTAAAAACATCCCATGCTCATGAATCAGAAGAATAAATATTGTTAAAATGATCATACTGCCCAAAGTAATCACAGATTCAATGCAATTCCTATTAAAATGCCAATATCATTTTTCACAGAGTTAGAAAAAACAAGCCTAAAACTTATATGGAATCAAAAGTGAACTCAAATAACAAAGCTATTTTAAGAAAAAGAACAAAGCTAGAGGCATCACATTATCTGACTTCAAATTATACAAGCCTTAATAACCAAAACAGCATGGAACTGGTACATAAACACACAAACAGACCAATGAAACTGAATAGAGAACTCAGAAATAAAGCCATATACCTACGGCTAACTAATCTCCAACAAAGTCAACAAAAACATACACTGGGGAAAGGACACCCCATTTAATAAATGGTGCTGGGAAAATTGTATGATCTCATGCAGAAGAATGAAACTGGACCTATATCTCTCACCATATACAAAAAATTAACTCAAGATGGATTAAAGACTTAAATGTACGACCTGAAACTGTAAAAATTCTAGAAGAAAACATAGGAAAAATTCTTCTAGACCTTGGCCTCAGCAAGGAATTCATGACTAAGACCCCAAAAACAAATTCAATGAAAACAAAAATAAATAAATGTGACTTAATTAAACTAGAAACCTTCTGTACAACAAAAGATATATAATCAACAGAGTGAACAGACAATTTACAGAATGGGAGAAAATAATTGTAAACTATGCATCTGACAAAGGACTAATGTCCAGATTCCACAAGAAACTCAAAAAACACAAGAAGAAGAAACCAACCCCATTAAAAAGAAGGCAAAGTCATGAACAAATATTTTTCAAAAGAAGACATAAAAATGGCCCAGATGTATATGAAAAAAATGTTCAACATCACTAATCATTAAGTAAATGCAAATTAAAATCACAATGAGATACCACCAGTCAGAATGGCTATTACTACACAGTCAAAACAATAAGATGTTGACAAGGATGTGGGGAAAAGGGAATGCTTATACACTGTTGGTGAGAACATAAATTAGTACAACCCCTATGGAAAAACAGTGTACAGATTTCTCAAAGAACTAAAAATAGAAGTGCCATTCTACCCAGCAATCACACTAGGTATCTACCCCAAAGAAAAGAAACTATTATATTTTAAAAAGATATCTGCACTCATATATTTATCACAGCACTATTCACAATAGCAAAGATATGGAATCAATCTTAGTGTCCATCATCAGATATTGAATAAAGAAAATGAAGATGTATATCTATAATATATACACATATATAATGTATTTTCACCTTTAAAATATATACACATTATATATATAATGTGTATATATTATATATAATGTATATGTATATAATATACATATATTATATATTATATATACATATATATGGTGCTGGGAAAATTGTATGATCTCATGCATGTATATATAATTATATATACATATAATATATAATAATATATATTATATATATAGAATATATAATAATATTCTTACAAAATATTATTCAGCCATAAAAAATAATGAAATCATGTCTTTTGCAGCAATATGAATGGAACTGGAGGCCATTACCCTTAGTGAAATGACTCAGAAACAGAAAGTCAAATAAAGACTGCGTGCCCTCACTTATGGCTGGGAGCTACTAATGTGTACACATAGACACAGAGAGTGGAACAGACACTGGAGATGCGGAAAGCTGGGTGAGGGACGAATTACCTAATGGGTACAAGATCCACTATTCAAGTGATGAGTACCCTAAAAATCAAGACCTCACCACTACGCAATATATCCATATAACAAAATTGCACTTGCACCCCCTCAATCTATAAAAATAAAAATTTAAAGTTTTTAAATGAAGCAATTTTTATGTATCTATACATACAATATGAAAAAAATATGTAAAGAAACAAAAATGTTTATAATTGTTATCTCTTCTTTGGCTAGTGGCTTGTAGAAACTTTATACTCTTGATATTTTCCAAGTTTTCACAACAAAAATGTAATTTAAATTAGCAAAAAATGCAAAACAAAATTCATCATCAGTCAAAATTCAGTTCAGAAAACTGATTCAGTTCTACATTCCAAATATGAAGGGTTATAATCTAGCGAATGGGCCTTGCACATCTGTTGGAAGGGCTGGGGGAACAACAATAGGAGCTATCCCAAAAATCTCAGCCTGCAGCTCCAAAGCCCAGTGCTTTCCAAGAGCTCACTACAAATCACAGAGCCTTCAAGAAACACCTACTGCTCCACAGGGAGGAAAGGGAGTAGGAAAGAAACAAAGGGCTTGGAAAGACATAGCTATGCTGGAGGGGATCCAAGAAGAACTTCGAAGTAAGTGATTCTCAAGAAGCTGCCCCAGCTCCAGTGTGGTTGGTTCCGAAGAGCAGCCCTGCTAGTTCTGCCATTTCTTGGCCTGCAGTCTGCCTGCATGTACCCACAGTTGCACCTGGAGAACAGTGTCTTCTCGTTTGCCTTTCAACCCTTAAGAGAAGGGGATTGTAGGACACGTACTTCCTGGCTTCTCATCTGCGATGTGGTGAAGATCATGTGGCAGTAATGCCATATAGACAACAGACAATGCCAAAAATCAAACAAACAAAAACAAAACAAACAAACAAAAAACTATGAAACAAAACAACAGCCGAACAACTTTAAAGGTGAAAATACTATGAGGTTTCTACTTACCTAGAATTTCTCATTTGGGGCACCAGAGTCTTGGTTAATAGAAAGGTATCATCCAGCCAGTCCAACTATCCATTATAAAATGATATTTAAAGCATTCTTTGTATTGTTTGGTTCTATTTTGTTTTTACCTCCAAGGATTATGAATATTACAAAGAATTTGTATAGCATGGCACAGTTCCAAGTCTGATCCAAGAACTCTCTGGGCAAGTCACTATTTATACTGGGGATGATTTTTTAAAACACACCCCCTAAAAAGTACTTTCTCTCACTGGTAAGCTAAATCCTTTGTCTGCAGCCTTCCATTACTACCATAAAGAAGGGAAGGGTGAATACCACAGCATAGGGAAAAGAAGGCTAGGATATAGGAACATTTCAATCTGACAGGAAGCAGAGAGCCTGTGGCTGGCAGAATAATCCACCCCCCCCCTCCACTCCTGCCTAGATATATACACATTCTAGTGCCAGGAATTTGTGAATACGTTACCTTACACAGCAGAAAGGATTTTGCTAATGTGATTAAGAACCTTCAGACAGGTGGGCCAAATGTAATCACAAGGGTTTTTAAGAGTGGAGAGGGAAACAGAATCAGGGAGAGGTGCTTACTCATGAAGGATGGAGGACTGCAGTTTAAGAAGGGCTCAACCCTCTGCAGGTAGCTTTGAAAATGGAGAAAGGGGGCCATGAACTAAGAAATACCAGCAGCCTAAAGACGCTGGAAAAGGCAAGGAAAGGAATTTTTCCCCTAGAGCTTCCTTTAGAAGCCTTAATTTTAGCCCACTGAGATTCGTGTCAGACTTCTGACCTCCAGCATATAAAATAATACATGTCTATTGTTTTTGCACCACTAAATTTGTGGTAATTACAGTGGTAATAGAAAGCTAATCCAGAGCCCTTCTGGTTCTGAACAGGAGAAGCTCTGACACAGACAGCAAGAGCAAGGGGCAGGCAAGAGGTGAGATGTCTTCTCAAGTCAATACTCAACTAAAGGGGCGGAGGAGAGCAAGAGGCTCAGAAACACGGAGTCTTGTCTCCTCGTGCTCCCTAGAGGATGTACCCACTTTCTGCACACACAGACACCACACCAAGAACACTTAGTGTATTTCTCCTGCGTGAGGAGAAACAGCCCAAGAGAACTTTATGTTGATTGCTACTTATTTTATATATGCAGTGATTTATAATTTAAACCAGATGACAGCTCGGCACGGTGGCTCATGCCTGTAATCCCAGCACTTTGGGAGGCCAACGCGGGCAGACCACTTGAGGTCAGGAGTTTTTGAGACCAGTCTGGCCAACATTGCGAAACCATGTCTCTACTAAAAACACAGAAATTAGCTAGGCATGGTGGCACATTCCTATAATCCCGGCTATTTGGGAAGCTGAGGCACGAGAATCGCTTGAGCCAGGCAGAGGTTGCAGTGAGCTGAGATCATGCCACTGCACTCCAGCCTGGGCGACAGAGCAAGACTGCATCTCACAAAAATAATAATAATAATCAATTAATTAATAAACCAGATGAGAATGTTGCCTTTTTTTTTTTTTTTTTTTTTTTTTTGAGACAGAGTCTCACTCTGCGCCCAGGCTGGAGTGCAGCAGCACAATCTCGGCTCACTGCAAGCTCGGCCTCCCGGGTTCCCGCCATTCTCCTGCCTCAGCCGGACTACAGGCGCCCGCCACCGCGCCGGGCAATTTTTTGTATTTTTAGTAGAGACGGGGTTTCACAGTGTTAGCCAGGATGGTCTCGATCTCCTGACCTTGTGATCCACCCGCCTCGGCCTCCCAAAGTGCAGGGATTACAGGCGTGAAGAATGTTGCCTTTGAATGGCGATTTTTTTCTTGCCTCAGTAAGAACAAAGGCTCAGATCAAGATAAAATAAACGAACATAAAGGCATTTTTGCATTACACATACATTCGCAAATTCAATAGACTAAAAAGAATACACATTATTTTATTTCATTCTCTACTTCTCCCTCTCCCTCCATGGAACTGGTGATAATCTTGGTGAGACTAAGGAAACGGCCCCTAAATACTTTTATGTGTACTGTGTTGTTTTCCTCATGCTCCAGGATTTTTATCACTATTAAGAATCATAATCACTAGTTTTGTCACTTGTTCAAAATACTGTCTAAGCCCTGGGTCAAGACTTACTGATATCCATGAAAGGTCTTGCTTCTCCCTAAAGCATACTGCAGATGGCTGGCTATTTGGTCAGTGGAAAGATCTGTGTGATGTTGTCTTGCTCTGTCCTCCTGTATAGCATGTTTCACTTCGAAAGTCTTTCAGGTGACCACGTTCCTTCTGGGGTAGGACTATTCTTTGCTTCTGTGGCCCTACAGTAACATCATCACCACAACATGGACATTTTAACCCCATTTTGGAGACAAAAGTCATTTCCTGCTTAGAATTTGGGCAGAAAACGGATTTGCTTTTGTAGGCACGGTCATGGCACCATGGACTTTCCACTGACCACCTGTTCTGGACTGTACTGGCAGACTCCAATTCTATACGAATTTTACTAGACTTCACATAGGGAAAAGACAGAAGTGGCAAAACAAGAGATGCCCTACCAGAAACTCTTTAAGAAGCCTGGAGCACAAAGCTCACTACAAAACTATTATATGAGCTTGTTACATAAGCAACCATAAATGGAATTTGCTTTGTCTTTGGCCTGGTTGAGGTAGGAGCACAATGCAGGACAAAATGGAGGAACAGGAGGTGCCACCAGAGAATCAAGGACAGGAAGTGGCAAATAACACATGTGAAAAAGGGTTCAGGACTCACTGCAGTGACCTGGGGTCAGAGGAGCCTTCAAGGCATCAACATCCAACAGAAATGACAAACAAGAGCAAGATACTTTTGTTGCTGCTGTCCGACTTGTTCTCCCAGAGCTCAGGGCTTCCTTTCTCCCTCTTCCCTGAGTAAATGGCAAGAAGGGAAGGGTTTAAATTGGGGTAAAACAAAATTTTTAGATCTCTTTAGATAAGGAAAGTGGTAAGACTTGAGTGATTTGCCAAGTTCACACAGCTACTCATTTTTAGAGCCAGTTTTCAAAGCCAGATCAGTTCAATTCCAAGGCCCCAACTCTTTTTACCCTATCATGCGGCACTTAACTTGGGGAAGTAATCAGGCTAGGGAAGTAGGGTGGTTTTGTCCCAGTTCTAGGTGAAGGCTGGAGCCCTCTCTTTTGTTTGCAGCTGCTACCTGTTTATGGTTTCCTCAAGACACGTATAAGCTGAGCTTTATTTGACTGCCATCTAGTGGTCATTTAATTTTCTTTTCCTTTTTTCTTTTTTTTGAAAGACAGGGCCTCTTTTTGTTGCCCAGGCTGGAGTGCTGTGGCGCAATCTGCAGCCTTAACCTCCTGGGCTCAAGTGATCCTCCCGCCTCAGCTTCCCGAGTAGCGGAGACTACAGATGCATGCCAACACACCCAGTTAGTTTTTGTTTTTGTTTTGTTTTTAGTGGAAACGAGGTCTCCCTATGTTGCCCAGACTGGTCTCTAAGCTCAAGCAATCCTCCCAGCTCAGCCTCCCAAAGTACTGAGATTTCAGGTATGAGCCACCGTGCCCAACCCATTTAATTTCTTTATGGAAGCTAAGTAGGATTGTTTCCTGTGTTTTTGTTGAAAGCCCATGAAAACCATTTAAGTTTGCAAAGATGTACACTAAGAAATGAGGAATGTTTCCCAAAATCTTGTGTGACCATATCACAGGCAAATCTAAAAACTATGAGATCACTGAAAATAGACTTTACATTTAGTCTCTTATTGATGGAAAACTTTGATAGACTTAATATAAAGGATTACAAAGAGTGAAAGAAGTAAGACTAGACTAGAAGAAATTCAGAGTCCCCATGCAGGCTCCCTCTTTCCTATGTATTATCTATGTAGAGAGGCAATAAAGCTTATGAGCAAAAGCACAGGCTTCAAAACTCAGTTTCTCGGGCTGAGTTCAGCTTCAGCCCTTATTAAATGCTCAGTGGCCTTGGCCACGTTGCTTAACCTTCCTTAGCCTCTTTCCTCATCTATAGAGTATAATACCTCCTAGCACATAGGATTGTTGAGATGATTAGATAGGATAGACAGGTAAATTAGTGATTCCTTGAAATAGCACTTGGTACATGGCAAACACAATATAAATATTAGCTATGAGTGTTTGATGCGATGCCTACTTTTAAAGATAAGTTTACTATAAAATGTAGAGTAAACTGACCATCTAAAGTCTAGTATATAAAATTTGTTAAATACATTTTAAGAGCCTAATGCAGTCCCTGGAAGAATGTCTATTTTATAGCAATCGGCATGATAGTGCTTAGTTTTGAGGAGATATTATACTTGAATACTTGAGGAAGGAAGAAAAGGTAGGAGACGGTAAAGACAAGGGGTAGAGAGAATACCTCCCTTTTGTCACTTATTCACCTACTAAACATTTACTGATTGTCTACTACATGCTAAAGACCATACTAGGTCATTTTACGTCAGTGGTTCTCAAAGTGTGGTCCACAAGGTCAAAACTACTTTCATGATAATACGAAGATGCTAGCTGCTTTTCTCATTGTGTTGAGATTTGCACTAGTGTAAACGCAGTGGACTAGAACTGCTAGACACACAAGACAGTGGTACCATTTTGTTACTGTGTTCTTCACCACCATACCCAGTACGGGAAACCCCTTCCTTTTATCAAAGTGAACATCTTCTTGTAATTTCATATAATGCATTAAGATTGATAAACTTCCTGATATGAAATCTTTCCCTGAGATTGGTTTATGATGATCAGGTTTAAAGTTATACTGGATTCATAAAATAAATTGGGTGAATTCATAAAATAAATTGGGTGTAGAAAATTCATAAAATTTTCTACAGTTTGAGTATCTTAAAGACCAAATAAAACACAGCCATCATCTGGCCTTGCTGCTTTTCTCAGTGGTACAGCCTTAAATACGTTTCAAATTTACTTATGGTGTGTTTAGTCAATTAAAAATTTCAACTTCTTTTTGAGTCAATATTCTTCTTTAAAGTTCCATAACTTAACAGATGTCTTGGTGTTACATGTCTTGGTGTTACATATCGTGTCATTTTGTTCCTCCTGGGACATAAAGGATTTTAATCAAGCTTTTCTTCTGGACTTTTTTTTTCTGTTACATAAAACACAGGTATCCATAAAGATACTTGTGTCTGATTACTCACCTTTCCATGGTGTCAGTTATTTGCTGAATAGCACAGGAAGGAGGAAGAGCTATAAATTATGTTATCCAAAATATTCTCTCATTACATCTGTCTTCCCTAAGAGCATGTCTCCCTCCCCTTGGTTTTCAGCCTTCAAATTATTAGCGCTTACAGTTAGTGGGGCTTCTCTTTCAGTTTCACATTTTCCAGCTATTCTTCTGCAGAGGATTTGAGCCTATAATGATCAGATGGGCCTTTTAAAGAAATCTGCATCTGGCACAAAGACTGGGAAAGTTTGTATCAGATTTCAGGTTGCTCCCTCCAAAGCATTTGGAAGGTATTTTTACTATTAAAAATTGTGGCTTCCTTATTTCATCTGAAAAACAATGTTTTTATCTTAAATCTGCTTTTTAATCTATTAACGTCAAATCTTTTTCATTGTATTTACTGTTTTTAGTGAGTTTCAAGGGAGGAAAAGACAGTGAAAAATGTCACCACTCTGTCACTTCATTTGCATTCTGTTCAGTTAATGTTCAGGAATATCTCTAAAAATCCACTCTACCATGAAATGTTTAACATGTGATTTTATTAAAGAATTGTTACTCGCTGGGCATGGTAGCTAATGCCTGTAATCCAAGCACTCTGGGAGGCTGAGGGGGGCGGCGCGGATTGCCTGAACTCAGGAGTTCAAGACCAGCCTGGGCAACATGGTGAAACCCAGTCTCAAGAAAAAAAAAATTAGGTGGGCATGGTGGCATGCACCTGTAGTCCCAGCTACTCAAGAGGCTGATGCAGGAGGATTGCTTGAGCCCAGGAGGCAGAGGTTGTAGTGAGCCGAGACTGCAACACTGCACTCTAGCCAGGGTAACAGAGCGAGACCCTGACTCAAAAAAAAAAAAAAAAAAAAAAGTTTGTCAACGCACTTAAAATGTAGTTTCACTTTCAATAACTTTATTCACATACTTTTAAAGGGAACTGAAATGGCAGTAAGAAACACTTGGAACCTGATAGGAAAAATACCATCCAATAGTTGCAAAATAGCCACACCTGAGGATGACAGAAAAAAATTATTGGCTCTATGCAAAAAATACTGGTATCTATTTGTGAATTTATTTTCCTTACATAGAACAGCAGATTCACAAAAATGGTGTTAGCGGTAAAATAAATGCAATAACAGGATTCAGAAAAAAATTTTCATCACCCAGACCCAGTCTCTCTTGCATCTTGAGAATAGAGCCTAATAAATCCAAGTGAGTTAAACTGGTACCTGCTTTTATTTCCTAGAACTGAGCTAAATTTGCAAATTGTATTTTCAGACAAAACCATCTGCACTCTTCAAACACAAATTCTATATTCCAAAACTTTACCATTCTATGCCTCCAAAGTTTTTTGTCTAGCGCTTATAAAAGCCAGTAAGAACTAGAAATGTTTTAAATAAGATTTTTAAAATCTTATCTGCCACACCAATTTTCCACATTGCTTTAAAGTGTCCTATTCCCTCTGTTTCAAATCTTCCAGCACACTTCTAGAATCTCTAAAGCTGTATGTGATCTATGTTCAGCAAAAGTATGTGGACCTTCATGTTCCCCTGGTTTCATCTTGTTTTCTGTATTTATCAGGACTTTTTCGGTTATGAGTTCAGAAACCCAACAAGCTTTTATGAGCAAGTTTGTGCTTATTTAAAGAACCAAGAAATAGATAGCCGAGACTCAGCAACAGCTACAACCAGTTTCAAAGTCCTTCCAGATTGCTTCCATCTATCAATGCTCTACTAAATTTTGTTTTTCAGATCAGCTTTTTCCAGATGACAGGAAAAACAGAACTGTGGAGAGCTCCCATGCTGAGATTAGCTCTTTTTGTTTCCAATTTTAAAAATTTCATTCTCTGATTAACTCAGTCACTCAGTTTGAGCCAAGTACTCTCTCAAGGGATAATTCCTGGGTGGTCAAGGAGGTAGAATCTGTTAAGATGATAGCAGCTCCCCCTTTGAACAATGTAATACAAATGAAAGGAGCATCTCCCCAAAGAAAGGGATACTATACTGTACTCAGGAGGAAAGGATGTATGATGCCTCCTTTTTCTTAACCTTATCCATCTAATTTATATCACAACCATCACTGTAAAATGCTTTCTAAAAGGGTAAAACAGCAGCCTCCATTTTTTTTTTAAACTACTCTATGCCAAGCATAGTATAAAGCCCTTTAGATAAACTATTTCAAATTCTCCCCATAATCTTGTAAAGTAGAAATTATTATCTCAGTTTCAGATTAAAAACCAGACACAGAAAAGTTCAGTAAAAGTCATACAGGTCTAGAATTTTTAATGTTTTCAGTTTACTATTTATTCTTGTATTTGGAAATTGAAGTAATATAATTTTCATCATACTCTGCAATACACAAATGCTAAAGTTAACAAAACATAACCAATAAAGACTGACACAACTGGCAATAAAATCCTTTATTATTAATTTTTCAAGAGAGAAGCATGCTTTTTATACAGCACCTGTAAACAAGTTAGTGAAGTATATACTATTTTGAGATTCCCCCTTTCAATTTTTTTTTTGGAATGTTAGGTTACAACATCAATTGCATTACATAAGAGTTACTGAAAGCAAGTCAGGGTAAAATTTTATAGCCAAAAATATTCATAGCAGCAGCTTTTAAAATATGATTTTATTAAATCAAGTCATTGCACTTGGTCATTTTATTGCTACAGCAAAACAAGGCCATTACATTATAATACTTCTCATTTCTGATTTAACTGATTGTCTCATTCTGCTCATACATTTCAAGTTTAAATGCAGGCATAAAATGTTTATCAACAAATCTAGAGAGCATTTGGATTTTTTATTTTTCTGTGATTACAGTAAGAGCAGAAAAAAGAGTATCTTCTGTTACGCAAGGCCTGATCTCTCTTTACATCTTCAGACTTAAATTCTGTAGAAGGTAACAGCTTTATATTAAGAGAGAAGCTTAGTGGTCACACACAAAAAATAACACTGAAATACAATTCGGAAATTAATGATACTGTGTGTCTCAAAGAATACATGAACTATACATTCACTAATAATTTGGCAGTGAGATTCCATGCTGTTCACTTTCGTCTTTTATACTCACATGTAGAAAAAAAATTCATGACTTACCCCAAGTAAAGATTATTACATATCATTTTGTGATATGAATTTTAGGAACAGAAATTAATAAAATTTCCCATACCAACAGCAAGGAGTAACATTGCTAGAATAAAGGAATCATTTTTCCCATCAGGCCTGGGTTTGTTTGGTTTTCTTTACTGTTTTATCAAGGACAGAAAGATAAAAGTATTTCAGTTATTTTTCTATTCTGACTGAGGAGTACACAAGCAAAATCTTTAAATGCATTTTCATTCTCATAAGCATCTTGATTTTATGTACTAGTGAGAAAATGGCCAACAAAAACTTTAAGAACAGCCTGAAATCTGCTGGAAACTTCCCTCGTCCCATTATCAGGATGACCAGGGATCGCTTCAATAGATTTTCAGGTGAGAAAGCTGGAGGATAATTTCTAGGATTACAATGTTTTTATTATACCTAAGGTTTGTCATTAAAAGAAAATAAGATTTAATTTATTTAACAAGAAGGAAAAAATTCATTTGACTAGTCATTTAAATCTATTCTATTTAACAGAAGAGGAGGGAACAATTTTGTTCAGTAGTGACCTCATTGGAAGAGCCCATTTTGAAGAGTTCTAATATATATTCTCAATATATAATTAGCACTCCCCCAAACCCCTAATGTAAGTTGTAAATTAAACATTATGTTGTTTACTGGCATTTCTATTTTCTACTTCAGTTCTCTTTATTTGAAACATGACAAAACTTCATTTACATAAGATTTCTGTATTATAAGATTAAAATATAAAGGCAAAATATTGGTTTGGTGGTTTAAAACTAAAAAAAATGGAAACATAATCACTGGTACTCAAAAATCTGACACTCATTTGCTATATAATAAAGCATAAAACCTAATTTTTTGCAAATGAAAAATTTCAAATTTTAAAAATTTAAATAAACCCACTTGTGTTTTTAGATGTACCTACAGATAGAACATTTTAAAGCATTCAACTGTTCATAAGTAACTCTGAAGAAACAACTAATTCATCCATTCTGTGAAAATGTATTTTAAATATCTTCAACTATATTTGGTTTTAAATAAGCTGTAATGTTTTATTTTATGACATACTAACATTCATCATAAAGTTTGTACCTAAATAATAGTTCAAAATATCTCCATGAGTTAGTTTGGTCTATTAGGTAAATTATACATCATAAAACCTGAGTATTTACAAGATAACTTGTCAAAATAGGAAACCTCACACTGAAGTTCTGAAAAGTTCTGGGTTTTGTTTTCCTATTACCATTATTAAAAGTCAGAAGGAGAAGCATGAAATTGACAAGATAATGAGCAATATTTGAGACTGTAAAATAAGCAGAAAAGTACAGCAATAGGCTGGTGTTTACATGTTTTATATGTGCTGTAGTTTCTAGGCACAAGTTAAGGGTTAAATTAACAGTTTTAGATTCTTCAGACCTAACAAATTTAAAAAACAGTTCATATTTCCCCAAATGTTTAACAGTTCAACATATGTTAACTAAATTCCTTTTATGACTCCTATAGTGCAAGCAACATAAAATATTCTAAAAGTTGATGAAATTATTTTGATTATTCATTAGTTCTTACTATATGCATGGGTGAGTAATCTGGTTTATATAGCTAGGAAACTCCTATTTCATCACCCAAAATATAAACAGCATTGCAGACAAACAGGCACAACAGTGTAACCTTGGGTAAGAGGATAAAAGTAAAAATATATATATATACACATACACATACAAATACAGTTTATATCCCTTATGCATTATGGAAAAAGTAGTGACTATAGTTACTGAAAAGCTAATCTGTCCCTCTCAAATAGTGTATATCTTACAGATAACTTGTAAATATATCACCATATTTATAGTATAGATCTCTTTAAAAATAATACAAGTTTCAATAAAAAAAACTACTGTGCACATTCTTATTTATATATATTCAGTAGTATTTTCAAGCAAACAATTTTTAAAAAAGTGTTTGCAATCCCAGCACAGTTAAGAAATAAGGCCTCTTTTTCTTCATATTGGCAAAACAAAATATATATATATAAAAGTTCACCCTCACTCTACGTTTCTATAGATATTATACTTCATTTACTCATATTTATCATAACACCAGCATTCACAATTTGTAAGTAACAAGCCAGCTGAAGTTCATAGTGTTGCTTCTGAATCCGGGAACATTATGAACACCAGGTCCACACTACCTCAAGAAGACAGGATAGCTTTCTTCAGCTTCTCTATTTCCATCTAAAACAAAAAACATAAATTGAGCAATACATAAAATATTCTTAGTTTAGTAGTTTATTTTATTCTATGTCATTAAGACGTGATCATACTTTCAAGCCTTCAGATTTTTTTTCCAGACCTAAAATCCAATTTCCCATGGTATAATATAGTTGAATAAAGTTTCAACAGTACAATGCAAGTTCCTTAAATGGCAGTCACAATAAGAAAAAAGCAATTATAGCCCTTTCAGCCAGAAAAATGTTAAGTCATGTGAGCATTTAAAATTAAAGCTGTAAAAAAAAATCAGTCAGTCCTACAAAGAACAAAAGAATCTTTGAAACCCAATTAAGAAATGTACATGTGGCCGGGCGCAGTGGCTCAAGCCTGTAATCCCAGCACTTTGGGAGGCCGAGACGGGCGGATCACGAGGTCAGGAGATCGAAACCATCCTGGCTAACACGTGAAACCCCGTCTCTATTAAGAAATACAAAAAACTAGCCGGGCGAGGTGGCGGGCGCCTGTAGTCCCAGCTACTCGGGAGGCTGAGGCCGGAGAATGGCGTGAACCCGGGAGGCGGAGCTTGCAGTGAGCTGAGATCCGGCCACTGCACTCCAGCCTGGGCGACAGAGCGAGACTCCGTCTCAAAAAAAAAAAAAAAAAAAAAGAAAGGAAGAAATGTACATGTATCTGTAATTAAACAAAGGGTACATTAAACAATGGTAAAAAGACTAAAGAAAAGACCTGTTTAGTTCCATGTTTTTCATTAATTATATTTAATTATAATTATGGTTAAATCACTTGACTTGGTTTCAATTTACTTATCTGTAACCAGTATATACTACATTAAATATCTTAAAGCCCAGGAATATATCTAAGATTCAGTCAAGGTGCTGAATCTTCCATCTTTAGGCAGAAGGCATTCTTCACTTAACAGAAATTCATAACTATAGGAATTTATGAAGAAGGAAATCAGTTCATTAAGTTTGCACAATAACTACACAGTTATTCAATATTGACATATTCAAATGGCTAAGTTGGGGCTCAAAGACATTAAACAGGATGCCAATGTTCCACACTAACAAGTGACAAAGGAGTTGTCATGGTAAGATTTAGGACTTTAAAGCCCACAGTTTTTATACTGATTTCTCTTCTCAATTCTCTAACATTTTGATAATCTTTAACCTTTCACTGCATGAGGAAAAATATAGATAGGCCTTGCCTTATCCTGATGGCATCACCTTCCTCAAGAGTGCACATAAACAATACATGCTTTGGCTAGCTTTGACAAACAGTACATTATTCAATGATTAGGACTTTGCCATAGTCAAAAAGTATAATTTTTGTATGTTCACAATCTCCTTAAAGATTGTAACTACTCAAGAACAGTTTATTACTTTCAGGACCTTCCCTGATATGATTCTCTTAATATTATGATGATTAGCTCAATGTTTTAGCAGCACTGGACTAGAACAAGCCTGTCTTCAATATGGATTGAGATGATGCCTTTCATTGTCAGCCTGATCTGTTATTATAGTCTTTATTCCAAAGATACAGAAAGCGGTAAGAAAAACAAACTGGTAGAAGAGGGAGTAGGGAGTGTGAAGGCCACTACTGCATGCACAATCAGCAATACTCGTTGTAAACTGCTATTCTGTGACATACATTTAGTTATTACTGGACAGGGGTCATCATGGTAGACAGGAGGCAGGACTAGATTGTAGCTCCAGACAGAACAGCATGCAGAGGCTCGCATAGTGAATTTTAGCTCCAGATAGACTGCAAGAACAAACCAGCAATCCCGAGAGGACCCACAGACCCTCTGAAGAAAGCGGACTGTTCTTGCAGGACCTGGAAACACCCCAAATACTTGAGTGCCCCAACTGCAGAAATGGGAAAGGGAGACCCTCCTCTCCCGAACACACACCCCCACTGGAGAAACTGAAGGTCTGTTTGCAGAAGTTTCCAACTTCACCTGGATCTGACTCTTTAGAGAGCTGAGCAAAATACAGTGGGTAGAGGAAGCGCTGTAAGGCCCTGGGAGCTTGCTGAGTCCCCAAGGAGGCCATTCCTGCCTGGCACCACAGGGATATACAGGGAGGGTGGCCAGAGGAGCAGAGGGTAAAACTCCACAGGGAAAAGGAAATCTCTAGCTAAACTTAACAATTTGAATGGGGCAAGAAACCTCCTGGCCACAACTCTGGAGGGAAGAATCAAGCCCTTTTCTTTCGCAGCTAGAAGGCGGGTAGCCTGGGGCAAATTTTCAGGCCCATCTCGCCCACCATCTGGAAACAGGGCTGTTGGGGAAGGCATGGTGGGACTGAGACTGGCCCTTCAGTTTGCGTGGGAGCTGGGTATGGCCTCTGACTGCCAGCTTTCCCCTACTTCCCCGACAACCTGCATGATTCAGCAGAGGCAGCCATAATCCTCCCAGGTACACAACTCCAATGACCTGGAAATCTCACCTTCATCTCCAACAGAGGCCACAGCAAGACCTGCCCAAGAAGAGCATGAGCTCAGACATGCCTAGCCCTGCTCCCACCTGATGGTCCTTCCCTACCCACTCTGGTAGTGGAAGACTAAGGGCATATAATCTTGGGAGTTCTACGTCCCCGCCCACTGCTGGTCCCTCTCCCTACTATTACAGCTGATGCTTGCTGGAAAATGCCACCTCCCGGCAGGAGGCCAACCAGCTCAAAAATAGAACATTAAACCACCAAAACCCTCACGGAGTCCATTGAACCCCCCTGCCCGCCACCTCCACTGGAACAGGCACTGGTATCCACGGCTGAGACCCCCATAGACACTTCACATCACAAGAGTCTCTGCAAACAACCCCTAGTACCAGCCTGGAGCCTGGTAGAATCACTGGGTGGCTAGACCCAGAAGAAAGACAATCATCACTGCAGTTAGGCTCACAGTAAGCCACACCTGTAGGAAAAGGGGGAGAGTACTATATCAAGGGAACACCCAGTGGGACAAAAGAATCTGAAGAACAGTCTTCAGCCCTAGACCTTCCCTCTGACAGAGCCTATCCAAATGAGAAGGAACCAGAAAACCAACCCTGGTAATAAGACAAAACAAGGCTCTTCAACACCCTCAAAAGATCACACTAGTTCACCAGCAATGGATCCAAACCAAGAAGAAATCCCTGACTTACCTCAAAAAGAATTCAGGAGGTTAGTCATTAAGCTAATCAGGCAGGCACCAGAGAAAGCGAAACCCAGTGCAAGGAAATCCAAATAACGATGCAAGAAGTGAAGGGAGAAATATTCAAGGAAATAGACAGCTTAAAGAAAAAAAAAAACAATAAAAAATTCAGGCAACTTTGGACACACTTTTAGAAATGCAAAATGCTCTGGAAAGTCTCAGCAATAGAACTGAACAAGTAGAAGAAAGAAATTCAGAGTTTGAAGACTAGGTCTTAGAATTAACCCAATCCAACAAATGCAAAGACAAAAGAACAAGAAAATATGAACCAAGCCTCCAAGAAGTCTGGGATTATATTAAACAACCAAACCTAAGAATAATTGGTGTTCCCTGAGGAAGAGAAATCTAAAAACTTGGAAACATATTTGGGGCAATAATTGAGGAAAACTTCCCTGGCCTTGCTAGAGTCCTAGACATCCAAATACACGCAGCACAAAGAAAACACCTGGGAAATTCATGACAAAAAGATCATCACCTGGGCACATTGTTACCAGGTTATCCAAAGTTAAGATAAAGGAAAGAATCATAGGAGCTGTCAGACAGAAGCACTAGGTAACCTATAAAGGAAAACTTATTAGATTAACAGCAGATTTCTCAACAGAAACCCTATAAGTTAGAAGGGATTGGGGCCCTATCTTCAGCCTCCTCAAAGAAAACAATTAGCCAAGAATTTTGTATCCAACGAAACTAAGCTTCACACATGAAGGAGAGAGAGCCTTTTTCAGACAAATGCTGAGAGAATTCGCTATTACCAAGCCACCACTACAAGAACTGTTAAAAGTTGCTCTAAATCTTGAAACAAATCCTAGAAGCACATCAGAACAGAACCGCTTTAAAGCATGAATCACACAGGAACTATAAAACAAAACTACAAGTTAAAAAGCAAAAACAAAAAACAAAAAACCCAAGTACACAGGCAACAAAGAGCACAATGAATGTAACAGTACATCACATTTCAATATTAACACTGAATATAAATGGTCTACATGTTTCACTTAAAAGATACAGAACTCCAGAATGGTTAAGAACTCACCAACCAACCAGCTGCTGCCTTCAGGAGACTCACCTAACATAAAAGGACTCACATAAACTTCAAATAAATGGGTGGAAAAAGGCATTTCATGCAAATGGACACCAAAAGTGAGCAGGGGTAGCTATTACATCAGACAAAACAAACTTTAAAGCAACAGCAGTTAAAAGAGACAAAGACGGACATAATATAATGGTAAAAGGCCTTGTCCAACAGTAAAATATCACAATCCTAAACATATATGCACCTAACACTGGAGGTCCCAAATTTATAAAACAATTACTAATAGACCTAAGAAATGAGATTAGACAGCAACACAGTAATAGTGGGGGACTTCAATACTCCACTGACAGCATTAAACAGGTCATCAAGACAGAAAGTCAACAAAGAAAGAATGTATTTAAACTATACCTTAGAACAAATAGACTTAACAGATATATACAGAATATTTCATCCAACAACCGCAGAATACACATTCTATTCAATAGTGCATGGAACTTTCTCCAAAATAGACCATATGCTAGGCCATAAAACGAGCCTCAATAAATTTAAGATAACTGAAATCATGTTAAGCACTCTCTGACCACAGTACAATAAAACGGGAAATCAAGTCCAAAAGGAACCTTCAAAACCAGACAAATACATGGAAATTAAATAACGTGTTCCTGAATGAGCACTGGGTCAAAAACAAAATCAAGATGGAAATTAAAAAATTATTCAAACTGAACAACAGAATTCTACCAGACATTCAAAGAAGAATGGGTACGAATCCTTTTGACACTATTCCACAAGATAGAGAAAGAAGGAACCCTCCCTAATTCATTCTATGAAGCCAGCATCACCCTAATACCAAAACCAGAAAAGGACATAACCAAAAATGTAAACTACAGACCAGTATCTTTGATGAACATACATGTTAAAATCCTTAACAAAACACTAGCTAACCGAATCCGACAACATAGAAAAAAGATAATCAACCATGATCAAGTGGGTTTCATACCAGGGATGCAGGGATGGTTTAACATACACGAGTCAATAAATGTGACATGTCATATAAACAGAATTAAAAACAAAAATCACATCTTAATGGATGCAAAAAAAGTTCGACAAAATCCAGCATCCCTTTATGATTAAAACTCTCAGCAAAACTGGCATACAAGGGATATACCTCAATGTAATAAAAGCCATCTATGACAAACCCACAGCCAACATAATACTGAATAGGGAAAAGTTGAAAGCATTCCCTCTGAGAACTGAAACAGGACGAGGATGTCTGCTCTCACCACTCCTCTTCAACATAGTACTGGAAGTCCTAGCCAGAACAACCAGAGCAGAGAAATAAATAAACGGCATCCAAATCAAAAAAGAGGAAGTCAAACTGTCATTGTTTGCTGACGATACAATCATTTACCTTGGAAACCCTAAAGACTCCTTCAGAAAGCTCCTAGAACTGATAAAACAATTCAGCAAAGTTTTGGGTACAAGATTAATGTCCACAAATCAGTAGCTCTTCTATATACCAAACAGCAACCAAGCAAAGAATCAAATCAAGAACTCAACTCCTTTTACAACATCTGCAAATAAAATAAAATAAAATACTTAAGAACTAACCAAGGAGTCAAAAGACCTCTACAAGGAAAACTACAAAACACTGCTGAAAGAAATCACAGACGGCACAAATGAAAACGCATCCCATGCTCATGGATGGGTAGAATCAATACTGTGAAAATGACCACAGTCAAAAACCATGTATAAATTCAAGGCAATTCCCATCAAAATACCACCATCATTCTTCACAGAATTAGAAAAAACAATTCTAAAATTCATATGGAACCAAAAAAAGCCCGCATAGCCAAAGCAAGACTAAGGAAAAAGAACAAATCTAGAGGCATCACACTACCTGATTTCAAACTATACTATAAGGTCACGGTCACCAAAACAGCATACTACTGATATAAAAGGCACAGAGACCAATGGAACAGAACAGAGAACTCAGAAATAAACCCAAATACTTACAGCCAATTGCTCTTCGACAAAGCAAACAAAAACATAAAGGACACCCCTTTCAACAAATGGTGCTGGGATAATTGGCTAGTCACATGTAGGAGAATGAAGCTGGATCCTCATCTTTCACCTTATACAGAAATGAACTCAAGATGGATTAAGGACTAAAACCTAAGACCTGAAGCTATAAAAATTCTCAAAGATAACAATAGAAAAACCCTTCTAGTTATTGGCATAGGCAAGGATTTCATGACCAAGAGCCCAAAAGCAAATGTAATAAAAACAAAGACAAATAGCTGAGACCTAATTAAAGAGCTTTTGCATGGCAAAAGGAACAGTCAACAGAGTAAACAGACAACCCACAGAGTGGGAGAAAATCTTCACAATCTATACATCTGACAAAGGACTAATATCCAGAATCTACAACAAACCATCAGTAAGAAAAAGCAATCCCATCAAAAAGTGGGCTAAGTTCATGAACAGACAATCCTCAAAAAAAGATATGCAAATGGCCAACAAACATATGAAGAAATGCTCAACATCACTAATGATTGGGGAAATGTAAATCAAAACCACAACGCGATACCACCTTACTCCTGCAAGAATGGCCATAATCAAAAAATCAAAAAACAGTAGATGTTGGCATGGATGAGGTGATCAGGGAACACTTCTACACTGCTGGTGGGAATGTAAACTAGTACAGCCACTATAGAAAACAGTGCAGAGATTTCCTTTAAGAACTAAAAGTAGAACTACCATTTGATCCAGCAATCCCACTACTAGGTATCTACCCAGAGGAAAAGAAGTCATTATTCAAAAAATATACTTGCACACACATGTTTATAGCAGCAAGATTCACAATAGCAAAATCATGGAACCAAACCAAATGCCCATCAATCAATGAGTGGATAAGGAAACTGTGACATATATGATGGAATACTACTTAGCCAAAAAAAGGAATGAATTAATAGCATCTGCAGTGACCTCGATGAAATTGGAAACTATTATTCTAATGAAGTAACTCAGGAATGGAAAATGAAACATTGTATGTTCTCATGGACATGTGGGAGCTAGGCTATGAGGAAGCAAAGGCATAAGAATGATACAACAGACTCTGGAGACTTGAGTTGAAGAGTGGGAAGGGGGCGAGGGATAAAAGACTATGAATATGGTGTAGTATTATACTGCTCAGGTGATGGGTGCACTAAAATCTCACAAATCACCACTAACGAACTCACTCATGTAACCAAATACCACCTGTACCCCAAAAAATTAGGAAAAAAAATTAGTTATCACGCAAATACATTGCTAGAGTTTCTCTTTGTATGTTCATTGTTCATTTTTAGTGACCATTATAATACTGTATAACGTTAACATTAAAGTACTACTTTTAATCTTTGGAGAGACATCTTTCTGCTTTAAATAAATTATTCTAAAACTTTAGTGCCTTAGGTGTGCTTTTACAAATACAGGGTAAAACTCTACCTGTAACAAAAGAAAAAATATATATGTAATACAAGTCAGTGTGAGGCCAAGTAACAGCTGACTTTGCTAGAAAAATAAAATCATATTAAGTTATCCAAAAGAGAAACAATTTGACTCGTCTTAATTTTTATGGCAAATTAAGTCAGATATACAAGTTTAACACTATTAAGTCCCTCTTATTTGTCTCATTATCTTATTTTCACGTATGAATATAAACATGTATATACAAAATGTGAGAAAAAAGTCAAAAAACGCTTAAAAATTTCTCAATATCTACCATGTTACATGCTGTGAATTTAAGATATACTTTTAACATGTACACTTTAATTTGTCAATAATGTATTCGATATCTAATATGTATACAGCACTGTGTTAGGAGCAATGAGCAAAGATAAAAAAGACATGGATCCTACCCAAACAACCTTACAGTCTCGAAGACAGGTAGAATAAGTACATACTCTAACAGTGAAAACATAGGAAGTTATTATATATACATCTCTTACAAAACTACAAGTCTTGCAAATTTGGAAGAAGACCATTTTTTTGGGGGACAGAATCTCATTCTGTCACCTAGGCTGGAGTGCAGTGGCATGATCTCGGCTCACAGCAACCTCTGCCTCCTGGGTTCAAGTGATTCTCATGCCTCAGCCTAGGAGCGGGGATTACAGATGTGTACCACCATGCCCAGCTAATTTTTATATTTTTTAGTGCAGACAAGGTTTCGCCATGTTGGCCAGACTGGTCTCGAACTCCTGATCTCAGGTGATCCACCCACCTCGGCCTCCCAAAGTGCTGGGATTACAGGTGTGAGCCACTGCACCCGGCCACTAAATTACTTTTAATCAGAGACAGACTAATATCAATTTAATGAAGGTAATTGAGCAGGGCCTTGAGAATCTGTAGAATGTGGGCATTAGAAGATGAGACAAAAGGCCAATCCAAGAAAACACAGTAAGAATAAAAATTCAGACATATCAACTGTAAGAGGCACAATGGAGGAGGATCAGCAAGTAAATAAAGATAACTAGGACCAAAATATAAAAACACCTCATATAGTAAGTTGTTGGAACTTTATTCAGCATGTAAAATAAAGCTCTTGAAAGTACTCGATGAAGGAAAGGTTAATCTGAGATAATTAGAGTACTCAAGAAAGCTAAGCAGAAGATAATAAGCATCAGAACAAGATATAGTGGGGATAAAGACATAAAGACTAGGAGGTAATAGGACTAAAAGTGAATGGAACTAGAAGAGAACCACGTACAAAGTACCA
Source organism: Macaca mulatta (assembly GCF_049350105.2). NCBI lineage: Eukaryota > Metazoa > Chordata > Mammalia > Primates > Cercopithecidae > Macaca > Macaca mulatta. The sequence goes on from NC_133409.1 coordinate 134,586,491, forward strand.
TGTCTATATGACTATAAGAGCAACAGAAATTATCAAGAGAAACAGGAAATCAAAACAACAGGAAAGGAAGATGATAAATTAACTGAGGACATGCTAAATCTAAGTTCATGATGAAACATCCAGGGGGGACAAAAAGCCAGAAACATAGGATACAAGCTGGGAAAATACGAATTTGATTTAGAGCAGAGAGGTACTAGAGCTAATCATTAGATTCATGAGTACAGATGAATTCAAAATGTGAATGCTCAAACAGAAAAGCCAAGGATATCGGTGAAGGAATATTTACATTTAGGTTACAAGGAAGGAAGAGGAAGGCCAGGCATGGTGGCTCATACCTTTAATCCTACCACTTTGGGAGGCCAAAGTGGGAGGATCACTTGAGGCTAGGAGTTCAAGATCAACCTGGGCAACATGGTAAGAACCAGTCCCTACAAAAAACTGAAAAATTAACCAGGCATGAAAGTGCATGCCTGTAGTCTCAGCTACTTGGGAGGCTGAGGCGGGAGGATCACTTGATCCCAGGAGTTTGAGGCTGCAGTGGCCTATGATTGTTTCACTGTATTCTAGAGTGACAGAGTGACTCCCTGTCTCTAAAAACAAAATTTAAAAAGTAAAAAAGGAAGGAAGAGGAGATGGAGAAGTTAGAAACAATAGGATGTAGTATCATCTAAACCAAGACAAACCTTTGACAGAGTGGCAATGGTAGAAAAAAAAAAAAAGTGATATGTTGCAGGAACTGAAGAAAAGACCTTGAATTTGGCATCAGTAAACCTAACCTAAGATGCCAAGGGTTACAGACTGAATTGAAGGTGAAAAATCAGAGACCACAAAAGTAGACTATTTTTCAGAGGATGGGGGTTATTTTCATATTTCAACAAACGAACCTCAAGTGAAAAGAGAAAGTAACTGCAGTACATCAAGAACGCAGCTAGAACTAAAAGGAGGCTATTCTTTGATTCTGAATAATGGAAAAAGTCAAGTATTTTCATGCAAAGTAGTAAAGTTGCCAATAGAGGATAATGTTGGAAATAAGGATATAACCAAGTTTTATATTTTACAAAGTATTTTCACATAAATTATCTCAACAACTAAAGCTAAAGGAGGTTAAGTGACTTGCCTAAGTTCACACAGTATAATTTAATCCTGAAGTACAAAGGTTCTGAAGATTGGTTGCTTCTGTTAAAAACATTTTTAAGGCCAGGTGCAGTGGCTCATGCCTGTAATCCCAGTACTTTGGGGGGCCATGGCAGGTGGATCACCTGAGGTCAGGAGTTTGAGATCAGCCTGGCCAACATGGCAAAACCCCATCTCTATTAAAAATACAAAAAAAATTAGCTGGGTGTGGTGGCGCATGCCTGTAGACCTTGCTACTCAGGAGGCTGAGGCAGGAGAACTGCTTGAACCTGGGAGGTGGTGGTCGCAGTGAGCCAAGATCGCACCATTGCACTCCAGCCTGGGTAACAGCAAGACTTCATCTCAAAAAAAAAAAAAAAAAAGGGCCAGGTGTGGTGGCTCAGCCTGTAATCCCAGCACTTTGGGAGACTGAGGTGGGCGAATCACGAGGTCAGGAGATCAAGACCATCCTGGCTAACACGGTGAAACCCCGACTCTACTAAAAATACAAAAATAAAACTAGCCGGGGGTGATGGTGGGCGCCTGTAGTCCCAGCTACTTGGGAGGCTGAGGTGGGAGAACAGCGTGAACCCAGGAGGTGGAGCTTGCAGTGAGCCGAGTTCGCACCACTGCACTCCAGCCTAGGCAACAGAGACTCCATCTCAAAAATATATATATATATATTTAAAATTTCAGTTCCACTGCTGTTAATCATTGATATGATTTGGATCTGTGTCCCCACCAAATCTCAGATTAAAAGTAATCCCCAGTATTGGAGGTTGGGCCAGGTGAGAGGTATTTGGATCATGGGGTGTTTGGATGATCCATGTTTGGATCACCCCCTTCATGATGAGTAAGTTCACACAAGATTTGGTTGTTTAAAAGTGTGTGGCCCTTCCCACTCTCTCTCTTACTCCCTTTCTCGCCATGTGAAATGTGTGCCCCTACTTGACCTTTCACCATGAGTAAAAGCTCCCTGAGGCCTCCCCAGAAGGTGAGCAGATGCAGGAACCATGCTTCTTCCTGTATAGCCTGTAGAAGCATGAGCCAATTAAATTTCTTTTCTTTATAAATTATCCAGTCTCAGGTATTTCTTTATAGCAATGCAAGAGCAGCCTTAACACTACCATTCCGAACCCTACTTTTTTCAGTCTTATAATAGGAACAATAATCCTTACATGTTGTTATGTGTGTCTAATGGGATAAGGTGCAGAAAATGCTAAGCCTAACTAATACACAGTTTAAAACAAAAAAGTTAGTTGATTCTCAGGATAAGAGCCAAGGTTTTCCAACTGCAAGTCCCAAATTCTCTCTTGTTCCACAAACTGCTGACAAAAGAAACAGGGTAAGTAATGAGGCAGATTAAAAAACAGAAGGGAGTATGAAATACTTAAACAATGGGAAGAATCTCTAAAAAAAGATAGGATACAACTTTCTCTGAGATATGCAGAAAGAATAATGCAAATGAAGATAAACATTAGTGAGGAGAAAAAGAAAGCTAAGAAAGATAAAGGAAATAGTTGAAATTGCCAATCATCAGTGGAGAATTAAGATAAACTCTTAAGTTAAAAATGGGAGGCCAGGCGCGGTGGCTCAAGCCTGTAATCCCAGCACTTTGGGAGGCCGAGATGGGCGGATCACAAGGTCAGGAGATCGAGACCATCCTGGCTAACACGGTGAAACCCCGTCTCTACTAAAAAATACAAAAAACTAGCCGGGCGAGGTGGCGGGTGCCTGTAGTCCCAGCTACTCCGGAGGCTGAGGGAGGAGAATGGCGTGAACCCGGGAGGCGGAGCTTGCAGTGAGCTGAGATCCGGCCACTGCACTCCAGCCTGGGCGACAGAGCGAGACTCCGTCTCAAAAAAAAAAAAGAGAAAAAGAAAAAAAAAAAATGGGAGGCAGTGAATCCACAGACATCTGTCACCACCACCAGTCCTGTCCCTGAGCAAAGAATGAAAACAGCTTAACTGCACAGAAGAGACAACTACACGGATACCTCGTTTTATTGTACTTCGTTTTGCTGTGCTTCACAGATACTGCATTGTCTACAGTCAAAGGCTTGTGGTAATCCTATGTTGAGCAACTCTACTATAAATGCAATTTTTCCAACAATATGGGATCACTTTGTATCACTGTGTCCACATTTTGACAATTTTCACAATATTTCAAATGTTTTCACTGTAATTATATATGTTATGGTGATTTGTGATCAGTGATCTTTGATGTTAATATCATAATTGTTCTGGGGTGTCATGAACTGCGTCCATATAAAACAGCAAACTTAACTGATAAATGTCATGTGTGTTCTAACTGCTACACTGATCAGCCTTTCTTCTCTCTCCTCCTCTACTTGGCCTTCCCTATTATCTGAGACAGAACAGGCCTAATAATAAAATAAGGCCAATTAATAACCCGAAAATGGCCTCTAAGTGTTCAAGTGAAAGAAATAATGACATCCCTCTCACATTAAATAAAAAGTTAGAAAAGATTAAGCTCAGAGAGGAAGGCAATGTTGAAAGCCACAGCAGGTCAAGAGATTGGCCTTTTGCCCCAAACAGCCAAGTTTTGATTGCAAAGGAAAAGTTTTTGAAGAAAATTAAAAGTGCTATTCCAGTGAACATATGAATAGTAAGAAAGCTTAACAGCCTTATTGTTGATATGAAGGAAAGTTTGAGTGGTCTAGATAGAAGATCAAACCAACTGTAACATTTCCTTAAGCCAAAGCCTAATCCAGAGTGAGGTCCTAACTCTCTTCAATTCTTTGAAGGCCGAACAGAGGTGAGGAAGTGGCAGAGGAAAAGTTTCAAGGTAGCAGAAGTTGGTTCATGTGGTTTAAGAAAAGAAGCCATCTCCATGACATAAAAGTGGAAGGTAAAGCAAGTGCTAATGTAGAAGCTGCAGTAAGGCATCCAGAAGATCTAGCCAAGATCACTGATGAAGTCGGCTACAGGAAACAAATTTTCAATGGAGGTAAAACAGCCTTCTATGGAAAGAAGATACCATCTAGGACTTCCATAACTAGAGAGAAGTCAATGGGTGAATGTAGCTGGTAGCTTTAATGCAAACCATCACTTACTTATCATTCTGAAAATCCTTGGCCCTTAAGAACTATGCTAAATCTACTCTGCCTATGCTCTATAAATGGAACAACAAAGCCTGGATAACAGCACATCTGTTTAAAGCATGATTTACTGAATATTTTAAGCCCACAGTTGAGACTTATTGCTCAGGAAAAAAAAAAAAAAGATTATTTTTAAAATATGCATGCTGACAATGCCCGTAGTCAAGATTATTTTTAAAATATGCATGCTGACAATGCCCGTAGTCACCCAAGAGCTCTGATGGAAATGAACAAGGAGATTAATGTTACTTTCACGTCTGCTAACACAACATCCATTCTGTAGCCCATGAATGAAGGAGACATTTAGACTTTCAATTCTTGTTATTTAAGATACACATTTTGGAAGGCTATAGCTGCCATAGATAGTGATTCCTCTGATAAATGTAGGCAAATAAACTGAAAGCCTTCTGGAAAAAAATTCATCAGGTAGATGCCACTACAAACATTCACGATTCATAGGAGAAAGTCAAAACGTCAATATTAACAGGAATTTGGAAGATGATTCCAATCCCCAGGGACGACTTTGAGGGTTGAAGACTTCAGTGGAGAAAATAACTGAAGATGTGGTAAAAATAGCAAGAGAATGAGAATTAAAAGTGGATCAAACTTGAACAGATGAGGAGTTGCTTCTTTTGGATCAGCAAAGAAAGTTTTGTGAGGTGGAATCTACTGCTGGGGAAGATGCTGTGAATATTGTGGAAATAACAAAAGATTTACAAAATGTAAACTTAGTTGATAAAGCAGAGGCAGGGTTTAAGAGGACTGACTCCAATTTCAAAAGAATACCTTGCCACTAATTAATTCCACTAACACCCTTGCCACCCTCTGGTAACCATCTTTCTGTTCTCTATGAGTTCAATTTTTTTAATTTTTATTTTAGCTCCCACAAATAAGTGGGAACACACAGTTTGTCTTTCTATGCCTGGCTTATTTCACTTAACACAATGACCTCCAGTTCCATCTATGTTGTTGCAAATGACAGGATCTCGTTCTTTTTTTGTGACTGAATAGAAGTACATTGTGTATATGTCCAACTGAAGTAGTATAGCATAATTCGCACAGAAACCAATTATCCAGTTGGGTTGGGAAAAACATATCCAGTTTATGCTGACTAAACTCTCAATGCTGGAAGAAATGAATTACCTCTAGATTGCTTCTCATTAACTTCTCTTCTTCCAAATCTTTTCGCAGTTTTTCCAGTTCTTTCCTAAAAACAAAGTACTTATTACTGTTAAGTCTTTCGATTAAATAATTTATTTGACTGATATTTACAGGCTTTTTGTTACCTAACCCACCAGTTCATGGGAAAATCCTTTTAAGGGCAATAGCAATGTTAATTAAGAAAAATGTAAGATTCTCTAGTTAGAATGGTTCAATATAACAGTTAAAAATTCAGCAAAACCAAGGCAAATCTATCTGAGATCAAGAAACCAAGTAAATTCGGAGCAGCTCATGAAGACAGAAATAATATCTAACCTTCAGAAGCAATTTTCTATATTCAGCTATCATACATTTTCCAGGTTGGAAACCTCAAAGCCCAAGCAATTTGGTAAAATGAATAACAACACATCACAATACAAGGCAAGTTAACAGTTTATCTGATAAGATAACCTAGACTTTGAATTTCTCTCTATTTTTAAAAATTAAATACATTAAAGTCTAAAAACCAAACAAATTAAAAACTCTAGCCAATAGTTTCTCCTCCTTAACTCATGTTTTCATCTTCCTGTGTTCCCTTCTAATCTTTCCATACAGTTGTTCTTTTTTCTATAGCTTTAAGTGAATATTCAATATTATATCTTTGCACAAATTTTAAACCATTTTCATGCTGCTGAAATTTTCATATTTATATGTGGTTTGGTATCCAAATATCCAGGTATTTTGTTTGGCTGATTCATTATTCTGGAGACAGAAGGAGTGGGAGGAATCGAGGAATGAGACAGAAGGAATGGGAGGAATATGTTAGTATATCAAATTTCTAAATCAAAAGTATGGACATTTTCAGTCTCAACATATACTTGAAAAATTCTTGAGAATACTGTAGAAACAACAGCTTGAAAAAGTAAAAAAGAAAAAACTCATGAAGAAAAAATACTTAAGGAAAGAATTTTAAAATTTTTTATGTAACATTTCAAAACTAACTTCTTAGCAATAATTTCTTAGTGATATCTAAGCTATAAAGATCTAATATTATAAGAGTAAAACAAAAACCTCTGAACTCCAAGTCAACTAAAGAAATAAAATATTACCAGTACCTCTAATATCCCAAAAAGTGACCCTCTTTCCTTAATCCTATTTCCCTCTCTCTTCCATAGAAAAAGTTTTATAGTATTTATTATTATTCATTTGTTGTTCTAATTTTGCCACATGCAAATGTATTCCTAAAATAATACACTTTCTGGTTTGGTATGCTTTCCAACTTTATATAAATGAAATACACTGATTGCGTGTATGCTTCTGACCTGCTCCCTCCTCTCAATATTTAGATTAATTCATACTGATGTTGAAATTTACTTTTATTGTTGTATGCTGTGTAGTATTTCTCTATTAATGTATCAATAGTATTTATCCCTTCTCCTGCTGATGCAAGTTTCTTAGATATTAAAAACAAACAAACAAACAAAAAAACCTGCCATCCAGTTTCACTTTTCCAGAGAAACTGAAGATACTGAAAATACCCTTTGGAAAGACTTCTAAAATGTTTTATATTTTAAAACATATATATATGTGTATATATATACCTCAGAAATGTTTTATCCATTCTAGAGCTAATTTAAGAGCACCTACGGGCAACATGTATATGTAAAACAGCGCACAGTATAAAAAATGTAAAACAACAAAATCAAATCAGGAGAGTTCTCTAACTGGTACATGGATGGCAATTAATAAATATTTACTGGACAAGTAAACTTACAGCTTATAATGTGCATGTTGCAGAATCTACTAAAAGAGTCTTTCAAAACAGATAAACTGAAGGATTCCAAGAAATACCATCATGTATTGAATTATAAACTCTCTCTATATACATAACATCTAAAATATATAACATTTTTAAGTAGACATTTAAGATACAGTTTTTGTTTCTAAGAAATACCTGTAGAAGTGTTCTGCAAACTCCAAATACCTTATACCGTTAATCTCAATATTGTTTTTAATAAGATTCCCAGGCCAACTTAAAATTGGAAAAGAAATGATAAAATCAGGTTCAGAGGTAACATGGCCTCTGGCTGTAACTTTTATGTGTTTTATTTTTATTTTTTGTTCCTTTATACTTTTTATTTGGCCATAACTTTTATACTGTATTCCAAGAAATCTTTTTAGAAGGGAAGTTGAAGACAAGGTATGAGCACCCTCACTCTCAATTCAATTAGATTAGCTGCTTTTTTAAAAAATCTGTTTTACCTACTGGGCTTTTGTAGAATTATGCTTAAAATGTCAACAAGTTTTAAAATTCAAATACTAGTAGTTACAGAAAAGATCTTGGCCAGGTGCGGTGGCTCACGCCTGTAATCCCAGCACTTTGGGAGGCCGAGGCAGGCGGATCACAAGTTCAGGAGATCGAGACCATCCTGGCTAACACGGTGAAACCCCATCTCTACCAAAAATACAAAAAATTAGCCGAGCGTGGTGGTGGGTGCCTATAGTCCCAGCTACTTGGGAGGCTGAGGCAGAATGGCGTGAACACGGGAGGCACAGCCTGCAGTGAACTGAGATCGTGCCACTGCACTCCAGCCTGGGCAACACAGCGGGACTCCATCTCATTTAAAAAAAAAAAAAAAAAATCTCTAAACCAATAGATAATACGGGTTTGAGTTCTAGCTCTGTCATTTAAGAACTGTGTGATCTTGGCTAAATAACTTTATCTCTATAAACTTTTATCTCTTCATTTAAAAAGCCAGAGGGGGAGCTCACCTATAATAGGTGATCTTGTAAATTTGTTTTAGCTCTAAAAAGTCCCTAACTTTCAACTAGGGTATGTCTCAACGTACACCATACCAAAAAATTTTCAGAGTTAAGGGAAGGGTTTTAGAGATCACCTATCCCAACACATTCATTTTATAAATGTCCAACTCAACCTCGCAGAAGCACTGATCAAATCCTCTGAAAACCAAGTTAACTATATGTATAGATACATAACCAGATCCAAAATACAGTATTTTTCCTAGTAGTTTAAAAACTAATCATATCTGACCAGAAGATTTCTAGCCTAAAATTATGGTTATGTATGTACGTTTTCTGGTTTGGTATGCTTTCCAACTTTATGTAAATGAAATACACTGATTGCGTGTATGCTTCTGACCTGCTCCCTCCTCTCAATATTTAGATTAATTCATACTGATGTTGAAATTTACTTTTATTGTTGTATGCTGTGTAGTATTTCTCTATTAATGTATCAATAGTATTTATCCCTTCTCCTGCTGATGCAAGTTTCTTAGATATTAAAAACAAACAAACAAACAAAAAAACCTGCCATCCAGTTTCACTTTTCCAGAGAAACTGAAGATACTGAAAATACCCTTTGGAAAGACTTCTAAAATGTTTTATACTTTAAAACATATATATATGTATATATATATATCTCAGAAATGTTTTATCCATTCTAGAGCTAATTTAAGAGCACCTACGGGCAACATGTATATGTAAAACAGCCACCTACCAGAATAACCACCAATTTAACTTTTTTGCCGAAAAGAGAAAAGCACTGTTAATGAAAATTTCTTTGAAAACATACTTGCTCACACCAGAGACTTTTGTTTGAGACAGAGTCTTGGTTTTGTTGCCCAGGCTGGAGTGCAGTGGCATATTCACAGCTCACTGCAGCCTTGACTTCCCAGGCTCAAGAGATCCTCCCACCTCAGCCTCTTGAGTAGCTAGGACTACAGGGATGTGCCACTAACCCTGGCTTTTTCTTTTTTTTTTTGCAAAAATGAGGTTTTGCCATGTTGTCCAGGATGGTCTCAAACTCCTGGACTCAAGCAATCCTCCAACCTTGGTCTCCCAAAGTACTGGGATTACAGGAGTGAACTACCACACCCAGCCACAGATTAGATTTTTACTTAATATGGTTTGAAAAAAATTCTTTACGCATGGGTTAAGTAGTACTCATAGGAGAAAAGAAGGGCTACTTACCCGTGATCCTTTTTCAGTGCTTCTACAATGCACAACAATTCAATAATCTGGGCTCTAAGTTCATCCAGGGAATTTTTTTTCACATCATCTGTTTCTACTTTAGCTTTGATTTCTAATGGAGTCAGGAAAGCAGTTGTATTTGCTTTAGAAGCACTGGAAGGTGTTGAAAGGTACACAGATGGCTGAAAACACAAAAAATTTTTTTTCTGACTTTAATATTATATTTAAGTTCAAAAGATTTTTACATCAAGAAGAAAAACAATTAAGTACTTCAAGATAAATGGCAAATTTGGAAATTCAAAAGCAATTTGATGTTCACAACTGGAAAAATCGCCAGACAACTAAAGAATAAATTTATAATCATTAGTGGTTTTTGTAGGAAATGACAATTTCATTAACAGAAGAAAAAAGGAAAAAAGAAAAATCCATCAAATGCATATTATGGATGGTTCGCCTAGTGAAACAGGAGAGCACTATAAAGGTATTATTTTTTCTTCCATATTCAATACTTATTGTTCGGAATGTCCAAAGAGCTTCACTTAAAAGTAATTGTGAACAATTTAATAGGTTCAGGAAGAGTCACTAAAATGAGTCCATAGTCTGTCACCTCATAACTGTTTCACTAAAAAAAACAGCAAATCACTTTAATAGAATTTCAATAGACTGTTGACAGCTGAGAGAATCAGATTAGGTGTATTTAATAAATTGGAAACACTCTGACAAAAATGCCCTGAAATGAAATAGAGAAATAATTTGGGAGGAAACCTAAATGACCTTAAATGTGTGTCAGTTGTGGTGAAACTACGTTAAATAAAAATGGTAAAAATTTTGATAAGACATCTAACACATGTAACAGATGAAAGGATTCATGTACATACAGTATTCTGCCATTCATTCCAGTATATACTGAATGCTTAATTATTATACTAAGCACCAAGCTAGGTAAATACTACACAAGTGTTCATTTCTGACCTTAAGAATATATGTTTAATGGAGAAATGAAATAGATGCAGAGATCTATGCCTTTAAAAATACAAAATATGTAATATTTATTTTATTCAATTAAAATGTAAGCTCTTTCAAAAATATTTGCAGAAAACAGTCTGACGAAGCTAAACAATTCAATTTTTTAGCAGTAATTATTCCATTTCTTGGCAGAAGAAATAATTCTTCCTAAAGAACACCTTAAATTATCTATGTTTGAGGTCCACAAAGAATCCCAGAAAGTCAACAAACCTTAGCCCACAATGCACCTCACCTTTGGAGAAGAGCATGTATCTTTTTTTAATTCAGATGGCTTTAGGTTGGCACTGTCTTCTTCTTTTGGTAACTTCAAGATTTTTTCGGGGCTGTGAGTTGGCTAAATGATTTTTTAGAAGTGAAGAGACGTAACAGACCAAAGAAAAGAAAAGGTAGTAAGTCTTTGGATAACAAAACAAGTAACTTTTATGGATTTTCAGCTGCTACTGTTGCTGATATCCCATTATCATTAATAGGATGCTACATACTTTCAAGCTGAATAACATATTTGCGTATCTTGAGGGCAAAAAGTTTGCCTCTTAGCAGCAAGGATTTTCTCCATTTAGGTAATTTTAAAAGTACTATAGCGTTTAAGAGCTAATATATTAACATTACATTACCACCAGTACTCCAGGCAATGTAGAAAAAGCATACTAAGAAGTTAATACATTTAGACATGAGGATAAGTACTACAAAAACAATGAATATTTCACAACCATCATCAGAGAAATACAAATCAAAACTACAATGAGTTATTACTTCACCCCAATTAAAATGGTCTTTATCCAAAAGATAGGTAACAACAAATGCTGGCAAGGATATGGAGAAAAGGGGAACCCTCATACACTGCTGGGGAGAATGTAAATTAGTACAACTACTATGGAGAAAAATTTGCAGGTTCCTCAAAAAACTAAATATAGAGCTACCATCTGATCCAGCACTGCTAAGTATATACTAAGAAAAAGGAAATCTGTATATCAAAGGAATATCTGTATTCCCATGTTTATTGTAGCACTATTCACAAGAATATAGCCAAGAATTGGAATCAACCTAAGTGTCCATTAACAGACAAATGGATAAAGAAAATGTGGTACATATAGACAATGGAATACTATTCAGTCACAAAAAAGAATGAGATCCTGTCATTTGCAACATGGATAGAACTGGAGGTCACTATTTTAAGTGAACTAAGCCTGGCACAGAAGAACAAACTTTGCATGTTCTCACTAAAAAAATTAAAACAATTGAACTCATGGAGACAGAGAACAGAAAGATGGTTACCAGAGGCTGGGAAGGGTGTTAGTCGGGTAGTGGTAGGAATGGGGGATGGTTAATGAGTACAAAAAATTGAGTAAGACCTATTATTTGGTAGCATAACAGGGTAACTACCAGTCAAAAATAATTTAATTGTACACTTAAAAATAACTAAGAATACAATTTGGATTGTTTGTAACACAAAAGACAATTGCTTGATGTGATGGGATACCGCATTTACCCTGATATAATTATTATGCATTTCATGTCTGTATCAAAATATCTCACATAACTCATAAATATACACATCTATTATGTACCTACTGAAGTTAATTTTAAAAATTTAGAAAAAAGAAAAAAAAAAAAAAAACACTGAATATTTCAGGAGAAAAATTTTTCTCAATCTTTCCTAAAGTGAATATCTGCTGAATTTTAGTAACTGTTGTTGAAAGACAAATTAAACAGGTTCTTTCTTTGTCACCCTTTGACCCTGTGCTCTGTGGCTACAGCCTCACGATAATTTCCTTCTGATTCTGTAACCTTCCATTCCAGACCCTGTTGGAATGAACACACCTCTCTCCCTCTATCTCCTTAAATACCAGCATTTGCCACTTGAGTATAACAGCTATCATCCCGATTGTTAAACTTAGGTAGAGCTATAAATCCTCTACCTTCAAATGGACTCTGCATTGGCTAAATCTACTGTAGTTTAAGACAATTAGGTGAACTCACAGAATGTCCACCATTGAAACGGCCCGGCAACCTTCTTCCAGGCATCTTTGGTCTATTTGCAGTGAGATGAAGCAAGTTTTCTGAGGAAGCTATGTCATCAAAATTTACAACATCTAGAAAATAAAAATAAATATTATTTACTAAGAGAATTGCACCTTTTTAAAGGTAAAAAATAATGTTTCAGTTTTTGAACAAACTATAAATTAAAAAGAGTACCACTACTTTGAAGAATTCACAAATTGACCTGTGCTTTTCATATGCATTTGGAAAACAACACTCGCCCTTAAAAGAAAAAAAAAATCCTCTTTACCTGATACATTTATATAGTATATGACTTTATTAACACTATAAAGGTTGTTTCCAGTAGAGACCTAGACCTCAACAAAAAGTTCTTAGTGAAAAATCTGTATCATAAAATGTAGTAGCATAAAAAACTCATCAAGTTCCTAACAAAGATCTACTTCTTAAACTCATAATAAATTACAAGATCTCAGAAAATCAGCATGTAAAACTGTTTTGAACTTCAAGAAGTAGAATATTCGAATGTTAAGAATTAAACTTTATCTGGCACCCTGCCACTTTCGATTTGTGTTTCTCAATATAAAGCAAAAGCATGATTTAATGTACCTTTATGTGTATATGTACGTGCACAGTATTAGGTGGGACTCAAACTGTTTATAGTTCACTGCACCTTTGCTTAGACATTATCATGTTTAGCAATCACAAGATGGCTTCAAATCTAAGGCAAATCAGATTCCAAAAAAAAAAAAAAAAAGCTACATGGATTACCAACTTACTTCCTCATCATCAAAGGCTGGCAGACCTTTGACCCGGTAACTTGGGTTTAAGGACAAATCTACTCTAAAACAATGATATATAATACTTTGCCTTTTTCTAGATGATTCAGAAGTCTTGCTAAAGGAAATGTCTTTAACTCTGAAGCCCAGATATCTATGTATGAATCAAGAACCCAAAAGGTAAACTACTACAGATACTTCCATTTTCAATAGAACCTTCCTTTAATTCAGATTCCAAACTCAGGTATTAACCACAGCCAAAATTTTCTACCTAATAGCAGATTCCTTTGGTCTAATCATCCAGATCTGTATTAATTCTTCACGTTACCATCTGCCTAGATGTTTATAATACTTTCTGTCAGATAGGTATATGTTCTAACTCAGTTATTTGTTTCTTTAAAAAGATACAGATACTCATCACTGCCCACAAAATTTATTCATCAACTTTACTTATTTAGAGAATGTTTTTAAGGGATGGAGGACACAAAGGTAAGGCAGAAAAAGAGGCATCACTGTTTGGTAATATGCATTTTATAACAACTAGAAGAATTTGCTGATAACTTAATATTTTCTATCAATTTCTTTGTGTGTTCTCACTTGTGTCAACTTACTAAGCTGATTCATTAAAACAGATACTCTAATATGCTTGATTTAATATTTGAGTCTTTAGATAACTGTAAGTAATCATGAAAGAAACAAACCATAATAATAAATGACAATGAAAAATGCATTATATAATGTGAAGGTTGAATTTAAATATATGTTTAAATGTCATGTTATTTGTAAATATCATAAAGAAAGCAATCAGTATTTTTAAAAGATGTTAAAATATGTTGTAGTTTGAAGGGTGAAAATTGCTTTTACACTGATGTGTGCATTAACAATCCACAAAGAAAAAACCTTAACAAGTACAATCCAATCATTTCAGCCTATAGAGATTATTTTCAAATGCATATTTAAGCAACTTGCAGAAAGAAAAAGAAACAAACAGAAAAACACAGGAGAAGACAAAGAAAAATGAAACTGAAAGGGTAAATAAAACATAGATTTACAAAAGTATACACCATGCTCGTGTAAAATGTCTTCTGTATGTCCAGTTTTGAACTACAACACCAAGACAAGTAACTTTACTATTCTAAAACTCTCTCAGGTTCTCCATTTAAGCCATTGGGTTAGTAAAAAGGAACAGTGCACATTTTGGACTCATGACTTATCTAAATGCTTATAAATTTACCTAAGAGGGATAACAATGGATTTACGCTGTACACATGGCATAACAGGCATGACAATCATTTGGCTTTTGCAATCACATCTGTCACTCTGCCAGCCACTTAAAATCTGCATGTTGCTAGGAACACATAAAATTTTAAAAAATCAAAATGAAATATCCAATTTGGAGAGAAAATAAACTGATTTTTATGGTTGCCAATTTTCTTCAAAAACAATTATCAAAAGAATATTTTAAATGAATCAGGAAACTTTTCCAAAATGAATTTCATTTTCTCTAAAAATGGAAAACCAAAAGGGTTAGAATAAATAGACAGACAGACAAGTACACTTTCAGTAAAATTACAAAGAAAAATCAATGTGCACCACCTATTTATATTGAAAATACTATTTTGATTGCTTTATAAACTTTCATCTTACCAAAATGGAGAAGGGTAGAATAATTTCCTGACACGTAAGAAGGGAAACATGGCAAACAGGCTAGGAAACAAAATCTGGAAAGAAAAGTCAAGGATAGGAATGTCTAGAAAAAAGACTAAACCAAAATAATTATTTTACAAAACAGGAAAAAAGAACAGCTGTAGAATGAATAAAACCATTTCAATGTTTGGCATATAACTATTTGCAGGTTATCTAACTTACACAAGATGTGTATTAGATTTGAGGTTTATTCCTTTGTCTTTCAAAGGGAAAAAATAATATTAGTATTAATTTCAATATGCATTAAGCTAGAAAGTCCTGTTTTATTACTCACTGAACACCAAGACAGCTTCCAAAAGGATGGCTTAGTGCTTTAAGAGGCCAGAGTAATAAATCAGCATGTTACACCTCATAATGTAGTTATAACTAAAATTAAATCAACTTTTAGTCTTTAGCCCACGATAGAAATTACGATGAAAATCAATTTTAATTCTATGGTATCAAAGAAGAAAAATATGTTAAATATTACTTTAAAATATCTCACTATAAAAATATGACTCAATACTATCTTCAAAATATTTCATACATAAATAAAAATTCACTAATGCCTTATATGATACTTACAAGTCTTTAATATGGCATGATCAAGGAAACTATTAGAAACCAATTTTTTTAAAATTCTAGTTTAGATATAGGCTGACTTTTTATAGTATATGCTACTCAACAGGTACCTATTAGAAAAATTCCACCATAAATTATTTCCAGAAGAAATGAGTAAATATTGGAAAAGAAATTTTTTAAAAAATAGATAAACTATCAAATAAACCAGAAGAAAAAGAAATGTGTTTCCTTATTCAACAATGAATGCTACCGTCAAATAATACGTTTCTTTAAAATTGCTTTTTTTTGGTTTGTTTTTGAGACAGGGTCTCTCTTTATCATGCAGGCTGGAAGGCAACGGCATGATCAAGGCTCACTACAACCTACAACTCTCAGCCTCAAGTAATCCTCTCACCTCAGCCTCCCTCCCTAGTAGCTGGGACTACAGGGGTGCGCCATCATGCCCAGCTTTTTTTTTTTTTTTCCTGTAGAGACACGGTCTCACTATGTTACCCAGGCTAGTGTCACTATGTTGCCCAGGCTAGTCTCTAACTCCTGGACACAAGCAATCTTCCTGCTTTGGCCTCCTAAAGTGCTGTGATCACAGGCATAAAATTGCCTTTTAATCATAGAAAATCTTACCACAGAAAAACCACCAAAAGATAAAAATACTACACTGTAAGGAAACTTCATCAGTTGGGCTTTCTTAACGTAATAGCCATGTTACTATAAAATTTTCTATCTTATATTTTAAAACTAAGTTGAAGATAATTTTATTTTACAGATAACGTATGATTTTAGAAATACATGGACCACACAAGCTTTACTATTAATTAGTAGTGGTACTGAGATTTCCCTTAAACCAATTTGAGGAAGTGTTTGTAATAGAGAAAAAAAAATTGTAAGCATAGTTTTTAACAGCCCTGATATTTACAAAACTACATGATCTATGATAATATATATGAAGAAACTAAAAAGTTATGTCGTGTCATTAAAAAAAGAGAAATTCTGAGTGTTCTGGATATGTCTTTCTTACATGTACAAAAGTCAGAGTCTGTATTTATATACATAGTTTATATATATACATAAATGTTTACATATGACTTTACAAATAAGAAAATCGTATCTGAGAATAGAGTCAGGGATTTATATCTTTTATAGATTAGAACAAAAACAAAATGGGATGGGTTTAATTAACAATGGAGGAGGCAGGAAAGAAGGAAAATAACATTTGTAATAACTTCCATGTCAGGTACTCCAGTAGACATATACATGTACTAAATCGTTCCATTGTTAGTTAAGGGAAAAAACATTAGGAAACTTTCTATCAGCAATCAACTAATAAATAAAACCCCTTTTGTTAACAGCAAAGTCAGTGCACTTTCTATTATTTCACCTCAAATTATTATGGTACACAATAATGAAATTTTCAATACGTTTTTCATGTATGTGTTCAACTTTCTAAAACATATTAAAAAGGCTAGATTCGCACATTATATTTGAGGCTGTATTTGAGCCAAAATACTTTTTTTAAAGTATTAACATCACAGAAGAGACAGAACACTTTTATATTACTAATACTAGGAATATATGATAGTCTAACTTAAAAAGGTAGCAGGAATCTCTGATTTAATGTTTAGGACATACGCTATTTACTTCCATCAATTATGCCTTTTATCTCAGCATGCAACTGTGCCTAAAACACTACTGAGGATATAAAACTTGCTCAGTAAATAATCTGATACTTAACATGAACTAAATTCCCAACATTTGTATTTTCTGAACTTTACAGGGCCTAAGTGTAGTACACCAAAGGTAGTACAATTAAGTGGAAGGAATAAAGAAGAGCAGCCTGAAAGTAGCTGTTAGTTTTCTGACTTGGCTAAGTCTCAGCATCTCTAGATTACTTCCTTATTTATTTGAAGAAAAGAAGAAATCAGAAATAAGATGTTTTCGCACCCTGTTCTACAAAGTCTCTGTTTACTATATGGGGAGTAAATAACAGCTATGTATAAAAGATAGAAATAGGGGCCCCCAAACCAAGTAAAAACAGAACTTTCCAATCATCAATAGTTTGAAATTATTACACATATTATTTTTACTAGAAATACGGCAGTGTGTTGTGACTCTATATAGAAAAAGTTTGGAAAAAAAGAAAATGTTGTAATTTACCTAAATTAAAAAAAAAATTCCATTACCTTGATGTAAACTAAATAAAACATTCAAGATGAATACAAAGCAACAGATGCAGATTCCAGATGTTACTCCTTCAATTCCCAAAGGGACTCCATCAACATTTAAAGACTTGTGTGATAAAGATCCCACAAATTTGTGAAAATTAAAAATACAGTTGCAATAATTTATTTCCAGAGTTAAAATTGGGCAAATAATCTGCTTTTCTTCAACTATAACTTATGAAACACATTTCTAGCTATATTTTAAATCAAACAGAAAACAATATGAACTGATCAAATTCTATTTACTGATAAGCTCAATAAAAAAGAGTAAGATTTTTTAAAACATGAGGATTCTTTTTCTGTTTATTGAACAATTAATAAGGATAATTTTCACCATATAAAACATACTGAATAAATTTCAATGAATTTCTCTAAAATACAATAAACATTTCAATTCCCAGAAATTAGTAGTAAATATAGCTTCATCCATAGCAAGCGGGATCCAACTATACGACAGAAGGATCTATAAGATATTCAAATAAGAAGACTGAAAGGAGGCCACACTTTAAGTCAGAAACTTTGCATTTGCAAACTGAAAGAGGGAAGAATAAGGTCATCTGAAAAAACTTGAAATGTAATAGCATATTTTATAATAAGGTAATAAAAAACATGTAAGTGTAACTGGCCTTGAAGTTTAAACATAAACATGAAATGTTAACAATGAAGCTAGAAAAATTAAAACATTAAGATTTCTTAAAAATACCAGAGTAAAATGAAAATTTAGAGCTCTGCTTTGATGTATGGATAGTGCATATTTAATGTCTGTAGCTTACTTTGTTTAGACATAAAATAGGGGGAAAAAAGCATCTGTTTCCTAGAGTTAAACTAAGAACATACCTGAGAAAGTGCTTTGAAAAAGTTAAAAAAACAAAATACAAATGCAAAGCACTATACAAAATATTAAAAATTACCAGAAAGTAATGAAGACACAATGCTTTTAATAATGAAAACTATCAAGACTTCTCTGTTTCAAGTTTTCCATTTTACAAATAATAATAGGTATTTTTTTAAAAGGAAGAAGTACAGACTAGACAAAGATATCATTAAGCTGAAAAATCAGTCCTAAAGCTTAAAAAAAATTAGCAAAAGGGTTATTAGAAAAAGTATATTTTCCTATACTGGAAACAAAAGTATCTCTAGATTAAGAGGAGAAATTTAAAGTCCTATGAAATATAATCTAATGCTGGCACTGAAAGTCTACGTCATCTCATTTCTAAACTTTTAAAACTAAAGTGTATTCATATCTAGGTTGGGTAGCACAGTCATTCCACTATAAAGAGGGAGTAATAGATGGATCACCTTTTAATATCTATTTCAGTCCTCTGATTAGTAAGAAACCTTAAAGTCTGATCAGTAAGGACCATAAACATTTTACTTATCTTCTTTTATTATTTCTACTTTGGCTACTAAATTTTAAACAAATTTTAACTGTGTAATTTCAACTTTATCCACACAAAAACTGCATATGTATATCTCTTAAAGAGTTTCTTTGACAATTTTTTTTTTTAATGCACCACTGCTGTCCATGCTGACTTACCTGTTTCTTTGGAGGTCCTTACTATAAGTGAATCAAGGTCTACTGATTTTGGTCTAAGGGGCAACTGTTCAGAATCTAGCTTTGGTTTTGATACGGGCTCAGTTTCAAACTTTGATGCAATAGTAGAAACTTCCCCATTAATCCTGAAATAAGGAAAAAACATGCAAAAATCACTAGTAAGAAACATGACTTTTTAAAAATTGTGATTTAATGACATTAAAGATTTTATGGCCTAATACTGATTACTTTCTGTTCTGTAAAACCATTTCCATAAACATAAAACTCTGTCCTAAGGCTGATTACAATGAAATGAAAAATGTGAGAACAGTTTATTAAGTGTAGAAAATTATTATAAACATAAAATTAACATTCAACAGATATTAGTACACAGAAAATGCAAAAAATAATACTTAAAAATTAAACTGCAACAATAGAAGGACAACTCTAGAAGGTAGGCAACAGTGAGAGCTAAATCAAAATGTACAGAATGCTCTTGTATTTTTTTTTATTATTTTAGATTATTTTTTATTTCAACAGGTTTTTGAGAAACAGGTGGTGTTTGGTTACATAAATAAGTTCTTTAGTGGTTATTTCTAAGATTTTGGTGCATCCACCACCCGAGCAGCGCACACTGTACCCAATGTGTAGTCTTTTATCCTTCACTCCCCTCCTACCCTTTCCCCTCAAGTCTCCAAAGTCCAATGTATCATTCTTATGCTTTTGCATCCTCATAGCTTAGCTCCCACACATTAGGGAGAACGTACAATGTTTGAGTTTCCATTCCTGAGTTCACTTAGAATAAGAGTCTCCAATTCCATCCAGGTTGCTGTGAATGCCATTTTTTTTTCATTCTTTTTTATGGCTGAGTAGTATTCCATAGTATGTGTATATATATATATATACCACAATTTCTTTATTCACTCATTGATTCATGGGCATCTGGGCTGGTTCCATACTTTGCAATTGCGAATTGTGCTGCTATAAACATGCATGTGCAAGTTACCTTTTTCGTATAATGCTTTCCTCTGGGTAGATACCCAGTAGTGGGACTGCTGGATCAGATGGTAGATCTGCTTTTAGTTCTTTAAGGAATCTCCACACTGTTTTCCATAGTGGTTCTATTAGTTTACATTGCCACCAGCAGTGTAGAAGTGTTCCTTTTCATCACATCCATGCTAACATCTATTATTTTTTGATTATGGCCATTCTTGCAGGAGTGAGGTGGTATCACATTGCCGTTTTGATTTGCATTCCTGATAATTAGTGATTTTGATCATTTTTCCTATGTTTGTTGGCCATTTGTATATCTTCTTTTGAGAATTATCTATTCATGTCCTTAGTCCAGTTTCTGACGGGATTGTTTCTTTCTTGCTTGCTTTTAAAGTTTATTGGTGATGTTTTTAAAAAGGGCTGTGGCAGGAGACTAAATGGGCTGCCACTCCTTGACTACTGCTGCATCTTGGTGATCAGCTCTTGCAGAGATGTGGTAAGAAGAGACACCACTGGGTCCTTTCACTGTCCTGGGTGGCTGAGGCCCACTGCACCCTGGAGTTCTCCTTTGAAAGAGGAAATTTTTTGAGGATTATCAACCAGGCCAACTTTATTCCAGAGAGCCATCTCTGCAGCCCCGACCTCGACAGTCCCAAACTCCACGACACCAGTACCTGCCTTCTTACTGAAAAGCACCAGGTTGAGAATTCCACCATACTTTTGCAAAAGTAGCTGCCTTCTGACTCATCCTTCTTGCACTTCCATTTCAGTTTTAGTTTGGGGTTCCTTTGTCTTCAGTATTTTCTGACTTTTAATCTCAAGTCAAGTTCCTGGCACATCTGCTCCTGGATCATCATCTGCTGTTCCTCCAGTTGCCAGGAACACTCTTCAGTAAGATGTTCAATCTCCTACTCAAGTGTCCTGGTGCTCTAGCTTTCCTCCACCTTCTCACTCACTTGGGCCTGGGACGCCAGGTCACGCTTACCTTTTAGTAGTCTCTCATCAAGCCTCTGGGTCCTCTATGCTATCTGCTTCTTGGCTTTTCTAACCTCATCATATGCAGCCCTGGCTGCAGCAAGGCCTGAGAAAGCTAGTGGAGGTGATCACAGCTGTGATCACAGGTAATCACAGCTGCTCTGTGATTATCCAACTTTTGTCTGGGTGGCAGGAGAGGGCCTTCTGCCTATACGCCTCCTTCACCTCTTTGTCTGCTGCTTTCTCCATGATGCCTAGCAGCACGAACAAGTCCATCTCTAAGAGCCGCTGGTTTGCCATGGTTCCAGCCCTGACTGGATTTGTACTATAATTCCCCAAGTGTTTTAAGCATGCACAAGGACTGCTGACACAGCCAACAGAATACTGCTTAGCATCCTGGGAATTTACTGATGCATTTTAATAACCAAAGCTCCAATCAAATTCCCAGAATCCGCCTGTGATCTTTGTTTACATATCCAGCTCTCAACATGTTTATATTCTTCTTGGACGTTATTTACAACATTAAAATAAACTTTAACTTTTCAAAAAGGTAAAAGATAAGTGTTGGTGAGCATCTTAAGAAAAGGGAACCCTTGCATACTGTTGGTAGGAATGTAAATTCCTACAGCCATTATGGAAAACAGTACAAAGGTCCCTCGAGAAATTAAAAAGAGAATCATCATATGATCTAGCAATTCCATTACTGGGTACATATCCAAAGGAAATAAAATCAATATGTCAAAGAAATATCTGCATTCCCATGTTTGCTGCAGCACTATTCACAACAGCCAAAATATGGAAGCAACCTAAAGTATCAATGGATGAATGAATAAAGAAAACGTGGCATACACACACCAGGAATAACATTCAGCCACAAAGAAAGAAAGCAAGCCTGCCATTTGCGACAATATCAACGAATCTGGAGGATGTTAAGTCAAGTAAGCCAGGCACAGAAAGACAAATACCACATGTTCTCCACTCAAATGCGAAGTCTAAAAAAGTGGATCCCATAGAAAGAGAGAGTAGAATGGTGATTACCAGAGTCTGAAGTGGTTGTGAGTTGGAAGGGAGTGGGAAGATGTGGTCAAGGAATACATATTTACAGTTAGATAGAGGGAATAAGTTTAAGAAATCCATTGTACATTATAGTGAATGTACTTAATGGTGATGTATTGCATTCTTGAAACAAGATAAGAGTGAATGTTAAGTGTTCTCATCACAAAAATGATAACTATGTGAGGTTATCACATAGTTACTGAAGTCATTCCACAATGTATTATATATATGCTTTAAAACATCGTGTTGTAAACAATAAATACATACAATTGTATATGTCAATTTTAAAAATAAATATAATTGAAAAATAAGAAAAAACTTCCCTGGAGATTTAGAAAGGCAATGGAGCCATTAAGGTCAAAGGTGAGTAAATCAATAAGCTAATTTAAAATTAGGTAAAACATACTTGGCTATAGGAGGTGGTGGAGGAACTGGTTTTTCAGGTCGCTTTGGGTACATTGTTCCAGAAGATCTCAATAAATTATTGGCTTTGGTAGGTGGAGTAGGTTTCTTGGGTGGGACTTGTGGAGCTGCTGGTTTAGAAGGTTTCTGTTCCAGTGTTGATTTTTCATCTAAGATTAAAAAAATTTCACAAGTTATTGACAATCAAAATTATTTAGGTTTTTCTATTCCTAAAAGTTTGTATCAGTCTGGAAAAGTGTGACAGAGGCAGACATAAACTTTCATTCTCTGTATTTGTATACGTGTGCACTGTTTTATTTAAAGTTATATTTTAATTTAATAAGCCTAAATAGCTTTTAAAAAATGTTTACTATGGTAGAGAGGAAAACCACTAATAAGCTTCAGATTAGTAGATAATGCCTGCTTTTTATTATGTTCCCAGGAAGTTTTGCTTTTAAGTGTAGTAGTCTATCTCAAATACAAACACATGATTTTACTCTAACCAGAAAATTATCTAGACTTAAATCCAGATTATTTTCTGAAACTGAAATACAGAGAACTGAAAACAAGTAGAAACTCGAGTGCTATATAACGTTCAAATTTAAAAAGCATGACGGTGAAGGAAAAAAAATCAAATGTTAAGAGAAACTAGGGCGAGACTGCTTAGCCACAGATGAGAGAATTACAGGCTTATATTTGCAATTCTTACTACTGTACTAAGAATTTTATTAATACCATTTCACTTAATAATGCAACGAAATGAGTATTCCCATTTGAAATAGAAGAAAATAAGCTGGAAAAAAACAATTTTGACAATTTTATACTATGTCAATAAAGACAATTTTATCACCAAAAAGGCAACAAGTACTCTTTTACTACACATGACACACCTGCTTCCTGATCTCCCAGGTGCTCACAACAGGTATTAAAATTGACACGTGTATAAGACAGTCATAATACAGCAGTCAGCTAAAACGTGTCATAAGACATATATACAAAAATAAGAATCTCCTAAGCACCATACTGAATAATTTTCAAAATGTACTTGGTCTCTGAAAAAATGTCTATCACAAGACCACAAACAATTCTGTAAGATTTCATATCAGCCAGAAACTGGTGATTATAAAACCTGAACATCGTAGCACACAGATAAACCTCTCCCTAAAAATTACAAATTTTATTTCACAATGAATACAAAATACTATTTTCTCCTTTTACCACTTATTTAATACTTTGAATCACATGAAAATATAGTTTGTCTATTAAAATTCTGGTCATCATTTGGTACAAAAATCTATTTCTATATGGCCTCAAGAGATAACAATGCAGTATATAATTATACCATCAGAAATTTTTAAAAAACGAAACTCTCCAGTTGAAATAAATAATGAAATAAAACTATTTGTAGTTGTAAAAACCAGACAAACTTAAATTTCTAGAAATTAGGAAAAATGTTTTATACATAATACCACGAAAAATGGTCAAAGGAGAGAAATTAAAGAGAAGTTCACTGATTGAACATATTTCTTTTAACAGATACACAAATAACAGCTTGAAATTCTGTAGTGTTAGTCTAAAAAAAACAATACGTGGAAATCAAAAGGTAACAAAAATACGACTCATCATTCCTGGTTATGTAAACATAACTAAATCAACTATAATGTACTGACTTATTATATAACTACTATAAGATGGCAACATATTTATGTACTAGATTTTATTGTTTTAGTTAAGGTGACATTTACATAAAATTAAAAATTCTAAAATGAACAATTCAGTGCCATTTAGTATATTCACAATATTATGCAACCAACACCTTTATCTACTTCTAAAACATTTCCAGCACCCCAAAAGATAACCCTTTCCTGATTAATCAGTTAACCTCTGGCAAACAGCAATCTGCCTTCTATCTTCTATGGATTTATCCATTTTGGATATCTCATACACATGGAATCATGCAATTATCTTTGTGTCTGGCTTCTTTCACTTAGCCCAATGTTTTAGCAGTTTATCCTCTTCATACATATAGCAGTATTTCATTCCTTTTTGTGACTGAATAATACTCCATTATACATATACATACACATATATAAAACACAATCTGTTTATCCACTGAAGTATATCTGGATTCCTTCTACCTTCTGCCTACTGTAAACAGTGCTGCTATGAATATTTATGTATAATACATGAGTGTCTGTTTTCAATTTCTTGGATGTTTGGAACTGCTGGGTCATATGGTAATTCCATGTTTAACTTTCTGAAGAATCACCCAACTGCTTTTCATAGCAGCTAAAACATTTTCTACTTGCACCAGTAATGTATAAAAGTCCAGTTTCTCCACATCCTTGCAAACACTTATTATTTATTTTCCTTTCTTAAAAAAAATTTTAACCATCCCAGTGGGTGTGAAGTGACCCACTTCATGGTCTTGATTTGCATTTCCCTAAAGACTAATGATATTAAACATCTTGTCAAGTGCTTACTGACATGATTAATGATGTTAAATATCTTGTCAAGTGCTTATATAACAAGCATGCTTATAAACATGCTTGTTATAAACAACAAAACTTATATATCTCCTTTAGATAAATATCTATTTCAGCCTGTGCTGCAGTTTTAAATAGGTTTGTCTTTTTGTTGTTAAGCTGTAACAGTCCTTTATATATTCCAGATACTTGCAAATCTGGTAAGATTTCTCCCATTTTGTAGGTTGTCTTTTTACTTTCTTAATGTCCTTTAACACACAGAAGTTTTTAATTTTGATAAAGTACAATTATTTTTTCTTTGGTTAAATATGCTTTTTGTGACATAGTCTAAAAAGAACAAAATACTTTTCTCTAGATTCACAACACTGAGACACCAAATGTGTGGGGATTTATTCCCACAACAACCAAGTATCTGTCACCAGCTGAGTGTCCTATAATTTAATTCAGTTCTGACACTATCTATCTGGGGTGAGCATCAGATCCCATAAGTTAAAGGCTCAGACCCACAAGATTGCTCCCACTTCAGATTCCAATCTGAAGTCCAGTCCTCTCGTACTTCTGATCAACTGCTATAAACTGGGGATTCCCATGATCACTCCTCGGGTTTGATAACTTGTCAGAAGAGCTCACAGAACTCAGGAAGGCACTTTATTTACAGTTTATTATAAAGGATACAGCTCAGAACAGCCAAATGGAACACATGCAAAAGGCAAGGTATGCAGGAAGAGATGCAGTTTCCATAACTTCTCCAGGTGTACCACCTTTCCAGCCCCTCAAGGTGTTCACCAACCCACGAGCTCTCTAAACTCGGTTGTTTAGGGTTTTTAATGAAAGCTAATCAGTTGGTTGGTTCCCCTGGCAACAAGGCCCCTCCCCACCTTTAGGGGCATTACAAAAGTCTCTTCATTAATATAAACTCAGACGTGGTTGAAAGATGCTAGTTATAAATAACAAAAGATGTTCCTCTCACCTTTATCACTCAGGAAATTTCAAGGGTTTTAGGAGCTATGGTGCCAGAAACCAGGGACAAATATCAAATATGCATTCCTTATTAAATCACAATATCACACGTATCTAAAAACCTATCGCCAAATCCAAAGCCATGAAGATTTACTCTTGTTTTCATCTAAGAGTTTTAACTCTTATATTTAAGGTCAATGATCCATTTTCAGTTACTTTTAGGTTACAGTGTGGGGTAGGGCTCCAACTTCATTCTTCTGAGAACATCCAGCTGTGAGTACAAGAATTTTAGTTCAGCTAAAAATTGGCCAAATCCAAGAGAAAATGTAGATTTAAGGAGGGAAAAAAAAAAAAAAGTTCTATGTTAGCTACCTGAATGACCAAGGAAGAAATACATAAGATACAGATATTATGATAATTTAAGATACAGGCTGGGTACAGTGGCTCATGCCTTTAACCCCGAACACTTCGGAAGGCTGAGATGCGAGCATTGCTTGAAGCCAGGAGTTCATGACAAGCCTGGGAAACAAATCAATACCCCCATCTCTATAAAAGAATAAAACATTAAAAAATTAGCCAGGTAGAGTGGCATGTATCTTTAGTCCCAGCTACTCCAGAGGCCGACGTGAGAGAATCACCTGAGCCTAGGAGTTTGAGGTTGCAGTGGGCCATGATGACATCACTGCACTCCAGCCTCGGCAACAAA
The DNA here is from genome assembly GCF_049350105.2 of Macaca mulatta. Lineage (NCBI taxonomy): Eukaryota > Metazoa > Chordata > Mammalia > Primates > Cercopithecidae > Macaca > Macaca mulatta. The sequence goes on from NC_133409.1 coordinate 134,613,254, forward strand.
GTAAGACCCTATCTGTAAGAAAGAAAATGAAATACAGAAGAGTTATCTCAAGTATGTGATTTTTTTAACAAAAATGTTTAAAATGTATGCTAACAAAATACAAAAAAATAACCAAAATATGTCATTTTATTTGCTTCATAATATAGCAATACATTACCAACACTGTACGTAATAAGTTAACCCGTTTATTAATTTAGATGAGGGTTAATATCCTACTGCATTAACTGAAATGGAAAAATAAGTGATAATACAGGCACCAAAGCAAAAGTGATTCCAAGTGAATAAATACAATTTAAAAAATCTAATATTCTATTCTTTGTGATCACTTGGACATGCCTTAGAGAAAAAACAGTACTACCTATAAAGTAGTGAGTCTATTCTTAATTGAATCTATGTTCCTAACATTTTAGAAAATTTTAGGACAAAATGTATTCATTCATATTTATCTCACTGAAGTTTAAACTGCAGTATAACATTTTCAGAAACATTATAAAGTTTGAGAAACTATTACCACATGAACACACCAGAGTAACCACCACATAGGCCAAGAACTGAACATGATCCATATCTCTGAAGTTACCCTTATCCTTCTTTCCAATCACTACCCCACTGCTCCTACCCAAAGCTGTCTTCTAACACCATAGATTATCTATGAATATTTTTAACTTTACGTCAATGAAATCCTAAGATTCATGTTGCTGTGTGTAGCTCTAGTTCATTTATTTGTTGCTACGTGGTATCATGGTATATGAATATACCTCAACTCCTTTACCCATTATTTTGCTGAAGAACATTTGTGCTGTTTCCAATGGCAACTTTGTTATAAATTTATAAACTTTGTTATAAATTGCAGTGAATGTGCAGATTGCTTTGGGTAGTATGGAAGTTTTAACAATATTGATTCTTCCAATCCTTAAAGATGGAATATTTTTCCATTTTTTTGTGTGTGTCTTTTTCAATTCCTTGTCTCAATGTTTTCTTTGCATATATCCAGGTTGGATTCCATAGTATTCTTGGTTTTGTGGCCTGATGCTTTTAATCACTTTTAGAAAATTGAAAACCAGTATATCTTCAAATACAGTTTCTGCTCCATTTGTTTCTCCTTCCTATCTGGTCCTCCAATTACATGTACATTAGACTTTCCCACTGTACAGTCATCCCTCTGTATATACAGAGGATTGGTGCCAAGACCCTCACGTATACCAAAAGCACACATACTCAAATCCGATGGTGAGCACCGTGGAACTTGCCTGCACAAAAGTTGGCTCTCCTCATATGCAGGTTTTGTATTCTCATGAATACTGTATTTTTATTCCCCATTAGGCCAAAAAAAAAAGTCTGTGTATACGTGGACCCCACATAGTTCAAACTCACGTTGTTCAAGAGTCAACCATATTCTTTATGTATCTTAAGGTCTTTTCTGTATTTTCTATCTTTTTTTCTCCTTATGTTTCAGTTCAGATATTTTCTTTTAAAAATATACACGCATATACTAACATTTGTGTGTATATACTTACATATACTTATATAAGTAAATTCATTTAAGCTTAGGTTGACTCATATTCAAATATACTTATAAGGTTCTAGTTCTGCCAAAATTATCAACCCCATCTTTTATTACTTCTAACATATATTAAGCATAGTTACTTTAAAGCTTGTATCTAGTATCTCTAATATCTAGATTCCCTAAAGGCCAGGTTCCGTTGTCTGTTGTTCCTGGTTTCTAGCCATGTGTCATATCTACAAGTATGCCTAATTATTTCTGAATGAGTATAAGACACAAAAGATTTATAGGAAAACACAGAGATAATTTAAAACTCTAGATGATGTTTTCTTCTCTAGAGAATAAAGGTTTACTTTCATTCTTTCAGTAAGCTAAGGTAGGGATAGTAAAAATCCCAGGTCACCATTCTCCCATCAAGAATTGAGATGATTAGAAGTTGAACTTCAGTGTTCTTCAGAGCTAGGTCTATTTCTATTTCATACTTCCTCCTACAGTAAATCCCTTTAGGGACTAAATCAAAACCTAGTTCACTAAGATACCTCCTCTTTCATGAGCTTTGAACTCTTAATTTTTGTCTCCTTCAACCCAAAAGTGTATTGAAAGTTCTTTTCATAGTCTAAGCTACCACTTTCAAGATTGGCAAATGCCCCAACAGGAAATATGAGCCCCAATGCAAGATTCACTTTACTGGGCTCTCCTCTTCCCCTCTATCTTGATTTTATGATTCTTCATTTTATTTGTAGCTCTCCTACTCCTAGCACATGACTCTGGCAAATATAAATATATATATATATATATGTATGTATGTATGTATATACACACATATATATACACACACACACACACACTCTTCATATAACCATTCTACTTGTTCTCAGCAAGAGATCTGGTCCTCATTTATCACTGCCAGAAGAACATCCTACTTCAACTTTGACTTACATATACTCCCTTGGTTTTTATGATTCTGCTCTGTGATCATTCTCTGCCTATCTCTATGAGCACTCCCTGTCAGTCCTTCTTCAAGAGTTCCTGGTCATCAAACAACTTCTTAAATGTATATATTCTAAGAAAGCTCTCTTCCCATTCTTACTCTAAGCAATCTTCTTGGATAATCTTACCCATACCCATAAATTTCATACCTAACTTCCAGAATAGCATCTTCCAACTAAACGCTTAATACGAACTCTTAGCAAAAGTTCAGCCAATATGTCGTATCAAATCCCACATCAAAAGCTGAATTCACATGTTTTCCTCCAGAAACTGTCTCTATTCCATACTTCCTATCTCATTTCCCCATGGTCATAATCATTAGTATCTCATGAGCCAACAAGATGTCAACATAGAACCTTAATTGCATTCCTTATGATAGATCCTAACCATATCTCAACGTCTTCAGCAGACAATGCAGTTGAGTCCTTCCAAATCAATCCTACTTTCATATGATTACACTGAGACAATCAGTACATAGTATTCTTCTTACAAGTCTCATTGGTCTAGAGGTAATTGTGCCCAAAAGTGGTCCAAGAAACTGAAAAGGACTTACATTCTATGGTTGGGGAGAGGTTTTCCTCTCTTTCCTGTCAAACGGACAAGAAATCATGTCGCCCTGATTGCCACTCTCAGCATTTTTGTGATCACAAGAGGAGACAATCTGAAGATAAAGTGGACACTGAGGATGGCAGAATGGAAAGATACAATTCAGGTCCGTAACAGAATCACTGAGTTGCAGGTCATATGACTCCTACTTCTAGACTTTCAATTATGTGAGATTTTTTTTTCCCTATTGTTTAAGTCAGTTTCAATAAGGACTGATTTTCTGTTCTTTGCTCTTGAAACATTTCAGCTTCTTTTCATCCATACCAACTTCCACTATCTACGCCAGCATTATCTAGCTAAATACTACTAAAAGGAAGTTTCAGAAAAACAAATGTAAGCATGTCATAATCTGGAATCCTTCAGATTTTAAAGAATACTTCATATTACATAATAAGTACTGTATTAAGTATTCCCGATGTATTATATACCTATTGTGTAAGGCATTAGAGAACCAATGGCAAATAAGGTACAGGTATCTATTCACACACCTTTTCCCTCATGGAGTTTAATCAAGTGCAGGGTAAAGAATATCTCAAAACAAACATCTAAACTAATATGTAACAGACAATAATGGGAAATACCTACTTTTAAATAGTGTTAAGGAAGCAAAATTTTAAGCTGGAATCTAAAAGATGAGAAAAATCTACCCATGAAAGATTCTGAGAGAAGTACAATTCCAGAGAAAGAAGGATGTCCCCTAAAAAATTATGTATTTAGGCAGAAAGTATGAACTGCAAACATGGAACTGCAAACACACAGAAAGCAGTAAATGTAAATAAATCCAACCACTGACTGGGAATCAGAAGTATACAAATGGTGGCTGAAGACATGTGTCTACAATAATAGAATTCAGAAGGAAATGCTCCTAAAGCAGAAGTGAGCAGATTCACTGCTTCTACCAGTAAAAGTATAGAAACAGACTGGCCTTCAGCATCATTTTATGCTCTTTCTGTGGGTATGACTGTGTATGAGTGTAAAGAAGTGAGGAGGACATATAGATAAAAATTACCATTTAAGTGATTTTATAAGAAACAGCACCTTTGTTACCTTCTCCTCTACACATTTATATGCCTCCCTACCTGCACTCCAAAATAATTATGAGTTCCTCCCTTTGTATCGTGAATTCCATACCAATGACATGATGAGTATCTTACTGAAAGACAAATACAAAAAAGGACATCTCAAAAAGCAGGATAACTTGTGCTTCAAAGTGGTGATATTATTACCATTCTGGGACACAGCCTGCCCAGATTTTAGGTACTTCTGGGAAAATGAAAACAACAGAGGGGCAGAAAACTGCTAAGCAGGTTTGAGAAAATCCACGTGGTGGCCTGGGACAGAAAGTAGAAAGTGAGAATTTAATCTAAACATTTGGGAAAATATCCCATGAAATAATGGGGAGTCACTTAAGAGTCTGAAATAGAGGGGTGATCAGTTTCATGGTTTCTAAGTATTTCTTCCCCGCCCCCCACCCCACCCCCACCACAACAGAACAGAGCTTATCAAAGGATACCTCCCATGGAACTTAGGTTTTATCCTAAGATCATAAGATCTTAGGATCATAGGATAAAAACCATGAACAAAAATACAAATGAAAAATACCTTATTTCCTTGTTGGAAGGCTTACGATACTTCAAATTGATCCTAGCCATAGTTTGAAAATGCTCCCTGTCTCAACTATGGGAACAAGGGTAGAATTTTGATTTATGTTTATTGTTACTTAGTAAAACATAATTTAACAATATTTAATATTCAACCGGCTCTCTCTCAATGCACATGTCCAAAGGTCACTGGCAACACTGACATTTTTCTTATTCATGGTACTTGATCTATTAAAGGCATATCAGGTTTATGAGAACATTCTGAAAATACTTAAAATCATTTCCCTTGTTATGCCTTGTCTTGTTTATCCTACATACCAAAAAATTCTCATATTTACCCTTAAACTCCAAAACCAACACTTTATATTAAGTTTTCAAGTCATTCCAGGTGAACCAAGTTCTTGTGAGGTTTTTAAATGGAGGGAAAATGTCTTTTATATTTATTCACATATTTACTACTTCTGGCATTCTTCATTGCTTTGAGTAATACCAACTGCCAATCTAGTATTGTTTTCCTTCTATCAAAAATAATTTCTTTTAACATTTTCTGTAATATACTTCTACTGGCAATAAGTTCTCTGAGATTTTGTCTCAAAAGGTTTTAATTTTACCCCATTTCCAAAAGGTATTTTTGTTAGGTAGAAAACTATAGGTTGACAGTTATTTTCTTCCTGGCTTTAAACTTTTTATCATAAATTTGCATCAAATTAAAATTTTCAGCCATTATTTCTTTCAATTTTTTTCATGTCCCCATTCTCTCACCTTTCCATTAGGTACCCCAATTACAGGTCAGTAAAACCACTTCATATTGTCATTCCGGTAACCAATATTCTGTTCACTTTTTTTCTATACATTTTTAATGATTCTATTGCTATGTCTTCAAGTTCACTGACATTTTATTCTGCAGTTTCCAATCTACTGGACATTCAGTGTTTCTCATTTCAGATACTATATTCTTCTTTTCTAAAAGTTCAGTTTGGGTCTTTCTTATATTTTCCAGTTTTCACACTATTATGTTCACATTTTCTTCTACCTTTTTAAACACATGGGAAATGTTTATAGTAGCTGTTTTAATGTACTTGCCATCTATCTCTGCCACCTCTGTCATTTCTTGCTCTTTTCTGCTGACTGATTTTTCTTCCCTGGTTGTGGATGCTATTTTCTTGCTCTTTCTATGCCTGGCAATCTTTAATCAGACAATGGACGTTGTGATTTTCACTCTCTTGAATACAAAATTTTATTATATGCTTTTAAGTTGTGCTGAATTTTATTCTGGAATTTGTGGGCCGTATTTCCAAGATAGAGGCAGAGACGCCTTTAGTCTAAGGTGATAACACTCTTTTATGAACTCTATCAAATGTGCTATATATTATGAGATCTGTCTACTCTGGCTCATGGAAAAATGAACTATTTGTGAGTTACAAAGAGTGCTTCACCTACTGCTTTCCAATGTTTATTTCTCCATTATGGAAGTTTCTTTTCATGCATGTGTAGATCAGTATTCAGGCAAAGCCTCACAGGAAGCTGTCTACAGATCTGAGCACTCTCTGTGCAGTTCCCACCACTCTGGCACTCTGCCCCACAAATTGTAGCTGCCCAGGCCTTCCTAAATACCTATCTCTGCATCCTCAACTCTGCAGGACATCAAGGTCTGTTTGGCTTCCTCCTTTCTGCTGCCTGTAAACTGCTTCTAGACAATAAGCTGTGGTAATTATAGGTCTCACTTCAGTGTCACAGTGACTTATACTGCCTGATGTCCAATATGTGAAAGCCACTGTTTCACATAATTTGCCCAATTTTCTAGTTGTCTAATTTCGAGTGTAAATTCGGTCCCTGTCATTCCACCATGGGCAGGACTTTGCATAGATAAATGTAATAAAAATGCATCATCCTCCAATTTTTTTCTTTTTCTTGAGACTGAGTCTCACTCTGTCGCCCAGGCTGGAGTGCAGTGGCATGATTTCTGCTCACTGCAAGCTCCGCAACGCGGGTTCACGCCATTCTCCTGCCTCAGCCTCCCAAGTAGCTGGGACTACAGGCGCCCACCACCACGCCCGGCTAGTTTTTTTTTTTTTGTATTTTTAGTAGAGACAGGGTTTCACCGTGTTAGCCAGGATAGTCTCGATCTCCTGACCTTGTGATCCGCCCGCCTCGGCCTCTCAAAGTGCTGGGATTACAGGCGTGAGACACCGTGCCCAGCCTCCATTTTATTTATAAGAACAACTGACTGATTTTAGGGAAAAGGGGAGTCACTATCTGAATTTTAACAAAACTGCTGCCTAACTGGTGACATGATTTTTTTTAATAGTAAAAAAAAAAATAGATAATAAAGCCAGCAATATACCTCTTACATGTGGTTCTACGTATCTTGGTAAGATGAGTTTTTCAGGTAGAACTGATATTACAAACAAGTACTAAAAACTGATCTAAGACTCCTACAAAACTAGTTCACAAAGAATTAATCTGAGACTAGTATTTTTATTAGGCATAAACTGTTTGTGCAACATATTTTTAAAATTCTTAAGTAAGAAAAAAGAATACAAAAAACTTCCATTTTGAAAGTAAAAAGAAAGATAAAGCTAGGAAAGTACATGACATATTCATGGACCAGAGAGAGAGTGCTACATTTAGTAAACAAAAAGGGTGGAATATGATATCAAAAATATAATCTGGGGGTCAGTTACCGGAAGGCCTTGAATTTAAACTTTTGATTTTTATCTGAAAACTGAAAGTCTTTTCAACAAATGGTGTTGGATCAACTAGACATTCACATGCCAAAAAAAAAAAAAAAAGAATCTAGACAATGACCTTACAACTTTCACAAAAATTAATTCAAAATGAATCACAAACCTAAATGTAAAACACAAAACTATAAAATTCCTAGAAATTACACAGGAGAAAATCCAGATGGCCTTGAGTATGGCAATGACTTTTCAGATACACCACCAAAGTCATGATCCATAAAAGAAATCATTGATAAGCTTCAAATTTAAAACTTCTGCTCTGTGAAGAAAACACGCCACAGACTGGGAGAAAATATTTGCAGAAGAAATCTAATAAAGGACTGCTATCCAAAATATACAAATAAAGAAACTGAAGGAAAAAAAAAACCTGAATAAAAAATGAACAAAAGACCAGAACACTTTACCAAAGATACACAAATGACAATTAAGCATACGAGAAGATATTCAACATCATATATCATTATGGAATTGCAGTTTAAAACAAAAGTAAAATACCACTACACACCTATTAGAAAGGCCAAAATCCAAAACACTGAAAATACCAAATGCTGGCTAGAATGTAGAACAGAAATTCTCACTGATTACTGGGGGGAGTACAAAATGGTTCAGCCATATTGGAAGAAGTTTGGCAGCTGCACCTACAAAACTCAATATACTCGTCACATTATCAGGTAATCCCTCTCCTTGGTATTTACCCAAATGAATTGAAAATATGTCCACACAAAGACCTACACACATTTATAGCAGCTCCCCTTATAATTGCCAAAACTTAGAAGCAATCAAGATGTCCCTCAGTAAGTGAGTGGATTAATAAACTGTGGAATATAAAGACATTGAAATACTATTTAATGCTAACAACAAATGCCTCCCAAGCCATGAAAACATATGGAGAAATTTTTAAAGCATGTAATTAAGTGAAAGACGCCAGTTTGAAAAGGTTACATGCTGTATGATTCCAACTATATGACACTCTGGAAAAGGCAAAACTATGGAGTCATTAAAAAAATTAATGGTTGCCAAGGGTCGAAGGGAAAGACAGATGAATAGGTGAGTAAAGAAGGTTTTTAGGGTAGTAATGCTAATTCTGTATGATACTACAATGATGGATACCAGACATTATACATTTGTCAAAACCCATAATAGGTACAGCACTAGGAGTGAACACTAAAGGAAACTATGGACTTTGGGTGATAAAGAAGTGTCAATGTAGGGAGGCTCACTGACTAACAAATACACCACTCTGGTACAGAATGTTAACGGTGGGAAAAATTGTGCCTGGGTGAAGAAAGGGAGTATACAGGAACTCTGTACTTTTGGCTCAATTTTGCTGTGAATCTAAAACTGCTCTAAAAAAAAATAGTCTCTCTAAAAAAATGATCCTGGGCTGGGTGCAGAGGCTCACAACTGTAATCCCAGCACTTTTAGCAGGCCAAGGTGGGCAGATCACGAGGTCAGGAGATCGAGACCAACCTGGCTAATATGGTGAAACCCCGTCTCTACTAAAAAATACAAAAAATTAGCCGGGCGTTCGTGATGGGTGCCTGTAGTCCCAGCCACTAGGGAGGCTGAGGCAGGAAAATGGCATGAACCCAGAAGGCGGAGCTTGCGGTGAGCCAAGATCACGCCACTGCACTCCAGCCTAGGCCAGAGAGTGAGACTCCGTCTCAAAAAAAAAAAGATCCTGGCAACAACATGAAGTATGAAAGCCAGAAAAAGACCTGAAGTGAGAGAAATCAAATAAGAGGATACAGTACTTTAGGCAAGAAACAAGGATGGATTAGACTACAACACTGGGAGAAGAAACAAAAGCATTCTAAAACAGTATTCAAGTTTCCTGATGTATATAAACTAATCTACTAATGACAATCACGGCATATCTTTATGTACAATGAGAAGGACTTATTTTCTCCAATTTCACAACAAACCAGTAAGGTTTTTAGTAAAATACATATGGCACCCTGGAATAACTTTCCAGGTGTACATTATGACAAACACATACAGTGAGATTAAATAATATGTAATTAATTATTTCCATGCTTAAGTAGGAACTGGGTCTTCAACCTTCTAAGGAATTTTTTTAAAAACTGAAACACTATAAAAATAATAAAAGCATAGTTATTTAATGCTTAGTTTTCTTATAGTCTGTTAAATAACTATGAATAAAGACAACATGGTACTAAAGTAATAGTTTATTTTTTAATGGATGTAAATTGTTATCTGTTTGAGAAAGCATAATTTTGTACCAATCTTAAATGAACTACTCCCTCCTAGAAAACTCCAAGCATTGTAAAATAAATACTGAATACCTGTTAAAAATCAGTGTAAATGACTCAGTGTGGAGAAACAGATCTCTTTAAAATGACAATAAAAGAAATATTTGTCTTTTTGAAAGTTGAAAATTAGCCTCACCCTTTTCTTCAGGCTTTAAAGAAAAATACTTCTTCTCTGCAGCTATCATTTCAGGCTTTGGCGCTATGGGAAAAAACATTAATACTTTTGTAAGAAGATAGTTTTAAAGCACAGAGACAATTACACTTCTAAAAAGTAAAGATGCATTGAAAAATAACATCATCAGAAAAAACCATGGTTTAACAGAAAGAACAATGTACCAGAATCACCAGGCTCAATTTCTAATCCTGGACCTGCCACTATTACCCTACTCTGTGGTCTCAGTTCCTTCTTTGTCAAATTGAGGTGTTAGAGATCATATCCTCTAACATACTGCAGTCCAGAAGAGCTGTGGTGATGAAAACATTCTCTTTTTTCAGTAGCCAACATGTGACCACTGAGCACTTGAAATGGCACTCTTATGACTGAGAAACTGAATTTTTTAAATTTTATTTAATTTTAATTAATTTCAAAAGCCACACATGGTTAGTGGCTACCATATTGCAGAGTAAAGCTATATAATAAACTTTCAACACCAACTTCTAAAAAAATTACTTTTAACTTATGCTTTCTTTGCTCTAAGATTATGTCAGCAAACATAAAGTTAAAACCAAGGGGGAGAAAAAGACTTGGATTATTCTAAAAAACAGCAAATCTTTTAGGAAATAGAAATTTTTATTACACTTGTAAAGAGCAGTTATTTGAAAATAGTAGTTATGGAAGCAAAGAGCTAGATTACAAAACTTTAGCTCTTGAAGACACTTCTCGGTATACCATAATTTATTCATCTGTTTAAAATCATCTACTTCGTTTAACCTTCAGCATATTGTCTGAAAGAGTACGTAAATTATTATTTGAAACATTAACAAATGGATTTCATTTGAAAAGGTAAAATAACGAATTGGCCAGGTCAATATATTAAGTTTTCTAAGACAGTTTAAATTTGATTAATTTTATTAACTCAAAATTACATATAAAGTATCTACATTTTCAAGATCCTTATTTTATACCATTTGTACTTTTAAAAAATGACAGATACTGATGCATGTGAACACTCAATTTTCATATATTTCTGAAAATGTTTACAGACAACATCATACTTGATAAAAATTAAGTTTGCATTAGATCCAATTTTACCATTTTAGAATTTTAAAAAATTGAAAATAGCAAACTGAATAATGTGTTTCTTACATACCTGGAGCCTTAGCAGGAGGTGGTGGTTTCTTTGGTTTCTGTTAAAATAATAATGGTGGAAACGGTTGACCAGTTTCATATCGAATATAGTTAAACTGTAATTAGTAATAATCTAAATCATACAAATGTCTCTCCTCTTCATTCCGTCCTTGCCAAAAATTATAAAATGCTAAGATTGTAAAAACTACCCAAAAAAACCAATGACAACAAATTATTTCATTAGAATAAATAGCCTCATTGATCAAAATTCAGTGAAATATTTCAATCCATATTTCAGTAGATTGAATAAGCCTTAAAAATCTTAATAAGCAAAAATGTTTTGCTCTGCCTCCCCTAGGTTAAGATTCCTAAGCACCATTTTATCCCTCTTTTGCAGCTGGGGTTGTGGTGAGAGGAGGACTGGCAGAACAAAAAACCTTGTTTTTTGTTTCGTTTTGTTCTGTTTTTTAAAAAGCAGAGTAGCAACAAATAAACTAAGTTTTCATTCTTAACCCTTTGGAACTCTCAAAGGAACAGTTAAAGGCAAAGATGTGTTTTTTCTCAATTTATAAACATTCACTCATTTTTAAGACTTAATACCTTAAAATATTGAGATACATTTCTAAGTATGTGGAGTTGGTTTTCACAAATTAAGAATAATCGATAAGCCATAATGTACAAACATAATAAAAGCAGAAAAAATGTATTATTTAGTAAAGGTATAAAATAAAGCATATGAAGGCTGAATCAATACTGAATGCAATCTAACAAAAGAAAGGCCTCAGATAGCCTAAGCTTCCATAGAGTTAGAGAGTTCAGCATTGTCTTAAACCTAACATGGTAGCCCATCCTGCTGTGTGCTTGCGCTAATGCTCTTTCCCTCTATTTTAAAAACTCCGTTATATTCCTCATCCATGGGGAAAGGGGACCAAGTTGTAGGAAGGCAAAGACCACTGATGAATGACTCAGCCTCACTTTTTCTCTGAGAAGTGATACTAAAATAACAAATTCTGTTAAAGAGGCAAAGAGTGCTTCTTGCCCTCCCAAAAAAATGCACCAACAGCATATTAGCAATTCCACAAGACCTTAAAATAAACTAAAGCTTTTCAACAACATTAAATAAAATATAATTTCTTCCAGGAAAGTACTAATTTATGTTACCAGGATAGACCGTCCTTCTTAAATTATAAAATAAAGAAGTCCAAGGTTATTTTTCAGCACAGTCGAGAAAGAAACAAAGGAAGAATAAAGTACGGAACTGAAACATTATTTTGTTTTACTATAACTCAAATAACTCCTACCTGAATAGCTACATCTGAAACTCCTTCATAAAAATTATTCAATAACAATGCAAAAAAACTTGTTTACAAAAGATTAGTGGCAAAATGTTCTTTCAAGTATTATCATCATTGAAAAACAAAAGCTTACTGGCAAGTCTTTATCGAGTTCATTTATCTGGACAGCAAAATTATCTGGAAATACTCCTTCTTTACCATTAAGTTCACCTTTCCACCAGCCAGCTTCTCCAGTCTCCTAAAAAGCAAAATAGAATAATTAAGACAATAAAAGTTACCTTTTTTTTTTTTTTTTAGATAAGGTGTTGCTCTGTTGGCCAGGCTGGAGTGCAGTGATGCAATCATGACTCACTGCAGCCTCAATCTCCTGGGCTCAAGTGATCCTCCCAAGTCAGCCTCCCAAGTGGCTGGGACCACAGGCATGCAACCATAAACTTCTGGGCTCAAATGATCCTCTTGATTTGGTCTCCCAAAGTGCTGGAATTACAGGCATGAGCCACTGTGCCCAGCTGCAACTAAACAGATGACACTGTCCTTCTAAAAGGAAATATCTTCCATGTACTACTTTTAGCAGTAGTTACAAAATTGGGTTTAATTTAAAAAAAGAAAAAATCTATTTTAAAATTCCATCTATAACATTAAAAGGTTCTCAGAGAAAAGAGGAGAAAGATAAAATAAGGCCGGGCATGGTGGCTCACACCTGTAATTGCAGCATTTTGGGAGGCTGAGGTGGGTGGAACACCTGAGGTCAGGAGTTTGAGACCAGCCTGACGAACAAGGTGAAACCCCATCTCTACTAAAAATACAAACATTAGCCGGGCATCGTGACAGGCACCTGTAGTCCCAGCTACTTGGGAGGCTGAGACAGGAGAATTGCTTGAACTTGGGAGGCGGAAGTTGCGGTGAGCTGCGATCACACCACTGCACTCCAGTCTGGGTGACAGAGTGAGACTCCGTCTCAAAAAAAAAAAGATACAATGAAAGGAAGTGGAAAAGAGATGAAGGTGGAGAGGGAGAATATGAATTTCCAAACTGTATCTTTCTTAACATTCTTAACACTTTATATACTAAATATTAATCACATTATTCAGCTGCTTTAAAAATTAACGAGATTTGACCAGGCAGAGTGGATCATGCTTTGTAATCCCAGCAACTTCAGAGGCTGATGTGGGAAGATCGCTTGATGCCAGAAGTTTGCAAGACCACCCTGGGCAACATAGCAAGACCCTGTTTCTACAAAAAAAAAATTTGGAAAAAAAAAATTATTCAGGCATAATGGGATGCAACTGTAGTCCCAGTTACTTGAGAGGATGAGGCAGGAGGATCACTTGTGCCCATGAGCTCAAGGCTGCAGTGAGCTATGATCACACCACTGCACACCAGCCTGGGCGACAAAGCAAGACCTTGTCTTTAAATTTTTTTCTTTTTAAATTAACAAGACTTTCTAAGTTTCTTCTAAATATTCACCACCCTTGCATGAAAAATTAGGTGTAATCAGTGCAAATTACATTAATATGAAAATTTACATACATTTATAAAATTCTTGCTAAATGATTTTATCTGCAGTTGCCACTAAAACAAAAAAGGTAACTATGTGAGATGATAGATATGTCAATTTGCTTCACTATAATAACCTTTTTACTACTATGTATCCTATAACATCATTATCCTTTAAGTATACACAATAAAACTTATTTTAAAAAACAATTATATACACTATGCCTGCCATCTTATAACAAAGTCAATGTAAAACAATGGGGCCAGGTGTGATAGCTCACACCTGTAATCTCAGCACTCTGGGAGGCCAAAGCGAAAGGAATGCTTGAGCTCAAGAGTTCGAGACCAGCCTGGTCTCCATCTCTACTTTAAAAAGGTGTGTGTGGGCAGGGGAATTTCAAAAATTATTCTACAGGGTTATAGCAAAAACCAAATATTTGTAATTTTCCCATAATATAGTTAATATAGGATTCTGCCCACACAAAAGTACTACTGGGTTTTCTCTTTATTTTGCATTAGGATTTATTCCAAGTTATAAAATCACTTCAATTTTTAAAATGGTGACATCATTTTCCAGATTATAAAGAGTTTCAGAACCATTTCCATACTGACGGACATTTAGCTTGTTTCCCTATTTTTCTTCTTCTGTTTATATTACAAACAACAATCCAAACGGTAGATAGGAGAAAAAATAGAATGAAGTGAAAGAGAAGAAAGAATAAAAATCTGGGAAGTTGAGGTTAATTAAAAAAAAAAAAAGTAATTACTTAAAAAAAAAAAAAGCAAATATGATGGTTAACAATAATTCCAAATATATAAATTATAACAAATATAGTCAATAAAAGTTGGCTCAAAAAGAGAATGTTCTGGGCACTTATCACGTGCCAAGTTTTCAGGACTTAGAAACAAGACAAAGTCCCAGCTCTTCTAGATTCCAGGGTGAATATAAGAACATTCTAGGGTGAATGTATAACTTCTGAAAAATATTTCTATAAATAATTCACTGAAAAACAGAAATATCTTACCTTACTTATCAAATGTATTATCTCCCCTTCTTTAAAAGTAAGTTCATCTTCATTAGTCCCTTCATAGGCAAATAATGTTCTACAATATTCTTTAGCTGAAATAAAGAATGTAAATAATGTGGCTCACACAAATGGATTCATTCAACAAATACTTATTTATTAAGCCTCTATCTTGTGTAAAGTATACTAAAAGTTATTAAAGATGAACTTAATAATCTATCTTTAAATTTTAAAATACTTATAGTCAATACCATATGTTAAGTAACAACTTCATTAATCATTCATTCAAATATTTACTAAGTGTTTGTGATGTTCCAGACACAGATTCAACTACAAGGAGATACATCCATCAACCAACAAAGTACATCAAAATCCTTGACCTCGTGGTGCTTACATCTAATAGAATTTGCTATTCTAATAAAGCAGTGTAACAAATGCTTCCAACAAGTCTCATGACACATTTGAGTATGTTTCTACTATTCCCAATATGAAAGTTTTATTCAAATACATACCTTTAATTTTACCTTCGCTATCTGTTTTTGTTATCTCCATACTCTGCGTTTTGGATCCCAGTGACGGCAGGATTAAGGGCTAGAATAGAAAAAAAAATGGCATAAACTATTTTAAGATAGAATAAAGATAATACTGTTAAAAAAAGTTTCCATTTACAGTTGCCCAGCTTTCCCTAATGGTCCTTATAGCTAAGATAGTAATGTGACTGAAAAATCAGCAATGAAACAGGTAAAGGTCTCCAAAGTTCCTTAAATCATAGCTCAGAGCTAAGATTCCTTATCTAAAAGATAATAATCTCTGATGCCCATAGTATATTAACGAGATTGAATTTTAGAATCTCTAAATAAGAGGCTAGGCACCGGTGGTTCATGCCTGAATCCCAACACTTAGAGAGGCCAAGGCAGGAGAACTGCTTGAAACCAGGAGTACAAGGTTGTAAGTGAGTTATGATTATACCACTGCATTCCAGCCTGGATGACAAGGTGAGACCCTAGAACAACAGCACTTGAAAAGTTAAATCCCTGGGCTAAACACTTTGTATAAATAGTGCATATAGGACTAACAGCCTCATAACTATCTGCATTAAGTGGGCACTATTTATACAATAATATAAATTTATATAAGTAATCTGTCCATAGTAAAAGGAATTTAGCCACCGAGCCCAGGTTTTAACGCAGAACTAAACCTTAAACTGAAAGAGGAGAAAAAAAAATTATTTATACTTCATTGCTGTCTGAATGTAAATGATTCAGGTACTCTTATGTTCCTCATAACTACAGTCTACTAGACATTTGTCTATTGTAATTTGTAAAGGACTAAGTCCTTTACCACCTTATACTAGTGTTTCCTTAAGTTCTCTACCCAGAAACAACAGTACATTTAACATTAGATGTCAATAATTAAAAATCTGAACACACTGCTAACTTACCTACCTACCACTGTGTTTTCTGTTTATCTTCTAAGATACTTAACTTTAGTTTTCCCCAACTCTAACCACCATATTTTCCAATCTGGTGTACCTACAAACACAGCAAATGTGCTCCCTACTTTATCAATTCCTGGATCAGTGATCAAAGCAAGCCTGACAAGACCATCATATAGGGTAACCCTGAGACTACAGTCACTAATAACAACTCTTGAGTAGTGGACATTATCAAGGATGATTAAAAGATAATGTGATCATTAATCAATAAAGTTATTCAATATAATCACAAGCTTTAGAATTGGAAGGAGCACAAGATCATCTAGTCTAATTTCTATCACAATGCAAGAATTGCTTGTCCAACATTCCTAGCTGTTATATAGCTATAGAGCACTACCCCAAAAACCATGAGAATTCCAAACTTTACCTTTAAAACCAAGAATCAATTTGACCCCATAATCCTAATGCCAGATAGTCTCAGAGCTAGGAATGTGTAGGATAGAAAGTGGAAGTTCTCTTTTCTGAACCCAACTCTTCACTGTTACATAAGAAAATAGGTAGCAAGTTAGGAAAGGAAAAAAAAAGTTGAAAGCACCTATCTTAGGAGGAAACTTCATAGTATCTCAATAACCAAAACACAGTCTTTAAATGAGATGTAGCTACACGAATCAAATAAATACGGTAACACTTTAAATTCTTCAGAGTTAAAGAGACAGGACAGAAGGAACTGTGAAAAAATGCTCTACAGACTGTAGCTATTTTACCATCAAAATAACAGCTTAAGGTTTTATTTTAAACCCTCTTTTTAGTTCTTATAATTTATGGTTCATTTACTTTGTTTCATTTCACAATGCCAGCAAAATGCTAATGAAGTAAAATTCCCCACACATTCAAAGAAGGTTAGTAAATTTAACAAATGTTGACAATCTAGAGGAAATTTAAGTAGTGCCAAAATATAAAGTAATTTAATACTTTCTAAATCCATTTTAAAACAGTCCATTTTAGGTCTAATTCAAATTAAATATATATTTATTATATACAAAACTAAATTTATATATGGTAGCTTTTAAAAGGCAAAAAAACTTTCTAATTTTTATTTACACTGTGATAACTAAAAACCCTAAAGCTTCTACTAAGTGTGTTAAATTTACCAAGAAATAAGCATTCTAATTTTATTAGATTCAACCATGAATATCAGTCATTGTAAATATGGAGACAAAATTTCTCAGTCTCCTCATTCATAACCAAATTATTAGTGATCTCAAAAAAAAAGAAATCGAACAGAGTTACAAACTGACTTTTACATTTTAAAAATGCTTAATGAGAGAATGAGCGGAGTTAATCTAACTTAAGTCCATCATTACCACCTTTTCTGGTTTTTTCTCTTCTGTTTCACTACTGGATGTTCTTGTCCGAAGTTTCACAGAGCCTTCTTTAAAAATGTCTCCAAATCCAATTCCTCGAATTTTCTTTGGCTGTGTAATTGATCCAGGTGCAGTTTCACTCCCATTTCCCGGAGAAGGTAAAGGTGAAGTAGGCCCACCCAAAACAGTTTCTGAAACAATAATTTGTTTTTGAAGAATGACACCTCGAATCACAAAACGTTTCCCATCCTGTCATAATGTCTACATTCTATATGCCTTCTAATAAAACACAGTAAAATTAAAAAAAACAAAAACAAAAAAAAAAACCAAATGATTCAGTACTGAAATATCCAGAAGAGCAAGATGTAATTCATGCAGTTTACACATACTTTTTTATTGTGCAAAATAATAATAATTTTAGGTAAATTTAATTAGTAAAATTAAGAAATCCTAATTAGGAAATCATGTCATACGAGGTCCTTAAAAACAGCATGTCAATGTATAGCTTTTGGCCAAAGATGATACAATGTGAGACAAACAATAAAGAGATAAGATTATTTTTTAAAGCTATATGATCCAATCCAATCAAAGTTAGCATGAGTTTCTGAATATAAAAACTGGGAATGTTTATTTTAAAAAGGTCAATAGTTCATAACCTGTTCTTTTAGTTCAGAGACTAGGTAACAGGTCTAATTTTAAAGCATTCAATGGAAACCATTACTATATAATAATAAAAAATTGTTAAGTTTAATATTATATGGGTAAGAACGTTTTTACATTCTTGCTCAGCAACAAGGGTTCTTATATATAGGCTCAGTAAGTCCATGAACAACCCTATGGAAAACTGTGTGGTTATTTTTATGTACATTTTTCTGGGTAAAACAGGTACAGCTTTCATGAGATCCTCAAAGAGCCTTATAATCTAAGTAAGAAACAAAGTTCTAGAGTAAAAATCCAGAAACACTGAAGACTGGGGATATACGGTAAGGAAAAATATGTGGTGACAGTTCACTGAACTGAGGTAGTCTGTTGAAAAATAACAGAACAACAGGGACAATAAAAATAGTAGTTACCATTTATTCAGAGCTAATTCTGTACCAGGCACTTGGCTAAGCACTGCATATGAATTATCTCATTTTTATAAGCCCACATGAGCTTCTTAACATTAAGCACTATTACTTCTCATTTTACAAATAAATAAACTTGGACAAAGGGATATTAATGACTTTCCCAGGGACCTACAGGTAGTAACAAAGTCAATTTTTCAAGTGAATTCTAGATGACCCCAAAACCACAGTCTTAAACAATTCAATATAATGGCTCAGACCACAAAGTCTCCAATCAAATGTGAGAATATCTTTCTGCATCGATCGAAATGACCATTTTACAGGTGGTTTGCCAAAACAAGTTATTAACTTAAAAAATATAATGCTAACAAGTATAGTCATCTACCCTAACCATTTTCAATATTATCCTAAGTCACATAGAAGACTGAAGTGGAGAAGATAGTTTCGTAACATATTTTTAAAATTCAACCTCATTGAGAGAATGTTTACAATCAATAAAATGAACCTGTTTTAAATACACATTTCAGTAATATTTGACAAATGTCGCACCATGTAAACACAGCAAGATACAGAACAATTCGTCACACAACACTCGCACACCATCATAGTCGATCCTTCCCCCAAGCCTCAAGAAACCTCTGAACTTCACTGTCACTATACATTTGCCCTTTTTCAAATAAATTATAATCATATAGTACATAAGCTTTTTACATCTACTTCTTTGGCTACACAGAATATATGAGATTCATCCATGCTGTTGCATGTATCCACACTTCATTCCTTCTTATTGCTGATTAGTATCCCATTATACAGATATGCTACTATGTATCTACCATTAAGAATGTAGCTCCAGGTTTTTCACAGATGAGCTTTATAAAATTTAGAAAACTCCCTTCTATGCTACTATGTAGCGTTTTCATCATTAAGAACTGAATATGTAAATTCTCTTTCTGCATCTAGTGAAATGACCATATGGTTGTTCCCCTGTAAACTGTTAACACTGTGAATTATATAAACTTTTTAAACCAGCCTTGCATGGATGGAACAGACCCCATTAGTATCATGATGTACTAACCTTTACATATTTTGCTGAGTTTGACGTAACCTTTACATATTTTGCTGAGTTTGACGTAACCTTTACATATTTTGCTGAATTTGATGGAATACTTCAAAGATTTCTGTGTCTGTGTTCATGAGAGATAATAATATGTAGTTCCTTTTTTCCAAATTACTTCATAAGGGTTTAATATCAAGGTCATACAGACCTAAGAAATCTGAAAGAATCTGTGTAAGATCAAATGCTTGATAGCACCAGTGAAAATCATCTTGGCTAGAAATTTTCCTTATGTGAAGATTTTTTTTATATTAAATACAATTTATTTCACATAGATTATTTAGAATTTCTATTTCTTCTATGCCTGCTCTGGTTAATTATGCTTTTACAAGGGTTTGCATATCTCATCTAAGTTGTCAAATTTATGAGCATATTTCCGTATTACACTTTTAATTGTCAGGTCTGTGATATCCCTTCACATCTGAAAACAGTAATTTTTGTTTTTCTCTTTTCTCTTTGATCGGTCTTGTTAGGGTATTATCAATTTTTTTTTTTTTAATCATTTCACAACACTCAACTTTTGAACTTGATTTTCTTGTCTGTTGGTCTGTTTTTTATTTCAGAACTGCTCTTATTTCCTTTCCTTTCTTCTAATCATTTCAGGTTTAATTTGCTCTCCCTTTTCTTGTTTAAGGTATCTCTTCTATTATTCAAGCATTTAAAGCTATAAATTTCCCTACAGATGTTGCTTTACCTGCATTCCACAAATTCTGATATGTTGTGTTTCACTTTCATTTACATCAAAAACTGTTCTAATGTCCCTTATAATTTCTTCTTTAATTCGTGGGTTATTTACAAGTGTTGTTCAAGTATCTGAGAATTTCCCAAATATCTTGGTGTTTCACAAATAATTCCACTGTGGTCACAAAACCTGTACCGTTCAATGCCAATCCTTTTAAATTTGATGAGACTTGTCTCATGCCCCAACATAGGGTCTATCTCATGCATATTCCAAGTAAACTTCAAAAGTGTACTTCAAAAAGTACTTTCAAAAGTACTTCAGAAAGTACTCTGTTGTTGAACTATTCTGTAAACGTCATTTGGGTCCACTTAATTAAGAATGTTACTCAGTTCAAGTCTTCTAAATACGAATTTTGCTCATTTTTTGTTCATTAGTTCTATCAATTATTGAGAGATACATGTTTAAATCTTTTCATTCTTTTCATGGATTTATCTATTTCTTTCAGTTCTGGAAGTTTGCATCTCATGTACTTTGAAGTTCTATTGTTGAGTTATATATTTAGAATTGCTATTAATTTTTATGAATTAGCTCCATCACTATAAAATGTCCTTTTTATTCCGTGGTAATATTTTCTTTCCTGAAATATACTTTGATATTAATATAGTCATTCTAAATTTATTATGCTTTGCACAGAACATCTTTTTCTATCCTTCTTTTAACATGTCAGTGAATTTTTGTATCATCTAGGCTGACAATTTTGGTCTTTCAATTGAAGTTTTTGGACCATTTACATTTAACATAACCACTGATGTAGTTATGTTTAAATCCATTATCTTGCTATTTGTTTTCTTCTATTTACCCACTTGATATTTCTTCCTTTTTTCTCATTTCCAGTAGCATTTCTTAGTATTCCATTTTACTATTAACTTATTAGCTATACCTCTGCTACAGTCTGAATGTATGTGTCCCTCTAAAATTCATTATGTTAGAACCTAAGACCCAATATGGTAGTATCAGGAGGTGATTAGACCATGAGGCTCGAGAGAGTGAGATCACCCCTCTCCCTCTTCTGCCAGGGGAAGACACGGCATTCATCCCCTTTGGAGAACACAGAAACAAGGCACTATCTTCAAAGCAGAGACCAGGCAGGCCCCATCAGACACTGAACCTGCTAGTGCCTAGATGAGGGGACTTCTCAAACTCCAGAACTGTGAGAAAGAGTTTTTGTTTTTAACAAATTACCCAGTCTTGGGCATTATGTTACAGCAGCATGAACTAAGACAACTTCAATGTTTTGTTTTCTGAGGTGCTGCTCTAGGCTTTAAAACCTAATTGCCCCTCAGTACCCATTGGAGATTGTCTTGTGATTTATACAGTTTCTGAAGATAATCTGCAGAATTCTTACCTCATTTATTTGATGTGGCTTTTCTCCTGTGGTCCCTTCTAAGGTTTTTGCTTTGTTGCTTGCATTCAGCACATGATTACGATCTGCCAAGCTTTGTTTATACTCTTGCATTTGTGGGTTTATAACTTGCATCAAATTTGGAAAATTTTTAGCATTATTCCTTCAAACATTTTTTCATCCACCCTCTCTTCTCCCCTTCTGAGACTCCAGCTACACATATTAGATCATTTAAAATTATCCCAGGCAGGTGCAGTGGCTCACGCCTCTAATCCCAGCACTTTGGGAGGCTGAGACAAGTGGATCACTTGAGGTCAGGAGTTAGAGACCAACTTGGCCAACATAGTGAAACCCCATCTCTACCAAAAAATAGAAAAATTAGTCAGGTGTGTCAGCACACACCTGTAGTCCCAGCTGCTTGGGAGGCTGAGGTGGGAGAATCACTTGAACCCAGGAGGCGGAGGTTGCAGTGAGTGGAGATCACTCCAGGAGAAATTGCACACTGCACTCCAGCCTTGGCAACAGAGTGAGACTCTGTCTCAAAAATAAAAATATCCCAAGTTGCTAGAGTTTTTGAAGTTTTAGTCTTTTCGCTCTTTCCACTTCATTTTGCATATATTCTATTGTCACATTTTCAAGTTCAATGATCTTTTCCTCTACATTGTCTAGTCTTCTGTTAAAATTTCACAGGAAGAAATTCACTTCAGATGTGTTTTTCATCTCCAGTAGTTCCATTTTGTCCTTTTAAATCCCATCTCTGGTGGTTCCACTTAGCTCTTTTTATGTCTTCTACTTACTACTCATTATATTAACATTTTCCATTACAATCTTGAGCATATTAGGCATTTCTATTATAGTTATTTTAATATCTACTAATTCCATCATTTCTGGGTCTCTTTCTACCAACTAGTTTTTCCTCCAGATTATGGGTCACATGTTCCTGCCTTTTGGTTTTTTTCTTTTTCTTTTTTCTTTCTTTCTTTTTTTCTTTTTTTGAGATGGAGTCTCGTTCTCTCATCCAGGCTGGAGTGCAATGGCACGATCTCGGCTCACTGCAACTTCCACCTCCTGGGTTCAAGCAAGTCTCCTGCCTCAGCCTCCCGGGTAGCTGGGATTACAGATGCCCGCCACCACACCTGGCTAATTTTTTGTATTTTTAGTAGAGACAGGGTTTCACCATTTTGGCCACACTGATCTTGAACTCCTGACCTCAGGTGATCTGCCCGCCTCGGCCTCCCAAAGCGCTGGGATTACAGGCATGAGATGTTGTTGAATGCTAAATTTTATAGTAATCATTTACAACAGTAATTTCCAATCAGGGTGGATTCTGCCTCCCAAGAGACATGAGGCAATAACTGGAGACATGTTTGGTTATTACAATGGGGGAGTGTTACTGACATTTAGTGAGTAGAAATCAGAAATGCTTCTTAACATCCTGTATGTACCAGAGAGCCCCTGAAAATAAATAAGTTATCCAGCCCAAAACATCATCAGTGACAAGGTTGAGAAGTTCTACTTTAAAGACTGCTGGCAAATCTTTTATTTTTTTTTCTGGCAAATAGGTAAGTTATTTGCACATTAGTGTGAAGCTTTTTTAGGGTAGCATTAGAGCAACCTCCATTCTAAGGCTAATTTAGCCCCACTTCACCTCTCTACTGAATTGCCCACGTAGTCAATAAAATCTCTGAAATCTAGAGAGAAAGAACTCAATTCTTGGCCTTGTATAAGCATACCGGAAATTGCTCATACTAACCCCTAGTAATTGCTCTTTCTTCACAAGTTGCTCATGTTCAGTCTCTGGGGTTTCACTGTACGCATTCACAGACTGGTGCTCAGCTAAACCCTCAAATCAACACCCAAGAACAGTTCTGGTGCTCTCTCTACATACAGCTCTCACTTCAGGTGTTCAGCAATACAAAATTCTAACTGCCTTTGTTTCCCTGAATTTTGATCAATCCTCAACAAAACCATAGCCTTCTGCTGTGGTTAGGTCCCCTTTCCTCGTAATGCAGTTCAGAAATCAGCTCCTGGCAGAAACCTAGGACAATGGTAGAGCTCTCCTTCCCCCTTGTTTTTTCTCCTTTTCTCAGGAATACCAGGCCTGTGCAGTCTACTTTTTAGAAAAATTTGCTTCCTATATTTTCTCCAATTCTCGATCTTGTACGGTGGAAAAGTGAATTCCACACTGTCTTGCTCCCGCACTGCCAGAAGTGTATTCTATATAGTTTAATATATACCTCCAATAACCAGCCTGTTGGACAAAGCAATATTCTGGTACAGATTAGCACATGAGGTGCATATCTAAAAGGCATTCTTAAAATGAAACTATCCATGGTATTAATAAATCATATATTGATAGAGACAACTTTAGGGGATTATTCTAAGGTACAATTTCCAGAGTTTATTTGATTAAGGCCATAAAACAAACAAAACAAAAAAAAACAAAAAAAAAAGGCAGGGAAGGGGGTTTGGATTTAGTGACTGTAACCTTTATTAGAGTTATTAAAATATATACCATTAAAATAGATGGCTAGATATCAAAAATATCCAGTTCTAATTGATAGGCTATTTTTGGCTAAATGAAAAACACCAAATTTTACTACCACGTTGGCTATTAAATCAATGGTTGCAAGGCAGCATGATGTAGTGGTAAAGTATATGAACTCTAGGGTCACATCTTCTCGATTCATATCTTGCCCCTTCCATTATATTTGCCCAATCTCTTCACCTGTAAAATGGGGAACTTCACAGGATTGCTATGAGAAGTAAACTAATTTATTCCTGTAAAGTTCTTTAAACGGTGCCCAGCTCAGTGTCTATTATTTTTTAAAACTTTAAAAGATGTATCACTGTGAACCATAAGTAAGTGAGAGCATTGATCACAAAGAAGCAGCAAAATATAAAAGGGAAAACAGCCACTGGAAAGAAGAAAGAGGATAAGGAGAAAGGAAAAAGGAGGAGGAAAAAGGGCATGCAGGAGGTGCCATAATGAGACAAAACAATAACCTTATCTATATGGTACTTGTAACATTTTAATACCCATATACTTTACCCATCCAATTGTCCTTGAATTGCTATGTTTGAAGAAAAACATCTGCATTTTATGTGTATTGCTATCAGTCATAAAACAAACAGCACATCTGTCTATTGAGCCTAAACCCTCCCTCCTCCTTCCTCATTAAATCTCTATAGCAAAAGCTACTTCATGGCTTGTATCTTCATATAAAGTGACTTAAAAGAATTGCAAAATCCAATTACTTGTTTGGAGAAAAACAAAAACAAGAAACCACATGCGAACTGAACTGAAAGCTAAAAAAAAAAATAGAAACTTGATGAAAATGAAAAGCATTTAATAGAATCAATCCAAGTTTACCATTAAAGTCATCATTCACCATTATTCTCAAGGATTTTGCAAGTCGATCATGCAGGTGTGGGTGTGGGTGTTTTAACTGGACTTAAAATCAATCAATATTGCATAGTTCCTAAAAAGTACACATAGAAAGAATGTCTGGGTGTTAACAATAACTCAGAAAGATCCATAACGTACTACCAGTCAGGGCATCAAAACTCCAGAACAAGTTTTCCTTGCAAAGTTGCTCACTAGGAGGAGTATAAGGTGAATACTAATACATGAGTACAGACCTCAAGGTAAACTGTGTAACACCTTGACTCCTAGTGACTAGGCTGCAGACCAACAAATTTCTATCTACTATCTTTGGCACACGAAGTATACAACCATTTCCCCAGGATCCTGTGTCCCATTAGAAACGAGCACTTTCTTCTACTCCAGAACCTGAATAATCAAATAAAACTTCAGCTGACTCCTCCTAACAGAACAAATTTTTTTCTACGTGTAAGAGACTAGAACTCTTGAAGAACAATCCATCAGGGTTTCTTAAATGTTTTGTGTGATGCATCCATCTAGTTGCCCAGTAACGCCTAGAGGGATAAATGGCAAAAACATTTAAGAATCCCTGCTGGAACCCCTTCATCTCCTCAAAATTCTGGCCTCACCACTTAGCAACTTATTCATAACATTACTCCTTTTCCATAGAAGACATCAAAAGTCAGAAATATCTTCCTCGGCTTCCTACCATTAAGCTTACTAACTCTGATCTATCTCCAATAAATTGAGACTAATCATAATAGCCATAATGTGAAACCTATTTCCTCCACTTTCTGGATAAATCCTATTGTGCTGTAACTACACTTCTTCTGAGTTTCCGTCTTCAACTGTTCCCCTTCTACTTGTCAGCCATTAGGATACCAAGATGATCAACACTCTTCCTTTTTAAGAAAAAGAACAAAAACATTCTTGAATATATGTTGCCATCAACTGCTGCAACTGCCTTATACTTACTCTCTCCACTGCCTAACCTCCTTTCTTCTTCAATTCGGCTTCTGCCCTAATTACCTCACAACTGCTGTTGTTTAGGTCCTTCATGATCTCTTTTACTTCACCTCCCAAGTAGTATCTGACACTACTGGCCCTGCCTCCCTGAATAACTCTCCTCCCTTGACTGACTACCACACATTCACAGGTTTCTTTCTGGCTCTCTCCTTCTGTGCTTTCTAGGTCTTCTTTTCAGTTAATCTTCCTCAGTCCATGTCTTAAATGTTATTACACAGGATTCCATCCCAGGGTCTTTAGTTTTTTTTCACTCTGTATATTCTCTCTAGGTCATCTAATCTAAACCCATCTTTTTTTTTTTTTTTAAATCATATTTTATTTTTTTGAGATGGAGTCTCACTCTGTCACCCAGGCTGGAGCGCAATGACACAAACTCGGCTCACTGCAACCTCCACCTCCCGGGTTCAAGCAATTCTCCTGCCTCAGCCTCCCAAGTAGCTGTGATTACAAGTGCACGCCACCACACCTAGCTAATTCTTTTGTATTTTTTAGTAGAGACAGGGTTTCACCATGTGGGCCAGGCTGGTCTCAAACTCCTGACCTCATGATCCACCCACCTCGGTCTCCCAAAGGGCTGGGACTGCAGGCGTGAGCCACCATGCCTGGCCTACCCATCATTTCTTACACCACCTAAAGTACTATCAAGTCCCAGTTTTGCACAGACACCGGAATTTTTCTAAGGATTCAGATCAATAGACAACTGACTACCAAATATCTTTCATTTGGATGCTCTCACGTCCCTACAAGCCTCAAATTTAACATCTCCAAAAGTGAATAGCCAACATGGTAGTAAAAGTTGGTAATTTTCAATGATTCAAAAATAATTAACCTACCAATTAGGACTGCCTATTTTCAATAATTAGGCATCTATTTTAATGATACATCATCATCTCCCAATAACTTATCTCTGAAAATGACATCTCCACCTTACAAAGCCAAAAACTTGGTAGCAGTTGGCTCCTCTTTTTTGGTCATTCCCTAAATAACATTATCACTAGGTCCTGTTCTTCGTGCTATCACTTATATAACTCCTATTCTACGCAAGTCTCTCCATCCCCATAGCACTGCTCTAGTTTAGGCTAATTCTACCTCATTATCAAAACATTCTCAACTGGTGTTAGCAGACCAGTCTCTTCTCCAGTCTACTCTCCACATTGCTATTCCCCCTCCATACTGCAACCAATTTATCTGAAAAACAATCTCATCATTTCACTCTACGGCTTCTCTGTGATTTGATTAACATTTTTGTAATGTTTTCTTACGCCTGACCCAATAACTTCTCCAGGCTCAATATTCACCACATCTAATTATATACTCTATAATGCCTCTGAATTAAATCTCTTTCAGGATCTTGCGAATGCTATGATTTTCTTCACCCTCTGCCACAAACTTGCTTAGAAATTTCCTAGCCATTGTGGGATCTCAATCTATGACTTCTTCTAGGGTGCATTCCTTCACAGCCTGCCAAGTCTGGACTAGCCTTCTTATATACATTTATTGCACCCTTTCCTGTAACAAATATTTCTCCTGCTAAATTACAATCACTTTTTAAAACCATCTTTTCTCTCCCAGTGGAACAAAAGCTTCAAACATGAGGGGAAATAACGCCTATGTTGCTGATCACTGTACTCCCAGGACCTTGTACAATATACTTAACAAAAGGCACTCAATAAATTGAATGAATAAATATATGAATACTGAATTAACTAAACAGTTGTATTTATATTTAGAATTTCCCTTTACCAGATTTGACTTTTAAATTTGATTCTGCAATACATTGCCTTCATAAGAAATGTTAGTATACCCATATATTACTACCCATAACACTCAAAGAGCTGAGAGTACATGAAAAGATAGTTCTACAAGCATACCTAAAAGAAAATTAGGTGAAGATGGCAGCAAACAAATGGACTACAATAGTGAAAAACCACCAAATTTCCATAATCTCACATGTTAAATAGCACAGTAAAGCTTAAAACAAAAACAAAACAAAACAAAAAAACTGGGAAATCATAAAAACCAAACTCTAATGATGATTTTACCACTCAGTAAATAATCTCAGGAGTTTCCATTTCTTGACCCTTAAAATGGGAGTGACATTAATCCTCTTAAGAGGATTTATTCTACTATAAAGACATATGCATGCATATGTTTATAGCAGCACTATTTACAATAGCAAAGTCATGGAACCAACCCAAATGCTCATCAATAATAGGCTGGATAAAGAAAATGTGGTACATACACACTGTGGAATACTATTCAGCCATAAAAAGGAATGAGATCATATCCTCCACAGGAACACGGATGAAGCTGGAAGCCATCATTCTTAGCAAACTAACACAGGAACAGAAAACCAAACACTGCATGTTTGCACTCACAAGTGGGAGTGGAACAATGAGAATACACAGACACAGGGAGGGAAACACACACCAGGACCTGTTGAGGGGTGAGGAGCTGGGGAAGGGAACTCAGAGGACGGGTCGATAGGTGCAGCAAACCACCATGGCACACTTATACCTATGTAACAAATCTGCATGTCCTGCATATATATCCCAGAACTTAAAGCAAAAAAAAAAGGAAGAGGATTTCACTTGACAAAAGTGTTTGAAAAGTTCTATATATACCACAAAATACTAGTCTTTGTTTCACTGAGTGTCAACATATCAGACACCATTATAGACAATGAGTAAACAAATATAAATAAAAATATATATGTTCTAATGAGCAGGTAGACAGACAATAAGTTCAATAAGCAATAGCAACAAATTCTTCTTTGAAACATTAAAAAAAAAAAGAGAAAGAGAATTAAAAGTAGAGCTGTTTTATACAGAGCTGTCAGTAAGGGCCTCAATGATAAGGTGATTTCTGAGAGAATCCTGAATCAGACAAGTAGCCATCAGGACATCTTGAAGAAGAGCATTCCACACAAAGGTATACAACAAGCACAAAGGCTGTGAGAGAGGAATGTTCCTAACATCCTTAAGAAACCTAAGGTGACCAACGTAAACAAAGGGGAAAGTTAAATAAGAGATGAGGTAAGAAAGGTGGAGGGAGGGATATGGGGATGCCAGATCATAGAGGGATTTGTAGCCATTTTAAAAGATGTTGGCTTTTAGTCTAAGTGAAATGTAAAGCAACTGGAGGGTGATCACTACTGGCTACCAGACTATTCAGTAAGTAGGTAATGGCATATAGGCTATGGTAATTATACAGCAAAAGATAACTTATACCAGGATAGCGGCAGTGAAGGTGGTAAAAAGAAAATAGATTCTAAACATTTTTTGACAAAATCTGTTAATGAATCATGGTAGGGTGCAAGGTTAAAAAGAAGAGTACAAGAGAAAACTAAGAATTTTGGCCTGAGTAAAAAAACGATGAACTTGTCCTTAACTCAGATGGGGAAGATTACATGGAGCAGAAAAAAAAGGCAGAGGATAAATTTTGGGCAACTTAGGTTTAAGATGCCTATTAGACATCGAAATGGAGATTCTGAAAGAAGTTTAATGTGGAAGATTTTTAGAAAAGGGTGGAAAAGACAAGTATATATAGTCATTGACTTCATAAAATAAGGGGAAAATTTGAAAACACATTCCTATTTGGCAAATAAATGGAATCTGCATGTTGACAAAAAGACACTCTAAGAAGGGTTAAGTATATTTGACAAAATTAAAAAGGAGACATTACAAAACCAAAACATAACACTTTCCTGGAGAAGCAATGCTTTCCCTGAGACTGAATACTAAAAGGACCTTTATATAGAAACCACTCAGTAACAGAACAGATGATTAATTCACCACATTCCTACAGAAAACATAATGGTGGCATTCTTAACCTTTTATCTTACAGTTCCTCAATGAAAACTGAGGATCTAAAAATAAATTATCTGTGAAGACTTAATATTGTCTATATATTATTTAGAGTCAGAATTATCTGTTTAGCAGTAACACAGTTTAATTGGTCAAACCAAGAACATTATCCCATTACTACATAGAAGAGAAAGGAGGAAAAGGGGAAGGGGAGGGAGGAGGAAGAGAACCCTATTAAATTTAAAAGACTGTGAGGAGAAACTATGTGATATAATCAAATATAGTGGATATGACATTCCAATACTGAAAGCAAAAAAATAACACTTATAATGTACATTCTACTATAATTTTTCTAACAGCTACGAGGAACATAATTATTTTACTGACTGAAAAGACTATCAAAATACCAATTATGGACAGAGGCTGTTACACTTTGTTAGGACACAGGAAAATTTTAAGTAGTTACTCCTTATATAATGCTCACTTCCTGGCATTCACAACAATATGCAGAAACTTGCCTAAAATTTAGAGTTGGGGAAGGAAAAAAAAAATTATAGTGTACTTCAACCACGGACTTTCCACCCCATAATCACAAAGCTCCACATTTAGAATGAACAGTTATTGTAAAAGGGTTAAACAAAGAAGGAAGGATATTTCTAACAGACAAAATTTGCACAGTTACTAAAATCCAAATCAAGCTGAACAGCATAAGAAAATGTTCAAAGTATTTTATAATTATAAAAGTAATGAACTAAACTCAAATATAAATTAGATCTCTTGTTCTGGTGGTCCTATACAAACTTTAAATTGGAAATATTTTAAGGGCTCAGTTTTATATGGCATCACAAAGATCATTTCACTCATATGCTTTAATTTACACCAAATTTTAATTTACACCAAATTTTAATGTTAAAAGTAGATATCAAAAGATCCAATACCTGTGAACCCTAAAGAAATACTAATGTGCATCAGAAGTAACTCAGGAGACAGTTTGCTAATTGATGAATGCCCCATTAAATTTAAGCCAGGTGTTTTTGGTACTTACGTATGTTCTCTAATGGTTTTTACACGCCCTTAAACATAAGTTTTGACTTCAGAATTATTGAGTACTCTCAAATAAATGTAATATAAAATAGTGAAAGTACATCTAGTTAGTATGATTCCTTCTCCACTGATTCCTACCTCAATGATTTTTCTCTTTCAATACAATCAGCATCTGCACTAAAGAAAACTGAAACTATTAAAACAACTAAAACTAAACAACTGGAACTATTTTCATTAATATTTTCATTTAATTCATTAAAGAGCCTTAGAAAAATTTAGAATCTTTACAAGTTTATTGCTAAGTTAAAGAGAAAAGAACTAGCAGAAGAACACTTAAAAATGAGAGGCAACTGGGCATCCCAAGTCATATTAAGTAGCCATTGACCTCAGGCTTTTTTCATTACTTTGTAGCATGTATAGTATGTAGCACTTACGGAGAGCTGCAAACTAATATAAGAGTAAATCTGAACTCCTTTTTAAGGCTAATGAGCTTTAAAGAAAAGGATTCTTTAAAGGCGATCTGCAATGAATATATGGTAGAGCATAATATTGTACACAAATGTTTGGTGCCCTTCCTTGTAAGAAAATTACATATCCCCACCCTGCTGCACTAACGCATGCATGACCATAACCGCCAAATACAATGTTAGTGGAAATGACATGTCAATTTTGGACAGAAGCTTTAAAAGCCATCCTCCTTTTTCTCTGCCTCTTCAAGGATTAAAGAGTTGCCGATTATATTTTCTAATGTTTCCTGTGACATTTCTGAGATGAAAATTTGCATATTAAGCAAAATGAAGTGGCAAACAAATTTCTAAATATTACATTTAGAAATATCTTCCTCCAACATTTTTGATAGCTACCTGAAGTAACTCAAGTCATTTTATTCTATAAGTATACTTACTTCACATTTGTCCTCCCCTAGAGATGTGACCCTTGCACCTCTGGACTACAGAGGGATTACATACGCTCAGAAAATCAGAACTGAATACATACAAAAGGTTAAGAAATGTTCACTTGTTAAAATAGCTTCTACTTCTTCCTTTGGTGACATGTTTATTCTAAAAATTACAGCAGAGTTCAAACTATTCATCAAACCAATTTTTTAAATGTGATACAAAGTTTTATTTGTTCATTTCTTGCATTTGAAGGACTCTTTGATGACATACTGGGCCTGAGATTCTTTGCCATAGTCCTTAACTACTACGCAACCACAACCAACTTCTTTATAGGGTTTTCCCTCTCTGTCAATTTTACAGAGAGGCCTACACATTCCCCTAGTTGCTTGTTGTCATCAACCTTAATTAAGTTGATTTGATGTTCAGCACAAAGGGCCTCCACCAACTTGACATACAAAGGTTCATCACAGTTGGATGCAAGCACACAAACATGAGCTTGCCACTTGTCTAAGGCTTGGCCAGCTTCACAAATTCCACTGCTAGGCTATTGTGCATAAGGGTGGTCTTTGGAATCTCCTGTAAAGCAGTAGCAGTATTAACACCCATTACATCTTCAGCAACAATGCCCTCTTCTACCACAGCAGTGGGTTCACGTGAAGCCGAATCTTCAAAACAACCAAGTCTTTGCTTAAGCAAGACCTGTTGGTGGAAGGCAAAGAGCCATCAAACTAATTTATGTCTTCACTTTATAACTTAAAAATTATTACTATAACTAACTGAAAACTCTGACCTGAAAATCTGTTATATACCAGCAATTTCTCCTCACAATCTCACTATTCCTAGTTCTCATTACTAGATCTGTTATATACTGTCTACTTTGTAGAACAATTACTGGTATTTTATGACTATGTAAAGTAACATTTTTTCCTGTCACTTTCTAAAATTCAAGAGGTTTCTTCTACATCAATCTTTTAGAAACTAAATTCATGTTGGTTTTTCTATACTCACAATTTATTGATAAACCATGAATTATAATATTGCTTTCTAAGCATTCATCCTTTCAAGCCTAATTAATGTTAGATGGCTTTTATACTAAAAAGCAAATGAACACAGGCAATATAATTGTAGCTTGCGATGTGTAGATAACTAAAACTTGAAAGAAAAATTAAATTTCCTTAGAAGTAAAGCAAACTCAGCCAGGTGCAGGGGCTCATGCCTGTAATCCTAGCACTTTGGGAGGCCGAGGTGGGCGGATCACGAGGTCAGGAGATCGAGACCATCCTGGCTAACAAGAGTGAAACCCCATCTCTACTAAAAATACAAAAAAAAGAAAAAAAGTTAGTCGGGCATGGTGGCGGGCACCTGTAGTCCCAGCTACTCGGGAGGCTGAGGCAGGAGAATGGCGTGAACCCGGAAGGCAGATCTTGCAATGAGCTGAGATTGTGCCACTGCACTCCAGTCTGGGCGACAGAGCGAGACTCCGTCTCAAAAACATATATACATACATACATACATACATACATACATACATACATAGAAGTAAAGCAAACTCAATTACTCATTTCATATATTTCTATGGTCAATGGGCTTAGAAATAAAATCATTAGAGATGAAAATATACCTTCTGGTATTAAATTGGAATTAGAGGTACCAGTAAAGATGGATAAACAGATTAATGATCAAGACATATGAGTAGAGGTATGGGATTATATGTGCGTGTAAGCATTTTCCAGCTTAATCTACTAAGAAGGCTCAGAAACATTACCCCAGTAGCAATGACCACACGTCGAAACACTATTCCTCTCTTAAAAAAAAAACAAAAAGTTTGCCTTGATAAGTAGCTGATTCCATGACTAGGATAGGGAAGGTTCAAAATGAGCTTGGAGTATCTTACATCACAGAGTAAGGAAGTTCACAGAAAATGATGGAGACATGTCAAAATGATATAATATTACAAACTAATCTATAATGACAAATCAGATCTATGATTGGCTAGGACTGAGGGCAGAAAAAGAAATGGACTGCAAAAAGCATGAGCAATATTTTGGGGGTGATGGAAATGTTCTGTACATGTTTTCATGGATTTATACATCTGTCAAACTAATCAGATTGTATATTTTAAAGGGACCATTCCTTCTGAAACTATTCCAAACAACAGAAAAAGAAGGACTCCTCCGTAACTCATTATATGATGCCAACATCATCCTGATACCAAAACTTGGCACGGACACAACAAAAAAAAGAAAACTTCAGGCCAATATCCCTGATGAACATCAATGCGAAAATCCTCAATAAACATACTGGCAAACCGAATCCAGCAGCACATTAAACAGCTTATCCACCACGATCAAGTCGGCTTCATCCCTGGGATGCAAGGCTGGTTCAACATATGCAAATCAACAAACATAATCCATCACCTAAACAGAATCAATGACAAAAACCACATAATTATCTCAATATACACAGAAAAGGCCTTCGATAAAATTCAACACTGCTTCATGCTAAAAAACTCAACAAATTAAGTATTGATGGAACATATCTCAAAATAATAAGAGCTATTTATGATAAAGCCACAGCCAACATCATACTGAATAGCAAAACTGGAAACATTCCCTTTGAAACCCAGCACAAGACAAGGATGCCCTCTCTTACCACTCTATTCAACATAGTGTTGGAAGTTCTGACCAGGGTTATCAGGCAAGAGAAAGAAAGGATATTCAAATATGAAGAGAGGAAGTAAAATTATCTTTGTTTGTAGATGACATGATTGCATATTTAGGAAATACCATCATTTAGCCTAAAATCTCCTTAAACTGATAAGCAACTTCAGGAAAGTCTCAGGATACAAAATCAATGAGCAAAAATCACAAGCATTCCTATACACCAATAAAAGACAAATAGAGAGCTAAATCATGAGTAAACTCCCATTCACAATGGCTGCAAAGGCAGTAAAACACCTAGGAATACAACTTACAAGGGATGTGAAGGACCTCTTCAAGGAGAACGACAAACCACTGCTCAAGGAAATAAGAGAGGACACAAACAAATGGAAAAACATTCCATGCTAATGGATAGGAATATTCAATATCATAAAAATGGCCACACTGCCCAAAGTAATTTATTGATTTGATGCTATTCCCAACAAGCTACCATCGACTTTCTTCACAGAATTACACAAAAACTACTTTAAATTTTACATGGAACCAAAAAAGAGCCCACATAGCCACGACAATCCTAAGCAAAAAGAACAAAGCTGGAGGCATCATGCTAACTGACTTCAAACTATACTACAAGACTATAGGAACCAAAAACAGCATGGTCTGGTACCAAAACAGATATACAGACCAACAGAACAGGACAGAGGCCTCAGAAATAATACCACATATCTACAACCACCTGATCTTTGACAAACCTGACAAAAACAGGCAATGGGGAAAGGATTCCCTATTTAATAAATGTTGTTGGAAAAACTGGTTAGATGTATACAGAAAACTGAAACTGGATGCCTTCCTTACACCTTATACAAAAATTAACTCAAGATGGATTAAAGATCTAAACATAAGACCTAAAGCCATAAAAACTCTAGAAAAAAACATAGGCAATACCAGGACATAGGCATGGGCAAAGACTTCATGTCTAAAACACCACAAGCAATGGTAACAAAAGCCAAAACTCACAAATGAGATCTAATTAAACTAAAGAGCTTCTGCACAGCAAAAGTAACTATCATCAGAGTGAACACGCATCCTACAGAATGGGAGAAAATTTCTGCAATCTATTCATCTAACAAAGAGCTAACCTCCAGAATCTACAAAGAACTTAAAACGTATTTACAAGAAAAAACCCCATCAAAAGGTGGGCAAAGGATATGAACAGACACTTTTCAAAAGAAGACATTTATACAGCCAAAAAACATAGAAAAAAAGCTCATCATCACTGGTTATCAGAGAAATGCAAATCAAAACCACAATGAGATACCATCTCATGCCAGTTAGAATAGCGATCATTAAAAAGTCAGGAAACAACAGATGCTGGAAAGGATGTGAAGAAATGGGAACGCCTATACAATGTTGGTGGGAGTGTAAATTAGTTCAACCATTGTGGAAGACAGTGTGGCGATTCCTCAAGGATCTAGAACTAGAAATACCATTTGACCCAGAAATCCCATTACTGGGTATACACCCAAAGGATTATAAATAATTCTACTATAAAGACACATGCACACATGTTTATTGCAGCAGTTATTTACGATAGCAAAGACTTGGAACCAACCCAAATGCCCATCAATGTTAGACTGGATAAAGAAAATGTGGCACATATACACACGGAATACTATGCAGCCATAAAAAAGAATGAGTTCAGCTGGGCGCAGTGGCTCACGCCTGTAATCTCAGCACTTTGGGGGGCCAAGGTGGGCGGATCACCTGAGGTTGGGAGTTCAATACCAACCTGACCAACAGGGAGAAACCTCGTCTCTACTAAAAATACAAAACATTAGCCAGGCGTGGTGGCATATGCCAGCTGCTTGGGAGGCTGAGGCAGGACAATCGCTTGAACCCGGGAGGCGGAGGTTGTGGTGAGCCGAGACTGTATCACTGCACTCCAGCCTGAGCAACAAGAGTAAAACTTCGTCTCAAAAAAAAAAGAAGAATGAGTTCATGTCCTTTGTAGCGTCATGAATGAAGCTGGAAATCATCATTCTCAGGAACAGAAAAACACCACATGTTCTCATTCATAAATGGGAGCTGAACAATAAGAACATAGGAGCACAGGGAGGGGAACATCACACACCAGGGCCTGTCGGAGGGTGGGAGGCAAGGGGAGGGATAGCATTAGGAGAAATACCTAATGTAGATGACGGGTTGATAGGTGCAAACCACCATGGCACGTGTATGCCTATGTAATAAACCTGCACGTTCAGTACATGTATCCCAGAACTTAAGTATAACAAAAAAAAAAAGGAAAAAAAAATTGCATTCTCTTACCACTGAGCGCACTGAGTTTATAAACCCATTTGCTATACCAACTTTGTTTTCCTACTTAATTTCAAAATTTTTACTCTTCCATACATAAGACAATGAAGGTACTGATAAAAGAAAGAAAAAAAAACTGACAGCTCACAACAATCTATGATGCTGCAAACATCTTTATGCTTAGAAACTACCTGTCAATTCATGAAACAGCCCTTTCATGTTAAAAAAAAAAAAAAAATTATTCCTGTTTTGTCAACCAAAAAAATACAGTTAAGCAAAGATAACCAAGACATAGTTTCTGCCATCATGGAAGACTCACACACTTAATATGATCTTGTAACTAAAGACAGATTAAAACGTAAAATATAGCACTGGGACACAATGAAAAGTATTCAGTACATAAGCAGTCTGAGCAATCTTACAAATTCACCTCATTATTTTTAATATTTAGTTTTCATATGTTTGCATTAAGCCAGTTCTAAAAACAAAAACCAATGATACTGGCAACCTTAAGGTTATGGTCTACTCCTAGTATCTACAAATCTATCTAATCATAAAATTGTCAAATAATATTACTTAACCCAAATCCCTGAAAATTCTCACTACATATACATTTCCATCAAGAAAAACATATTCTTATCCCCACATTTCCACTTGTAAATTCGAGACCTCTTTTAGAAAACAAAACAAAACTCTCCTAATTCCTACAGCAATTCTTAAAAGTAACAAAATTTAAATCCAGCTTTGGGGTAAAATTTTGTCAATCATACTCTTAAATGGTAAGCAAATTAAGAAGAATTCGTGGGTGAGTCTCTAAATAACTAACATCACAAAATAACTAAATGACATTTGGCTGCCCAGAATAAACAAAATCTATTATGTAAATATAGAAAATAACAAAAGTAAGGTTGTTTCTCATTTCTAAAATTTCTAAGTATTCAACAGTCCATTTGCAAACTTGGCAGCCCAAAAATGCATATGAATATATCTTTACTAGGAAGAAATCAGATAACCTAAGATGAATCATTTTAAACTCAGGGTACTAAAGATTTACTTAAGGTTAAAGCAGAAATCGGAGAAAGAAAAATATTAAATTATTGAACCAGATATTTAATTCAGTTTAAGTCCCCATCATAATTTGCTTTTTTAAAGTAGACTAATTGAAGCTGACTGAAAGTTCAAAAGAAAGAATAGAGTTTCAAAAAATACAAAATAAAACACCAGATGATATAGAAAATTTATTTAAATCAATTAAAAATTTAAAAAAATAGTCTACCTGAATCGTCCTGGGCTTCACGAGTTTCACCATCATCTGTTACCTCTAGTTCTTTCACAAAATTTGAGGGAAACAATCCCAATTTGTTGTTCAGGGTTCCACTCCACCAGCCTTCTTCTACCTGAAAAAGTTCACAATTCAAAAGTAAAAACAACTTCTGTTAAGTGAAAATCATCACCCTATGGGAAAATTAAGCTGCAAAAGCAAATGGCCACAAAACCAGCACTGTGAAATCAGCACTTTAAAATTTAAAACACAATGAAGAAAATATATTTTAAGTGGATTAAATTTTAGTGGATTATTCATATATGGGATTAATCATATATCAACTGCAATCTGCAACATTTACAATGAGAACTTGTAATCAATTGCAATCCATGAAGCACTTTTCATGAAAATATGAAATAACCATATATCCTGTATTAACAGCCAGAAGTACATAGCTTCTGGAATGTCACATTTGTAAACACTACTCAGCCTTGATTTGTATATTATTTAAAGTATTTGGAAATGTTTTATTTGAAAAAAATTTGATGATTCTAAGAATGCAACTTCCTGGCCAGGCACGGTGGTTGAGGTCTGTAATCCCAGCACTCTGACAGCCCAAGGTAGGCAGACTGCTTGATCAGAAGTTTGAGACCAGCCTGGGCAATGTGGTGAAATCCCATCTCTAAAAAACTACGAAAGTAAGCTGGATGTGGTGGTTGGTGCCTGTAGTCCCAGTTACTGGGCAGGCTGAGCCTGATTGTGCCACTGGACTCCAGCCCAGGTGACAGAGGAGAGACCCTGTCTCAAAAAAAGAAAAAAGAAAATAAATATAACTTCCCAAATGGCACAGAAAATTGCTAAACCTATTACTTGAACAGTGAGTGATTCTTAGCTTAAATATAATTTCCTACTTTTAAAAACCCAGATGTCAAGCTCCACTAAACACCTTCCTCCAAACAGACACATCCTCATGAATCAAACACTTCAGAAAAACATTTACACTTACTAATAAGATTACTCAATTTCCATGAAATTACTTAATATTTAACAACTTTAAAAATGTATAGCTTCTGATATGGATATTAGGGAGTGCTAACAGGTTAAAAACAATTTTTTAGGCCAGGTGCAATGGCTCATGCCTATAATCCCAACGCTTTGGGAGGCCAAGGCAGGCCGATCACCTGAGGTCAGGAATTTGAGACCAGCCTGGCCAACATGGTAAAACCCCATCTCTACTAAAAAAAAAAAAAAAAAAAAAAATTAGCCAGGTGTGGTGGTGCACGCCTGTAGTACCACCTACATGGGAGGCTGAGGCAGGAGAATCAGTTGAACCTGGGAAGCGGAGGTTGCAATGAGCTGAGATGGTGCTCCTGCTCTCCACTCTGGGCAATGGAGTGAGACTCCAGCTCAAAAAAAAAAAAGAAAAGAAAAAGAAAATTTAAAAAAGAGTAAACTATTCACTGTCAAAATGTACTTAGCAGCACTACACATAATATAGCTAGAAAAAGATCTATTTCTTGTTTAAAATATTTTTAATTGTTTTCCATCTCATAAAAGGTAGGCAATCTTTTACTAAGTTATTCATCTAACAGCCACTATGTGTAAGCCATGGTGTTAACTACTAGGGAAAGATTCAAACTTGCATCTGAGAAATCCCTGTTCTTCAATAAAACGTCTAAAGAAAAAAACAATAAGCAGATGTCTACAATACAATGTAAGGGGTACTATAACTAACATATGAACAAAATACTGCTAGGAGCAAATAGAAAGGGTTTGAAAGAATTAAAAAAAAAAAATGCTCCCCCCAAAAAGAAAATGACCAAAACAATGTGATATTAAAGACTGAATAAAAGTAAAACTCTAATGACTTAAAAATAAATTATTTATTCATGGAAGGTATAGCTAAAATACAAAATGGGTGCTAGAATACAAGCTGTTTGAGGGAGAAAAGGAAGGCAGTAAAGTATGAAGTGACCAGAATTTTTATCAGACTTAAGGAAGCACCAAAGAACTGGAAGTGATCCAAACTAATTGTGATGGAAGACAGGTAGACCAAACTAGAATAGATACAACAAAGGGAGAGAAACATCGGCTGTCTATTATCTGTACCTGGAATCCCCATTGGCAACAACTGAGGAGATAGGGTTACTTAAAGAATTCTTAGGAGGCAGAGTAGTACAGTGGTAAAAAACTCAAAAATAGACTGCATGACAATTTGCAATTGCAAAAATACAGAACCAGCCCAAACGCCTATCAATCAACAAGTGAAGTGGATTTTTTTTTTTTTTTTTTGAGACGGAGTCTCGCTCTGTCACCCAGGCTGGAGTGCAGTGGCGTGATCTCGGCTCACTGCAAGCTCCGCCTCCCGGGTTCACGCCATTCTCCTGCCTCAGCCTCCTGAGTAGCTGGGACTACAGGCGCCCGCCACCGCGCCCGTCTAATTTTTTGTATTTTTAGTAGAGACGGCGTTTCACCGTGGTCTCGATCTCCTGACCTTGTGATCCGCCCGCCTCGGCCTCCCTAAGTGCTGGGATTACAGGCGTGAGCCACCACGCCCGGCTAACAAGTGGATTTAAAAAGAAAATGTGGTGTGTATATATACACACATCATGGAATACTACTCAGCCATCAAAAGGAACAAAATAATGGCATTCACAGCAACATGGATGGAATTGGAGACTATTATTCTAAGTGAAGTAACTCAGGAATGGAAAACCAATCATCGTATGTTCTCACTCATATGTGGGAGCTAAGCTATGAGGATGCAAAGGCATAAGAATGATACATAGGACTTTGGGGACTTGGGGGGAAAGTGGAGGTGGCAGGGGATAAAAGACTACACATTGGATACAGTGTTCACTGCTCAGGTGACGGGTGCACCAAAATCTCAGAAATCACCACTAAAGAATGTACTCATCCAATCAAACACCACCTGTTCCCCAAAAACCTATTGAAATAAAAAATTAAAAAATTTAAAAAAAAAACAGACTGCAAGGATTGAAATTCAGACTTAGATGGCTGCAAGAAGATCTCTCATCCTACATCTGTGACCTTGACACTCCTCCCACGAAGAAGTGGTGGTCTCTGTTCCCTACCCCTTAAATCTTGGTGGCTTATGACTCACTTGTAACCAACAGATGCTAGTTGGTAAAGGGCAATAAAGCTAACACCACATGTGCTGAAATGCTTGCACTTAAGAGCTGTGAAATGCCATATATATATAAGTCCGACGACCCTGAGATGCCCGTACTGTAAGAAAGTCAACCCAAATGGAAAGGCTAACATAATGGCTCTCCAATTGGCAGTTCCAGTCTTCAAGGTTTCTAGGCACCAGACATGTGAGTGAAAAAAACTTCCTATTATTCCAAGAGACCCCAGCATTGAATCTTTCCAGCTGAGGGCCCCAGACAAGCCATTCGGGCTATACCCCATTTGAATTATTGACTCACAGGCATGAGACAACCGTTGTTCTTTGCCACCAAGTTTGAGATGGCTTGGTATGCAGCAACAGTAACTAAAACAGCCACCACTTATCTTCCTTGATTCAGTCTCTTCCTATGTACAATGGGGATAAAAATACCTATCTTCTTAGGTTTTTTAAAACTTCCAAGGATATAATACATTTGAAATTCCCAGCACAGTGCTTCAAACATAACATAAGCCAAAAAATGTTTACTACTACTACAGAAACCAAGCGAAAATAAAATAGAACAGCCTTTTGTATAAACACAATCAAAGTTTGTATAAACATAAACACTAGTGATAAATTACATTACAGATGTTTTGACACAAAATCAATCCATGCTATAATACACGATAGCAAAATATACATGTTGAAAACATGACCTTCAACTGCAAAATGAAACTTAAATACTCCTTCAAATGATAAAAGCAGAGATGTGAAAAATTATTTAAAATGTTTTTTTCATTTTTTTATTTCCATAGGTTATTGGGGGAACGGTGGTGTTAGGTTACATAAGTTGTTTAGTGGTGATTTGTGAGATTCTGGTGCACCCATCACCTGAGGAGTATACACTGCACCCAGTTTGTAGTCTTTTATGACTCATCCCCTTCCCACCCTCTCCCCCCGAGGCCCCAAAGTCCACTGTGTCACTCTTATGCCTTTGCATCCTCATAGCTTAGCTTCCACTTAAAAGTGAGAACATACGATGTTTGGTTTTCCACTCCTCAGTTACTTCACTTAGAATAATAGTCTCCAATCTCATTCAGGTCGCTGCAAATGCCATGAAACCATTCCTTTTTATGGCTGAGTAGTATTCCAGCATATATATACATACCACAGTTTCTTTGTCCACTCATTGACTGATGGGCATTAAGGCTGGTTCTACATTTTTGCAATTGTGAACTGTGCTGCTATAAACATGTCTGTGCAAGCATCTTTTTCATATAATGATTTCTTTTCCTCTGGGATTGTAGTGGGATTGCTGGATCAAGTGATAGTTCTACTTTTAGCTCTCAAATGAATCTCCACACTGTTTTCCATAGTGGCTGTACTAGTTTACATTCCCACCAGAAATACAGAAGTGTTCCCTGTTCCCTGTTCACCACATCCACACCAACATCTATTATTTCTTTGTTTTAACGGTCATTCTTGCAGGAGTAAGGTGGTATCATATTGTGGTTTTGATTTGCATTTCCCTGATAATTGGTGATGTTGAATATGTCTTCATATGTTTATTGGCCATTGCACATCTTCTTTTCAGAACTGTTTATTCGTGTCTTTAAACCACTTTTTGATGGGATTGTTTATTTCTTGCTAATTTGTTTGAGTTCACTGTAGATTCTGGATAGTAGTCCTTTTGTCAGATGTATAGATTGTGAAGATTTTCTCCCACTCTGTGGCCTGTTTACTCTGCCGACTATTCCTTTCGCCATACAAAAGCTCTTTAGTTTAATTAGGTTGTAGCTATTTATCTCTGTTTTTAGTGCATTTGCTTTTGGGTTCTTGGTCATGAAATCCTTGCCAAAGTCAATGTCTAGAAGGGTTTTTCCAATGTTATCTTCAAGAATTTTTAGAGTTTCAGGTCTTAGATTTAAGTCCTTGATCCATCTTGAGTTGATTTTTGTATAAGGTGAGAGATGAGGATCCAGTTTCATTCTCCTGCACGTGGCTAGCCAACTATCCCAGCACCATTTGTTGAAAAGGATGTCCTTTCCTCACTTTGTGTTTTTGTTTGTTGTGTCAAAGATCAGTTAGCTCTAAGTATTTGGGTTTATTTCTGGGTTCTCTATTCTGTTCCATTGGCCAATATACCTGGTTTTATACCAGTACCATGCTGTTTTGGTGACTATGGCCTTATAATTTGAAATCACGTAATGTGAGGTCTCCAGATTTGTTATTTATGCTTAGTCCTGCTTTGTCGATGCAGGCTCATTTTGGTTCCATATGAATTTTAGCATTTTTTTTCTAATTCTGTGAAGAATGATGGTGGTACGTATAGGAATTCTGTTGAATTTGTAGGTTGCTTTTAGCAGTATGGTCATTTTCACAATACTGATTCTACACCCATCCATGACCATGAGATGTGTTTCCATTTGTTTTTGTCATCTATGATTTCTTTCAGTAGGGTTTTGTAGTTTTCCTTGTAGAGGTCTTTTGACTCCTTAGTAAGGTATTCCTAAGCATCTTATTTTATTTTATTTATTTTATTTTTTGCAGC
The DNA here is from genome assembly GCF_049350105.2 of Macaca mulatta. NCBI lineage: Eukaryota > Metazoa > Chordata > Mammalia > Primates > Cercopithecidae > Macaca > Macaca mulatta. The sequence continues at coordinate 134,657,219 of NC_133409.1, forward strand.
TATTGTAAAAGGGGTTGAGTTCTTGATTTGATTCTCCGCACGACTGTTGTTGGTATATAAAAGACCTACTGATTTGCATACATTAATTTTGTACCCAGAAACTTTGCTGAATTCTTTTATCAGTTCTAGGAGCTTTCGAAGGAGTCTTTAGGGTTTTCAAGGTAAACTATCATATCATTAGCCAACAGTTTGACAGTTTGACTTCCTCTTTATCGAGTTGGATGCCCTTTATTTCTTTCTCTTGTCTAATTGCTCTGGCTAGGACTTCCAGTACTATATTGAAGAGGAGTGGTGAGAGCAGGCATCCTTGTCTTATTCCAGTTCACAGAAGGAATGCTTTCAATTTTTCCCTTTTCAGTATTATGCTGGCTGTGGATTTGTCATAGACAGCTTTTATTACGCTGAGGTATGTCCCTTGTATGCCAATTTTGCTGAGAGTTTTAATCATAAAGCAATGCTGGATTTTGTCAAATGCTTTTTCTGCATCTATTGAGATGATCATGTGATTTTTGTTTTTAATTCTGTTTATGTGACATATCGCATTTACTGACTTGTGTATGTTAAAATATCCCTGCATCCCTGATATGAAACCCAATTGATCATGGTGCATTATCTTTTTGATATGTTGTTGGATTCAGTTAGCTAGTACTTTGTTAAGGATTTTAGCATCTATATTCATCAGGCATATTGGTCTATAGTTTTCTTTTTTTGTTATGTCCTTTCCTGGTCTTGGTATTAGGGTGATACTAGCTTCACAGAATGATTTAGGGAAGGTTCCCTCTCTCTATCTCCTGAAATAGTGTCAAAAGGATTGGTACCAATTATTTGAATGTCTGGTAGAATTCTGCTGTGAATCCATCTGGTCCTGGACCTTTTTTGTTGGTGGTGGTAATTTTTAAATTAACATTTCAACCTCGCTGCTTGCTATTGTTCTGTTCAGCATGTGTAATTATTCCTGATTTAATAAAGGATTGTATCTTTACAGGAATTCGGCCATCTCCTCTAGGTTTTCTAGTTTATGCATGGAAAAAAGTTCATAGTAGCCTTGAATGATCTTTTGTATTTCTGTGGTGTCAGCTGTAATATCTCCAGTTTTGTTTCTAACTGAGCTTATTTGGATTTTCTCTCTTCTTGGTTAATCTTGCTAATGATCTCTCAATCTTATTTATCTTTTCAAAGAATCCGTTTTTAATTTATCTTTTGTATTTTTTGTTTGTTTCAATTTCACTTAGTTCTGCTCTGATCTTGGTTATTTCCTTTCTTCTGCTGAGTTTGGGTTTGGTTTGTTCTTTCTCTCGTTCGGTGACCTTAGATTGTCTACCCGTGCTCTTTCATAGTCTCGGATGTAGGCATTTAGGGCTATCAACTTTTAACTTTTAAGTTGACTTACGTTAAAAGTTAGGTGATTAACTATTAATTTTCCTCTTAGCACCGCCTTTGCTGTATCCCAGAGGTCCTGAAAGGTGTGTCACTATTGTTGTTCAGTAAGAAGAATTTTTAAATTTCCATCTTGATTTCATTTCTGACCCAATGATCATTCAGGAGTAGGTTATTTAATTTCCATTATTTGCATGGTTTTGAAGACTCCTTTGATTTCCAGTTTTATTCCACTGTGGTATGAGAGAGTGCTTGATATAATTTCAATTTTCTTAAATTTACTGAGGTTCATTTTGTGGCCTATGTTGAATAGAATGTATATTCTGTGGTGGTTGAGTAGAATGTTCCGTAAATACCTGTTAACTCCATTTGTTCCAGGGTATAGTTTAAATTCATTGTTTCTTTGTTGACTTTGTCTTGATGACCTGTCTAGTGCTGTCAGTGGAGTACTGAAGTCCCCCACTATTATTGTGTTACTATCTCACTTCTTAGGCCTATTAGTAATTGTCTTATAAATTAAAGAGTTGCAGTGTTAGGTGCATATATATATATAACTATGATGTTTTCTTGTTGGACAGGCCTTTTATCATTATGTAATGTCCCTCTTTGTCTTTTTAAACTGCTGTTGAATTAAAGTTTGTTTTGTCTGATATAAGAACAGCTACTCCTGCTGTCCATTTGCATGAAATATCTCTTTCTACACCTTTACCTTTAAAGTTTATAATTCCTTAAGTATTAGGTGAGTCTCTTGAAGGCAGCAGAGGGTTGTTGAATTCCCGTCCATTATGCAGTTATGTATCTTTTACATGGAGCATTTAGGCCATTTACATTCAACATCAGTATTGAGATGTGAGATACCATTCCATTCATTGGGGTATTTGTTGCCTGTATACTTTGGTTCTTTTGTTTTTTGTTTTTGCTTTTTAACTTGTATTTTTGTTTTATAGGTCCTGTGAGATTTATGCTTCAAACAGGTTCTATTTTGATGTGTTTCCAGGATTTGTTTCAAGATTTAGAGCTCCTTTTAGCAGTTCTTGTAGTGCTGGCTTGGTAGTGGTGAATTCTCTCGGCATTTGTTCATCTGGAAAAGACTACATGTTTCCTTCATTTATGAAGCTAAGTTTTGCTGGATACAAAATTCTTGGCTGATAATTGTTTTGTTGAGGAGGTTCAAGATAGGACCCCAATCCCTTCTAGCTTGTATGGTTTCTGCTGAGAAATCTGCTGTTAATCTGATAGACTGTCCTTTATAGGTTACCTGGTGCTTCTGCCTCACAGCTCTTAAAATTCTTTCCTTTGTCTTAACTTTTAGATAACCTGACGACAATGTGCCTAGGCGATAATCTTATTATGATAAATTTCCCAGGTGTCCTTTGAACTTCCTATATTTGGATGTCTAGGTCTCTGGCAAGGCCAGGGAAGTTTTTCTGATTATTCCCCCAAATATGTTTTTTAAACTTTTAGATTTCTCTTCTTCCTCAGGAAGGCCAATTATAACCTGATGACAATGTGCCCAGGCAATGATCTTTTTGTGATAAATTTCCCAAGTGTTCTTTAAGCTTCTTATATTTGGATATCTAGGTCTGTAGCAAGGCTGGGGAAGTTTTTCTTCTGATTATTCCCCCAAATAGGTTTTTTAAACTTTTAGATTTCTCTTCTTCCTCAAGGAGGCCAATTATTCTTGGGTTTGGTCATTTAACATAATCCCAGACTTCATGGGGGCTTGGTTCATATTTTCTTATTCTTTGTCTTTGTTGAATTGAGTTAACTCAAAAACCTTGTCTTCAAACTCTGAAGTTCTTTCTTCTGCTTATTCAATTCTATTGCTGAAACTTTCCAGAGCATTTTGCACTTCTGTAAGTGCATCCATTGTTTCCTGAAGTTTTGATTATTTTTTTATTTATGGCATCTATTTCACTGAATACTTCTCCCTTCACTTCTTCTATCGTTTTTTTTATTTCCTTAAATTGGGCTTCGTCTTTCTCTGATGTCTCCCTGATTAGCTGAATAACTTACCTTCTAAATTCTTTTTCAGGTAAATCAGGGATTTATTCTTGGTTTGGATCCCTTGCTGGTGAGCTAGTGTGATTTTTGGGAGGTGGTAAAGAACCTTGTTTTGTCTTATTACCAGAGTTGGTTTTCTGATTCCTTCTCATTTGGGAAGGCTCTGTCAGAGGGAAGTGTAGGGCTCAAGGCTGTTTAGATTATTTTTGTCCCATGGGGTGCTCCTTTATGTAGTACTCTTCCTCTTTTCCCAAGGATGTGGCTTCCTGAGAGCTGAACTGTAGTGATTATCTCTCTTCTGCCACGCAGCTAGTCTACTAGGCTCTGGGCTAGTACTGGGGGTTGTCTGCACAAAGTCCTGTGACGTGAACCATCTGTGGGTCTCTTAGCCGTGGATACCAGCACCTGCTCTGGTGGAAGTGGCAGTTGGGGTTGGAGGTGGGAGTGGGGGCAGGTTGAAATGAACTCTGTGAAGGTCCTTAGCTCTGGTTGTTTAATGCACTATTTTTGTGCTGGTTGGCCTCCTGCTGGGAGGTGGCACTCTCAAGAGAGCATTAGCTATGTAGTATGGGGAGGAACAGGTGGTGGGCAGGGTCTTGGAAATCCCAAGAGTATATGCCCTTTGTCTTCAGTTACTAGGGTGGGTGGGGAAGGACCATTAGGTGAGGGCAGGGCTAGGCATGTCTGATCTCAGACTCTTCTTGGGCGGATCTTGCTGCGACTGAGTATTTGGGGTGTCTCCCAGGTCCTACAGGAGCAGCTGCCTTCCTTCAGAGGGTCTGTGGGTTCTCTCCGCTTTCCTAACGTATTCCTGCAGTCATTCTAGAGCAAAAGTTCACGATGTGAGCCTTCACATGCTGCTCTGTCTGTCCCAGTGGGAGCTGCAATCTAGTCCTGCCTCCTGTCCACCATGATCTCTCTGTTTTTAAAATATTTTAAAATCCCTTTCTAAGATACCAAAATGTAGCAAAGTATTTTTATTAATATTTGAACGTGATAATTCAAACCAGGCAGAGCTTTTAAAACGATTTTGCTTTGTATTCCTTTATTACACAAAAGGCAAAATTCCTTCTATTTCACTGCTTTGTGCCTATGGTAAATTCAGAATCAAAAGTCTTGTTTATGTTCTTAACTACTTAGATTACATTAATTTTTAGCTTTAAAGGGGCATTTTTATTCCTAAAGGCAGGAAATACAAATACATACATAAATACAGCACTGATAAGTAAAGAAACTCTATACCTTAAAATTTAATTTTTTTTCAAAAGTGACAACAGTTCTCACAAAAGACTAATATTCTTACAATTAATTTTTCTAAAATCCACAGCATCAATTACCATTGCTGTTTTATCTGTAACACATTTTTTCCTTACCTCTTCATTAATATCAATAATATCTCCCACTTTCAGCTCCAGTTCGTCCTCATTTTGTGGAATGTACTCAAAAAGAACTTTACACTGACGCTTCTTGGTCTCTAAAGAAAGTAACATATAAGAAATTAGATTAAGAAAGATCATTTTTGAAAACAGTATATTTACATGCCATGTTTATAGTCATAGGACATTCTAAACAGCTAATCACAATCAGCCCTGGTTAGCTTTTTACTCCAAGCCCCACACTACAAATATTAAGGCTTCAGGCAATAAAATCTGCTTATACATCTTATCCCACCATTTACACAAAAGCAAAATATCCAAATACCCATTACCATTTTTGAGACTAAAAAAACAGACAATAAAAGACACTTGGCACAACAAATTCATCAGACAAATTCTCTAGGTTAGTGATTTTCAGACTACTTCCTAATCAAGTCTGGGAATACTACTTAAAATTAGTACTTATACGACTGTAGAAAGAAGCAGTAATATGTACAAATCTCAAATTTATTTTATCTTCTTTAATAATTTTCAGACAGCTAAAAATGAAACTCACTTATGTGAAGATAATTTTACTTTCCCTTTTCAAACAAGCTTCATTTATTCAGAAATGATAATTTATAACCATTCGGACTTGTGTTCTCAACCTTTCTCAAGCTCTACAAACAGAACTCAGACTCACTCCCATCTTCAAAAATGAATCATTAAGCCGCTATGGGTGGATGACCAGGAATAGCTGACTACTTCTTGATATTCCAAGTGTGTTTCTTAGACCAGCAGCAACAATATAACCTGGGAGCTTGTGAGATATGTACTATCTCAAGCTCCACCCCACATCTACTTAACAGGGACTGAGTAAAAAGTTCCCTCAAAATTCATATATTGAAACCCTAACACCCAATGAATTTGGCAATAGTGCCTTTGTGGAGGTAGTAAATAGGGTTAAATGAGGTCCTAAGGGTTAACACCCTAATGAGATAGGACTATTATCCTTACAAAAGAGGAAGAGACATCAGCCAACCATTGCCCTCCCCAACCCTCCAATACAAAGGAAAGACCAAGCAAGACAACAAGGAGACAGTGGTCCTCTACAAGCCAGAAGAGGGGCATCACCAGAAACCAACCCTGACAGCACCTTGATCTTGGACTTCTAATCGTCCAAAACTGTGAGAAGATAAATCTGATGTTTAAGCTACTAAGTCTGTGGTATTTTGCTATGGTAGCCCTAGCAGACTGAATTTTGAATCAGAGCGTGCACATTAAGAAGATCCCTCGGTGATTCTCAATCTTGTACCCAATAATTCAGTCACCCTGATCTTTAATTTCTTGAAAATGGAATACCCTATTCCATCTCACACTTCAATGTACTGTTTCTTTTGTCAAGGAACTTTACTTTCACCCATGAAGCCCACCTTCAACTCATCTTCATTTCTCAGCTTAGAAGACACTCCCAAATAGCTTTCTTTTTCTTTTTTTTTTTTTGGAGACAGAGTCTCGCTCTGTTGCCCAGGCTGGAGTACAGTGGCACAATCTCGACTCACTGCAACCTCTGCCTCCCAGGTTCAAGCGATTCTCCTGCCTCAGCCTCCTGAGTAGTTGGGATTACAGGAGAGCGCCACCACGCCTGGCTAATTTTTGTATTTTTAGTAGAGGCAGGGTTTCACCATGTTGATCAGGCTGGTCTCAAACTCCTGACCTCAGGTGATCCACCCACCTCGGCCACCCAAAGTGCTAGGATTACAGGTGTGAGCCACTGCGCCCAGCCACAAACAGCTTTCTAAATTAAATAATTTTCCTTTGTGCTACTCTAGCACCCTGTACTTACCCCCTATTTGCTTCTGCAACCTACCCAGCACCTAGCATAGTGCCTGGCTTATTCTAGATATCTGATATGGTCTATTTGTGCTACTATAACAAAATACCTGAGACTAGGTAATGAAGATAATACAAATTTACTTCTCTCTGAGTCTGAGAAATCCAAGATCAAAGTGCCAGCAGACTTTATATCTGGTGAGAGCACTCTACATATGTCATCACATGTCAGAAGGGCAAAAAAGGACCTAAGCTAGTTCCCTCCTGCCCTTTCATAAGGCACTAACCCATTCATGACAGCACGGTCCTCATGACTTAATCATTTCTCAAAAAGATCCACCTATTAATATCACAATGGAAATTAAATTTCAACATGAATTTTGGAAAGAATCGTAATTCAATCCACAGGAGTATCTGCTACGTATTTTTGAATGAATTAATAAACAAATATCTAGGTCTAACTATATGGCATCATTGTCAACCAATATTATCACAAGAGTGTCTACATTCCATCAATAGCCTATCACCAACAATCCTAACAAGATTTTTCTTAATAATTTAAATGCACACTTAAAGAACACAACTTGAGAAGAAAACACGCACACTAAAAAAAAAATTAGTGATAAAACTTGAATACATAATGAGAGTAAAATATTTAATACAAAACACAAATATTTCAAAAATGAGAAAAGACAGGTTTGAACTAGAGCAAATATGGAAAGCTTCAAAGAAGAAATGATAACAGAGTTATACAATGAAATATGAGTAAGATACAAGAAGGTGGGACAGATGTGGCAGGTATTCTAGAGCAAGGAAAACAGTTTTACTAACGAAGTAGGATTTGGTGATACAACAATTCTAAGGAGAGAGGACAACAAAGGAGAATCCTAAGAAGTAATCTGGACAGGCAGAATTTCACTGCATCAAATCATGATCTTCATATAAACTCTTTGTAAAGAAAGATGTCATGCTACAATAGAAATATCAGCTGTACTGGAAGTCAGATGACTTCTGTTCTGGCACAGTTGTCATTATCTAGTTATTTCACAGAAATTCTCTAGGAATCAATTTCCTGGGCCATAAAATTACATCACGGAACTAGAAAACCACTACAGTTACTTCAGCTCCAACATTCTGTGGATCTATGACATTGTTTATCAAGACAAAAAGTAATCTAACTTCACCCCCAAAACAACAAAACAAGCACATTACATGCAACCAATAGCATGGAGAGGTACAAAACAGACATAACCATCAAGTAGATAAAATAATTGAGTCTCCAAATAAGAAAGTTACATCTGTGTAAGTCTTTTTTCCCCTTCCTAAAGCAATTAATTTGTATCTGATTTTTTATTGTAGTTTTTATAATAAAAGAAGCCAAAGAAAGTAAACAGACTGTGCGTGGAGGCTCACGCCTATAATCCCAGCACCTTGGGAGGCCGAGGCAGGCAGATCACAAGGTCAGGAGATCAAGACCATCCTGGCTAACACAGTGAAATCCCGTCTCTACCGAAAATACAAAAAATTAGCCGGGCATGGTGGTGGGTGCCTGTAGTCCCAGCTACTCGGGAGGCTGAGGCAGGAGAATGGCATGAACCTGGGAGGCGGAGCTTGCAGTGAGCTGAGATGGCGCCACTGCACTCCAGCCTGGGCAACAGAGCAAGACTACGCCTCAAAAAAAAAAAGGGAAAAAAGAAAGTAAACAATGACCATAATTTTTTAACTAACCTAGTTCAGAGTAAAATTTTTCACATTTCACCTTTCACCAGAGCTCAAGGTAAAATTTTAAGTAATTTAAATAGTTTTATGCATGCTACAGGAAAACTTCTCATCTCTTGAAATACAGAACCCCTAAATACCTTTGCAAGTTGTTCCAGTGACCTTGAGAAAATGTGTTCATTAATGTGTTATTGGCAGTTAGCACTTCATAGACAAGAGGCAAACAATCCATACTATTGAAAAGAAATGTCTATTTTGCTCAAGGTGCTCTTACAAGAATAAAATCCTTTCTATCGTCCTGATAATTTCAGACCTTTTTTAAAATGTGGTTTCTTTTTCATGAATGTTAATATCTCTTAAAATTGGACTTAAGGTGAAATGGACTACTCATTAGCCCCCACGCAGGCAGGTCAGTGAAGTTTGAGCAGCCTAGCTATATTTTACCCGAGAACTTTATTTCTTCCTCTCACACTAAGCATAATTTTTCCCAAGTAGTTTGTATTGATAGAATCAATTTGCAAAAAAAAAAAAGATTCATTTAATCAAAGGAAGGAGTCACATTAGATAAAAGCATCTAAATAGTAATTATTACCACAAACTATGAGTCATTTATTTTAAAAAGAAAAAAAATAATTCCACATTATTTCATATTTAAGTAGGGTTCACTCATAAATTGAGGTGACTGCCTATATTGAATCCATCCATTAATTTAACTGCCAGCACAATTAAGGGGGACTTTGAGATTTTCCACATTTTGAACTGCACAAAGTCAATAAATGTTAATTTCTATAACGTATCAGAACCCATGTTAAGTACAAAAAAGAAGAGGTGTCAATGAAATTAAGCCCATTTTTTAAAAAAACTGTTAACTAGTATTTTTTTTTTTTTTTTGGACACAGGGCCTCACTCTGTCACCCAGGCAGTAGTATGAACTCTGCTCGCTGCAACCTCTGCCTCCCAGGCTCAAGCGATTCTTCCACCTCAGCCTCTCAAGTAGCTGGGACCACAGGCACTCGCCACCATGCTGGGCTAATTTTTGTATTTTGTGTGTGTGTGTGTAGAGATGGGGTTTGCCATGTTACCCAGGCTGGTCCTAAACTCCTGGGCTCAAGTGATCCACCCACCTCAGCCTCCCAAAGTGCTGGGATTACAGGTGTGAGCCACCACACCCAGTTATTAACATTGTCTTATCACAAGTAACCTTTAATACTTTTCAGTTCTACCAAAAAATTGAACAAAAACTGTTTTTTAAAAATCATTATATAAGTAAAGTTACTAACAAGGGAGAGAATAAAGGAGGTACAGCAAAGGCAGGGACATACTGCATTTCTTTCATGTACCAGCACTATTCTAAATTCTTCACATCTCCCACACAACAAAGCATTAACACTCACTATCTCATTTACCAATGAGAAAAACAGGAAATAAAAAGTTAAATAATCCAGCAAAGACCACATAGCTAAAATGAGGCAAAACTAAAATTATATCCACTTCTGGAATATTATGCCCGCTTCGAAGCCTTAAATCTTTCCACTATAGTATGCTGTCTCTATCACAGATTACATAGTACTTTGACATAGCTCATATAGTCTAGTCACACTGGATTTTTACTCCCCCAAAATACCACACACTTGCTTATTTCTGTGGGTCTGCCAAAGGCTGCATTTCTTGCTTGAATGCTATTCTCCCAATCTCCATGTGCTTGTATGTCCTACCTAAAGAAGAGCTTCAATACACTTTGCTTGACAACCCCAGTACAAAATTACCTTTTCATCTAAATTATCACTGCACATGTCTGTCGTACAGTTGTGAATATATAGTATAAAACACCAGAATAACTGTAAACATTTATCAAGCACTTATAATTACTTAACATGTTAATGCCTCTTACATCCTATGAGAAAATTATGACTATCTCTATTTTATAGTAAACTGATGTTCACCCCTGCTAGACTGTGAATTCTGAATCATCATCCATACCCAGCTTTATGTGGCAGATTTAATTGTTTCTCATGATCATTCTACCCACAGATATAAAGGCATTTGACACACGCGAGTTCAAAAATTTCAGAAAACTTTAAGTTTAGTATTTTTAAAAAACAAAACCAAACTGTGTGAAATTTCAGACTCAGTAAAGTTACTGCCCTTTTCTTTTTCCAATAAAACAGAAAATCTTTAATTTCTAAACGTGGGTCATCAAGAATAGTTAGGTATTTCATGTCTGAAAAATAGATGTAACTATTTAGATCAAACAAAGCTCTTAAATTATGAAACCATTTATCACTGAAGACTGTTTTTAATGTTTCCATCAAATGCTAAAATAAAAGCATACCTCAATAAGAAGTGGGAGGTTGAATGCTAAAACTTCAGAAATAACAGTAAAAGGATTTCTGACACAATTTTTGGTTCCAGCTGGCTCTGGGAAAAATATCTTCAGGTTCTATTAAAGCACTAAAATGTATTTAACTAGTGAATTTTTAAAATCAATTTCTCTCTCCACCAGGCGCAGTGGCTTACACCTGCAGTCCCAGCACTATGGGAGGCCGAGGCAGGTGGATCAACTGAGGTCAGGAGTTCGAGACCAGCCTGACCAACGTGGTGAAACCCTGTCTCTACTAAAACTACAAAAAGTAGCTGGGCGTGCTGGCACACGCCTATAATCCCAGCTACTTGGGAGGCTGAGGCAGGATAATCACTTGAACCTGGAGAGCAGAGGGTACAGTAAGCCGAGATCATGGCACTGCACTCCATCCTGGGAGAGAAGACCAAAACTCTGTCTCAAAAAATAAATAAATAAAAATCAATGTATTTCTTCAATAAGCATATAATCAAATGTTAAGAGAAACACTGATTCAGCCATTTCACATGAATGATGAATGAATACATCATTTTCATGTAATGAAATACTCATTACATGAATACATGAATGATGTATAAATACATCATTCATATGTATCAATCAGCCATTCATACAGTTGACTCTTTTTAAAAAATTTTATCGCCCAGAGCAGTGGCTTGGGCCTGTAATCCCAGCATTTTGGGAGGCTGAGGCAGGCAGATCCCTTGAGGCCAGGAGTTTGAGACCAGCCTGGCCAAGATGGTGAAACCCCATCTCTACTAAAAATAGAAAAAATTAGCCGGGTATGGAGGCGTGTTCCTCTAATTCCAGCTACTGGGGAGGCTGAGGTTGCAGTGAGCTGAGACTGTGCCAATGATCTCCAACCTGAGACTCTGTATCCAAAAAAAAAAAAAAATCGTAATGCTTAGGCCATTAAGTGAAAGGCTCAAACTGTTCAAGATACTGTCTACTTTGCTGAGATGTTCTACTTAAGATACTCAAAATTCTAGAAAATCTTCATTATCACTTTCATGGAGAAACAGACAATGTGATCAGAGGTAAAGTACTATGTCTGTAGCATACTTTCAACTGATTCCATTAAAAAAGTATATGTATATAAAGATAAAGCCAATGTGACAAAATGTTAACAGCATACGCAGGTGAAGGGTATACTATGTTCACTGCACAATTATTCCTTCAACTTTTCTAGATATTTTTAAATTTTCTAAATAAAATAGAAAGTTAGAACAGCCTACCTGTTCAAGAGGGTAGGGTATTCTAACCCCGAGATGATCTGCTTATTTGAGTGAGTCTTTTTCCCCTTATCAGTCAGAATATTTCAGTGTCAAAGAGTGACCATGAACCAACATGCTCATTTTTTCAAAAGGTATGCTGCAAAGACTTATAGTCAGTGGACATAATTTGACAGTATTCAGAATGTTACTATTTTCTTCAGCACTGACTCAAAATAAGAAAGCATACGATTTGCTACCCAAATGTTTTATGGGAGTGAAGTAATGTGTAGACTGACATTCTTTCAACAAACTTTTCATGTGCAACATCATCCCTTGCAGTATAAACACTAGTGATCTAATTAGTATCAATCTCAATGTATCTTTTACATTCAAAATAAGTAACTAAATGAAAAATCACTTCTGCTGTAGCATGAGTTTCCACTACTAAGGAAATACAATTAGCAAACACTATGTATTCCCTCACTTGTGCCAAGATATTTCATCTGGTATCGATTTCTTCCAAATGTAAAGTGAAACATCTACCAACATTCCACACTGACTGTTAATATTCTGATGCTGAAACACGTCAATTATTTACTCTCTAAACACAATATTTTACCATTATCTTTGTGGCTAATTTTACAAGGGTGTCAGAAGTAATGTGACTTGCAACCTGTTTTTGCTCTGAGAAATGTCCATTTGTTCTCTTCTCTGACTTTAGCAACGTATAGTAATCAACTTTTTCCTGTAAAGCACTATTCTATGTTTGCTCTAAAAAAAATTAATACTTCCTTGTTTTACTAAATGAGCTACCATGCTTAGTAATGGATCATAGCAAAAGTTTTCACAGCTTCATTACTACCCCAAAAAAGCCAATATACTGGAGACTAGAGAAGAACAGCTCACTAGTCCAATCCAGTTTTTGGATACTCAACATCATTACACTTATTTGAACCTCTCCTTTGTAGTTGCTTAGACAAAATTCAACACATACACAGATTCACTTTGTCTTGGCACACAGGGATTTAAACTGAACATATATATTGCAGTCTTTATACTATCAACCTTACATTAATACAATGGTTTTGGGTTTTTTAAATTAATAGTACTGGTTAGTTGTATCTGCTACTACGTAACAATACAATGAGTCACTTTTAAATAAGTGATCTATTTTGGAAATTAGAGATATGATCCAAACAGTAACAAAAAAATAATATCAAGTTTAATAAACATAAAATAATACATAAATGACAGGAAGACAAAAGCAAAAACAACCTGCATCTTGCTTTAAATGTTAGCCGAGACCAAATGACCAATTTAGTCCTTGCAGCACATGTACTTTAAAAACAAGTTATGGAAGATCCTTAGGAAAAAAAGGCCTAAGCTTCCTGGCACCAACTACATAATGATTTTTCCTTCTTACAAGAGAAAAGTATTTACATCCAGTGTTCTTATGAAAGGCAAAATTTACTGTATCCTTTCCTATTAGAAGATAAAGTGAAAAAATATTCAGAACCTTCAACTTCTTTGTCTAACCTCTACTTAAGAAAAACCATATCACTTTATAGCTCCCTAGAGTGAAAGAAAGTTGTAAATGGATTTTACTATGGACAGAGGTCATGAAAAAACCTCCTGTGGGTTTTACTCTAAAAATTCTCCCTGAGCACAGAAATTCTATATACAGGTTCAGTTGTATGATATAAAACTGTTATTTGTCCCCCAATCCCCAAGCAGTTTCAGAATTCAACATCATCAGAACTGCTGAAACCATCCACCTTGAGGCAATAATGCTAGAAAGCAGTATATGTAATATGTAAATATCCCCTGGACATTGTATTTCCTTGAGAAACAAAGAACAAACAGAACCCCAGAATTGGTCTAAGTGTCATAAAATCTGTTTCATTTTTATGACAACCTCTTCTCATTTTATGAAAATAATCAAAGGATGATGTAATCCAAAAGTAGAGGTTTCCCCAAACTTGACAGATGACAGTGTATGAAAATAATAGATTGAGACAGAAGAGAACTCTATAAAAATTAATAATAGCCTTATAATCACAATTTGGGAAATGTATGTAAACAAAATTTCTTTATTGTAGAATATTTTGTACACGGGGATTTATACACCATAATTTCAAAGACATTAAAGTAAATGTGATTAAATACTCATTAACTATTAACCCATTTATGTCAGAGGTTGTAATTTTTTTAATTTTTGCAATCAGACCTTAGCAATGACCTCGAATAGCAGGATAGTAATAACTCCTACATTCTTAGCATTCCAATAATGGAACAATAGGTATAGATGGGTTAAACCAAATTGACCATAGTAATAAGTATGCAATGGTGGCTCACATCTGTAATCCCAGAACTTTGGGAAGCCAATGGGGGCAAATCACTTGAGCCCGGGAGTTTAAGAACAGCTTAGGCAACATGACAAAACCCCATCTCTACAAAGAAAAATACAAAAATTAGCAGACATGGTGGCACGCACCTGTAGTCACAGCTACTCAGTAGACTGAGGTGGGAAAACTGCATAAGCCTGGGAAGTCAAGGGTGCAGTGAGCTGTGACTGCACCACTACAGCCTGGACAACAGAATGACACCCTAGCTATCTCAAAAAAAAAAAAAAATCAATTTCTGAAGGCTCTTCTGGTTTTACTGTGTTAAAACATTTGCTATGTGCTCCCATAACACTGTAATTCTTTGTACATGTTTAATATTCTACACTTTTTAAATAACAGTTTCTTTTGTTTTCTGGAGCAGAGACTGGAGTGCAATGGCGGATCTCGGCTCACCTCCCGAGTTCCAACGATTCTCCTGCCTCAGCCTCCCAAGTAGCTGGGATTACAGGCAAGCGCCTCCACGCCCAGCTAATTTGTATTTTCAGTAGAGACTGGGTTTTACTATGTTGGTCAGGCTGGTCTCGAACTCCTAAGGTGATCCACGGACCTAGGCCTCCCAAAGTGCTGGGATTACAGGCGTGAGCCACTGCATCCGGCCTTAAATAACAGATTCTTTTCCAAGAACGTAAACTCTTTGAGAACAGCAATATTACCTTTTTTTTTTTTTCTTAACCACCTTCTCACCAACAGCAAATAAAACTCAAGAGTTTAAATGATCTTTCTGAGGTCATAAGACAGACTCAAACACTTATCTGATTTCAAATGTAACGCTCTCCTTCTTTGCCAAGTTGTTCCCCTAACATATTTACACAGTACCAAATCCTTACAAGGTAATCTGCAAGGCCAACCACCTTGGAAATGTTTATGTTCAGATGTTTAACAACTGAAGAAGAGGCACATCAAAATTCTGTATCTATGCTAAGAATCAGCAGATATTTCAGAATCCCACTAAATAAATGGTATTAAAATATAGTTAAGGTAAAATGTTAATCATTCAGTAGAGTCTGAAAGGTAAGTAAGAAAACAGAGCCTCATGCTTTAATTCATAATGATACTGATTTGTTATTGATTGTACATGACTAAAAATTAATATTGACTACACAGGGCAATAACTAGTAACAAAAGAATTTGCAGGAAGTTACTGCAGTCATCTACAAAAGACTGAACTAATTTTTCTTAATTTAGAAACAGTTAAAAAATATCCTTCTATTTTGAAGTAATTATGCAGGAAAGGAATTATTTACATACTCTTCTTAATGTTTTTGGTTTGTGGATGTGGCTGAATTCCTCCAGCTGGAAGTCCATAGGTGCTTATTCGTTGTACAAGACTTGCTACATTCCCATGCCTTTCCCGTTTGATGGGCAAACTGTCATCCTTGAATTCTGTCTCTCTTTTAATTTCCTACAAAAGGGGAAATAAAGAGGCAACTTAAGCTATTTTTTTATATAAAATCCTCAAATGTAAAATACCAAAAAGTAGCTACAGTAATTACTATGTAAATCACAATATCAATAGTTTTCAACCTTTGCTCTACTCAAACATATCTGAAGAATAAAACACATTTTGGTAACAGTGACTCATGAGTTTAAGTTTCATCAGAACTGGAGATGAAGATAAAGGAAAGACAGGCTCAAATCCCAGCCCTACCACCCACCCCAACTACAAAGAAACACTGAGATACAAAGACAAACAATAATTCAGTCAGGGGTAAACAAACTTTCTATAAAGTGCCAGATAGTAAATATTTTACAATTTGCAGACCATACACTTTCTGTTGCAACCATCAACACTGCTATGTGTGGTATAAATGCAGTCATATATTTAAATGAATGAATATAACTATGTTCCAATAAAACTTTACTTACAGGAACTAAAATTTTAATTTCAAATAATTTTATATGTCATAATATATTATCCTTTTGATTTTTTCCAACCATTTATAAAATTCTTAGCATTCTTAGATCATGGGTCTTACAAAAACAGGTGGTATTCAGACTTGTCCTGTGGGCTGGTAGTTTGATAGTCCCTGATCTAAGTCACGGCTATAAAATAAGACATGTGAACCATTATGGAAAAGTATAAAATATTACTGAAAGACAAGACGACAAAAACAAAGTTATGCCATGTTCAGTAACTGAAAACTCAGTATCATAAAGATATCAGTTCTCCCTTAAAATTGATGTAATATATCAATGCAATTCAAGTATATAAAAATGTTAGATTGTTTCTAAAATTATACAGAACAAAAGGCTAAGAACAGTGAAAATACTTCAAGGAAAAGAAAGCAGGAGGAGTTTTTGTTAACGAAAATACAAAGGAAAACTATAACGATACAATTAAACAATGTGCTATTGGTATAAAGACAGATATACTGATAAATGAAACAAAATAGGAAATCCATAAACAGACAAATTTGATTTAAAACAGAAAAAATGAGGAAAGATGGAACCTTAAGATACACTGTGCATGAAAAACATTCCATATTTAATAGGGAATGAAGCTGGATACCTACCTCACACAATTCATATTAAAAGTAACAATTTTAACTTGATATAGCAAGTATTATATATGTGTGTGTGTGTATACATATACTTTTTTGTTTGTTTTTCAGACAAGGTCTCCCTCTGTTACCTAGGTTGGAGTGCATGGCTCACTGCAGCCTCAACCTCCTGGGGTCAAGCAATCCTCCCACCTTGCCTCCCAAAGTACTGGGATTATGGTAGTGAGCCTCGGTAGCCAACCAAGTATATTTTTCTTAACCTTTACAATAGAATACTTCTATTTTCAAGAATTATAAATTCTTATGATTACAAAAGTATTACAGACTGTTTTAAAAGTATCTTGTGAAAAGGGATTCTTTTTTTTTTTTTTTTTTTTTTTGAGACAGAGTCTCACAGTCTCACTCTGTTGCCCAGGCTGGAGGGCACTGGCACAATCTCTGGTCACTGCAACCTCCACCTCCCAGGTTCAAGCAATTCTCCCACCTCAGCCTTCCAAGTAGCTGGGACTACAGGCACGCGCCACCACACCCAGCTAATTTTTGTATTTTTAGTAGAGATGGAGTTTCACCATGTTGGCTAGGCTGGTCACAAACTCCTGACCTCAGGGGATCCGCCCACCTAGACCTCCCAAAGTGCTGGGATTACAAGCATGAGCCACCATGCCCGGCCGAAAAGGATTCTTATAAAACATACTTCAAATACTTGAGAACTGATAATTTGTTATTTTTTTAATACAATGCTAAATAACTATTATGTACTATAATTATTAATAGCTATATATTTTTAAAAATCAATGTGGAACAGGAAAGAAGAATACTGGTAACTTATCAATTTTCAAAATTTGAGAGTTGTGCTGTTGCGGGAAAGTGAGGACCAGAGAGACCAGTATGGAGAACAGGAGGATTGTTTATTTAAGGTACGCACCGGCTTAGTGGATTCATATCCAAAAAGCTGAGCTGGTACATACCTTAAATAAACAATCCTCCTGTTTCCTTCCTATCGTCTCTCCAGTTCTCAGTTTTCCGCAACAGTGCAGTGCCCAAAAGGTGTACACATTTCATTAGTAATAATTCTGATTAAGAATAAAGTGTTTTTTCTTTCAGTTTCTGCGTATTATTTTTTAAATGGCTAAATTGTTAAAATATAAACATTTATTAAGTTACTTGAATCCAACAGTAACAACAACTCTTAGGTCTTCTTTTGGTGTAGAAGCATCATGAAATAAGGACTGAGACAATAATGGTGTTGTGTAAACCAAGAAAGTTTCGGAATCTCTGGCATAGCAACTGAAAATTAGAATTCTTAAAGAAATTTTTTAGTCTTAAAAGCTGATTATCTTAGTACGATATCAAAAAACACTTTTTTTGTTTTGTTTTGTTTTGTTTTGTTTTTGTTTGTTTGGTAGAGATAGCATCTTGGTATGTTGTCCAGGCTGGTCTTCAACTCCTGGGCTCAAGCAATCCTCTCTTCTTGGCCTCCCAGAGTGCGCTGGTACTAGTTTTGCCCAGCCAAAACCCACAAATTTTAAAATAACATTCAGTTATGTTAAAAAGGTAAAAAAGCTATTACCTTGTAAATAAGTTCTGGTGATATATATCCACAAGTATCAACCTAAATAAGACACTGAACGAATACTATTCCTTAATGAAATTCCTGGTTCAATAGACACTAAATTTATATTTGTACTACTTGAAATAGTATCGCCTGCCATAGAGGACAGGTTCAGGAGACAGACAAACTGTATACAAATCCTGGCTCCGTTGCGTTCACTTGCTGTAAAGCAATGTGAACATGATGTATGAATTCATTGCTGAAGATCTGGAAACATTTTAGGAACCTTCAATTTTCTCTGGCACATAATCATATCTAAGAATATTAGATATAATAAATCTTCTGAGGACAAAAGATACAAATAAAAGGGGGAAGCAACTTAAAAAATCTTATAGTCTACAATGAATAGAAAAAACCTCAGGTTTACAGCTTTCCAAATACATAGTGCCAACTGAGATGGTACCACAGGTACAATTTTCCTTAGACCTCAAGGCTCTAGGCAAAATTATAAATAAGGTAAAGTTTGCTGTGAGGTCCACCACCTTCTTCTCTGGAACTCCTCCGAGCTACAATCTCCTACTACTAGAAACACACACCTATACTCTCACCAACCTACTCTTTTCCCTAGTTTCTGGAAACATAGTGCCTCTACCAGACTACTCTTTGGCTATCAATTGCAATAGCAAATTTTACCTAATGTAGCAAAATTTACCTAGTACCTAAGGTATTAGTAAGGCTTCCAGTGTTTATTCCCTCCTCTGCCCTTCATTCACTTTTACCTAAAGAGCCAGGAAATAGCATACATATTAACATTGCAGTGTTTATCTCCTACCAACGTCACTTCCTTTCCTGACTTGGAAAATAACTTCAGGAGATGTAGTAAAAAAGAATCCTCACTTGGAAAGCAATCATGTAGAGTCAAAGCAAACTCTGAAAAACTCTGAATCTCATACTTCAAATGAGGGAAGTCACCTGCACAATAGGTAATGTCAATACAAAACCTGTCAAGAAAAAATATAATATGGATAATCTCCATATAGATAAGAATGTGCTATACTGATTGGTTTTGCTTCATAGATAAGGAGTAGGAAGTACAACAAGAGGATAAAAACTGAAATACATATGCAAATGGTGGGGGAAGCTCAAAGGGTATATCTACTCTTCATCTATTAAGATAGTCAAAGATACATAACTTTGATTGCATTAACAAAAACAACAACTAAAAAGATAATCAACAAAATTCACAAACCACTCCTTCATACTGTAATATATCCATATAGTAATCTAGTTATCATGGCTGTGGCCACTATCATGATTTGAAAACAGAAAGCAATTTACTTGTATTCCGTAGACTCAAAGGTCGCAAAGAATAATAAAAACCAGGTGAGAAGTCAAGAACTTCGTTTCATTTCTCAAATGAAACAGGCAGGTTACCTAATCACCAAATTCCTAAACACAGTAATAATTCTGCTTAAGCTAATTAAAATCTAAGGAATATACTTATTTTTAATTTAACATTCAGGATTTCCAGAAGTATGTAAAATTAGTATCTCCTACTTTACAGGAGCATAATCAGACAATATGGAAAAGTGGTATTACTAAAGAATAAGGAAAATAATGATTAAATGTTCATCTGGTATATACTGCCAACTATTTTAGCTTTGGCTAATTTTAGGCTTACATTTTAAAAAATAGTCTAGAAATGATTGATTTAGATTTTAACCTAACAAAATGGCCTACCATACTCCTGAAGTATTTCTGGTTATTTTGAATATATAAGTAATAATATATAAGGAATATCCAGGAAAAACTACTTCGAGTCATTTGATTTTCCTTTTTATTGTGATTAAATGAAACTGGGTATTCACTAAAGCACTTAAGTTCAAAGAAAAATGACCAACAAGAGAAACTGTCCTTAATATGAAATCAATACATATTGTCTGTCAATAGATCAAAATCAGCAAGGAAAACAAAAATGACAGATATAGCAGGACTACTTTGAAAGTTTCTAAACTTCTCTCTGCAACTATGCTTTTTGTTACACAATAGCTCTCTACATTTTGGACAAAGGAATTTCCTATTTAAATGATTCCTCCTGCATTTAGAGAAGGCAAAAGTAGAAATGGGGTGGGAGAAGTTACATAAATTCACTGTCAATGGCATCCTACTCCTTTCCTTTTTTCTATCTAGGAATGTAATTGAGAGCCAAGTGAAGTACAGTGGAAAAAAACACTTAAGAACTTTTCTCTTTATTCATTCTTTCAGATATACCACAATGATTGAAATGAAATGAAAATAACCCAATATTTTATAATGGTCACATTTTTCATAATAGTTTTGTTAATCTAAAAAATGTCATTTCCACCTTCAGGCCTAGATGAAGGTGTTTAAGAACTGCAAGAAAATGAAGGCTAATGTGTTTACAACTTCTTCTAACTGAAAAAACATCAGAGTTACATGGGAAATTCTCTCTCAAGAATGCTAGACTCCTTGAGGCCACAGATGAGAGTGACACAGCAGGCAAGTCATGCTGGGTCCAAGGAGCAAGAGCAGGAGATATCCCAGAAGCCCAGTTCTGGCACTCAACTTTCCTGATACCTAGTTTATTATTTCTACAGTAGTGACCAATCTGAAATACCTTAACAGAAACAAAATGTATTAACTCCTAAAGGGGAAAAATAAGAATTTAACTTTCCAGATTAAGTGCAAGG
This sequence comes from Macaca mulatta, assembly GCF_049350105.2. Taxonomy (NCBI): domain Eukaryota; kingdom Metazoa; phylum Chordata; class Mammalia; order Primates; family Cercopithecidae; genus Macaca; species Macaca mulatta. The sequence continues at coordinate 134,678,249 of NC_133409.1, forward strand.
CAAACATTAACATGGTTTATATATAATGATGTATTGAATTTCTTGAATTTGTATTTACAGTGTGAAGAACAGTATATAAAACGGGGAAATGGTACAAATAGTTCCGTTTAAAATATTTGTTTTATAGGAAACAGTCTTTAAAGCTATCTACCAAAGTTCTAAACATGGAAGAAAGCTGAGGGAGGCTTATAAAGAAAGAAAGGTACTTTTCACAATGGATACTTCTATACTGCTTTGACTTTTATTTCGACATGTATTATTTCTGTGATTTAAAATAAAATAAAAGATTTGGTGTGCCTACAATAACAGTGTTATGTCACATTGTTACAGGGCATTTGAAAAAAGACACATATGCTGTGTGAGTACACTTCATCAAATCTAAATCCTTATATATATTTTCTAGTATTACCTATCTAAAGCATTTCTCCAACTCACTGAATATAGTCTATGTGGAATTCAGAATAGTATTATCTAAAATAAGTCACAGAATGAATTACTCTTAATACGTGTAAAAGAGTTAATGCTTTAACAGTATGTAACAGAAAACATACAATGATGTATCATCAATAACTATACACAACTTTGGCATTCTTCCAACTGTATTTTATTTTTATTTTTTACTTATTTTCAATGAAAATTTATTTCTTGCTTAAGCAACATATTCAACACAAGTGGAAATCGAGATCTGTTCTTTTTTCTAAGTAAAAATTGCATATACTTACGGTATACATCTTTTCACATATGTGTAGATAGTGAAATGATTACTACAGTCAAGCTAATTAACATCTACCATTTTCATTACAATTCCCAATTAGCAAGTAAACTTGTCTTCCATTTAATATTCCAATATCTGCAAGGTTTTCTCCCTTAATCTGTCTCCAATTAATGAAAGTAAATCAAACACCAAAATGTTCTCTAAATGAACTATTACAAAACTAACTCTTGAACTGTTCTATTAAAGTCGCCAATACATTTCTATAAATACTGGAAAACATCACTGAGATCCATCCAAAAGATCTAACAGTTTCATAAAGTAAAAGGTTTTTAAAACTAAACACCATAAAACACCAAATTGTCATTTCCTTTACTTAAATATTTCTTCTTATGAAAACTGGAATATCAACAGTCAAAAATTAAATCAGCATTCTTCTAAAAAAACAATGTGGTCTTTTTTTTAAAATGAATGAGACTTTCCAAAGTAGCTATATACATCCATCAGATTATCTTCTTATTCTTCATATTGCTAATTTTTCAAGTAGCCTAAAAAGGATTTTAATTATATCTAAAGATCTAATGTCTAATTAGTTATTTAATTTATGGAAATCTGCAAATAAACTGAAAATAAGCATTTTTAAATACAAGATAATTTTTCAAACTAACTTTTTAAAAATCTTTTTTCTAAATGAAGAGAAAAAACTTGCTAGAAATTTAGGTTGAACCAAGAAAAACATCTGAGTGATTTTTATTCATTTGTCAGCTTCCTGAAAAACTTACTGGGTAATTTTTGTTTTCTTCTTCCTGATTATATCAAAAAGTCTAACATTTTATATCAAGATCAAGAAAGTCTTCAAAAGGGATCAAAATTTCATTTTAAATTTAAAAATATAAGTAATAGCAGTTCACTTACCAGCACCTGAGACATCTTCTGTTAACATATCCACTTATTTTTTAAAGCAGCAAAATAAAAACATTATAACAGTAACAGGTTGTATAGTAAGTGGTACCACCTCCAGGATCACTACAAAGCACACAAAAACAAACTGCTTCACTATTCACAGACTGAATCCCCTTATCCACAAATACTGTCCTGCTAACATTCTTTTAAGTACAGCTAATAAAAATACTTTAACCTTCTCTTTTGATATTATTCCGCTGATATTGCTCCACTTTTTCCATGACTCTCTGTGCTCTGGCGCTTGTAAAATTCACTACCAAATGCACCTTCTAAGTATTCCTCCTCACCTGTTCCTCCCCAACCTCCTCAGGTGATCAGACTCTACACCCTTTTATATGAAACTCAGCAGTGAACAGAGTCCACCAATAATTATTAAATGTCTACAATTAGTCACCTGCTCTGTTAGGTTATCTTTTTTTTTTTTTGAGGCAGACTTTCGCCTGTCGCCTAGGCTGGAGTGCAGTGGCGTGATCTCGGCTCACTGCAACCTCAGCCTCCCAGGTTCAAGCAATTCTCCTACATCAGCCTCCCAAGTAGCTAGGATTACAGGCACGCATCACCACGCCCAGCTAATTTTGTATTTTTAGTAGAGACAGAGTTTCTCTATGTTGGTCAGGCTGCTCTCGAACTCCCGAACTCAGGTGATCTGCCCGCCTCGGCCTCCCAAAGTGCTGGGATTACAGGCGTGAGGGTTATCTTAAATCTCATGTGTTATCTTAACCTTCAGAAGCAAGTCATAACTTAAAGGGTATCAACTATGTTTATTACCTTTTTGCTGAATGCAAATCTGTTCTTCTTTTTTAATGGTAATATTTAAACTTCCAAACACTGGCTTAACAACAACAGATTATAAACAGCTATTACTATGCCATTTCTTTTCTGAGATGGAGTCTCACTCTGCAACCCAGGCTGGAGTGCAGTGGTGCAATCTCGGCTCACTGCAAACTCCGCCTCCCGGGTTCAAGTAATTCTCCTGTCTCAGCCTCCTGAGTAGCTGGAATTATAGGCGCCCACCACCACACCCAGCTAATTTTTGTATATTTAGTACAGACAGGGTTTCACCATGTTGGCAAAGCTGGTCTCAAACTCCTGACCTCAGGTGATCCACCCACCTTGACCTCCCAAAATGCTGGGATTACAGGCGTGAGCCACCATGCCTGGCCTACTATGCCATTTCTAATAGAAAAGAACTTTTATAATTATGAGTATTTAGACTGAGTAAACCTTACTTATGAGTAAGATAAGCAACTGTTACGGATGTGCATTACAAGCATCACCATCTAGAATTTTCCCTTACAGAAAGATGGAGTAGGTGTTTCCCTATTCTTCCTGCTAAATATAGTTTAAAGCTCTGGACCTTACATATGTAAAAAATAATTAATTAATTAAATTTTGAAAAGAAGGCAGACCAGCCAGGGACAGGAACTGAGCAAGTTCCTCAGAATCTGAGGAACAACACAGCAGTGAATTCACTAATATTCTTTTTGCCTATATCCCAGGCTAGGTACTGGAGAAGTCTGCAATCTAGAAATGCCAATGCAAGCAGAGAAGAAAAAAAAAAACTCCAAGAAAAGCCCACCAGTGTTGGCCCTAGCCAAATGACCCGGAAAACAGGCAGACTGGCAAGACAGAGAGCTCTTAAGACAATAACCACTCTGCCACAGTCAAACACCACATGGACAAAAAAAAAAAAAAAAAAAAAAAAAAAAAAAACTGTAGCACCAGTCCTACCCATGGTAGCAATGACCAAGTAGGGAACCTAGACTTCCTCATCAGGCTGTAATAAGGCACCCCAATCACCAACATAGACCCCATTTTCGTCCCCAACCACCACCCACCAGTAGTGTGGTTGCCAGAAAAGGCCAAGTATACAGCCGGGACTTTCCTCTACACTAGGTGAAAACAAACCACACCTTCCTTCCCCCTGCTGGCTGTCAGCGGAGGCCATATGGACAGCACGAATGAAGTACATCTGCCTCTCCAGCCAAGGCAGGTATCAGTGGAAACGTAGTGGGGAGCCCCTCCCCACAACTGTTAACAGAGACCAAGTGAGGCACTGGACTTTGACACAACTCATTTTACTTTTTTCAGCACAGATTCCCTCTTTAGGAAAACAAAGCTTATATTTAGATCCAAGGTCCTCAACCAATATTGACTGTTATAAATATTTTTACCACTAATACTTCTACCAGGATTTGAACACAAATCTTCAGCTTTTAATAATGAGGCCCCAGAGATATCTGCTTTATTCCCCGTCTCAGTAACTGAAACAACTTTCCATAGTCAATTTAGTCCCTTATCTAAAATGAACTACTTTTTTCCATTCCAAATGACTCAACAAAAAAAGATCATTTCCACAGATCATTTTCCTAAATACAAGACTTTAATTCCACAGAAAAGACCTAACAAAATTTGTTTTGCCCTAAGAAGTTAGAACCTATACTCAAATCCTAACACACTAAAATCTTTTTTACTATCTAGTTTAAGCAAATAGACTAATCAAGCTAACTGCTAGTTCCACATTTTCTCATTTTAACTATTTTCCTCTTTATTTTTCTCCTTCCTTGAAAACTACTAACTTCTTTTAAAAGGGCAATTGGAAAAGTTCTGCATTTTTCCCTATTTTATTGTTAATACTTAACAGTATATTATAGGCATTCAAAAAATTTGCTGACTAATTTAATAATTTAGGTGATTTTCTTCTCCAATTTCTCCTTTCAGATATGAATAGGCACTTCTTGAGCAAGAAAGTAACAGGATGAAATAATAAATGTCACTATATGTCTACATGCAAGGAATATACATACAAAATCTAATTGCTACCAACAATCCTAATAGGGGAGATTCCCTGCTTTGACACAGGAAGAAACTCATGCTCTAGAGTGAAGCATCTTCAGAAAGAATACACAACAGGTACTTGTGTGGATACAGTGGCAAGAGCACACGGTGATCAAAAGGCATCAAACAGAGGCCTAGACATCCTGATTCCAAAGGCCATACTCCTGTCACAACGCCAAGCTATCTTCTTCCTGAAGTAGGTCTAGTAGGGTAGCTGGAAACCCAAACCATCACATGCAGTCTACCTTTTCTAATTTCAGGGATCCTTCTCAAAGGGAATTGATTCTTTATCTACTCTGCATTCTCCTGTGTTTTACTGGCCAAATCTTGTCAGAGATGTTATTCTAGATCACCCAACTTAAGGTTATCAATGACATTTTCCACCCTCCCCATCATTTTCTGTTCAAAATGCTTATGGCTATCAAAAATTAACTTTATCTTATTTGTTTATTCTTTTGCATAGTTGTCTGCCCCCCCCCCCATTAGAACATAAACTCATTAAAAAAGAGTGAACTTACCTGTGTTATTCACAATTGTGTTCCTGCCACCTATGAAAAGTCCTAGCACAAGGAACCTCAGTAAATATCTGAATAAATAAATGAGTGGCAAATAGGTAAGAATAAAACAACTGAATTGGAACACCAAGAGGCAGAGTGTAGGGATGGATATGCCACAGTACTACCACGTCTCTTACTAAAAAATACCACAACAGAGAGTACCTGGGGAATTCAGACTCTTTTCAGGAATATTGAAGAGACGCACTATCTAAATAAAACTGAAAAGCCTGTCACAACTATTGCAAAAAGGGACATGTGGTTGATTTTTAAAAAGATGTACACCAACTAGAACATTCATACATTGCTGATGGAAATGTGAAATGGGACAATCACTTTAGAATACAGTTTTGCAGTTTCTTATATATCCCAGCAATCCCACTCCCAAGTATTACTCAAAAGAAATGAAAATATATGTTCACACGAAGAGGCATATATCAATGTTTATGACAGCTTTACCCATGATATCCAGAAACGGAAAACAATCTAAATATCCATCAACAGGTAAAAAGAGGATAAACACTGTGGTATACATAAAATGGAATGCTTCTTAGCAATAAAAAGAAACTAGTGCTACATTCCACATGGCTGAATCTCTAAAAGATCATACACAGCAAAGGAGAGCAGACACAAAAAAGACAATCGTTATTAATTACACTAAATTCTTGTAAAAGCAAAACTAATCTAGAATGACAAAAAGTCTATCAGTGGTTGCCACTAGCTCGCAAGGCACAAATGCAACAGAACAAAAGTTTTTGCAGATAATGAATGTTCCAATATCTTAATATTATGCTAGCTACACAGGTATATACCTTTGTCAAAACTCACAGAAATACACTTTAAAATGGGTGTATTTTACTCTGTAAATCATAACTCAATATTCTGATTTTTAAAATTCAAATCTGATCATTTCACTGTTCTCTTTGAGGTCTCCCATTTTCCTCAGAATAAAGGGGGGAAAACCTTTGTAACAACCCCAGTATATATACACATATAAACACACTTAAGGACACACACTCAGAACCTCCCCCAACAACACCTCACACAAAAGTTTTACAAAACAATATTTAACCATTCTACCTAGGAGGATAAACTGACATTTTCTATTCAACTTCATTCCACTCCATCTTATTTATGTAAAATGCTGATCACAACACATTAAATTTAGTAAGCAATTAACTCTGGACCAGTCACTGTCTACTAGATTAAACGCTTAATGCATCATCTCATTGGACACTCATAACACTGTAAGATAAATACTATTAATATCCCTTTATTCAGCAGATAGAAGTGGTGGTAAAAAATCTCATAAATACTAAATAACTTACCCAGGGAGACACAAGTCTGCCAGGCTCCAAAGTCTAAATATCTAAACTATACACCAAATTGTCTATATCCACCAAAAGATCTAAAAGATGATAAAGAAATATCATGAAGACTTGGCAACTGTTATTAGTCTGTTCCTGTGTTGCTATAAAGAAGTATCTGAGGCTGTGTAATTTATTTTAAAAAGAGGTTTAGGGCTAGGCGCGGTAGCTCACGCCTGCAAACCCAGCACTTTGGGAGATCAAGGCAGGCATATCACCTGAGCCCAGGAGTTCAAGACCAGCCTGGGCAACATGGCAAACCCAATCTCCACAAATAATAGAAAAAACATTAGCCAGGCATGGTGGCACACACCTGTAGTCGCAGCTACTTGTCAGGCTGAGGTGAGAGGATCACTTGAGCCTAGAATACCGATGCTGCAGTGAGCCATGATTGTACCACTGCACTCCAGATTGGGTGGCAGAGTGAGAAACTGTCTCAAAAAAAAAAAAGAGGTTTAATTGGCTCACAGTTCTGCAAGCTATACAAGCATGGCTCCAGCATCTCTTCCTGGTGATGGCCTGAGGAAGCTTCCAATCACGGCAGAAGAAGAAAGGGGAGCAGGTGTATCACATAGTGAGAGCAGGAACAAGAGAAAGAGGAGGAAGGTTCCAAACTCTTTTAAATAACCAGATCCCAAGTGAACTGGGTGAGAATTCATTTATTACCAAGGGCATGGTGCTAAATCATTCATGACAGATCCACCTCCATGGGTTATTCACCTCCCACCAGGCCCCACCTCCCATATTAGGAATCACATTTCAACATGAGATTTGGAGGGGACAATTATTAGCAACTAATTCATATTGGCAGAAATAAAAAACTACAGAACTGATATACACTGAAGTGCTGCACTAAATGTAGAATCATATGCTATGATCTAACTTTTTTTTTTTTTTTTTTGAGACGGAGTCTTGCTCTGTCGCCCAGGCTGGAGTGCAGTGGCACAATCTTGGCTCAACGCAAGCTCCGCCTCCCGGGTTCACAGCATTCTCCTGCCTCAGCCTCCTGAGTAGCTGGAACTACAGGTGCCCACCATCACGCCCGGCTAATTTTTTGTATTTTTAGTACAGACGGGATTTCACCGTGTTAGCCAGGATGGTCTCAATCTCCTGACCTCGTGATCTGCCCACCTCAGCTTCCCAAAGTGCTGGGATTACAGGTGGCTATGATCTAACTTTAATAAAGAACAACAGTTAATTGTCCATGACTTTCCTATTTACATCTCAATTACTCTGAAACTAAAAATCTCAGCCTCTAGTGTCCTTTCTGTTTTCTAACTTTTCATAAGCAAACTAAAACATCATTTGTCACTCTCACTGAAAAAAAATGGGAAGTATATAAATGGGAAAATCTATTTTATTTGGTGTCACCTCTAACTTTCTGTTCCAGTATTATGGCCCAATTCTAACCAACTCAGGATCTTCTCTCAATCCAGAAGCTATAAAATCAAGTAAACAAAGCATCCATTGCACATCATGAAAACAACTTCATGAGTACCAGTCAACACATACGCTTGGTGTGATAGGCATTACTAATACTCACCAGTGTTTCTAGTTTTACTGTCCTTTTGCATATATAGCAAGATCGTATTTTTCTGCCCCTTTGATGGTACACATGACGACATCATTGCTATGGCCAATGAAATGCAAAAGTAATGTGTATCACTTCCAGAGGGAAGCATTTAAAACTGGAACGTGATTTTCTATGCTCTGTTGCTCTGTCCTCAAAAATTACAAAAGTACAGATTGATAAGGACTTGCCACAAGACTAAAACAGCCCAGACGGTTGTGCTGCCACATGAAAAGTAGCACAGAGACCTGGCTAGCTGGACCAAACAAACTCTGCATGAAAGGATGTAGTATTTCCCTGTGCTATGCCACCACTAAGATTTTGATGTTAGTACCCCAATGTAAGCTATCCTGTCTTACAAAATGAACTTCCTAATTTCCTTAAACTGTATAATAAAATACTGGTTTTCAGCAAAATTTCCAGGGATGGAGGTAGAACACAATGATTAAATCCATTTTACAAAGTTTTCTAGAAACAACTATGCATTTCAAGCCCAGCTTCATTTTCTAATTACCTGTATTTTTACTTTTTTTCCACATATTTTGCATTCCATCTTTAGTCTTTGAAATTCCCTTATGTCAAATGTCTTTCTTCTGAAATTTGTTTAGTTTAAAAAACAAAATTTACTTCCATCAAATTGCAATTTGAGAAAACAGTTCGATTATTTTTTCCTTTCCCAGAGTCAATTCTAAAAGTGATCAAAAACACTTTTAATTTTTATAATGCTAAGATCTTTCAACTATGCTGATGCTACTGGAAAATTTCAATGACTAGGATTTATATCACTTGCCCTTAGAGTCTCGAAAGCACAGGATGTTACAGAATGATCACATTTCTCTAATAACCAGCACATATCATAGATGCATTTTTTCATCTAAAAAGAGCCCTGACATTGGCCTGTCATAGAGTTAACTACTATCAAGTCTTTAGCCCATATTACCAGCGAGACTTTGGGTAAAAATGACCATTCCCTACACCTAATTTTCAAAGACATGAGAATAAAGTGAAGTAACGTATGTGAACACGCAAAGTATTCACACAGACATAAAGTGTTATTAGCCCATTATCTATCCCTTCATTTCCACTCTCAATGTAGCGCTCTGATCTCTATTATACTTCATAGCCCCAACTCTCTTTTCTGGAAAACCTTTCCTTCTCATTCAGATTTATTAAATAATTTTAAGTATCTTTAAGCAATCTTCAAAATATACTGTATCCCCTACCCAAGGTTTTAGTCTTAAATCCCATTACTCCCCCATACGAAAACTTTCATTCAGCCAAAGTAGTCTGCCTAATTATCTTTTTACCATAAATTATCTAATACCTTTGCCAGACCTACAATGCAGTCAGTACTCTAACCGTCTACCTTAAGGACCAATTAAGTTTTACTTTTTTTTTTTTTTTTTTTAAGACAGAGTCTCACTCTGTTACCCAGGCTGGAGTGCAGTGGTATGATCTTGGCTCACTGCAACCTCCGCCTCCTGGGTTCAAGTGATTCTCCTGCCTCAGCCTCCCCAGTAGCTGGGATTACAGGTGCGTGCCATCATGCCCGGCTAATTTTTGTATTTTGAGTAGAGACTGGGTTTCACCATGTTGGCCAGGCTGGTTACCAACTCCTGACCTCAGGTGATCCACCTGCCTCGGCCTCCCAAAAGGCTGGGATTACAGGTGTGAGCCACTGCACCCAGCCTAATTTTACTTTTAATCCCCTTTCTGAAAGATGTTTTTTCAAAGATTCTGTAGCACCTATCATCTTATCACATGTCTGCCATTCAGTCATGTAAGGCATTACAATTTATCCTCTTTTACACTGGTATTTCCCCCAATAAATTGTGGGAAAGATTCTTCCCACCACACCCCAAAGTATGTCATAGTCAACTGCTAAGCATTTGTTTACTGGAATGTGTTTTATCTCAATTACAAAGTAGCAACTCCAATGACCAAGTGCCAAATATGAACCAGCTAAGACATTGATACTGAATCAAAGTTACACCCACAAATAAATCTTTATTCTCTACTTTAGTCTAAAACATTGAAGTTAAGAATGTAGTAACATCTGCTAAGTCAGCCTGGTTTCTCCTCAATTTTAGCTTACTTCTTAAACATAACAAATTAATAAGATATAGTTTATGATTTGTAGCTACAAAATAAAAATAAAATGACTTAAAAAAATAAATCAATGAAGGAGACTATTCATTATCTTTCCAAGTGAAAAACATTTAATCATACTAAACACAAAAAAGATTAATGACATACTAAAAATAAAAATTTTACAACTAATAGTAAAGTTGTTTATACTTAGACAAGTCACAGAAAGCATTTATGAGGAATAAAAGACACATAAGCAGAAAGAAGACAAAAGTCTAGCGGTTAGAATACATAGAGAACTACTAGAAATTAACTAGAATATGAACAAGAACTCAAAGTAAAAATAGAAGAAATATCTGAACAAGCTGTACACAAGGAAATGAAATGTGAAAAGATGCCTAGCTTCACTAGTAATCATGAAAATGAAACATCACAACATGGTGGATACTACTGTACCTCTGTAAGGTTGCCCCGCCCGCCAAAAAAATTTTTTTTTAAGTTTTATGGTATCAGATGTTTTTAAATTGGCATAATTACTTCAGAGAGAAATCCAAAAACATCTAGTATAGTTGAACATGTGCACACCCTAGAAGTCAGCAAATCTTCAGTTATACACATACCCCAAAAAAGATGTTTACTGACGTTCTAATAGCTAAAAATTTCTTAATAGCTAAAAATTGAAAAACAGTACTAAATATCCAAAAATTATGTAATACTTAGCCAGACAACGGAATACTATGCAGAGATTAGAAAGTAACTGGTAGTAAAGGGGTCTCCCCTGTAATACTGTATGGACAGTCTTAAACACCTTACATTCTGGGAGAAAAAAAAAAAAAACTAAAATACCACTTATTATGTGAAAATTTTAGAATCAAACACTAAAAATACCAGTGACTATATAAAAAACAGTTTGCAGACCACTCTAAACCTATGCAACTTTGGGAACTCAACACTATAAACGAAAACAAATAATAACTAGAACCTACAAAGATAGGCAATAACTGACCAAGCAGTCATGACTGAAGAATTCCTCAGTAGCTATTAAAAATGTAAAACAAAAAACAATTAAGTAGGAATGTTGGTTGGCTTATGGATGCTGAGACAGTGAAGGTGAGCACCAGGATTTAAGAGCCTTCAATGCCAGAACTGTAAACTTTGAGGAAGATATCCTTAGAGATACAGATGGTTACTTTAAAAAAAAAAAAAAAGTATTAAGATACAAAAGAACTCCAAGCTGCTTCCCTTTTCTTGCTGAAATCATAATCCTACTATCTTTATTACAGCTCTTCTTACCTAGAAAATAAACGAACACACTTTCTCATTGTCCTGACATCATTCTCTCTACTAATTACCTATAAGCTAACTAGTGTTATAAAACCCATTTGTAACAGATGCAACTATACTATGTATCCATGTTGAAATCTCACCTTAAATATAAAGAAAAGGTGCAATGTTATACAATTATGTAAATGTCTAAATCACACAAAATACTATTTGTTTATGCACAGGCAAATAGGTGTAAAACTATGGACTAAAGGATACATACAGCTTAAGAACACAGGTGGTCCTGCAAAGGAAGAGAAATGAGAAGGAGATGATGGAACTCAACTTCATCTGTAACGTTCTCTTTATTACAAAGTAACACTGAAGCAAGATGGCAAAATGATAATATTCTGTACATTAAGTTCATAGATCCTTGTGTTCAATATCCTTTGTAAAATACTTTTAAAACTGGAAGACAAACACATTGCAAAGGGACAATGAAATGGGCATAAGTTTGTCACAAAACAAACATACGGTATCTAAAGTTTTTCATAATAAGCCACAAAGACAATTTGGCATTTCTATTCATCTTCCAGCCCAATTTGACTACCATGGTTCTTCAGTATAGCTATCTGAAATAGTAATAGGGACATGAGTTTTTTACAAGAAGCCTAGTTCCACCATCCACACTCCATATTCACAGATTTACAAAATAACATGCACCTTTGTGTGTGTGTGTTTTTTTGAGACGGAGTCTCGTTCTGCAACCCAGGCTGGAGTGCAGTGGTGCGATCTCGGCTCACTGCAACCTCCGCCTCCCACGTTCAAGCGATTCTCCTGCCTCAGTCTCCCAGATGGCTGGGACCTGGGAGTCACCACTCCCATGCCACCACTCCTGGCTAATATTTTGTATTTTTAGTAGAGACGAGGTTTCACTGAGTTAGCCAGGATGAACATGCACCTTAATGTCCCAATAGGAAGCTTATTTTCAATGGACAGGGAATTTTAAATTACAGCTTTCCCCTGAATTTTAACATACACATCTGAAAAACTACCTTATTAATTTGTGTATTATCCATTGCTGTTGATCACCTATGGGTAATTTTTTTTTAATAAAAGTTTTGCTTCGGAATAAAAAGATTTACAGAAGAGTTACAAAGGTAGTAGAAAGTTCCCACAGTCTTAATTCAGTTTTACCTAATGTTAACAGCGTGTATAACCACATTCCACTTCAAAACTAAGAAATTAACACTGGTACATTATTATTAAACTACTGACTGTATGTGGATTTCATCAACTTTTCCACTAATGCCCTTTTTCTGTTTCAGAATCCGATCCAGGAAACCACAATGTATTTGGTCATTATGTCTCCTTTGCCTCTTCTGGTCAATGTCAGTTTCTCAGGCTTTCCTTGTTTTTCATGACCTTGACATTTTTGAAGAGTACTGGTCAGGTATTTTGTAGAATGTCTCTCAATTTAGTTTGTCTGAGGTTTTCCCCAACCAGGCTCATGGACTTGGGGGAAGAATATCACAGAGGTGAAGGGAATACATGGTATCAATATAACCTATCACTGGTGACATTAACCTGGATCACTTGGTAAAGGCAGTACTTGCAAAGTTTCTCCATTATAAAGCTACTAAGCTACTATTTTTCCCTATCCATCTATTCCTTTTATTTTATTTATTTATTTATTTTTTTATTTTTTGGAGACACAGTCTCACTCTGTCACCTGGCTGGAGTGCAGGGGTACTATCTCAGCTCATTGCAACCTCCACCTCCCCGGTTCAAGCAATTCTCCTGCCTCAGCCTCCTGAGTAGCTAGGACTACAGGTGCGTGCCACCATGCCCAGCTAATTTTTGCATTTTTATAGAGACAGGGTTTCACCATGCTGGCCAAGGTGGTCTCGGTCTCTTGACCTCCTAATCCGCCCACCTCAGCCTCCCAAAATGCTGGGATTACAGGCATGAGCCACCACACCTGGCTCTATCTATTCTTTAGCCTATTCCACACTCGAGGAAAGCTTTTGGAAGGGAGACAGGGGGTGTGCGGAAAAGGAAATAAGTATTTAGAATTATCACTTGGAATTTTTGTTTCGATTTATCCTTTCTCCCCTGTTTATTTCTTCAACCATTTATTTATATCAGTATGGACTGATGTATACTTATGCTCTATTTTACATAATAATCAAACACTAGATTATTGTGCTGCTCAAACTGTTCCAGCTCTAGATATTGGGAGCTCCTTCAGGTTGGGTTCTAAGTTGCTTTGACATAGGCCCACCTTCTGTTTTTTTAACCACTTAATTTTCTGCCACCACAACATGCTCCAGGCTTATCTTGTATCTTCATTACCCCAAACACTAGAATCAGTCATTTCTCCAAGGAGTCCTTCCTTTTATCAGAGAGTAGTATTTGGAAATCAAGATCTGGGCACTGGATGTACTCACGGCTACTGAGGTACTGCTTCTAGGCCCTCTGAGCAATATGAGCTGAGGAATACAAATATTTGTGTGTGCACGCTAACCCACATATATAAACAGACACACATATATACACAAAACTATTCCTGTATCTACCTGCACATGTTTTAACTAAACATAAATTCATACTGCTGTCTCTGACTATAATCTAGCAACCTGTGGTTAATTTTTAATCCCAGATTAAACTTTTCTCTATTACCTACCATACTCATAAACTATATACTCTGCTAGCAGGAATTTCATTAAATTTAACTTCTAGTATTAGTTATACTGAAACAGGAAAGAAAAATGTATTTCAAAATGGAGTCCCATGATAAATCATTCCTAATAGTAGAAATATACATTAGCACACACTCAAGAGAGCTATATAAATGCTTTGTATTTAACTTTTAACTTATTTTTGAAATCAGTGTTCCATAACTGCAACAAATTTTCTCTAAAAAGCCACTTTTCTTTCAAAAAATATATATATATATTAGAGCCCATCTTACTGTAGTCCGTCAAAATACCACTTTAAAGTGGAGAAAACAGGGAAATTATGTGATTTGTCTAATACCATACTGCCAGCAAAGGGCAAAGCTGGAACTTGACTGCATTTAAATCCAGTTATTCTGACTTCAGTTTCCATGGTATCTGTATGACAATCTATTATAGATCAAAAAAAGAAGTAAATTCATTAAAAAAAAAATAAAGTGACCTTGCTCCAGATATTCAATTCCCTACTATAGCTGCTCTCAGTTGTTTCAAGAGATAAAATATAGTTAAAGTGCAGTTACTTCACCTCTGAAAACAGTTACAGGCACACCTCGTTTTACTCCCCTTAGCTTCACTGCACATCACAGATAACTGCATTTTTTTAAACAAATTGAAGGTCTGTGCAATGCTGTGTCAAGCAAGCCCATCAATGCCATTTTTCCAACAGCATGTGCTCCTTTTGTGTCTCTGTATTACCTTTTCGTCATTCTTGCAATATTTCAAACTTCTTCATTGTGTCTGTTATGATGATCTGTGATTAGTGATCTTTAGTGTTACCATTTTAATTGTTTTGAGGTACCTCAAACTGTGTCCTTATAAGACAGTAAATTTAATAAATATTGTGTGTCTTCTAACTGTTCCACCAACTGGTCATTTCCTACCCTTTCCCGCTCCTCAGGGCTCCCTATTCTCTGAGACACAATAATACTGAAATCAGACTAATGAATAACCCTACAACAACCTCTAGTATTCAAGTGAAGGGAAGAATCACACATCTCTGAGTTAAATCAAAAGCTAGAAATGACTAAGTTTAGTGAGGAAGTAATGTTGAAAGCTGAGATAGGCTAAAAGCTAGGCTCCTGCAACTAACAGCCAAGTTGCAAATACAAAGACAAAGTTCTTGAAGGAAATTAAAAGTGCTACTCCAGTGAACACATGAATGATAAGAAAGTAAAAGTCTTATTGTTGATATGAAGAAAGTTTGAGGCCAGGCTCACACCTGTAATCCCAGCACTCTGGGAGGCCGAGGCAAGAGGATCACCTGAGGTCAGGAGTTCAAGACCAGCCTGGCCAACATGGTGAAACCCCATCTCTAGTACGAATACAGAAATTAGCTGGGCATGGTGGCAGGCGCCTGTAATCCCAGCTACTCAGGAGACTGGGCAGGAGAATCACTTGAACCTGGGAGGCAGAGGTTGCAGTGAGCCAAGATCGCGTCATTGCACTCCACCCTCGGCAACAGAGCGAGACTCTGTCTCAAAAAAAAAAAAAAAAGTTTGAGTCATCAGATAGAAGATCAAACCAGCCACAACTTTTCCTTAAGCTAAAGCCTAATCTAGAGCAAGCCCCTAATTCTCTTCAACTCACTGAATACAGAGAGGTCAGGAAGTTGCAGAAGAAAAGTTTGAAGCTAACAGAGGATGGTTCATGAGGTTCAAGGAAAGAAGTCATTTCTATAACATAAAAGTGCAAGATGAAGCAGCTAGTGCTGACAGAGAAGCTGCAGCAAGTTAACCAGAAGATCTAGCTAAGATCACTGATGAAGGTGGCTATGCTAAATGGATTTTCAATGGAGATGAAAACTTCCATTGGAAAAAGGTGCCACCTAGGACTTTCGTAAGTAGAAAGAAGTCAAAGCCTAGCTTCAAAGCTTCAAAGGACAGGCTCACTCTCTTGCTAGGGGCTAATGCAGCTGGTACTTCAAGTGGAAGTCATTGCTTATTCACCACTCTGAGAATCCAAGGGTCCTTAAGAATTACGCTACATCGGCTGGGCGCGGTGGCTCACGCCTGTAATCCCAGCATTTTGGGAGGCCGAGGCAGGCGGATCACGACGTCAGGAGATCAAGACCATCCTATTTAACATGATGAAACTCTGTCTCTAATAAAAATACAAAAAATTAGCCGGGCGCGGTGGCAGGCGCCTGTAGTCCCAGCTACTTGGGAGGCTGAGGCAGGAGAATAGCGTGAACCTGGGAGGCAGAACTTGCGGTGAGCCGAGATCCAGCCACTACACTCCAGCCTGGGTGACAGAGCAAGACTCCATCTCAAAAAAAAAAAAAAAAAAAAAAGGATTATGCTACATCTATTCTGCCTATGCTCTATAAATGGAAAACCAAAGCCTAGATGACAGCACATCTATTTACAGCATGGTTTATTGAGTACTATAAGCCCACTGTTGAGACCTACTGCAGAAAGATTCTTTTCAAAATACTAATGTATATTGATGATGCATCTGATCAACCAAGAGTTCTGTTGGAAGGTACAAGAAGATGAATGTTGTTTTCATGTCTGCTAACATAATATCCATTTTGCAGCCCATTGATCAAAGAGTATTTCAACTTTCAAGTATTCTTATTTAAGAAATACATTTCGGCCAGGCGCGGTGGCTCACACCTGTAATCCCCACACTTTGGGAGGCCAAGGCATGCCTGCCTTGATCACAAGGTCACGAGTTTGAGACCAGTCTGGCCAACACAGTGAAAGCCCGTCTCTACTAAAAATACAATTAGCTGGGCGTGGTGGTGGGAGCCTATAATCCCAGCTACTAGGGAGGCGAGGAAAATCGCTTGAACCTGAAAGGCAGAGGTTGCAGTGAGCCAAGATCACCCCCCTAAACTCCGGCCCACATTTTGTAAGGCTATTGCTGCCATAGATAGTGATTCTTCTGCTCAATCTGGACAAAGTAAATTGAAAACCTTCTGGAAAGGTTTCTAGAGTCACCATTCTAGATAACATTAATAACATTTGTGATTCATGAGAGGAAGTAAAAATATCAACATTAATGGGAGTTTGGAAGAAACAGATCACAACCCTAAAGGATGACTTTGAAGGGTTCAAGACTAAGTGGGGGAAGTAACTGTATATGTGGTGAAAATAGAGAACTAGAATTAGAAGTAAAGCATAAGATGTGACTGAATTACTGCAACCTTGTGATAAAATTTGAACAGATGAGGAGTTGCTTCCTATGGATGAGCAAAGAAAGTGGTTTCTTAAGCTGGAATCTACTCCTGGTGAAGACACTGTGAATACTGTTGAAATGACAATGAAGGATTCAAAATATTACATAAACTTAGTTGACAAAGCAGAAGGAGGGTTTGAAAGGACTACAATTTTGAAAGATCTACTGTGAGTAAAATGCTATCAAACAGTGTCACATGCTACAGGGAAATCTTTCACTAAATGAGCAAACTGATGCAGCAAACTTCATTGTTGTCTCATCTTAAGAAACTGCCACAGGCACCCCAGCCTTCAGCAACCACTAAGTCAACGGCCATCAACATCAAGGCAAGATCCTACACCAGCAAAAAGATGGTGACTCACTGAAGGCTCAGATGATCGTTAGCAATCTTTAGCAATATTTTTAAATTAATGTATCCACATTGCTTTTTTTTATATAATGCGATTGAACTCTTAATACAGTATAACGTAAACATAACTTTTACATCACTGGGAAATCAAAACATTCATGTGACTCACTTTACTGAGATATCTGCTGTAGTGTGACATTTGGTCTATTGAGGTGGTCTGGAACTGAACCTGCAGTATCTCCAAGGCACCCCTGTAGCAGAATAAAATACAGTTGGCCCTCCAAATCCGCAGGCTCCACAACTGTGGACTCACCAATTGTGACACTGCATAACAACTATTTACATAACATTTACATTGTATTAGGTATTATATGCACCCAATACAGGAGCACCCAGATTCATAAAGCAAGTCCGTAGAGACTTACAAAGAGACTTCGACTCCCACACAATAATAATGGGAGACTTTAATACCCCACTGTCAACATTAGACAGATCAACGAGACAGAAAGAAAGCTGACAAGGATATCCAGGAATTCAACTCAACTCTGCATCAAGCAGACCTAATAGACATCTACAGAACTCTCCACCCCAAATCAACAGAATATACATTCTCCTCAGCACCACATCGCACTTATTCCAAAATTGACCACATAGTTGGAAGTAAAGCACTCCTCAGCAAATGTACAAGAACAGAAATTATAACAAACTGTCTCTCAGACCACAGTGCAATCAAACTAGAACTCAGGACTAAGAAACTCAATCAAAACCGCTCAACTACATGGAAACTGAACAACCTGCTCCTGAATGACTACTGGGTACATCACGAAATGAAGGCAGAAATAAAGATGTTCTTTGAAACCAATGAGAACAAAGATACAACATACCAGAATCTCTGGGACACATTTAAAGCAGTGTGAAGTGGGAAATTTATAGCACTAAATGCCCACAAGAGAAAGCAGGAAAGATCTAAAATTGACACCCTAACATCACAATTAAAAGAACTAGAGGAGCAAGAGCAAACACATTCGAAGGCTAGTAGAAGGCAAGAAATAACTAAGATGAGAGCAGAACTGAAGGAGATAGAGACACAAAAAACCCTCCAAAAAAAATCAATGAATCCAGGAGCTGGTTTTTTGAAAAGATCAACAAAATTGACAGACCGCTAGCAAGACTAATAAAGAAGAAAAGAGAGAAGAATCAAATTGACGCAATAAAAAATGATAAAGGGGATATCACCACCGACCCCACAGAAATATAAACTACCATCACAGAAAACTATAAACACCTCTACGCAAATAAACAAGAAAACCTAGAAGAAATGGATAATTTCCTGGACACTTACACTCTCCTAAGACTAAACTAGGAAGAAGTTGAATCCCTGAATAGACCAATAGCAGGCTCTGAAATTGAGGCAATACTTAATAGCCTACCAACCAAAAAAGGTCCAAGACCAGACGGATTCACAGCCGAATTCTACCAGAGGTACAAGGAGGAATTGGTACCATTCCTTCTGAAACAATTCCAATCAATAGAAAAAGAGGGAATCCTCCCTAACTCATTTTATGAGGCCAACATCACCCTGATACCAAAGCCTGACAGAGATACAACAAAGAAAGAGAATTTTAGACCAATATCCCTGATGAACATTGATGCAAAAATCCTCAATAAAATACTGGCAAACCGAATCCAGCAGCACATCACAAAGCTTATCCACCATGATCAAGTGGGCTTCATCCCTGGGATGCAAGGCTGGTTCAACATATGCAAATCAATAAACATAATCCAGCATATAAACAGAATCAAAGACAAAAACCACATAATTATCTCAATAGATGCAGAAAAGGCCTTTGACAAAATTCAACAGCCCTTCATGCTAAAAACTCTCAATAAATTCAGTATTGATGGAACATATCTCAAAATAATAAGAACTATTTATGACAAACCCACAGCCAATATCATACTGCATGGGCAAAAACTGGAAGCATTCCCTTTGAAAACTGGCACAAGACAGGGATGCCCTCTCTCACCACTCCTATTCAACACAATGTTGGAAGTTCTGGCTAGGGCAATCAGGCAAGACAAAGAAATAAACGGTACTCAGTTACGAAAAGAAGAAGTCAAATTGTCCCTGTTTGCAGATGACATGATTGTATATTTAGAAAACCCCATTGTCTCAGCCCAAAATCTCCTTAAGCTGATAAGCAACTTCAGCAAAGTCTCAGGATACAAAATCAATGTGCAAAAATCACAAGCATTCTTATACACCAGTAACAGACAAACAGAGAGCCAAATCATGAATGAACTCCCATTCACAATAGCTTCAAAGAGAATAAAATACCTAGGAATCCAACTTACAAGGGATGTAAAGGACCTCTTCAAGGAGAACTACAAACCACTGCTCAGTGAAATAAAAGAGGACACAAACAAATGGAAGAACATACCATGCTCATGGATAGGAAGAATCATACTGTGAAAATGGCCATACTGCCCAAGGTAGTTTATAGATTCAACGCCATCCCCATTAAGCTACCAATGACTTTCTTCACAGAATTGGAAAAAACTGCTTTAAAGTTCATATGGAACCAAAAAAGACCCCACATTGCCAAGACAATCCTAAGCTAAAAGAACAAAGCTGGAGGCATCACGCTACCAGACTTCAAACTATACTACAAGGCTACAGTAACCAAAACAGCATGGTACTGGTACCAAAACAGAGATATAGACCAATGGAACAGAACAGAGCCCTCAGAAACACCACACATCTACAGCCATCTGATCTTTGACAAACCTGACAAAAACAAGAAATGGGGAAAGGATTCCCTATTTAATAAATGGTGCTGGGAAAATTGGCTAGCCATAAGTAGAAAGCTGAAACTGGATCCTTTCCTTACTCCTTATACGAAAATTAATTCAAGATGGATTAGAGACTTAAATGTTAGACCTAAAACCATAAAAACCCTAGAAGAAAACCTAGGTAATACCATTCAGGACATAGGCATGGGCAAGGACTTCATGTCTAAAACACCAAAAGCAATGGCAACAAAAGCCCAAATTGACAAATGGGATCTCATTAAACTAAAGAGCTTCTGCACAGCAAAAGAAACTACTATCAGAGTGAACAGGCAACCTACAGAATGGGAGAAAATTTTTGCAATCTACTCATCTGACAAAGGGCTAATATCCAGAACCTATAAAGAACTCAATCAAATTTACAAGAAAAAAAAAAAAAACCATCAAAAAGTGGGCAAAGGATATGAACAGACATTTTTCAAAAGAAGACATTCATACAGCCAACAGACACATGAAAAAATGCTCATCATCACTGGCCATCAGAGAAATGCCGATCAAAACCACACCATCTCACACCAGTTAGAATGGCAATCATTAAAAAAATCAGGAAACAACAGGTGCTGGAGAGGATGTGGAGAAATAGGAACACTTTTACACTGTTGGTGGGACTGTAAACTAGTTCAACCATTGTGGAAAACAGTGTGGCGATTCCTCAAGGATCTAGAACTAGAAATACCATTTCACCCAGCCATCCCATTACTGGGTATATACCCAAAGGATTATAAGTCATGCTGCTATAAAGACACATGCACACGTACGTTTATTGCGGCACTATTCACAATAGCAAAGACTTGGAATCAACCCAAATGTCCATCAGTGGCAGACTGGATTAAGAAAATGTGGCACATATACACCATGGAATACTATGCAGCCATAAAAAAGGATGAGTTTGTGTCCTTTGTAGGGACATGGATGCAGCTGGAAACCATCATTCTCAGCAAACTATCGCAAGAACAGAAAACCAAATACCGCATGTTCTCACTCATAGGTGGGAACTGAACAATGAGATCACTTGGACACACGAAAGGGAGCATCACACACTGGGTCCTATTGTGGGGAGGGGGTAGAGGGGGGGATAGCATTAGGAGATATACCTAATGTAAATGATGAGTTAATGGGTGTAGCACACCAACATGGCACATGTATACATATGTAACAAACCTGCACGTTGTACACATGTACCCTAGAACTTAAAGTATAATTTAAAAAAAAATAAATTTGAATTGAATCATCAAAATCATGCTATGACTACAATTTTAAGAAATCTTTGTGAGACCATCTGATATGGTTTGGCTATTTCCCCACCAAATCTCATCTTGAATTTCCACATGTTGTGTGAGGGACTCAGTGGGAGGTAACTGAATCACATAGGCAGATCTTTCCTATGCTGTTCTCATGATAATGAATAAGTCTCACAAGATCGGATAGTTCTGTAAGGAGGAGTTTCCCTGCACAAAATAGCTCTCTCATTGCCTGCCACCATCCACGTACGATGTGACTCGTTCCTCCATGCCTTCCACCATGATTGTGAGGCCTTCCTAGCTATGTGGAACTGTAAGTCCAATAAATCTTTCTTTTGTAAAAAAAAAAAAAAAAAAAAAAAAAGAAAGAAAGAAACTAATACACAGAAAACAAGACAATTATAACTGACATGTAAATATACAGATACTCTTTACTCTTTTTTTTCTTCCTAAACTACTGAGAATTTTATAAGTTTGTAATTGATAAGAGTCCTAAAGATTGTTTTCTGGCAGAAGTGACTAGAATATTTACTAAAAAATGAATGTTTAGTAGTAGTTGAAGAAGACAGTTTGGGTGATAACTGCTACAATGCTGAAATACAAAAAGTATAACCAAATGCATTTTGTTGTCAAAAAAGCAACAAAAAACAATGAGAAGACCAGTGAGGTAACTGTCCTAGACATCCGTTCAAAGTCTGCTGTCTTAGCTAACCAACAGTAGACAAAATCACTTAACCTCTCAATCTAAAAACCCAGATATTTAAAATGGGGCTACTATCTGTCATAACTATTTCGTAAGAATACTACAGGCTGAAATGAGAATATATACAGCAAGCCTGCTTTATAAATTACTAAGTTCCACCCAAATGAAAGCTATTACTTATTTTAAAACAATCAGTAACCAGGTAGATACACACAACCATATACAAGCATATATACACAAACATATACATAGAGGATTACTATCCACTAGGACACAGAGCAACAATGATATCCATTATAGAGGTACTTGGACTGTATTTTCTCAAATGTTACAAAGAAAACATTTACCTAAAATATTTTAATTTTAAAAGTATATCCACTTCTTAACATTTAAAGATTAAATCTTATGAAGCAACAGCTAGAAATTTAACTGAAAATACTTACCTTAACAAAATTATCAGGGAACATTCCTCTTCTCCCATTTAGTTCTCCTTCTAGCCATCCTTCCTCCTGTAGTTTTTTCACATTCCTGATGATTTCTCCAACTCGAATAGTTAATTCATCGTCATGTACAGCATCATAGTCATACTCCACAATATAGTCAACTAAAAAAGTGGGGAAAAACAAAATGTCTAAAATCTAATTCACAAAATACTATAAACTATATTAATAAACTTATAACTATGGAATCTATTTAGCAACAATATTTAATACCACAAAGACATCAGCAAGGCTTGTTTCAATTACTTTAAATATTTGGCTACATCAGCAAATTTCTTGAATACCTTAGTACAGAGTACAATACAGCTATTAAGTGGGAGCCTCAAAAGAAAAATAATGCATAATTCATGCCATCAGACACTCTTACAATCACATGCATATCCTTTGTAGCAGACAGAGTCTGAGGTGGTCTCCATGATCCCCACTTCCTCGTATTCATGTCCTGATGTAATTCTCTCTCTTTTACTGCCAATGTGACCTGTGATTGACCTCTAACCAACAGAATATGACAGCAGGGCATAACGTCTCACACCTGTAATCCCAGCACTTTGGGAGGTCGAGGCAGACAGATCACTTAAACTCAGGAGTTCGGGCCGGGTGCAGTGGGTCACACCTGTAATCCCAGAACTTTGGGAGGTTGAGGCGGGTGGATCACGAGGTCAAGAGATGGAGACCATCCTGGCCAACCTGGTGAAATCCCGTCTCTACTAAAAATACAAAAATTAGCCAGGTGTGGTGGTGGGCACCTGTTATCCGAGCTACTCAGGAGGCTGAAGTAGAAGAATCGCTTGAACCTGGGAGGCAGAAGTTGCAGTGAGCCGAGAACGCGCCACTGCGCTCCAGGCTGGCGACAAGAGCGAGACTCAGTCTCAAGAAAAAAACAAAAAAAAACTCAGTAGTTCGAGACCAGCCTGGGCAACACAACAAAACCCCGTCTCTACAAAAATGCAAACACTAGCCAGACATGGTAGTGTGCGCCTGTAGTCCCAGCTACTTGGGAGCACTGCTTGACCCCAGGAGGTCGAGGCATCAGTGAGCCTAGCCTGGGCAACAGACTCAAAAAAAAAAAAAGGATGATGACAAAGACAATGATTTGTATGTAATTACCTAAGGCTGTAATGCATATCTTAATAGGAGACTTTTTCCCTTGCTGGCTTTCAAGACACAAGCTGCTATGCTGTAAGCTAATCTACAGAGAGGGCCACAAGCAAGCAACTTAAGGAGGTCTCTGACTGACATCAGGAAACTGAGGCCCTTACTCCCACAACCCAAAAGTAAATGAATGATAGAACGAACACATGAGCTTGGAAGCAGACCCTTCCCCAGTAGAGCCCCAAATGTGAACCCAACCCTGGCCAACATCTTCAGTGCAACCTAGAAGAGGACCCAGCTGGCCATGCCCAGACTCTTAAACCACAGAAACTATTAGCTAATAAATACATATAGTTGTAAACTACTAAGTTTGTGTTACTACTGTATGTAAAAACATAAAACAAACTCTAAAGTGAAGATTAATATATATTTAATTTACCTCTTTTAATAACAGGATTTTAGATTACAGGATCACGTAAGCGTATTTTTAGTATTTTACAAGGTTCAATTTTTAAAAAGCATTAACAGCTTTCCTGGTCAAGATGGCAGACTAGCCATATCCCTATTCATCTTTTCTTCCTCTACAAGACTGATTAAAAAGAAAATACACACACACACACCAACCACCACAACAATCACAACCACAAACACCAAAAAAAAAAGGAAAGTGAGTATGGTCAGACATTGTCGTTTGTTAAACCAAGAGCCATTCCCACACATTGCCCATTCCCCTCCTTCCTTTCTCACAGAACCTTAATTTTGTTCAGTATTTTGAGACCCTGTATTTTACAGGCGAAGATTCTCTCAGCCCCAGCGGGTTACATATTCACTAGTCTAGGTATGTACTGTTCAGACACTAAGTACAATCAGGTCAGCTGAAAAATCTTGTGTTTAAATGCCAACTACAGTTGAGTAAGTGCCAGCATATCTAATTTCCAAAGAGGCAAAGGTCTAGAGATAGTCTACGTATAGCAACCTTAATCACATACAATTAAATATACACAGTGAATGGTTTTCAAATAAGCATGGGATGAATGAATTCTTTTCATTTTTATTTTTTTAATAGAGATGGGTGTCTGGCTATATTTATATTGCTCAGCCTGGTCTCAAATTCCTGGGCTCAAGCGATCCTCCCACCTCACCCTCCCGAAGTGCTAGGATTACGGGCGTAAGCAACCATGCCCAGCCAAGATGAATGAATTCTAACTGTCTTCTGGGAAAGTTTTACTTGACTTTAAAAACAAAATACAGGCTGGACTCGGTGGCTCATGCCTGTAATCCCAGCACTTTGGGAGGCCGAGGCAGGCGGATCACAAGGTCAAGAGATCAAGACCAACCTGGCTAACACGGTGAAATCCCATCTCTACTAAAAACATAAAAAATTAGCTGGGTGTGGTGGCGGGTGCCTGTAGTCTCAGCTATCAGGAGGCTGAGGCAGGAGAATGGCGTGAACCCGGAAGGCGGAGGTTGTGAGCCGAGATCGCGCCACTGCACAGCAGCTTGGGCGACAGAGTGAGACTCCATCTCAAAAAAAACAAGGAAGGAACGGCCTCCTGTAGACTTTGGATGTTCTTTAATGAGAATTTGATACCCACAATTGCTATAACCACTTGAGACGAGAAGAATAGCAGATACCTGATTAACATAGAAGAGAAAAAATATGAAAATGACCTGCATCTTTGCTGGATTCATCAAACTGCTAGATTAACCACCTTTAACTATAATACCTTGAGATTCGTTACATGAAGTAGTTTCTTAACTTTTTAGACAGGATTTCTATTTGTAGCTGAAAACATCCCAACATGATTTAAGGGACCCGGCAAGAAATGTTAACAAATGTCTGAAAGTGGACGCACAGCTGATAAAGCCAAGAAGAGGAAGCCTAGAGAACTTAAGAGAGCTATAAATGAAATACCAAACTGCTCTGTAGACCTCAAAAACACCAGAAATTCAGAAAACACAGGCTCACATGAAATGCATGCAGGGCTAAAATAAGGGAAATTACTCAATCTCTATATCAACCACAATAATTCAATGAGATAAAATGCTAAATAGTATGGCATTTTCCTTCCAAAGCAAAAAACTGAAGGGTTAATCTACAAAATAAAAATAAAAAATAGTTTAGGGAAACTAGTACAGCTATTATGGATGAATGCTGGTTTCTCAGAGCAATGAATACTGAGAAACTCAGAGGCCCCCAAAGCAATGGGCAGTTCCTGACTTGCTAATTCCAAAATAAAATTCTTAACATCTGCAGGGGCAGTGGCTCAGGCCTGTAATCCCAGCACTTTGGGAGGCTGAGGTGGGCAGATCACCCAAGGTCAGGAGTTCGAGACCAGCCTGGCCAATATGGTGAAACTCAGTCTCTACTAAAAACACAAAAATTAGCCGGGTATAGTGGCAGGAGCCTGTAATCCCAGCAACTCAGGAGGCTGAGGCAGAAGAATGGCTTGAATCCGGGAGGCAGAGGCTGCAGTGAGCCGAGGTCACGCCATTGCGACAGAGCAAGACTCTGTCTCAAAAACAACAACAACAAAACTCTTAACTCCTACCCACATAAACAGAGTTCCCAATTAGCTTTTTAACCATTTATTATTTACTCTTACGAGCAGACAATAGTTGATCATGAAAGACCCATCATAAACTGAAAAACTACTTGGAGAAAGGGTAAGCAAGGGTAGGGAGTAACAACAGAGATGGGAGAATGGTTACATGCAGGGAGACTAATCAAATTTTAAATATTTCAAGGATAATGGAAGCTAAGTTTCTCTATGTCAGGGAAAGGAGTTACAAACATATATGGAAAAAGCTACTTTCAATCCTGTGATATTGAATTGTAATGAGCAGTATCAGCATGAACTTAACAGTTTTGAATACATAACATGGAGAAATAAACAGATACAAATATATGTATACATGTACATATATACAGATACACATATAATCAACACACACACATATACACATACACCCTAGCTCTGTCCAATGAATGGATCTGAAACCAGCAACATTCCAATGGTAATGAGCAAACCAAATGCCAAGACTTCATAAACACCACCTACTACTAAAAGGAATCAGGACTCTTTAGGAAAATGGCCAATTCCAAGGCTAAGCAGGAAAAGTATAAGATTAGCCTGGAACATTTTGTTGTGCCAGAAAGTAAGAAGTTGTCAAAAAAATGAAATGGTATCAAACTGACCCACAGAAGTGATATCAAAAGGGTCCTTACTGGCCAAATCAGGCCATTTTGAGCATCAAAATAATGAAATTAAAAGAATATACCCCACTGAATAAAATAAGCCATGAGTCCATACAGATTACAAATCAATGTTAATTTCTTAAATGTTATGGTTGTATTGTGATATCGTCCTGGTTTATTAAAAAAATACACTAAAATACTTGTATGAAAGATATCAGTCAGGAAAAAAATTATTTGTGCTATACATCTAACATTTCTACAACTTCGTGATTACTTCAAAATTAAACAGTTAAAATACACGCACAAATGTATATCCTCAAGAGATGTAAAGTTTCTAAAAGGACAGAATGCTTTAAGAAGTGAGAAAATTTTAAATTTTTTAAAGTTTATGTCTTACAAAATATCTTACTGTTTTTTGAAGAGGTGGAGACAAATCCAAGAAAATGTTCCAAAACAGGTAAAACAAAGGCACAAAGAAAAAGATGAAAACAAGGAAAAGGCACAATCAATCTAACATCCAATTAACAGAAATTCAAGAAAGAGAAAAAAATGGGGAATTAACCATGAAATAACACAAGAAAATAATCCTAAAACAATCTTCAAATGGAAACAGGTCTGAGGGAATCCAATGAAATGAACAAATTTTAAAACATATTCATATTCAGTGAAATTTCATAATAACAATAAACAGATCCTAGAAAGCTCCCTGACAAGAAATAAAAATTTCATCTACAAAAGATTAAGAATCATATTGGAACACTTCTCATTGGCAATACTGGATTCTAGAAAAAGAAAAATTAAAAGTCACTGAAGCATTGAAGTATTGTATACTCTGCCAAACCAGCAGGCAAGCATAGGATATAACATTTTCACACATTCAACAATAAAGAAAATTAACTCCCACATATGAAATTACATAATGTTATCCAGCAAACTTAAAATATGAACCAAAACAGAGGAAGACATGAAATCCAAGAAATAGTAGCACCAACCTCGGAATAAAATAAGCACTAAACTTGCAGCTGTGCAACAAATCTAAGGAACAAACAGTCTATACTAAACAGGAGACACAAAGTTCTAGGAAGTATCTGACAGAAAAGCAGCATGGGGTACAAACTTTGAAATTGTATGCTATCCTTATAAATCTGGAACTCAGAGAGACAGGAAAGTCAGTTAAGGACAAAAAAACTAAAGATGATTAGAAACTTTTGGAAAGGCAAAAAACTGTACAATGCTGAAAATGCAATTGGCCGGGTGCAGCTGCGGCTCACACCTGTAATCCCAACACTTTGGGAGGTTGAGGTGGGTGGATCCCTCGAGCCCAGGAGTTCAAGACCAGCCTGGGCAACATGGCAACCCCCATCTCTACAAAAAAATACCAAAAAAATGTAGTCAGGAGTGGTGATAACGTGCCTATAGTCCCAGTTACCAGGGAAGCTGAAGTGAGAGGATGGCTTGAGTGACAGAATGGCTTGAGCCCAGAAGGTGGAGGGTGCAATGAGCAGAGATCACATCACTGCACTCCAGTTTGGGCAACAGAGCAAGACAGGAAGGACAGAAAGGAAAGGAAAAAGGGAAGGCAACGGGGAAGAGTAAGGGAAGGAAAAAAGGAAAGGGGAAAGTGAAAGGGAAAAGGGAAAGGAAAGGGAAAAAAAAGGAAGAAAAGGAAAGGAAGTAAAGCAAAAAAGAAAAGGAAAAGGAAAGGAAACAAAAAAGGAGAAAGGAAAAATATAATCATCATATGTACTACTTGGCTTCACAGTAAAAAAAACACTACATGGTCATAATAATGTGAAAGTAATTACTTTAACTTTGACAATTATTGTATAGCAAAACAAAAGGACCAAATTATGGCTGTAGAACAAAATATAAATGTTAACAGCCTTGATATTATAAAGGATAATAATTCTGAAAAAGAACTGAAAGAGGGAGGTTGGTAAAGGAAAGAGTAAAGGGATGAATATCATTATCATACAAAGTGCTAAGTCCACAAATACTCTATTAGTTGCTAGAAAAAGAAATAAAAGTATAAACCCTTACTATGTTCGGATAAAGAGAAAACGTGAGATTGTAAATAAGCTAAATATTTTCAAGTTAAAAATAAACCAAAATCAACAACAGAAACTAATTATTTAGAAATACGAAAGCCAAAACATTAAAACAGATAGATTTAGACAGTGTTTTCCCTATGGAGAATGAGAATAGGAGCAGAGAACAATGAGGCAAGGAAACAGTGTTTGTTAAGTCATTTAATATGTTTTGTATTTGTATATCATGTGCAGAATTACTTTGATGAGATTTTTAAGCAGTAAATATTAAAGTGGTTTGTTCAATATTACAGCAAAAACGTTTATAGCACCACAAAACTGTATACATGTGTGATAATTAAGTTCATTGAGTCAAAGAAAATCTATTTTACTTCCCTTAGAGAAAATGCCATACAGTAAATAGGGTTAAATTCCCTGTTCTTTTAAACTTACTCACAATTAAGTTTGTAATATTAAACTGCAAGAAGTGAAAGACAAAGAGGAAAGAAAATCTTAAACAAATGTTATCAGAGAAGCAACATTTAGACTAATGGGTGAAGCCAGAAGGCAGATTAGTATTTTAAATATGTGGAAAGAAAATACCTACAAATCTTAAACTCTCTATACCCGAGAAAATATCCTTAAAAAAGGAAGGAAAAATAAAGACACTTCTGACAAACCAGAAGTGGGACTTTGCTACACAAAAAGAAAACTTGTCGACAGATGTTCTCTGAGAAGAGCAAAGGAAAGAAAAAAGATTCAATATGAAGTATCAGCAATGTAGAAAGGAAAGCAAAAACAAAAGAAACAGTAAGTACAGGTATACAAACATTGAATGAATAAAAACGGTAACATCATATAGGAAATTAAAAATACAGAAAGATTAAAATAACAAAGTAACAAAGTTGGGAGTTAAAACTGTTCCAAGATCCTTGCATGGTATAACAGAGTAAAGTTATTAACATCAGATTTGTATAAGTTGAGAATGCATGTAGTGATCACTAAAATAACAGAAAAAGCATAAAAATGCCAAAAATCGTGGGGAGAAAGAACAAACAAATTTTTAAAATACTCGACTGGCAGTTTCAGCTCCAACAACTAAAAGGCTTTAAAGTTATCACTCCCACCCTGACAAGAAAAAGGCTAAACCAACTGAAAATCAATTAATTTCCTCGGATCCATTAGAAAATTGAGGACACAGAGCAAACTACCACCTACAGATATGGAGAGGAAGCAGGTAAAGCCAGAGAGTCATGGATGAGCTCTATTTATTACCTAGAGGAGAAGCTGCTGGAGCCATAAATTAGCAAGAACACCATTAGTCTCCTAGAGCAGTTCTAACAAACCACCACAAAGTGGGTAGCTTGAAAGAAGAGAAATTTATTCTCCTCTTTTGGGAGGCAAGAGGGCAAAATCAAGGTATCAGCAGGGTTAGTTCTTTCTGGAGACTCTGAAGAATCACTCCATGCCTCTATCTGGCTTCTGTTGGCTGCCAGCAATTTTTAGCATTCCTTTGCTTACATAATTCCAACCTCTACCTCCATCTTGACATGACCGTTCCACTGTTATGTCTCCATCTCAAATCTCACCCTCTCCTTACTCTTTTCCAAGGACACTAATCATTCAATTTATTAAGAATTTCTTCATCTCTGAATCCTTAATCACATCTGAAAAGACTATTTCTCTCTCTTTTTTTGACACAAAGTCTTACTCTGTCACCCAGGCTGGAGTGCAGTAGAGTAATTTCGGTTCACTGCAACCTCCATCTCCCAGGTTCAAGTGATCCTCCCACTTCAATCTCCTAAGTAGCTGGGACTATAGGGATGCACCAACATGCCTGGCTAATTTTTTGAAATTTTTCTGTAGAGACATAGTCTCATTATATTGCCCAGACTTGTCTCAAACTCCTGGGCTCAAGTGATCCTCCCATTTGGCCTCCCAAAGTACTGAGATTACAACAGGCGTGAGCCACCATGCCCAGCCAACTATTTGTAAATTTGTAACATTTACACGTATGAAGGGTTAAGACTCAGACATACCTTTTTGGGGGACAAAAATTCAATCCAGTACAAACACTTAAGTGGTAATTTTGATGACTTGCTGGAGGTTGACTGTGGAATAGCATGAAAGTGGGAAACTCCTAAGGGAATGCTGTCCTATAGGGGAGTCCCACACTTTTGTGGGTTCTATGGTACTGCCAGATTCTAACAGTAAAGAGCCAAGAAAAATCGCCTTATAGTTCTGGCAAGGAGGAAAAAAAAAGTAATCACTGTGAAATACAACCTGAGTATTCTCTGCAACAAAGGCCTACACTCCAGGGGAAAGACTGTCAGGGGCTTTATACCACCTAGGAACGGGAATTTCCCTGATTCTAGTCCGCTCCACAGCTCCAGGACATCGATCTACTAAAAAACAGAAATTTAATAATTAAGATTATAGTATATTTCCCCTCTCCCACATGCTACCACCACATCAATGAGGCTCCAGCATTTACAGCTGAAAGAGCTGCAAGATGCAGATTCTATCTGAGAAAGAGTTCTAAGGGAAACCCAAAGAAAGCAAGGAAGACAGAAACAGACACTACAGGAATGTGAACCCTCTGGCACCTACAGCTAGAGCAAACATTAAACACAATCCAACACCTAGGCAGATAAATATAAAGCCTCACACTAACGATTTAACTACCGCAGTTCCTATTACCTAATAGGACATATCCAACCTTCAAAAAATTTCAAGTCATGCTAAGAAGGCAAGAAAAAGCAAGTCTAAAGAGACAAAGCAAGCATCTGAACCAGACTCAGATATAACACATTATTTTTTAGTTATCTGGCAGGAAATTTAAAATAACTATGATTAATATGCTAAGGGTGATGATATAAAAAGCAAACAACATGCAAGAAAAAATGGATATGGTAAGCACATAGAATCTCTAGAAAAGAAACAGAAGGAAAAGCTGGAAATCAAAAACAATACAACAAATAATCGATAACACTGACACATTCATCAGTAGACTATATATAGTCAAGGAAAGAATCAGTAAGCTTGAAGAGAAGTCAAAAGAAATTTTCCAAACTGAAATGCAAAGAGAAAAAGAATTATAAAAAACAAAAAAATCCCAGGACAGAATATCTAAGAACTGTGAAAAACTTCAAGAGGTACAAACACACATAATTGGAATTCCAGAAGAAGATGGGAAACAGAGCAGAAGAAATATATGAACTAATAATGGCTGAGAATTTTCCAAAAATAGTAAGATACACCAAACCACACATCAGGAAAACTAAGAGAACAAAATTAGAATACAAACAAAAAAAAAATCTACACCCAGATGTATCACATTCAATGGAAGAAAATCAAAGGCAGAGAAAATCTTGAAAGAAGCCATCACAAAATATCACCCTATCTATTGAGGTACAAGGATAAGAATTACAGCAGGCTTCTCATCAGAAAACATGAAGGCAAGAAAGCATGGAATAAAATATTTAAAGCATTGGGAGGAAAAAAAAAAAAAAAACCAACCTAGAAATCTGTATCAAGTAAAACTATCCTTCAAAGGGAAAGAGAAATAAAGACTTTTTCAAACAAAAACAAGAATTCACTGCCAGCAGACCTGCCACAGAAGAAATGTTAAAAGAAGTTCTTCAGAGTAAACGAAAATTATACAGGTCAGAAACTCAAATCAACATGAAGAAGGAGCATAGAAGGAATAAATGAAGATAAAACAAAATATTTTATTCTTAATCGATCTAAAAGATAACTGCTTAAAAGTCGTAATAGTAACAATGTATTGCATGATTATAGCATACGAACAGGTGAAATTAACGAATGTCATAAGGGACAAGCGGCATAAGGAATACTCTATGGTACCGGCACTACATATGAAGTGCTGCAGTGTTATTTAAAGCTGAATTTAACACTACTTATAAATGTATATTGCAAACTCCAGGGCAAGCACTAAAAATAAAAATTAAGTATAACTGAATGTTAAAAGAGAACCTAAAATGGAATCATATAAAACGCTCAAACAGAAAAATGGAGAAAAAATGCAACCAAAAACTATTATTTGAAAACATCAATAAAATCAATAAATCTCTAGAATGACCAAGAGGAAAAAACAGAAGGCCCAAATTACTAATATCAGGAATAAAAGAGGGAATATCTCTACAGACCTTACATTCATTAGAACAATAGTAACTTGCGGCCAGGACTTCAAGGCCAGCCTGGGTAACATAGCAAGATGCTATCTCTACAAAAAACAAAAATACGTGTGTGGGGCAGCACCTATAGTCCTAGCTACTTGGGAGCCTAACGGGGGAGGATCCCTCGAACCCAGGAATTCGAGGTTGCAGTGAGCTACAATCACACATTTGCACTCCAGCCTGGGCAACAGAGCAAGACCCTGTCTCAAAAAAAAAAAAAAAGATTACAGGTGTGAGCCCCCAAGCCCAGCCTTCCAAGTACCAAGGAGGCACCATCTTTGAACTCTCCTCACTAGACACCAAATTTGTCAGTGCCTAGATCCTGGACTTTTCAGCCTGTGAGCAATACATTTCTGTTGTTCATAAATTACGTAGTCTAAGGTATTTTGTCATAACAGCTTGAAGGAATTATGATAGAAATTCATAACAAAACTGTGTAGAGAGGAGAAATTTCTAAACTTAAAGTAAAATGGTCAAAGCTTCAAAGTAACTAAACTGGAAACAGGCAGTAAATACTTGCAACAAACAAGAAAATGAATTAAAAGCATTTATAAGAACCAAAAAAAGGAAATCTCAACTGAAAGCAGGTAATAGAAAGTAAACTACATTACTTAAAATGAAGTACAGCAAACTCTAAGAACTTAATCCTTACCTGAAAAAAAAGTTTGGCTTAAGTTGGTTCTGCTTGTGGGTGCTGGTTAGGCATTTTTTAAATGGATTTACTAGCTGTTAATAACTTAAAAAAAAAAATCAGTATTTAAACAAAAAGGATATCTGAAAATCAAGCTTAAAAACCTTAAAGTCCATAATTTTTTAAATTATTACTTGCAAAAATATTGGTGGCAATATTATAAAAGATTTTCTACTAGTCTGCTTTAATAAATATGCATTATTTTGATAATAAAAAATCACTTCAAAAAAATAAACAACTTACACAAATTCCAAATAGGCATAAGTTGTATGGGCATTGACTACTTTTAATTCTTGTCAACACAATACAGATAAATATCACAATGGCATCTAACAGAGTCTGTCAAATTAACCTTACCTATGTTATACCACTGATCATAGTATATTATTGAGTATTAACCTTTATTACAGCAGATGACAAAATATAAAAAATTACACAAAAATATATTTCAGTATGAGGTAAAAAAATAATTACAAGCTTTACTCTCAAAGAAGTAGTAATATGATGAAAATAACGGTTCCACCTCTTATTTCCTGATTTTATATATATTACACACACACACTCACACCCAGGCACACATGTATCAGGAAGAAAGAAATATACGTATTTACTTTTTATTCCCAGGGCTAAGTATTTCTTACCACAAACCAAAAGACTTTACCATAATTATTCCCAGAACTAAATATTTATTATTTACCATAAATAGAGAAATGCAAAACTGATTAGCATTTCTCAATGTCATTAATAACATTTCCTTATTTAAGTCCTCTAAAGTTAGGTACCAGATCCATTAGTCAAAATACTACTAATAAAAATGACAATATCATCCTAAAGTCCTTTTAATTACATATTAGAAATTCCATCATGTATTTTCTCAAGCTTGTTAAATACGGAACTGATAAGCAGCATTTCTTACATGTTTTTCAACAGAGATAAGTAAATCTAGTCATTCTTAAGATAGTGAACAAATTGCACACAAAACCCACCCTTCCTCTTTGTACTTCAAATAGCATACAAAGGTTTGCATAGTACAATGCACTCTTAGCACATACCCAAAGAGAAAAAGAGAAGGAAATTTGATACAAGGAAATTTTTACACAGTATTATATTCTTCCTAATGTTACTAAATTAGAATAAGTGACAGATATCCACAAAAAAAACCTTAAAGTTTAAAAAACAAAAAAGATTTTTATCTCGAAGACTGATTACT
Organism: Macaca mulatta; assembly: GCF_049350105.2. NCBI lineage: Eukaryota > Metazoa > Chordata > Mammalia > Primates > Cercopithecidae > Macaca > Macaca mulatta. Next base: position 134,713,583 of record NC_133409.1, read on the forward strand.
TGAGACAATTCTAAAAACAAAGAAAGTACCATGTACATGTGATTAATGACTTGTCCTAAAATAATAAATCTTAAAAACAAAAAACATACAAAAATCTAAAGAGCAAACAAGTTGGAAAATTCAATTAAATATTCTCATTCCTCATCTTTATTCCCACTATTAACTTCAAAAAAAACTAGAAATTATTTTTAAGCATGTTTCAAGTCAGATCAAAAAAAAAATACCATATGAATTGCCATCATAAAGTTTTATAGAACTCACCAAAAAACAACCCTAGGAAAACTTTTGGGTATGTAAGTAAAAGACCAATATGTCACAGTTAAAATTTGTCAAAAGTCTCTTAAGAGGCCAGGCATGGTGGCTCTTGCCTGCAATCCCAGCACTTAGGGAGGCCCAGGTAAGAGGACTGCTTGAAGCCCAAGAGTTCAAGACCAGCCTGGGCAATATGGCAACCCTATATCTACAGTTTTTGTTTTGTTTTGTTTTTAATTAGCCAGGCATCGTGATGGCACATGCCTTAGTCCCAGCTACTCAGGAGACTAAGGTGGAAGGATCACTTGACTCCAGGAGGTCAAGGTTGCAGTGAACTATGATAGTACCACTATACTCCAGCCTAGGCGACAGAACAAGACCCTGTTCCTTAAAAAAACAAACCAAAAAAAAGTCTCTTTAGAGAAAATAGTTACTCAAACAAACAAATACCAACCTACAGTTTTTAGATGATAAATATTTAAATTTCTTCATTTTTTAAACCACACTACGAGAGTCATTTCAATTCATATTACTTGCTTTGTTTAACTCAACAATCTTCCTTCTCAAAATGTTTTAAGATATAATTAAGAGAACGAGTTTTAAAATCAGACCAATGAAAGTTTGATTCTGTCTCCTCCACATCTTATCTCTGACTTGGACAAGTAACAATCCCTCTAACCTCATTTCCTGAACCTGAAGAATGGGAAGACTAATGTTTTACCTCATGTTCTTGTGGGGAACTGAATGCTCCGTACATTCAGCCTAGCATAGTAAGAATTCCCTAAACATTAATAATTAAGTATCAACTAAAAATGAATTTTAAAATTACCAAAAAATAGGAAGTTGCTATATAAGAATTTCCCTCAGTTTCCAAACAGACTTCTATTTTTTAAAAAACTAGTCGAGTGCAGCCAGGCACAGTGGCTCACGCCTGTAATCCCAGCACTTTGGAAGGCTGAGGCGGGCGGATCATCTGAGGTCAGGAGTTCGAAACCAGCCTGGCCAACCTGGTGAAACCCCATCTCTACTGAAAAAAAAAAAAAAAAAAAAAAAAAAATTAGCCGGGCATGGTGGCAGGTGCCTGTAATCCCAGCTATTCGGGAGGCTGAGGCAAGAGAATCGCTTGAACCCAGGAGGCGGAGGTTGCAGTGAGCCGAGATCATGCCATTGCACTCCAGCCTAGGGGACAAGAGCAAGACTTCGTCTCAAAAAAAAAAAAAAAAAAAAAAAAACTAGTTGAGTACAGTAATGAAAAGCAGGGAAGAGTAGAAAAAAGAAGTTCAGGCCGGGCGCGATGGCTCAAGCCTGTAATCCCAGCACTTTGGGAGGCCGAGACGGGCGAATCACGAGGTCAGGAGATCAAGACCTTCCTGGCTAACACGGTGAAACCCCGTCTCTCTAGTAAAAAATACAAAAAACTAGCCGGGCGAGGTGGCAGGCGCCTGTAGTCCCAGCTACTCTGGAGGCTGAGCCAGGAGAATGGCGTGAACCTGGGAGGCGGAGCTTGCAGTGAGCTGAGATCCGGCCACTGCACTCCAGGCCGGGCGACAGAGCGAGACTCCGTCTCAAAAAAAAAAGAAAAAAGAAGTTCAATCTGTAGCTGACTAAACAATCGAGATAACTCACTACCTGAGGACCAAACTAAAGATTTTTAAAACATAATTAAGTTATATAGACAACTACAAGAACCTGTAAGAACAATAGCAGTAAGAATCATTAAAAATTCAGAAGTAATCATTTGAGTCTCTCCATGGTTCCAAGCATCCACCCAAAATAAACACATACAGAAAACAAAAATCTAAACTCTTCATTATTTTTTAAGAAACAAAGTCTCACTCAGTTGCATAGGCTGGAGTGCAATGGCACAACCATGGCTCACTGTAGCCTCAAACTTCCAGGCTCAAGTAATGCTCCCACCTCAGCCTCCCAACTAGCTGGGACTACAGGTGCATGCCACCACACCCGGCTATCTCTTTTTTTTTTTTTTTTTTTTTTTGTAGAGATGGAGTCTTGCTTTGTTGCCCATGCTGGTCTCAAACCCCTGGTCTCAAGCAATCCTCCTGCCTCAGTAAATTCTCATAATCAAAAAATATTGAGCACTTGAAACGTGGCTAGTCCAAACTGAAATGTTATATAAATGTAAAATATACATCAGATTTCAAGATTTCTTTCATATATAAGAAAAAAGGTAAGCTATCTCATTAATAACTTTTTATACTGAATACATTATGAAATAATGTACTTTCTTTAACCCAACACACATTCAAAATATTATTAAAATTAATTTCATCTGTTCCTTTTTAAGTGTGGCTACTAGAAAATTTAAAATTACATATATGTAACTTAACCCAGTATGTCTCAAAGAATATATATGTATACTTGCTTCACAACACCTACCTTAAAGATTTTATCATTTTGGCCGGGCGCGGTGGCTCAAGCCTGTAATCCCAGCACTTTGGGAGGCCGAGATGGGCGGATCACAAGGTCAGGAGATCGAGACCATCCTGGCTAAAACGGTGAAACCCCGTCTCTACTAAAAAATACAAAAAACTAGCCGGGTGAGGCGGCGGGCGCCTGTAGTCCCAGCTACTCGGGAGGCTGAGGCAGGAGAATGGCCTGAACCCGGGAGGCAGAGCTTGCAGTGAGCTGAGATCCGGCCACTGCACTCCAGCCTGGGCAACAGAGCAAGACTCCGTCTCAAAAAAAAAAAAGATTTTATCATTTTATAGTTCAAACATTAAGTTATTTTGAATGAACTCTTTAAACTAAAAATTAAGCCTTTATGCCTAAATGTGTTTAACAAGTTAAATTGGAGACCCATACAGAAATGTCTCTCTCTGCCAAACTTTCCCTTTATTTATATGCACGGAGTAGGCAATCAGCAGATTCACCTGACAAGATTCTTAACATCCCTGATTACTGATTCTCTATTAAAGGGATTTAAGAGCTTCACTGAGCCATACAGAAAGGATTAAAGAGTTTATTTCTTAAAAAAAGTTAGATCTCATCCATGATCTTGAAACAGTAATTTCATTAGGCAACATCCTATTAGTCTGTTTTAGGTGGACATATTTCAATATATTTAAATTTTGTATCATTTGTTAGGTTGGCCCTCTCTACCCAATTACTCCAAATTAAAGTATTATTGAATCAGACTTAGTGGATACATAGCAGGCTCCCAATTTTCTGCCAGTCAATACAAGTGTTAAATTTTGTAAGTACACTAAAATAAGTGATACAGTCTCCAGCATCAATGAGCTCAGATCAAGAAACGTCATTTACACACTAAGAGAATAACAAAGAAGTTTTTATTTAAGTTTTAAACTATGAAGTTCTAAGCATAAGTTCAACTGCATTTTGTAGCATATAATCTAGGAATTTAGAATAATTTGTGAGAAAAAGGGTTACATTGAGATTTGAAATACAGCCATTTATTTCCATTTGACACTCATTCTGAAAATTTAACAAATTTATTTTCATCATTAAACAAATTGTTTTGATCTGCTTCCTAAAATGTGTTTGATAAGAACGGCCAAATTAGTAGGTAAGTAAAAATGAATTCCTCTTAAATGGTTGTGCACAAATGCCCACACATACACCAAAACAGTCAGGCAAAATACTCACCAGACTGCAACCTGCTACAGCACAACAGGAATTTTAATTAAAGTTTAAGGCAAAACTTGGATCTTAGGAGAACATACTTCTAAATAAACCGAAAGTTGTTTCTAACACAAAGAATGAGAAAACCCCTAGAGAACAGTATACACATTTGAAAGACTAACTTTAAATGTCTCCTAAAAACACTCTAACCAAGACTATGCAGTCTCAATTTTACAAATACAGTATATGAACTTCTACATTTACAATCCAAAAAACTTTGGCACTTGATTATTACAATAATCATGATAAATACTCCAGGAATGACACTTTTAAAGTCAGTCTAGATGTTAGGTAAATACCCAGCCTCTTTAGTACTGGGAACACTGACAGGACAGTAAGAAGGATAAGACAGTTTTAATATTTCAGGTAAAAGTACACATCTCAAAGGATCAGCTCAAGAGAAGGCTTGCTTCATTCTAAAGACTCTTTGCCAGAAGTGGAGGAAAAAATACCTTAGCTACTGCCAGTACTCAGTATATCATCACTGGTCAAACTAATGAGCGACGAACAAATCCCATTTCCTTCAGTGCAGGAGTCTATATTCTAATATTCCATATACTTCTCCTATTACATTTTAACATTTCTGACATTGACCCTATACTCTCATTTATTTGTCTAATGGATTCACATATTAACTTTCATTGTTATTATGTTGTCTTACTCCTATCACATAAGCCATCCCAACACATTCATGACATTCATCAAAAACTGGAGGGAGGGAGAGGCAGAAGCATTTATGTCAGAACCCAGGGGTTGTGAGAAGTTTAAAAAAAAAAACATGTGATTCTAATAATATGCCCAATCCTTAACACTTGTAAACTACTTAAGGCACCAAAACTTTTATTTATCCTAAATCCCCAAGCATTTAACATGACTTTAATCACATTCCTCACATTAAGGAAAATACTTCTTGATTAATCTCTCATCAGCAGCTTCTTTGCTTGATGATGTGCCATTGTGACAGGCCCTTTTTCTTAATATTGGTGTTAACTGTAACTATCACCACACTTAAAAATGAAGTTATGCATCACTTAACAAAGGGGATGTATCCTGGGAAATGTGTCATAAGGCGATTTGGTCCATGTGTGAACATCACAGAGTGTACTTAAACCTAGATGGTACAGTACAGCCCACTACCCGCCTAAGCTATAGGGGATAGCCTATTGCTCCTAGGCTACAAACCTGTACAGCATGCTATTGTACTCAATACTGTAGGCAACTGTAACACAATGGTAAGTATCTGTATATTGAAACATAAAAAGGTATAGTAAAAATACAGTATAAGTAATAAAAATGATACACCTACATAGGGTGCACCTACCATGAATAGAGATTACAGGACTGGAAGTGGCACTGGGTGAGTCAGTGATTGGTGAGCAAATGTGAAGGCCTACGACATTAGTATACACTACTACAGATTTTATAAACACTATACACTAAAGCTAACTACACTTTTTTTATTTCTTTCTTTCTAATTTTCTTTCAAAATTAACCTTAGCTTACTGTAAGTTTTTTACTTTATAAACTTTCTTACTTTTTTGTAATAATATTTACAACACCAACACATTGTATAGTTGTACAAAAATATTTTCTTTCTTTATATCCATATTCTATAAGCTTTTTTCCATTTAAAAATTCTTTCCATTTTAATCTTTTTTGTTATAAGACACAAACACACATTAGCCTAGGCCTGCAAAGATCAGGATCATCAATATCACTGTCTTCCGCCTCCATGTTTCATCCCACTGGTAAAAAACGTGCATAGCGCTGTCATCACCTACAATAACAATGCCTTTTTCTGGAATACCCCCTGAAGGACCTGCCTGAGGATGTTTTACAGTTAACTTCTTTTAATAAGTAGAAGATGTACTCTCTAAAATAACAATTAAAAAACATAGTATAGTAAATATATAAGCCAGTAACACAGCCATTTATTGTCAATATATGTACCATATATAAATGTATGTATGTGCTATACTTTTATACAACTAGTAGTGCGGGTTTGTTGACACCAGCATCATCACAAACACAGTGAGTAATGCATTGCACTACTATAGTGGGATGGCTACAACTCACTAGAGAAGAGGAATTTTTCAGCTTCATTATAATCTTAGGGGACCACCACCCAATACGTGGTTTATTATTGACCAAAACGTTCCTAAGGGGCTCATGATTGCATTCTACTAGAAACCCCTAATGATTACACAGTCACACCCTTGGAATTGTGCAGACGCTGAATCATCAAAAAGAACCTAACCTAAGTGGCACTAATAAGGTACTAAAACAGATACTGGAATCCAGGCTCCCATGCTAGTCACCTCTGTTTTGCAAATGAGTTGAGAAATTGAACAAGATCATGATGGGAAGTTTAACCAGCTACATAGTACTTGAAAGATTATAAAATACAAGTCTACTGGAGCCACTGGAAAGGACAGGTTCTAGGAAAGAAAAAATCCGTAACAATACCTGACACTGGAACAACATCTTAAGCCATTATCAATTTAGAATAGTGAATTTTTTTAAAAGCAGTGTTTCTTCTAGGGTAAAAGCACCTTTAAGTGCAAACAATTAGTAAATACGCTTTCAGTAAATCAAACAGGGTTCAATGAAAATGGTCAGGAAGAGTGTAGAACATCTAGGAACCGGAGACCTTCAGAAACAAAAACCAAAACATAACAAAAAAAAAAAAAAAGAGGTAATATCAAGTTTAGTACAAAGAAGAAAACATTTAGGAGCCCAGAAGGAAAATGCCTACTTCACTTGTGGTTAAAACCAAGGTTATGATTCAAAAATGAGTACAGCATAGTCTCGGGTTAGTGAAGTCCTAGTAAAATTTTATCTGTTTAAGAGACATAACAAATGTCTCTACTGTGAGCTACTGTCTAAATATCTACCTAACGTAAGCCAAAAAAAAAAAAAGCAGGGAGGAGTGTGAGGGAGTATTGCCAAAGACAGGTACACACTATCAAAACAAAATTAAAAAAGCAACAACAGAAAAGGTCTTTCTAATAGCCAACCACCATTTCAGTGAAACCAAGAGACTCATAATTACTAATACTTTCAAGTTTTTTGTGCCTTATGTGGCCATTTATTATTATATTTACAGTTATAACTGCTTAACACCCTAAAGGATTGTGTACTTTTTTCTGAAACAGAAAGATATGCTGAGGTTTTGTAATCTGCTTCACATTGGGTATGAAAGGAAAAGGAACCTAGATGAAAAAGAGACAGAGCAAAAAAAAAAAAAAAAAAAAGCAGGCACATCAAATCCCTGGGACCAAATAAACAGAGGGGGTGGCAATCTATACCCAGGGAATATCCTCCAGCGTTTGAGAGAGGATCCCATTTCACCCCAATAATTCTGGACCATTAGTACCATACTTATGGATTCAGCTACTAATGTAGACTACTAATGTAGTCCCAGGACAGAAAATATATAAGCTTAAGGGATCACTGTCTTGTATTACCTCTTGGTTCATCCTAAATAATTCCAATAACTAAGATCACTTTTGTTCCTACAAATACCCACCTTGAACTTCTCCAATAAGAAATCCGGACCCTGTCTCATTTTGTTTCCCTGTGACTAGGTTTTCAAGGCCTACTGCCAGACCCCATTTCCTCCCTTTTCCCCCAGGATGCCAGTCTGAATCTCTACCTAGCGCCTGGTACCAGCCACCATTCCACTCCCAAACATACATGTACACACTGCACTTTGCCAAACATATCCCTGATGCTGACAAGCTGACTGTAGGCACATATAGACTTCCATCCAGACTTCCCAAACTAGTGCTCTGTCCCCTCCCCCATCTAGAAAGACTTACTGCCTGACTGCTGAGATAATTTGGTCCCTAAATCCTGCTTGTGTTAATCTGAATAGCAGTCAGATAGCGCATGTACAACTAAGCAGTAACAGCTCCATCATAACGATTACCCAATTTACCTAAATTTCAATCACATCTTACTAGTTTTTATTTGCTCTTTCTTTTCTGAATGTAAAATCTGAAACCTTTCAGATCTTTCACAACTTGCTTCATCAGTTTACCTAAGAAACAGGTCTGCAGCTCCACCCAATTCTCACCCAAATGAAAAATCATTATACTTTTTTCTCTACCTAGCTGCAAGCCCTTGACACAATGATAATTTTTTATATACATTAAAGTAAGCATTTTTATCATTCAAAATATATTTAACAACAGGGAATGATAATCTCTGACAGAGGAGGATTCTCTGACAGATCTGGATTATGAATAAACAAAAATGTAGCACTTTGGGTTTTATAACTATTTATTTTAAATGCCTTAAAAATTAGATTTTAGTTAATATGATGTCATTTTAGTTTGCAAATCCCTCAATCAGAAAGGTACACGCTGGGCATGGTGGCTCACACCTATAATCCCAGTACTTTGGGAGGCTGAGGCGGGCAGATCACGAGGTCAGGAGATCCAGACCATCCTGGCCGACACGGTGAAACCCATCTCTACTAAAAACACAAAAAATTAACCAGGCGCGGTGGTACATGCCCCTAGTCCCAGCTACTCGGGAAGCTGAAGCAGACTTGCTTGAACCCGGGAGGCAGAGGTTGCAGTGAGCCAAGATCGCGCCACTGCACTCCAGCCTGGGCGACAAAGCAAGACTCTATCTCAAAAAAAAAAAAAAGAAAAAAAAAAAAAAAAAGTACAAAGCAAACTTCCAGCTCATTTCTACGGGAAACCATGAAATATTATAAAGGTGAATTTTCAGCCTTAATGTGATTTTACAAAATTTAAACTACTCAAATTTTGAAACCTCAAAAAAAAATCTGATGAGTACTTAAATAAGGAAAAGAATTACTACATTTGCCAGTGATTCAACTTTGAAACAAAAATTTCCTAATATTCTTTTTTCATGCTCTGGAGTAGTTTAATTGAAGTAAATCCTGATACAGAAAGGTGAACCATTAGCAGGCAATTTCCATTTGCAACTACTTATCTGTACGAATCAAGATTTTATCCAGGCCAGGTACAGTGCTTCGGCTGTAATCCCAGCACTTTGGGAGGCCAAAGCAGGTGAATTGCTTGAGGCCAAGAGTTTGAGACTAGCCTGGGCAAGATAGGGAGAGCCCGTATCTACAAAAAAATTTAAAACTAGGCCAGAGGTGGTGGTGCGCACCTGTAGCCCTGGCTACCTGGGAAGCAGAGGCATGAGTTTGAGGTTGCAGTGAGCTATGATCACGCCACTGAACTCCAGCCTGGGTAACAGAGCAAGACCCTGTCTCTAAAAATAAGTAAATAAATAACATATAAATAAAAAATTTTAAAATATTTTCTCCAAACAGTACAACAAAGTAACATAAAGAAATCACTCTATTATAGAAGTGCATATATCATCTAAACCAACTGCAAAATTTGTCTATTAAAACCACCACGAGGCCAGGCACAGTGGCTCATGCTTATAATCCCAGCACTTTGGGAGACTGAGGCGGGCGGATCACCTGAGGTTAGGTGTTCAAGACCAGCCTGACCAACATGGTGAAACCCTGTCTCTACTAAAAATGCAAAAATTAGGTGGGCGTGGTGGCACACACCTGTAATCCAGCTACTCGAGATGCTGAGACAGGAGAATCGCTTGAACCCAAGAGGCGGAGGTTGCAGTGAGCTGAGATCACACCACTGCACTCCAGCCTGAGCAACAGAGCAAGACTCCATCTCGGGGGGCGGGGGGGACATGACTGATATGTTTTATATATGTGAGCTTATAAAATAAACTAAAAAGTTCACCACCTTATCTAAAATCATTAAAGAGAAATTCTGCCCTTGGAAATCTGCTTAATCTTTTAAAAATAAAAATTCACAAATATTCCTTTTTCGGGCTCTAGAAACGCTGACACTTTGTGCCATTTGCTTTCTGCCTAATTCTGCTTCAAAATGCCAATCTGTATTTTTGGAATAAGAAAAATAAGCATTGCCTATCTGTCTCCCTAGAGCTCTTCCCTAATTCTTTCACACAGAATACCTCAAATTTCTCAACAGGCACTTTACCACATTTAACAAAGGTAGACACTAAAAACATTACTTTAACATAAAATTCAAATAAGTCTACTAGTAGTCATCCCACTTAAGAGTTTTTCCTAAGCAACTGAAGTTCTTACCAATAATGGACTTTGGCACAGTACCTCCAACACTGAAAAAAGTATCTGCATGATTTCTGTAAGGTTATGTCACATAAAATTCAATTTCTGCATTAGTGCAATATCATCTCATCCCACTGGTCCTTTATTTAAAGAAAATATCCTACTTCTAACAAAGGTTAAAACTTGAGGATTTTTTTTTCCAAGTTGGTACAAGAATTAGAGAAATCATTTGAAAATGAAAATAACCACCAGCACTGGCAATGTTCTAAGCACTTTAGAAGTAGTAACTCACTCAATCCTCCTAACCACCTATGAGGCTGATATTTTATTCCATTTATAGATTAAGAAACTGAAGCACAGAGAAGTGATGCGCTCAGTCACACAGCTAGTAGGCAGAAGAGAATTTGACCTCAAGTAGTCTCCGTCCAGAGACCATGCTTTTCACTCTCTAGCTGTACCACCTAAGCATAAGAACCACCACTTAATAGGCATCCAAGTTATCATACACCAAAAAATTTAATATTTTTTCATTTTGTGACAAATTAGATAAAACATCATGTAAATATTTTAGGCTGCATTTAAAATCGTAAGGAAAAAGGATGGCTGATAAAACCAAATAAAATGAGATTTATATTAAAGAGCAAACTCCTTTTAAGTGAGCTTGAGAATTTTATTATTACATGACCAATAAACTTAAAGAATACACTGATATGGAAATGTTTCACAAACACTTCACAAAAACTTCACCACAAATGCCCTAAGTAATATACCCTCAAAACACATTCTAAGTAGTCGAGAGTATACCAACATTGATATCCAAGTCTATACGAAAACAGCTAAACAGAACACAACAAATAAATCACAAAGAAAAAGCCTCTGGACAATCAAAACAGGTATTCCAATGTCCAAGTATTGGTACACAATTATTTTTCTCAAGAGGCGACTTCACATATTAAGTAAGGGCGTACTCATTTTTCTCCTATGCAGAATCACAAACCTGAACATGATTTCCACAATTCTAAAAAAAATAAGAAAAGGAAAGATGACGGGGACACTAATCAGTTACAAGCACATCCAATAGCAAAGCAAAAAAAAAAAAAAAAAGTACTTAAATAATTTCAAAATGCAAACAAATATTTAGAATTTAGCTCAACAGCCCTATACGCAAAACAAGATTGCATCCCCAGGTCATCCAAAGAAGTTTAATTTTATTCTGCATCCCATTTAAGACAGAGAAGAACTGTATATTTAATTTTAGTATTATCTTAATCCAAAGCGGTTAAAGTGATTTTATAATTTCATGCTTAAAAGAATACGCCCACAATTACCCTGCTCATTTATAAAATAATTCATTTGAAAATTCCAAATAGCAAATGTTTTATTTCACTGTTTTTGAGCTCAAGAGCACTTTGAGTATAAATGTTACCTGAAAGCAGGAGGGAAGTGCAGGAGGGAACTTAAAATTAGGTAAGTCTAAGAAAACAGAGGATAGCTAGGCGAGTGTCTGTAAACAATATGCTCAAAACATCCCCCACAAAGCAAAGTGTGGACAGAGGGTGCCACATCAGCAGTAGTCTGTAATCGTCCTGCTTCTAAATCATTTGTTAGTTACATGAATTATTCATTTCGGTAATGGTTTGTTGATATGAAGCAGCACCAACACTCAAATGCAAAAAGTGATTGGGTCCTCCTGATCCGCTCTACAAAAATCAAACTTGGGTTTACTCTTACAGAACACTCTCTGCCTTATAGTGACAGAGTGTGTTTTGATTTTTTTAAGCTATCCTTTTTTAAGTTGCTTTTAATTTTTAAAGGATTGAGGGAGTTAATGCCTAGCCCACACTGAACTTCGTTATCAAAAGAATTGTTACACCACTTAACAAAATTCCTTTTCAACCCGGACTGCCACACATTCTGCCTTCTCCAACTTCAAACAAAACTATAAAGCGCATAGTAAATAACATGTATTTTTCTCTCCTCCGGCAAGGAAGTCTAACTCCAAACAGGAAACTGCTCCTCAAAGGATCCAACCCTGAAGTTCAAACCCAGTCCTCGGGAGCAGACTGCATGCTTAAGTGCCAACACACTTGCCTAGGTAGAACCCGAGTAAAACAAATAAGCTTTCTTGTCCTTAAGGCACCCCTTGCGAGTTTTAGCAGGAAAAAAAAAAGTTTTTGAACAAATTTCTCTCTCTCCTTAAATGTATACAAAGCCTCGCAGAAAATAAAGAAGTTGAAAGTGCTACTTTATCAAGTTTTTCGATCGCCCTCCCCCATTCCACGAGGAGGCGGAGGGAAGGAAGGGGATGAGGAAGGGAGGGAAGGTCAGGTCCGATTTTAGCTGGGCAAGGGGTTAGGAGAGGAGGCCAAGCGCCCCCGCCCCACATTCCGCACCTTTCTGGTGAACAGGAAAAGAGGCGGAGAAGGGAGCGCGAGGGAAAGCACCCCCGAGCTCTCCCACCAGTTTCTCCGTGAGAAGAGCAAGGTGGAAGGCAGGGCGAGAAGGGGCGGTGGGGAGAATGAAGAGGGTGGGATGCTGCCGCTCAGGGGCTGACCGCCGTTGCCTCCCCATAAGGCCGAGAAAGGGCACAGCCTCCCCGGATCTGGAAGGTCCGGACGGGCGACTGGAAGCGCCCGAGTCTCTTACCCATGCTGGGGGCTCTCGCGGGGAGAAGCCGACGTCTGCTCCTCCTCCTCCTCCTCCGGTGGCTCGCGCGGCCGCTCCCGCGGCTGGAGGCGGGACCCGCGCTCCGCGCTAGCCCCTCCTGAGCTCAGGCGGGGCGAAGACTCGCCTCCATCCGCCCGCAGCGCTCTCCTGCCAGTCCCTTCAGCGCGGCCCGCCAGGCAGAGGCAGAGGCGGCGACAGCTCCTCACCCCTGGCCTCCACAGAAGCCACGGCGGCGGGAGGGCCCTCCCCCGCCCGCCCAGACCGCGGTTTTCCCACCCTGGCAACTCCCGTAGTGGGGAGGAACCCGCCGGTTCGCCCAGGCCCTCGGCTCCAACCGCGAGCGCCCGCCCAGCCTCGGAGCCCGCCCCTCGCCTCTTAGCACCCGCAGTTTAAAAAAGCGACACCGTAGACTAAGGTGGAGACCCAGACAGAGGCCGAGAAGGTGCGGGGAACTGGGTCCGGGAGGAGGCAAATCTCGCGAGAACGCCCTCGTTCTCCCCGCCCCACCCCGCCCCGTCGCGTTAGGGCTCTCTCCGGGACCCCCAGGCTGGTGCCAGGTGCGGTGACGTCACGGCCGGGGGTCGTGCGCCGCCCGCGTCCAGGTGCAGCGAGCGGATGAGGAAGCGGTGCAGAGAAGGTTGGGCTCGCTTTCTCCCCGGAGGCTCGGAACAGCTTGGGCGGGTGTTGGGTCTGGTTTGTCGCTTCAGACGGATCAAAAGGTTTCTGCTAACAGGCAAAGTTGCCCCACTTTCCGCGGCGGCGACGCGTTGTTACTTTCTGCAGCGAAGCAGCCTCTGGAGGACCTTAAACGGAAAAGGCGGAGAGGAGGGCGAGCGCGCTTCATTTCGACCTTTAAGGGAGGCCCAGATGCTGCCAGGACCCTCAGTCTACCTTGCGAAGTTACTTACGGATCAGAAGCATTTGGTCTTCGTCGGGAGGGGGAGAAACCTAGGCATCAGATAAATTCTGTTTCACAGAAATAAATTACTGGATTCCTTTAGTCTCTTGTCAGCTGAAGGCAACTTTATCTAATTTTCTTTATTTCTTTTTAAAGTATAATTTGAGTTGTTGCTTGATCGAGAGAAAAATAGGCATCATGATTTGAAATATTGCCAGCATTTTTTTTCTAGCGTGAATGTGAAGGAGGGCATAGGATTATTATAATCAGTCAAACATGAGTCTGGGAGTTACGAAGAAGTATAATTATTTCAGCAAGCTTTATTTCCCCCTCCTGTTTAAATAGACCCAATTTCCAGGACAGATGTGTGTGAGCGTTTGTTGAACGCCAACTATTGTGCCTAGTGCTTTTTGAAGAAATTATGTAATTCTCAGTCATCCAGCACTGCAACTGACTTGCCCTTTGGAACCAGGCAGACATGGGTTCTTGAAACTCAACACAGCCATTTACTTTTTGTGGGACCTTGGATAAATTAACCTGGCTGAACTTCAATTTCTTGAGTATGTTGAAACCAATCTTGCAATGCAGAGCACAGTGGCCCGTAGTAGTAACCTTGTACGTATCCATTACCACTATTTCCTTTTGCCATCTTTTAATTCTAATACTTCTCAAAAGGTTGCATGTGGTAATTTTATAACAAGAATGATCAAACTCACAAACAGCAGCCAAAAAGGAGAAAAGAAAAAAGTTTAATATACTCACCTAAACAAGATTACATTGACATCATGGAACATGTGCCTTTTTTAGGTAACAAATACGTGTTGAGCATTGCGTTCGTTGTCCCCTACCAAGCGAAAAAAAAAAAAAAGCTGAAGTACAGCGCTAATCCTCAGGGACTTTGCATTCTACTGGGGGGGTGAGATACGAACACAAAGTTAATAGTATGAGGTAGTGAGAGTCAAATGCTTGAGAATCTAAAGGAAAACGAATTACTGTGGGCAAAGCAAGCTGTAAAGAGAAGATGTGAGTTGAACGAAAGCTCGGAGAAGGCAATAATTCAGTCTGGAGGAGTCCTAGAACTGAGAAGTAGAGGTGGATATGCAGAGTATTTCTGAGTCTTTAAGAAATGTGTGTGGCTCAAGCAGCCCCTAAGGAAGGCCATTTATGCTTTGGAAGAATGAGGCTGGTGATGGGCTAAGAAGAATTTATGAAAGGACACAAAAATATAAGCTATTGGAAGCACATACATAGGTAGTAAATTCAAGGCCCAGAGACCTTAAGGTTCTAGAGACTTTAAATTTCCAGATCTCTAGAATCCTTAATATTTAAAGAAGAAAGGCCAATGAATAGAATGGAAAAGAGGCTAAGTAAAACAGAAGGGGGAATAAAGACTATCAGATTTAATAATAAGGGCATCTTTGAAAATATAATTTCAGCATATATATAATAGAATATGTAATATATAACTACATATTCAGAATATATATATATTAGAAAATTCAGATTAAAGATTTTATCAATTGAATGATAAGGAAGTGGAGGCCACAGGTAAGGTAGATATTTTCTGAGAAGTCAGGTGACATGATCTGACAACATGATAAAACGTTTACAATCATTTCTGTCCTAGAAATTCCGGGATCTTCACACTTGTAATCCCAGCAATTTGGGAGGCCAAGGGAGGAGGATCACTTGAGCCCAGGAGTTTTAGAGACCAGCCTGGGCAATATAGCAAGACTCCATCTCTACAAAAAAAAATACAAAAATTAGCCCACATGTGGTGGCACAGGCCTGTGGTCTCAACTACTTGGGAGGCTGAAGTGAGAGGATCACCTGAGTCCAGGGAAGTTGAGGCTGCAGTGAATTGTGATCCTGCCACTGCACTCCATTCAGCCTGGGTGACAGAGTGAGACCCTGTCTCAAAGAAAAAAAAAAAATTCTAGGATCTGTTACTGCCATAATAAACGTATTTTACAAGTTTAAAACTTAAATTCACTTTGCAAATTCAGAGGCATTATCCTCTGAGGTAATAATGAGATGTTGAATCATAGAAATTGGAAGCATTAGGGACCAGAACCCCTAAGAATTGGTTGAGAAAACTGAAGTAAAGCTAAGAAGTAATCGCAATCCCAAATTTAATGTTGTTTTCCAAAGACAAAGCTAAAGGAAATTCTAACAGAAGAATGAAATCTAGAAATTTACTTTTAAACTTACAAAATGGCACGTAAAAATACCTTCTACACTTTTGAGTGCTATGCAATATTAGTTATTAATTATTCCGTTAAGCTCTTTTCATCTTTTAAACCTTACCTTCTCAGCTATAAGAGGCCTTCAAGGTATGACAGTATATTTTATACGTTTTTATATGGCTAGCACTGTCTGCAGCTCAAAACATTGCGTTCCCTGGCAATAATTATTAGTTGAATGAGAGAAAATATGGTGAGAAGATAATTTCTACTTACCACATATATTAAATTTAAATTCCTTTAATATAAAAACAAATTATCTTTTACTTTTCCCTTTATTTTATTGTTACCTTTATGCTAGATTAGGTTTGTTTCCATCTATCTGTCCTTATTCTTTGTATTCCAGTACAAATGGACTGACACCACTCTAATCATTCACTTTTTTTCTGCCAAGTACTGAACATGTTGATCTGACATCAAGGAGAACATTACAGTTTCTGTGTGAATGACACAATTTCAGACCAACGTAATTCATGCTAAACTGCCATGATTTCTTCCTGAAGTTTTCTTAGAAATGTATCTGAAGATATCTATATTTTAAAAAATCATCTGCCTTCTTTCCTTTTGGTAAAAACTATTATAACCATGAAGATTATGCTAAAGAAAAATACATGTTAACTGAATTGTATTATTTTTAAAGCACTCATTTAGCTAAAATCTTGTAACTAATTCTTTTTTGTTTCTTTGTTTTCATTCAAAAGTACTAGGTTTCCTGGGAGGTTTTCTTACTGCTACCTTGTTTTGGCCTGGCTAATTTACTGTAAACTTAAGCCCAAATTACATCGATGTGTAACCTGAATTTTAAAAATCATTCTTTAGAAAACAATTGCTGGAAATAATAACCTCAATCAGAATGCCTATACTGTGAGATCACTGAAGCTGAAAAATCCCCCAGCTCAAACTGGTGGCCCATTCAGCTTGCAACAAAATCCTGTTCCTCTGCTAGCAACTTGGGGGATGTCCTCAGGCCTATGACCACTCTAAGCACTTTTCATTATTGCATAATAGGAAAGAGTTTAATTAAAAACATGATGACCCATCTAAATGAATTACTACTTGCCAACTGCAAGGACCTTTTTAATGGTGTTATTTGCACTTTATTCAGATGCTAGTGTCATAGGCCTTTAAAGGGAATCTCTTTCAAGAAGTATTACTCCTCCCAAATATTAAAGCTAGCTCCTTTTGAAGGGTCACATATTTTAAGTAATCTCAAATAACAAATACATTTGCATTTTCAAATATCAGGCAGTTAAATTATACGCATGGTGTTATGTAAATAATTTCCAGTCATGAGTACACATTTATTCAACTCAACAGATGTTTTCCTGATCACCCATTACAAATGAGCAGCTTCTGGATCATAAATATAGAGACAGAAAATAAAGTCCTTGGCCTTAAAAGACAAAGGACTGGGGAACCTGTCCAAGGTACATTGGAATTCCCAGTAAGGACAAGGAAGGGTAGTCAGGTAGCCAGGACAACAGGCAGGTATACAATCAAAAGCCCAGGTTGGGCGTGGTGGCTCACACCTGTAATCTCAATACTTTGGGAGGGCGAGGCAGGCGGATCACCTGAGGTCAGGAGTTCAAGACCAGCCTGGCCAACATGGTGAAACCCTATCTCTCTACTAAAAATAGAAAAAGTAGCTGGGTATGGTGGCGGGTGCCTGTAATCCCAGCTACTTGGGAGGCTGAGGCAGGAGAGTTACTTGAACCTGGGAAGCAGAGGTTGCAGCTAGCCAAGATTGTGCCACTGCACTCCAGCCTGGGTGGCAGAGTAAGACTCCATCTCAAAAAAAAAAAAGCCCAGGATGTCTTTGAGGGGCTCTGAGACCACACTCCAATATGGAGAGCCCTGTGTGCCAGGGAAGTAATTTGACGTCTTGTCCTAGAAGTAAGAGGCAATTAATGAAGTATTTTAAGTAGGCAACTGATTTGCTTTTCCAGCTACATCCACGGTCATAGAAAAAAATGCATACAAGTCACAAAAAATGAGGTACCAAAAAATTTGGTTAAATAAGCATTAAGCACCCACTACCCTAAAATAATTAGTAAATATGTATTTTTACTAATATAATAAATGTTTAAACTAATATAATATACAAGGGATTTCATATGACACTGGGAGAGATTCATTGCAACAAACACAAACTCTGCCTTCAAGGAATGTGATTTCCAGCTAAGAAGGCTAAGATATACTCAACTATTTTAACTTGCACTTATTTAAATAAAATGTACCTTATTGAGGAGAAACGGCATTTAGAATCAACATGGCACAGACCAATAAACTGGGCAAATTTTCAATTTAGTAATTAATTTGCAGTATTCTTATTTGAATCTCTGCAAATTTTTTGTTACATAAATTTTTAATTTCTAATTTTTGTGGGTACATAGTAGGTGTATAGATTTATGGGGTACCTGATATATTTTTATATAGCCATACAGTGCATAATAATCACATCAGGGTAAATGGGATATTCATCACCTCAAACATTTATCCATTCTTTGTGTTGCAAACAATTCAATTATATTATTTTAGCAATCTTAAGATGTGTAATAAATTATTGTTGACTGTGCTCTCCCTGTTATTCTATTTAATCATACTCATTCTATCTAACTATATTTTTGTACCCGTTAACCATTCCCACTCTCTCCACCCCTGCCCAGCCTCTTGTAACCATCATTCTACACTCTATGAGTTCAATTGTTTTAAATTTTTTACCTCCCACAAATAAGTGAGAACATGCAAAGTTTATCTTTCTGTTCCTGGCTTATTTCACTTAGCATGACGACTTCCAGTTCCATTCATGTTTTTGCAGATGACAGGATTCCATTCTTTTCTATGACTGAATAGTACTCCATTGTGTATAGGTACCACATTTTCTTTATCCATTCATCTGTTGATGGACACTTAGGTTGATTCCAAATATTAGCTCTTGTGAATAGTGCTGCAATAAACATGAGAGAACAGATATCTCTTTGATATAAGATTTCCTTTCTTTTGGGTATATGCTTAGCAGTAGAATTGCTGGATCATATGGTAGTTCTATTTTTAGTTTTATGAGGAATCTCCAAAACTGTTCTTCATAGTGGCTATACTATTTTACATTCCCACCAACAGTGTACAAAGGTTCTCTTTTCTCCACATTCTCATCAGCATTTGTCATTACTTGTCTTTTAGATAAAAGCCATTTTAACTGGGGTGAGATGATATCTCACTGTAGTTTTCATTTGCATTTCTCTGATGATCAATGATGTTGAGCATATTTTCATATACCTGTTTGCCTTTTTTTTTTTTTTTTTTTTTTTTTGAGATGGAGTTTTGCTCTTGTTGCTCAGGCTGGAGTGCAATGGCATAACCTTGGCTCACCACAACCTCCATCTCCCAGGTTCAAGCGATTCTCCTGCCTCAGTCTCCCAAGTAGCTGGGATTACAGGAATGCGTCACCATGCCCAGCTAATTTTTGTATTTTTATTAGAGACAGGGTTTCTCCATATTGGTCAGGCTGGTCTTGAACTCCTAACCTCAGGTGATCCGCCCACCTCAGCCTCCCAAAGTGTTGGGGTTACAGGCGTGAGCCACTGCAGCCGGCCTCCTGTTTGCCATTTTTATGTCTTCTTTTGAGAAATGTCTATTCAGATCTTTTGCCCATTTTTAATCAAATTATTAAATTTTTCTGTAGAGTTATTTAAGCTCTTTATATACTGTAGTTATTTATCTCTTGTCAGGCAGATAGTTTGCAAATATTTTCTCCCATTCTGTGGGTTGCCTCTTCACTTTGTTGATTGTTTCTTTTGCAGGGCAGACACTCTTTAACATGATGTAATCCCATTTGCCACTTTTGCTTTGGTTTCCTGTGCTTGTGAGGGTACTAATCAAGAAATCTTCGCCCAGTCCAATGTCCTAAAAAGTTTCTCCCAATGTTTTCTTTTTGTAGTTCATAGGTTCAGGTCTTAGAAATTTAAATCTTTACTCCATTTTGATTTGATTTTTGTGTATGGCAATGGATGGGGTCTAGTTTCATTCTTGTACATATGGGTATCCAGTTTTCCCAGCACTATTTATTGAAAAAACCATTCTTTCCCCAAAGTTTGTTCTTGGCACCTTTGTTGAAAATGAGTTCACTGTAGATGTATGGATTAATTTCTATGTTCTCTATTTTATTCCATTGGTCTATGTGTCTGTTTTTATGCCAGTGCCATGCTGTTTTGGTTAGTATGGCTCTGTAGTATAATTTGAAGTCACGTAATGTAATGCCTCCAGTTTTGTTCTTTTTGGCTCAAGATAGCTTTGGATATTCTGGGTCTTTTGTGGTTCCATATTAATTTTATGATTGTTTTCTCCATTTCTGTGAAGAATGTCATTGTTGTTTTGATAGGAATTGCATTAAATTTGTACATAACTTTGGGTGGTATGGACATTTTAACAATATTGATTCTTCCAATCATGAACATGGAATATCTTCCTATTTGTGTGTGTGTGTGTGTGTGTGTGTGTCTTCTTCAATTTCTTTCATCAATGTTTTATAGTTTTCCTTGTAAAGAACTTTCTCTTCTTTGGTTAATTCCCAAATATATTATTTTATATGTAGTTATTATAAATGGGATTACTTTCTTGATTTCTTTTTCAGATTGTTTGCTGTTGGCATATAGAAATGCTACTGATTTTTGTATGTTGATTTTGTATCCTGCAACTTTACTGAATTTGATTATCAGTTCTAATAGTTTTTTGGTGACATCTTTAGATTTTTCCAAATAAAAATTATATCTTCTGCAAGCAAGGATAATTTGACTTCTTCCTTTCCAATTCGGGTGCCCTTTATTCCTTTCTCTTGCCTGATCGCTCTAGATAGAACTTCCAGCACCATTTTGAACAACAGTTGTGAATGTGGACATCTTTTTCTTGTTCTAGATCTTAGAGGAAAGGCCATTTTTTCCTCTCATCAGTTTTTTCCCATTCAGTATGATACTAGCTGTGAGTCTGTCATACATGACTTTTATGGTGTATGCACAGTTTTTTGGGGGGTTTTTATCATGATGTTGAAATTTATCAAATGGTTTTTAGGCATCAGTTAAAATTATATGGTTTTTGTCCTTCATTCTGCTTATATGATGAATCACATTGATTTATTTACTTATGTTGAACCATCTTTGCGTACTTGGGATAAATCCCATATGGTCATGATGAATGCTGTTTTTAATGTGTTGTTGGATTCTGTTTGCTAGTATTTTATTGAGGATTTTCACATGAATATTCATCAGAGATATTGACCTGTAGTTTTCTTTTCTTGATGGGTCCTTGTCTGGTTTTGGTATCAGGGTAGTATTGGTTTCACAGAATGAGTTTGGAAGTATTCCCTCCTTCTCTATATTTTGGAATAGTTTGAGAAGCACTGATACTAGTTCTTCTTTAAATGTTTGGTGAAATTCACCAGTGAGAACATTGAATCTTGGACTTTTCTTGGCTGGAAGATTCTTTATTTTGGCTTCAATCTTGTTACTTTTTATTGCCCTGTTCAGGTTTTGAATTTCATCAGCTTCAATCTTAGTAGGTTGCAGGTGTCTAGAAATTTGTCCCTGTCTTCTAGGTTTTCCAATTTATTGGCATATAGTTGCCCATGGTAGCCCCTAAAGATCCTTTGAATTTCTGCAGTATCAGTTGTAATGTCTCCTTTTTCATCTCTGAATTTATTTATTAGGGTCTTCTCTCTTTTTTCTTAGTCTGCCTAAGGGTTTCTCAATTTATCTTTTCAAAAACAACTTTTTTTCATTAATTTTTTAATTTTAATTTCATTTATCTCTGCTCTGATCTTTATTGTTTCTTTTCTTCACTAATTTTGGGTTTGGTTTGCTCTTGCTTTTCTAGTTTATAAAGATGCATTGTTAGATTTTTTATTTGATGTTTTTCTACTTTTTTGATGTAGATGCTTATTGGTAAAAATGTTCGTTTTAGTACTGCTTTTGCTGTATCCCATAGATTTTGCTATGTCTTGTTTCCGTTTTCATTTGTTTCAAGACAGTTTTTAATTTGCTTCTTTAAGTTTTTATTGACTCACTGGTTATTTAGGAGCACACTGTTTAATTTCCATGTGTTTGTATAGTTTCCAAAGTTCCTTTTGTTATTGATTTCTAGTTTTGCTCCATTGTGGTCAGAAAAGATACTTGATATGATTTCAATTTTTTGAATTTTTTAAGACTTGTTTTGTGGCTTAACATATGGTCTGTTAAGGAGAAGAATGTGTATTCTTCAGCTGTTGGACAAAATATTCTGTAACGATCTTATTAGATTAATTTGGCCTGTAGTCCAGATTAAGTTCAATGTTTCTTTGTTGGTTTTCTGTCAGGATGATCTCTCCGATGCTGAAAGTTGGGTGTTGAAGTCTCCAGCTATTATTGTTTTAGGGTCTATCTCTCTTTAGCTCTAATATTATTTGCTTTCTATATCTGCATGCTGCAGTGTTGAGTACATATATATTTACAACTGTTATATCCTCTTGCTGAATTCACCCTTTTATCATTGTACCATGACCATTTTTTTTCTCTTTTTGTGGATTTTGTCTTGAAATCTATTTTGTCTAGTATAAGTATAGCTATTCCTGCTCTTTTTTGGCTCTGTTTGGGATGGAATATCTTTTTCCATCCCTTTATTTTCAGTCTATGTGTGTCTTTATAGATGACGTATGTTTCTTGTAGACATAGTTCACTGGGTCTCGTTTTTTTATATCCATTTAGCCACTATCTATGTCTTTTGATTAGAGAGTTTAGTCCATTTACATTCAATGTCATTATTGATAAGTAAGGACTTATTCCTGGCCCAGCCAATTATTATTTCCAAAATAATAAATGGAAATTTTATTTCAGATCCCAGTCTAACTTCCTTAACTGCACAGACTACAATAAGGGCTATATCCCATCTGATACTGGAGCTTTTAAGCTACCTGTACTGACATTATCTTGGTGCCCAAAATTAAATGCCTACCAAAGCAAAAGAGTCTCATACACTAAGATGTTTCTCTCTGCTTATTCCTGATAATTCACATTTTGTTCTTTAGGTTTCCAGGCCAGGTCTCACCACTCCCACAACTGCCTCACATTCTATATGTGGCTCATAAGCAAGTCTCAACCTCCTTGTCACCCCATACCTCCCCAGCCGTCATCTGCCTTGTCTCACATTTACTTAAATATCAAGTAAATTAGAGTGCACTTCAACCTCCTGACCTATACCAACCTCCGAGGCCTATACCAATACTTCCACTTCGTAACCAGGGAAACTGAGGCATTCTGAATAGTCCCCTGCACACTCTGCCAACCTTCTTCTGTACGAAATTGCTTCTTTGAAATGGTCCATGCCCTCTGTTCCTCCTCAATAGTTATATCTCTGATTTGGACTTAACAATGTTACACTTGGGCTACATTTTTCCCTTTCCATTTTCTAGGCTGTAATCTTCATCCTTTTTTCACTTCTTCCTTTCTTATCCTCTTTCTCTATCTTACACTGTGTCTTTCCTGACTCTTTAACACCATCCTTAGATTGTCAATCCGGTTTAACTGGTTTTGTAAATGCTACAAAGGTAAACGCTCTTTGATTTCCTAATCCTCCCTCACTGCCAAATATATTTTCACAGAATAATCTTGGGCCTTACTGAGACCACTGTAAGGTGACAAAGCTTTCTCACAGTACACAATCTCAATGTACTCCTTAAGACAAATTAGTGAAGGAGGTAATACTATTTCTAGTTTGACAATGTTGGCAATGACAACAATGTCAATAACAGCTAACACCATCTGACCATTTTAAGTCTCAAGCATGGACCTAGACAATTCATAGACCTCATCTGACATGACCTTCATTACAATGCTACGAGTGATAAAATTATCTATCACCCCATTTAAAGAGTGGGAAGCTGAGACTGGTTAATTAACTTGCCTAAGGTCACATAACCATTAAGAGGCAGAGCCTGTGAGAATTCAGGGCTAATTCCATAGCTGATGCTCCAACCTATCTTAGGTCAATTCACTCCTTGAGCTGTGATTTCTTCCTTTGTTTAAAAGGAAGGAAAAGGAGGAGGAGGAGAGAGAGAAAGAGGTCAGTGGAGGAGCTGAAGGAACCCTTCTTCAGTGGTTTTTATATGGATCAACCAGGAAAGGACCTGGCGCAGACTAGACACTTGATGCTAATTTATTTTCCCTGCTTCATTCATTGATGACCAGATTCATTGTGTCAGGTATTGCGCTAGGTACTTGTGTAGATGGCTGGAGAGAGGTGATAAAGGAGACATGATTCTTATCCTCATGGAGCTTATGGTCTAAGAGAGAAAGCCAAATTTCATGAGAACACAACGTTAATCATCTATTTTACTTCTCACATATCCCCTCCTACATGACTGCTCTCCTGAATGTGTTCTCCCCTTCCTTTTAAAACACATTCTTATACCCTTTCTAGTATATTATTTTATAACATGGCTACTTTCATGCAACTTTCATTTCCTGTTATGTAGGTGATGTCCTTAAACACTGGGTGCTATAATTTGGATGTTTGTCCCTCAAAGCTCATGTTGAAATTTGACCCCAGTGAGGGAGGTAGGGGCCTAATGGGAGGTGTGTGGGTCATGGGGGCAAAGATGGCTTGGTGTCATCTTGGAGGTAATGAGTGAACTGGTTGTTAAAAAGAGCACCCACTGCCCTTTCTTCCTCTCCCACCATGTGATCTCTGAACATCCTGGCTCCCCTACACTGTCCGCCATGAGTGGAAACAGCCTGAAGCCCCCACTGGAAGCAGATGCTGGCATCGTGTTTCTTATACCACCTGCAAAACTGTCTGCCAAATAAACCTCTTTTCATTATAAATTACCCAGCCTCAGGTATTTCTTTTTAGCAACCCTAAATGGACTAAGACACTGGGACTCTATCCTACTTATCTTTACATTCATGCTAGTTATTAGCATATAAGAGGCTTTCAATAATTATATGTTACATTCAACATTAGGAAAAAAGCAAAATTACTTCCCTGTGTCCTCAAGATTTCAAGTCAAGGAATTCTTACTATGGTGATTAGATTAAAATGTTCTTCTGTCTTATAAATAAGTGATATTCCACTCTGTGACAAACTTTTGCTGGAGATAATCAGCCAAGATGTGATTACAATGTATGCTTAACTTAGTGTCCCATTACCATTTTTAGTGAAGGCAGCCCTTGTTAAACAAGTAATAAGCTTGACAATTTTTATGTATCTGACTATTCTTAGAAATATCATCTCAAAAAAAGTTGAGGAAATATATTCAACATAAATATATGCTATCTATTACAAGTTCACATTTTTTCTAAGAATTGTTGAATAGGAAGGAGTAGTGAAATAAATGCCAATAGTGTGAAGGAAATGCTGGAACAGTCTTATCTACCCAATAGTCTACATCTGAGCAGCCATTTCTGACAAGTGAAATCTGGGCTTCATTAGCCTGGCCTCTCTGCACATAGACACGTATCTCTGCTTATACTCATATGCATGTCCTCTTTTCACTATGAAATCATCACCTTACTCTTATAATCTTACCTCTCACCCCTAAAAAAGAATATGAAGAGTAAAGAAAGCCAGGCTGTTAACAACGCTACAAGGTGTTGCTCAAAACATATTAGTGTCATGACCTGCTGGTTATAAATCTAGTCACTATCTATGTGCTTTAAATCATGTAAGAAACAATAACCCAGGATTCAGAGATGCATTGAATGTTTCAGAACCTGAATAAACAATTAAACAAAACCTTTAGGCTGTTGTGGTGGCTCATGCCTGTAATCCCGACACTTTGGGAGGCTGAGGCAGGAGGACTACTTGAGTCCATGTGTTCAAGACCAGCCTAAGCAACAGAGTAAGACCCTGTCTCTACAAGAAAAAAAAAAAAAAAGGCAAGTATAGTGGTACACACCTGTAGTCCCAGCTGCCCAGGAGGCTGAGGTGGGAGGATTGCTTGATCCTAGGATGCTGAAGCTGCAGTGAACCATGATTATGCTACTGTGTTCCAGCCTGGGAGACAAAGCAAGACTCCGTCTCAAAAAACAAAACAAAATAACAGAAAAACTTTTACGGAATGTAAAGATATTGTGATCACTATGCATTGGAGTGGTGTTAAAAAAGACTGGAAGTTTTCCAAGGCTCAGGGAAATGATATTATCCAAGAGAAACAGCTGTAGAGGAATTTCTATCCCTAATATAAGTTCATTTTACATACCAATCTCTCTTCCCCAGATGAAAGTGTTAGTTAACGGATCTATTTGAATATTATGTAAACCAAAATGAAAGGGAAAGGAACTTCAGGATACTTAGTAGAGACAGGAATTGAAAGTACAAGGGGACAAAGTTTCATTTTTGGCAGAGAACCCTGAAAAAGAGGAACTCTCTAATTTAAACACATTTAGTAAAAGAGAGAAATTTATAAGTCAACAAGAGGGCTGAGAGAAAAATCTCTCTTATTTACTAATTAATTCATTCATTTGTTCATTCATCTTGAGGGGGAGAATGTTTTATCCATGACTCAGAGTTGATTTTTTTATGTAGAGATAAATTTAAACCAAATTTACCCAGTACAAATAAAAGCTTGACCAATTCTCAAACAAATATATTAAACACAGTCCACGATTTTATACTCTTCTTCTGATATAAAATTTTATGTAAAAATTGCTTGTTGTACAAAATTCAAACAATACAAAAATATGTAAAATAAAAAGTCAAAGTCCCAAGAACACCACATCTCAGAATGACCATTTTCGTGCTAACACCGTGTCAATTGCAATGGGGATGGCACCAGGTTGAAGAGGTTGTAGAAGAGACCCAGAACTGGTAAATGAGATATGGGGTCTTATTGGGGGCTTAAATACAGGGAAGAGAGTCCAGTGGTAGCAGACTGGGCAGGAGAACCACCTTACCTACAGTCCAGTGGTAGCAGACTGGGCAGGAGAACCACCTTACCTACAGTCCAGTGGCAGTGGGCTGGGTAGAAAAACTGCAATTGCTTGCAAAAAGTATGCACTTTATATAGCATTGCTACTTAGCACTTTTCTCCTAACAACCTCCACCTGGGAATTTTCACTCAACCCAAAACTTGGGGTCTTGATTCCCTGTATGGCCCATGTTCTATGGGATGGGCTGGGGTTCAGATGTTCCTTATACACACTGAATGAATCTCTCAGCTTGCCCCTCCTGGATTCCCCAGATCAGAACACACATTCAGGTGTGTCTGCCATGCAGGGTCATTTTAAGGGTATGCTTAAGTTATTGCTATCAACTCTGTTTACCATTCAACCATTACTAACAGGTTGATTTATATTCACCGGCACTTTCATTCATGTCCTAACATGTAAATGGTTTATTATTATTCTATGCATTCTGCCTTGCAACTTATTTTTTCCACCTAACAATAGATATATTTCCATGCAGTGCATTCTATTTGCATATCAGGTCATTCCTTCAAAAGGTGCATTTTATTGTTTCACCAAACCATAACCAATCCTATATTAACGGACATGTGAATTACATCCAGATCGTTTGTTTTTTGGTATCATAAATACTATCTCAATGAACGTCTTTATATAAACTTTTTCTCACTTGTGGGTGTGAGATTTTTTTCATAAAAGTGGAGTTTCTAAGTCAGGCCAGAATCAGTGGCTCCCATCTACTTGGGAGGCTGAGGTGGGAGGATTGCTTGAGCCCAGGAATCCAAAGCTGCAATGAACTAGGATAGCGCCACAGCACTCCAGCCTGGATGACAGAGCCTTGCTCCATATCTTTTTTTCTTTTTTTTAAAAAAGTGGAATTACTAAATCAAAAGGCAAAACATTTACATTTTGATTATATTTTGCCAAACTGCCTTCCAAAAATGTTTCATCAGTTACTGTTTTCAATAGTCTATACTGTCATCAAAACTGGATATTAACAATCTTTTGAGTGTAGCCCATAGGATACAAAAAAAATTATAGCTTGTTGTTTCAATTTAGATGAAAGAGGTTGAGAATCTTTACATATGTATACTATTTTCATATGTTTGCCTAAAAATTGCCAGCCTGCCAGCACATATCCTTGGCTCATTTGTCTTTTTTGTTATAATTTTCTCATTGATTTCTAAGAACTCTTTATTCTAGGGATATTAGTTAATTTTCCGGGTACCCATCTGCTCTTAGATCCATTCCTGTCTTTCTCCTGGATTTGTGTGGGATGGGAGTTGGGATGTGGAGCACTGGCCCTTGAAGACTGCTCTCCCAGTCAGTCGGTTTCCAGTTGAATCTGGACGGAGAGAGGCACTGGTGAGAGACTGGAGGGTATGGAAGGCATTCAAAGATGCCTGCTTCCCAATCCCTGAAACCTGTGAACACATCATATTACATGGTAAAAGAGAATTGAGTTACAGATGCAATTATGTTTGCAAATCAGTTGACCTTAAAATGAGATTACCCTACATGGGACCTTAAAAAGTTGATAGCATGAGAAGGATTTGACTGGCCATTGCTGCCTTTGAAAATAGAGGAAAGAGGAGCTAGGAAAGGTAGCCCCAAGAAACTGGAAAAGCCAAGGAAAACAGATTCTTCTCTAGAGCCTTGGAAAGAAATGCAGTTCTGACATCTTGTTTTTAGCCCAGTGAGAGCCATTTCAGATTTCTGATCTCTAGAACTGTAAAAACATAAATTTGTGTTGCTCCAAGTCAGCTAGTATGTAGTAATTTGTTATAGCAGCAATTAGGAAACTAATACAGAGGTCAAGAGGGAGGGAAGAGCCAGGATATTTGCACTCCACCCCATCTTCTACTTCAAGTAGCATCTCTAACATCCACTGCATATTCCCTATGGCTTCTGCTCCCATCAGAGAGGGCTGTGTGGTTTTGGCTCCAGCAGGGCCGTGGGCACTGGGAACACTACATCCTCCTTTTTGCCTTCCAGTTTAGGGGCAAAGAGGCTACCTGCTGTTGATAACTTCTAAAGGGCTTATCAACCCCTTTTTTGCTTCTTTTCTCTTCCATCACCTCTAAAAACAATTCCTTTATTAGATTATCTTTGTTTCAGGTGTTTAGAGTGATCTCTCATTTCCTGGTTAGACCCGGACTGATATAGTCCGTCAATTTGTTTTTGCCAATTTGATTTTTTTTTTTTAATGGGTTACGGTGTTTTTATGTCATTTAGAAAGTTTAAACTTGCATGTAGTTTAAACTTGCCAATCTTTCTATGTGTGTGTGTTTGTTTTTTTTTTTTTAAGTTTTCATTATAGTTGAAAGGCCTTTTCTCCTCCAAAATTAAAAACATTACCTATCATTTTATCAAAATTAAAATTTTTTACTGATAATGTATAATCACACAAGTATACATGTCTTAAATGTATAGCTTGCTGAATTTTCACAAACTATAAAACTTATAGTCATCTTGTAATTTTATTTTTTACATTTAAAGTTGTAACATATATGGATTTTATTTGAGTGTGCATGGAGTAAGATTGAAATTCAGGTTTGCTTTTGTTTTCCCTTCGATGACTAGCTATTCAAAGTGTTTGAGAATAGTAATCCATATTTCTCCTATGGATCTGAAATTCTGCCTTTATCATACATTTAATTCATATAATTGATTAATTTCTGGACTCTGATCTATTCCTATATTTATATTTCACTGCTTCCTAATATTTTAATATGCAATTGTGCTAAACATCCTCCTCATTCTTCCTACTCATCTTCAAAAAATAAACTGGTTTAAACGTTTACAATTACAAAACTGCCTTGCCCTTGCAGGAAAGGGTGAGTCAATAACAAAAACAAGCTCTAGGCCAGGTAATGGAGTTAATAAATTGTCTTGGGTAACTTTGTGCAGATGTTTGTCTTTCTATTGCCAGATTACCCAGGATTTGGCACATGTAAATATTCAGTAAATGAGTGGTTTCCAAGCCTGGCTAAGCATTAAAAGCATATAAAACACACATTTTGGTTAAATTCCAACAGGTAGAATATTACAACCAATATTCATCGAAACTCATGGTCAGAGCTGGATTGTCATAGACTGAAATTCTGGCATATAAGAATAAATCTGAATTTGTCATTAAAAAGTGTTTCAATTTAGTTATTTAAAATTTTTAGACTGGACACAGTGGCTAATGCCTGTAATTCCAGCACTGTGGGAGGCCAAGGCAGGTGGATTGCTTGAGCCCAGGAGTTTGAGATCAGCCTGGGCAACATGGCGAGATCCCGTCCTACAAAAAGTATAAAAATTAGCTGGGCATGGTGGTGTGCACCTGTAGTCTTAGCTACTCCAGAGGCTGAGACAGGAGGATCACTTGAGCCTGGGAAGTTGAGGCTGCAGTGAGCCATGATCTCGCCATTGTGCTCCAGCCTGAGTGACAGAGTGTGACCCCTTCTCAGAAAAATAAATGAAATAAAATAGAATTTTAGAGTTGAATTTTTAGTTTTGACATTGTAGGGCAGAAAAAATAATCTTTTAGCACTCTTGCTTGCTTCTGTGGTCATTTTATGCGTATTTTGCAATACTAAATATATGCTCATGGTAACAGAAGTTAGAGAACGAGCAAGATACTTTTTTAGACTGGCCTTGTCAGTATACGGTGCTGATGTAATATTGAACTTTCCCATAATATTGAAGTTTTTAAGCTTCCCTCCTTTTCCAAAGGAAATTGACTAGGGCGATGTCTCCATAGATTTAAAAATATATGAAATTGTCTTCTCAGAGCATTCTTTTAAAATCTTTTGTTGTTTCATTAAAGAGAATATTCTGTTTCTTGTATCTTATTTTTTCATTTTCTTTTTATTATTTATTTATTTATTTACTATGGCTTAATGAAGATAATTTCACATGGATATTATTGTAGTGATTTTGAACTATTTCTTCCCCCACGAAATGTTGAAATGGTAGAATTGGCATCTTTCCTTTAACATCATCACACAATAGAAAGCATTCCCAAATATGATTTTTTTCTTGAAAGATTAATTATTGGCCAGGTGCGGTGGCTCATGCCCATAATCCCAGCACTTTGAGAGGCTGAGATGGGTGGATCACTTGAGGTCAGGAGTTCAAGATCAGCCTGACCAACATGGTGAAACTCCATCCCCACTAAAAATACAAAACTTAGCCAGGCATGGTGGCACATGCCTGTAATCCCAGCTACTTGGGAGGCTAAGGGATGAGAATCGCTTGAACCCAGGAGGCAGAGGTTGTGGTGAGCTGAGATCACGCCATTGCACTACTGCCTAGGCAATAACAGTGAAACTCCATCTCAAAAGAAAAAAAAAAAAAGAGAGAGAGAGAAAGATGAATTGTTTTAAATAGAAAGATAACTAAAATGTAAGTACAGTTCATACACATTACTTTCTTTAGTGCAACAGATGTCAGTATTTCCAGTACTTCTACAAAAATTCAAGTTAAAGAAAACATAATCTCAATTTTTCATCCTTATATGACTTGAAACTTTATGAACATTTATTGGCATAGAAAAGATACAATATTCTTCCCAAACTCTTTTTCAATTTTTACTCTCAATATTGTTCACTGAGTTTTGGCTCATGATCCCTTTCTCTACCCTTAAAGTCAGCAACTTTGCATCTCTGATCATTCTTCAGTAACTTGCACATGTTCTGGTTATTCATAACTAAGTAATTTTTTAAATAATATAGGGCAAAACAAAATCAAGTAAACTAAAATAAGAAGATCGCCAATGATTCTGATACAGGTGGTCCACAGACCAGAGTTTAGTAACCGCATCAATTGCTACTTGTTGAAGTAAATGTGTTTTCTATTTGGTCCACTTGAGGAAGATCATAGTTAGGTGAATCAGTAATTGATAATTACTGAAATTCAATTTTACATCATTGTTATCATTTATCAGTTAAAAAATGATCTCTACTCTTACTTAGATTTTTTTCTTTATCTGCATTTTGCCCTGATTTGCTACTTTTCAACTCATAGTTTAGTGTGACTAATTAACTAATATATACACACAAGGCTGACTTTGGTAATAAATTCTTACTTTCAATTACCCATCACTTATATAAGGCTAACCACTTGGACTGAACTCCCGAAGCCAGGAAGCCCAATTCCACCTTTGACATTTGCAAGGTTGCAGGCATGATGCCAAAAGGGGAACAGTTGTCTAGGATAGTCTTGTAAAATCAAACCTATTACACTGTGAAAATATTTTAGAAGTAAATGAAATATAATGCAATTCTGAGAGCCTAGAAAGAGGATTTATTTAAAGAAATGGGGACAGAAACGGGGAATCCAGAGGAAGTGCTCTTTCGTCTGGGGAAGATACTGAGTTGATTTATGCAGAGTTTGGGTTAATAGTTGGCTGGGTGCCGTGGCTCACACCTGTAATCCTAGCACTTTGGGAGGCCAAGGCGGGAGGATCACAAGGTCAGGAGATCAAGACCATCCTGGCTAACACGGTGAAATCCCGTCTCTACTAAAACTACAAAAACAAAATCAACCAGGCGTGGTGGCGGGTGCCTATAGTCCCAGCTACTTGGGAGGCTAAGGCGGGAGAATGGCGTGAACCTGGGAGGCAAAGCTTTCAGTGAGCAGAGATCGTGCCACTGCGCTCCAGCCTGGGAGACAGAGTAAGACTCTGTCTTAAAAAAAAAAAAAAAAAAAAAAAGTTGGAGATTGTCTCTCAAATAGCAGAGTCTGAGCAGTCAGTTGAAATGAGGAACTGAAATTTAAGAGAGCAGCAATGCTGCTGAGCACATGTGTTTAATAATCACCAAACACATTTGGAACCTTTATTAAATATACAAATATACAGCTAAATATGCCTTACCACAAGCCAATGTGCACACTAATGTCTCTCTCATAGAAGTATAAAGTGAAAATTCTCAGTGAAAAATGAGTAGAAATGAATGGAGGCTGTCTCTCTGAGAAATGTATTGTGAATACAGATGTAACTGCAATTGTAGACTCCTCTGAGCATATGTCATTGAATTGGCCTGTGGATTCCCAGAGGCTGAAGGAGTAGGTAGAAAACAGTGTATTCAGCCCCTAGGTGACCACAGCGCAGCATCCTGGTAAACATCTGGTGATTTCTATGGCAATGAGAGATTTCTGGGAGGGTAGGATTTTATTTCTTTTGTTTGTTTGTTTGAGACAGAATTTCACTCTTGTTGCCCAGGCTGGAGTGCAGTGGCACAATCTCGGCTCACTGCAACCTCCACCTCCCGGATTAAGGGATTCTCCTGCCTCAGTCTCCCCAGTAGCTGGGACTATAGGTGTGCACCACCACGGCCGGCTAATTTTGTATCTTTAGTAGAGATGGGGGTTTCACCATGTTGGTCAGGCTGATCTCGAACTCCTGACCTCAGGTGATCCACCTGCCTCGGCCTCCCAAAGTGCTGGGATTACAGGCGCGAGCCACTGCGCCCAGCTGGTAGGATTTTATTCTTTACTATTGGCTCAGTGGTAGCTTCAACTCTTTGTAGTTAGGTCATTGATTGACTAGAAAAACAGATGTATAACTTTGTGTGGGAACACTTAAAACAAGTCCTTTCTCTCACACCACACATACACAAAGAGGCTGCCTTCAAAAGTTAATCATTGACTAGAACCAGGAAGACAACTCCCAGCTGCTCTCATTAATACAAATATGTACCTAAAGAAATCTACCTATCCCCGCATGATTCCCTGAAGAATTTATTGGGTGTGGAGGAAGAAATTGCTTCAGGCAGTGAGTGATCTGACCCATGGCCAGAAACCTGACTCCAGCAAAGGACAAAGTTGTGCACATTGTGTCAGGTACAATTTCCGCCATTTACTGGGAAGAACTAGGGGAACCAAGAGAAGGGCCACCTGCTTGGGGCAGGCGAGTCTAGGCCCCCAGATGATGTGGGCCTTTTCTAAGAGTGGCCGGAGGAATGCTACCATGGGACTATGCATTGAGGTAGCTGGTGATTTTCCTGTGATTGTAATGCCCAATAGAAAAGTTTTGCTTTGTCAGTAAACTCCCTTTTGCGTCCAAGATGCTGGGAAATGTGGCTGTTGGCAACAGACATCAAACAGAATAATCCTGTTGCTGGGATGGTGATCCCTGCAGCATGCTTTCACATTACTGAGAGGCTCAACACATCTACTCAAAAGTACTTTCTGGATCTCTTCCTGAAGTTCTTCGAACCCAGAGACGTTCTGCTCTGTTCTGTGAGCCTCTAAGCGCTTCTTTATCAAGGAGGGCGGGTGCATGCAATGTGTCTGATGGAGGCGAGGGGAAGAAGAGCCAGAAAGTTCACTGGCCTAGTAGATTAGAGGGGTGGTTCAGTTTTTTGTTATTTTAAGCAGCAGAGTCCCCTTTATTTTCCCGAATGAAATTTTATGCACAGCCATCACATAGAAAAGCAGAACTTTGTGTATTTGAGGCTGGATTTTGGGGATCTAGAAACCTCTAGCTGGACCCTGAAAGTTGACTCTTTTGAATTTTGAAAACCACTACAATTGAGATTAATTCTTTTAAAATAGCAATTGTGCTCCTTTCAAGTTGAAAGCCTGTGCAATAATGACTATGTCAAGCCAGAATCTATCCACAATTGAATGCCCCTTGGTATGAATTAGTTTAAATCAGATTTCTTTTTTTTCCCTAATAACTGGCTGAAATAAATGCACTAAAGAATATTAATGAAATAGAGGGAAAACAAAATTACTTTTGAAGCATGAGGCACTGTGACATAGGGAGACATAATAAAATGTCTTGGGAAGGGATTTGAGCACTGGATTTGGTCAGCAGAGCCATACGGTAGAATACTGTGATCATGAAGAGTGACTTATTGTCACTTTCTGTGGCACTTATGCCATTTATTGCCTCTGTGACCTTGGTCAAGTTACTTGACCTCTCTGTGCCTTGGTTTCCTCATTTATAACATGACCTCATATCTTATAGGGTTCTTTTGAGAATCAAATGTGTTGGGTTTTTTTTTAAGTCTTAGGACAATGTCTGACACATAGTAAGTACCTGTAAGTGTGCAAAATAACCCTTTTTGAATCAGGGTTCATAGTACCTAAAGGTGTCTTTGCCTTAAAGTTACACACACTAAGGCAGTTACACAGAATTTATCATTTCTCTGACACCAGCATGTAGTTTTTTGCTTTACTCAGACATAACGTAATAAAAGTTGGTCTCAGCTAAGTGAGAGAGATAGAGTAAACCAGTGACAGAGTAATAAAGGGGTACATCTGAGACCCATTAGCCACAGCTCTGTAGATAAAATAAAAATGGAATGCTAAATAAGATGTTTTAAGTTAAAATGTTTTATTTTAAGTTGGCATAGTATTTAATATTGTATTAGAAAACTCTTACATATTCCTTAACTGTGGTCATCACATATAGACACATTTTTACTCTTTCCTCATTTAATGAGAGATATGTTATTAGATTATTTATGGAAGAAAGCTTATCAACAAATTTTAGAAGCTATATCATGCTTATTTTTCAGAAGCATTTAAGAAGGAAATGTAGATAAAATTTAACTGTTATAGAATCGAGAATTAATAAATCATTTCATAAATTGTTTTTGGAATTTTTACATTTTCCACTAAGGGAAAATCAACTGTTCTGTTTTAATTTGTGTTTTGTTTATTAATGATGTGATCACAGAAGTTGTAAGAACCTCCCTGCAAATGACACATTGTGTAAGTAGAGATGTCTAATGTGTGAACAGTCATGGTGGCCATAATCCTCATGATAGTTCTATGTCTAACTTTGATTTTTGAAGCAGTCAATACATCTGGATCTGTTTTTTAAGAGTTCGGTTTGATAACTGCATCTTATGGATATGGAGAGGATCAGTCTGAAATCAGCTTAGAGAATTATCATATTAATGGTCCTCACTGATATCTTGTTCTTTGCCATTGGTGTTTCTCTAGTTTCTAGGTTTTTAACAAACAACCTGTGATGAGTATAAATTTAACAATATATGACTAAAAATTATATAAAGTTCTATGTTGATCAAAAACTTATAGCAGCTAGTAGTTCTTAGCTGAGTGATAAACCAAATGACAGAGTAATGAGTAAACTCATCTGAGCTCCATTAACCACAATCCTATAAACTTTTAAATAAATAGAAATGGAAGTAGATCCTTTAACAATTTGATCTCCTTTATTACTGGTTGGGAAACATTTCACAGTTTGGCCTAGATTTGAGAAGTTTTCAGAGTAATAAAGCCTCAATTTCTTGAAACAAGTGTGGTAAAGAGAAAATACTTCTGCCTACTGTCATTCTAATGAATGCATTACAGTGTTTCCAAAGTTACAAAAAGGCAGCTAGCATTGTGCACCATCCAGAAGATGTTGTATAAACTTATTCTAAATGTTGTGGTTGAATATAGCCACAATTAAATTAAAAGACATCTCAAGACAGTTGTCATTTTTGTACCTGGTAAGTCAAAGACTTAACTGTTCCCTCGGTCAGAGCTTCTCAAACTGTAGTTCATCCAAACCATCTTTTAATATTTTATACACACACACACACACACACACACACACACACATATTTTAGAGACGGGGATCTCGCTGGTCTCAAACTCTTGGTGTCAAGTGACTCTCCAACCCTGGCCTTCTAAAGGAAGTGCTGGGATCACAGGTGTGAGCCTTGGTGCTAGGCCAGGCATGTTATTTAAATGCAAATTTCGATTTAGCAGCTCGGGAGAAGGCAGCTGAGATTCTGGCTCTCTAAGTTTCCAGGTGATGCTGATGCTGCTGGTCCACCCCTAAAGAACTCCGAGACTCTCTCCAGAGCTGGCAGGAGAATGCTTTTTAAAATTTTTATTTTATTGTATTAAATCTATTTTTTTTTTCCCTAGACACAAGGTCTCACTCTGTTGCCGAGGCTGGTCTCAAACTTCTGATCTCAAGTGATCCTCCTGCCTTGGCCTCTCAGAGTGCTGGGATTGCAGGCATGAGCTACCATTCTAAATGTTGTGGTTGAATATAGCCACAATTAAATTAAAAGACATCTCAAGACAGTTGTCATTTTTGTACCTGGTAAGTCAAAGACTTAACTGTTTGCTTAACTTTTTTCATGAGGCACAGTATACAGGAAAATTATAAAGTACCAAAACCATGGCACATATTACATTAGTAAAACTTACCTGTTTCCTTGTTTCATTTCAGTCAGTCCCTGGACTGTATATGTTTCTAGCAGGCCTGAAATGGTATCATTAGCAACAAAAAAACTCATGATTATCCCAAATCCATCTGTCTCCTTTCTAAACACACCACCCACTGAAACGTTATTTGAGTTTTGTGAAGCTGTGAAGGCTGTGGCTACATATAAATAAATACCAGTGAATAAAGATGGGTATAGAAACAGCAGGTGATAAGGAAAAGCCAGCAGAAAAAAAATCAGAGAACATTTGTTAACTAGAAAAAATCCTGTGTAATATAATTCCTATTTGCCTTAGGGTTCAGACTGCTATACTCTGTTCAAAAAGCGTACATATATTTTTTACATTTGTAATGAAAAAACTCACATATTTACTTGAAAATGATGTAAATAAATGAATTCAAGATGTTGTAAATGACCCCATATTGTGAGTTCAGGAAGAGGGATTAGGGTAGCTGATGACTAAAAAACCATTTTTGAATACCCACTATATAAAACTGACATGGATCATATAATTTAAAGTTTAATTTTCACCCAATCTCAAAAAGTAAGTACATTCTTAAAGCTCCCATTTCACAGTTGAATCTGAGGCTCAGAGAGGTTATAGAACTTGCCTAAATTTTTACAACAGCAGAGCAGGCTTTCAAATTCATTTTTATCAAGTTTATAATACCAATTCAATATATTTAAAACTGTACATTGATTTGTTTTGGTGTGGGCAGGCATTTTGAGTATCCATAATAAAACTGTAACTACTGGTAAGTATGGTGTGGTTAGGAAAGACCACATTGAGGACAAATGCTTTTCAAATTAATTTAAAAAGATAATTTACAAACATGAACAATTAAAACAATATACAAAAAGTTATCAGATGAAATGTAAAATATCTTATGATGCCTTCCTAGAAAGGAAATGGTTGG
The DNA here is from genome assembly GCF_049350105.2 of Macaca mulatta. NCBI lineage: Eukaryota > Metazoa > Chordata > Mammalia > Primates > Cercopithecidae > Macaca > Macaca mulatta. The sequence continues at coordinate 134,751,441 of NC_133409.1, forward strand.
GTCCATTATTCAGAATCTTTAGGAATGGGGCTCTAGTACCTGTATGTTGCAGGAGCCCTCCAGGTGGTTCTGAGGCACAGTGCAAGGAGAACACTGACTCAGATCACCCCTAAAACAAATTTTTCACTTTCAGGTGGCCACCACACAACTTATTTGATTTGAGGTTTGTTCTCTTTCCTTTTTCAAAGGTACCTTGAATCCACAAACATTTGTGTAAAAGATGCAAATGGCATCATTTTCCAACAACTAGGTGGGTGCTATAGTTGAAATCCCAGAACAAACTTAGCAAACAGGTCAGGTCTGTATCCACCTGTCTGTACTCCCAGCAGAAGCGTCATATATCTGAGTCACAAGATTTGGCAGGCTGCCTCTGGCATTTCAACTAAATCCCAAATCTGTAGGTGATAGGGAGACAACAAATGAAGAGATTTAAAAAAAATCTTGCCGAAGTTTTTTTAATGATCCTGGAGGGAATTTTCCCAGAATCTATGGGAAGGTTTATGTGCACTTTCCAAGATATGTGATGGCTTCTCATTGTGTATCAAAATCCCACTGACTCTGTTCTAGTCTCATTTAGTTTCTTAGAGCTCAGAGACCCCAGCTGACAATAGTGGTTTGATCAGGAAACTATTGCCCCAGGGAAACAATGGATATACATTGTAATTTGTCAGTGTCTTCTTCATGGTCTAAAACTGAAGATGCCTTGCTTACCATGCAATTTAATGTGGAAATGGTTCAATGACTATAGTTCTTAAAACATGAAGATCAAAAAGAGCCTTTCCTTTCACAGTTGCAGTTAATAAAACTTGGCTGTGAGAATAAATTCACTTTGTTATGTGAACACTGAGGTGCAGGAAAAAAATATGGATCAGCTGCCACATGACGCACTTTAGGACTATAGGTGCGCACCACCACAACAGGCTAGTTTCAAAAAAAAAAAATTCTTTTGTAGAGACAGGAGTCTTGCTATGTTGCCCACACTTACCTCGAACTCCTGGCCTCAAGTGATTCTCCTACCACAGCCTCCAAAAGCATTGGGATTACAGGTATGAACCGCTGTGCCCACCTGTGACATACTTTTGGATCCTTGCTAGTTATACTTTAAAAAGAGGACAAGTTCTTTTCAGTCTTTAAATCGTTGTGCAAAAGTACCACTGGATACACACAAGTAGGTCAAGAAAACTGAGCTGAGGCAAAGAAGCATGGATGTTGCTGAATGAAACTTGAATGCATTTTCCTTTTCAGTTTTTGATCAAGGTGTCAATTCTTTTCAAAGAAATTCTTTTGTTTCTAGCATAACTAAAGAAGACATTGAGTACTATTAAAATACAAAATCAACCCGTGCACCAGTGACTACTCTTGGCTAACTTTGAAGGTTGGGGTGCTGAATTTTTAGAATTTTAAACCCATAATTTAGAAATTCAGAACTGCAGTGTCTAGAATGTTCATATCCAGTTACAGACTATGGTTTCTAGAAAAGTATGAATGATCAAGTAAATTGATGCAAATAAAATGATAATTTTCCCATCTCAAGTTCTTGACCATAATGAAGGAATGGCCATACATTTAGATGTAATGCCAATTGTACCTGTAAGGTAGTAAGCAAATTAAACCCTGAAATGATTCAAGTTTTAAAGCCATTCAAGCAACAACAAAGAACTAACTCATGGCTGGGCTCGGTGGCTCATGCCTGTAATCCCAGCACTTTGGGAGGCTGAAGCAGGTAGATCAATTGAGACCAGGAGTTCAAGACCAGCCTGGCCAACATAATAAAACCCCGTTTCTACTAAAAATACAAAAATTAGAAGGGTGTGGTGGCTCATGCCTGTAATCCCAGCTACTTGGGAGGCTGAGGCAGGAGAATTGCTTGAACCCAGGAGACGGAGGTTTCAGTGAGCTGAGATTGTACTACTGCACTCCAACCTGGGCGACAGAGCGAGACCCTATCTCAAACAAACAAACAATAAAACCAAACCTAAATCATGAAAAGAATAAAAGCAATCCAAACAAAAATAGTAGCAGGATTTTGACTATACTTAATTTATTAAAAAACAAACAAAAACCTCAAATGTTCTAAAGCTTTTTCTAACACAGAAGTATACAGATTTTTCACTTTCACTTAAATATGTATTCAGCTAGGTGCAGTGGCTCACGCCTGTAATCCCAACACTTTGGGAGGCCGAGGCAGGTGGATTACTTGAACCCGGAAGTTCAAGACCAGCCTGGGCAACATAGTGAGACCATATCTCTAGAAAAAATACAAACGTTAGTTGGGTGTGGTAGCACACTTCTGTAGTCCCAGCTACTTAGGAGGCTGAAGTGGGAGGATCACTTGGACCTGGGAGGTCGAGGCTGCAGCAAGCTGTGATGGTGCCACTCTACTCCAGCCTGGGCCACAGAGCAAGACCCTGTCTCAAAAAAAAAAAAAAAAAAGCTCACAGTGTGGCTCCACAGCAAACTTGGAAAACTTCAGAAGTCAAAGGTTTCACATTTTACGAGCCAACTGTAAAACTCCTATTGATTTTATTGATTCAAGTCACAACATATGGAAGGGTGTCAAGAAAGTGATGTGTCCATGTGAAAGAAGACTTCTGTAGCAATTTAGATAAACTGTAGCACTACTTGCTCCTCCCACCCTCAGGAAGAAAAACGATACTTTCTAAAGGTTCCTTGCATCATGGTATCCCCAAACACCATGGCATAATAACCAGAATGAGGGCAGTCTTACTATCTGTCCAACTCTGTCACTAACTGGTAAGTCAAATGATAACATCCCATACACAAAGCACCAACTTTGACAGCACAGTTTATCATTTGCTGTCATATATATTAATTTTAAATTTTGAAGGTTCAACATTAAATGGGCCTGAGAGGTAATTTTTAAGATAAAATTATTCAGCAACTTGCAATGCATAAATATAGCACAAATTCTATCTCAATCATTCATTCAATAAATATTTACTCAGTGAATATTTATTTGTCATATATTACATGCCAGGCACAGTTTGAGGTTCTGGGAAGATTACTCTGCTCTTGTTATACTCATAGCATGGTTTTTATAAACAACATTTAAATTTGACAATCTCTACTCATAATTCAGCTTGCCAAGATTTAAAAGAAAGAATTCATTCATGAAGCATGCTTTAGAATGTATGAAATGAGAACATCTCAATGTAACTTTTTCCATTTTCTGGAACAAAAATGTTAATGTGAATGAGATATAGTGGTTTGAAGCTGTCAAGAAGTTTAAAGTGGCTAACCATGGTAAAATTCCCACTTCTCCAAATGATGAGTATGAATTTTCCATATAGGGGAGCAGCACAGTCTATATTCTCATAAAACATGTCTTAAGCACTTAAAATGTGAGAGCTGCTTTGAACATATCATTATCTATTACTGGTGATGGAAGAGTATGAATATAAAAACTGAGGCATTCAAATCTGGACAGAAGTGCACATGGGCTACTCCCAGGTGCAAGAATGTATGGAACAGCACAGGAGTCTTGAGACCTGTAAGCAGCAGGCAATGAGAGAAACAGCAGGGCTAAATACTGGATAGGGCAAGCCCCTGCTAATGAGGCTAAAGATAAAGCTGGAAAAAGGGGTACTAGTATTGACTTACTGACGCAAGGAGCTAATTTTCAGATTTTTTGCCTTTCCCAATACTTCCAGTTCTCCTCACTTTAGCCTCTCTGGATTGATCAGAGATAAGAGTAAATGTTTTGTTCATTCTAGTCACGAAACTGTTTACTTGGATGATCAGTCCTCTGCATCTGTGGCTTCTGCATCTGTGGATTCAACCAACTGTGAATTGAAAATATTAGGGAAGGCTGGGCACGGTGGCTTACGCTTATAATCCTAGCACTTTGGGAGGCCAAGGCGGGTGGATCATCTGAGGTTGGGAGTTTGAGACAAGCCTGGCTAACATGGTGAAACCTCGTCTCTACTAAAAATATAAAAATTAGCTGGGCATGGTGGCAGGTGCCTGTAATCCCAGCTACTTGGGAGCCTGAGGCAGGAGAATCGCTTGAACCTGGAAGGCAGAGGTTGCAGTGAGCCAAGACTGCACCATTGCACTCAAGCCTGGGCAACAAGAATGAAAATCCATCTCAAAAAAGAAAAAAAAAGTAAAGGAAAGAAAATATTAGGGAAAAATAATTATGCAAAGTTCCAAAAAGCAAAACTTGCCGTGCTCTGAGGACTATGTTGACTCCACACGAATGAAGTGATGTGTAGGCATTGTATTAGGTAATACACTTAATAGAGATGATTTATATAGGAGGATGTGCATAGATTATATGCAATTACTACACCATTTTATACAAAGGACTTGAGTTTTGGTGTCCTCTGGGGTGGGGTGGGGTGGAAGGGTGAGTTCTAGAATCAGTCTCCCACAGATACCAAGAGATGACTGTACTATTTCTACCAATTATGCATATACCCTTAATCTTTGAGGAAAGATAATTATTTCAAATTCTGTAATCTATGTTTACATTTGAAGAAGCCTGAGCTCTCTGTGTAAAATGAAGAGGTTGGTAACATCACATACAACAGAGACTGTAAGTAACAGAAAACTTGGCCCTAACTGGCCTAAATAACTCAGAAGACTCACTGGATCACTTAATGGCCCAAATGGGTCTTATTCCAATGCCCAGTCCCATCGTATTAGTTTGCTAGTGCTGCCGTCATAATAAAGTACCACAGACTGGTGGCTTAAACAACAGAAGGTTATTTTCCCACAGTCCTGTAAGGTAAAAGATAGATATGAAAGTGTCAACAGGGTTGGTTTTTCCTGAGGCCTCTCTCCTTGACTTGTAATGGCCATCTTGCCATCTTCTCCTCCCTGTGCCCTCACATGGTCTTCCCTCAGAGTTTATCTGAGTCCTAATCTCTTTTTCTCCTAAGGACACCAGTGATATTTGATTAGGACCCACCCAGATGACCTCATTTTAACCTAAAATCCTCTTTAAAGACCCTCTCCCCAAATATAGTCGCATTCTGAGATTCTAAGGGTTAGGACATTAACACATGAATTTTGGGAGGACCCAATTCAGCCTATAATACCCACCCTAATGACACAGACCTGACTGTGCTAATTAACTTAGGCTTGGGTTTCTGAGTCAATGAGATAACCTCCACTGCTAAGTCAGGTCCATCCCCAAAGTACATTGGCAGCATCAGGGAGGACTGGGTGAAAATGAGGCTGGCAGAGGGAATCAGCAGAGCTGGCAGCAACCACCATAGGAAGATTGGCCTAAGCGATTGCTAAGATTACTTCTAGCTCTAAAATGCAATGATTCAAAATTCCAACAATTTTTTCTCACAATGTACTGAATGTTTTTTTTTTTTTTTTGAGACGGAGTCTCGCTCGTCGCCCAGGCTGGAGTGCGGTGGCCAGATCTCGGCTCACTGCAAGCTCCGCCTCCCGGGTTTACGTCATTCTCCTGCCTCAGCCTCCCGAGTAGTTGGGACTACAGGCGCCCGCCACCTCGCCCGGCTAGTTTTTTGTATTTTTTAGTAGAGACGGGGTTTCACCGTGTTAGCCAGGATGGTCTCGATCTCCTGACCTCGTGATCCGCCCGTCTCGGCCTCCCAAAGTGCTGGGATACAATGTACTAAATGTTAACTCAATACACAGCAATAGGTGGAATTTTGATGACACTAAATCAGAGATAGGGGATTTAAAAAGTTATATTGCCAGAGAAGCCAGCAGGGAAGGATGACAATCCACGAGAGGCATACCTCTATTATCTCTTTATAGTGGTAATGGAAAATAAGAGCATGAGCTCCAGAAAAGTATGGATTAAGGAGAGAAGGAATCATTTGGCTGAATGTAGGGAGGGAACAATGTGGTTCAGCATGTCCTACATTTCATCCCATTGCATGTGGTAAGGGTTCTGTAAATGTCAAAGGGTATTGGTAAAGACAGTTGATGAAAAAGTTCTTCACCTTTTGACTCAATCTTTGATTGTGTTAGGTTAAACCAAGAGGAATTCATATTTTGTAGTTTAAAATGATTAAATATTGGCAAATTCATGGTCTACCCTGGTAAAGACCCTTCTTAGTAAGCTTTAAAGATATGTATTCTAAAATAAAGCAGCAAAAATAAAATGTTTATAAAAGGAAATGTCTCAGAACTCAAATTCCCTTTCAGCCTGATGGCTCCTATAGACTTTGTTTATGATACAATGCAAAATTATGACAATGACAATCTTGGCTGATTTAGGAAAAGCTTAATTATATTTTACATGATCTGTTGTCTATGTCTGAGTAATATATATAATAAATCCAAAAGCATTCAGCAAAGTAATAAAAATTGTGACATTTGTTAGTTTTAATTATCTTAAACATCTTTCCTACTTGTTGTAAGTAAATGAATTTCAAACTATAGATGGGAAAATATGATTTTCTGAGTTTTACATGAATAGTAGATAAATGACTTGTCTCCCAATTTCACTCTCTCTACCTTCTCTAGCTTCTAACTATATTGGCACTGAAACCTCAAGACTGATTTGATGGGTCGTTTGTTTTGTTTGGACCTCAGTTAGAATTTTTAAAAAATGTTTTTAGGTATAAAGTAAAAGTCCTATATAGGCCTTAATAGAAAAGAAAAATTGGCCCTAGACTAGAAGAATCCCATAATATTCTTATTATATTATGTTTGATTTAGCCTTTAGTGTCATGTTCTTTCCCCCACATATGGGAAGATTTATATATGTGTGTGTGTGTGTGTGTGTGTGTGTATATATATATATATATATGTTTTTTTTTTTGAGATGGAGTCTCACTCTGTCACTCAGGCTGGAGGGCAGTGGTGTGATTTTGGCTCACCATAACCTCCAGGGTTCAAGTGATTCTCTTGCCTCAGCCTCCCGAGGAGCTGGGACTACAAACATGTGCTACCATGCCCAGCTAATTTTTGTATTTTTGGTAGAGACGAGGTTTTCACTATGTTGACCAGGCTGGTCTCAAACTCCTGACCTCAGGCAACCTGCCCACCTCGGCCTCCCAAAGTGCTGGCATTAAAGATGTAAGCCACTGCACCCGGCCTAAAACAAAATTTTTTATTAGGATTTTCTTCTTCACTCTACTAAAATTATTATTATTATTTTGAGACAGAGTTCCACTCTTGTTTCTTAGGCTGGAGTGCAATGGTGTGATCTCGGCTCACCACAACCTCCGCCTCCTGGGTTCAAGCGATTCTCCTGCCTCAGCCTCCTGAGTAGCTGGGATTACAGGATGCACCACCATGCTTGGCTAATTTTGTAATTTTAGTAGAGATAGGGTTTCTCCATGTTGGTCAGGTTGGTCTCGAACTCCTGATCTCAGGTGATCCACCTGCTTCGGCCTCCCACAGTGCTGGGATTACAGGCGTGAGCCACTGTGCCCAGCAATTATTTTACTTTAACAGAAATTTTGTGTTTCAAAAGTTTCTCTTTATTACTTCATCTCTCTCCCTTTAAAGCTATATTTTGTCTGGGCATGGTGGCTCATGTCTGTAATCCCAACACTTTGGGAGGCTGAGGCAGGAGGATTACTTGAGGCCAGGTGTTCAAGACTAGCCTAGGCAACATAGTGAAACCCTGTCTCTATAAACAGTTTATTAAAAATTAATTAATAAATAAAATAAAGTTATATTTAATATTTGTGGGCTTTACGTTGATATTTCTTGGTCAGTTTAGACTGCTATAGATTACCATACATTGGGAGGCTTAAACAATAATTTCTCACACTTCTAGAGGCTGAGTTCAGGTTACTGTTGTGGTTGAGATCTTGGTGAGGGCCCTTTTCCTGGTTTACAGAGGGTCATCTTCTTGCTGTGCCTTCACATGGCAGACAGAGAGGTAACTAGCTTTCTGGCTTCTTAGAAGGGCACTAATGCCATTTATAAGGGCTCCACCTTTATGATCTAATTAATCCTCAAAGGCCCCACCTCAAGTACATTAGGATTTCTGTTTCAGTATATAAATTTTGGGAGAACACAAATATTCAGCCCATATCATAAAGAAAAATAGGCTCCCAAGAATATTTCCCATAAATTTCTAACAAGAAAAACATCACTCATGGCTCCCATATGGAAACGGTATTGAGAAGATCCTCAGTAAAAGTTTAAATTTAGATTGCTTTGCTTATTTCACATGTTTATTAAGAAAAATATAACACTATCTGCATACAATCTGAGAAACTTAAACTAGATTTTTGCAGTAGAGCAAGGGTTGCTAATCAGAGTTTTTGGTGGAATAGTGAAATATTCGATTAAAAAATAAGATAATTGTTTCCGTTTTGAGACATTAAAGAAACATCATTTTTCTCCTTTTCTTTTCCCCAAAGTGATCTCTAGAAAATACTTCTATTATTTAATTGCTAAGTTTGTTGAAGTTTAGTTTAATTACTCATGTGGCTATTATTGGCAGAGGCAAAGTGCAAAAGTCATCCTTTTTCCTCCACATAGACACAAATGCTGGCCTGCATTACAGGTCACCATGGGAGCTGTTTATTTTGCAATTAAGTAAGAGTAAGGCAAATGTCTCAAGTTATTACTTAGAGTCCCTCCCATCATCCTCCCTCCTATACCTCTTTAAAGATTATTAAAATCATTACTGAAAGGGATTTGGGTAAGATAAAATTCTGGGCTTAAATAAATTAGTTGAAACTTAACAGAGATCAGTAGAATTACGTGCATTTACGTTTATGTGTAAAATAGACATGTGATCTGGAAGTAGATTGCTCTAAAAAACTTGATTTTGGATAGTTACAAACTTAATATAAGCAAAGTGTAATAAGGCTATCTTGTATTACAAAATAGAAGTATTGTGATGAGATTGTACCAAATAATATTCTCAGTGTTCTGTGAACTGGTCAGGTCACACTTGGGTTATCTTAATGTTCAGATTTTTAAGAACAATGTGGATAAAATGATGTTGATGAGCAGACTAAAAAACTGTCCTGTAAGAAACAACAGATGGAATTAGAAATATTAAGGCTGAAGAAGAGAAGACTAAGGGAGAAAAAAATCACTAACATTCAGTTAACATCTCTTTTGTATCAGGAATTGCAAGTTACCTTCTAGAACCTTACTTAATTCTCAGAATAATCCTATGCTGTAAGGATTATTATCTCTTACTACCAATGCCTCTTTGTGATTAAGCAACATGTCAAAAGATTCATCAGCCAGCACAAGTTGTGACTCCAACTCCTACGTGTCTGAGATCAAAGCCTGTACTTTTCCTACCACACCATAGGTCACTATCACCTGCTTTAGGTTCGACAGGAAATTATGTGTCAAGAATTGTTTCATTCAACCCTTTGTTCAACACTATTTTGGGCACGTATAATATACAAGGCACTGTGCCAAGATTCTGCTCAAAGTGAGCTTCTGGGTTCTTAGAAGAAATAAAAATATGTGCCTGAATAACTGTAATGCAATATGGAAAGCAAAATTAACATGATAATTAACATGCTTCCGGGAGGAAATACTGCTGCTGAGGAAGAAATGTGACATTTGAGATGGGCTTTGGAAAACAGAGTGATTTGGATGTGCTGAAATGTGACAGGGAGAGCATCCCAGGCGGAAAGAACAGCATGCTTGTGGGAAAATGAAATGCATATCTAGGAAATACCAAATAGCTTAGTGCAGCTCTAGCATACAGTTTGAGAAAGTTAACGAGGAATATGCTGGATAAATGGATTGACCTAGATGAGGGAGGGTCAGAAATGCCAGGCTAATGAATTCTGTTATGTTCTCTAGGCAATGGAGAGTCACAATTGATATTTCAAAAGTAGGGCAATCATCATGGCCCCAAATAGCTCTTTTTGTGTAAAGAACATACTGTAGGGCAGAGAACAAGGTGGGAGAATGTTGAAGGCTTTTATGGTTCCAAGCGAGAGCTAACAAGAACCTGGGTTATAGTACTGTCCAGCCTTCTTCTATTCCTCTTTTTTAAAATTTAAATTATTATTATTATTTTTTTAGAGACAGGGTTTTTCTCTGTCACCCAGGCTGAAGTGCAGTGGTGTGATTGCGGCTTATTGCAGCCTCCACCTCATAGGCTCAAGTGATCCTACCACCTCAGCCTCCCAAGTAGGTGGGACTACAAGCGTGCATCAAAACACCAGGTTAACTTTTAAATTTTTTGGAGAGATGGGGGTCTCCCTATGTTGCCCAGACTGGTCTCAAACATCTGGGCTTATGTGATCCTCCTGCCTCAGCCTCCCAAAATGTAGTGTGTGAGGCCCCTGCACCTGGCCTTCTATTCCTTTTTAAGGCCACCCAATCCTTATACATGCCACCCAACTGCTGGCTTATCAAATGGGGTCTTGACCTACCCTACTTTGCCTTTTCTGAACCTCCTCTGCCTTCATCTGCATTCAATAATCAAGATTCTTGGCTCTCTGGCTTCTGCCTTTAAATGGACCCATGTATCTGACTTTTATCCTTATTTTTCTGGTATTTGGTTGCCTATTTTCTCCCATGCATTCTGCTTTGATTCACTTTCCCATCCTCGAATTGTTCCATCATCTCAGGTAGGCTGATAATGCCTCAGCCCCTGCCTTAGCCCTGTAGGAACACACTTCCACATGTAGCAGTCAGGATTCATGGTTGCAAGTAGAAACTATTCTATAATCACTAGTTTAAGCAGAAAAATAAGGTGAATTTAAAAGGATATTTGGTACCTCATTGAATCTGCAAGGGGGTTGGAGAGTCAAGTCCACAGGCTCTGCAGCCCAGGATCCATGCCCACATCACACTGTGAAGGCTGCTGAAGGAGAGAGGGTGCTACAGCTGCTGCATGGCGCAGACACCACAGCCCCCACTGATAATTCTGGAGTCCCAACACCAGAAATTTCACCACCGGTGCCTGGCAGAGCTGGTGCCTCTCTTGACATTCTTATGAATGGTGGACACAGAGGCTCCTACTTCCTAGGGTTGTTCAGTTCTGAAGTGAAAACTTTATGATCATGTCTGATTGGTGAAGCCTAAGAGGGTGCAGAGATGCATTGACATGGTTTGACTGTGTCCCCACCCAAATCTCACCTTGAATTGTAGCTCCAGCAATTCCCAAGTGCCATGGGAGGGACCCAATGGGAAGTAATTGAATCACGGGAGTAGGTCTTTCCCATGCTGTTCTCATGATAGTGAGTAAGTTTCGTGAGACCTGATGGTTTTATAAAGGCGAGTTTCTCCGCACAAGCTCTTTCCTTGCCTGCCACCATGTAAGACGTACCTTGCTCTTCTGCCATGATTGTGAGGCCTCCCCAGCCATGTGGAACTGTGAGTCAATTAAACCTTTTTCCTTTATAAATTACCCAGTCTCCGGTATGTCTTCATGAGCAGCATGAAAACGGACTAATACATGGATGTATCACAAAGCTAATGAATCTTAAGCCTCAGGGCCCTGTACTTATGTAGACCCTTTCCAAGGCCCTGGGAGAGCCCTAGAAATAAATGTCTGTCATATGTTTTTGTAAAATTGGCAGAAGAAATATTGTACCTACAATTCTGACTTCTGTCACACTCACTAAATTTACACAATATTATCACTCATGAGTTGTGAAGCTTAAAGACACTCTTCTAAACTGTCAATTAAAAAAACAGTTGACCAGATAGGCCAAAGGAGACTAAATTACTTTTTTTTCCTTTTCTAAAAAAAAAATCACAGAGCTGGATGTGGTGGCTCATGCCTGTAATCCCAACACTTCAGGAGGCCAAATGGGAGGATCATTTGTGGCCAGCAGTTCAAGACCGACCTAGTCAACCTAGTGAGATCCCTTCTCTACAAAAATATTTTCATATGAAAAATTATGAAATCATTGTCATGTGAATTGGTAATCAAACAGTTAAAATAATGCAGTTAAAATCATGAAAAAAAAATATTAAAGAGGTACATTAGGCAAATTATTAATTTTAAAATTACATTGTTTTTCTGGATTTGTGGTGTTCCTGGTACTGGTTATCTCCTAAAATTTGTAGTTTTGATTTTTTTTCTCATTCAAGTTGGGAAGTTAACTTTTAAACCTAATTTTACATTTGTAATTTTGTTGCTTTGTGAAAAGAAGGCCCCAAAACTGTATTAGGTTCAAACCCCTACAAAACTGAAATCTGCCCCTGGCTAGATCCCTATATCCTAACTAAAATAGGGTAAGAGAGCCAGTCCTAGCTTCTGCCTTGAGAAAGGACTCATGATATGTGGAATTCTTCAAACATAGGAAGGGTGTTCAAACATGCTGGGTGGCCTCAGACATGACAAATATCCCTTACACTGTGCTTGAGTGTATGTTTGGTATTTAGGAATAGTACTTCTCTTGAGAAAATATACTTGGAAAGATTTTGGAAAGGGAATGGAGAGGCAGGAACACATGACAGAAATATTGCGTACACATGGTGAGAAATTGGATTGTGCATGAGACGCGATGACCCTGAGGGTTAGCATAGATAATTATCAGGATGGTGCTGGGTGTGGTGGCTCATGCCTATAATCCCAGCACTTTGAGAGGCCAAGTCCGGCAGATCTCTTGAGGCCAGGAGTTCGAGACCAGCCTGGCCAAGATGGTGAAACCCCATCTCTACTAAAAATACAGAAATTAGCCAGGCCTGGTAGTCCATGCTTGTAATCCCAGGTATTCAGGAGGCTGAGGCAGGAGAATCACTTGAACCTGGGAGACAGAGGTTGCAGTGAGCTGAGATCACGCCACTGTACTCTAGCCTGAGTGACAGAGTGAGACTCGGTCTCAAAAAAAAAAAAAAAAAATTATCAGGATGGCGATGCCAATAACCAGGATAGGCATCTCAAAGCTAGTACAGATTCAGGGAGGAATTGGGGAGACAGAGAGTTTGATTTGAAACATTATGGGATTCAAATTGTATAAGTCTTTGGAAGGACCAAAGTTAGCAGATCTATTAGTATTAATTCACTAATTAAAAAAAAAAAAATCACCATCTCATAGTGCTGGATGAAGGGTAGTACAAACTACATTTATAAAATGTAACTTAGCAGTCAAAAGGGGTTAAATAAAATAACAGCTCAATTTAGAAATAAAATCAACAAATGTAATTGAAAGCCAGGTGTAATTAAAAGGCATATTAGGCAAAATATTACTCATGATTAAATACCAGAGATCCTGCTTTGATTTTAACCAAATTTTAACCTTTTTTTACCCTAAAAAAATAGCACAACTAGGAAGTATTACCAAAACAAAAACCCAGCCCAATATAGGCTGGGTGCGGTGGCTCACGCCTGTAATCACAGCACTTTGGGAAGCTGAGGAGGGCAGATCACATGAGGTCGGGGGTTTGAGACCAGCCTGGCCAACATGGTGAAACCCTGTCTCTACTAAAAATACAAAAAATTAGCTGGGCATGGTGGCATGTGCCTGTAATCTCAGCTATTCAGGAGGCTGAGGCAGGAGAATCACTGGAATCTGGGAGGTGGAGGTTGCAGTGAGCTGAGATCACGCCACTGCACTCCAGCCAGGGCAATAGAGGGAGACTTCACCACAAAACAACAAAAAAAAAAAAAAAAGAAAAAAACAATATAATAGTATAATATTCTCATTTTACATATGGATAAACTAAGCCTTAGAGTAGTTACATGACCTGCCTATTTGTGGGCAGTGGTCTGGACTCCAGTGCTTTTAGCCAGAACATTTTATTGTCTTTCAGCATTCAATTATGCTGCCTTCACTATTTTGCTGGAACACACCTATGTAGGAGAGCAGTATGCAAATGTATCGGCTTTGTTCCACCACAACCATGGTGAGCTAAATTTAACTTTGACAGCCTCACATCCTTATTAAGAAACAATGACCCATTCAGAGTTGTACAGAAACAAGTGACCAATAAAATTGTATTCCTCGAATGTCCAGCTTTTGGCAACTCTGCTGTTTAGGGTGTAGAGCTTGTATAAAGGAGGAACATGGCTTAATGTGACTGTGTTTGAATAACAGGAAGACAGAAGTTATTTGTATTCTAATGAATTATATTTAGTCTTTCTTTTCCTTTCAAGTTTCAGATGGGGGACTTTAACTGGGCTCCAGGGAAAATGAAACCAGGAAGCTACGGGCATCCTTCCCGGAGCTTACCTATAGGTGTATAGTTGTACATCTCTATCTAAAGTAACCATACCCTAATTTTCAGCCCTTTTTATTTCCTACATTTTATTCATCACAGTTACTTTTCTTATTTGTTTGCCTATTCTCTTTCCTTCTCTTAGAACATACGCTTTTTTTTCTTTTCTTTTTTTTTTTTCTGAAACAGAGTCTCACTCTATCGCCCAGGCTGGAGTGTAGTGGTGCGATCTCAGCTCACTGCAACCTCCACATCGCAGGTACAAGCAATTCTTGTGCCTCAGCCTCCAGAGTAGCTGGGACTACTGGCATGCACCACCATGCCTGGCTAATTTTTGTACTTTCAGTGGAGCTGGGTTTTCACCATGTTGGCCAGACTGGTCTCGAACTCCTGACCTCAGGTGATCTGCCCGCCTTGGCCTCCCAAAGTGCTGGGGTCAGAGGCATGAGCCACCACGCCCGGCCATAGAATATACACTTTTAATAGGGATAACATTACCCCTAAGGGAGTGAAAGTTGGTTTTGGGGAGGAAAAAGCCATTGATATTTCTGTGTATAATGCATGGATATAGACAGAGTACATAAATATATATACGATATCTGTGGTATTAAAATTTCATGGTGGGGCAATTAGGAAAGGAGTGTCTAAAAAGGTTTCTTAGGGGGCAATAATGAAAAAATGGTACAGAAACAATATTCTGGGAACTAAACTTCAGAAGGGCAGGGCCTACAGAATCCTTGTAGATTGCAGTCCCAGTGTTAATGTCCTGCACAGAGTTAGGGCGTAGTAAAGGGTATAATTAATATTTTGAGGAATCAACTGTTAATCCACCTTTTTGACAACAAATCACATTTCACATAGTGTTGTCATTAATTTAAAGAAGGATAAAGCAGAGAGTTGGGAAAAGGAAGCTATGAAGTGGAAATGTGTTTCTTTTTAAGAAAACTCAGCAGGTAGGGCAGGAATATCTATATATAAAAAATTAAGTTTTCAACTCAGAAGTGAAGTTACTTCTCTATTTTTCCAGAAGCCTACTCCGTCACAATTAACTAGTGCTGACTTTTAGATATCTTTGTGCAAAATGCCTAATTTAGAAACTAGCATACAGCATTTAAATCAGAACTTTTCTATTATTCTGAAAATAGAACGTTTTGCCTAAAGTCCTTCCTAGGTATTATTACATCTTCCACATGAGGCCAGACCTGAATCTGATGAGCTCAAAGCCCTGACTGCCAAGAAGCGGGTGTGAAGTCTGGGAGAACAGAAGTGCAATGGTTCCAGACATTTATTTCATAGTATCCATTCTTGGCCAGAGAGGGCCCATGCCTGTCTCGTAATAGACTAATATTGGTTCCTTTTAGGTCAGCGCTGGGACAGCTGATGGTAATTGAGACAGTGAGCATTTCTTGTGTTCTCTGTCTATTTCCCCAGCTCAAGACTTCTTCTTGCAGCTTCCTCTTATCATGTAAAGTCACAACCTCTAAAAGTTTTTCAGAAACAAAAGAAATGCTACAGTTATGATCTGGCGTTAACTGATTTCTCCTGGACCCTGTATTTTAAGTACCCACGGTCATTCAGGAAAATTCCTTTTTGTTTTTTTGTCTTGTTTTGTTTTTGAGACAGGGTTTCACTCTGTTGCCCAGGCTGCAGTGCAGTGGTGCAATTTCGGCTCTCTGCAACCCCCGCTTCCTGGGTTCAAGTGATTCTCCCACCTCAGCCTCCCATGTAGCTGGGACTACAGGTGTGTGCCACTGCACCTGGCTAGTTTTTATATTTTTTGGTAGTGAAGGGATTGCACAGTGTTGACCAGGCTGGTCTCAAATTCCTGACCTCAAGTGATCTGCTCACCTCAACCTCTCAAACTGCTGGAATTACAGGTGTGAGCCACTGCACCCAGCCAGGAAAGCTCCTTTTAATATGGAGATCTTCAAGGGCATTCCATCCTTTAGTGTTGGTTTTCTCCTCATCAGTGTCCTGTTCCATACACCTTAAGTGT